>NC_090653.1:224295651-225768822 GCF_040937935.1 Hyperolius riggenbachi | reverse complement strand
GACGATATGACGCATGTGATAAGCCAAGTCACAACTGTAGAAGCAGTGGTGTTATCCGCATGTCAGTGTGACGATATGACGCATGTAATAAGCCAAGTCACAACTGTAGAAGCAGTGGAAGCTACCGGTATTTAAAAGCCCATTTTACAAATGGGGATCTGCACACTAGCTCATTTACTCTCTGTATGAACACAGTGTAATGGCCTACTGGGATTGGGAAGCCTGAATTTAAAGAAGTGGTTAAAAAAAATAAAAAATGCAGGTGTATAGTATTATTGATCAGAGCCTCAATGTAAGTACACAAACGCTTTAACTTTAGACTCTCAAGAAGACTGAACTCAGTGAGGGGAAAACTTCATTTCAGGATTCTTCCCCCCCACCCCCACCCCGAACCCCCCACCGTATTTGTTTAGCTAATGTTTGCAGTGTATCAACAGTAATACAGTAAAGTCAGTTTTATTGCAGCGCAATGGGCCATTCGCATACATTGAAAATGGTTGCCAGGGATAGCCCCTAGTAGAATATCAGTAAATCACCAATATTCTGCTATTGGGCTGTAGCGAATTCCAACAGTAAAATTATCAGTAATTAGTGTTTCCCCACGTACTGCACAGGACGCCTGCACAATGGCACGGAGCGGATCGGGCTCTGCTTTTTCCGTCAAACCTGAGCAGCTCCGAGCTACTGTGCAAGGCACAAGGCAGTACTGGAAGCCGTCCCAGGGAGTGTGACTATATTGCACAGGGCATAGTGGGGTGTGAACTAGTTTTCTGAGATGGTAATCTACTCTTGCCAAACAGCTAGGTAATTTAATCATCTTTCTGGCCTGCAAATGAGTTTATATTAAATCTGTGTCTGTTCAGTTGTAAGCAAGAAGCTTTGAATCAGGATGACACCATTTATACGCTCCAATGAGTTCTGGTTCACATGAGCTTGCTGGGTAGTATTTTGGTTTATAAGAGTAAGCTTTTGGCTAATGAGCTTTATTCAGACTCCATTCCTGAATGCCTCTCCACTTGCAGAGTGAACATGCATAGACTATATAGGAGGTGGATTTCTGGCTCCTGAACATGCAGAGTGCAGTTATGGAGCATGTTGGTGGATTGGTATAGCTGTTTCCCAGATGCAGCAGTTGTGTCCTCTAGCCACTGATGGCTGTCTGCCCCTGCCCTTCAGTCTTGTTGTGGGTACTAGCGGCAGTCTTTCACCTTCAGGTCTACAAAAAGCCTAAATGACTGCAGATGCCGTTGGAACACAGTTGACTGATGGCAGCGGCAGGACATGGAGAACAGACAGCCAGGTAGAGTCTGAATGGAGGAAAGCTCACTGGCTGGATTTAGGAAAGGTCTCTCAACCAATCCCCTTCCAGCATGTTCAATGCCTGCACAATCGCTTGCTGAGACCAGCACCCATGTATTGAGGTCAGAATAGGAAAATCGGTGTGCCATGACCCATACTGCCCTTCATTGCCCCTTGGGAAGATCACAAAGTCCACAGATCTGGTTGGCACCACCAAGCGAAGATTTTTTGTTTGTTTGTTTGTTTGTTTTTTCCTCTCTCAAGAATTAACATCTGCATAATGAGGGCTGCATATCAGCGACAGCCTGCTGTTTAGCACCAAGGTCCCTGGACCAGAGGGGCTTAGGGATCCTCCAACTGCTTTATTAGCTCTTTATTGGTGCTAAGCTGGCAATAATCACCTCAACTGATCTGACTCCTCCCCAGCTTACACCCCTCTGACACTGCAGTCGTCCTTGGCAGGTTGTGGTGCTCCATATTGCTTGTTGTGTATAGAGCACTTGAGGGGGCCCAATGCAAAACTCGCACTGGAGCCTTGAACGCCTAAGCTACGTAGTGTTGTGTGTGTGTGTGTGGTCTTTCTAATGCAGTGTAAACAGTAATTGTTGAAAGTTTGATACGAAATAGACGAGAGGTGTTATTCTTTGCAGTGGAAAACTGCTGAGAATTTTCAGTTCTGCAGTTATAAGTGCAAAAGAAAATCCACTGTTAAAAATTCCACTTTTTTTGTGTGTGTATTTTGCGTGTCTTTTGGACTCAAAGCTGCAGAATACAAGTGTACCTCTTGTAGAACTATATGTTGCAGCAAATTGCGAGTTCTGTATGTGAAGTGGAGAGGGGGGGGGGGGGGGGGGAGTGAATGGAAGGGGGCTGTTCTCCCCTTTAAACGAAAACAAGTCTGACTGAAACCGGTGTGGACTGGATGTGGGAGCTGGTGAGGAGGGGGCTGATAGCAGATTGAGGGAACTTGTACTTGTTTTGGTTTGCAGTAGACGTCCCTTCCCCCCCCCCCCCCTTCTTGTGTTTGTGCGGGCGCAGTTCTCCCTCAAGCCTGACAAGAACATTTTGTGCCAGAACGTGAGGCTGTGATGTAACTCTCCCACAGATGTTTATTATCTCACAGGCGCTGGCAGCCTCCTCTCCATCAGTCACTGTGCAGCAAGGGGGGCTGGGGAGATGGGTGTGGCGTCCAGCCAGCGGCTGAGTGATAGGGGGAAACTGATGACCAGGCAAGAAGTGTGCTTTGTTTTTTGTCCTTTTTATAGGTGTGGGAGAAATTTCACTTCCTCTATCTGCTAGTTTTAGGTCTCACAGACCTGTCTTCTAACTTTCTATTGTCAGAAGTAAAATGTAGCTCAATGGAGGGCTGATTCTAAGAGAATGGATTTTAGATACGAACTGTGGCATCTGGGTGTCTGCAGCATAACCTCCTACGTCTGTAATGTTTTTAGTATGCTCTGTCAGCATTATTCCTATGTGTACTGTACCCACTGTCAGCATTTACTCAAATTCCTTGCATATTAATCTTCAGATCCACTTTAAAAAGTGTATTTGATATGAACTCTTGCACAGGACAGTAGGGAAAACTGAGATAAAAGCACTCAGTATGTATTTAGAGAGTTTAGCCTGTCTAATTCCTTATAAGCTGTGGCTAATCACAAGTTGTAAACACAGGATATTAACACTGTCTGCTTCCATGAAAGCAGGAAGTAGACACTGCAGATTTATTTTAGGATCTGTAGCCGCTTTGATAAAGAAATGTTTTTTTTAAAGGTTATTATGCTGTTGCTTATATCTTAGAGCAGAGAAGAAGTTTTGAGTTCAGGTCCACTTTAAGAGGTACCGAGCAAAGCGGGTTTGCAGTTCACATTGAGTTTCATAATGGGGCAGGACAGGAAGTAAAAAAAATTCACATTACAGAATACATATGCTGGAAATCTCCACTCCAGCTGCAGTTCGCGTGCGTTTGTTTGCGTGCGTTGTTTTGTTTTCCATGTTCTGTTCAGGACCCTTTTCCACTGCCATTGAAATCACGCTGTACTTGGAGTCACCCAAGCTACTCTTTCCACTTGCTACAATTGTGCCTTGCAGCAGTTGGGAACAAAACGTAATTGCACTGAGATTTGCTAGTGGAAAATGAGCCCTGCGATTTTACATGTAAATTGAGGTGCTATTGTGATTGGCAAAAAGGCTGGGATCCGGTGTTTGAAATGGATCACAGCTAGTGGAAAAGGGCCCTTATTGGACCAATCAATTTAAACCTTGGTGGAACTTGATTGGCTCATTTTCAAGTTGCATATGTTTGCATACAAATTCATATAATCGTGAATGAACCTGGGTATAAACTAGGAGAATGATTGCTCTTCCAGTTGAAGCCAGCCCCCCCTGCCCATCCTTAGGGCATGCTGCTTCAAGCGGACCTCATCTCACTTCCTCTGCTCTAAAAGATACACAATAGCATAACTTTTAAACAAAAACTTTTGTTACAGCTCATCCAAATCCTGCAATAAATCTGCAGCTGGTCTACCTCCTGCTTTCATGGAAGCAGAAATATTAACATTCTGTATTTACAAATGAGTTCTCTGCCATGAGGGATTAAATTGCAACTTATGTTTAGTCATGGATGAGTGGGAATTACAGGCTAAACTCTCTAAATACATACAGGGTGCATTTCTCGGTTTTCCTTCTGCCCTGCGCAAAAGTTCCACTTTCATAGAGTTTTGTCACCAACTGTCCCTCAGGCGTTCACAATCTAATCTACGAGCATTCATAATCTAATCGTGGAGCATTCTTGCCACTAGCCGTGTACAAAGCTCCCAGCTGCCAACACTGTAGTAGTAGTTTGATCTGAATGACTTTGGTTCACATGATAATGGTGAAAGTAGCAGTGTGACGCAGTTGTCTGAACATACAGGCCATGGTCACGTCCACCACTGTGGGCCAAATCTGTGTATAGCCCTCTCCCACTAAATTCCATTAATGTGAAGGAGGCTGTGCCTTCGGAAAGCCTTTCAGTCCTTGTCCTCTGCATAGAAGTGAAATCTAGGGTAACGGTGCATACACACATACAATTTTGTTTGGGTAATAATTTGCCAATTTTGCCACCTCATGTAGAATGAGGGCCAACAGACCTTAAATTCTATAAACAGATTGTAAAAGTGGTAAACTTAAGCTCAACACACACCATACAATCTTGGTTGTACAGATTTACCAAATCTATGTAGTAGATGGGCCAACAAATTCAAAATACCTTGAATGATTGGATAAGCTCTTATACTACATGAAAGTGGTAATATTGAACAACCAAGATTGTATGGTGTGTGTTGAGCCTTAGCCCTGCTCTGGGGCTCACTTGACCTGGATAGGATTCATTGGAATGCCCCCCCCCTTTTTTTGGAATTTAAATGGCCACAGCTGGCTGGGTCCCTGGTTCAAATCCCAGATCCCAGCCAGGTAATTTGCAAGGAGTTTGTATGTTCTCCCCATGTCTGTGAGTTTACTCCATGCACTCTGGTTTCCTCCCACATCCCCCCCTCCAAAAAAACTGATAAGTAAATTGGCCCTAGACTACGATACAAATACTACACGATACATACATATGGTAGTAATTAGAATGTGAGCTCCTCTGAGGGACAGTTAGTGGTGACTATATAATAAATTTAAATCTGATACAGTATATAGATGTATATGTTGGCACTATATAAATACTAAGTAATAAAAACAATTATTGGCCAATCAAAATTGAATGTGCGTACCGGGCTTGAGACTTCTTTGCCCCCATCTTCTTCTAGAGATGAGCTTAAAGTTCAAGTATACATGGAAATGTCCAATGGCTTGAAATAACTAGTCAAACCCAGTATCTACGTCTTACCCAAGTCGGTGCATATTTTACATGCTTTCCTTGAATTACAAAAGTAGTTTCTTTTCTCCAGCAACCACAAACTAAAATGTGTGCCCAATTGCTGCGGATGGAACCATTCCACAGGTCTCCATCTGGACAGCCGCATCTGTTGCTAATATCCTACCACCTGCCGCAGGATCTAAAAGCAAGGCTCTGGGTAATGTCACTTCTGAAATGAATTTGGTAAATATGCTCAGCCTCTTGCTATTGATTTTGCTTTCTAAGGGGGAGGGGTACTTAGACTTGCTGGCTACTGCTATTATGAAATACAGCAAAGACTGGAATAGGCAACACCGCCCCCCATCCTGCTACAGGAGTGTTTGCTCAGATAGGACTTCACCCTCCTCATGGTAAATCATTTCATACATTTTAATGTGTTTATTTTAGTATTTATATAGAGCTGACATTATGCAGCGCTGTACAGAGTATATTGTCTTGTCACTATGTATGTAAAGACTTATAACTAAAATTTTTTTTTTTTTTAAAGCCCATACACATTCCTCACTACTTTGAATTCGCTTTGAAATGTTGGCATATAAAAATAGTTCTGAATAACCTGGAAATGTAGCCATTCCAGCGGTTCCGCACTATCCTAACAGAGCTGTTGGTAGGGATTGATGCTTCCTGTGCACACAGGACTACACTGCCAGGGTCTTCACTAATGACTCCTTATGGTGTCAATACGCGGTACAATAACGTTAGATTTTTCACATTTATGCAACCAAAACAATCCAATGAAAGTCAAATCTTTTTCGATCAAGAAAAACGAACTATTAAATTTATTTTTTGGAAAAATCTTTATATTCAATCTAACGGCAGAATCAAACCATTTGTAATCCCGAGAAAATTGTGCCATGTATGGGCACTATTATGCATTATGCATTGCATAAATATAGCTCAAATACTTTATCATACAATACAATGATTACATAAAGTATTTGAGCTACAATTGCTTCATGTGATGCTGGTCCTTTGGGGTATTTTTGCTATTAGTGACCCCTTGGTGCAGGGATGAGGACCTGGGCACACACTTTTCATCTGCCCCTGTTTGTGGGTGCTTCTGGATCCACTTTTTTTTTTTTTTCCCCCTTTCTTTTTTACATAAATATGTGAACTGCAATGGAGGCGACTGGACTTAGACATTAATACAAAGCCTGCATGGAACAAGTTAGAATAATGTGATCAGTTACAGCGCAGTGTACTGTGACCAGTCCCATAGAATTTTATGGGTAGTGAGTTGACCTGAAGAATTATTCAACGCAACTGAATGCTGTGAACTAGTCCTAAATGTTAGAGCCCAGCTAAAAATGCAGAATCCCAGTGGCTGATGTCAGTGTAGTAGTGTAGTACTGGTGGCCATCACCAGAAGACTCTCTTGGATCACAGGGCCTGTGCACACCAAAAAGCGCTAGCGAAATCGCAAACTCTTAGCGTTTTTCTTTGTTTGTTTTTTTCAAGGCGATTCTAGGCATGTGCCTAGCGATTTTTATCTTTTTATTTCCTAGCAATTTTTGGAGCATTTTTATATACAGTAAATGCTTGGAAAATCGCTAGCGATTTACCACTTTCCTATACAGGTAGTCCCCGACTTACGAACGCCCGACTTACGAATGACCCGCCGATACGAACGGCATGAATTCAGTGATTCCATGGGAACAAGCCAAAAATTTTCAAATTGAACTTTGAATTTTGTTAAATAGATTTTCTCAACTATAAGAAAAAAATGGCTTTTAAACTTTTGTATAAGCAGGCACAGAGGGGGACACTGGAGGCACTGGGGGGCACAGAGGTACAGGGGATAGAGTACATTGTTCCGACTCAAGAACAGATTCAGGTTAAGAACGAACCTATAGTCCCTATCTCGTTCGTTAACCGGGGACTACCTGTACTTTGAGGTAGAGACCTGCAGCGGGTCGGGTACCCGCGGGTAACCCGAAATGCGGGTCGGGTTCGGTTACCCGAATTGATTTAAGCTGCGGGTCGGGTGCGGGTAGCGGTCTGTGGGTGCGGGTCGCGGGTAGTGAAAACAAGCTAAAAACCTTATAGATATCTATCTATCTTCTAAAGCTAAAAAACCTTCTTTAGCTTTGATTTGTGTATAAAAATAGGTTTTATTAACTTTACAGCTCCCCAATATTACTTTAAATGTGCACTTTAGAAGAAAATGTAAAAAAACGGGTAGCGGGTTGCGGGTATCAAATTCATCAGAAAGCGGGTCGCGGGTCTGGTGCAGGTAGCGGGGTGCGGGTCGGGTGCGGGTATGAAAAAGTGGACCCACGCAGGCCTCTACTTTGAGGCTGAAATGCTGCAGGACCCGCATTTGGCGAGAAGAAAAAAAAAAATCGCATCGCTCTGGTGTGATCCATCCCATTCTAATACGCCAGCCAAGCGCTTTTTAAAGTGCTAGCGTTTTTAAAAGTGCTCAGAAGCGCTCTTGGTGTGCACCAGCCCTTACTCGCATGGTCACCGCAATTTATGTAGTACAGCCATACTAAAACTTCTCCAGGAAAATACAACAAATAAGACAGAGGTACAATACTACTAAAGGGGAACTTTAATCCAGGATTGGATTTCATCCCAATTAGCGGATACACCCTCTCCCACGAGAAATCTTTATATTTTCTCGAATTGATCATTTTGGATGGCTGATATTGTGGTGAAACCCTTTCCACAGTGTGATGTTATGGCCAAGGCCCTGACAGTTTGCTGTCTGTGAACTTAATTGCATTGTGGGAAATGACTGCTTTTTTTTCCAACTGCCAAGCAAGCAGTATCTCCCTCTGTGCATAGACCTCTCAGTAAACAAACCTTCGGCCTAGATCACCTGGCAGGACTAAAGATGTGGCCTCTTTTAAAGATTTCCTCTCCCTGATTTACATTGTGAAATTTTATGAAAGGGAACCAGAGACGAGGGAAAGCTTAAACATGGAAAAATGTTATACATGGGGCTTCCTCTAGCTCCATAAGCCTGGATCACTGCCACGCCGCCATCCTCCGCTGCCTCTATCGCCGGTACCGGGTCCCGTCACTTCCGCCGGACGCGACCAGTCTTCCGCAGCCACAGGGGCTACCTCCGGCTCTGTATGCATGTGCCTGCGTAGTAATAATAATGTAATAATAATAATAATGGCAGTTTTTGTATAGCGCCTTTCTCCTGTCGGACTCAAAGTGCTTGCGAGGCAGCCACTAGAGCGCACGCAGTAGCAGTGTTAAGGAAACTTGCCCAAGAAACTCCTTACTGAAATAGGTGCTGGCTTACTGAACAGGAAGAGCCAGGATTTGAACCCAGGTCTCCTGTGTCAGAGGCAGAGCCCTTAACCATTACACCATCCAGCCACTGAGTGTAGGGAGGAAGCGCACTGCGCTTGCGTCGACTGGATGAAATGACAGGACCCGGTGCCGGTGGAGAAAGGTGGCGTGGGAGCGATCCAGGCTTATGGAGTTGAAGGAAGCCCCAGGTTTGTATAAACCTATTTCTTCTTCATCTCTGGTGCTCTTTAACAATGGGCAATCACTGACTAAATTAATCTTGTAAAATGCCATTTCATTGCTTTTGTGAGTTTTTCTAACATGACAGGAGTTTCTTTTTTTAACTTCTCTCTTAATATAAGGCACCATGTTGTGCCCACGTATGTGTACATTTTACCTGGGGCTTCTCTTGAATAAAGGGATTAGTCCTCTTAAAGAGAACCCGAGGTGTGTTTAAAGAATGTTATCTGCATACAGAGGCTGGATCTACCTATACAGCCCAGCCTCTGTTGCTATCCCAAACCCCACTAAGGTCCCCCTGCACTCTGCAATCCCTCATAAATCACAGCCGTGCTGTGAGGCTGTGTTTACATCTGTAGTGTCAGTCTCAGCTGCTCCCCCGCCTCCTGCATAGCTCCGGTCCCTGCCCCCGTCCTTACCTCCAATCAGCAGGGAGGGAAGGGATGCAGGCGGGGACTGGAGTTCTGCAGGAGGCGGGGAGAGCAGCAGACTGACACTATACAGATAAACACAGCCAGCTCTGACAAGCTGTTTGTCAGCAGCGTGGCTGTGATTTATGAGGGATTGCAGGGGGACCTTAGGGGGGTTTGGGATAGCAACAGAGGCTGGGTTGTATAGGCAGATCCAGCCTCTGTATGCAGATAATAATCTTCAAACCCACCTCGGGTTCTCTTTAACTGGAACATGTTCAGTAATATAAAATAAAAAATTGAAATGAGAAAAGGTACAGTGGTTTTATATTAAGAAAAAAAACTATTGCATAGCTTGGTTATCTCGCTAAAGCTTGGATTGGACTAAACATTGTGCAATGTGCCGCATAAAAATATTTGCAAAGCTTTCCAGTGGTACTTCACCCAGAGAAGTTTGTAGACCTTGTGATAAGGTTTTTAGTTTGTAAAAGCTCACTCTCACATATTTGCTTTGCCAGAGTAGGAAGATCTAAAGAGGGAAATTTTGAAGGTGCAGAAAGCCCTAAATACATTCTTGTCTCTATGGAGGATGGCCCAAGCCTACTATTACATCTGCAGTAAAAGCATGCCATGTCTTTAGTGACCTCCTCCAGTTCCTGTGCACACTTCTCAGCTGCGACTGTGCTCGAATGGTGGCCTCAGCAGAGTTCAGTATAGCATGTTTATGTAGATGTTTGTAGCGTGTGCACATGGAAAATTAAAATCTCTGGGCCACATTAACATGGCCACTGTTTCTAATGACCATAATTGCTGCATTCCATGTGGATTGGAATCCAATAATGTCCTCTTAGTGAAACTACTTCCTGTTTGACAAAATACAGTTTGTCAAGAACATGACCTGTAAAAGAGAATTTGCATATTCAGTAGTGGTGCATTGTGGGTAACCACAAATGTTCACGGATAGCTGAATTATTGCAAATTTTCCTTCTGGCAAATCACACCAAGCATTGCTTTTCAGTAGGAGGGCTTTTCGGTCTTTTATCCTACTCTACATTCCTAGTGGTTTGGGTCACCCTGAGCTGCTCGGTTACTCTCAAGAACATGAGAAACTACTTCAAGGTTTTCAGGGTTGTTGCCCTTTTTGATCTAATTCAGGATTAACACTTGTTGTTCACTAGCACATACATGAAAAATGATACATTTACAGTTCTATATTGCAGACCTCATAGTACATTATAAGGTCTTAATGTGGATTTCCACCTTTCAGTTGACATGCGCAGTCCATATCCACTTTTGCAACACTAAAGCATATGGTGCAAAAGATTGCATAATAACTGTCCCTTTTTACCATATTTGGTTTCCTTCTCCTTTTTGTTTAAAAAAGAAAAAAAATGTAGAAATACTAACTTTTCTATTAGGTATAGGGTGTTTTTTCATTCACCTGGCTTGCTGGCTGTGTGCACGTAGGTGTCCCCTGCAGGAGAGGTGCGGAGATCAGATGATAGCTGACCTGCCCTCATCTTCTGCTGTGCAGATTGAATTGCATTCTTTTTCACACCTGTATGAACGTCCAGTGTATTTGCCTTGCTGTGCTCTCACCTGGGGCCATAAGTCAATGGAGCGTAGCGCAGTGGATTAGGGTTAATGGGCCTTGAGCTGTGCTGTAGAGTGGTGGGGTGATTAGTAAGTTTGACTGTACAGTACATATAGTGTTTGTACATCATACACTCCATTCTCTGGGACATGGGACGCAGCATGTCATCACTGTGCTTGCTCTACCCATTGTGCTGCTTCCTAGAACACATTATTGTGACTGGGCAATTTCTCTCAGGATGTTTAGTCTGTTTTGTTCACAGCTAAAAAAAATAAATCTTCTGGTTGGAATGCATGGTAACAATTTGTTACAAAGTAGGGTAGGCTTGCCTACCATTGTTTTTTGTATTTTTCTGTACTAGTTATGTTTGTATATTGTAGATTTTGTTAGTAAAAATGGTGTCTCTGTCTGTGTCTCTGTCTGTGTCTCTGTCTGTGTCTCTGTCTGTGTCTCTGTCTGTGTCTCTGTCTGTGTCTCTGTCTGTGTCTCTGTCTGTGTCTCTGTCTGTGTCTCTGTCTGTGTCTCTGTCTGTGTCTCTGTCTGTGTCTCTGTCTGTGTCTCTGTCTGTGTCTCTGTCTGTGTCTCTGTCTGTGTCTCTGTCTGTGTCTCTGTCTGTGTCTCTGTCTGTGTCTCTGTCTGTGTCTCTGTGTGTGTCTCTGTGTGTGTCTGTGTGTGTCTGTGTGTGTGTCTGTGTGTGTCTGTGTGTGTCTGTGTGTGTGTCTGTGTGTGTGTGTGTGTGTCTGTGTGTGTGTCTGTGTGTCTGTGTGTGTCTGTGTGTGTGTGTGTGTGTGTGTCTGTGTGTGTGTGTGTTTGTTTTGTTTTTTTAATACTGATATCTGGTGGTGTCAAAAACTGATGAGGTTACCTGCCCCGTCTCAGATTATAGTGATGATTGCTGCAGAGTTCTGGAATTGGGGCTTGTGCTACTGCAGTTGCAGCATCCGCAGCTAAAAGGGATCTTTTAGTTTCAAACATATCTTTATTACAGGGCTTCCATAGAGGGAAGAAAATAAACAGTATGCCAAATATTGCAGTAGTATACAAATTCATAGTATGACGGTAGCCATACATCTAGCGATTCTGATTTAATCGACAAAACAATGAGTTTATTAAGGAATTGACTTCACTATAGCTGATTGAAAGTCGATTGACTAGTGACCCACACACTACAGGCGCTATCCTATGCAATTCACCTTCACTAATTGATCTGAACGATGGTGTCTCCATGCTCTGAATACAAAAATAGTTTGTGGATCAAATGACACACGAACAGCCAATTCCTGTGGGATTGACCGATATCTTGCATCCTGCTCGATCGACTAAGTTGGTCGATTCGACATTTCAGCCACTTTTCATCGATTGGGAATTCTGGAGCACACTAGATGCTTTATCGAGTCTATAAAATGATCGATTGTACAGCCAAATCGCTAGATGTATGGCCACCTTAAAGGGAAGGTTCAGGGAGGGTGGGTAAAAAATAAAAATCAAATTCCACTTACCTGGGGCTTCCTCCAGTCCGTGGCAGGCAGGAGGTGCCCTCGCCGCCGCTCCGCAGGCTCCCGGTGGCCGACCTGGCCAGGCCGGCTGCCAGGTCGGGCTCTTCTGCGCTCCAAGGCCCGGAACTTCTGCGTCCCCACGCCGGCGCTCTGACGTCATCGGACGTCCTCCGGGCTCTACTGCGCAGGCGCAGAACTACTGCGCATGCGCAGTAGAGCCCGGAGGACGTCCAATGACGTCAGAGCGCCGGCGTGGGACGCAGAAGTTCCGGGCCTTGGAGCGCAGAAGAGCCCGACCTGGCAGCCGGCCTGGCCAGGTCGGGTCGGCCACCGGGAGCCTGCGGAGCGGCGGCGAGGGCACCTCCTGCCTGCCACGGGCTGGAGGAAGCCCCAGGTAAGTGGAATTTGATTTTTATTTTTTACCCACCCTCCCTGAACCTTTCCTTTAAAGAGTAATCCAACTTGAAACAAACAGTAAGTAGTGAACAGGGACGTCGGGGTCAGACCAGCCGGTCGAACCTGAAATAGAATTACTGACGGTTCCACAAGGTATACAAGGGTTAGAGCTTAGCGGTTGCACTGCAGTTTTCCAAATGCACCATGATCTCTGCTGCTCCATGTGCAAAGCCATAAACCCTGTACAGATGTGATATGAATGCTGTGTGTTTTCAGCCCCAAATACATCAGGTCGTTGCTAGGCATTGCGAAGGATTTTACATTTGGGGGAGGGAGGTAAGCTTAGTAGTCGGGCAGGTGAGGGGGAATTGTTAAGGGACAGCTGTGGGAGAATCCATGAAGGCTCCATCGCTAAATTGATATGTAAAGAGACAAAAAGATAGAGACCGGAGCCCCCAATAGTGTATTACTGTTGATGATTATTGATGTAATAAGCAATTAAGAAATATGCTCACAAACACGGGTTGCCGAGGACCAGGCAACCACTATAAGCGCATATGGGGATATTAGACCCGTCCCCACTCAGGTTTAAGAAGTCGCTCTCTGTAGTAGGAAAAAGAGGGGGTGTGCACACCCATCCACCAGGTGGATAACAATGTATAATGACAACAGAGGCGCCAACAGAATAAAAAAAAGAACCGTATTTAAAAACCGTAAAACAAGGGGGTAAGGGTGGACTTACCTCCCCAATATGCAAACACAACCACTGTGGTCAATATGCAAAAAAAACATTTAATCTCCTCTGTGGGCGCTGCGCTACATTGGCACAACTTCTGAGCTACTCCATTTTTTGTGTTTTGCCTGAGGAAGCGGGCTAGAGACCCGTGAAACGCATTGCAATTGTGTATCTCGGAGTACAGATTAAATTTTTTTTGCATATTGACCACAGTGGTTGTTTGAATATTGGGGAGGTAAGTCCACCCTTACCCCCTTGTTTTACTGTTTTTAAATACGGTTCTCTTTTTTTTATTCTGTTGGCGCCACTGTTGTCATTATACGTCGCTAAATTGATGGTAGAATCCTAGTATTGCACTTTACTCCCATGTACCATTAAAGGGACTCCGAGCACCTCTCATGGGTATGCCTTTAAGACTCCGACCAGTACTGCAAAGTACTTAAAGATGCATACCTTTCTGTTCTCCTCTTTCATTTGATTCCTGAATCACCGTTCTACACCAAATGTTTTCGTTCGATTTCAGTTTAAAAATAGCGGCTGCCATCTTGGCTATGTTATAACTTCCGGGTCACCCCGGTCTTCTCTGTTAGAGACGTGCATCACTGAATGAGGCAGGAAGAGGAAGTGACACGCATGGCCATTGCAAGAGGCTCCTCCAGAGGGGTCATAGCATGACTGTGTTGGAAGTCGCCTGGCTTAAAGGCATGCCCATGAGAGGTGCTCAGTCCTTTTTTAAGTGTTCAACTGATCAGTTCGGTATATGGAGGCTGCCATATTTATTTCCTTTTTGCAATACTAGTTGCCTGGCTTATTCTCTGCCTCTAATACTTTTTTAGCCACAAACCCTGAACAAGCATATGCAGCTTAGGTGATTCTGAGATTGTCAGATCTGACAAGATTAGCCCCATGCTTGTCTCTGGTGTTATTCAGACACCACTGCAGCCAAATGGATCAGCAGGGCTGCCAGGCAACTGCTATTGTTTTAAAAGGAAATAAATATGGCAGCCTCCATATTGTTCGCACTAAATTTGTCCTTTAACTGCTCGCACAGTTGGCAACTCTCATCATATTGTCATAACTGTGAATTGTTGCAAGTTAGTGACAGTGATAGGATTGCTATCTGTGCAGTAGTCCACGGGAAAAAAATGTTTTGGATCCTAATTTCTTGCTGTGGAAGGTGCATGCAGCTTTAGGCTGCTTGCACACCAAGACGTTACAGGCGCACGTTAGTGCGCCTGTAACGCTCCCCCAACGCACAGCAATGTAACACAAGTGGGCTGTTCACACAGCCCACGTTGCGTTACATGTAACGCTGCACGTTCTGTGCAAAGTGCAGCATGCTACGGCGTTGGAGCAGCTATAGCCGCGTTAGACTGTTTGCACATGCGCAGTGGGGGGCGGAGGAGGCGGGGAGAGCCAGCTACAGTAGCCGCGCACATGGCTACTTAATATTCACTGCACTGGCGGGCGCTGATTGGCCGGCGGGACCACGTGATGCGGAGTGTCTCACTCCGCATCACGTGGTCCCACTGGCCAATCAGCGCCACTCTGGGAGACATTATAGGACTCGAGCCGCCTAACGCGGCTCACTCTACCGTCGGCTCTTGCAGCACCATACGTTGTGTTAGGTGCACGTTATGCGACCTTAACGTGCCACCTAATGCAACGTCTTGGTGTGCAAGAAGCCTTAGTCACAACCACTAATTTTATATAGCCTTCAGCAACCCAGGTATGCCTTTCCTGGAAAATCCTGACCAGACAATTATTAGTCCAGTCCGGTTTTTCTAGATCAGTTGTTATCCTGCCCAACCTTAGGATAGTTTAAGTCAATGTTTTTATTAAAGAACAGCTACTCTAGCGTTATCAGTTACTGCATTTAAAAAGACCCTAAACTCTCTACTCTAATGTGTCTCAAAGGATTATGGGTTTCACCATGCTTTTTATATAACCTCTTGTCTCAGCTCTGAGCAGTTTGATCCAGTAAGGATTCCTTTCATGTTTGGCCTCTGGCAAAGCAAATTAAATTTCCAGGGGTTTGTATAAAGTTAAAGGACAACTGTAGCTAGACTAATATGGAGGCTGCCATATTTATTTCCTTTTTAAATACCAGTTGGCTGGCAGTCCTGCTGATCTGTTTGGCTGTAGTAGTGTTTGAATCGCACAAAAAAACATGCATGTGGCTAATCTTGGTAGATCTGACAGTGTCACACCTGATCTGCATATGCTTGTTCAGGGTCTGCGGCTAAAGTATTAGAGGCGGCAGAGGATCAGCAGGGCTGCCAGGCAACTAGTATGACTCAACACAAAATTTAATATAGCAGCCTCCATATCCCTCTTACTTCAGTCGTCCTTTAGCCATGCAATACCATATTATCACTATTCATTCAGCATAATAGAACCACTACAGGCCGGTAGCCCTTACGTCCATCATAATGAAAACTCTAGAGCGAGTGGTCCTATCCAACCTTAAGATCTCCACCTTGCCCCTTCTAGACCCCCATCAGTTTGCGTATAGGGCAAACAGGTCCACTGATGACGCTATAAACATCTGCCTGGAGTCCATTTATGACCACCTTGACAGACCAGACACGTATGCCAGAGTACTACTCCTGGACTTTAGCTCGGCATTTAACACTATTTGTCCACGCATCTTACAAGAAGAACTAGCCACTCTTGGTGTTCACCCTAGCCTACGCCTCTGTGAGAAAGTCTGTGATCCAAACAGGACTCAAACTGTTAGGCTGGGTGACATCTACTCACAAACCATGACCACGAACACAGGTGCCCCCCAAGGCTGTGTCTTGTCTCCACTGCTGTTCTCCCTCTACACAAACAATTGCAGATCCAAGGCAGACTCAGTCAAGGTCATCAAGTTTGCCGACGACACTACCATCGTCGGTCTCGTCACCAAGGACAATATCCAGGAGTACTGTCAGCAGGTGGAAAGAATCTCCCAATGGTGCAGGGAGAACAAGCTAGTGCTCAACACCACAAAAACTGTAGAGCTAATCATTGACTTCAGGAAGGCCGCACCCCCCCACCACCAATCCACATTGAGGGTACAGAAGTGGCCAGAGTGCCTTGTGCCCGTCTCCTGGGCACTACCATCTCCAGTGACCTTAGCTGGAGACCTAACATCACTGCCATCCAAAGGAAAGCCCAGCAGAGACTCTACTTCCTTCGTCAGCTAAGGAAGTTCGGCATGGCACCAGAGATTCTGATCAGCTTCTACTCCACCACCATTGAATCGATCGTCTGCTCTTCCATCCTGGTCTGGTACACCGGCGCCAGCGACAGGCTCGCACTTCAGAGGGTCATCAGGGCAGCGGAGAGGGTCGTTGGAAGACCTCTCCCCTCACTCGACCTCCTACACAGGAGAAGGCTGAGATCAAGGGCGTTGAGGATCACTAACGATCCTACTCACCCGGGCCATCGCTACTTCTGCCAGCTCCCACTAGGACGGAGACTTCGGGCCATTTCCACAAGGACTGCCAGACACAGTAACTCTTTCTTCCCCTCGGCCGTCAGCCTCCTTAACTCCCTCCACATACTCCCATCAGCACACAAATCAATGTGACATAAAAACTATTTGATAATAGGCCATTCTAGGACTTTTTCAGTACTGTCACGGGTGATGCAAAATTGCTGCTAATGTAATGTAACGCAAATGTTAAGTGTGATATAATGTAAATGTAATTGCTTGTCCTCTGTTTCTTCTTTCTCTCCTTGTGCTATATGTTCTGTGCCAAAACCAATTCCGGGCATGACCTAGTCATGCTTGGCGAAATAAAGAATCCTGATTCCTGATAATAGAGCCTGTATCCTGTATAATAAACCTTGACCTCTAGTGGCAGGAAAGGGTAGGAACAGCTGCGCCAAAAATCCTTCTGGAGGCTGCAGGATTTAGCAGGTGAAAATAGACCTTCAGGAAAGTAGTATTTAGTATTTCTTTATAGCTGCTGGACAGGTGCAGGAAATGTGTAAAGTGGACTTATCCTTTAATCTATCATTTCCCAGCCTGCTTTGGCAGCGAGGGGGAACCTGATTGCTGTGGACAAGGCGCAGGTGGCTTTCCATACGTTCAGACTTTGTGTTGACACATGGCCTCTGCTGCGGTCAGCCTTGCCCTCTGTATCTCACTAGCATTTTGAGGATGTTCATATTTGCTGAAGGATGAAACTGTTTTTGTCAAACTGTTTGTTGTGCAAACAGGAAGCATCTTGGATGGAACGTAAATGTGCTTCTCTTGATGCTTAGATGTTGGTTAAAGGTCAGATTTTGTATCAGCTGAATCCTTTTCATAATCCCAGTGCTGCCAGTGTGGGAGAACATATACACATTTCTTGGTTTAATGAGGCTGGGGTAGATTTATGGCTACAAGGATGGGAGATTACTGGACCGATCTGTCATGTCCAGGAGCTGGCTTGTATCTCTTGGCGGGGATCACTTGTGTGTATTCTGATGCCGGCAATATGAAGTCCAAATGAACTTATATAATGAACTGTATGTGTAGTACAGCTATGAAAAAGAACATTAGTAGCAAAGAGATGAGTCTCCTATTGTTTCCAGTACAGGAAGAGTTAAAGGGAACCTAAACTGAGGATATGGATTTTTCCTTTTTTAAATACGGTAATACCAGTTGCCTGACTCTCCTGCTGATCCGGTGTATCTAATACTTTCAGCTACAGCCTTTGAACATGCATGCACATCAGGTGCTCTGACTGAAGTCAGACTGTATTAGCTGCATGCTTGTTTCAGGTGTGTGATTCAGCCACTGCTGCAGCAAAAGAGATCAGCAGGACTGACAAGCAACTGGTATTGTTTAAATGGAAACATCCATATGCCTCTCAGTTAAGGTTCCCTTTAAGAAACTTCAGTTATCTATGCAAAAGAGCTTCTCTGAACTCTCAGACCCAACATGGGTAAAGACTGTCCTGTTCTCTGGAGCACTTATACATCAAAGAAACAGTGAGACAAACAGCTTCAGATAAGGTTTTACTGCAGGGGAGTTCAAAGGGTCATCAGCTCTACTCTGTTTTATAGTTTAAAATACAGTGTGGTTTGTAATTTGCAAATATGACAATGATGCAATCTTATAAAAAGCTATATAGCTAAAAATAAAAATAACTTTTTTTTTTCTTTGTTACTTATGTTCTATGAATTGTGTACATCATACAATTCATTATTTCGTGGTGGTGTGGGATTTTATTTTTTTGCTTCAGTGTGGCTTAAAGATTAGTGTTTATACCCTTCATTCTGAGAAAACACAATGCCACCATCAGAACGGCACAGAAGTTGAATACAGAAAGTGGACGTGCATATACAGGGAGTGCAGAATTATTAGGCAAATGAGTATTTTGATCGTCCTCTTTATGCATGTTGTCTTACTCCAAGCTGTATAGGCTCGAAAGCCTACTACCAATTAAGCATATTAGGTGATGTGTATCTCTGTAATGAGAAGGGGTGTGGTCTAATGACATCAACACCCTATATCAGGTGTGCATAATTATTAGGCAACTTCCTTTCCTTTGGCAAAATGGGTCAAAAGAAGGACTTGACAGGCTCAGAAAAGTCAAAAATAGTAAGATATCTTGCAGAGGGATGCAGCACTCTTAAAATTGCAAAGCTTCTGAAGCGTGATCATCGAACAATCAAGCGTTTCATTCAAAATGGTCAACAGGGTCGCAAGAAGCGTGTGGAAAAACCAAGGTGCAAAATAACTGCCCATAAACTGAGAAGTCAAGCGTGCAGCTGCCAAGATGCCACTTGCTACCAGCTTGCCCATATTTCAGAGCTGCAACATCACTGGAGTGCCCAAAAGCACAAGGTGTGCAATACTCAGACATGGCCAAGGTAAGAAAGGCTGAAAGATGACCACCATTGAACAAGACAGACAAGCTGAAACGTCAAGACTGGGCCAAGAAATATCTCTAGATTTTTCTAAGGTTTTATGGACTGATGCAGTGGCGTAGCTAAGGAGCTGTGGGTCCCGATGCAAGTTTTACAATGGGGCCCCCCAAGCAGTCTAAACATAACGATACGGTGCACCAAAATCTGCCAATGGCAAATACAGTGTCAGAGGTGCAAGAAGGGGATGGGGAACACTTTGTTAAGGATTACCACTATTCAAAGTATCTATAGAAGTGATTATTATGAGCACAGGACCAATAGAGAGCTAATACTGTAGTTGAGGGAGGGCCCTTCGGGGCCCCTCTGGCCCAAGGGCCCCGATGCGGTCGCTACCTCTGCAACCCCTATTGCTACGCCCCTGGACTGATGAAATGAGTGAGTCTTGATGGGCCAGATGGAAGGGCCCATGGCTGGATTGGTAAAGGGCAGAGCGCTCCAGTCCGACTCAGACGCCAGCAAGGTGGAGGTGGAGTACTGGTTTGGGCTGGTATCATCAAAGATGAGCTTGTGGGACCTTTTTGGGTTGAGGATGGAGTCAAGCTCAACTCCCAGTCCTACTGCCAGTTTCTGGAGGACACCTTCTTCAAGCAGTGGTACAGGAAAAAGTCTGCATCCTTCAAGAAAAACATGATTTTCATGCAGGACATTGCTCCATCACACGCGTCCAAGTACTCCACAGCGTGGCTGGCAAGAAAGGGTATAAAAGAAGAAAAACTAATGACATGGCCTCCTTGTTCACCTGATCTGAACCCCATTGAGAACCTGTGGTCCATCATAAAATGTGAGATTTACAAGGAGGGAAAACAGTACACCTTTCTGAACAGTGTCTGGGAGGCTGTGGTTGCTGCTGCACGCAATGTTGATGGTGAACAGATCAAAACACTGACAAAATCCATGGATGGCAGGCTTTTGAGTGTCCTTGCAAAGAAAGGTGGCTATATTGGTCACTGATTTGTTTTTGTTCGGTTTTTGAATGTCAGAAATGTATATTTGTGAATGTTGAGATGTTATATTGGTTTCACTGGTAAAAATAATTGAAATGGGTATATATTTGTTTTTTGTTAAGTTGCCTAATAATTATGCACAGTAATAGTCACCTGCACACACAGATATCCCCCTAAAATAGCTAAAACTAAAATTAAACTAAAAACTACTTTCAAAAATACTCAGCTTTGATATTGAGTTTTTTTGGGTTCATTGAGAACATGGTTGTTCAATAATAAAATTATTCCTCAAAAATAAAACTTGCCTAATAATTCTGCACTCCCTGTAGCAGTGTTTTAGCATTACTGTTTCAAGCCTGTACTTGAAATGGGGGCTACTCCTGCTACTGCTGAAATTCTGTTTGTCCCCACGTTTATTGCCTGATGAAGCGGGCGTTGCCTGTGAAACTCGTTGCACTTTTGGGGTACTATACAATAAATGTAATTACTATTATACAGTCTTTTGTGTCTACTTTATGGAGGTAAGTCCACAGCTTCCTCCAAACAAATTTTAAAGGTTTTATCCACCCTTACACTGCTGGCGCCTCTGTTCCTCGTTTGCTGTACCGTGTCCACCCCTGGTGGAGGGGTGATCTACCCCTTTTCTGATCTACAGAGAGCATGATCAACAGTGATTTTCCCATCAATTGATGATTTCCAGCATGTCTAATCTGTTTCCGATTTGAGATCGAAAGGGATTGAGTTGGTGCAGTACTGATCTCAAAATCGATCCTTTAATCGATTGGAAGCAAATCGGAAATGCTGAAAATTGGTTGTCCATTGCATGGTCTTTATTTATTATTATTGTTGTTTAGTATTTAGCGCCAACATCTTCCACAGCACTGTACAGAGTATATTGGCTTGTCACTTAACTGTGTCTCAAAGGGGCTTGCAATCTAATCCTACTCACAGTCCTGTCTATGTATATATCGTGAACGTGTCAGTCTAGGGCCAATTTGAGGAGAAGCCAATTAACTTATCTGTATGTTTTGGGGATGACGGAAGAAACCCACACACAGGGAGAACATACAAACTCCCTGCAGATAGTGACCTGGCTGGGATTTGAACCAGGGACCCAGCTGTCACAGGAGCCCTAGTGGCTGACCGCACTTAGCCTTCTAAACTGTGCCAGCGCACAGATCAAGCGAACTCTGGTCGCAGTCAATGCGCAGGAACCGTTAAGAATTAGCCGCAGACAACTCAGAAGGGAGCCTGTGAGACACGGGTAATTACAACGTCACCTACTGGTTCAGAGTAAACTGCCACCACCGCGGTTACCATGGGACCGTGGAGCCCACTAACTGACTGACTAGTCCTGCGAATAAAACGGTTAAACACACGGTATTCTGTCTAGCCAACAACAAATAAACAGTAGCGTATCTTCAGAGACCCGGGATCAGTTCTGTGTGTGCTGATAAGCAGGGTAGCGGAACAGTGAATGACTTGGAGGAAGTCTTTTATTCACACAATATAAATAATTAATATATACAGACAATTATTAAAATCACAATTGTTAAGACGGTAATAGCCAGTATAAAAAATAAAAGAAGGGAGAAAAATACTTAGTTCCTGGAAAGATGTCCTTTTTGTGGGAAAATCATCAGTTCAAGCAAAACGGTTTCAAGTTCTTAGAGTTCTTTGTTTCAGAGTAAAGTTCAGCAAGATTTAAAATCCAAACAAAATGGAGGATGTCCTTTGTTTCAGCTCTGTCAAGATGGCCACCACTTGTTCCTCATAGTGGCCGTGTGTCATGAAGATGGTAAAGGGAGGAATTGAGCCCGCCTGCTGGCTCTGTGCTTTTGATGAAGCTGGTTTGGGGGTGTGGCAGTGCCAGCCCCCTCTGAGCTACCAGCAAATGACAGTTCATTCCCTCTGAGAGATTTTAGAGCTAAACTTATGAATTGCTGTAACTCCTGAACCATACATGTTACATTTAGGGGGGTAACAGCTTCATACTTGGAGGAAAATACAGATTAATATGATATCCGACATGGCTAGTGCAGCAGATCAGGGTCCTGGGTAGATTCATACCTGGGTTGTAGGGGCCCCGGGCCCCTCTCGACTGGTATCAAGAGATCCAGCATGACCCTACGGATCCAATGATACCGCTCTCATAACCACCCTATTTATTGTATTCTGTAAATGGGCAAAAGATTATATAGTACATTCATTTCTTCCTGCTAAGGCTGGAGTCAGCCTGACTGGAGTCCAGCTGTGTCTGCTCTTGGGATCTCCTTTTTTTTGAAAGGCCCTGCTGGCTCCTTCAATTAACATCTGAATGTGAGATCAGCTAGGTGTCACCTTATACCTGATGGATGGGCCATCAGCACAGCTTGAAGCCAGGGACTCTCTGGGCCCAGGCTCATTAGCATATCAAAAGAGCCATCCAGCCTTTAGGATGGTGCTCTCTCTGCTAAGAAAAGGACTCCAGCTCCCACTACACACTCAACCCAGATTGTATCGATTTGAAGCGCAATCGATGCAGGGAATCGAGTGCGATCGCTTTTTCTTCACGGGCGGTTCCAGGACGCGCCTGCGGCCCCGCAACCGTCCGTGACACCAGCACTGCAAGGCGACAGTGCTAATCACTACACTACAGTGCTGCCCACCATCCTGTGTAAAGCAGCCCATACACTCAGCCGATTTTCTGACCGATCAATCGATTGCAAAGCGGTTGGCCAATCGACCGATGGACGGCCGATTTCAATCGATTTCGATGGATTTCCATCGAACTTGCAGGGTGGAAAATTTAGGTCGATCTGATGAGATTGCTTATCAGTTTGCATTGGCCTTAATGGAAATCTGATGGCAAAAAAAAATGCCATCAGATCGAATTTCAATAGATTTCAAACTGAAATCTATTGGAATTCTATCCTGGTAAAAAATGTTCTAAAAACTCATCAGATAGATCATCAGATGCATTTCTTATCTATCGGCTGCCAATCTGACGAGTGTATGGGCACCTTTAGACATTAAACCTGATCCAGTTGGTCCAAACAGCCACTGAAGTTGTCTCTGCTTCTTTCTGGGAAGTCAGCCCCATAGTCTCCAGAGACATGTAAACTGCTATGGAGCTGAGGAAGCCCAGTACTGCATGTCCTCTTTGGATGTCTGATTGCTAGTGGCCAATCAGATAAGGTATACAGTCTTCCAGATGCCTGTGTTTACATGTCTCCCACCCACTATACTGGGCTACAAGAAAATAAGTGCAGGGAAATGCTTTTCATGTTGGAAAGGAGAGTGGGGGAGAGAGAATGGCCTGGTTGACTGAGGTACTTCCATATATCTCTAAGAACCTTCAGTGGGAATATAATAACCTAAGACTGCATTAAGTTTTCAAATACAGCAGAAAAAGGCAGCGCTTCTTGGGACAAACTACATCCAAATGACTAGCTGCATGTGTGTAAAGCCTGCTTATAGAAAATGTGCACACCTTGAAAGTATATTCTATGGCCAGCTGCTTCCATTTATAGGTTTGCATATTCAGAGCTTCTGTTTTGGATTCCAGGTGTGTTCATATTCTCTGAGGGGCTCAGCATATCTCTGTAGGTACCCAACCAGAAGTGGCTTGATGTGCTGATCTACCCTTTCTGTGTGTATTAAGTTGGCTTCTGGGGGGGCCAAGATTCGCATCCCTCATCCAGATCAAATCATAGGCCGGTTTGCTGAGGAGTGTCTTATTGGATGTCCAGTCTCCATTGCAGTTCATACTCATTGTAACCTGGGTTATGCAATGCACACAGTGAGAATCCAGCCTAAAAAGTGTCCTGACAGTTTGCAACCCCATGCACACTGCAAATCCGACTTGCAATTCCAACTTTTTTTTCCCCCTGGATGCTATCTAATTCAGAAAAATGCAGGAAAAAACGCAGCATGCAGTACCGATTAAAAAAAATCGCAAAATCTGAATCACATGTAGTGTGCAAGAGCCGCGCATTTTTTTCACATATAAAACGTGTATTTCCTGTCCAGTCAGATAAAATTGAAAACTGATAGAAAAGTATGCAATGCTGACAGGACAGTACAGGCCAGAAATGTGCAGATTTGTGTGTGGACCAGGCCTTACATGCAGAATATTCACTGTAGCCATCGGAGCTTACTGTAGCTATCACTTTCTCTTGCAGGATTCAATACGTGATGTCCACGTTAAAGGCTTCATGTACAAGTGGATCATGGCAGATCTCGGTAAGTTGCTGCTCTTGGGAATGTAGCCGTTGCTGTTTTCTTCTCTTGGAAGAGGAGGACGTGGCAAGTATTTGTTTACCAGCCTAGGAATACGCCTCAACCACATTTCTCAGATGTAATCTCCAAGCAGCCAGCAGTGTTCACAGCACACCATGCATGGTCAAGCTTGTTGATTGGGGGATGGGAGGAGAACTTTGAATCCTCTAAACAATGGTTCCTTTTCAGGAGCACATGAACATAACTTCTTCATAATCCCCTGTGAGGGTCACCGATCTGCCCTTGGGCTGGACTTGTCAAGAGTCTAAGTATACACCCTGACTAAAAAGTTAGGTTTCTCTGCATTGTTGGAAGACTGGTTGTACACACCCTGCCCCCATCACATCACATGTCACAGCGATGAATGATGGCCTCATTGTATTGTTACTGCAGGAAGAGTAAACAGTACAAGACTGTCAGCTCCTTACTATACTGTCCTGGATGTTGGTTGTTTTTCTATATTCATGAGACACGACTGTACCTAATCCCATGTAAAATGGCTTACATTCCTCTGTACATTAGGAGCTTAGTTTGTGTTGCTGCTGTGTGCTACTTTTGGCATGTGAAGTATGTTATAACTGGTGTGTGAAAAGTGTATGTTTTGATTTAAGAATTCTATTCAACCTGAACTCCAGAGGAATGGCTAAATAAACCGATGAGATGCAGCATTTGTAGAAACTCTTAAAGAGAACCTAAACTGAGAGGGATATGGATGTACTGCCTGAATCACACACCTAAAATAAGCATGCAGCTAATCCAGTCTGACTTCAGTCAGAGAAACTGATCTGCATGCTTGTTCAGGGGCTGTGGCTAAAAGTATTAGACATTAGCAGCGCTTTCAGACAGAGGCTTTACCCTAGTTAGCTGCCTGACAATGTGCAGAGCTCCACAATATGGACAAAATAACACAACTTGCATTCAAAACAGTTACAGCAAAAGGAGGGTGTTGGCTTCAGTATTAAAAATATGTGCATGTGGGAAGACTTGAAGTGAATAATCTGTACACTATTTATACTGAAGCTAACGCCCTCCTTTGCTGTACCTGTTTTGAATGCAAGTTGTGTAATTTTGTCCATATTGTGGAGCTCTGCACATATTTTCAGGTAGCTAATTCGGGTACAGACTCTGTCTGGAAGCACTGCCAATGTCTCCTGCTGTACAAAATTAACGTAAGTATACTTTTTGGCTCGCTGCATTTATGCGCTTCAATCTGCATTCAAATTTTTAGATTAGGAATTAGTGAATGTATGTATTTGGCCCCTGTGGAGCTGTGCATGCCTCTGTTGACTTTCATTTCAGTTGCAGCCTAAAGCGTTGTCATGTGTTTGATGTCTAAAAGTATTAGAGACACAGGATCAACAGGAGAGTCAGGCAACTGGTATTTTAAAAATAAAAATCCATATCCTTCTCAGTTTAGGTTCCCTTTAAGGTGGCCATACATCAGGCGACTTGGCAGCCAATTGACCATCTGCTTTAATGATTATAATTGAATGAAAATTGGTGCCAGAGCATACCTGATCGATGCAAACAATTTCAGGCCCAAATTGGTCCCAGGTATCGACCAGCTATGTTGCAAGATGTTGGGCCGACAGGCCCGATCTGATGCATGGCGGTAACTTCATGCAATGATCATGAATGCAACGGAAACTCCCGGGTGCCCCTCAACCTAGTGTATGTGTGCCCCTGCATTAATACTTCTCCCCACTCAGTGCTGTGTCTGGATGCCTCTTCTGGGATCACACCACGTGGTGCCCTGCGCTTGGATGAGATAATCTGGTTTTCCAGCTCTCACCGATGCATCATGTTGGCTGTGCACACTCTACATTCTCCAAAGTATACTACTTGATCTGCACAACTTCCAAAAACACCAACTTTAGGGCATCAAAATAGGTAAAAGCTGTACAGCAGCTACAGCCTGCTCTTTTACACACCTTTTAAAAAGTCTGGATGCCCAAAACTGCGAGCTGTAGCTGCTGTACAGCTTTTACCTATTTTGATGCCATAAAGTTGGTTTTTGGAAGTCAAGCGGACCAAGAAGTTTACTTTAAAGATTGTGACCCTGTCTGTACACAGAGTAGATCCTCGCACACTTATTTGGATTTCGTGAAGTTGCTGTTCACTCTAGATTTTCAGCAGATGTGATTGCCTTGACGTAAAATGGTCTAGCATGTTGTAGGCATCCTTGGCCTCCAACACAAGCTAGATAAGTATTTTGCAACTGGCTGATCATTTTGTTTCAAATTTTTTTTTATTTAAAAAAAGCAGGCCAATGGCCTACAGTGTTCTCTCCCCAGAACTTTTTTTCCAGCCGGGTGGCATGAAAAAATAGCCGGGTGGGGCGAGATGAGAGAATGCAGGGCTGGCGCTTCTCTGCTTACAGCAGAGGAAGAGGTGAGCAGATAACAGCCGGGTGGTCACCAAAAATAGCCGAGTGGAGCACCCGGCTAAAAGAGCCTGGGGAGTGGACTGGTCTATTAGTTCCATTCAGTTGATTGTTGTTAATCTGTTAATTACAAACTGCTTTTCTTTATAAACCTAAAACTCCTATTCAGAGGATATTCCTCCCAGGTCGGTTTCTCTACAGGTCTGTTTTCTCCATAACCTGTACAGCTGGAGTATCGACAAATTTACTCAGCACACACTTATTTGATGGGCAGCTCCTGGCTGATTCAGCCATTGGGGATTTTGTTCATATTTCAATGGATTTCATATTGAAATTTGCATGTTCTGTGAATTTTTTGCTCATCACTTATCTGTACATGTGGACTGTGCTTCTCTTTAACATGTCTCTCTCCTTCCAGAAAAATACATCATGCGGGGGGAGGAGACCTATGCCGTTTTGAACCGCCTAGCAAGTGATGGGAAGAAGAAGCTTTTCCTGATCACCAACAGTCCTTTTAGTTTTGTGTAAGTTCTTATGTCTGTAATCGGCTAGTCAGCCTTTGTAGATAGAAATAATAGAGATCTTTCATTTCGGCTAAAGCTGGTGTTTTGGGTGTGACGTGAGAGCTTCAGGTCTGGCTGGGTTTTTAAATACTTAATCTAGGCCTTTCCATTTTTGTTTCTGCACTTTTAAATACAAATGGAGTATCAGTAAAGGTGGCCATACACTGGTCGATTTGCCATCAGATTAGACCAACAGACAGATCCCTCTCTGATCGAATCTGATCAGAGAGGGATCGTATGGCTACCTTTACTGCAAACAGATTGTGAACCGATTTCAGCCTGAAACCGATCACAATCTGTTGTGGTGGTGCTGCCGCCGCTCCCCCCCCCCCCCCCCCGCCCAGGGGCGTAGCAATAGGGGTTGCAGAGGTAGAGACCGCATCGGGGCCCCAAAGGGCCCTCCCTCAACTACAGTATTAGCTCTCTATTGGTCCTGTGCTCATAATAATAACTTCAATAGATACTTTTAATAGTGGTAATCCTTAACAAACTGTTTCCCATCCTTTTCTTGCACCTCTGACACTGTAGCTGCCCTTGGCAGGTTTTGGTGCGCCGTATCAATTGTTACGTATAGAGTGCTTGGGGGGCCCCATTGTAAAACTTGCATCGGGGCCCACCGCTCCTTAGCTACGCCACTGCCCCCGCCTGTTCCGCCGGCGCGACTCCAGTCCCCAGGTCTCCGCTGTCTTCTCCGCTCTGGTCTCCGGCTCCAGCATGCTTCACTTCTTCCTGCCCGGCAGGAAGTTTAAACAGTAGAGCGCCCTCTACTGTTTAAACTTCCTGCCGGGCAGGAATAAGTGAAGGCATGCCGGAGACCAGAGCGGAGACGAGCGGGGGCAGTCGCGCCGGCAGAGCAGGTAATGTATGCGGGCTCTATTGCATCGGTCGGCGGGCACTCGAACGCCGCTAGCGATGCGCTCTTTACCCGCGGGCGATCGACGATAATTTTCCGCACGGCGCGATCGACGGGATCGGACGAAATGAATCGAAATTCGACGTGTAGCGCGAACGATTGGCAGCAGATTCGATCCCAGTGATCGAATCTGCTGTCGAAACGGCGGTAAATCGGGCCAGTGTATGGCCAGCTTTAAGGTGGCCAATGATAACATTGTATTCATCCAATTTTACCAAATGCATTAGTACATAAGGGTAATTTGTGTGAATGGATAATTTAGGCAGTTCCCTTATTTTACATAGAAATGGTAAGATTGGATGAAAGATTGTATCATTAGTGGCTACCATTAAAGGACAACTGAAGTGAGAAGAATCTAGAGGCTGCCATACTTATTTCCTTTTTAAGCAATACCAGTTGCCTGGCAGCCCTGCTGATCTAATTGGCTGCAGTAGTGTCTGAATCAGACCAGAAACAAGCATGCAGCTAATCTTGTCAGATCTAACCATGTCAGAAAAGCCTGATCTGCTGCATGCTTGTTCAGGGTCTATGGCTAAAGGTATTAGAGGCAGAGGATCAGCAGGACAGCCAGGCAACTAGTATAGCTAAAAGGAAATAAATATGGCAGCCTCCATATCCCTCTCACTTCAGCTGTCCTTTAAGCTTTATTTCCCGTTAGGGTCTAATGGGAGTGATATCCCAGACAAATTTGGATGGGGAACCGCAGCCTATGCAAATTCACATATGGGGAAAGATGGACAGACGGTTGGTTGCATTACGCATGCAAATCCCCATAGCCATGTATGTATGTTAGGATTCAGGTGCATACTCGCATCATCGCTAGTGCTGACATGCGGTACAAGAAGGAACAGGCCTTAAAGGGAACCTAAACGGAGAAGGATATGGATTTTTCCTTTTTAAAATATCAGGTGCCTGATTCTCCTGCTGATCCTGCATCTCTAATACTTTCAGCCACAGCCCCTGAACAAGCATGCAGACCAGTTTCTCTGACTGAAATCAAACTGGATTCGCTGAGTGCTTGTTTCAGGTGTGTGATTCAGACGCTACTGCAGCCAAAGAGATCAGCAGGACTGCCAAGCAACTGGTATTGTTTAAAAGGAAACATCCATATCCCTCTCAGTTAAGGTTCCTCTTAAAGCGGACTTGAGATGAAAAACTAACAAGTAACTTGTCTATATATCTTATCTAAAGTTTAGATAGTTTACACAGCAAATCTAGCTGCAAACCGCTTCAATAGAATATGATTATTTCTTCCTGTGATACAATGACAGCAGCCATGTTGTTTGTAAAAAATTACACAGCGGCAGGCTTATCTGCATCGTGAGCACTCAGCCTGTGAAAAAAAAAAGAACCCTCCTCCCCTCTGCCTCTGAAATCTCTGGCTAGTAATACCTCCCCTTCATCCTGCCCAGACTGAGCTCTGAAAATCAAAGTATTTGGCTTGAGGAATGCCCTATCAACAATAGGAAAGGAAAACAATTATGCAATGAGTAAAAGTTCATCTCTGATCCACTTTAAGGACCTAAAGCTCTGCATTTATTTTGTTGCTAGATGTATAAGAACATCCATTTCTGAGTCAGAGTACATTGACTGCATTAGATACAGTACAGGCAAGATAAGCTGGTCAGTGGGAGGCTTTTGAAGTTGATTTTGGCAGGAGGTGATGAACTACAGACTGTATTTAACATACCAGCACTCTGTGCACAAAGTCATGTTCTGATTGATCTTGTGATCCTTTTCTTGTTCTTCAGAGACAAAGGCATGAATTACATGGTTGGCAAGGACTGGCGGGACTTCTTTGACGTGGTGATTGTTCAAGCAGACAAACCGAATTTCTTCAATGATTGCATTAAGTGAGTATGGGAATGTGGGTAATGTGGCACTGCTGGTATATGAGATGAAGGGGAGGGGGGGGTTATGCTACCAGCTCCAATGGAATCTACACTTGCTGTATACTGCTGTGAGATCATTGTTCAGCTGGAAGGGCTGTAGATACTTGATGATCCTTTGGTGGTATGCCTTCAGTATCACCAGTAAGTGGAGGCTTCTCAAGTCTTAGCAGGGATCCCTGTATCAGTAGCTGGATGGTGTAATGGTTAAGGGCGCTGCCTCTGACGCAGGAGACCAGGGTTCGAATCTCGGCTCTGCCTGTTCAGTAAGCCAGCACCTATTCAGTAGGAGACCTTAGGCAAGTCTCCCTAACACTGCTACTGCCTATAGAGCGCGTCCTAGTGGCTGCAGCACTGGCGCTTTGAGTCTGCCAGGAGAAAAGCGCAATATAAATGTTGTTTGTCTTGTCTTCTGAGCTTCAGAACTGCCTCCTGCTCTTCCTGCTACAATAATTCATATCGAACAGTCGTAGCAGGTTAAGCCGTGACCAATCGTTTAGATATTGTCCATTGAAAAATTAGAACGATCATTTAAATTGGTTGTGTCCCGTCCAATTTTAATCGTTCAGGAGAGATCCCCGATCCATCCCACCGCAGGTACTTGGCTTCAGTAAAGGTGCTCTGTCAGTTGGGTGTCTGCTGGCTTCCAGGAATAGGTTCACACCTATGCTTATCGGATCATGCTTGATTGAATGAGTTCCCCCTACTTTGCTCCTCGCAGTACAAAAAAGTTGCACCAAATTAATTATAACCTATCCTTTTCCAACTGCACTTTAGCTCAGATCCTTATAGTTGGATGTAATTCACTGATTAATATTGATTTATATTGTGTCAGCATCTTCTGTAGCGCTGTACAACAGCATACAGGGTATAACAATACCAAATAAAAAATACAACAGTTAATACAAGACAAGGGTGAATTACAGCTAATGCAGTGACCAAATGGACTACATATTTTACATGGGGTGGGAGGTATGTACACCCATTACACAGCAGGGGAAGGGGAAGAGAGCCCTGGCCAAAAGTCCTTAGTCTAAAGCCCCATCTACACGATACGATTCTTTGTGCAATTCGATTACGATCCGATGAAATCCGACATGTCCTATCGGGATTCGATTCAAATCAATTTGCCATTGTTTTGCAATGAGAAATCGATTTGAATCGAATTCCGATCTGACATGTCGGATTTCATCGGATCGTAAATAGAATCGTAATCGAATCGCACAAAGAATCGTATCATGTAGCTTGGGCTAATTCTGGGAATACACTATACAATTTTGTTAGATTTTCTGTTAGATTTAAGGCAGACTGAGGCTGTTTCTGAACGATCCGCTGAGCGGATTGTTCAGAAACAGCCTTATCAGTCTGCAGACAGACTGTACACACGCACTACTGTCGCTGGAACGCCCGCCCAGCGGGATGGTCTGACGGACCTGTCCCCTGTAGTACAGCGTGTTTACGAGGCTTTACCTGCCAGATAGATAATTTCCAACATGTTGGAAATTGTCTAACCATCCACCTACCTAGAAATTAGGCATTGTTCTACTCAGCAGGAGATAAACAGAAGACCATGCACCAGATATGATGACCAGTCTCTACAGAAAATAATCTAATTACAGTAAAGGCCCATACACGTCGGATTTCTGCGAACGACTGGTCGTTTGAACGTCCCGTCCCGTCGTTCGCCCGCTAAATCGGGCGTGTGTACAGACTGTCGTTTCTTATCAAGCGAACGACAGTCTGTACACACGCCCGATTTAGCAGGCGAACGACGGGACGTTCAAAAGACCCGTCCGCGGAAATCAGACGTGTGTATGGGCCTTAAATCTAACAGAAGATCTAAAGGGGCCCATACACCTAATGATTTTCCCGCCGATATACAGCAAATCACTGTGATCGAATCTGCTGTGAAATCTTTGCGCAAACGCTGACAGAACGATCGATTTCCGTCCGGAATCAATCGTTCCCGTCGATGCGTTCGTGCGGAAGATTTCGATTGGGAGTGAGTCAATAGCGGCGTTCGAATGACCGACGCTAGCGGCAATAAATTACCTGCTCCGCCCGGCGCGTCTTCTGATCTCCGCTGTCCCTTCTCCGTGCGCGGCTCCTCCAGCTTCACTGAACTTCCTGTCCCGGCAGGAAGTTTAAACAGTAGAGCACCCTCTACTGTTTAAACTTTTCCGGAAGGAAGTTCAGTGAAGCTGGAGGAGCCGCGCACGGAGAAGGGACAGCGGAGACCAGAAGACACGCGCCGGCCGGAGCAGGTAATGTATAGCTGGCGGGGGGAGGGGGGGGGGCAGTGGCAGCTTCATAGACTGTGATCGGTTTCATGCTGAAATCTATTCACAACCTGTTTACAGTAAAGGCAGCCATACGATCCCTCTCTGATCAGATTCAATCAGAGAGGGATCTATCTGTTGGTCGGATCTGATGGCAAATCGACCAGTGTATGGCTACCTTTACAGAAAAATCTAACAGAAAATTGTATGGCGTATTTCCAGCATAAAGGTTTAAGGGCCCGTTTCCACTAGGAGCGGTGCGATGCGGATACATAGCCGCATCGCACCGCGGGTGTGCTGAAACTCATGCACGCCAGTGGAAGAGTTTCCACTGCGTGCATGTTGTGCGGTGCGATCTGAAAATCTGCAGCATGCTGCAGATTATCGCACGGCCGCATCTGCCCGCAGCCGCGTCCCATCTCCTCAATTCACTTCCGCATCTGGAGATGCGGAAGTGATGCGATGCGGCTAGGTAGCTGCATTCGCATCACTAGTGGACACGGGCCCTTAGCGGAATGAAACCCAGCATTTCTTCTTTGCTCTAATAGATTTACAGCATATTCTATACAGCCAGCACTTTTTAATTTTTTTATTTTACTAGAACAGCATTTAAAGGGTTACACACAGGTTAGAAGTTCCCTGCCAGCAAAACTGGAGGCATCCTAAGTTGTAGATAATGTTGTCTTGTGTTTAATTGTATCAGTTAGGAATGTGAACAAACCCTTCTCACACTGCCGGGTCCCCTGAAGAAAGTCAGACAATTTAGAAAGCATTTCTGCTCGTTGGAACATGAATAAAACAGTTATAAATAAAATGCAAAGTCCGCTTTCAGAGCAACTAATACTTATGCACAAAAGCAAATATGCTAACCGTATGGCATATAAAAAGTAGGAAAACGTGTTTTTATTGAATATCAGGTCAGGGTTTTATACCGCTTTAAGGTATAAGACAATGGGTAAAGGGAAGCGGTGTATGGGTGGTAGAAATAATGGTTGGTGGGCAAAGTGTCCTAGGTAGGAGAGCAGGGCCGCCTTCAGGGCATCACAGGGAAGACTGCTTTATGGGGCCTTAGTGAATCTGGGGCCCAGCAAACAGTGCCATACATGGGCTGCCCATTAAAGTGATAAGAGGTGCCGGGAGGCTGATCCTGGCGTTACCTTAGTTAGTAATTAAAGTAAATCTGTGACAAATGGGAGAAAAGGACTTTTACTTACCTGGGCCTCCTTCCAGTCCCCTGTAGTCCATCAGCTCCCTCCATTTCCTTCCGGTCCGATCCGTTGTGCTCCTGTGAAGACCACACAATCCAGCTGGGTTGCGGGGCACTAGCTGGGAGCGTACTGTGCAAAAGCAGTTGCTGTTTTAATGAACTGAACATACGCAGAACGCTCCCAGGCATGGGAGTGCATGAAAAGCGGTCACAGGGACATTAGTGTGTTCAGGCCTTCAAAGATTGTGATTTTCCATGTGGGGGGCACATGAGATTGAGGGGATGCAGGGCTGGTTCTCTCATGAGGCAAGGTGAAACATTCGCATCAGGCGGCAGAGATTAAAGGGGCAGCACTTGTGTACTGTGTTTACACTAAGAGCACGCAGTCAGAGTAGGAAGAGAACGAGACTCAGACTCACAACCAGCTAGTGTGCTATTGTGTTGAGCTGCAGCATGTCATGTGAGAACATTGTCGGGGTGCTGTGCGATTGTTCCAAATCGGGTGGGGGTGAGGGGCGCATCCTCACATGTTTGACTCGGGTAACAAAAAGTCTAAAACCGGCCTAGGGGGGCCCAGTAGGTTTGCCCAGTATGGGGCCCACAAATTTATGATGGCGGCCCTATAGGAGAGTATAATTTCCTGAAGAAGTGAGATTTCAGAGTAATGGTTCATACACACTTGAGATAAAAGTCTTTGGAAAAGGCAAGATCACAGACCAATTTTACCCCCTTCCATGTAGTATGAGAGCCATACTCTACACAGTCTATTCTATGGAGCTGCACTCCCCATCAGATAAAATCTTTGCAGGATGCTGCACACAAAGATGCCCGTACACACTCAAAAGATCATTATCTGCAAAAGATCTGTTCCTGCAAAAGATCTGTTCCTGCAAAATGTATTCATAGTCTGATATCTGCAGATCCTCATACACACATTGTTTAACAGACAATCATCTGCAGATCATCTGTAGATCAGATCCACCAGGATGGATTTTCAGATCTGCAGATGATTGCCAGATATGCAGATGAAGTCTGTTAAACAAGGTGTGTATGAGGATCTGCAGATCTCCTAGACTATGAATGCATTTTGCAGGAATGGATCTTTTGTAGGAACAGATCTTTTGCAGTTAATGATCTTTTGAGTGTGTACGGGCATCTTTGTGTGCAGCATCTTGCAAAGATTTTATCTGATAAGGAGTGCAGCTCCATAGAATAGACTGTGTAGAGTATGGCTCTCATACTACATGGAATGGGGTAAAATTGGTCTGTGATCTTTCATTTTCCAAAGACTTTTATCTCAAGTGTGTATGAAGCATATGTGTGGGTGAGTGGAGGATGTGTTGAGGGTGTGTTCCAGAGGAGTGGAGAGGATCGAGAGAAGTCCTTGTAAGCGGGAGGGAGAAGAGGTGATCGGGGAAGAAGACAGGATGATATTGTTAGTAAAGCGGAGATTGCGTGTAGGATGATATCTGGAAATAAGTTGATGTATTTACATAGGAAGGAGCTATGTTGTGGAGAGGTTTGTAGGCGAGAGTAAGGATTTTAAACTGTATCCTTTGCGTAACTGGCAGCCAGTGAAGGGACTGACAGAGGGGGATTGGGCTGGAGAAGCTGGAGGAGAGGTGGATGAGTCGAGTTCATGTTATTACTGACTGCAGCTTGATATTTCAGTTATTTTGATGGAATCTGGTGACAAATGATGGGTTCAAGTGTATCGCCCCCCCCCCCCCCCGGCTCTGTTTTCCCGCTCGTGTTGCTGTTACATAATCCTCTTGTTATCGTACCAGCATGTTGTGCTCTAGGCTGTCAGGGTAATGACAGGACTCTTCAAGCAGGCTTGTCCACTTGAGCATAGTGCCTCCTAGATTACACATCCTGTGCTTTCATATCTGCTTATCTGTAGTACTGTATATCCTGATCGGCTTCTGGCAGTCAGATAAAGTAGCACTCCATGCACAGAGGTAGGTTAAAGTATTACATAATGGCACTAACCATTACATCATTTTAGTGTTAGTGAATCTTCTGTAATGAGTGACAGGCATTTGTAGTCAATTTAATCCACCGATAGACTGGTTAGAGCTGTTAAGCTGTGTACTTGTAGTCCCCAATTTATGTACAACCCACTGATATGAAGGGCTTGAAAATGTGACCTTTTGATTCGGTGACCAGAGGGGGAAAAAAAATTTCAAAAAGTTTCCTGCTCACTGCACACAGCTAATGGGTTTTGAAAACCGCTAGCCCTTGTAATCCTATGGCAGTGTTCTCACTGCCGCGATCGCAGTGTTTTGCAGTTAACCACAAGCGCGTTACATGCAGCGTTTTGCCGGTGATTCTGGAGCAATCGCGATTAGCATGTATGGAACGCTAATTGCGATCGCTCCCAAAACGCTACTTCATCCAGTGATTTTTATTTTTCGCGTTTAATGCCGAAAAATCACTCCCGTTTGCGATTCTAAGTGTGAAAGCGGCCTTAATGTTTGATACCCAAAACAATTGTTCTTGGAAGTTTTGAGCAGCAGTTTTCCACAGACCTTTGTACTGTGGAGAGGGGTGTGGTCATGTGAGCTGTGCCACACTGTGGGAACTTCCTTTTGAAGTTTTGGAGTATATACCATTAGGTGTTTGTCAATAGAAGATGAGAAAATATCACCTTTGAGAAAGAGTGAATTGGATTGGGTCCAATTGAGTCTTAAAATTTGAATATAAATTGGTGGTTCTATTTTATCCAAACTGCTTTTTGCGGGTCTTCTTAGCACTAAGACTGGTATGTTACAGGCAAGTGACAACGTGCTGTAAGGTAATGTTGCTTGACTGCTGGTCATTGTCTGACAGCCCCTTGTGTGAGTGATGAAATCTTGTCAGCCCTGCCCCCACATCCTCTGAAAATCCACACTTGTTCAAATGCATTGTATAATGGTAGTCAGAAGCCCAGTTCTAACCCCACTTGTGTTCTCGGGGTAGGAGAAGTTGTCGCTAAAAACAAAACCGAAAACCACTGTATTATTTTCAGAATAAATTGATGAACTAGATGAGAAAAAGTGTGCTTACAATTCTCCGGTTACCTGAGAGGGTAATGTACGCAGAATGGGTTGGGGGAATGGGACCCAGCACCACTTGGACTTGTGGAACTCCTTAAAGGGACACTGTAGGGGGGGGGGAATGAGTTGAAGTTACCCGGGGCTTCTAATGGTCCCCCACAGACATCCTGTGCCCGTGCAGCCAGTCACCGATGCTCCGGCCCGCCTCCGGTTCACTTCTGGAATTTCAGACTTTAAAGTCTGAAAACCACTGCGCCTGCATTGCCATGTCCTCACTCCCGCTGATGGCACCAGGAGTGTACTGCACAGGCCCAGTATGGTCTGTGCCTGCGCTCCTGGTGACATCAGCGGAAGCGAGGACACGGCAACGCAGGCGCAGTGGTTTACAGACTTTAAAGTCGGAAATTCCAGAAGTGAACAGGAATATGGGCTGGAGCATCGGTGAGTGGCTGCACGGGTACAGGATGTCTGTGGGGGACCATTAGAAGCCCCGGGTAACTTCAACTCATTTTCCCCCAAACCCCCCCCCAGTATCCCTTTAACCACTTGCCGACTGCTCCACGCCACTTGGCGTGAGCAGTGCGGCAGCCCCAGGACCACTCCATGCCCATTGGCGTGAACTGTCCTCTATGGGGCTAGCAGGGGATCGCCTGCACGCGCATCTCCTGCTCGGGGGGGCGGAGCTCCACCCCGCCTTCAGTCTCCGTGCGGCGATCGCCGCTCGACACTGCTGTCCCCCTGGAGGACAAGAGAGCGATCGGCTCTCATAGGCAGAAGCCTATGACAGCCGATCGTGTGATTGGCCAGCAGGAGGGAGGGAGGGAAAGTAAAAAAATAAATATTAAAGTTTATTGAAAAATAACAAACATAAATATGTATTAAAAATAAATAAATAAACAATGTGCGGACTATCAGACCCCACCAACAGAGAGCTCTGTTGGTGGGGAGAAAAGGAGGGGGGAATCACTTGTGAGCTGAGTTGTACGGTCCTGCAGCTTTGCCGTAAAGCTGCAGTGGCCCAATTAAGTAAAAATAGCCTGGTCACTGGGGGGGAGGGGGGGGGGGTTAACACCACAGTCCTAGTTGCTCTCCTGGGAAAGAGCTTGTTAAAAGCACTCCTTTCCATGCTCAAAAATCTGCTATATTTGGGCATCCTTCCCACTTTAGTAAGGTGCCAGTTGATACTCTTGCCACATCTATGTAATATGAGACACTACCTCAGGTATCTAAAGTACCATATATTTGCTGAGTTTACAATACAGTATTAGCAAGTCTATGTAGTAGAAGGGTAAAGTGAAGCTTGTACAGTTACCACTAAACAGATGTGGTGCAATGTTTTAACCTGGAGCATATAAAGTTCTGCTTGTTGTGGCCCTGGACCTCCACAGTGCTGCTGTATTACATGGAGGTCTGGGACTAGGAGAAAATGATCATGTGACCGCCCTTTGGATTCAAGGTTTTGTTTTTGTTTGTTTTTTTAGAAACCAAATCTGTTCCGTGAAAAAATCTTTAGTATAACCCACAGGACATACTAGTTTTTCTGCTTTACACCTAGAGTGGAGTTCCATACATGGAAACTGTAAGAAGTGTCTTTCTCAGCCAAATGTGAAAAACTTTCCCTTTTTTATGCTGCATAGGACTCGTGTATATGTGTGTGTGTATGTATGTACAGTATGTATGGCTTGGGATAGACCAGGCTTGAATGCACAATATTTGAGTATATTTCATGGTAATTTCCTGGAGAGATAACAGCCTGCATACCCCAGGCAGCTTCCTAGGATAGACCTGTCAGACTCGGCCAGTTACATAAATGATAATATCCAGATGGTCTCCAGAGCCTTATGGCCTCCCGTGATGTAACGGTTCTCGCTTAAGCCAGTTCTCATTATTCACACTGCTGGTCTGTCAGTTTGCCTAAACACTAAGTCATGTGGCAGACAGGTGAGCTTCAGAGTAAATACTTTATAGGCATTGCTACTACGTAGGATTAAGCAGACGTGCTGTGGATTCCCTGCTCTGCACAGATTGTGTAATGTCAGCAGTTGACGTACATCTGACTGTGCAATCTTATAGCCGGATAGAATGTGCTTAGTAATCATGTGAGGAATAATGCCTGGCAATGGGGCATCACCAGTTACTGCCAGCGCTTCACACACAGGGCTTCTGTTGCTAAGCGTCCACTCAGTGAATTCACAGCCATTCATAAGTTCTTGTCTCCTGAGCAGAAGGCAAGGCTAATCGCTGCAGATATTAGACTTGGTTTCCTCTTCTTTCCTGCACAGTATGATGGGAATGTAGACAACACATTTAGTTAACTATTACTATAACCAAATAAATAAACCATGTTTTAATTGGTGCATAAAAAGGCCGTGGCCATTTTTATTGGTTTCAAATAAATTATTTAAAGAGGTCCAAAATAACTTTATTAAAACTTCATAAATAATTAATAAATAACCAAACACTCCAGGATAGGTCCACCATTACAGTTCAGACCCCCAATTAGTACATTTTATTAAACCGCAGGACCCCTTCACTTAACCAATAAAGTTTAGACCACGACGAAAGTGCTTGACCACGACGAATCTCTTCTTCATGGGAGGGTGGGTGGGGAGCTTGTCCCGTCCACGCTGGAACACAAGGCAGAAAACGACTGCACAAGCCCTTCTTATATATCCTTAAAACCCTTCTGATTGGCTGATGCAACATAGTTTAAGGCCTAGCAACACCTGGCAGAGTCTACCTTCTACCTATAGCGACCAATCATAGCTATGCCTACGTTCTTTTCCCTCACTACCTGAGAGAAAATAGACAGCCAATCAGGGGGTTAGTTACCTCAGCCATAGAGGCTATACTAGATACCTCACAGCAATGCCTAATGTAAACTGTCACATCTCACCTTTTAACCCTTAAACCTCATGGTTGTCACAGTCCCATGATGGGCCTGCTCTATATATTCGGCCCTGTACATGGGAATGTAGACAACACATTTAGTTAACTATTACTATAACCAAATAAATAAACCATGTTTTAATTGGTGCATAAAAAGGCCGTGGCCATCTTTATTGGTTTCAAATAAATTATTTAAAGAGGTCCAAAATAACTTTATTAAAACTTCATAAATAATTAATAAATAACCAAACACTCCAGGATAGGTCCACCATTACAGTTCAGACCCCCAATTAGTACATTTTATTAAACCGCAGGACCCCACCCGACAGGCTAACAGCCTGTCCCACCACCCACAGCCCTTTCTATGCACCATTGTAAACCACAATTGAAAATATCAATACCAACGTCACTCAAATGTACTAAGTCCTGTCTGTATAGACCCTGGGTATCACCCTCCAAGTCGAAATGGCGGAAAGAAAATCCGCCGATGGAAGGCAAAAATTTCTCCAGCTTGTGGTTCAGTCGTCTCCTTACCTTGTCAAACGGGAGAAGATCAGGAGACAAAGACCAAGCCAAACGAGTGACCATTTCCGAAAATACTATAATTGTGCTAGGAGAGAGAAGGTGGAAGGCCCTGAGATCATCTCTCATTTGGAAATAAAGATCCAGGGATTTCATTTTTCCAAGATCATTGCCCCCTAAATGAACCACTAAAACCTTAGGGGTAGGGAACTTACTTAACATTTCAGTTAAAACTTCATTCAAATGATGCCAACGCATCCCCCTTACTCCATTCCAATGTACAGTATACATGTTAGGATCCAGATTCAGGTTCTCAGTATAGCATCGCCTGAAGGCCCTTTTTTGCGCCCAAAATATATAAGAATGTCCTATAATCCAAATGTCATTCTTTTGACCTGAAAAATAAAGCAGAATTAAGGGCGAATGTATAACTTGAATGTATTTGATTTCCATCTCCCCAATCGTTTGATCACTGACTCGTTTAAACCTAGTCTCGCTGCTTCAGTGGCTGCCCCAATTCTGAAGGAATGCGAGGTGAATTTAAAACTTCCAAGACCTGCGTGCTTCACGCACTTCTGTAATACTGAAGAAAACTGAAAATTAGTTAGTGCTGAGCCATCTGCATGACACAGCAAAGCTCCTGCCTTAGAGCCTCTCACCTGTAAAAAGCAGGATAAATTATTCAAAGGACATAAATGATTGCCGGGCCATGCATTAAGCTCAAGCCACTCACCTTTCCCCAACTGGTCCGTTTTAGATTTCTGAATGAAGATTGCTAATTTTGATTGTGCTAAGATCACATGCTTGTATTGCACGCCTCCTGAATCTGTCTTGTTCTCTGCAATGATTTCGGATACCCGCAAAGCAGCAAAGAACATAAGGCAAAAGGCACATTTAAATAAACTGGATTCAAAAGCTGAAGAGCAAATGAGAGTGGTAGCTTCCCATAAAGCGGACAAAACATTAATGGTTATTGGCTGCCTATTGTCAGGTGTGTGTGTAACTTTTCTATGTCCTTTTAACAACTGCCTTACCGAAAAGAAAGAGTTGCAGGCCGGCAGCCCACCTAGTTTCAGAAAAAAGGAAATTCCTGCCAGAGACTTAGAAATATGTGAATAAGATACACCTTTTTGGATGGCACTTGCTGCAAACTGAATAATCATGTCCTCCGAACACGCCCACTCCGAGCGGCCCAAGCAATTGGTAAAATTAACCCAATCCCGCCATGCAAGCGAATATGCCTGCCATGTTGACTTGGAAACGGACTGCTGGATTCTGGCGCAGACTAATTCCATAGCAGATCCCACAGGAAAGGCGGAACAAATTCTCCCACCAGCTCTGCCGATGGTGCCAAGGATCGGAATCTTGTCATCTGGAATCGTGACAAAGAGTCAGCGATGTCATTGTTAATACCGGGAACATAACTAGCCTTTATCCAGACATTAAATTTTAAAGCGTAAAGGACAAACAATCGCAAAAGTTTTACCACTAATGGAGATTTTGAGGACATGCAGTTTACAGCAAATACCACCCCTCTATTGTCTGTCTGCACCACTATCTTTTTTCCTTCAAATTGGGCTCCCCAGATAAATAAAGCTGCCAAAACTGGAAAAAGTTCTAGAAGAACTATATTGCCTGTCACCTCCTTTTGACACCAGGATGACGGCTACCGGGCATTGAACCATTTTCCTTGCAGGAAAGCCCCGCAGCCAATGCTGCCTGAGGCATCCGTAAAAAACTCCAGATCGGTGTTATTCACAAATTCATCCTGCCAGATAGAACGGCCATTATAAGTGTTTAAAAATTCTGCCCAAACTAACAAATCTTCTTTTAACTCGGCAGACATTCTAATATGTGATCGAGGTGATTTAAGGCCTCTAGAAGCCCTTGACAATCTTTTTGAGAAAACCCTGCCCATGGGCATAATTCTAGTAGTAAAAGCTAAACATCCTAGTAAGGACTGCATTTCTTGGAGCAATACTTTCTTTCTCCTCAGGAAAGTAAAAATTAGTGTCTGCAGTTTATTAATTTTTTCTACTGGTAAGCAGAATTCCATAAGGGTGGTATCAATTGTTATACCTAAAAATTCAATGGTGGTACAAGGGTAAACTGTTTTTTCGTTTGCCAGAGGGATGTTAAAATGTTCGCAAATCACTAAAAAAGTTCGTAATAAATTGTGACAAATGGGAGAATCCCCAGGACCCATGAATAAGAAGTCATCTAAATAATGGATCAGACTGATTTGACCTGAAATTGCTTGAACTACCCACTCAAGAAACGTTGAGAAGCTCTCGAAATAGCTGCAAGATAGAGAGCATCCCATAGGTAAACACTTGTCGAAGTAAAATCTATCCTCAAACTGGAAACCCAGTGAGTTAAATGATTCCGGATGAATAGGCAATAGTCTGAAAGCAGACTTAATGTCTGCTTTTGCTAACAATGCTTGTTTACCACATGAGCGAAGCAATTTCAAAGCATCATCGAATGATGCGTAAGAAACTGAGGTCAAATCATTACTAATCTCATCATTCAATGAGCTTCCTAAAGGGAATGACAAGTGGTGTATCATTCTATATTCCCCGTGTTCCTTCTTAGGGACTATACCTAGTGGCGACAAACGGAAGTTTTCAAAAGGAGGTGACAGGAATGGACCCGCTACCCTTCCAGCTGCTACCTCTTTTGCAATTTTGTCTCTTACTACATCCCTATGAAGTGAAATTGATTTTAAGTTTTTTACCTTGACACAACCTGGACCTGAAAATATTGGCAGTTTAAAACCATCCCTAAAACCTTCAATTAGTGTTTGAGCTTTCGCTTTGTCTGGATACATTTGAAGCCATGGGAGCATGTTTGTGAGCCTCACTGGCGTAACTATTTTTAAGAAAAAGCTCCTTGGCGGAGGATTGAGATGTATTAGCTTTCTTAAAACATTTAGAAACAGGATGAGACCCGCCGCAGAATCCACATTCGTGCCTGTATTTGCACGTGCCAGGCCACTTGCATTGCGACTCATTAAAGGCAAAGCATAGACCGCGTTTAAGGCTATTCGTACCCGTGGTAGAAGGTTGTCTAAATGATGAAACTTTTTGTGGCATCATTAGGTTTAGCCAGAGCTCGGCGTCCTTTGTACCCCAGCCAGCCTCTGGATAAACCGATAGCTTTTGCCTAAACGCCTCATCGTAATCAAACCACGCGAGACCGCCAAATGATTTATAAGCTCCCAAAATGGAGTTTAGGTACAGAAACATTTGCTGACATTTTTCAGGAGATCGTTCACCAATGACACTAGCATAGATGCAGAAAGCCTGCAACCAATTGGTGAACGATCTGGCCACGGGTCTCCGCCGATCTTCCTCCGATTTTTCATCCTTTTTCTCCTGTTTTACATGTGGTAATAAAGAAAGAATATCCACGTATTCACCTTTCCACATTTTTTCTTTTACTGCCATGGACAGGTGAAACCCCAATGGAGAGAGCTTGACTGGTAATGCTTCTTTATAAGCAGTCTCAGGCACCCCTGGGCTGCCAGTGGGCAGAACCCCTGAGGCCTGAGTAGCAGTGTGAAAACTAGGAGACAATGTATTCAATCCAACAGAGGGAGGGGGAGGTGGGGGGGGCGGGACAGCTGCCCGTGTTGCCTCCCCATTATCCCAAACCCTGCTAGCAGAAACATTAGCATCATGAGGCTGAAGTGCAGACAACAATGCAGATAATAAGGCATTAACAGAAGGGGCATACATACCATCCCTGGGAATAGCGAGCGCTGGTTGGGATCCCACAGTGGGAATGCTGGATGCAGGGGGGTTGCTGTAGGGCCCTCCGGCATGGAGCTGCACAGCACAGCCGGCAGCAGCAGGAACTGGAATCACCCGTTGCCCGGGCAACCCAGTAACTGCACCGCCAAACTGCGCACGCTCACTCCCACCACCAGACAGGGCACCCACAGATGCTGGAGGCTCCGGGCGGACTGTTCCTGCAGGCTGGGAAGGAAACAGAGAGGCCGCTTCGTTGGTCGGCGGAAAGAGCCGACTGGCATCGCTGCTGCTGGCTGCGCCCCCGGTTGGGGCAGAAAAGGCCGCTCCTCCGCCCCACTGAGTGAACCCCAGGAAGCTCTCATTGGTCGGCGTGAGGAGCCGACCTACGTCACCACCGCTGGCCACGCCCCCGGCTGGGGCTGACATCGCCGCTCCGTTTCGCTGTGAGAGCCCAGGATCGCTCTCATTGGTCGCTCTGCCTGGATCGGGGGCAGGCCACGCCTCCGGATGCACCCGATAGGTCGCTCCGGCGACCGACACAAGCTCCGCCTCCTCCATAGCGCGGTTGGTCGGCGCTGCTGAGATGTTGGATGGCCCCGCCTCCAAACCCAGCTGATTGGCCGGATTCAAAACTTCGGGCGGGCGGGCCTCGATCAGCGGGGGGGACTCCGGAGCCGATGCGGACGGCACACCCAGCTCTCCACGGTCACATTGACGGGGGTTCAGTTGTGCAGGACATGGAGCAGCCGGGCTGGTCGCACACGAACTCCACGCAGGGCGGGCTTCATTGGAACTCTTCGCCGCCGCTGCCGCCGAACTAGCCGATGATGACCCAGGCCGGACATGTGCTGCACTACTCCCCGACTTCCTTCCGGACTTGCTTGAGGCTGCCGGGGACTTCTCCTTCCGTCCTCTTGACGCGCCGGCTTCAGGAGAGTAGGTGCGCCTGGCCTTCTTCTGCCTCTTCGCTGGCAACACAGCAGGTACCGTGCCACTTCTTCCCTCCGCTCTCTCTGCTTCGGCCAGCTGCAGGCACCGCGTCAGCAGCTCCAAGCCTCCTGGCTCTTCGGCTCGGGCAGCCAACAGCCTTGATATATCCATTGTGGTGGACAGCTCTGTATTACAGCTCAGTACAAGCTCTGTATTACAGCTCCTGAGCTTGTCCCGTCCACGCTGGAACACAAGGCAGAAAACGACTGCACAAGCCCTTCTTATATATCCTTAAAACCCTCCTGATTGGCTGATGCAACATAGTTTAAGGCCTAGCAACACCTGGCAGAGTCTACCTTCTACCTATAGCGACCAATCATAGCTATGCCTACGTTCTTTTCCCTCACTACCTGAGAGAAAATAGACAGCCAATCAGGGGGTTAGTTACCTCAGCCATAGAGGCTATACTAGATACCTCACAGCAATGCCTAATGTAAACTGTCACATCTCACCTTTTAACCCTTAAACCTCATGGTTGTCACAGTCCCATGATGGGCCTGCTCAGGGGCGCCGCGAGGCATAAAGCGAACCAAGCGGTCGCTTGGGGCCTCACAATCTTAGGGGCCTCGGCGGCTCCGTGACGTCGGCGTGACGTCACTTTTTCCCCGCAGCCCCGCCGGGCTGGCAGAGCAGAGCAGGGCTACAGGAAGATGGCCGCCGCCGAAGCCCTGCTCTGGAGACTATGTCTCCAGTACAGGGCTTCGGGTGGCCATCTTCCCGACCCGTAGCCCTGCATGAATCAGCGCGGGAGATTGGAGGAGGAAGCCAGGGAGGGAGCTCCGTGGGAACTGCGCGCCTGAGAAGCCGGCCGGGAGAGGAGACCAGGGAGAGAAGACTTCTGCCAGTGCCAGCCTGCCAGGTGAGTAAATTCTTTTCTTTTTGCAGCCGCAGCCCTAATTGCGAATTTGCTGATGTGGCCCTAATTGCGATTGATTTCTGCTGAACTGTGCCCTAAATGCGTTTGATATCTGCTGAAAATGTGGCCCTAATTGCGATTGATTTCTGCTGAACTGTGCCCTAAATGCGTTTGATATCTGCTGAAAATGTGGCCCTAATTGCGATTGATTTCTGCTGAACTGTGCCCTAAATGCGTTTGATATCTGCTGAAAATGTGGCCCTAATTGCGATTGATTTCTGCTGAACTGTGCCCTAAATGCGTTTGATATCTGCTGAAAATGTGGCCCTAATTGCGATTGATTTCTGCTGAACTGTGCCCTAAATGCGTTTGATATCTGCTGAAAATGTGGCCCTAATTGCGATTGATTTCTGCTGAACTGCGCCCTAAATGCGTTTGATATCTGCTGAAAATGTGGCCCTAATTGCGATTGATTTCTGCTGAACTGTGCCCTAAATGCGTTTGATATCTGCTGAAAATGTGGCCCTAATTGCGATTGATTTCTGCTGAACTGTGCCCTAAATGCGTTTGATATCTGCTGAAAATGTGGCCCTAATTGCGATTGATTTCTGCTGAACTGTGCCCTAAATGCGTTTGATATCTGCTGAAAATGTGGCCCTAATTGCGATTGATTTCTGCTGAACTGCGCCCTAAATGCGTTTGATATGTGCTGAAAATGTGGCCCTAATTGCGATTGATTTCTGCTGAACTGTGCCCTAAATGCGTTTGATATCTGCTGAAAATGTGGCCCTAATTGCGATTGATTTCTGCTGAACTGTGCCCTAAATGCGTTTGATATCTGCTGAAAATGTGGCCCTAATTGCGATTGATTTCTGCTGAACTGTGCCCTAAATGCGTTTGATATCTGCTGAAAATGTGGCCCTAATTGCGATTGATTTCTGCTGAACTGTGCCCTAAATGCGTTTGATATCTGCTGAAAATGTGGCCCTAATTGCGATTGATTTCTGCTGAACTGTGCCCTAAATGCGTTTGATATCTGCTGAAAATGTGGCCCTAATTGCGATTGATTTCTGCTGAACTGTGCCCTAAATGCGTTTGATATCTGCTGAAAATGTGGCCCTAATTGCGATTGATTTCTGCTGAACTGTGCCCTAAATGCGTTTGATATCTGCTGAAAATGTGGCCCTAATTGCGTTTGATTTCTGCTGAACTCTGCCCTAATTGCGTTTGATTTCTGCTGAAAATGTGCCCTAATTGCGTTTGATTTCGGCTGAAAATGTGCCCTAATTGCGTTTGATTTCTGCTGAAAATGTGCCCTAATTGCGTTTGATTTCTGCTGAAATGTGGCCCAAATTGCGTTTTTATTTTCTGGTGTCTGGGGTAACTGTTGCTGCATTTATTATTTAATGGTCATAGTTGGCTATATTTGCTGTGCTACGGTTAAGCTTCGCCCATACAATGTCATGGCCGCGCCAATCTTTCGGCGCGCTACGCGCGCCTCAATCACCCCAACATCCATTTTTTTCCCGCAAACAGCCCCGCCCCAATCCGCCCTCCTGCTCCACCCACATGTCATGGCCACGCCCACTTATGCGGGATAGCCACACCCATTTTTCGCCGCGGCGCGCTTCGCGCGCCGCAGGATAGGGCCTCTTGCTACAGTCCGCTTGGGGCCACAAAAACCTTAGCTGCACCCCTGGGCCTGCTCTATATATTCGGCCCTGTACATTCTCCAGTGGCAAGAGGGCTAGCCTGCAACAACATACTGACTTGTTTTGCAAAAGAAAATCCTGCATTGGAGAGCCTAAACTGAAGCTAGGAAGCAAAGTTTTAAACTCTAGTAATTACAAAAGTATCTGATTTTCTGTTTGGACATGCACATTGATTTTAAGGGTTCAATTGATTGAAAAATTTGTCAAACAGGTTGGAAAGTTATCGATTTTTTTGCTCCATGCATTACATAGATGTGGAAACTTCGCTTGAGTGCTTCCTCCACCCACTTGCCCCATCCCACCACTGGCCATATCCATCTATAAAAAACAGACTTTTACCAATTACTCAATTTTTCAGTATATTTTCGTATCCTCTTTATCAAATCTGTTGGAGTGTAGCTGGATTTAGTGTGGCTATTTCTCTTTCGGTCCCTGTTTTTACTACACGAGGCTGTCAGTGGTTCCTCCACACACCAATATACATCACAACTGACAGCCAAATTTAATCTATGGGCTGGCTTCCATCTAATGCAGGATCTCAAACTCAGTTGGCTGCAAATGACCAAGTTGAGGGCCAACACTGATATTTTAATTTAAATTTTTTTTTTCTTTTATGAATCTTTGTTGCTTTTTTTACTCAAACCGGTTCCGGATGGCAGTGATTGAAATCTACGCCCTGTTTGGCAGCCATTATACCTGCTGCCTCGCGGTCTTGTCACCTCCGCTGTTAGTTCTTCTTTATAATCATTGCAGCCTGCTCGTTCTGCTGTCCTAATATTGGGAGAGGAGTATAAATTATCGCTCAGACGGCACTCTCGGATTGCAGGTATAGGTGACCTGCGGCCAAAAGGGATAGTCCAAAAGTGGGCAGCAGCCAGAGATTGCATGCATATACCGCTCAATGCCGGGGCGCTGGTAGGTTGTGTGTGAGGCTTCGCTCGGCTGCTCCAGCATAAGATCCTGGATGGATGGCTCTCTGTGTCTTGTACACATGTTTCTTGTATTATCTAGCTGCTGCTCTCAGTATCAGGTGAGACTATTCCTTTTGGCCACAGGCCACTTGTACCCGCCCTCCGTGAACGCTGTACTTTTTGTCTTTTTCTTGTTGGGCTGCTTGTAATGCGCGTTCTGCAAGCATTAACTTGTGCATGTCTCCAAACATGGGGGGGAAAAAGGGCAGCACTCACGGAGTGTGACTATAGGTGACCTGTGGGCACAAGGAGTAGTCTTGCCTGATGAAGTAGGCTTTATAGAGCATTCAGATATCTTGTGCAGCCATCCCTGATCTAATGCTGGAACAGCATAACCAAGCCTCACCCTACCTGCTCATTCCTTTGTGTCCTCACCCTGTTCCGCCCCTGCGGCCCCCCAGGATGTCAGACTGAAGCCTCTGGCTGGCAGGAGAGGGCAGAGCAAAAGTGTGGCCTTGCACATGCTCTGGGAAGAGGGTAAAGGCCTGGCTGTGTTTAGCACTGCATTGTAAAGACTATGGCAAAGGGCAGGAGTGGGTGGGGCAAGCGTGTGGTAGAGCGTGGCTACCCTCACCGCTCTTAATTGTGAAGTGTGAGAGCGGGCGGAGTGACCCTACGGCCAAGCATAATGTAAGTTCTGCGGGACCCTTGTGGGCCACATTTTATGGAACTGCGGGCCGGAGATCGATGTCTGTGATCTAATGCATTTTTATTTATTTTTTAACCTCGGGCACCACTCATATTTTCTGTTTCCCTATGCGAACACGCATGTCTGGAAACCTGCACACAGGAAAAAGCGAGTTTAGGTGGAAATGGGGGGCCAAGTCCTAAGCCTGCATTGACATGATTTTTTTTCTTTTGTTTTTGTTTTCTCTGAAGGCCCTTTCGTCGGGTAGATGGAAATGGAGATCTGAAATGGGACAGAATTACTAAGCTGGAGAAGGGACAAGTCTACAAACAGGTATGTACACCATGAGAGCGATCTGATTGAGACCCTATACTGGTCTGCCACAGATCATGTCATATTACAAGCAATACTTTGGTGAACTTGTGTTAGATGCTGAATGGCATAATTACGTGCAATTTTGTACAGTGTGAAATTGGACCAATAAACACAATAGCTGATTTTTATTTGTCCAGTTACAAGCTGTCAATTTGTGACCATCGTTTGTGTCTCTTGTCTGTCTCCCGTCTATTAGGATTCGTAATTTTTTTTTTTTTTTTTTTTTTTTTTTTTTTTAACAAAAACACTTGTGTATTTTCAATGCAAGTGTTTGCACATGAAAATTGAGCTTTTTTTTTTTTTTTTTTTTTTTTTTCCTCCAATCACAATCCTGCACCACTTTTTGAGTTACTTCAATGGAAGGTATGGGAAAATCGCAACGCCCTTGGAAAAGCTATTTTGTAAGCGTTTTTTTCATAATAAATAGCATTCAAGATATTCAGTTTCAGATCAGAGAGTTCACTTCCTGCTTGTCTGCAAACAGAAAAGTTTAAATCACAAAACAAAAACACTTACAAAAAACGTAAATCGCTCAAATGTAGGTAAAACTGCTTCAAAAAGCACTTTCAAAAGTGCTCAGCGCTTGCAATTCATAATGTAAACTAAGCCTCACTCTCTGTGTGCTTGAAGGCATCTCTTTTTTGCAATTCCTGTTGACTGGCCAGGCTGGCCCGCAGGGTGAGTTTTGATGAATACGAGAAGATTGATCTGTGGTGTTGACAAACCAGTCCTTCCACCAGAAGGCAAACATACCTGCTTCCCATATATGCTGCTTACATAACAAGACATCACTGAACCACAGCTACAATCAGAAATCCCACAATATCTCAGTAGCCTGACAGGAGATGGACCATGAGACTGCACTAATTCCTTATGCAAGATTGAAGTATTGCATTATATGCAACCTAAAATTGGGCCAATCTGAGCCTACAGGAAGTGTATTTCATTGTCCCAATTCCAAGCTACAGGCAATCTGCTTCAATGCATCTGAGCAGCTTAAAGAGAGACTGAAGCCTTCTAAAAATGTTCTTTTTGACATTTATCGTCAGCAGTATAAGCATAGCTAAAACGCTGCATTCCCGCAGCAGAACAATGTAATTAACCCCCCCCCCCCCCCACAAAAAAAATCCCCGGGACAAAAGTCAGGGATCACTTCCTGGTAGAGGCAGAGCTTTGCTGTACCTCTGCCTCTAATACAGTCACTCCCTGCTGATCGCAGCCTCTCCCCGCCCCTCTGTCGTCTTTCACTGAGAGGGGTGGGGATTGACTCTAATGGAGGCTACGTTCTGCCTCCGTGGGCAGCAAAATTCACGTCCTGGAAGATCGTGGAATTTTGCCCCGGTATGCCCCGGGGGTTTAATTACATCTCAGATGGAATGCAGTGTGACAGTGTCAGTTTGACACAAACTGCCATCGCTTACAGACAACCCCCTCCCCACCTGCCCGCCCCCCGCTATAACCCGCCACCAACCTCCACCACCACGGCTGCCACACAGATGCTACACATCAGTTGTGCATTAAATAAAGTTCCTGATGTTTTGGTTGTATGCAGTCCACTGTCAATAAATACACCAGCAAGGAACGGAAGGTGCACATGCTGTGTTTTTTTTTTTTTTTTTTTTCCTTGTACAGTTGGTTTAATCACATCGTTCTGCCGTGGGAATGCAGCATTTTAGCTATGCTCATATTGCTGAAGATAAATGTTAAATAAAAACAGGCTTTTTGCAAGGCTTCAGACACTCTGTTTAAAGGACCACTATTGCGAAAAAAAAGTAGGCAGTTATCTGACAGAACTGACAGGTTTTGGGCCAGTCTATCTCTTCATAGGGGATCCTCAGGGTTTTCTTTTTCCAACAGCATTTCCTGAACAGCGGTTGCAAAGTCTAGCTGACTAACTAGTGTGCAAGTGATTAGGGAGGCCGGCTGGTATCTTACTATTTGAGCAGTTAAACTGCTGTTCAGGAAATGCTGTTGAAAACCAAGAAAACCCGTAGAATTCCCGATGAGGAGATGGACTGGCCCAATACCTGTCATTTTTCCATGGTGGAGACCTCCTATCAAATGGCCTTTGGACAGTTGGAGCTGTCTTGGTACACTTGGGGATACACATTTGCTGTACATGAATTTCATTGGGTATATTGTTGGGTACATTGGTTCCAGCGAATTCTCTGGGGGCGGGATCGAAGGGTGTACATATGTTTACTGGGGACATGGAGTTGTGGACTTGGCATTCTTGCTGTAATTCCATGGTACATAAAATTTCTTGAGTAAAGTATAGCATGTCTGTTTATCTGCAGTCTCTTCCATAAGACTTTTGAAGGATTTTCTTCCCCTCACTTTAGACAAGACAGAACATTTATATTGTGCTTTTCTCTTGGCGGACTGAAAGCGCCAGAGCAGCAGCCACTAGGGTGTGCTTAGTAAGCAGTAGCAGTGTTAGTGTCTTGCCCAATGACGTCTTACTGAATAGGTGCTGGCTTACTGAACAGGAAAAACCGAGATTCGAACCCTGAGGCAGAGCCCTTAAAGCAGATCCGAGATGAAAAACTAACTATAACAAGTAACTTGTCGAGATCTTACCTTAAGTTTAGATAATTTACACAGCAAATCTAGCTGCAATCGACAGTATATGATTACTTCTTCCTGTGATACGACAGCAGCCATGTTTTGCTTGTGATCATTGCGCAGGCAAGTTGCTCTGCATCTCCCCCTCTCAGCCTGTGAAAACATTACTCCCCTCTCCTCCTCTGAATTTTCTGGCTAGTAACCTCCTGCTCCCCCCAGACTGAGCTCCCATAAGCCCTTGCTACATGGGTCTCAGAGTGCCTTGGCACTGGAGGAGCTGTGGGTGAGGCTTGTTTCGTTTATAGGGAAATTAAGTATTAAAACTAATAAGGTATTTGGCTTGAGGAATGCCATATATACCATATGTAAGAAACACAATTATGCAATGAGTTAAAGTTGATCTCGGATCCACTTTAACAAGTACACTACCCAGCCACTGTAGAATGGGAGTGTAGTTGGATAGCACAGAGAAAGATCTCTGCAAACCAATGTAAAGGAATCTGGTGCAGATGCCCAAATCAGATTCTTTTCACTTTGAGCAGCTGATTTGCTGTTGCACCACTTTAGCTTGTACTTCACTTGCGCTGGATTTGATATATTTTTCACACTGACTAGATGTGGATATTTGTTTTGCATCACCCCTTCATTGTTGCCTTGCAGCATGGAAAGGGAATTGCCAAACTGGTTAGGGAAGTGTACATTACAGTCAAGTGGTTTTTTGTTGTTTTTTTTTTGCTTAGGGTGACTACTTCCCATCCTTTCTTTGCAATTCTGAGTTCTACCACAAAGTTTGGTCACTTTCTCAACGGATGCTTAAAAAAACCTTGTATATTATTAGAGCAATAAACCCTAAACAGACTACTTTACAGGTTAAACTGTTTCAGGCATTTAATGACACATAAGTGCAAACTGTCACATCCCCAGCAGTCACATCTTGGCTAAAGGTTATGATGTGACAGCTGTTTTGGCAGCAGTGTGAGTGTGCAGAGCTTTACAGGGAGTCTGGCTTCCTGGCCTCTGACAGCGCCTCCTCTCAGCATCCTAACCCGCTATGAAAGGCTTCGCTCTGTATACGTGGCTGGGCTGTCGTACTCCCTGGAACTCCTCAATGTATTACAGGATGCCCTTTCAGAAAGCCTGGCGACAGCCCAGACCATCATAATAACCTTTTCCCGACGGTGTTTTGCTTAGTGTGAACACCTCTTATATGTATATAGGAAATGGACTGTGGGGGCGAGGGAAGCATTGTTTGGATATATTAAGCTTAGGAAGCTCTTGGAAGAGGAAATGCATTAACTTCGGGCTATTTTCATAAGCAGTTACTGTTGGCAACAATAAATAACAGAATGATGTGAATGTACGCAGGCAGTCGGCTGAGTAAGATATCAGTAGCTAGTGACGTCCCTTCCCAGCAATAGAACTCTGGAGATCACAGACCCTGGATATTGTCCAGAGGAGCCTGCTGCCCCATATATTCTGCTGCTCTTGTTTTTCCTCTGTCAGGACAGTCAGTCCAAGGATTACGGCTGGAAGGATTAGAAGCAGATGAATTGCTGCTTGTCTTCTGCTGCTGACACAACCACAGTCAGGAATGGAACTGTTTACCAGAGCTTTACAGCCTCGGCTCCGCTACAAGAATGGTCTTCACACCCATTCAGGAGAATGTGTAATCGGAGCTCCTGCAGAAATCTAGGCAAATAGAAAGAGAAATTCTGCACTGAGAACTTTAATTCTAGCAAAAAGGAAACAAAGTCTGAAATGGAGGGTACATCCATTTTATTGGGGAACGCTATCATAAGGTCATTATATTATAGAAAGTACCGAAACAGGAACATAATACTGTTGATCTTTATAACCGGTATTATAATGGGTAGCATTTAATACAGGTGTCATAAGGGGGTGGGCACAAACAGTCTAGATAACAGCTGTGCTGTTGGTTAAAAAGTTTGAGACTGGGCCTACTCATAGTGCCTGACTTTGAAAATGTCCATTATTTCCTTAAATCTGTCTGCTTTTGGCTACCATGGCAAATTCCATACTTCTCATGACAGGTGCACTTTACAGCAGCCGTGTCGTCCCATACAAGTCGTTATACACTCTCCTGCTGAATTCCTTTAATAGACATGAGGTTCAGAGCCCAGTCAAGTCCCAGAAGATTGCCGAGCTCTGACTAGAATACCAAAGCGAGCACCTCCAGCCTTCTGGCATGGTTGGATTATAATCATTTCAGTGATCTTTGGGTCCTGACGGGCCTGTTTTTGATAAAGCAGTGGGTCAGGTTTGGCTTTTTGCGTCAGTCATTTGAAGCATGAAAGTACATAAATTACATTTACTACTTATGAAAAAAGGACTGATGTTCATTCAGCTCAAACCTGTTGACAAAACATTAAGGAACATGGAGCGGTGCTGGTGGGGGAGCCTGGAGCTCATAGGGCCCTGCTATTTATATAGTGAATGCTCTGTGTTTGGAGCTCTTATGGCTCAGGGAAAGCTGCACTCTCCCCCTCCATCTGTGCAGAGCAATGTATTTACCGAGGCGTTACTAGGATCCAAAGAGATCTAGGGCACTTTGTGCACTTTAGCCAGAAAATGTGTGTGGCCATGCACCAGAATGTGGGTGTGGTCATGGGTGGAGCCAAATTTATCATGAACTGAACAGCCGTCTAAGTAGGCCTGCCCAGCACTGTTGGATGAAGCCCCCTCTCTATTAATACAATAAACAAAAATGCAGCATATTACATAAATGGGCAGGCACTTGAGGACTGCAGTGGAAAACCCCCCTAAGAGACCAGAGCAATTTTAACTAAATGGGCCACTGCAGGCCCGTACAACTCAGCACACAAGTGACCCCCCCCCCTTTCTCCCCACCAACAGAGCTCTCTGTTGGTGGGGTCTGATCGCCCCCCCCCCCCCCCCCGACATTTATTTGTTGTTCTTTGTTTATTTTTTTATAAAAAATGTGCTGCTTTTTAAAAATATTTCTAAATCCCTCCCCCCACCAGCCAATCAGGGCGGTCTTTAAGTAGCTTAACTAGACATAGTGCGCAGGCAAGGCTGGCTTTCTGCTGGGTGGGCTGGCCTACCGCTAGGTTATCTGGCAGTTACCCCATAGCATTCCCTGACCTTCTAATGGACCCCTCCCATAATCCCACGGGCCTCCCATTCAGGCACAACTCCCAGCATGCCTCCATAGAAGAACCACAGCTTCCTGCATGCCCACATAGGCACCCAACATACCTCCGATTAATACCCCACAGCTCCCAGCATGCCCGCCATTGATACAACACAGCTGACTCTGCCTAAGGCAGTGACCTGCAAACTTGGCTCTCCAGCTGTTTAGGAACTAAAAGTCCCACAATGCATTGCGGGAGTCTGACAGCCACAGTCATAATTCATAAAGGCAAATGTATGTTGTGGGACATGTAAATCCTTAAAGGGGTTCTTTCACGAAAAAAGTAGGCAGTTAAAAAATGTGACAGTTTTTGGGCCAGTCCATCTTTTTAAGGGGGATTCTCAGGGCTTTCTTTGTTTTCAACAGCATTTCCTGAACAACAGTTTAACTGCCAAAATGGCAAGATACCAGCCGGCCTCCCTAATCACTTGCACACTATTATGTCAGTTACATTTTGCAACTGTTGTTCAGGAAATGCTGTTGAAAACAAAGAAAGCCCTGAGAATCCCCCTTTAAAAGATGGACTGGCCCAAAACCTGTCATCTGTCACATTTTTCTAACTGCCTACTTTTTTCGCGAAAGAACTCCTTTAACAGATGGAGAGCCAAGTTTGCAGATCACTGGCCTAGGGGACATCTGGGGGCCCCAGAATAGATCCGGGGCACCTGCCACTGATCTTTGGGGCTAGCAATGTCACTGCTTTTTACTGCAGCCACCTTTTACTTTCTGAGTGAATACTGGTTGACTGATTTCTGTAACAATGGTTTATGTATTATAAGGGCTCCCACAAAGGCCTAAACGGCGTGACAAAGGCACCATTTAGCCACCCAATTGCTGGGATAAAGTGCTTTCTCTTTGCAAAATGATGCAACCAAATAGGAGTGTTTGCTTCAATCGCTGACACACTTGTGGTTACAGTGCAGCTACTACCCAATAAATAAACACTGCATTTCACTTCCAGAGATGGCTGCTGCCTGATGAGATGTACATGTGAGGGATCCCCACAAGTGCTGGACCTGTGAGCTAAACATCTTGGGGCCAATAGCAAAATTATAAGCAAAGTTTGTGCCTCTGCCCCTTACATACAAATTTTAGGTAACAACCAGGACAAGCCAGATGTACCCCCTCCCAATGGTAATAGCCAGGACCCCCACATTGGTAGCCAGGTGTCGCCCCAACCCCCTGCAAATAGGAGCAGCTGAACAGCAGTTGTGTACTTGCTGTCCTATTGGCCTTTTTATGTGAAGGAGTCCTAAGAACTGTCAGTGGAGTTGGTGGCTGCAGTTACTCTGTAGGAATCGTGTAGCCTGTATGGAAAAGCAGAGGATGGATGAACAAAACATTAAGCCTCAGTAAGCCTGCGTGTTGCTGTCAGATGACCCCGAGCACTGTGCTGACTCACAGCTTTGCTGCGACTTGCAGCGCATCCAGTCAGGCTGCATAATAAACTCTGTAAACAAAGGGTTACTGCTAAAGCTAGGTGCATGTCGGCGAACACGTATGTCCCGTTCTGCACAAACACTGTGTGTCGGGCAGTCCAGTTACTCATCTCTGAATAATGGGCCGTGTATCCACTAACTGAAATAGCTGACTCAGCGCCCCCCCCCCCCCCCCCCCCCCCCCCCGGAAAAAAAAATTAAAGTGAATATAAAACCGCATGCATAGATGCAATTTTTACACATTTCAGCATGGCTGTTCCCACTTCAATATCGTTTTTGTTACAGTGCATGCTTATGAGTTATTCATAGATGGCTTTGGAATGGTCACCTGGGTGATAGACTGTGGGGCAAATTCTTAAAAAAAAGACATGCAAGTCCTTTTTCTCCTAAATGTTTTTCACCTGCCTTTCAGCTCAGAAGCAAGAAATAAAACACTTAAAACCTCTTCAGGACGGTTACTTCAAGGCCTCGCTGCAGGGCCATCCAAATCAGCACACAAGCGATCTTCCCCTATTCACCCCCCCCCCCCCCCCCGCAGCCCCGCCCTTTCTCACCACCATCAAAGCTCTCTGTTGGTGGGGTCAGATCGCCCCAGGTTTGTTTATTTTTAATACTTTTTTTTTTTTTTACATTTCCCTGGTGTTTTTGTTTTTTTAATTCCCCAACACCTCTATGGGATGGTGCACACCAGCGGTTTGTTTTTGGCAAACTGCAAACGTGCCTCCTGCTGCACTTTTGCGGTTTGCAGAAGTGTTTCTGCCTCAGTGTAAAGAAGAGGAAAGGCGCAAACCACTCGGAAAAACGCTACATTAGAGCGGTTTTCCAGGCATTTTTGTTACAGTAGCTGTTCAGTAACCACTTTATTGTAACAATATATGAAATCTGCTACACACAAAATGCTCCAGAAAACGCTAGGCATGTTTAGAAAACCTCTCTAAACATGCTTAGAATCGCTCTGAAAATCTGCTTCAAAAACCTCTACTGTTTTGCGGATCTATCGGTTTTGGTGTGCACTGGGCCTCCGTGTTATGTGCAAAAAGCGTTATACAGCTTCATGCGCACGCTGAGTGTTTTCATTTCTTTTCACCAATGAAAGCTCATCCACTGCTTTTCAGTGGCTCTATACACCTCATATGCAATTTTAATAGTATTTTTGAAACCTACTGCAGGAATCGTTTTGGCGAGTTCAACCGGTTTCTATATGCAGAAAAGACTTGCATGATCAGATAACCCTGGTATAAAGCAGCTCTTTCTGGAGATCTGCCTGACTCTCACAGTACCACTGTTCTGCAGATCTAGTGCACTGAGAGACCGTGCAAGGAAAAAGTGAGCCATTGCTTACGGCAACCAATCCCATTTTTGTGCGTGAAGGGGGGAAAAGATTCTGATTGGATGCTCTGGGCATATTCCTCATTTCTGCTTCATTTTTTTTTTTGTCTGGACATAATGAGATGGTCCTGTTATGGTCTGTCTAGAATTTATTTATAGCTAAACCAGGCCCTCAGTCATATTTGCGTAAAACCGTTTCTGTTCTTGTAAAGGTGGAAAAGTATTTATTTAAAGGTGAATTTAAGGAACTGATGGTGTATGATGAGCAATGATTTTGGACATACTTTAGATTCTATTTAAAAAATGGTTATTACAATGCTTTAGCTTTGTAATTAAAAAACGTTGCAAAGCTTTGTTGTGCCACCGTGTTACTTATTAGCCATATTGTGTGGCTTTTCACGCCAAACGGAGTAGCAGTTGTGGAGTAAAAGTTTCTGTGAAAATCTTGACTTGCTATGTAGGAAAGTAAGGCGACCAGCCCTTGTACATCTCTGTACGTAAGTTGATGTTGGGGAAGTAAGCTGTACTAACAAATTCTGTGGTGTTTTATCTCCAGGGAAACCTTGTTGACTTCCTCCGACTGACAGGTTGGAGGGGCTCTAAAGTGTTGTATTTTGGGGACCACCTGTATAGTGACCTTGCAGTAAGTTCCTCCTGCTTCATTACACTGTAGTATGGTTCTGCCTGTGTGACTCTAGCTAACCCTGCTGTACTTCTTCCCTAGGATCTCATGCTGCGCCATGGCTGGAGGACTGGAGCAATTGTCCCTGAGCTGGAGACTGAGACAGAGATTGTCAACACAGAGCAATATTCTCAATCCCTGACTTGGATGCAGGCTCTAACTGGCCTGTTGGAGCGAATGCAGGTGTGTGTGTGTGTTCACCCCTGAGGCAGCCTAGGCAAATGCATGGGGGAGGGGCAGTGGGTGTCGAGGGGCCCGACTGCCACCTACTCTGACCTTCTCCCTCCTCAGATTACCAAAACGTCTACAGGGAAAACCAAAGCTAATAGCTTGCCTTGAGCCCAATTTCCCTGCGTCTGCAACTTTGTAGTGCTGTTGACGGCTGGCAGACTCTCTCTCTGTAGGACCTAGTCTTAGTGGTAACTCTTCTGGCAAATACTGCCTGGTGACCACTGTAGTTAGAGATGAGATTACATGGTAGGGTTACATAGGGTACTAGGTAGTTCAGTGTCCGTCCTTTCCATTGTAGTCCCAGCAGTAGTTGATCCCATCCTGGATCAGACCCAGTTCTTTGCAAGAATGTTTTAAAAGTTGGATAAGAAATTAAAACCTGATGCAGGGAGATGTATTAACCTGTAATAGGGGAAGGGAGAATCTGCATCTCCACCACATTAACTGAATGCTCCAATGTTCTGGTTTAGAAAATGAACCAGTTAGAGACACTGAAGCGAAAAAAAATATGATATAATGAATTGGTTGTGTACTATGAATAATTACTAGAAGATTAACAGCAAAGAAAATATTCTCATATTTTTATTTTCAGGTATATAGTACGTTTTCTAACATTGCATCATTCTCTAATATGTGCAGATTACACAACACTCAGCATTCAAAATGATTCTTTCAGAGCCGTCTGTGAACTAATGACCTCTCCTCTGGCAGATAAAAAGAAAACTGTTCACTTACAGTTGAGATAATAAAAGTCAGAAGACAGCCCTCTCCACGACTTTGAAAGTCGTAGAGATTAATGGCTTTTTTGCATAGAGATAACAACTGGAGTTTCTTAACTCTTCCTGTACTGGAAACAATTACACTACTGTATCTGATCTTAATGTTTTATTTCTTAGCTGTGCTACACATACAAATCATAATATCATAATTTTTTTTCGCTTCAGTGTCTCTTTAAAACCTCCAGAACTACAGGAAATCTGTCAGCCTTAGAGGATGACCAATCTGTACAGTGTACGATCAAGTGGCGTGTTCTTCCAGTGAAACCCCCCCCCCCCCCCTTGTCCTTCTCATTAGGATGCTCTGGACAGTGATTATGAGGAATAGGCTGGTGCTACTGATCTGCTGGGGGTGACCATGTATTCGGACCATGTCTTCTGCAAGACTCACACCTGCTAAGTGTAAACCAGCCCTTAGGTGCCTAATTTATTCACTGCCCAAGCCTGAATGGGTCAACTTTTAAATCTGAAGTAGTAGATCCTGTAAGAGCTTTGTATTGTGATAGAATGGTTGGGCACACATGGCTTGACTTTTGTGCTTTTTAGGGTTACGTTACATAATTTTAGGAGCTGACCTCTGCTGTGCTCAGCCTGTCGTGGGTTTTTTTCCCTTTTGTGTTCTGTGGTTTGCAAGGAGTTGTTGCAATGAAACCCGTCGTAATGTTTCTCCAGGCTACAAATATTTCTTGTCATCTGTGTTAGTCACTCAGCGGTTGTGTTTAACTGTGAAAGTGATAAATGCTTGATGGATCATATCTCCTGTGAGGATTGGCAAGCTGATGTAACAGTTTATAGTTAGACTTCTTACATTCTTCAGCTCGTTATTGTTCATTTCAGACTCAGATGGATTTTATGCTTTCTTGCAGAGCCTCCGTGACCCAGAGTCTCAGCAAATTCTACAAGACTGGATGAAGGAAAGACAAGAGCTCAGGTAATCACCCATAGTACACCTCTGAAGTCTGTAGGGCGGCCACTTCCTGTGGGCCTCAGGGGAAAAATCCTAACCTATAGAGTAGGATTGGGTAACACACTCTATAATGGAAATGTTGTAGGACCAGCCAAGCTGATGTGTGCAAGGGAGCAATACATGGTTTCCTGCTTTGTGCAGACTGACGCAATCAGTCGAACATTGAGTGTCTAACACCAGGCTCTATTCCAACAGGATCCTTGGAAAACCTATAGCTACTGTAGACTGAAGTTGGATATCAAATTGTCTATGGGCACCTTCACCTGTGCAATGCAAACTCATGGCCTGCATCAGTAGCCAGTAGATTCTTCCTATAATTACCATAGATCACTGTAGATATCCTTATATGGGAATAAGCCCTCCTTCTCAATTGTGGCTTAAAAATCAGCCAGATGCCGTGACCCATTGATGAGAATTGTGCCCCTCCCAATTTTCTGTCCTAGCCCCCCATGCAGATCACCTTGGAAGCGTGGTTCCTGCTGCATGTTGGAGAGAAAGCATAGCTTCCTGTCCTTGTTCCAGCTTGCACCCAACGGTCTCGACAGCTTCTAAACTGGCCACTAGAGCTCCATGCTCACTGTCATGTGGCTGCAGTGAGCCTGGCGCTCTTGTGGTCAGTTCAGAAGTCACTGGACAGATGTGAGGGTGTAAGCTGGAGCAAGGAGAGGTAGCCATGTTTTTCCTGGACTTCCAATGCATGTTCTACATATAAGGTCCCACACATCATATATCGCTTCGCACACACTCTTTACACCAATTTGGGTGTAAAGTGGCTAGCTTATCTGCAGTGATATTTACACGTAATGTACCATTACAGGTCTGAGTCAAATAGATATACAGAAAGGAGGGAGTAAACTTACAACCTGCATTAGGACCACTAGATACAACAGGTAAAGGATAGGAATGGCCAGTGCAATGTAAGTAAATCTGAGTTGATGCTGAATTATATTAGGCAGCTTGAAAATGGACCAGCGGAATCCCACCTTGGCTTAATTTGTTGCATTTTCAAGCTGCATATATTTACATAACCTTTATAGTTGCATAAAAATTGTATCATTCCACATCAGTTCAGAATTGCATCTCATAGACCATTCCTAATAAAGAAGGCAGGAGCTCATGGAGAGTAAGAGAGGTAAGCGGTTTTGAAATGGTAGGTTGAGGCTAGATTAACAGTGGGACGTTGCGTTTTGATGCCACGTTAAAGTCGCACCGCAAGCTTACAACGCAACGCGCCCAAAAAGTGGCAACGCAGCGTTACCGTCGCATACAGCAGATACAGTAAAAAATACAGGCAATGAAAAGTATGCATCCAAGTCATTACTGAGCATGTGCAAACAGTCTAACGCAGCTTATAACGTGTATAACGCACTGCATGCAGTACTTTTACTTAACGTGCAGCGTTAGTTACTAACGTAACGTGTGCACTGTGAATGGGGCATTGATTTTTCATTGCAGTGAGTTATTCTGCGTTAAATGCTATTTTAACGTGCGACTTTAACGTCCCACTGTGAACTTAGCCTGAAGACCTTTTTGAACTTGTGCTCCTCACCCCATCAGGCTTGGCTCCAGAGAACCAGGCAAATAGGAGCATCTCTTGAGAACCCTTGGAGCTATACATACGAAGAGGTGATGAGGACAACACTAGTTCATTGAAGGGACTGGAGAAGGTGTTGGGTTAGGTTATTTGGAGGAATGGCAAGAGGGCTTTTAGAAGTGTATTTATGTATAAAGTCATGAATAGTTGGGACACTACTACTGACTTCTGCAGGCTGACAAGTGTGAACGGCTCTTATATATAACATAGGAGCCGTTCTGTCAAGTTTTAGAATGAGCGGAGAACGAACAAAAAAGTCCATTCTCAGCTCAAGTGGGGACACAGCTGAGGCTGCAGGCTCTTTTCATACTGAATAATGCGCGCTCTTTATTACTGAACAGACAACTGTTTGTGCAGCTCAGATTAAAAGGTAATGTCCATGTTCCCCTATGGGTCAGTTCACATCTAAGTTTTTACTAAAAGCTTTTCCACATTGCACTGCTGCAGAACTGATCAGTTTAAAACTTAAGTGTTCAGTGTAAACCAGCCCTTAGGACTGATCTAGTTCATGTTGGGAGGGACCTGTAGTTTATTGTCTAGTCTATCCACTACACAAAAATGAATTTCTACTGTCTGATCTACTAGTAAAAACACAAAAGTAACTGGCTTTATTGGACTTCTGTTACAGGGCTGTGACAAAGAATCTCTTCAACCCCCAGTTTGGTAGTATCTTCCGCACCTGCCACAACCCCACCTACTTCTCCCGCCGTCTCTGCCGCTTTTCTGATCTCTACATGGCCTCCGTCAGCTGCCTGCTGAACTACGACTTAGACTACAACTTCTTCCCCCGCCGCACGCCGCTGCAGCATGAGGCCCCTCTGTGGATGGACCAGCTCTGCACAGGATGCATGAAAACGCCCTTCTTGGAAGATATGGCCCACATCCGCTAAACCAGCTGGGCCGTCCTGTCTACCTGTCTGGACTTGAGAATATAGACTTAAGACTTTTTTATTTTTTAAAACTCCGATATAAGACTTTTTTTGCACATTGGAGAGCGCATGATTCTTGGCGTAGAGTGGAATGATCTTTACTTCTATACATAAGATGGGTAACAGGGTTTACTAAAGACATATTGAAGGTCTCTTCCTCTTGTCAGTTGAGGCTTTTGTATTGGATAGATTGAAAGCTACAACTTTTTATTTCAAACTGGAAGTCATACAGTTGCAGTGTGCTTGCTGTCCTCACCATGGGCTGAAGACAGTCCGGATTAATAGTTGCTACTCTGTCAGTCCTGGATTTGCACATCTCATTAGGAATGTGTGAAGTACTTCAGATTCCGACACCTGCTAGCAAGCATCTGCTTTTACCTTTTTACACGACTGTAGGCCTCTCACATGTTGACTGTGACTAAGCCAACGTCATCTGTAGAATACTGAGGATAAGAACGATGAGCTGTTACATACTTCAGTTACGTGAACATATCTGCAGTGATGATTGCAGTTTTATCTACGCTTTTGGATAATTCCCAGAGGTCTGCTAGCCATTAAGCTTGCATTGTTACCAGTTTGTAATTTCTAAACTTTTGCTGCTGATTGAGTTACATATGACTCTTTTTAAGGAAGATCTGTCACATTTTAACCAGTCTGTATTGTGCAACTTAAAGCAAGACTAAAATTGAGCAAACCAAGCATCCCAGCATTCTGCAGCAACACCAGAACGTTTAGTGATTTTCTTATAACAAAATGTCATTTTTGAAAAGGTGAACCACAAAATTTGCCTAGTGCAGTAAAGGTTCAGCACAGAATGATCCTAAGGAAGCAAACACTGTAAGTACAGTATCCTGTTGTGGGGCGGAGGGTGAGGGGAAGCCCCAGGAGGGGTGCTCATGTAGCTTCCCCCCCATATGCTAAGAGCTGTAGTACTCCATTTACTGTACTAGTCTATTTTTGTACAGACTACAAGCTCCCGGTGTGTATTTCCCAGCGTGCCCTACAGTGGGGTTCTCTAAGTTTGGCAAGCTGTGGAATGCAGGAGCAGCCCCATAAGTAAACAATGGCGCTCACCTTAACCCCCGGCCCCCCCCAACAGCATACTGTGACTAATCTCCCTTATGGGGATGTTTATATTAATTACTGGTGCTCTGTTCCCTGTGGTCCAGTGCAACACCCATTGGTTGTGTGTACTAATGTTTGCGACCACCTCTTCTGCCTTACACAACAGGGGAAGGGGTACTATGCTAACTCGGGAGCTGTGCAACACTGTAGACAATATCTTTAACATGTTAATATGGTGACGTTGCTTCATGCTGGACTGCTACTATAAATCGACTTTAGCCATGCTTCAAGTAAATATACTACCTACACTTAAGGAAACCTAGTGTGCTGCCATTTTTGTTTCTTTTGAAAATGGTGCTGCTCTCACAGATGTGCCCCATATTTGGCCTTGCCTCATGCCCCACAACTATGCTGATCAGGTTTTCTGATTGGCTGTTCCAGGTCTCTCAGGCACAGCCCAAGCCTAAAGGCCAACAAGATATCAAGGCAATTTGTATTTTTAAAATCACGACAAGGTGGCGGCCTCACTAATTTCCTTTTTAAAAGCCCTGTATGTTTTCAGATATTTTTTGTTTTTAGTAATTTGATTCAAGTTATGAAAAGTTCTAAAAAGTGACATTTTGGCAAACAGAACTAGAATTTCCCCTTTCCATGGAAACTAAGGTGTCAAGTGAAAATGGGTGCCCCTAATGGATGTTGAAGGTAGATAATGTTAACTTTTACATAATTTTTGAGAATCCCACCATTAACAGTGTAAGAATGGCTGCAGTTTACATTTTCCCGGTGAAATATGTATTTGTCTCCACCCACTTTTTAGTTATGGGCATAAAAAGTATCCTTTGTTCCGGGTAATGTACTGTGTGTGTGGCAAATTTCATTCAAATCCGTTCAGCCATTGTTGCATGATTAACAAACATCATTATGTCATGATGGTTATGTAGGAGTTAATGGAAGAGGAAGTTCCAAAACTGACACCGTTGACTAGATTCTCCCAAAGTGTCTTTCTATGGGAAACGTTACCTGTGTTCATCACTGACAAAGCATTACTTCAGAAATTTTCATAACTTGCATTAAAGTGTCTTTGAAGGTAACCGTGCTCATGAGTTCTTAATGTTCTTCACTGATTGAGTCAGATGGAACAGAGTAGCAGAAACCTGTTGATTCTATATAAGGCCTGGTACACACCGTCCATTTTGATTAGCCAATAGGACATTTTACCACCGCCATGTAGTATGGGGGTAATGCCATGAACAGATTTGTGCAGGTCCGGGATGTCAAACACCAGTTCTCGAGGCCCTCAGATATTTTTGGCATAGCTCAAATTAATTGATGAGACTGATATGGGAAAGGTGTGGTCTATCAATTAGAACCTTTCTCCATTTCTCAGTCCATCCTAAACTTTGGCATGGATATGGTCCTCCAGGATTGGAGTTTGACACTTGTGGTGTAATTACTCTACTACATGGAGGTGATAAAATTGGTCAGTGATTAGCCAATCCTATTTGAAGGTGTGTATCAGGCTTTAGTAACTGGTTTATGACCAGGACAGTCTATTAATCGAGGCCTGCAGCTGTAGGAATCATAGCCAGAATGGAGGACAAGAGACTGGTCTGTTCATGATGGGTTTTATCAATGATTTTAGAGATTAAGTTTTTACGCACAATTTTTCTTTAAGGTAAGTAAGGATTTGTCCTCCGTGTCAGGCAAGGAGGCAGTATAGAGATTGCGTGTGGCTTCTGTGCCAGAATGGATAGAGCAGGTGAGTTTAATGAACCACATTAGTTTTGGACAGAAGGTGATTGAGGTTTTGTGGGCTGTATTTAGCTCGCTGGGTCAGCGAGATGCACGGAATACCGGCTTGCTTGCAAAATGTGTGCAGTTTGGAACTGGACCAATGAATACCAACAAGAAGTTAATTTGATCCAATTCCATGCTGCGTGCAAGTCCGAATTGGCTGCATCTCATGATCCATCTGTGTGGATTAGTTCCAATCTGTCATTACTGCCTTGGCAGTTGTATTTGCAGTGTTTCGCAGTCTGTTGCCTACACAGGAACTCTGCTATAGGCCTCTATAGGAAAGCACAACTTCATATACCTTCTGCTTAAAACTGAAGACCTATCATGGTGAGAAATTATATGGGGTCTGCCTTTGCTAACCTCAAAAGTAGTTCAGCAGCTGTAATGCTGACCTTTTTTTATTTATATACTTTTGTCACTCATTTGGAGCAAGTATGCTGATGGGGTGTTCAGACTGCCATCTGTCCTACTGATTGGCATACTTGTTACATGGGAGTGGCAGAGTCTTGTAGGTAAAGAATTGATGGTACAGTTAGGCAACTGTCACCATAGTATAGCCAAAGAAGTGGCACTACAGCCTGACTACTTACTTTACAAGGTGGTTAATAGTGGCAGTATCTGACTCCCATGGCAGAATTTATGTGGAATGGAAGTGTTACAAGTAAGTGTAAGATTTATACAGAATTGAGCCTCACGTAAGCTGGTGCTAAAGGAAGCACAAGGTGCCCCACAGAGCCAGAGCTTTGCATTTACTTTCAAGTGATCTGGCTGTATTTCATAGTGGAGATGGTCAACACCATGCACTTTTTTTTAATATACAAATTTACATTAATTTTAGGCAAATTCATGCCACAACTGACTGATCAGTCATCAGCTACTGCCTTTGGTCAGATTCTAGGATGCTTACATTTGCATAAATGCAGCAGGTCATGATTTTCATTGGTTTATACCAAGCTGCATAGAATTAATACAGTTTCTATCATGACATCTTTGTCTGTAGTGCAGGGCACCGTACTGGGGTAGTCAGTGATGCTAGAGGAAATGAAAGGTTGCATGATGGCTTAAAAGAAACACAAGGTGAAAATAAACTGGGATAAATTGTATCCATACTCCTCCTCCTCCTAAAATTTTTTTTTTTTTCATTCTCTGCTCTGATGTATGGATTGAAGTCTGGCAGAACTAAAAATCTATGGATCCCTTTTTAAGATCTTTACTGCTCACAGAAACTATTTTCTACCAGAAAAAGGTTTTAATGCTGTTATTCCTGATCAGTGAGGGTTATGATCTACTCCAGTGCTGGGCAAAGTGCAGCTCGCATGTGCTAGTAATCCGGCCTGCTGGATTCCTCTCATACCTTCCAAGTTCCGAGTGACAGGATTGGGTTGGTGTTAACCAAATCTTACCAACTTCCAGCATTCGGTCTCTGTGGGCTGGGCACAGGGCGTTGCGTGACATTACCTGTTGCCACAGAGACCCGCAGCTGGAAACTACTCGTACCTCTGCAAGGAGGGAATTTTTTTTTTTACGCGGGCGACAGCCCAGGCCGCTTAAACTTTGTCCAGGCCTGCTTTAGTCCAACCCAATCCTACTTAGACAGAAACTGTCATTTGCATACCTGATTTTTTTTTTCCATAACTGTTTCAGGCAGAGAAATGAACACAAAATAAAACACAGCAGATTTTGTGCGCTTGGCACTGTACATACAGGTCTATCATTGTCACCTCTTGTATCATTTAAGTCTGGCAAATCCGTGTGGAATTTGAATCAATTACCTTGTTTTTAAATGTTTATATATACTGCCTCCTGATAAGTTTAATACATCATGACCTAACTAAGAAAATCCATTGAAAGCTTTCTCTGTCATGAAGTTTGACCATTTTATAAGCCTTCATCAAGCTGTACAGAGGAAAATAAAAACTTTCTATAAAATGTGATGTCCTGTGTGCCTTCTAAGCTTATTTCTGGAAAATCATGTGCCTTTGATACCACAAAGGTCTTTATTGGAGCCAAAACTGCTCTGTGCAGAATTCTAATTGGCAAGAGCTTAGAACAAAATGTCTTTTTGGCTGGCGTTGGTGTTACTGGGTTAAAGGGTGTCTCCCTTCCCAGGATCTGCAGCATCAAATGCCACTGCTGTTCTCCACTTCTGCATTTCAATGGCTGTCAAGGTTTAAAGCAGATGCACAGAATTGGTATTGGAGATCTTAAAGTGAACTGAAACAACCTAATGTATTTTCTCTAATGATCCTACTGATATTTATGGTAAAACACCTACCCTGCTCTTTCATTCTCCACTGCTCAGCCTGCTTATCAGCCCTGATAAAATCCTGACTAAGGGCCCTTTCACACCAGAGGCTAGTTTTGGTGTTTTACAGCCAAGACCATAGTTGGCGGTTTCCAAGGTTAAATAAAAGTCCATAGACTTTTATTTTACCTTTCACACCTAAAGCAGCTTTTTTGGGTGTTGCGTTTTAAAGCTCCCTGGAGCTTTTTCAGGGCTGTTTACAGCCGAAGTTGGCTGTTGGCGTTTCAATGATAGTCAATAGAAAACGCCAACTTCAGCGTTTTCAAAGCGGTTTACAGCTGACTTGTTCACTTATTTTTATAGGAAAAAAGACGTTTTCATATGAGCTGTAGAACGCTTTGAAAACGCTATGTATTGGCGTTAAGCAAAAGTCTGAGTTTCAGCCTTTTCTACCGCAGCCTCTAGTGTGAAAGAGCCCTAAACATTGTCTGGCTTTGCTCAGGAATCAATATAGGTAAGTCATAGCAAAGCTAAACAATGCTCAGTCTGGCTTTGCTTTCAGAGCTATTTTAAGTACTGTAATTTTTGTATAGATTTCAGCAATCCTTACTACTATTTTAAAAGCTATACTCGCTAATTGTGTGTACACACCAGGTTCGGCAAACAATGGGTCATCCTGTTCTGCTGACAGTTTGCAGAAATCTTGCTCGTGTACGCACCTTTATTAAGCCGCATCTACACGCGTAGATGCGGCCGCGATGCTCCTTATCAATCGAGCCGCTGACGCGGCTCGATTGATAAGATCCGACAGGACGGATCTTGCTTCTGCCGATTCCCTGCTCGCTCCCCGCTAGGGGACAATGGCAGGGAATCGAGCGGAAGATAACCGGCGCGGGAATTGAGTGGGTATTGATGCCGATGCGGCGGGCACGCGGAAGAGGCAATCCGGCGGCTAACCGAGCCGCCAGATCGCTGCAATGTCCCATTGTGTAGATGGGGCTTTAGACTGAATCGCTGGAAACTGCTGAACAAAAGCTTCCACAATCTTTACATTAAAGATATTTAGCAATGGGATGTTGAGCACAGCAATAGGAGGGGGAGAAATTCATAGTTTAGCAGAAAGCTTGTTTAAAAGACTTTTTAGTAGACCAAATAAACAATGTAGAGTGCAATAGTCTCTGCTTTTGACCATCAGCAACTGCACAACCATGTCTGCCACTTACACAGGTGATAGCCCACCACCACACACAACTGCAGCTAGACTATCATTAGGGTCCTTCAGAGATAGGGAGTTTAGGGTTGCCCCCCCCCCCTCCTTGTGCTTGGTTGCTGCAAACTATCATGTCCTGCTACAGCTGGGGTAGAGAGAATGTGATTGTACTGTAGCATGAGCACAAGTTAGTTCTTTCAGTACTGCAAGTAATTTCTCAAAGGCCCATACACACTAGCAATAATGGCTGCCAAAAGCTCATTGTTGAGGCAGAACTCAGATTCGTCATTTAGCATATACGAACCTGCTACACAAATGAAGAACTGAAATGAGATGTCATTAAAACTGTACATTATATAATCTGTACCCTAAAAACTATGCCAGTCTTCAGTATAAGACCTTAACCCAGTGTAAAATGCTTGATTTAGACAGCATAATGGCCAAAACCTCATTCTCCCCAGAAGTTCAATAACCGCTACTTCCACATGCTTGCTAGTATTCTGACATAAGATTGATTTGAACATATGCAGGGGTCAGGCACCTTTGTAGCAGAGAGCTATGAACACCACATATTTTGAAATGTATTTAGTTTGAAACGTATTATATAGCTCTCATTTGAATACAAGTACAATTGGAGCGGCTGTTAGTTTTGGAGGAGCATGAGTGAGTTATTAGTGCATGCTACAGCAGTAAGCGTGGCTACTTTGAAAAATGTTACTTGTGCTACCACACTAAGCTGCGCAGCTTAATCAACCACTACTGATTTGACTGAGCCAGATGCAGCCAGCAAAAGAACCATATCTGGCTCCCAAGCCATAGGTTCCCTACCCCTGCATATGGCACGTAGTAATATGCTCCTCCAACTGCAGCTTGGCGTAGTGGCCATTGATATCAATGAAAGGCAATGCAACATAAGTGTGAATGATTTAGAATCTGCAGTGCATTACTGAGTGATGTCACACAGTTCTGGGACTCAACAGCTTTGCAAACCTTTTAAAAGGATACCTTAATGGATTCTGTAATTGACTGTGTGTAGAGGTTGTCTACAGACTTACCACAACTGTGGTCTGTCTAAGATTATCTGTAGCTGGCCTGTTCCAAAGCCCTGGTCAGTGCAGTATGGCTGCAGGAGTATGCGCACACTCCCAAAGGAAGACTTAGCCTGCAAGCGCAGTCACCAGCTGCCCAAGCAGACATATTGACCAGACCAATATGCAGGCAATGGCATGCTGCTGTAGGGCTATTCTGCAGCACTATACATCCTAAAGAACACCTGAAGAGTGATATGGAGTATAGATGATTGAAGAGATGAAATACTTCTGAGTTTGTTCCAATTTTAATCTGCATATATTTGCATAATCAGTTTAAACCTGGGTGGGACTTGATTGGTTCATGTTCAAGATGCATGTTTGCAGAACTTCAGAAAAATTTGCATAGAATTGATCATTGCTAATATGGAGGCTATTTCTTTTTTAACTATGCAAATTGTGAAGCAGTCCTGCTGACCCTCTCCCAATACCTTTAGAACTGTAATAATAAAAAAAAAAAACCTTTAGGGTTTATTCACCACACCCAAATAGAACACTTATATTTAATAGAAACTACAGAGAATAGTTACAATCCCCAAATGTTTCAAGGGACTGTGGCTGAAAGTATTAGACACAGGATCAGCAGGGGAGACAGGCAACTAAAATTTTAAAAGGAAAAATCCATATCCTCAGTTTAGGTTCTTAACATTTAGGCTTAAACTAATCAGCTAAAAAAAAAAAAAAAAAAAAAAAAAAAAAAAACAGCTTTACGCACCTGGGGCTTTCTCCAGCCCCTTGCAGCCAACTGTCCTATGCTGACCACTCCACTGCTGTCCTGGGCTCCCTGCACAGTGCAGAGGCTGACCTCTGTCGTCCTTACTGCGCCTGCATGAAGCACTGCTATCAATTATGGCCACGTTATGTGCGGTGTACTGCACAGTACACCAGACAACATGGCCATGCTTGACCACAGCGCTTCATGCAGGCACAGTAAGGACAACTAAGAGGTCAGGCTCTGCACTGTGCAGTGAGCCCAGGACGGCGGTGGAGTGGTCAGCGTGGGACAGTCGGCTGGAGAAAGCCCAAAGCGAGAAGCTGATTTTTTTTTTTTTTTTCATTCTTTAGCTGATCATTCCTTTAACTCCCTCTGTTTCACTTCATGTCTAAGGTGGGCTGCATTACGCATACATTTGCTTTCACTGCCCAGCCACTTTGACACAGGGTAAGTGACAGCTCACCCTGCTGCTGAAATTCCAGGTGGCATTATTTCCTATTCTCCCAAGTCATAGCAACTCAGAGGGAGAAGTAATTTGGGATCTGGCAATTGCCGAATGCCCAAATTAAGGGCGCAGACTAGCCACGCCAAACAGGTGCTACGAGAAGTCCTGCCTCATACATTACCTGCTGCTGGAACCTCATGCTGCTCATCTTCAGCAGTGCGCCTATTCCCTGACCTTTTTACTATTCCACTAACCATCCTATCTGGAGGAAGCACTGCAGCCATGCACAAGTGAATTTTAACTGGGCATGTGTGTTGCCAAGAGGCTGTGGGAAGGGCAAGTGGGGGGGGTGGCAATGGGGGGGGGGACGCCCTCCCCCCCCCCCCCCCATGGGTGGATGGCAAGAAATAGGTATTCAAAATCTAGCCCACCAAGTTTTCAAATTGAGAGTTTATACACTTCAGGATTGCTTTAAAACAAGTTTATTTGCTGTACTGTGAAGAGGAGAAACAGCTGATATACAGAATTCTGTATTATAAACAAATGTTAAAGTGCAGCATGAACATGTAGGCACAATGGGCAAGAATCAAAGCTTTTGCATGTTTTCTTCACCACATCTGTTACATTTTTAGGCTCCCAAAGAGCAGAAATAAAATATTTAAATGAAGATAAATAACTTACTTTGAGTGATTTTGCTTGTAAATGTGCTGAAAGGTTTTTTTTTTTATTAGCCTTTAGGTGATATTTATGAGAAGTTTTGTGAATAGAGTCCAATGTGGTTTTGGTTTAGAACAAGAAATTGCATAAAAATTCTAGCTGTAAACTAGCTGGTCTTGGTACATACTTTAAGAATTCTACACTTAACCACTTCGGGACCACAGTCTTTTCGCCCCTTAAGGACCAGAGCCTTTTTCTCCATTCAGACCACTGCAGCTTTCACGGTTTATTGCTCGGTCATAAAACCTACCACCTAAATGAATTTTACCTCCTTTTCTTGTCACTAATACAGCTTTCTTTTGATGCTATTTGATTGCTGCTGCGAGTTTTACTTTTTATTATATTCATCAAAAAAGACATGAATTTTGTCAAAAAAATGACTTTTTTAACTTTCTGTGCTGACATTTTTCAAATAAAGTAAAATTTCCTATACATTTGAGCGCGAAAGTTATTCTGCTACATGTCTTTGATAAAAAAAAAAACATTCAGTGTATATTTATTGGATTGGGTAAAAGTTATAGCGTTTACAAACTATGGTGCCAAAAGTGAATTTTCCCATTTTCAAGCATCTCTGACTTTTCTGCGCACCTGTCATGTTTCATGAGGGGCTAAAATTCCAGGATAGTACAAATACCCCCCAAATGACCCCATTTTGGAAAGAAGACATCCCAAAGTATTCAGTGAGAGGCATGGTGAGTTCATAGAAGATTTTATTTTTTGTCACAAGTTAGCGGAAAATGACAGTTTGTGACAAAAAAAAAAAAAAGTTTCCATTTCTTCTAACTTGCGACAAAAAAAAATGAAATCTGCCACGGACTCACTATGCTCCTCTCTGAATACCTTGAAGTGTCTACTTTCCAGAATGGGGTCATTTGTGGGGTGTGTTTACTGTCCTGGCATTTGGGGGGTGCCTAATTGTAAGCACCCCTGTAAAGCCTAAAGATGCTCATTGGACTTTGGGCCCCTTAGCGCAGTTAGGCCGCAAAAAAGTGCCACACATGTGGTATTGCCGTACTCAGGAAAAGTAGTATAATGTGTTTTGGGGTGTATTTTTACACATACACATGCTGGGTGGGAGAAATATCTCCGTAAATGACAATTTTTTTATTTTTTTTACACACAATTGTCTATTTATAGAGATATTTCTCCCACTCAGCATGGGTATGTGGAAAAATACACCCCAAAACACATTATACTACTTCTCCTGAGTACGGCGATACCACATGTGTGGCACTTTTTTGCACCCTAACTGCGCTAAGGGGCCCAAAGTCCAATGAGTACCTTTAGGATTTCACAGGTCATTTTGAGAAATTTCGTTTCAAGACTACTCCTCACGGTTTAGGGCCCCTAAAATGCCAGGACAGTATAGGAACCCCACAAATTACCCCATTTTAGAAAGAAGACACCCCAAGGTATTCCGTTAGATGTATGGTGAGTTCATAGAAGATTTTTTTTTTTTGTCACAAGTTAGCGGAAATTGATTGTAATTGTTTTTTTTCACAAAGTGTCATTTTCCGCTAACTTGTGACAAAAAATAAAATCTTCTATGAACTCGCCATTCTCCTAACGGAATACCTTGGGGTGTCTTCTTTCTAAAATGGAGTCATTTGTGGGGTTCCTATACTGCCCTGGCATTTTAGGGGCCCTAAACCGTGAGGAGTAGTCTTGAAACCAAATGTGGCAAAATGACCTGTGAAATCCTAAAGGTACTCATTGGACTTTGGGCCCCTTAGCGCACTTAGGGTGCAAAAAAGTGCCACACATGTGGTACCGCCGTACTCAGGAGAAGTAGTATAATGTGTTTTGGGGTGTATTTTTACACATACCCATGCTGGGTGGGAGAAATATCTCTGTAAATGACAATTATTTGATTTTTTTTACACACAATTGTCCATTTACAGAGAGATTTCTCCCACCCAGCATGGGTATGTATAAAAATACACCCCAAAACACATTATACTACTTCTTCTGAGTACGGCGATACCACATGTGTGACACTTTTTTGCAACCTAGGTGCGCTAAGGGGCCTAACGTCCTATTCACAGGTCATTTTGAGGCATTTGGATTCTAGACTACTCCTCACGGTTTAGGGCCCCTAAAATGCCAGGGCAGTATAGGAACCCCACAAGTGACCCCATTTTAGAAAGAAGACACCCCAAGGTATTCTGTTAGGAGTATGGTGAGTTCATAGAAGATTTTTTTTTTGTCACAAGTTAGCGGAAAATGACACTTTGTGAAAAAAAAAACAATACATATCAATTTCCGCTAACTTGTGACAAAAAATAAAATCTTCTATGAACTCATCATACACCTAAAAGAATACCTTGGGGTGTCTTCTTTCTAAAATGGGGTCACTTGTGGGGTTCCTATACTGCCCTGGCATTTTAGGGGCCCTAAACCGTGAGGAGTAGTCTTGAACCCAAATGTCTCAAAATGACCTGTGAAATCCTAAAGGTACTCATTGGACTTTGGGCCCCTTAGCACAGTTAGGCTGCAAAAAAGTGTCACACATGTGGTATCGCCGTACTCAGAAGAAGTAGTATAATGTGTTTTGTGGTGTATTTTTACATATAACCATGCTGGGTGGGAGAAATATCTCTGTAAATGACACATTTTTGATTTTTTTTACACACAATTGTCCATTTACAGAGAGATTTCTCCCACCCAGCATGGGTATGTGTAAAAATACACCACAAAACACATTATACTACTTCTCCTGAGTATGGCGATACCACATGTGACACTTTTTTGCAGCCTAGGTGCGCTAAGGGGCCCAACGTCCTATTCACAGGTCATTTTGAGGCATTTGTTTTCTAGACTACTCCTCACGGTTTAGGGCCCCTAAAATGCCAGGGCAGTATAGGAACCCCACAAGTGACCCCATTTTAGAAAGAAGACACCCCAAGGTATTCCGTTAGGGGTATGGTGAGTTCATAGAAGATTTTATTTTTTCTCACAAGTTAGTGAAAAATGACACTTTGTGAAAAAAACAATAACAATCCAATTTCCGCTAACTTTTGACAAAAAATAAAATATTCTATGAACTCATCATACACCTAACAGAATACCTTGGGGTGTCTTCTTTCTAAAATGGGGTCACTTGTGGGGTTCCTATACTGCCCTGGCATTTTACGGGCCCAAAACTGTGAGTAGTCTGGAAACCAAATTTCTCAAAATGACTGTTCAGGGGTATAAGCATCTGCAAATTTTGATGACAGGTGGTCTATGAGGGGGCAAATTTTGTGGAATCGGTCATAAGCAGGGTGGCCTCTTAGATGACAGGATGTATTGGGCCTGATCTGATGGATAGGAGTGCTAGGGGGGTGACAGGAGGTGATTGATGGGTGTCTCAGGGGGCGGTTAGAGGGGAAAATAGATGCAATCAATGCACTGGGGAGGTGATCGGAAGGGGGTCTGAGGGGGATCTGAGGGTTTGGCCGAGTGATCAGGAGCCCACACGGGGCAAATTAGGGCCTGATCTGATGGGTAGGTGTGCTAGGGGGTGACAGGAGGTGATTGATGGGTGTCTCAAGGTGTGATTAGAGGGGGGAAATAGATGCAAGCAATGCACTGGCGAGGTGATCAGGGCTGGGGTCTGAGGGCGTTCTGAGGTGTGGGCGGGTGATTGGGTGCCCGCAAGGGGCAGATTAGGGTCTAATCTGATGGGTAACAGTGACAGGTGGTGATAGGGGGTGATTGATGGGTAATTAGTGGGTGTTTAGAGGAGAGAATAGATGTAAACAATGGATTTGGGAGGTGATCTGATGTCGGATCTGCGGGCGATCTATTGGTGTGGGTGGGTGATCAGATTGCCCGCAAGGGGCAGGTTAGGGGCTGATTGATGGGTGGCAGTGACAGGGGGTGATTGATGGGTGGCAGTGACAGGGGGTGATTGATGGGTGATTGACAGGTAATCAGTGGGTTATTACAGGGGAGAACAGATGTAAATATTGCACGGGCGAATTGATAAGGGGGGGGTCTGAGGGCAATCTGAGCGTGTGGGCAGGTGATTGGGTGCCCGCAAGGGGCAGATTAGGGTCTAATCTGATGGGTAACAGTGACAGGTGGTGATAGGGGGTGATTGATGGGTAATTAGTGGGTGTTTAGAGGAGAGAATAGATGTAAACAATGGATTTGGGAGGTGATCTGATGTCGGATCTGCGGGCGATCTATTGGTGTGGGTGGGTGATCAGATTGCCCGCAAGGGGCAGGTTAGGGGCTGATTGATGGGTGGCAGTGACAGGGGGTGATTGATGGGTGGCAGTGACAGGGGGTGATTGATGGGTGATTGACAGGTAATCAGTGGGTTATTACAGGGGAGAACAGATGTAAATATTGCACGGGCGAATTGATAAGGGGGGGGTCTGAGGGCAATCTGAGCGTGTGGGCAGGTGATTGGGTGCCCGCAAGGGGCAGATTAGGGTCTAATCTGATGGGTAACAGTGACAGGTGGTGATAGGGGGTGATTGATGGGTAATTAGTGGGTGTTTAGAGGAGAGAATAGATGTAAACAATGGATTTGGGAGGTGATCTGATGTCGGATCTGCGGGCGATCTATTGGTGTGGGGGGGTGATCAGATTGCCCGCAAGGGGCAGATCAGGGGCTGATTGATGGGTGGCAGTGACAGGGGGTGATTGACGGGTGATTGACAGGTGATTGACAGGTGATTGACAGGTGATCAGGGGGGATAGATGCATACAGTACACGGGGGGGGGGGGGGGGGTCTGGGGGGGGTCTGGGGAGAATCTGAGGGGTGGGGGGTGATCAGGAGGGAGTAGGGGGCAGATTAGGGACTTAAAAAAAAAATAGCGTTGACAGATAGTGACAGGGAGTGATTGATGGGTGATTAGGAGGGTGACTGGGTGCAAACAGTGGTCTGGGGGGTGGGCAGGGGGGGGTCTGAGGGGTGCTGTGGGCGATCAGGGGGCAGGGGGGGGGGGAAATCAGTGTGTTTGGTGCAGACTAGGGTGGCTGCAGCCTGCCCTGGTGGTCCCTCGGACACTGGGACCACCAGGGCAGGAGGCAGCCAGTATAATAGGCTTTGTATACATTACAAAGCCTATTATACACTGTTGCAGCGGCGATCCGGATGCCAGTAACCCGCCGGCGCTTCCGAACGGCCGGCGGGTTACGGCGAACGGGGGGCGGAGCCAGTCCCCGGCGGCTGATCGCGTCACGAATGACGCGATCGCCGCATAGCCACTCCCGCAGCCGCCCCCGCCGATGGGCGTATTGCGGTCGTTTGGGCCCAGACTTTGCCGCCGCCCATCGGCTGGGGGCGGTCGTTATGTGGTTAAACATCAAAAGAAATATAAGTTATACCAATTTTGCAATTTAACATTGCTTAAACTTTATTCTCCCCTGCCTTTAAAAAGTTTATTTCCTGACTTGAACATTCAACAGGCAATTCTACAACTCCTGTTGTACCAGGATAAGCAAGTTATCCCATGCAGAGTCTGTTATATTTGGATCTGTTAAAGCAATTCCTAACCCAAACGTTAACTTCTAAGCAAACAAAAACGAGATTGCTTAATTATACCCATTCAAATGACACTACAGGCCATATATGTGGTGATTTTGCAGGTAATTAACCATCTAATTCAATTTCATGAAATCAGAAGAAAATCTGTGGCAACAACTGGCATGCACAATCTATTCAAACAATTTTGACCTGAAAGTTGTCAACCAGGTGCCTGGCAGTTACTGCCTGCAGCCGCTGTTCACTCCCCCCAATACTATACACAGAGTTCATAAGGGACAAGGATGCAGAAGGACACTCGGCAGGAGCTGGACTAGTGAGATATTTCAATGCATGGAGGTGGCAGACGTGTTGCCAGGAAGCCAATTCCTAAAACTGAATCTGATAGAGTGAGCTCTCATACATTGCAGGCTGACTTCCCATCAATCAGAAAGAGCTGTCTCTTGGCCAACCCACCCATACATTACAGGCACCTTAAACAAAATTCTCCTTTAACCACTTAAGGACCGGGCTATTTTGGAACGATCTGTGCTGGGTGGGCTCTCCAGCCCACAGCACAGATCATATTTGCAGCAGGGCAAACAGACTTCACCCCCCCCCCCCTCCCTTTCCCCACTGCCGACTACCTGTGTGTTGCGGAGAGCTCCTCAAAGCCCACCCCCCAGCGATATCGGGCCTCTTTCTCTTTCCCTCCCTCCCCTTGGCAGCACAGGATGGCAATGAGTCCTGACCCAGCCAATAAGAGGCTGGGGATCGCCGATCTCCTTTACAGCGCTGCTGCGCAGCAGAACCATATGATGTAAACACCGGGGATTTCTTCCCCGCGTGTTTACAATTAGCCTGCGAGCCACGATCGGAGGCTCGCAGGCTGTTCACGGAGACGCCCTCCGTGAACGGACATGGAAAGGCCGGTCGAACGAGCGGCCATTTCCATGTAACACAACTTACGACCTGCCACCGCCTATCAGCGTTAGGCGGTTGTTAAGTGGTTAAAGAGGGACTGTCAGCCACTAAATCAAATTCCATGAAGCCACTGCACTCTGTTTATAATGCTGCCAGGAATCTTAAGGCCCATACACACGACGGACTTTTGCGAACGACGGGTCGTTTGGGTGAGAAGACTGAGTTTCGGGCGGATCGCTCAATCTCATCACCCGAACGGCAGTCTGTACACACGCCTGATTTCACGTGCGGACGACTGAACATTCAAACGACCCGTCGTTCGCAAAACTCCGACGTGTGTATGGGCCTTTACTGTGCATGGCAAGCATTTAACATTACATATATCAGCCTGTCTCTATTCTCTGCCATTACAGAGGGAAAGCTTGTCATCCCCCTCCTACCTTCCTGCTCCTCGCTGATTGGCTTAGAGAGCACTTCAGTGTGAAGCTTCCCCTTATTAAGCACCAGCTATTTTGAAAATCACCCTGAGGACCCATTCACACTTGAGCGGTTTGCTGTCGATTTTTGCAAAACTCTTAAATGCTAGTGCTTTTGAAAGCGCTAGTGTAATATCCATTCTATTCTTACTTGGGCAATTTGCGCTAAAATCACAAAATGCAAAAGCATCACCTGCACCATTTTCAGGCAATTTCCTGGCGATCACATTTCAGTGCTATAGAAGCGCTAAACGCAATCGCAGAAAAATCGCAGTGTTTAGCAATTTTTTCCACTGGGAAAAAAAACTCACGCATACCACCAATCGGTAAGTGCCGGCGTTTTGCACTTTCAAGTGTGAATGGAGCCTAAAAGCGCTTGTGCAAGGACTTCTTACACTCCTTAAAGTGCTGCCTGTACCATTTTCTGGGCGATTTGCCTATAATGGAACGTATAGGGAAATCGCAAAGTGCTTTAAAAACACATTTTGTATAGCAATTTCCCAAGTGCTTTCATGAATAAATACATTGTATTTATTCCTTTCCAGGTACAAGAGTTTACTTCCTGACTGTCAGGAAGTGGAAAAATAAAATCCCTCTGCAAAAGAGCTTTATACAGCGCAGAGAAATCGATTTTAAAAATCAAATCACAAAAAATTGCTCAGCGCTTGCAAAAGCACTGGTGATTTATACATAGCCTTCAGGTGGAAATTACATCAGGATTGGCTTCATTCAGAGGCAATATGAAATGGAAACTGTCAATAACAGAATTCTCTTTTACTATATAGAATTCACTGAAATCAAAACCGTGAACAGTACAATACATCTGTTATGTAACTAGGTCAAGGATTTATCTACTTATGTGTTTATTCCTGGCATAGTATGGCTGATCCTCCTGCTTTAAAGGGAATGTGAAGTGAAAAAACTCAATTGTATGTGTAGTTCAGCTAAGAAATAAAACATTACCATATTCCTGCTGTATATCGGCAGGAAAATTGTTAGGTGTATGGGCCCCTTTAGGATCTAAAAGGCATGCAGTTTTTTTTTTTAATTTATTTTTTTTTTACAAGCTTTTAAACCTAATCTACACTATAGAATTGTAATCAAATCTCACAAAGAATCGTATCTACGATCGATTAAATCAACATGTCCAATCGGGATTCAATTCTATTTGCCATTGCAAAACAATAGCAAATTGGACATGTTCGATTTAAATCGGATCGCAAATAAAATCGTAATCAAATTGCACAAAGAATCGTATCATGTAGATGGGGCTTTAGACCCTAAAAAAAAAAAAAAAAAAACCACCACAACCGCAGAGAGATCTGCAGCAGCTCCTGCGTATAACTCAAGTCCAGACCAGAACCCGATTCACTATTACTGCTTGGGGTTTTTTTTGCCAGGAAGTTCAGAGGGCCTTCAGCTCTGCTTCATCACTTAAAATACAGTGTAGTTTGTAAACTGCAATTATTAGGGAATGACGCAATGTTATAGAAAAACAGCTATATAACAAAAAATATAGTAGTAGCAGTAGGGTATTGTACCAGGTTAGCCATCAGTAAAAGCAAGAAGTTTTGGATCAGGATGATGCCTATAGCTAAATTAAAAGAATAAGTGTAAGCAAGCTTCCTGCTGTATAGCCTTAGTCAGATTAGTAGCAAAGAAAATCTTTTTTTGAAAGCTATTAATTATCAGTTCTACACATACAATTCACTGCATAAGTTTTCTCACTTCAGTGTCACTTTGAAAGTGCCATGATCTAGCTACTATTCATTTGTTTATTGTTCTTTTCAGTGGAGTGCTCTTATTCTAACAAGCACAACCAGTATTTTGCCTACATGGATCAAAATCCTTAGACATTTTACAGAATGTTACCACAACACCCCCTGGTGGCGCAGAAAGAAAATGCACATGACCTGCTGTCTGGAAGAGGTCCTACATAAAACAGTCAGTCTCGTGCTTTAACAAGCATCAGTTTCCTACAAATTATCTGGCTGGTCTCTGCCTAGAAGACTGTGAGGAGGCTGGTGCTTTTCGAGTGGACTGTGAGGAGGCTGGTGCTTTTCGAGTGGACTGTGAGGAGGCTGGCGTCTGCGATGAAGTCGGTGCTAGAGGCTGGGCATCTTTGTACTGTGACTGCCATGATTTGGGATCCTTCTGCTGGATCTTACAGAAGGAAAAAAAATAATAATCATGGTTACTGTAAAATCCTGCAACTTTAAGCGTTTAATGCTTGCATCACATTCCCTAGTCTAGGAAGCTGTTGCTTAGACAAACCAGCCTCCTTTACATGTCTTGATTCGTACTACTGGGTCTGAATTAAAGTGTTAATGTACTTAAAGTAAATCTGTAACAAAACAAACAAAAAAATAGCCCTTTGTTGATACTTAAAGGATACCCGAAGTGACATGATGAGATGGACACAGCCTAGTTAGTTATTTGTGTGCTAGGCTCTGTGAATACACATGTCTATCTCATGTCACTTGGGGTATCCTTTAACTCAGGAGAGGGAAGCCTCTGGGTCCTAATAAGGCTTCCTTTGTACTCTACATCCTCCAGGATCCAGCGCTGGCTGCACTCAATATCAGCAGACACGCTTGTCGGCTATGGCACAGCTGCAACATTTAACTACCCCGCTCCTGGGCAGGCATGGCATTAGTGTGAGCTCTGGCGGAAAATTGAGTGCAGCGGGTTACGGGGCATAGCTAGCATAGTTGCCCCAGTATAGGGAGTTTAGTTGCCCCAGTATGGCTAGTATAGTGCCCCAGTATGGCTAGTATAGTGCCCCAGTATCGTGTAGCCCCCCTCCCCCCCGCTCCTGTTACCTTATGAGCTGGTGGCCGCTTCCTCTCACAGATGCCCCCAGCCACTCTCCTCCCCTTTGCAGCATAAATTACAGCAGCCAGCGCATCATACGGCTGCTGTAAGGAGTGAAAGAAGTGGGGGCAGCGGCGATACGCATCGCTGCTACCATGGAAACCGCTGTCCCACTTCCTTCACTCCTTACAGCAGCCGTGCAACGCGCTTGCTGCTGTAATATATGCTGCAAAGAGGTGGTGAGCGGCTGGGGTGAATCTGTGAGAGGAAGTGGCCGCCAGCTCATAAGGCAACGGCGGGTGGAGAAGGCCAGACACGCCACGGTCCAGCTGGAAACTGGCCACGGACCGGTAGTGGGCCACGGCCTGGTGGTTGGGGACCCTCGGCTCTAGCAGATCTGCAAAACGCTAGAGGTTTTTGAAGCAGATTTCAGAGCGATTCTAGGCAGGTTTAGAGACGTTCTCTAAACATGCCTAGCGTTTTTTGGAGCGTTTGTGCAGCAGATTACAAATATTGTTACAGTAAAGCTGTTACTGAATAGCTAATGTAACAAAAACGCCTGGAAAACTGCTCTGATCTAGCGTTTTTTAGAGCAGTTTTCCTCTTTCCTGTGCTTTAACATTTAGGTAGAAACACCTCAGCAATCTAAAAATGCAGCAGCCCCCCCCCCTCAAAAAAAGAGCCGCTCTGGTGTGCACCGGGTCCACTTTAAAAAAATCACAAGAAACAAGCATGCAGCTAATCTGTCAGATTTGGAACAAGCATGCAGATCAGGAGTTTCTATGGATAAAAAGTATAAAATACAGTAAGCAACAGCAGGACAGCCAGGTATTGTTGAAAATGAAATAACTATTGCAGCCTCCATGTGTCTCCCACCTCGGGTTCCCTTTAAAAAATAATAAAAAATAATAATATGAGATGAGTGTTACACCTGCATGCTCAACACTAGGAATAAATTTATTTGTATGCAAGCATAACATTATTCCAGATTGATGCAGAATTATGCAAATTTTGTATGCACGTAGATGAATCTTGAAAAAGGACCAATTAAAAATGGACCAATAAAGTCCCACCAAGTTTTAATTGGTCCTTTTCAAGAAACATATGTGCAAACCATTTTCTTAATCCTGCATCAAGTTGGAATAGTTTTAGGTTTGCATAAAAGAAATGTCTATATTCCTGCATCAACTGTGGCAGCTTCCTGATTCTTAAGCATGGTACATACATCCAATCTTGATTGGGCAATCTTACCACTTCAAAATCTGGTGGCCCTCATACTTCATGGAACAGATGGTGTAGATAAGCTCTCATACTACATGGAAGTGGAATAAAAATGGCCAATCAAGATTGGATGTGTGTACCGGGTTTTCCACAGCTCTCCAATGCAAGGAAGTAATGACCACATGACTCGCCAGGCTTTCCTCCCCCCAGCACTGAGCAGTCACCTACCTTGGAGACAAACTCCAGGATTTTCATTTTGGAAGATTCCTTCATTGCTCGAGGCCCCCATCGGAACTCATATTCAGTGGGATCTGTGTGCGGGATTTTACTGTATTCCAGGTACCTGAAGAGCAGAAGGATTAGTGGGTACAGAAGCTGAACCACAGAGCTGTTAGAACCAATACTGGAAACACTAGTAGATAGTCTAGGAGATGCTAATTGCTGTTTGGCCCAAATTCAAGCAGTGCATATTTCTGCAATCCAAGTCACCAGGAAGTGCATTTGTGTGGCCTGATTCCAAGCTGCATACAAACTGCAAGTCCTGGTACCTCAAACTAGGGCATTCCTGATTGACATTCGGATCAAACATTGGTCTGATACTGCCATTCTTCACTTGGCCAATGTCAAGAGTGTGAAGAGAAAGCAGTAGGGCAGCAATGACTGCCCTGCTTTGTACTCTGATATATGGACTTTTGGAGAAGATAAGTGCGATCCTACCATTCCAGAGTAGGTAAAAGCAACATAAATTTTATTTGATCATTTGCAGTGTGTTTTATATTGGGGCACTTCTTCCCTTGTGGTTATTAGCTATACAGGCCTCTCTAAAGTTGGTATATTGGTGTACAGTGGGTTGCAAAAGTATTCGACCCCCTTGAAGTTTTCCACATTTTGTCATATTACTGCCACAAACATGAATCAAGGTTATTGGAATTCCACATGAAAGACCAATACAAAGTGGTGTACACGTGAGAAGTGGAACGGAAATCATACATGATTCCAAACATTTTTTTACAAATCAATAACAGACCAAAGGGGGCTGAATAATTACGCACACCCCTCTTTGCAGAGTGCAGTCAGTTGCCCATAGACATTTCCTGATGAGTGCTAATGACTAAATAAAGTGCACCTGAGTGTAATCTAATACCAGTACAAATACAGCTGCTCTGTGAGGGCCTCAGAGGTTGTCTAAGGCCTAGTGCACACCAGAGCGGTTCGGCTGCGGTTTGCGATCCGCTTGCGGGTGCGGATCTGCTAGGGTAATGTATTTCAATGGGCTGGTGCACACCAGAGCGGGAGGCGTTTTGCAGAAACGCATACTCCCGGGCTGCTGCAGATTTTGGATTGCGGATGCGTTTCTCCCTCAATGTTAAGTATAGGAAAAACGCAAACCGCTCTGAAAAACGGCACTTCAGAGCGGTTTGCCAGGCGGTTTTTGTTACAGTAGCTGTTCAGTAACAGCTTTACTGTAACAATACATGAAATCTACTATACCAAAACCGCTACACAAAACCGCAAAACGCTAGCTGAAATGCTGCAGAAAAATAAGAAAAAGCGTTTCGAAATCTGCTAGCATTTTGCGGATCTGCTAGCGGTTTTTGGTGTGCACTAGGCCTTAGAGAATATTTGGAGCAACAACACCATGAAGTCCAAAGAACACACCAGACAGGTCAGGGATAAAGTTATTGAGAAATGTAAAGCAAGCTTAGGCTACAAAAAGATTTCCAAAGCCTAGAACATCCCACAGAGCACTGTTCAAGCGATCATTCAGAAATGGAAGGAGTATGGCACAACTGTAATCCTACCAAGACAAGGCCATCCCTCTAAACTCACAGGCCGAACAAGGAGAGCACTGATCAGAAATGCAGTCAAGAGGCCCATGGTGACTCTGGACGAGCTGCAGAGATCTACAGCTCAGGTGGGAAACTCTGTCCATAGGACAACTATTAGTCATGCACTGTACAAAGTTGGCCTTTATGGAAGAGTGGCAAGAAGAAAGCCATTGTTAACAGAAAAGCATAAGAAGTCCCATTTGCAGTTTGCCACAAGCCATGTGGGGGACACAGCAAACATGTGGAAGAAGGTGCTCTGGTCAGATGAGACCAAAATGCAACTTTTTGGCCAAAATGCAAAACGCTATGTGTGGCAGAAAACACTGCACATCACTCTGAACACACCATCCTCACTGTCAAATATGGTGGAGGCAGCATCATGCTCTGGGGGTGCTTCTCTTCAGCAGGGACAGGGAAGCTGGTCAGAGTTGAGGGGAAGATGGATGGAGCCAAATACAGGGCAAACTTGGAAGGAAACCTCTTGGAATCTGCAAAAGACTTGAGACTGGGGCAGAGGTTCACCTTCCAGCAGGACAATGACCCTAAACAAAGCCAGGGCAACAATGGAATGGTTTAAAACAAAAAACATATCTATGTGTTAGAATGGCCCAGTCAAAGTCCAGATCCAAATCCATTAGAGAATCTGTGGCAAGATCTGAAAACTGCTGTTCACAAATGCTGTCGATCTAATCTGACTGAGCTGGAGCTGTTTTGCAAAGAAGAATGGGCAAGGATTTCCAGTCTCTAGATGTGCAAAGCTGGTAGAGACATACCCTAAAAGACTGGCAGCTGTAATTGCAGCAATAGGTGGTTCTACAGAGTATTGACTCAGGGGGCTGAATAATTACGCACACCCCACTTTGCAGTTATTTGTAAAAATGTTTGGAATGATTATGATTTTCGAACCACTTCACATGTACACCACTTTGTATTGGTCTTTCACGTGGAATTACAATAAAATTGATGCACGTTTGTGGCAGTAATGTGACAAACTTCAAGGGGGCCGAATACTTTTGCAACCCACTGTATACAGTCACCATCAGGGATGACCCTGCCTAGGAGCTCTCATGGAGAAGCATGTGATCAGTTTGGTCAGCTGATTCCCCGTTTGTATGAAAATGGTGGGGACAAATTTAAGTGCAGGGAGAAGCCAAAAGGACAGCGCGTTCCTTGCTATAGCCATTCTCCTTGGTCTTGTAAAAATATGTTCCCATACAAACTAACCTATCATTTACCAATGTAATTTGGACGCCCAAATTACACTTTTATTACAATTCAAGCTCTGGCTATTGCCAACACCCAAATTACACAGTGAGTGCTGCTACAGCCGTAATTAACATTAGGGCCTATGGTGACGCCGAAATCCTCAGCGAATCGCTGTGCACAAATTAGCTCCAGGGTGAGACGTAGACCGATTGGCCCTCGTATGCCGTTTGTGTCGACTTTCAGTGCCTGCAGTGATGCTGTGTCTCGGGTCATTCGCAGGCACTGGAAGATCCTCGATGGTTTTCCGTTTGTCCCCGAGTTCCGTCTTCCCCCACTCATGTCATTTAAGAGAGCACCTACTATTCGCGACAAGCTGACCCCAAGGGAACGATGTGTTGCCGGGGTTAGAAATGCGGGCATGTTCCCATGTTTGGGATGTCATATGTGTGGAATGGTGTTGAAGGGTAATACGTTTACCCACCCATCCCAGGGTACCATCTTTTCTATTTACCGACGGTATACCTGCGACTCCAGTTTTGTTGTCTATATGCTCAAGTGCCCTTGCGGCCTTGCGTATATAGGCATGACTACCCAACGTTTAAAGGACCGAATATCATCACATAAGTCGGCGATTCGTAATAAGCTGCGGGGCCAGTCGGTCGCAGAACATTTTACTGATATGAGACATGCAGTCTCACAACTTAGAGTGACAGTGATTGATTCTGTCCCCATTAATTGGAGGGGAGGGAATAGGGAAACGGCTTTGTTGAAAAAGGAGGCGGCTTGGATTAGGAGGTTGGGGACGCTAGAGCCGGGGGGACTGAATCGTGAATACGATTTGAGTTTTTGTATTCACCCTTGATGACATATTTCAGGTTTACATTGCATTGATATTTGTTTTTTCTGTAACTTGGAAAAAGGGGGGGACCTTGTCTGCTTACCTTATTGTTTGTGTATTTATGTATCTTTGTATATATGTTTATTGATTTATTTATCTTTGCTCTTTTTGTTGTCTTTTTAGGATACCCCTGGGCTGTGGTGGATGCTGACCTGTTGGTGGGTGAGGTGGTCATCCATTTGCCTGTCTATAATGTTTTTTATTTGCAATTTGTTTTTTTATATATGCTGTTCTTTTGGGGATGCCTGTCTGCGTTTGACTGCAGGGGGCGCGGCCCAGATCTTGTTTATTTCTTCTGGCCTTCGGTCATCACATATGTTTTTGTGTGGCCTGTTTGGCTGGGCGTATATGTGTATGTGGATATACTATTTTGCAGGTCGGGGCGCTCCTTTCCCTGTAGCTCGCACTGCAGATCGGCATCCTTCGTTTTTCCTATGCTGGGCTCTGGCCGTTTACAGTGTAGGCTGGTTGCCTAGTTACCGCCGAGCACAGCGTACCATCAGAGCGTCACTTCCGGTTAAAACCGGATGTTCGGGGGACAAGTGGAGCGCAGCATGATGCGCTCCAGTGACGGTTATTGACTTCCTCATTGCGTGCAGCCGCTTATTGACACAGCGGTGCACGGGGAGGAGAGTGGACGTCACTTCCTCCTGCCTCCATACCGGTGATTGGTTCTGTCGGCTGTATATGTTTGTTTGACACAGGAGACAGGTAAATGGCTCATTACCAGTTTTTGCATATTATGCCTATAGTTCCCCATCAGGTCCGCTTTGTTCACCACGCCCAGCAGGACACCGATTGGTGTTTTTATAGGGGGTGGGCTATTTAAAGACTAGTGCACTGGTGTGTTTTTAGGCTATTGCAGTTTGAGAACAGGGCTATGCCCGAAACAGCGTCTGTCATTGCTGAGCCATTCATGTTTGAATAAAGAGCTTTAATACATTTCATTGGAGTGGTGCCGGTCCCACTTATTCCTGTGCACAAATTAGCTGTCTCGACCAAGGCTTGCGAGTTCATGATCTACACTGTATCCAATTGTTCTAACATACTACATTATTAGCCCTCGGTCTTGTCGATTGTTCAATGTTCAAGGTTCTAGCCTTCACCTTCTGGGCACTGCTGAATCTTGTCTGACATCGCTTAGCACAAGGAGGTAAATTACTGATCTGTCATTTACCTGATCTACCGCAAACTGTGTAGTGGGCGCTCAGTGACATGCTGGTGAGATGGTATTCTCAGGAAAGGCCACACAGTTCTGCAGGGTAAGGGGTGTATGCATGAACATAGCACAGGATTTGCTGGTAAACCCCTGTAAGTATTGCACAGCAGTTTGCTCTGTGGTAAGGTGTAAACAGCAGAGTTACTTCTGAACACAAGCTGCTCTGATCTCACCACATACTGTGGAGGCCTAGAACACAAAGCACTTACTTCTGTCGCACAAACTCATCTGTCACTAGCTTCTTCACATCACCAAAGTCACTGTGCTTCTCCCTGGATGAAATACAAAATTGGATAACTTCAGTTTGAACGGCACACATCTAAGCTAAGCTTTTGTTATCCCTGGTCTTAGAACAACCCTGCTTTAACGGGACAGTATACAGCCACATCTGTGCAGGCTTACAACATTGTCCAGTTTAGAGATTTTTCTACACATGATCAAGAAGGGGGACTGCATACAAATGGAAAGGTGAGGATGTGGGTTAGAGTTGGGTCAAAATGGTACTTGCATGGAGGCAAGGCGGGTGAGAGTGAAGGAGAATTGCAGAAGACTTGGAAGATTTGTAGGTCTTGGACAGTCTTTCAGAGGTAAAATGCAAGGTTTTCATACACCTCAACCGCACATGACTGAAATCACCATTTACACCAATATGCCAGCATACACAAGCCATTTCATGACATGATGGATAAGGGTTTTTAAGAGAAGCAGCTAGAAGCATCTATTGTGAGGCAGAGGAGTCTTAAAGGGAACCTGAAGCAAGAAGTATATGGAGGCTGCCATATTTCCTTTTAAACAATACCAGTTGCCTGGCAGCCCTGCTAATCCATTTGGCTGGAGTAGTGTCTGAATCACACCAGAAAAAAAAAAAAAAAAAAAAAAGCATGCAGCTAATCTTGTCAGATTTGTCATTTGAGGCAGAGGATCAGCAGGACAGCCAGGCAACTTGGATTGTTTAATAGGAAGTAGATATGGAAGCCACCATATACTCATTTCAAGTTCCCTTTAAATCTCGCCACCATGTACACCACTTCCTGCACTCAGTGCACAGGTGGATCATTAAGTAAGGCATTAAATCCACATTAATATAGTAAGTTGGAAAGCTGCAACACTAAAACCTTTATTGGCTAAACAAATTTAAAAAACAAAACAAAAACCAAACCACAAGGGCTTGCAGAATCTACAATGAAAGGAATTTTAACTCCTGTAAGGTTTGAGCTAGACTGCAGTGCCACCTACTGGTAAATATCTGTACAAGCATCCCCCAGCCAATACTGCTTGGCTGGGATTAGAAATATCAGATGGTTAAACTTTTTTTGGGTACTTGCATATTATCCTCTGAAAAGTTTGGCAGCTTTTTGGTAACGTTCTGTTTGATCCCCTAGCCAGATCTAACCATTTTTTGGAAAGCTGAAAGTCCCAGCTTGCCTTTGTACTGGGTCCTGAGTCAATGTGATGCCCCATTCCCAAGTTAGGGGGGGGGGGGGGGGAGGGGTTTGGGGACGGGTGTCTCCTGCACTTTGCTGTAGAGAGCACAGTGGAATAGAGTCTCCTGCCCATGCCAGTAAGAGAGGAGACAAGGGTGCATAGCTGTGCTGCTCCATCTGTAATGAGAAACCCAGAGCACATGACATACTTTTTAACCTCTTGCCGCCCGTGTCACGCCGGTGAGCGTGGCCGCGGCAGCAGCCCCAGGACCGCCTAACGCCAACAGAGAGCTCTGTTGGAGGGGAGAAAAAAAAAAGGGGGGGGGGGGGGGGAAACACTTGTGTGCTGTATTGTGCGGCCCTGCAGCTTAGCCTTAAAGCTGCAGTGGCTAATTTGACTAAAAATGGCCTGGTCACTAGGGGGGTGGGGGGGGGGGGGGGGTGGGGGGGCGTGGTTAGCCCTGCAGTCCTCAAGAGGTTAAAGACACAGTTTTATGCTTCAAAGGAAGAAGGGTGTGCTGCTTATGTTGGGTTCATCCCATACTTCTGTAATTGCACTTTCTGCAGCCAAGTTCAGGGGACACCCCTCCTTCAAAACCCCATAACTTGGGAACTGAGCATCATGCCAACTAGGGACCCAGTACAACAGAAAGCCAGGACGTTCGGCTTTCCAAAAAATGGTCAGATCTTTCTGGGGGAGCAAATCCAACTATAACAAAAAGCTGCCAAACTTTCCAGACGGGATACTATGCAAGTACCCTTTTTTTGTTTTGAGGTAACAGTTAAAATGGCAACAATTACCACACTGCTCTACTAGCACCTGAGCATGTCCACTGTGCATACTATGTCACAACTCGGAGGGAGATTTAATTTGGGGTCCGGCAGTGCGCATCATAGCAATTGCCGTTATGACGGCGCCCAGTTTCGGCAGTCGGCTCTAGGAGCCGTGCGCCAAAATGAACTGATTCGTCCCTGGGTGCATTGGAGGTCAGTGACAGTAGTTTTAGGTTAATTTCTCGAGCTGTAGCTACTATAGGATCTGCTATTGGACTAGAATGAATGGTCTGAGATGCTTTAATCTGAAACTATGGGGTGGGCTTGGTGGGGTTATTGTGGTTATCGTGGGGTCCTTGTGCTGATTGTTTTTGATATATTACATCTAGCTCTTTTTTCACATTTCGGTTGCCCTTATTTTGCAATTGGAAGGGCAGAGTACTGTTTTCTCGTGGGATTAAAACAAGTCCTTTGTTTGGGTGGATTGCACACTGGGGGGTGTGGGCTATTTGTTATTTCCAGGGGTCATGTGATGAGTTTAACCAGCAAACCTAAACATATGATGAAAGTAAAAAACAAAAATTTTTGGAAGGGGAAGAAAAGTACAAAAGAAATGGGGAGGGGGGCTTATTTTGTGTTCTTTTCCTCTGCTTGTATAAGCTTTTATTTGTGAGCAGGCTGTTTATTTTCTTGATGCTATGACTATCGGTTTGTTACGGATCCCTTGATTTATAGGAACCCCCCCCCCCCCCCCCCCCCCCCCCAAAAAAAAAAACAGTATTGGCTTTAATTCTGTCCCTTGTGCAGAGGCACAATGAGGAGAACGATGAATCATACAGTACTTTATAACTTCACCGCTCGACATGAGGAGTGGAGATCATAGTTACATAGTTATTTTGGTTGAAAAAAAAAAAAAGACATACATCCATCGAGTTCAACCAGTACAAAGTACAACTCCAGCTCCAGAACAACATCTAAGATAATAGTCCACATAGCTTTAGAACATACCCTGGTTCAATTCGCATGTGTCTTAGCATCTCCCATAACGTGGCTGCCAAAAGAAAGGAAACAAAGATACAATGACAAATCTTATCACTTACAGAAAATATTCCAAAGATACAGAGGGTTAATTAATTGAAAATAATTCCAACTTCCATAAAATGTCATGCAGCATGAAGTGGGAGAAAAAAAAACTTACAGGAAATTAAATTGTGGATTTCGCCAGGCATGAAAACAGCCAGCGGCTAAGGGGTGCTACCACAACCACTAGGGTATCAACACAGTTGGTAAGAATCCTCAGCACTAAGTACTGGATAATACCTGAAATCGCCCACAATCATATACAAGCACATACATACAGGGTGACCACACCAGCACAAAAGTAGGAACAGTAGGTTAGTATTAGTTATTGGTCACTAGGACCATTAAAGGCAACCAAGTTTATTCTTTAAAGCACTCTATAAGGTTAAGGTACACACACAAAAAAAAACAAACAAAAAAAAACCCGAAATCCACTTACCTGGGGCTTCCTCCAGCCCGTGGCAGGCAGGAGGGGCCCTCGGCGCCGCTCCGCAGGCTCCCGGTGGCCGACCCGACCGGCGGCCAGGTCGGGCTTCTTCTGCGCTCCATTATGCGTGTCACGCCGGCGCGCTGACGTCATCGGACATCCTCCGGGCTGTACTGCGCAGGCTCAGTAGCTCTGAGCCTGCGCAGTACAGCCCGGAGGACGTCCAAAGACGTCAGCGCGCCGGCGTGACACGCATAATGGAGTGCAGAAGAAGCCCGACCTGGGCGCCGGCCTGACCAGGTCGGCCACCGGGAGCGGCGCCGAGGGCACCTCCTGCCTGCCACGGGCTGGAGAAAGCCCCAGGTAAGTGGATGTGGATTTTTTTTAGTGTCCCTGAACCTTCCCCTTAAAAGCAATCAAATAGTAAAGGTAGTCCCCGGTTAAAGAACGAGATAGACTGTACATTTGTTCTCAACTTTCATCCGTTCTTAAGTCGGGACGTTTGAAACTGCCTCTTCAAACTTCCCCCACGGAAATGACATCATCGCGATGCAATCGGCCGTTCGTAAGTCGGGCGTCTGTAAACCGGGGACTACCTGTAATTACATTGCGGGCCCTTATGACAGGGACCTTTAACATGTAACCAGCATTTCCCAACCAGACTGGTTTCCACTTTCTGCTTTCAGGGGCAACCAAACACCAAAACCGGTAAGGGACTTGGGCATTGGTCTACCTTTTTGCACTTGAATTTAATGTGCATTATAGATACACAACACACTGGTTACATCTTAAGGGTCCCTGTGCGATTAAACATCTACCTCGCAGCACAGGAAAAAAGGCGTTTGTTAAGTTGAGGGTATTTTTGACTAAAAAGGCTAATACAAGGGTCAAGGACTATTTGCATCTTGAGTGTTGCTGTTATTTTCCAAAAACAATTAGATCATATATCTTGCATTGGGGGGGCTTGTTATTAAATTCCCGGCAAACATTTATACCATTCATGATATATTTTATAACTATTCTTTCTCAATAATGACACTGCAAGAGGCCTTAGCCCTACTGAGAAATATCCCACTCAATAAATGGGAAGCAAATGCTGAGGCCTGCCTACAAGTCTTAACTACTTCGTGAATTTGCAAACGTATATCTAGGCCCCTGGACACAATCTTAGCCCCAGGGTCATAGATATATGCAACTTGCCACAATAGCTACTGTGCGCACTCCTGCACGTGTTCTCTTTGCCGCCTGTTCGTACACAGATCAGGGTTTCAACTATCACCTATATGCAGATGACACCCAGATTTACCTCCATACCACTGACCTCTCCACCACCACCATGGAGAAGGTATCCTCTGGCCTATTTCATCCTGGATGTCTGCCAGGTTCCTAAAATTTAACCTGGATAAGACTGAACTCTTAATCTTCCTGCCCGTGCTGCTTCACTCCCCCACTGACCTCTACGTCACTGTCAATGGCACAATCATTCGTCCAACCACACAAGCCCGCTGCCTGGGTGTCACCCTGGATTTAGCCCCCTCCTTCACCTCCCACATCCAAACCCTAGCTAGGGCCTGCTATTTCCACTTACGCAACATCTCCAAGATCCGGCCTTTCCTGACCCCAGACACTGCCAAACTCCTTGTCCATGCCCTCATCTCCTGCCTGGACTACTGCAACTCCCTGTCAGGCCTTCCTCAAAACCGCATCGCCCCCTCCCCCCCCCCCCCCCCTACAATCCATCATGAACGCAGCAGCCAGACTCATCTACTCCTCCTACCGCTGTCTCCACGACTCCCCTACGCAAATCCCTTCATTGCTTCCAATTCACTTCTGAATCAGCTTCAAGAGCCTAATTTTGGCATACAAATCCATACACAAGTCCTGCCCAACCTACATCTCTGACCTGGTCAGCAAATATACACCTAGCCGTCCACTTAGCTCCTCCAATAACCTCCTCTTAACCACCCCACGCATCTCGCACTCCCATGCACGACTGTAGGACTTCACTAGAGCTGCCACATCCTGTGGAACTCTCTCCCACTGCCCATCAGGCTCACTCCCACCTTCAACACCCTCAAAAAAAGCACTCAAAAACTCACTTTAAGGAGGCCTACATCAACACAACACTGTCCTAATCCTCTGTCAATATAACTTCTTGTTGCAACCCCTCCTTTCGGGTCATCAACCCCTCCCTCCAGATTGTAATCCTTTGGCAGGGCCCTCTCCCCTTGTGTATCATACTTGACTGTGTGCACTTTACCCAGAATTTGGAACTGGTAATTTTTACCACTACCACTCCAGTTTATGATCTGGCATTGTACTACTATCTGTATTGTGTTGTGCATCTTATTGCCATTACCTGTATTGTTCTGTCACCAGTTATCACGGTCTGTAATCCTGTTTATTGTACAGGGCTGCGTAATTTGTTGGCGCTATATAAATCTAATAAATAAATAAATTAGAAAGCACAGTTCCAACCCCATCCTCAAGGCCTGCCAACAGTACAGGTTTTCAAAAAAAAAAAAAAAAAAAAAAAAAACCATGCACAGGTGAGGTAATTAGTGTCTCAGCAGAGCTAACTGCCTCTGTGGATTTATGAAAACATGCACTGTCGGTGGGCCTTGAGGACAGGGTTGGGGAACACTGCTTTAAGGTACTGCAACAGGTCTATTCTATTTTTAATTACTCAGCTAGGTGCTCCAGTGAGGGAAGGGTCACATGGTGGAGGAATGTCACAGAACATCTGAAGGTATGATGATCAAAAATCACTTACATTCTTTGACGGTGTTCCCTTTCATGTAGATAAGGCCCAGAATGACTGTAAGTAAACCCAGCTTGGCTGTTTCATCACCACTAGGGGAGGGGAAAAAACAAAAAGGCAATTCACAGGTCACACAAGGATTCAAAGTTCCATTTTAGGACAACTGCAGTCCAACCTGAAAACAGGCAGTAGCTTGGGAGTATTTTATTAGAAATGTATCAATACAAAACAAAAATCTCAAGATGTACAGAGCGGCAGATTGTTATTCTCTCAGACAGTCCTGTCTTTGCCTTTGTTTAAATGGAAATTAATATGGCAGCCACCACATCCCTCTCACTTCATGTTCCCTTATAAGGAAGAACTCTGTTAACCAGGTAGATACCATTTATCAGCCAATTTTAGGAGACCGTCAGAAGTGTGCGGCCGTGCGCCTTTACGTGAGCATGTGCAGACGTACAGAGCAGGTTGGCTCCTTGCTACTGCACAGGCGCAAGCCGCCTAGAATGAGGAGATGGAGGACTGGATTATCCAGGGGCTCTCTTCTACATTGGAAAGTGACCATCTGGGCCACTTTTTCCCTTCAGGTACACCTTAAAATGAAATTGTGTTCGGAACACATCTTTCTTCCTAGCATAATTTATATGGTGCACGATCTGGACAAAACCATGATTAGTCAATCTAGCACACATGTTGCTTTGCCTATAAATAACTGGCAGTATCGACTCACAGCATCTCAAATATTTAGAAATGGTTCTGGACTTGGACTTCAAAGATGGAACTTGAGCACATGACTTATGGTCAGGGCTGTGGAGTCGGTACAAAAATTTTCCGACTCCTTAGTCTAATACTTAACAGGGATATGGATTTTGTACAAAAAACATCCGACTTCTCAGTTTATAAAATCAACGACTCCGACTCCACAGCCCTGCTTATGGTGAACTGAGGTACGGAAGATAGGTCTTTCCTTTTATGTAAGCGATTGCCTATTCTGTGACTATATATTTGCCGCTATGCATTTTGCACTCAGTTGATTGTTAAGTGTCAGTTTTATTCTGTTCAAAACTAATATAAAAAAAAAAAAAAAAAAAAAAAAAAAAAAAAAAAGAAGATTGGTCTTACACTTTCATTGCATCCCCCTGCACACGATCCAGTCTATTGATAAGTATATAGATGTGGTTTTTAGTATCAATTTCTTCCAGCTGAAAACCGAACACCTACAAAAATGTAAAAAGTGCTTCATATTAATACTGCCACAAATAGTTTGCATGCTCATGAGCAGCAATAGTTGCAAGCCTCACTACGGGCACTTCCTCCTTCAAGCTAGGAGGAAGTGCGCGGTGATGAGGCTTGCAACGCGTCCAATAGGACGCGTGCAAGCTGTTTGGAGCACAGGGAGGACGGACTTATGGGTAACTAACCCCTCATCATCCAGCCGCACCAATTAAGTCTCATTTAAATCACAAATTTAGGGACTCGTGACTACTTGTGAGCCCAATGCCTGATTACAAGGCTTTTACACTCACCGTTTGCAGAGTTTTCTTGGCTCGGAGAAGTATTTCACTGTACACATCCTTGTATTCCTTCAGCACATTCTTTACAACATCTGCAGGCAAATGTAACATTTAAATCAGCGTGTGAAGCAGCAGGTTAAGTGGGCGAGTTAAGCCTAACCCCCCCCCCCCCAATAACCACCCACCCCCCGCGATGCGCATCAGTTTTAACTACAGTTCTGATTCAGATTGATCATCCCTAGTTAGATGTTCTCCCCTGAATTTTTTTTCTAGCCACGTGGCATGAAAAAGTAGCTGGGTGGGACCGGGAAATTTGGTATTGGGGAGTATTAAACTATTGTGGATACAAACAGTGGGCAGCCCCCATTGCTTGATGGGGAGGAGTTACTGATGTTGCTCGGGTGGATGGAGAGACAGAGCGGTTACTGCGGGTGCTGGGAAGGGGTTAAAGTGGGTGCTCGGGGGGGGGGGGGGGGGGGGTAAAGAGCCAGGGCTGTATGATGTGGGGCAATGACCCCCTTTGGTCAGTCGGGGCTAACTGTGGAGCAGCATCTCTATCCTCTCACTTTGCTGCCATGCTGAAGAATCACAGCACACAACTGTGGGCGAAACTTCATGGTCTGAACAGATGTCATCACCGGTTTGGGGGGCAGAATTAAGTATCTTCACTCAGGGTAAAGGCCAGCCGTGAATGCAGACCATCTATCCCAGAGTTGTAGACTGCCACCCTGTATTTAGAGTTCTAACCCCTTCTGCCTGTGGCCTCCAACACTGTAGTGTGTTTGCCTACCACCCCTGTCAGGTACTCACTGCTGCTTTTCCCTGACCTGGCTGCCACGGTGAGCCCACCAGCCTGCTTATATGCCCTAATACTCTTCACAACATTCTCAGCATCTCCATGCAGTGTGGCGAGAATGTGCATGTTCTCTGGCTTCCTAAACACCTGGCTTCTATTCACAATGCAGAAGCAGAGAACATTATGAAGAGCATTTGATCAGTCATAGGCAAGCAGGCTGGCGACTGCGAGGAGTGGATGCTAGAGAAAGGAATATTGGGAACAAGGATGATTATGTTCAACAAGGAGGAGCCACACATTAAACTAAGCCAGAAGTAGAGAGGGGGCGGGGCCTCGCATGACCTGCAGATCTGTGAATCTGTGCATAAATAAATGTGCATGCGGCAGCATAGAGATGTGTCGCTTGCCTGACAGCCGTTTCGCACGTAATGTGCTTCGAGGTCATTTAGTTGATTGGCCTCGGAATAAGCAGATTACGTGCGAAACATCTGTCAGGCCCACGTTCAGTGCCCAGCACCCACTGCACCATCCTCCCCTTCAGCTGCATTACAGGACTAAGTTTGCTAGACTGCTTTTATATCAGCGAGATGAAGTTTGTTTATATGGTTCCCTGCTATGTCACTGTTTAGGGTCACCAATTAAAGATACCATGGTCAGCAGTGCCGGAGGTCTGTTTTTCCTTACCCTTGCAATTGATCCTGATGACTTTTTAGCCTTTGCTTGCCGACATACGACAAAACTTGCCTTCCCGCTCACATCCCACTACCTTTCCTGTCACAACAGATGGATAGTTCTGGCACACACTTTCTCTGCTATGCAGTCTCCCCTAGGAGACTTCGCTAAGCTGGGCAGACAACGCTAAGGACCCTTTCACATGGGCAGTGGATAGGCAGTGAAATGCACCGACCTCTCACATCTGCTTGCTGCTGCCTGGCAACTGTTCGGTTAGCACACAGATCAACTGCCCGTGTGAAAAGGCCCTTATCCACAGAGACCTAAGCATTTCCAATGGTGACACAATGCAGCTGTGCGTCTGCAGGAATTCCTTGTTAATTACACCCTGGAAAGGAAAATACAAGAGACCATAGCGGGTAACTTCTACGCACAGTACACCCTTGTGCAATTAAAACACACTGTGCTCAGGTTACTACCACCACATGCGGGACGGGGACACAGCTCCCCCCTTTAATTCCCTGCTTACCGGATAGCCTCTTGTTGTTATGCGTATCACTGAATCACTGTCCAGAGTCTGAAATCAACACACAAAGGTGCTCCTCATAGCGTAAAAAGGTTTTTAATATGGCTCGGCGGCCCCAAATAAAATCAGTGTACCATAAAATGAATTAAAACCAGCATATCTCACATATCCAGATTCGGCAGTCAGATCTTGCCTCCTCCACGCCTGTATTCCATCCGTATGTTGTTTGCCTGGTAGCGTGCGTGTCTCGGCTCCACCCTACGCGTTTCGTCACAGTGGGCGAGACTCATCAGGGGCTATGACACGCACGCCTCGCTACCACCTTTAGTATAAGAGTACCCGTCTCGGTCACCACCCACCTCTTTGCTCCTCCCGACTAGGGTGTATGTCAATTGGATCACATAGCGTAGTGGGGGCAATGTCCGAGCCGGCACAAATAACACATTGAACTCCCTTCCTACCGACAAACTTCCGCCCTATGTTTGCCACCCCTAATTCCTCCGGGCTGCAACCTTAGCAGTGCCCATCTATTCCTCATACGAAGCCACCTATCAATACCACCATAGGGCTCAGCGCAGATAATTCTAATAGTAATTCATCCTAAAAACAAACTTATATTAAACAAAAATAAAAATAGACTAGGTTGTACCCTTCATACACATTTGCGTACAAAATTGCATAACCTTAAAGGAATACTTAAGTAAAAAAAAAAAAAAAATGACATTTACTCACCTGGGGCATCCCTCAGCACCCCGAAGCTGGATGGTGCCCTCGCAGCCCCGCTCCGATCGTCCTGTCCCCGCCGCCGGCTACTTCCGGTTCGGCGACAGCCGCCGACAGGCTGGGAACGCGGCTGATTTTCCGCGTTCCCAGCCGCTGCTATCACTTTCTATGCTGCTATAGCGTATATATATACGCTATAGCAGCATAGAGAGTGATAGCAGCGGCTGGGAACGCGGAAAATCAGCCGCGTTCCCAGCCTGTCGGCGGCTGTCGCCGAACCGGAAGTAGCCGCCGGCGGGGACAGGACGATCGGAGCGGGGCTGCGAGGGCACCATCCAGCTTCGGGGCGCTGAGGGATGCCCCAGGTGAGTAAATGTAATTTTTTTTTTTTTTTGACTTAAGTATTCCTTTAATGATATTCCTACACCACATACCAATATAATAGTCAAAAATATCAGATTAAACCGCTCCCACCCACTTATACCATTCCCAAAGTTATTAGAGCAAACCATTTCTCAGTATTTGAAGGCTAATAATTTCTAATATCAAGCCAAATCTTGTGAGAAAGATTATCAGACGCTACTTTTTGGATAAGGAAGGTCCCAACCAGAGAGCCAATACGGCATCTCGTTGCCAACATACAACCTTAAAGAGGAACTGTAACGACAAAACGTCCCCTGGGGGGTACTCACCTCGGGTGGGGGAAGCCTCAGGATCCTAATGAGGCTTCCCACGCCGTCCTGCGTCCCTCGGGGGTCTCGCTGTAGCCCTCCGTACAGCGGTGACGCAATATTTACCTTCCTGGCTCCTGCGCAGGCGCTCTGATGGCTGTCGGCGCCAAAGTAGGCGGAAATACTCGATCGCCGTCGGGTCTGCTCTACTGCGCAGGCGCAAGTTTCCGGCGCCTGCGCAGTAGAGCGGACCCGACGGAGATCGGGTATTTCCGTGCCGAAAGTCGCCACAGCGCCCCCGCTGGAGCCAGCAAAGGTAAATATTAAACTGACAGTCGGCACAGTCGCCGGCTGTTCGGAGGGCTGCGGCGAGACCCCCGTGGGACAGAGGACGGCGTGGGAAGCCTCATTAGGATCCCGAGGCTTCCCCCACCCGAGGTGAGTACCCCCCAGGGGATGTTTTTCATGTTACAGAGTCTCTTTAAGGAATAACTCTACGTTTAACCCTCAGGCAGGTAGCAGCCAAAACAGCATTGAAGTGTTCAAAAGACTAGTCACTTAGGAAGTAGAAAACCTTACCAGAACAGAGGGTGGGGGGATATAAGAAACGGATAAGGGACATGTTGGAAACTAAGAACCTTGTGATTCGCCCGGCTGATAAGGGGGGGAAGGGGTGGTTTGTACTCGGTAAGCACCAATATTTCACAGAATTGGATAAAATTGTCCTGGATCCAAATACGTATAAGAAATTACCAAGAAACCCAACTTCAGAATATAAAAAACAACTCATACAACTGTTGAGGGGAGGGCTGGATGAAGGGTTATTAACTGACAAGGAATATAGTTATCTGGTTCCCTCTGCACCCCGGGTGCCAATTATCTCAGACCCCAAAAGTACACAAGGACCCCATTAACCCACCGGGCCGACCGATAATAAGTGATATCGGTTCGGTCACTCACAGGTTGGGTATATATACCTTGACCACTTTCTACAGCTTCTTGTAAAAAAAACTTCCAAAGGGGGGGGGGGGGGGGGGGGTCGGCTCCCCAGCTTATTAATCCATAAGGTTTCCAGTTTAGAAAGTTCCCGCAACCAATTGAACCCTCTCCAACTTGGGGTGAGTTTCTTTAAGACACAAAATTTCAAGAAGTTGGTATTAGATGCATGGAACTTTTTAAAATGGGCCGAGACACTGTGGTCCTCATGACCCTTTTTAAATTTTATAAAGGTGTTCCCCCTATACGGGTTTTTAGATTCCCTGGTGGTCCGGCCAACATATTGATGACCGCATGTGCACCATAGCAGGTACACCACATATTTGGATGAACATGTCAGACAGGTTTTAATATCAAAACTCTTATGATTTGAAAAAGAGGTAACAGATCTAACAGTTTCCCTCCTCTGTAATAATTTACACCCTTGACAGTTCCCACATGGGTAGAGCCCCGGTTGTTGCCAACCATGGGGTACCCTCCTAGCTGGTGGGTCTACACAGCTGGGGACCAGGTTATCTCTGAGGTTAGGTGCCCTCCGATAAATAAAGGATGGTTTTCTTGGTAGTGCTTTAACCAAGACTGGATCACTAGTAAGGATTGGCCAGTATTTTCTAAATATCTTTTCAACTTTTCTAAACTGCAGGTTGTAATTACTAACAAAAAGGATAGGTCCCTGCATGTCTCTTGGTCCCTTCGATTACCATTTATCAGGATGTTTCTATCCATGTTTTTTACTTGTTCCATAGTTGTATTCAGGAAAGCCTCAGAGTAACCCTTTTTTAAAAAGCGGTCCCTGAGTATTCCTGCCTGATACTCATAGTCCTGTATATTAGCACAGTTTCTCCGCACTCTAACCATCTGGCCCTTTGGGACACCCTTTATCCATTGCGGATGATGGCAACTGTCCACTGGTATAAACCCGTTTCTATCAGTATGTTTGAAAAAGCATTTAGTTTTGATTTCCCCATTCTCCAAGAAAATATTTAAATCCAAAAAAATGGATATTCATAGTATCAAACTCCAGTGTTAATTGGATGTTTGGCCAGATTGTATTGGCCTGTTCAACAAACTCTTGCAATTCCTCCCCAGTACCTCTCCACATAATCAAGAGGTTGTCTATTTAGCGACCCCACATGATGATGTTGGGGGCGCCCCTCGAGATGGCCAACTCTTCCCATCTCCCCATATATAGGTTAGCTAGGGAAGGTGCGAAGGACGCCCCCATAGCACATCCGTACCTCTGTGCATAATAGTCACCCTTGTACCAAAAATAATTTTGTTGGAGCAAACTCCAGCAATTGCAGCAAAAACTCTATTTGGTGTGCATCCAACTGGCCATCCTCATCCAAATAGTGTTAAACTGCGTCAATCCCGTCCTGATGCGGTATGTTTGTATAAAGGGAACTTACGTCCGCTGTCCCCATTATCATTCCTTCTTCAACCACTACTGTATTTAACACCTTTATTGTGTGTCCCGTATCCTTTAAAACCTTTGGAAGTTTTTTTTACAAGAAGCTGTAGAAAGTGGTCAAGGTATATATACCCAACCTGTGAGTGACCGAACCGATATCACTTATTATCGGTCGGCCCGGTGGGTTAATGGGGTCCTTGTGTACTTTTGGGGTCTGAGATAATTGGCACCCGGGGTGCAGAGGGAACCAGATAACTATATTCCTTGTCAGTTAATAACCCTTCATCCAGCCCTCCCCTCAACAGTTGTATGAGTTGTTTTTTATATTCTGAAGTTGGGTTTCTTGGTAATTTCTTATACGTATTTGGATCCAGGACAATTTTATCCAATTCTGTGAAATATTGGTGCTTACCGAGTACAAACCACCCCTTCCCCCCCTTATCAGCCGGGCGAATCACAAGGTTCTTAGTTTCCAACATGTCCCTTATCCGTTTCTTATATCCCCCCACCCTCTGTTCTGGTAAGGTTTTCTACTTCCTAAGTGACTAGTCTTTTGAACACTTCAATGCTGTTTTGACTGCTACCTGCCTGAGGGTTAAACGTAGAGTTATTCCTTAAAGAGACTCTGTAACATGAAAAACATCCCCTGGGGGGTACTCACCTCGGGTGGGGGAAGCCTCGGGATCCTAATGAGGCTTCCCACGCCGTCCTCTGTCCCACGGGGGTCTCGCCGCAGCCCTCCGAACAGCCGGCGACTGTGCCGACTGTCAGTTTAATATTTACCTTTGCTGGCTCCAGCGGGGGCGCTGTGGCGACTTTCGGCACGGAAATACCCGATCTCCGTCGGGTCCGCTCTACTGCGCAGGCGCCGGAAACTTGCGCCTGCGCAGTAGAGCAGACCCGACGGCGATCGAGTATTTCCGCCTACTTTGGCGCCGACAGCCATCAGAGCGCCTGCGCAGGAGCCAGGAAGGTAAATATTGCGTCACCGCTGTACGGAGGGCTACAGCGAGACCCCCGAGGGACGCAGGACGGCGTGGGAAGCCTCATTAGGATCCTGAGGCTTCCCCCACCCGAGGTGAGTACCCCCCAGGGGACGTTTTGTCGTTACAGTTCCTCTTTAAGGTTGTATGTTGGCAACGAGATGCCGTATTGGCTCTCTGGTTGGGACCTTCCTTATCCAAAAAGTAGCGTCTGATAATCTTTCTCACAAGATTTGGCTTGATATTAGAAATTATTAGCCTTCAAATACTGAGAAATGGTTTGCTCTAATAACTTTGGGAATGGTATAAGTGGGTGGGAGCGGTTTAATCTGATATTTTTGACTATTATATTGGTATGTGGTGTAGGAATATCATTAAAGGAATACTTAAGTCAAAAAAAAAAAAAAAATTACATTTACTCACCTGGGGCATCCCTCAGCGCCCCGAAGCTGGATGGTGCCCTCGCAGCCCCGCTCCGATCGTCCTGTCCCCGCCGGCGGCTACTTCCGGTTCGGCGACAGCCGCCGACAGGCTGGGAACGCGGCTGATTTTCCGCGTTCCCAGCCGCTGCTATCACTCTCTATGCTGCTATAGCGTATATATATACGCTATAGCAGCATAGAAAGTGATAGCAGCGGCTGGGAACGCGGAAAATCAGCCGCGTTCCCAGCCTGTCGGCGGCTGTCGCCGAACCGGAAGTAGCCGGCGGCGGGGACAGGACGATCGGAGCGGGGCTGCGAGGGCACCATCCAGCTTCGGGGTGCTGAGGGATGCCCCAGGTGAGTAAATGTCATTTTTTTTTTTTTTTTACTTAAGTATTCCTTTAAGGTTATGCAATTTTGTACGCAAATGTGTATGAAGGGTACAACCTAGTCTATTTTTATTTTTGTTTAATATAAGTTTGTTTTTAGGATGAATTACTATTAGAATTATCTGCGCTGAGCCCTATGGTGGTATTGATAGGTGGCTTCGTATGAGGAATAGATGGGCACTGCTAAGGTTGCAGCCCGGAGGAATTAGGGGTGGCAAACATAGGGCGGAAGTTTGTCGGTAGGAAGGGAGTTCAATGTGTTATTTGTGCCGGCTCGGACATTGCCCCCACTACGCTATGTGATCCAATTGACATACACCCTAGTCGGGAGGAGCAAAGAGGTGGGTGGTGACCGAGACGGGTACTCTTATACTAAAGGTGGTAGCGAGGCGTGCGTGTCATAGCCCCTGATGAGTCTCGCCCACTGTGACGAAACGCGTAGGGTGGAGCCGAGACACGCACGCTACCAGGCAAACAACATACGGACGGAATACAGGCGTGGAGGAGGCAAGATCTGACTGCCAAATCTGGATATGTGAGATATGCTGGTTTTAATTCATTTTATGGTACGCTGATTTTTATTTGGGGCCGCCGAGCCATATTAAAAACCTTTTTACGCTATGAAGAGCACCTTTGTGTGTTGATTTCAGACTCTGGACGGTGATTCAGTGATTCGCATAACAACAAGAGGCTATCCGGTAAGCAGGGAATTAAAGGGGGGAGCTGTGTCCCCGTCCCGCATGTGGTGGTAGTAACCTGAGCACAGTGTGTTTTAATTGCACAAGGGTGTACTGTGCGTAGAAGTTACCCGCTATGGTCTCTTGTATTTTCCTTTCCAGGGTGTAACTAACAACAAGGAATTCCTGCAGACGCACAGCTGCATTGTGTGAACTTTTGTTTGGAGGAAGGACTTATATGTGATTTTTTTCAATAGCAGCACGCAGCGAATCTGAACTTGGTATTTTTAAAGAGAACCCGAGGTGTGTTTAAAGAATGTTATCTGCATACAGAGGCTGGATCTGCCTATACAGCCCAGCCTCTGTTGCTATCCCAAACCCCCCTAAGGTCCCCCTGCACTCTGCAATCACCCATAAATCACAGCCGTGCTGTGAGGCTGTGTTTACATCTGTAGTGTCAGTCTCGGCTCCTCCCCGCCTCCTGCATAGCTCCGGTCCCTGCCCCATCCCTTCCCTCCAATCAGCAGGGAGGGAAGGGATGCAGGCAGGGACTGGAGTTCTGCAGGACGCGGGGAGAGCAGCAGACTGACACTATAGAGATAAACACAGCCAGCTCTGACAAGCTGTTTGTCAGCAGAGTGGCTGTGATTTATGAGGGATTGCAGAGTGCAGGGGGACCTTAGGGGGGTTTGGGATAGCAACAGAGGCTGGGCTGTATAGGCAGATCCAGCCTCTGTATGCAGATAACATTCTTCAAACCCACCTCGGGTTCTCTTTAAAGGTGGTGAGCGCTGTATCATTTTACAAAAAAAATGTATTTCCAATGGTGAGCTCAGAAGTGATCCAGCAAACATGGACTGCATTATTTTACAACCTGTCTGTGATCATGTTTTGTGATAAAAACTGCAACCCTCCGGGTTTTAAACAAAACATACTAAAATTACCAATGCAAATGCAGTCAAAAACAATTTCACATACTTAACACTGACTATGGCAGATATGTACATGGGATGGTGGGAAAGTTTAAATCACTTAACAGATAATATTTAATCTACTCTAGGTTTAATAGATCAATTATGAACTTCCTACTAAATATAAATGGAAATCTCTACTGCCTTGTGCGCTTTTCTTTAACCGCTTCCAGACCTTGCCGATTGAAATCTACAGGCTGATTGAAAACTATGCCCTGGCAGGGACAGCGGCACCCAATCAGCCATGCCACAAGGTCTTGTTGCTCTCACTGTCCCATTGCTGCACCCGATCAGTCTGCTTTCACAGTGACAGCAGAGCCTCCAGATCTTGGTCAGGACCCGTAACTACTGTGAGCCAATCAAACAGAAAAAGAACGGTTCTGGTCTTTAAGGGGCCAGAGCTGTCCAGTATGAAAGAGGTTAATTTCCCACAGACAAGTTACACAAGTAAACAAAAACTAGTCTCCAAAATTAGCATTGAGCCCCCTCTGGGTATAAGACAAACCTGCACGCTTGATTGGTAGCTTTTTTTGGTCCCTTGTCAGGATATACTGCACCACCTCCCCGACCTGCAAAAAAAGAGAGACTAGGCAGAGTTCTCCATGGTAACATTATCGTTGCAGAAAGGTTTCTGTTCTACATACTGTAATTTCCTTTGTAATTTTCCATTGCATAGATTTTTGTGTAAACCCCCATGTGTAGTGTGCAGCTATTCCGGTGCAACATGGGATGTAAAACCAGCACCAACTCAATTATGCCACAGTCAATAGGCCTGTTTGTTGGCCCATTTCCTATAATAATTTGCTCATACAATGGTAAACAGACATCAGGAAACACACTGACATGCATTGCATTCAAGTCTAAAGATAATGGCCTGGGTCTGAAGTCAGCTGATTGGCAGGGTTCAGAAAGAACTACAGTTCTGATAGCAATATTCCCAGCTCCCTCTCCCATTAAGGCTAGTTTCACACCAGGACGTTGCGTTTTAGGGGACGTTATGGTCGCATAACGTGCCCCTAACGCAACGCCTGGTGCTCTCTAAGGTGGACGTCAGAGTGAGCCGCGTTGTGCAGCTCACTCTGGCGTCCGTGATGCGTACTCTTGTGCGCATGCGGCATCACGTGGTCCCGCCGGCCAATCGCTGCACAGAGCGGCCGCTCCAGGAAGTAAACACTGCACGTCACTGAGTGCAGTGAATATTAATTAGCCATGTGCCTGGCCGCTCTCCGCTCCTCCCCAACGTTACTGAGCATGTGCAAGCAGTCTAACGCGGCTCTGCCGCTTAGAAAGTACTGCATGCAGTACATTGTCTGGTGGTGCAGCGTTACTATGTAACGCAACGTGGGCACTGAACAGCCCATTGATTTTTCATTGCTGTGCGGTGGGGTGCGTTACAGGCTGCTCTAACGTGCGCCTGTAACGTCCCACTGTGAAACCAGCCTTAATCTAGAAAGGGAGAGGACCAGCACTGCTAGGTAGTCTTGCTCTTACCAAGTAGCTACTCAGAATCAAAATTTAACTAGACAGCTGTGACTGCAGGAGGAGGTGTTAACTTACCCATGCGGTCGTCTGATCCAATGTGTTCCATTCATGTCCAACATCACTCATGCTTCCTCCCGGGTTGGAGGAGGAAGCATGGGAGTCACGTGGACAACGACATGGGATGCAAATGAATCACATCGGATCAGAAGGCCCCATGGTTAAGTTAACCCCACCCTCTGTCATCACAATTTCAATTCCGAGTACCTAAGAGTACATAGCTACTCAGTAAGAACATGACTACTGCTAGGTCCAGGAGGCAGCTTTTAAAGATGAAGATTTGCACCACAATATGGGAGCAGGGTTCCTCGGATATGGTGTAGGTGGTCCTTGCAGGAGGGGGAGAAGTCATGACAGCACAGACATTGGGGGTCATATCTTGTGACCTTGAAGTAAAAGATCCTGAGTGCAGACTATATACAAATGAATTACATTGATAGAAAGGGAGGGTTTAGAAAGAAGGGGGGGGGGGGAACCCACCACATTTCTCCCTTCTGAAATTCGGGCCTGCAGCTTTCTGCAGGCCCAAATTCATCAGGACTATGCCAAGCCTCCGTAGTGTCCCACAAGGCAGCTGACATTACCGACCACCCATTCCCATGCAATGCAGACCCCAGGTGTGGAGCAGGCCCACAGCTGAATTTTTTTGCAATTTCTGTGCCGTGATACATGTATATACATACACACACACTAGGCCTGAAAGATAAAATAGAATTTAAACCGAAATCGCGATCACAATTTTGGAATCGTCAAAGCAGTAATTATCGCAATCACGCCATTTCCACATGGGGGTTCCGCACATGACATACAGGAAGTATTCCGTGCATTAGAGCCTGCAGGAAGGTACTGTATGTCCAGAACTGATGCAGCATGGGGGACAGAGGAAGCACAGAGAGACACAGAGCGGGCACAGAGACACAAAGGGGGCAAGAGAGACCCAGAGGAGGCACAAAGATAGCCAGGGGTAAAGAGGGGGAACAAAGCTTGATTTGAAGGAAATCGTGAATTGAAATCGCAATTGGACAGAAAGTGCTCAATACAATTTCCTAAAACGGTTCAAGCCTAACCTATACATATCTATCAGAACACTGCACCAAATCTGAATACTGTCAAAATTTATTGAACTAAAGTCAAATAAAAACATTTAACAGAACCAATATAGTGGAGATCCAGTATATATTACACATTCATATATTGACGACGACGACAAGGAAGAAGAAGAGTGAGCTTGGAGGACTAAGACCCAGTTAACACTTGCGTTAGTGGCAAACAATTCGAATACAAGTACTGCACTATCATAATATACACTATGCAATAAAAGAAGAAGAAGATTCTTGAGAAACCAGTTAAGCCCATGCTACTTGCTGTCTTGGTTACAAGCTGCCACTTATCCTGGTGCACTCCTTATTGCCATCTACAAAGTGGGCCATTTTTATGGATATACATTATCTATGGATACACCCCATACAACAATTTTTGTTCCAACAGTCTGGGAGTGATCTATCCAATGTGGGTTAGTGTCAGACCAATAGTGGTGGTTTGTTTGTTAACTTTACCATTCACATAACATGGTGTATCCATATAAATGGCCCACCCTGTACACTGCACAAAAATATAAAAGCAACTTTTGCTCCCATTTTGCTTGAGCTGAACTCAAAGATCTGAAACCTTTTTCTACAGACACAAGAGACCCATTCCTCAAATATTGTTCACAAATCTGTCTAATTGCCCATTCACACTTGAGCGTTTTGCTGGTGATTTCGGCAAAACGCTCAAAAGGTAGCGCTTTTCAAAGCACTAGGGTAATAAGTCTACGGGCCTGTTCTCATTTGAGCGATTTGCGCTAATCGCCGCAAATCACCCAAAGACGCTAAACGCAAACGTGTAGCCTGCACCATTTTCAGGCTATTTCCCAGTGATCGCGTTTTATCACGTCGTGCTATAGAAGCGCAAAACGCAAGCGCAAAAAAAAAAGCCAAGTGTGAATGGTGATTTTTTGGCATTAATCGCCAAAAACCGCCAGAGCAAAACGCTAGCAAAATCTCTAGCATTTTGCGATCAGCAAGTGTGAATGGGCCCTAAGGCCTGGAATTCTATATCAGCGCTTTGGCCTAGTGCACATCAGAGCGTTTCCGCTGCGGTTTGCGATCTGCTTGCGGGTGCGGATCCGCTAGGGTAATGTATTTCAATGGGCTGGTGCACACCAGAGCGGGAGGCGTTTTGCAGAAACGCATACTCCCGGGCTGCTGCAGATTTTGGATTGCGGATGCGTTTCTGCCTCAATGTTAAGTATAGGAAAACCGCAAACCGCTCTGAAAAACGGCACTTCAGAGCGGTTTGTCAGGCGTTTTTTGTTACAGTAGCTGTTCAGTAACAGCTTTACTGTAACAATACATGAAATCTACTACACCAAAACTGCTACACAAAACGCTAGCTGAAACGCTACAGAAAAATAAGAAAAAGCGTTTCAAAATCTGCTAGCATTTTGAGGATCTGCTAGCGGTTTTTGGTGTGCACCAGCCCTCTGTGATTGGAAAAGCTCTTGCTAATGGAATGCTGTGTGTGATTCCACGTGAGCAATGTGAGTTTATAAAAATTACCCATAGCATTGCATTAGCTTGTTCAAATCACTAGCGCTTAGAAAAGGCTGCTAGTGGGTTTGAGCCCTAAATCTGTCTTTTGCAAGATATTCCATCCCACCTCACAGGTGTGGCATATCAAGGTGCTGATTAAACAGCAATGTTCTCCCCAGAAATATGTTCCAGCCGGGTGGCATGCAAAAGTAGCCAGGTGGTGAAGTAAGGTCAAATACTTCGTGATTTTTTTTTTTTTTTTTTTTTTTTTAAATCGGAATTAAAGGGAACCTAAACTGAGAAGGATATGGAGGTTTCCTTTTAAAATACCAGTTGCCTGACTCTCCTGCTGATCCGGTGTCGCTTAGGGCCCGTTTCCACTAGTGCGGCCTACGTCTTGTAAACGCACGCCGGCACTGAGCGGGATCGCAGGCAAATCCCATGAGCCGTGCCATGCACGGCTAAAGGGAATCGCAGCCTCCGCCGCGAATTCTGTAGGGGGTTCCGGCCGAATCGCTACTGCAAGCGATTCGGCCGGCGGCGCCGTTATCCCCTATGGCAGAGCTTCCCTTCGCGATTTGTCTGCGGGGAAACACTGCGGATTTGCGGCCGTTTCTGCGACAGTGGAAACGGGCCCCAATACTTTTAGCCACCGCCCCTCAACAAGCATGCACATCAGGCGCCCTGACTGAAGTCAGACTGGATTAGCTGCATGCTTGATTCAGGTCTGATTCAACCACTACTGCAGCCAAAGAGAACAGGACTGCCAGTCAACTAGTATTGTTTAAAAGGAAACATCCATATCCCTCTCAGTTTAGGTTCCCTTTAAACAAAACAAACAAAAAGAAAAATCTGAACATTTCAGAGTGGCCTTTTATTGTGGACCGTCTAGGGTACACCTGTGCAATATCATGCTTCAGCTTATGCTAAATGGGAGCAAAACCAAGTGTGGCTTTTAGAGTTTTGATCAGTGTATACGGGCGAGTATAGACATTGATGGGGACAGTACCTAAAGTGTAATTCAGTATTAGCAGCAACGTATAACAGCAGTAATAACTGCCAAACAAAATGGAGGTTCTAGTCCTGTAAAAATGCTTTCACAAATTAAGCCAACCCACCAGAATCGTCAAGGTTCCCTCCTTAGGACTGGTCCACTCACACCAGCGTGCAAGCGGACAATTCATGCATAAAACTGGGTGAAACTGGGGTTCCAAACTTTTAAAATTAAGAGATGCAAAGGCGTGCGTTTCCTTTATTTAAAAAAGTACCCCAGTGGCTCCCGGTATAATTACTGTATTAAAAAATGAATAAGTCCGCTTGCATGCATACAATGAATTGCTGCAGCATTTTTTGGAGAACTAAGATCCTCCATTTTGTTTGGCAGTTTTTATTGTTGTGTGTTGTGCTTTGTAAAGCTCTGCGGAATATGTTGGCGCGACATAAATAAAAAAAATATATAATATTGATGTGCATTACACAGGGCTGTGGTCCAAAAATCCACTGACTCCGACTCCTCAGTTTAGGATTCCACCGACTCCGACTCCTCTAATTTGCATATTACAATTTTGTTGATTAAAAGTATGTAACATGAAATTCGTCTCTTAACTGCCAACGCTTAGGAATTTTACAAGACAACTGAAGTGAGAAGGATATGTAGACTACTATATTTATTCCCTTTAGACTAAAACTAGTCCTTGGTAAGAGTACTTGTAAAAGGTACAAACCGGAACAAAGAACATCTATCAGGCCCTAGGCAATGTAAGTGTGGGTACATGTAAGAATGATGTGCAGGTACTCTGCAGGGGAATGAGGAGATTGTAAACAGACAACACCTCTGTGTTCAATGTGCACAGCATTCTCAGTGGATTCCCTGCAGCTCTGTGGGGAGTGCATATGTAGAGTATAGTACTACTGTGTAACAAAGTAAACCTGAGACAGATGAAATTAAAGTTTTATACATACCTGGGGCTTCCTCCAGCCGCCTTCAGGATAATCAGTCATTCGTTGTCCTCCTCCACCACCTGGATCTTCTGCTATGAATGCAGGTACTTGAACCAGTCGGGTGTAGTGCGCATGCACACACTCCGCCGCCAGGAGCATACTACACCTGTGCAGCACTATTGCGCAGGTGCAGAATGTTCCTGGCTGTGGGAGCGGCATGCGGCCGGACAGCGCTGACTGGCTGAATTACCAGGACTCATAGCAGAAGATCCGGGTGGTGGAGGACAGCGAGGGACTGATTAGCCTGAAGGGGGCTGGAGGAAGCCCCAGGTATGTATAAAACTTTACTTTTCATCCGTCTCAGTTACCCTTTAATTTGTAGTCACCAAACCAAATGTTAACAACATATCAAATTATTTGATTTCATCAGCAAAGAGTACATTTGCATAAATCAGCATCAATGCAGAATTATTTCCATCTCATTGACCATCTCGATTAGTGACACAGCTACACATCAGGCTTTATTCTTACAGCATAGATGTTATTTAGTATATATATAAGAGATTCCTGTGTACACATCATATATACAGTCACAATCAGATATGTATATCTGACCTTAAAAATACGGGGACTGCTTTATTGAAGCAGCACAAGTAACTCATTTTGATTGGTTTATTTCATTTTTGTGGACTAAGCACAGCTATTACTGTATATATACACATTTTTAATGACTATTATCTGAGAAATAGAACATTTTATCATATTTTCTATTTTAATTACAGTTACAAATTCATTAGGAGTCGGAGCCGGTGCATTTTTCCCCGACTCCGACTCCAGGCACCCAAAATTGCCCGACTCCGACTCCACGACTCCACAGCCCTGGCATTACATTTCCCCGATTTATGTGGTCTGTGTAGGATTTGTTTAATCAAGGCTGTGGAGCGGGACCAACTTTTGGGTACCTGGAGTCGGTGGTTTCATAAATTGAGGAGTCTGAATGGAATGGTTTTTGTGCCGACTCCACAGCCCTGGTTTAAAAAAAAAAAAAAGAAAAAAAAAAAAAAGAAAAAGGGGGGTACTTAGAGTGCTGTACTCTTTGCAGGCAGCTCCCAAGCTAGGGACACATTGCACAACTAAGGGTATCCGGCCTCTTTCACAGTGCGACATTAAAGTCGCACATTACAAAATATTTCAACGTAGACTAACGCACAGCAATACTAAGGGTGCATACACACATCAGACCATAGTCTTTGGAAAATGAAAGATCACACCAATTTTACCCCCTTCCATGTAGTAGGAGAGCCATACCTACACAGTCTATTCTATGGAGCTGAACTCCCCATCAGACAGAAATCTTTGCAAGATGCTGCACACAAAGATGCTGTAGACATTCAACAGATCAGTATCTGCAACAGATCAGTATCTGCAAAAGATCCGTTCCTGCAAAATGCATTCATAGTCTATGAGATCTGCAGATCATCATACACACCTTGTTTAACAGACATTCATCTGCAGATCAGATCCACCAGGATGGATTTTCAGATCTGCAGATGATTGTCTGATCTGCAGATGAATGTCAGTTAAAACAAGGTGTGTATGATGATGATTTGCAGATCTCAGACTATGAATGCAATTTGCAGGAACGGATCTTTGGCAGGAACAGATCTTTTGCAGATACTGATCTTTTGTGTCTGTACAGCATCTTTGTGTGCAGCATCTTGCAAAGATTTCAGTCTGATGGGGAGTGCAGCTCCATAGAATAGACCAGTGAGGGCTAACCTTGGCACTCCAGCTGTGGTGAAACTACAAGTCCTATGAGGCATTGCAATACTCTGACAGCTCTAAGCATAGCTTGGGGAGGCAGAGGCATGATGGGATTTGTAGTTTTGTCACAGCTGGAGTGCCAAGGTTAGCCATCACTGGAATAGACTGTGTAGGTATGGCTCTCATACTACATGAAGGGTGGTAATATTGGTCTGTGATCTTTCATTTTCCAAAGACTATGGTCTGATGTGTGTACAGGGTCTAAGTCTGTGCGACATTCACAGTGCACACGTTGCGTTTGTGTGTAACGTGCAGCGTTATTAGAAAGTGCTGCATGCTGTGCGTTTGGCAATGAATCTGCTGCGTTGTACATGCTCAGTAATTCCCCCCCCCCCCCCCCCAAAAAAAAAAAAAAAACCTATGTACCGCATGCGCCGTTTTCATTCCAACACTGTGCGACAAAAACGGCGCACCAAGAGACAAATAAAGATAACATCCAAGTTAAAGTCTATATGCGTTGCGTTAGGGCCGCGTTGTGCGACCTTAACGTTGCACTGAAATGCAACATCCTACTGTGAAAGAGGCCTTAATGTTATTTTGGAGTGGGAAACCCATGGCATTCAGAAGTGCTGCTATTTGTCCATTCATACCTTGAGACTGACTTGCTGTGGAGAATGCTTCTCCATATTCTTTTGCACTTGTGTCGGTGTTTGGGTCTGCGTGAGATCAAGGTCATCGTCCTCATCTCTACCCTATTAAAAAAAAATAAAAAAAGATTATAATCCCAACCTTATCACCTTGACTGCAACACAGCTTTACGAAGGCAACCATTAACTATAGGATGTGCGACAGATCTAGCAAACAACTGATATCTTAAAGGGGAACTTCAGCCTAAACAAACATACTGTCATTAAGTTACATTAGTTATGTTAATTAGAATAGATAGGTAATATAATTTTTTACCCACCCTGTTTTAAAAGAACAGGCAAATGTTTGTGATTCATGGGGGCTGCCATCTTTGTCATGGGGGCAGCCATCTTTTTGGTTGAAAGGAGGTGACATGGAGCAGGAGACAGTTCCAACTGTCCTGTGTCCTGATAACCCCTCCCAGCTGCACACGCTAGGCTTCAAATGTCAAATTCAAAGTGTAAAAAAAAAAAAAAAAAAAAAAATTTGCACCAAAACAGCAGAACGAGAACAACAACATCAGAAATCCCATCATGCTTTGCACAGCATCAGGGGAAAAAAGCCCGGGCAGTTTTCTTCTGTGTAGCTAAAAAAATGAGGCTTGGATAAGAGAAACAAAGTTCTGATGCTGTGAAACTGTTAAAGAAACACCAGGCCTTTCCAGTGCTGCTGAGTCGATTTTTAGTCCGGATGTTCACTTTAACCACTTGAGGACCGCAGTGTTAAACCCCCCTAAAGACCAGGCCATTTTTAAATAAATAGGCCACTGCAGCTTTAAGGCCTTACTGCAAGGCCGCACGTCAGCCCACAAGCGATTCCCCCCTTTTTCTCCCCACTAACAGAGCTTTCTGTGGGTGGGGTCTGATCGCTCCACCAATGTTTTCTTATTTAAGTAAAATTGCCTATTTTTTTTAAATTCATTTTACATACCTCCCTCCCCCCGTCCGCCAATCACTGTGTCATTGGCTGTCATAGGTTTCAGCCTATGACAGCGGATCACCCCCGAGCCTACCAGGGGGACAGCCGTGTCACACCGCTGTCTCCAGTACACAGGAAGTCCCGGCTTAGCTTCCGATTGGAGGAAGCATACAGAGGCGGGAAAGAACACAGGCGGGGAACCGTGCAATGCAGGAGGTGGGGAGAGTCAATGAATGATAAGCGCAGGTAAATAGTAGGCTAGCGACAAGTAGATTGTTGCTAGCCTGGCAGTTTTTTTTTTTATTTATTTTTTTTTTTTAAAGGGGGACAGCAGAGCCCCCCGGGAGCTGGAGGCACAATAGAAGGACACGGAGGCATGTCATGTACACATAGAACATGCCTCCGTGTCCTATTAAGATTTGACCATCACACCTGGGTTCTCTTTAAGCCTTAAGGTCCGTACACACGCCGGACTGCAGGAAACGACGGGTCCGTCGTCACCTCCCGCTGGGCGGGCGTTCCAGCGACAGTCCGGCGTGTGTAGTCTGTCTGCAGACTAATACGGCTGTTTCTGAGCGATCCGCCCGGCGGATCGCTCAGGAGCAGCCGTATCAGTCTGCCGACAGACTGTACACACACCGGACTGTCTGCTGAAAACACGCCCAGCAGGAGGTGACGACGGACCCGCCGTTTCCTGCAGTCCGGCATGTGTACGGACCTTTAGACCTTGAACAAGCATGCAACAGATCAGGTGTTTGATATTTTTGCCAGATCTGACAAGATTAGCTGCATGTTTGTTTCTGGTGTGATTTAGACACTACTGCAGCCAAATAGATCAGCAGAGCTGCCAGGCAACTGGTATTGTTTAATGAGAGGGCTATGGAGGCTGCCTTATTTTTGTCCTTTTACAGTTGTCCTTTAAGACATTGTTAAATCCAGTCATTACCAAGGTCAAACTAGGATCAGACTCCTATGCACTAAGCAAGCTCAGCCAGTATTGGATGGTACTGAGTAGAAGCTTTTTTTTTTTTTTCCCTCCTCCCTCTTCTCTTCTTTGCTCTCTCTAGGATTTGAGAACTACCCCATTCCACTGCATACAAATCAGTGAGAGCATCCCCGATACCTGGGATGGCATGACTGGCTTGTGGATGAGAAGGAGAAATGGATACAAATCTAAGTCAAGGAGTAGTGAAGACCTGTCTTCAGTTTGCACCTGGCCCCTGGGTCTTCCTGACACAAAAGAAATGGAGGATGTAATGTACGGTATGTATACTTAAGACACATGTACACCATTTGTGTAGCACTTAATCCTTAGGGTAATAGAGCAGGGAACAAACGCTGTACAAACATACAGCTCAACTACAGACCGTGGAAGTGGAATAAGCTGGCACAGGTGCACAACTTTCAGGAGTTGGGCAAGTACGAGCACAATGAGCCGATTGCTCATTTGCGCCCTTCAGGATTCCAGTGGGACGGACGGAGCACTATACATTTGGAGGGGGGGGGGGGGATTTGGAACTGTAGATAGACTAAACAACCGTCCCAGCCAAAGACTATCTAGCAAGTGTACAATGTTTTAGGAATCAGCATTAGTATAAAATCCCTGCCAAACAGGATTTGAAAGCAGAGATACAAATTGCTTCTTATACTCCCAAGTGTGGCAGCACTAAATGACTTTTTTTGTTTTGGAATGAACAGCCCAGAAATGGTCTCCCAAAAGGCTGCTCTGAGCACACCAATATAATAGCAACACAATACAAGGTAATCATGGAATGTACATATAATGTGTTAAGCAGAATTAAGTGTGTAAATTTACTGCACAATGAGTAGAGTGTAATGCAATGACGTCATGTACTGCATTCTACTCTACTCACCGTGGGGGGGGGGGGGGATGGAATACCTTGGGCTTCCTCCAGCCTGATTGCTCAGTCATCGTCCTTAGTCGCCTTCTTTCACCTACAACTGGCCACGTAAAATCCTCCAGTCGGCCCATGCGCAGTCCAGCCAGGCACATTCTGCACCTGCACAGTAGTACTGTGTAGGCACAGAGCTCTCCCAGCGATGTGAACATGGCCGGACCACGCATGTGCAGTTGGCCCTAGACTGGAGGACTTTCCATGGCCAAATGTGGGGTGAAAAAAGCCCCAAGTAGGTATTTTTCTTTATAGCCCCCCCATCTAAGGTTCTCTTTAACGCTGTTTATTGCATACACCCCCATTTCACTGATCTTGGAAAGGGTACCTGATGGGCGGCAGATTCCCGACCGCTGCTGGGCCGACCCTTCTTCCTCTGAGACATCTCTCTTCAATCTGAAACAAAAGCTTTATTCATTCCACTGAACAAAAAGCAAAGATTTCTAAGCTACAAACTAATGTGCCACATCACAGCCTTCACCTTGGAAAACTGCATTCTTACTTTCCAAAGGTGTGAAATTACATACAATTTATCAGGGCTGTGGAGTAGGAGCAATTTGGGGTACCTGGAGTAGGGGTTGGAGGTTTCATAAGCTGAGGAGGAGTAGGATGTTTTTTGTACCGACTCCACAGCCCTGCAATTTATACAGGGCAGGTAGGGATTGTATCTTCTTGATGAACTATCAAGATTTAGGTGTACGCTTCAAATGCTGACAAATGGGGCCCAGCCATCACCATTGAAAGGTGCAGGGGGGGGGGGGGGGGGGAAGAAAAAAAAAAAAAAAACCACTACTCACTGGCGGCCACTGCAGTGTGAACCCTGCCTTGAGTTCCATTGCCAAACCATTTTGCAAAGCACTGGCGATTTACAAAAAAGCTGAAAAATCGCTAGTAAATTGCTCCAGTGTGAGAGAGGCCGTAAAGTATACTTTTTTTTTAAGTTAACTTTTACGTTTTTTGAAAGAGAACATATTACAACAGCATAATGCATACGTCAGAATATTCCATTGCATAAGTCAAGTAGTAATTTTAATTGAAAGTAATGCATTGGAATACTTATATGGTACAACAGTACAGTGCTGAAAGTTATTAACAGTAAAAATGACACTGGTATCATGGGACTGTTGAAGATGGAATCACCTACATCATGCTGCAGCAATAGAAGGAAAAGGAAGAAAGAGAAAGAAAAAGAAGAGTGACCGTCTCTGCCCAGGCCCGCCCACCTCCTATAACTCACTGTTTGAAAGCCCAATAGGGTCATATACATAGGCCCATATAGTTAGTGCTGCAATGTTCCCTTCCATACTCAGCAGGTGAGCTCCATAGCAGATTTCAGAAGTATAAAAAGTGTAACCGAGAAAGAGCGGGAAGTTTCGCGCCAACAAGATTTAAATTCAGCTGCAAAACAAAAAGGATAATGGCAGTTATTCTATGCCTCGCTTAGGTAATGGTATAGTAAAGCGCTGTTCGTATCAGGGCTGTGGAGTCGGAGTCGTGGAGTCGGGCAATTTTGGGTGCCTGGAGTCGGAGTCGGGGAAAAATGCACCGACTCCAACTCCTAATGAATTTGTAACTGTAATTAAAATAGAAAATATGATAAAATGTTCTATTTCTCAGATAAAAGTCATTAAAAATAATGTATATATATACAGTAATAGCTGTGCTTAGTCTACAAAAATGAAATAAACCAATCAAAATTAGTTACTTGTGCTGCTTCAATAAAGCAGTCCCCGTATTTTTAAAGTCAGATATACATATCTGATTGTGACTGTATATATGAAGTGTACACAGGAATCTCTTTTATACACTAAATAACATCTATGCTGTAAGTATAAAGCCTGATGTGTAGCCGTGTCACTAATAGAGATGGTCAACGAGATGGAAATAATTCTGCATTGATGCTGATTTATGCAAATGTATGCACTCCCTTTGCTGATGAAATCAAATAATTTGATATGTTATTAAAATTTGGTTTGGGGACTACAAATTAAAGGGAAACTGAGACGGATGAAAAGTAAAGTTTTATACATACCTGGGGCTTCCTCCAGCCCCCTTCAGGCTAATCAGTCCCTCACTGTCTTCCACCACCCGGATCTTCTGCTATGAGTCCTGGTAATTCAGCCAGTCAGCGCTGTCCGGCCGCATGCCGCTCCCACAGCCAGGAACATTCTGCACCTGCGCAATAGTGCTGCACAGGTGTAGTATGCTCCTGGCGGCGGAGTGTGTGCATGCGCACTACGCCTGACTGGCTCAAGTACCTGGACTCATAGCAGAAGATCCAGGTGGCGGAGGAGGACAACGAGGGACTGATTATCCTGAAGGCGGCTGGAGGAAGCCCCAGGTATGTATAAAACTTTAATTTCATCTGTCTCAGGTTTACTTTGTTACACAGTAGTACTATACTCTACATATGCACTCCCCACAGAGCTGCAGGGAATCCACTGAGAATGCTGTGCACATTGAACACAGAGGTGTTGTCTGTTTACAATCTCCTCATTCCCCTGCAGAGTACCTGCACATCATTCTTACATGTACCCACACTTACATTGCCTAGGGCCTGATAGATATTCTTTGTTCCGGTTTGTACCTTTTACAAGTACTCTTACCAAGGACTAGTTTTAGTCTAAAGGGAATAAATATAGTAGTCTACATATCCTTCTCACTTCAGTTGTCTTGTAAAATTCCTAAGCTTTGGCAGTTAAGAGACGTATTTCATGTTACATACTTTTAATCAACAAAATTGTAATATGCAAATTAGAGGAGTCGGAGTCGTGGAGTCGGAGGAATCCTAAACTGAGGAGTCGGTGGATTTTTGGACCGACTCCACAGCCCTGGTTCGTATAGCAGGCGATATATAAATCATTTCCACGCCAAAGAACAATAGTCTAACAGTGGAGTTAGCGGACTACATCACATTAAACTTGTAATACGCAGATTAAAGTACACGAGCAAGAAGACTACTCAAGTATCTACAGGGCTAAAGTATGTAGATGGAGCCATTGTTCCTGGAGGCAAAAAGAGAAAAATGGAAGATACTTATCCACAATTATTGATTAGCAGGTAGTGCCTCCAGCCAACGCATGGCTTCTACCGGATCAAAGAAAATGGTAGATTCCCCATCTTGAATGCGGAGTTTGGCAGGGAAGCATTGCATAATTATCTTTTTCTCATGCAGCTTGGTCTTTACAGCAACACAAAAAAGAAAAAAAAAAAAAAAAAAAAAAAAAAAAAAAAAGGAGTGCCTCAATTTCTGCGTTTCAGCAGTATTGTCCAGGAAAAGCACGAGGTGCGAGTTACCCAGTTGTAGATCCTTGAGGTTTCTAGCTGCAGCTAGGATAGCATCCCAGTCTTTGAAAATTAAGCAGGCGGAATAGGAGAGACCTAGGGTACTTCCCCGGGGGTCTTGGACGGGAGGGAATGCGGTGAGCCCTTTCAATGGCGAAAAAGGGGGGGGGGGGGGGGGGGGGGAGGTCTCTGCTGGCAATAGTTGTTTAAGTAGGTCTTCCACATACAGTGGGATATCATCGGTCTCTGAGCCCTCAGGAAGGCCTAACAGGCGCAAGTTGTTCCGCCGATTGCAGTTTTCAGCATCGACTGCCCTGTTCTCTAATTGGGATAAGCGCTTCTGTATAGCAGGGATAGCAATTCTGTGAGTTTGAACCAGGGCTGTGGAGTCGGAGTAATTTTGGGCACCCGGAGTCGTTGATTTCATAAACTGATGAGTCGGAGTCGGGAGTCGGATGGTTTTGGTACAAAATCCACAGCCCTGTTAAGTATTAGACTAAGGACTCGGAGTCGAAGCTATTTTGGGGAGTTGGGAGTCGTGGTTTCATAAACTGAGGAGTCGGAAGATTATTGTACCGACTCCACAGCCCTGGTTTGAACGGTATCCTCAGTATCTGAGACCCATCTCTCCAGCTCTTTCATTCTGTCACAGAGGTCCGACAGATCTTGGTGGAGAAGTCCAAATTTGGCTTCCATGTAATCCATTTTAGATGTAAGCGTGGATTGGCAAGCCTTGATTGCCTCCAAAAGCTCGGCAGTGTTCGGGAGCTGCAAGGCCTCCTCCACATGGCTTTCCATCTCGGCGGTCTCTCCTGACGGATCTTCGGTATGAGTGGCGATTTGGGCTGGTTGAGACAGAGGGTCGACTGTTGGATGAGCCCATGTCTGTTTTTCCCCCCTTTTCGCGCCTTTCCGTATGGAGTGTACCGGCGTAGAGGTCGTTGCGGACTCGAAGGGCCGGCAAGGTCATGCTGATCAGCAGCTAAGAAGTCTTCTCCGTCGGAAGGCGATCGCGGAGGCAAACACCAGGACTCTAGGGTGGTAGATAAGTCAATGTTGATAAAAAAAAGAGGGTAGATGGCACAGGATTCAATAAGCCGGGCAGTGGAGCTCCAGGAACACACAACCGCTCAGTACGCCATCTTGGCCACACCCCCGTAGAGTATACGTTAAAGGACAACTATAGCGAGAGGGATATGGAGGGTGACATTTGCTTTTAAACAATACCAGTTGCCTGGTTGAACCTCTGCTTCTAATACTTTTCGCCATAGACTCTGGGCAAGCATGCAGCAGATCAGGCGTTTCTAACATTGTCAGATCTGACAAGATTAGCTGCATGCTTGTCTCTGATGTTATTCAGACACTACCCACAGCACTACCAAATAGATCAGCAGGGCTTGCCAGAAAACTGGAATTGCTTAACCACCTCCAGATCGTGTTTGCTGTAGGGCGATCAGACTCCCCCCCCCCTTTTTCCCCACTAGGGGGGGGGGGAATGTCCTGCTGGGGGGGGTGTCTAAACGTCGCTCTGTGTGGCTGAGCGGGGGGGGGGGGGGGCGGCTCCTCAAAAAACCCCTCCACAGCACTTTTCCTTCCTCCCTATCCTTTGCTCCATAGGCGGCACAGGACGGCGATCCATCCTGTACCGCCTCTGATAGGCTTTAGCCTATCAGATGCCGGAGGTCGGGGATCGCCAATCTCCTTTACGCTGTAAACACCGGGTGATTTCTTCCCCGCGCAGTTACAATTAACCTGCGAGCCCCTCAGTCTTTCACCCTTATGTGTCTTAGGTTTTTGTTAATTTCATAGCTCACATTCTGTTATACATTCACCTAAAGGATTATTAGGAACACCGTACTAATACGGTGTTTGATCCCCTTTTGCCTTCAGAACTGCCTTAGGGCCCTTTTCCACTAGTGAACGCTAGCGATTGCTGAATCGCAATTACCGGCGATTCCCCAACGTTCGCGGCCGCGATTTTGCTATGCTATGCACTGCATAGCAAAATCGCGGCAAATATCGCTCCGCCGTGCGTTCCCAGCAAAAACGAATCGCAGTAGTGGAAATGACCTACCGCGGTTCCTATGTTAAAAAAGCAAACCGTAGCGATTGTAAAATCGCTAGCGGTTTGCGTTTTTGCGATTCAGCCAGCGCAAACACGCTGGTGGAAAAGGGCCCTTAATTCTATAAGGCATTGATTCAACAAGGTGCTGAAAGAATTCTTTAGAAACGCTGGACCATATTGATAGGCTAGCATCTTGCAGTTGGAGATTTGTGTGATACACATCCAGGGCACGAAGCTTCCGTTCCATCACATCCCAAAGATGCTCTATTGGGTGAAGATCTGGTGACTGTGGGGGCCACTTTAGTACAGTGAACTCATTGTCATATTCAAGAAACAAATTTGAAATTATTCGAGATTTGTGACATGGTGCATTATCCTGCTGGAAGTAGCAATCAGAGGATGGGTACATGGTAGTCATGAAGGGATGGACATGATCAGAAACAATGCTCAGGTAGCCCGTGGCATTTAAACAATGACCAATTGGCACTAAGGGGCCTAAAGTGTGCCAAGAAAACATCCCCCACACCATTACACCACCACCAGCCTGCACAGTGGTAACAAGGCATGGTAGATCCATGTTCTCATTCTGTTTATGCCAAATTCTGACTATCGAGACTCAGACCAGGGAACATTTTTACAGTCTTCAACTGTCCAATTTTGGTGAGCTTGTGCAAATTGTAGCCTCTTTTTCCCATTTGTAGTGGAGACGAGTGGTACCTGGTGGGGTCTCCTGCTGTTGGTTGTGCTTGTTGTGGCTTCACAATGCTTTGCTGCATACCTCAGTTGTAACAAGTGGTTATTTCAGTCAACGTTGCTCTTCTATCAGCTTGAATTAGACGGCCCATTCTCTGACCTCTAGCATCAACAAGGCATTTTCGCCTACAGGACTGCCGCATACTGGATGTGTTTCCCTATTCACACCATTCTTTGTAAACCCTAGAAATGGTTGTGCGTGAAAATCCCAGTAACTGAGCAGATTGTGAAATACTCAGCCGGTCCTTCTGGCACCAACAACCATGCTGTCTTGTCATTTCCACCTCACTTGATGGCGGCATGCAGCATGTATGTGACATCACACACATGCCCCTAGTACTATACATACCTCCCAACTTTTTTTTAGATGAAAAAGAGGGACACAAGCCACACCCCTGATCACATGTACCATAGAGATTTCATAAGAAAAATGTGTTGCTTTATAATTCAATCCAGTGGTCCTTTCTATCCCGGTTCATTTTCCTTCATATTAATATTTGAAAGTAAGAAATATATCAATTTAAAAGATGTGAATAAAGTTTAGTCCGGAAAGAGGGACAAATGAGGAAAGGAGGGACAGTTGGGCGCTATCTACTATATGTCTGTGATGGGCAACAGCACACAGGTTAAGTATAAATGTATGGACATTTACATTAGGTGGCAGCAACATAAGCAGAATCTCGAAACGGCCTGCAGTGCATGGCCAGCCGACAGATCTCTCTCTCCCTCCCCCCCTCGGATTCTGGTCGAATCTGCCCATCATCCCTAGATGTATGGACATCTTAAATTATCTTATAGCACATATATATATTCTCATTTTCTCACCCTGCCCTGGGAAACAGAGAGCAAGCAGAGACTTTCTCCAACCTATCAGTTACTTATACCAACACACTGAATTGGGGCGTCTGACTGGACAAATGGCGACGCATATAACACCACAGACTCCACCATTACTAACCTGCACAGCCGGAATCTGAAAGCAAACACAGCAGCCAATCACCGGCTCTGCTTTAACCCGCGCTGCGTCTCCTCACGATGATTCGACGCAGGAAAAATAATTATTGCGAGTGACTGGCTAGCTGATCAGCGAATGGGAAGCAGCGTCTCCAGAGCAGCCAATAGAGTTCCGGCACCGCCCTTCTGTGGCGCTGAACTGTTGTGTGTCTCTTAGGCGCCAGTCAGAGCAGCTTGGATGAAAGCTCCTCCCTCACACTCTCTCTACATACATAGATGGGAAGTTCGGATCTTTTCAATGATCCGGATGATTCGAATCGGATCATTGAAGAGATCCGGATCTTTGATCCGAATCTCGGATCATTTTACTATGGAAGCATTCGGGGGTGAAATGAATAGCAGGACAGGAGAAGAGGAGGAGGGGGGGGTGGACACATAGAGAAGGGGAGAAGATGGAAAGATGGACAGAGGAGGGACGAGCAGAGAGTAGAAATGTTTGTTAGCACACAATACCCACATGCTGCAATCACATGCTTTACATATATTTCACCTACATGTGCATCTGTACACTTTGCAAACGTCGCCTAGTGAAAGAAAGCATTCCCCAAAGCATTACCAGAAGATAAGTGCAGCTGTTTAGTGCCGAGTGCAGGAGGATCATATTGCCCTGCAATCACAGTGCCTGCAAAGTTACTGAGCTGTGCTGAGCCAAAAGCTTCCAATGTGTTCACTGCACAACTACGGAACAGACAGCCTGTAATGGGCAGCACGTTATAGCCAGTATGTGTGCTCTACACATATCTGGCAGTGGCACCCATGTCCCCTCTCTCTCATCTACCTGTCTCCCTGCAAGGCTGCCTCCCATACAACAGAGCGATCCATCTCAGCTCTGCTTCCAGGACCCAGCTGCCCGCTGAGAGGGGGCGTGTCGCTCCTGGCCCCGCCCCTTTTTCGATCCGATTCACTCATTTTGATGATTCGGATGATTCGACTCACAAAATAGATTCGGATCAAATATCCGAATCGTTCATGATCCGGACAGAACACTGGTGAAATGTTTTCCTGAGCCACCAATCTACCCAGTTTTTATTCTGTATTATTTAGCTTTGTGTGTATGTGGTGCACAAACCCTGCTTCACAATCAGAACCAAATCCATTTGTAACTCTTTCTGCCTCAGGTCTTCCTTTCTTTGTGTGATGTGATGATTTCAGTGGCGTAGCTAAGGAGCTGTGGGCCCCGGTGCCAGTTTGACAATGGGGCCCCCCCAAGCACTCTATACATAACAATTGATATGGCGCACCAAAACCTGCCAATGGCAACTACAGTGTCAGAGGTGCAAGAAAAGCATGGGAAACAGTTTCTTAAGGATTACCAGTATTCAAAGTATCTATGGAAGTCATTATTATGGGCACAGGACCAATAGAGAGCTAATACTGTAGTTGGGGGGAGGGCCCTTCGGGGCCCCTCTGGCCCAAGGGCCCCGATGCGGTCGCTACCTCTGCAACCCCTATTGCTACGCCCCTGGATGATTTAACTAAATGCGTATAACGGTGCATGCAAACACATCCTACTCTAACAATAAGCATATTCATGATGAATTATGTCAAATGAGATGAAAAGCTTACAGTGAATCTGAAGCTAGAAATGAAAAAAAAAACAACAACCCAGAGACTTACCTAAGGAGAGGGAAGGCTCTGGGTCCTATAAAACCTTCCCTACTCATCCCCTTGTTCCCCTGCAGGCAGTGGCGTAGCTAAGGAGCTGTGGGCCCCGATGCAAGTTTTACATTGGGGCCCCCCAAGCACTCTGTACATACCAATTGATATGGTGCACCAAAACCTGCCAATGGCAACTACAGTGTCAGAGGTGCAAGAAGGGGATGGGGATCAGTTTGTTAATGATTACCACTATTCAAAGTATCTATAGAAGTGATTATTATGAGCACAGGACCAATATAGAGTTAATACTGTGGTTGAGGGAGGGCCCCTCTGGCCCAAGGGCCCTGATGCGGTCGCAACCTCTGCAACCCCTATTGCTACGCCCCAACCTGCAGGTTCCTCCGTTTAAATCTCCTGCCCCAGGAGGCTTCTCCCGCGAGGAGGCTTCTCCTGTGAATGAGGATGCTCACGCATGCGCAGTATGGAGCAGCCTGTTTTCTGGAGCCAAGTGCTACCAAAGACTTCCGAAATAAATAAATAAGCCTACATGCAGCGTTAGAGTGCAGTCTCCGACCCATGGGTTAGAGACTGCTAACGGGGGAGCCAATGCAGGAACGATGGTACGAGGAGAGGAACAGGAAGGCTCTATTGGACCCAGAGCCTTCTGTCTCTTTAGGCAAGCCTGTTCCCCAGGATGCCACTGTCCTGTCCCCTCCATAAGATCACAATGTGGCTGGGTCTCGGACTTCTGCATATGAATGCTGCTCGTGATCGTGCTCCTTTGAGCTTGCGCAGTTCAAGTCTTTGTGAACTACACAAGCCCAGCACTCCCGGCCATGGGAGCATAATCCTGAGAGGTGCACTCGTGCATGTGCAGAAGCCCACAACCCAGCCAGGTGTCACATACTCACGGAGGGAACAGGGGCAGCCTGAAGAACTTCAGCGCTGGAACGGTTAGACTTCTAGGTGCTGGAAGAAGCCCCAGGTAAGTAAAGCTGCGCTCTTCTCTTTCAGCCCATGTTTCCTTTAACCACTTGATCACTGTGGGGTTTTTACTAGGGATGGGACGGCGAATCCACGAATCCCTCGAATATTAGGTAATATTCGAGATTCGTGGACTTGAATCCCGACGCCATTTTTCCGCTCGCCGAATCCTGACGCTGCATCGCCGCGCATCCGCTCGCAAGTGTCCTCTTCCCGCTCCCCGCAGCCTCCTCTGCTCGCCCCCCGCATAAATAAGAGGAAGCAGCCTCTCACCTCCAGCGTGGAGCCCAGAGCGGCAGACCTCCTACAGACTTTCGTATATTCAAAGCGCACTAGCTTAAAACCACTGAATAGGTCAGCGGCCTACCAGGAACTAGTCAGCGGCGGCCAGGACGCGTTGCAACAGAGGACTATTATCCAGCCCAGCTTGGCAAACGGGGGAGAGCCCGTAATCAAAACTCTATGCCCTTAAAACTACCAGTGACATGTGAGTGCAACCTTTAATAAAGTTTTTAGAATTAAACTGTATTACGCTATGAGAGGCTCTTGTTTGAGGTACATGGAAAACGACCTGGGCAAGTGAATCTGGAGTGTGTTGGTACTAATGGGACCAGGACCTGAGGTGCTGGGGTGACCTGGAGGTTTGCGCCGTGTTTGACCAGTCTGACAGTTGTCACATTGGAGTTGGTGAGTGCGCTTAATATTGGTGTTATCTGGTGGTGGACTAAAAGAAGCCTACAGCACCGACAAATGGACATTTAAATTGGGACTTTTCTGTGTCACATGTAATATATGCAAGGATGTGCGCTGAACTACATTTATAGACTCCTACAGACTTCCTTATTCCCCCTAGTGACCGGCTCTTACTACGCGTCATCAGTAAGAGCCGGTCCAGTGGCCACAAGGGGGAACTAGGAAGTAAAGGGAGAAGTCTGCCGCTCTGGGCTCCACGCTGATGCTGGAGGTGAGAGGCTGCTTCTCCTTATTTATGCAGGGGGGCGAGCGGAGGAGGCTGCGGGGGGAGGGAGGAGGATATGCTACCCCTCATACTGCAGCCCCTCATAGCCTGCTACTTATACAGAAGCCCCCCATAGCCTGCTACCTATACCGAATCCCCCCACAGCCTGCTACCTATACCAAATCCCCCCACAGCCAGCTACCTATACCAAATTCCCCCACAGCCAGCTACCTATACCAAATTCCCCCATAGCCAGCTACCTATACCAAATTCCCCCATAGCCAGCTACCTATACCAAATTCCCCCATAGCCAGCTACCTATACCAAATTCCCCCATAGCCAGCTACCTATACCAAATTCCCCCATAGCCAGCTACCTATACCAAATTCCCCCATAGCCAGCTACCTATACCAAATTCCCCCATAGCCAGCTACCTATACCAAATCCCCCCATAGCCAGCTACCTATACCAAATCCCCCCATAGCCAGCTACCTATACCAAATTCCCCCATAGCCAGCTACCTATACCAAATTCCCCCATAGCCAGCTACCTATACCAAATTCCCCCATAGCCAGCTACCTATACCAAATTCCCCCATAGCCAGCTACCTATACCAAATTCCCCCATAGCCAGCTACCTATACCAAATCCCCCCATAGCCAGCTACCTATACCAAATTCCCCCATAGCCAGCTACCTATACCAAATCCCCCCCATAGCCTGCTACCTATACCAAATCCCCCCATAGCCTGCTACCTATACTAAATCCCCCCATACTGAAGCCCCCCATAGCCTGCTACCTATATTGAAGCCCCCCATACTGAAGCCCCCCATAGCCTGCTACCTACACTGCAGCCCCTCATAGCCTACTACCTATACCGAAGCCCCCCATAGCCTGCTACCTATACCAAATCCCCCCATAGCCAGCTACCTATACCAAATCCCCCCATAGCCTGCTACCTATACCAAATCCCCCCATAGCCTGCTACCTATATTGAAGCCCCCCATACTGAAGCCCCCCATAGCCTGCTACCTACACTGCAGCCCCCCATAGCCTGCTACCTATACCGAAGCCCCCCATAGCCTGCTACCTATACCAAATCCCCCCATAGCCTGCTACCTATACCAAATCCCCCCATAGCCTGCTACCTATACCAAATCCCCCCATAGCCTGCTACCTATACCAAATCCCCCCATAGCCTGCTACCTATACCGAAGCCCCCCATAGCCTGCTACCTATTCCCCCCATAGCCTGCTACCTATACTGAATCCCCCCATAGCCTGCTACCTATACCAAATCCCCCCCATAGCCTGCTACCTATACCAAATCCCCCCATAGCCTGCTACCTATATTGAAGCCCCCCACACTGAAGCCCCCCATAGCCTGCTACCTACACTGCAGCCCCTTATAGCCTGCTACCTATACCGAAGCCCCCCATAGCCTGCTACCTATACCAAATCCCCCCATAGCCTGCTACCTATATCAAATCCCCCCATAGCCTGCTACCTATATCAAATCCCCCCATAGCCAGCTACCTATACCAAATCCCCCATAGCCTGCTACCTATATTGAAGCCCCCCATAGCCTGCTACCTATACTGAAGCCCCCATAGCCTGCTACCTATACTGAAGCCCCCCATAGCCTGCTAACTATACTGAAGCCCCCCATACTGAAGGCCCCTATACCCTGCTGCCTATAATGAAGGCCACTATACCCTGCAACCTATACTGAAGGCCCCTATACCCTGCTACCTATACTAAAGGCCCCTATACCCTGCTACCTATACTGAAGCCCCTCATAGCCTGCTACCTATACTGAAGCCCCCCTATACCCTGCTACCTATACTGAAGGTCCCTATACCCTGCTGCCTATACTGAAGGCCCCTATACCCTGCTGACTATACTGAAGGCCACTATACCCTGCTACCTATACTGAAGGCCCCTATACCCTGCTGCCTATAATGAAGGCCACTATACCCTGCAACCTATACTGAAGGCCCCTATACCCTGCTACCTATACTGAAGCCCCTCATAGCCTGCTACCTATACTGAAGGCCCCCTGCTGCCTATACTGAAGGCCACTATACCCTGCTACCTATAATGAAGGCCCCCTATACCCTGCTACCTATACTGAAGGTCCCTATACCCTGCTGCCTATACTGAAGGCCCCTATACCCTGCTGCCTATACTGAAGGCCTCTATACCCTCCTACCTATAATGAAGGCTCCTATACCCTGCTGCCTATAATGAAGGCCACTATACCCTGCTGCCTATAATGAAGGCCACTATACCCTGCAACCTATACTGAAGGCCCCTATACCTTGCTAGCTATACTGAAGACACCTTTACTTAGCTACCTATAGTGCGGGCATCTATGCCTGGGTACCTATACTGCAGGCAACTATTCCATAGATCGCACAATTCTTATGTGCAGGATTCGTTAGATTCGAGATTCGAAAGGTTCGAGATATTCGAGAACCTTTTTAGATTCGGATCCGGATTCGGATTCGAAGAAATTGTGGATTCGTCCCATCCCTAGTTTTTACCCTTTAGGACCAGAGCAATTTTCATCTTTCAGCGCTCCTCCCTTTCTTTAGTTAATAACTTAATCACTACTAATCACAACAAAATGATCTATATCTTTGTTTTTTCACAACCAATTAGGCTTTCTTTGGGAGGTGCATCATGCTAAGAAGTATTTTATTCTAAATGCATTTTAATGAGAATAATAAGAAAAAAAATGGAAAAATTCATTATTTCTCAGTTTTTGCTCATAAAATGTTCTTTTGTGGATAAAAGCCACACATTTTTCTGCCCATTTGTCCCGGTTATTGCAACATTTAAAATATTTCCATAGTATGGAGCTAATATTTTATTTGGAATTTTTTTTTCATTTTTGCGTCTATTTACAAGCCCATAATTTAACAATTAACAGTAATATACCCTCCTGACATACATATTATTATAAATGTTCAGTCCCTAAGGTAACTATTTATAATCCTTACTAAACTGTTTTGTTACTCTAAATACACCTGTCTGACACGGCAGCTGTCTTTGATAGGTTTTTGGGCTCCATATTAATAGAGTGCTTGGGGCCCCGTGTAAATACAACTTACAGTCCTGACAACAGCCATACGTGCCTGTTTATAAGAAGGTGGCAGTCTGCTAACAATTCAGAACTTCTCTGCTCACCATAGTCATAAAGGGGCTGTTTGATACTTTCCCCTTCATTGTTTGGGTGCCAAGTGTTTCGATCCTCTACCATAATTACCCTAAAGTAACAATCTGTAACAGTTGATTACATGTGAGAAATGGATCAGTTGGCAAATAAACACTGGCCATTTATTTGTATTGTAGTTTAGGATCACCTGTTTTAAGTACCCTGACCTAAGGGCTAAATTGTAGAATAGAGCCCATGCTGGGCTAGATTACTTCACATGCATGGTTGCGTCACATTGCATAATATCAGTGCCTACTGAGGCAGAAGCAGTGATTCGCATTGCATGCGGTATAGTGTGTCCCAATGCAGTAACACACTGCATGGAATGTATTAATAGTATGAAGTGCGTGTTTACATTGTCAGTGAGACATGCTTTCTTTGTACTATATGCCTCACTTTATGGTTGTACCGCAGCGCTAATGAGTGGTGCGAAGTTTTGGGACCGCTGCAGTGCAATGGTAGAATAATTGCATAGCAATAAAATGGAGCAAGTGCGGAAAGGGCATTAAAGTAGCCAATGTCCACCAAGTGGTGAAAAAGGTATTTGAAACAAGCAGTGTTGCTTACGGCGTTGTAATCTTACAAATTGGCAGTCACCATTTGGTTATCTATGAAGTGGTGTGGAATTTTATTGACCGTAATTGATGGTTATCAAGGAAATCCATGATACGGAGGCGCCAGGTTTATTTCACTGGATAAACAGATGTTCCACAATATTGCCTGAGGAAGCGGTGCAGCCGCGAAACGTGTTGCAAGTGGAGTTATTGTGGCTTATTTCGCAAGTTAGAAATGGTGTTTGAAATTACACAATTATTGTCTTAATTGCTGGAGGTACGTCCACCACTATCGCCATTTTAAACAGTTTTTAGATTTTTTTTTACTCTCATTGGCACCTCTGTATCATTGATTTCTATATCCTACATTATCCACCTTTGGTGGGGGGTGCATCCCTGTCTATCTCCTACGACAGAGAGCGACTTTTTTAGTGTGAATAGGATTGTGATCTCCATCTGCACGTCTTGTGGTCGCCTGTGTGGTGACCCACTTTTGTGAGTATATTTCAGTTACTACAATTTATTTATGTACTGCGTGTATATTAACTGTACCATCACCGACCCTGTATATGCCAAAAATAATTTTGGGTACAACCGCTGATGTACTTAGCAAAATAAAGAAATTCTGAATCTGATTCATAAAAAGGCTCTGTGTAATGTCCTTACTCGCTTAGTCTAAGGCCACTTGGTGGCACTAACGCACTGATTGTTTTTCCCCTAATGGAATTGGTGCATCTGAGAAAAACAAGATGTGATATTGGACTAGGGATGATCAGTGAGATGCAAAACATTCCCAGTTGATGCAGAATTATGCAAATATATGCAGCTTGAAAACAGGCCAATCAAAATACACCTTGGCCTTATTCGATTGGTCCATATTCAAGCTGTATAATTTTTCAATAAAAAAAATGTCATAATTCTGCATTAACTTATTTGCATATAATTTACCATCCCTACTGTGGACATGAATAAAAGATCTGATGTGGAGAAAACCCTGTAATTTTCTCTTGCTTACGCATATCTGAACTCAGGAACTCTTTTGCAGTTTCCATCACAAATGCAATTTCACCCATAACTTTGTTCAGACATCTGAAGCTTCTTTCAGGAGATATTCATCTATTTCAACTTTGAGTGTAAGTAACTGGCTGTAAAAGTTGACAGAACTGTTAACTTTGATCTGATTCTCTAAAATAAATACCTTCAAAGAGAGCACAGAGGCAGAAATAGCCATTTGGTGCCTGCAACATCTCTCGTAGGACCTTCGGGAACATCAGTGGGTGTGGGGTTATTTTCTTGAAATGCGGTTACAAAACATCAACAAATACATCCTCACGAGGTCAATAGTATTATAAATTCTAATTTGGAGTAGTACAAAATGCTTTTCAAGGTAATGATACTAGTTTGTTTAGGGCGTATGACCTTCATCGGGCCTGTAGCATAAAACACATTTTTTTTCCTCCTAGGACCAAGAGACAACCTCAAAGAGAGGCTTGGTTTAGTACCCAAAATGAATGTGGTGGACCATCTGAACCTACCTGATGAAATCCAGTACCATCTGACTGGCACTGCATGCATCTAGCCAAGAGAGCACTCTGTGATTGTCGATGTTTTGTAACTGCATTTGTGATCTTCATGAAGATTGACCGATTGAAGTGATTCAATTATTTTTAAACAAGGAATGTTTTTGTATTTTGTGCAAATAAAGATTTGAACTCTTTCTCGAATTGCTAAATATTATTGTGGTAGAAATTCACAGTCCTTGCTAAACTGTCAAGGCTTGTGTGGATGACAGAGTTGCAGGACACCTACAAATTCAGGTCTGATCACATAAAAATAAGCATGTGCTCAGAACCAATGTCACATTCCTGTTATAGTTTGTGCTAAAAATACATATTACATTTAAATAAACTTTTTTTTGTCAATCCTATATAATAATCTTCCTGTCCTGCGTCCTCCAGTGTCAGTGTGTCGTGCCTGGGGCACATGCGCATGGACTTCGGACAGCAGAGGGGGGACAGGCGTGCATGGACCTGTGAGCACGCACAGGCGTGTGTGGTTTGCGACCGTGCGCACGTTGCGAGGGAGGGGTGGTTGCAGCAGGGCAGGCCTTTGTACTACTAGTTAATATTATACACATAATCCTAAATCTCTGTCATGCACACAAACTGTAAAAGTCTCTAGGGTGTAGCGCAATATGCTCGCAGATTTATATACATTTGTAATGTCTGCTTACCTTTTGCCTTGAGAAAGGGTTCTCCCTCAAAAAATTGTCTTGACTGATGTTGGTTTTCAGCATAAGCCACTTTAAAATGGAGTATCAGTGAATTTGTTACTCCAAGCCCTACAATTATTAAGTGGCAGCCACCGTGCATTTTTGCCAATATTCCGGTTATTATCTCAACACGGATAATCATGTTTACTTTTTTTGTATGGCACTTCAGTTGAAACTGTTAACTGTCAGAGAGAAGCAGTTAACGGTGTTTTTTTGTTTGTGATACTGAATTCAGAACACATAATTAGTGAGATAATTCCTCATGTTATTAATCAAATCATGTGTTACCTTGGGTAGTGCTGCCTTTTGTTTCAGACACACAGATGTAGGTATTGCGGAATCCCCACAAGAACCAAAAACCATCCAAATTTTCATCTAGTCCAGGAAGTGCCCCGATATGCTTCTCTTTGTTTATCGCAGTCAAGCCACAAGCCCAGCTATTGAGGAGCTGCTCAGGACTCAAGATTTACACACAGCATTACTTTCATTATATACTACGCTGTATTTATTTTGGTTTCCTGAAGGCCAGAAACTCTGTGACAGCTTTTGCTTTTTGTGTTTAGTGTAACTTAAGATCCATCATCACTGATTTTGCATCAACAGGATGTGGCTTGATAGTGTGCTGGTTAAAGTGAACCAAGCACCAATTTTTAGCACCCAGTGCATCTCAATAGCACATTAAACATGCATGCCAACAATACGGCTCATTTAAAAAAAACAACTTAAATTTTACCTCTTCTTTTTACATGTAAAAGTTTAGCAGAGGCCCTTGGTATTCTACTTCCGAGGTCTGCCCGACCTCAGCAACATCAGGCACATTAGCAGAGAGCGTTAAAAAAAAATCTTTCATCAGCAGGAGGGTGAAAAGATTGGACACTGTGCTTCAAAGAGTTTACATAAGCCATAGATGTTATCTTCACCCCTTCCCCAGATAAATAATGGGCAGCTAGAAGGGGAGGGAGGAACATGGCAGCTGTTATAGCTGTTAGAAACCAGGACAAACTGCAGAAAAAAGTGGTGCTTGGTTCCCTTTAAGGAATAAATGTCAAACTCCAAATTTGGCCCTCAGAGCCATTATATTTGGCCCTCAAGTGGTTTTCCCATTTTGCATTATGTATGGCCCACTCTAGACCACCAGGGAAGCTATATTGGAGGTAAAGCCCTAGAACACCAGGGAAGCCATATGGCGAGGTAGGGGGAAAGCACTAAACACTATGGAAATGTATAGGAGGGGTAGGGGTCTCTAGACGCCAGGGAACTATATAGGGGAGGAAGGACCACTAGACACCAGGGAACTGTATAAGGGAGGAAGGTGGGCAGTAGATATAGAGGTTGGCCCGCCACTAGATCCCAGTGTACAATTTCGGCCCGTGACTAAGTCCCAGTGTACAGTTTAGGCCCACTTTGTATTTGAGTTTTACACCCCTGCTTTAAGGGCACCGCCTCTGACATAGGGGACCAGGATTTGAATCCTGGCTGAGGCTAGTGCCTATTCAGTAAGGATTCCTTGGGCAAGACTCCATAACACTGCAGGGGTTGCCTACTTAGTGCACTCTTAGGGGCTGCAGCTCTCAGGTCTGACAGGAAAAAAAGTGCTATACACATGTTAGCATTATTATTATAAAACTAACCAGTTAGTCACTTCTGCAAAGGACCTTAGTAATTGTTAATCTAAAATGTAATATTTGTATTTAGGGCCCGTTTCCACTGCTGCAGAAATCAGGCCAAATCCGCAGAGTTTCCCCGCAAGCAAATTGCGCAGGGAAACTCTGCCATAGGAGATAATGTTGCCGGCGTCTGAATCGCTTGCCTCAGTGATTCGGCCAACATTGCAGCATTTTTCTGTGCAGGCAGCAGCGAATCCCATAGCCGTGCATGGCACGGCTCCTGGGATGTCCCGTCGCGTGGGCCCTAAGTCTACTGTGTTCTTTGAAAAAGCTTCTTGAGCAAATTATATATAATTTTTTTTTAAAAGGGTAGACTTCCACGTAATTGATTTGATCAACATATATGCTGACATCCAATATGGCAGTACTCTGTTCTTTGACAACCAGCTCTTAAACAAGAGCCGTATCTGACTGTACCTCTCACTAGTGTCTGAACTGCTGATCTGCAACAAACAAGCCGCTAGTGAAGCCCGAACATCAGATCTGGATATTTGTGTTGCGTCAATGATTCAGTAAATATAAAAGCACAAGTGTGTACGTCAGGATCGCAATGCAGCACTGGCGGTGGGCGGGACCCGGCAGTTAGCATGCCAAATGCGTAATTACGGACTTTGGCAGAAAAAGCTGAGCCTGAGTGGGTGCATGCCACGGCACATGCAAAATCCAACAAGCAGTTTTTCACGGTCCTAGCATTGAAACGGGCTGATGAAGGAGGATAAGGGAAGCCTCTGGAGGCACATGGCCACCTTTATTCACCTCGAAACTTCATGTGACATTCCCATACAGTGTGGCTACCAGCAATACTAGCTGTGTTGAGGGGAAATTATGATTTTTATATAAATGAAATGACTTTGGGACAAAGGCAGATAGGAAAACTATACAGGTTAATAGGAGTTTGAAGTCAAGTTTTTATTGTATGTTATTCCAGACTGTAATGTATACAACATAAAGAACAATAAAGTGTGTGTGTCTCAGAGGGGATTTATATTATTCACATCTTCCTGGTTGTTTTTCTAGATGTTTGCACAGTACAGGAATTTACATTTCAGACATACCATGCAACTTCTTCTGCTTGCAGCGCTGAGCCTCTATGCACAAGGGTGCTGACATTGTAGAAAGATGCCAGAGATGCTATTTTTATAATGGTAGCACCCTGAAATCATCCACTTTCTTGAGAGGTATGCACCACAGTGGTTCACCTTAAGAACACAAGCAGGTAAGAATCTTCAACATCCCTGCAGTATGTACCACTGAGCAGAAAGGTATTGCTTTCACCTTATCAGCACTGAGGTCACAGTCAACACCTGGAAATGTGTTTTTATTTTAGAAAGGAGTTTATTTGGTGTAACTTGGCAATTCGGGCTCCTGTAAGTCAACCAGCAAAGATGTGTGCACACTACGAAATAAACATCAATATGGCTTAAGGTTATCCACAGAAAACATTGGGTGAACAATAAAATGATGAGTAAAGACATTTACTTCATTTCTGAAACCATTATTAGAACTATGCCCAATCCCTATGGTGAGATGTGCATCTGAAATAAAGGGGGCCATCGAGTATCATTCCAGTCACTACAGCTGGTATGGCTGAATATCTGCACCCAACCGTCCTTTCATAAAGCACGTATTACAGCAGCACTAAAGATGCAACGGAGCACTCCAAAGGCGTAAAGAAGACTGGAGTCTTGTGTCTTCAGTGCCACCTAGTGGCCCACCTTCTCATCTCCTGTCCCCGGCTTTCTTCCTATACAGAGTGCAGACATCATATTCAAGCAAATATCTTATTCAATGAAAAAAAACAAAAATCCTAGTGATTGTAGGATCGACCAGCTGCTCACCTACAGAGAATGGAAGCTGTTTTCCAAGTAACAGTTTCCCTTCTCCTCCATATAAATATCACTTGTGCCATAAGCACAGTAACTAAGAGATGTCTCGTTCTATTCCCATATATCCTATATGGGTTACAATGCTGGCTAATGAGATGATCTGTCTACTAGACCATGGATATCAGTGGCCATGTTGGTTGTGCTTCTGCAGATGGACACCATGCTGGTTTGCATTCTGCATTGAAAATGTAGCTGACAGGGAGTCTTGTTTGATAGCTTATAGACCTAAATACCAGAAGGATAAAAGTGGAGGCTGTGGACTTGGGTTGGTGCCATGGCTGCTTTTAGCAAGCAACAACGTCTATGTATGTTGGAGCGTTCACCCCTCTCCTCTCCGTTGGCTGGACAGAAGCCTGTGCTGGTTCCTTTACAAGGGTGGGGGAGTTGAGCTCCACATGTCTGTGCTTTTTGTTAATGACGGTAACAAACACTGATACATAGTAACAAATGCTGTGCGGGAGAGCTTGTAGGGTTAAGGTTTAACATACACCCTTCATTGGTCAATTGTCAGAACACTTGTGGCCCAGTGGGCCAGCAGCCTTAGGCTAAGTTAAGCTTCTGGATGAATGATCTTAATGAAGGTAGCAGAGATGAAAGAGCCTTGTTCAAATTCTTGTCACCAAGTCAAGAATTCATCTTCTAGTCCCAAAAACTGCTCTGCCCTGAGGCCCCTTCTTGCCCGCCGGGCTTCCACGGGCTGGCTCACAAGTGCTTGCTGCAGTGGGTTTATTCTCACGTGGCTTCACTGGTTTAGTGGCTTCTGCAGGTTCCTCCACCCCAGTCTGCCTCAGAGCTGTTTTGCCCAGAAGCTCCTTGAACACACTGTCCATATTTTTTGTCACATCCTGTATGGGGAGGAGAAAAGCAAAATAGAGGTGTTTCGAAAATAATTTCAGCCCATATGCTTTTTCAGGAAAAAAAAAAGGATTATCACACTGTAATGCTTAAGCTGTTAACATAGACCCATACCTTCAAGTACACCTAAAGCATTTAAAAAGGTAGATACTTTCCTCAGTAATGGGAAGCCTCTAGATCAGAGCTCCCCAACGCCGTCCTCAAGGCCCACCAACAGTACATGTTTTGCAGAAAACCACAAACATGCACAGGTGAGGTAATTAGTGTCTCAACAGAGCTGATTATCTACCTCTCTGGATTTCCACAAAACACGCACTGTTGATGGGCCTTAAGGACAGGGTTGGGGAACACTGCTCTAGATGGTCCAGAGGTTTCTCAGATCCTCCTGGTACCCACACTTCCAGCAAAGGGTAGTGATGGGCGCATGGGTAGAAAACTAGCCAAAACCGTGATTCTAATGAGGCTTAATTGCCTCAGGTGTGTGCATGGGGGACAGGGAGTTAATTACCCAGATGTCTGGGCGCTTCTATGTGCATCACACACTCACACACATCCAATGGGACGCATTCCACGACTCCATATCGCGCACTTCCTCCTTCAGCTGGAAGGAAGTGTGCGGTATTGAGTTGTGGAATGAGTCTCATTGGACATGTGCAAGCGTGTGATACACATGGAAGCACCCGGACATCTTGGTAATTAACCCCCTGTCCCCCATGCACACACCTGAGGCAATTAAGCCTCATTAGAACCATGGAATCGGCTGTTTTTTTACCGTGAGCCCATCACTAGCAAAGGGTCCCTCTAAATCTACTTGACTTGTGCAAGTCAAATAGGTTTCTTCTAGCCATGGACAAGCGTATCAAACAAACCACTTGTGCAAGTGGTAAAAAAGCTCTACAGGGCCGCCTTTGTTCTTCTAGGCATGCATGGGCCTTATTCCAGCATGCCCAGCCTGGATGCACTTGTCCTTGGCTGGGAGTGTGGCCAGAAGATGAAAAGGGACCCCGTGCTGGAACAGTGGGCTGTGCATTAATCACAATGTTAGTGATAAAGCTACCAATTATAAAATGCTCGCACACACACCTGCACACAACACACAAGTGAGGCTGGTAGCAACTCAAATGAATAAAGAGCGGCAAAGTTCACTAGTTCAATGATGTTATTTTATGGCGAAAGATATTAGCAGGTGTTGTATTTTAAATACGCTCACTGGGGGCACTGCGAACCTGCTGGCTGCATGCTATATTCTCGCAGGAAGTGGTCTTTATCCACCTCAGCCGAGTTTAATCTAGTGTGTGTATGTAGCTTTAGGCCTGGTACACACAAATCGATTATTTCTGACAGGTCCGATCTGATTTTCGATGGATATTCCAATCACTTTTAAACAAATTGATCATAAAAACGATTGGAAATAAGATCGTAATCATTTAGACGGTCAGTCTGACAGAAAATTGCATAGTGTGTACCAGGCATTAGAAACTTATTTGTAATTTATCCAGGAATGTTTCCTTATATGTTATAGAAATTATATATTTAAAGTGGGATAAAACTCTGACATAACATTCAATAAAAATGTGTTTTCCTACTTTTAACTACCCATACAGTTATCATATTTGTTTTTGTGCACAAGTAATATTGTCTGTTTACACATTACAAGCTCCCAAAGTACAGTTTATCTGCTCTGAACGCTGCCATTGCATTTTACTGCATAACTGCTGTATTTATATATTAAACTCTATCTAGAGATCACTTCCTCAACTGCACACATACTAGGAGCAGAGAGAACTCAGGTTCAGCACTTTGCTACTTTTTACATTCCTTTGTCAGATACATTTAGTAAACTAAAGATAATGTTATCACTTCTTCTTCACCACTGATGAACAAAGTGATGTGTTTAACTGTTTGAATGCTGTTCTGCTACAATTTTTTTGTGATAGTAGGTTTAAGGCTGTAAATAATCTTTTAAAGCAAAGAAGAAATGCTGAGGAGAGGTTGAGATCAGCGGAGAGTGACTGAAGTAGAGGCAGAGCTACTGCGCAAAGCTCTGCCTCTACCAGGAAGCACAATGATGCGAGCCCTGGAAAGTTTGCAGGGCAATTTCAGGGCTATAAATAACTTGTTCTGCCGTAGGGATGCGGCCATTCAGCTTAGAATTTACTGCTGAAGAAGGATGAATAAGAATAGAGGGTAAAAAAATGACTTCAGTGTCTCCTTAACAGGTGCTTGCTAGGTTGCTGTATTGTGGGTGTGCAGGGTCGGGGCCTTGCAGGCGTGCAGCCCCCTTTCCCTGTACAGTGCTGCGCAGTACGGTGGCAACACACATCGTCGCAGTTTTATTAGGTAGGACACAGCTAGGTTATTTTCTTGCTTTGATAATCATTCAGAAATCATCCATAAACCACAATGCAAGTGCTTTCTCCACAGTGTCGCACATTCCTCTCTTTCTTGCTTCACAAATTAGTGGCCGTGACCCAGCACACAAGGGCTCACTCACTATAGGAGAAACAAATTACATTGGCCGATCATCACCTCCAATGGCTTAGACAAATACCGCTAAGCAAGACTCAGATTATGAAGTCTAAAAGGACTCCATTATGTACCTAACCATCTCGGGAGGAGCAGGCTGAGGAGCTACCAGAAGGTATTGATTGCAGTGGGATAAAGAGACCTTTTAGACCTCATAATCTGAGCACTATTCAGCTGGGATTGCCAAGAGTTGTCAAAGGCATTGGAAGTGATCATCAGACTTTATAATTTGGGTCTTGTATAGCTGCTAAGCCTCTGTATGCTAAGTGATGGGCACTGCATTGTGAATAGAGGAGCAGAAGAGTGTGCACCAGGAGCTACAGAAAAATAGGTTATGCTATGAAGGGACACACTAGAAATTCTACACAGTATAACATGAAGGTATTTGTATTGCTTGCAACACACCTCTAGTAAACAAGGTACTAATACCTCACTTCAGGCCAGTGGACTGAGCCATACAAACCGTCCATTCACATGACTCCGGCTAACTGATATATACATAACTGCTGGTGGAGCCTGTAGCTTAGATACTTGTTATGCTTTCGAAGCAAAGACTGCTGTAAACGGACTTTATTCCACTTTGTGCAATTTTCCAATCACATGCATCAAAATTATGGCATCCTAGGCCTCTCAGATACAAAACTCAGACACATTATTGTTTTTGGCACAAATAATTGGTCTGATTAAGTGGGTGGAGCCCAGGAAACGTGTCACCATTGCCTAATGAAAACGGTGTGCATTCTACCACGTTTTGTCCTCTGTGAGGTAAGCCAACCCCTCATTTTTCTTTTTTGTGGTCTTAACCTAGTTTTATTTATCTCCTCACGCCTCTTTTTCTCAGCTACATGTTACACTGCCATTTGGGGTCTGTAACTAGTAACTCCAATTTAAATTGCCATGAAACTCAGCATTTCCTCTTGGCTCTAAACGATTATTTACAACCTTAAACCTACTACCACAAAAACATTGGTAGCAGAACAGTATTCAAACAGTCAATCATAGCACTTTGCTCTTCAGTGGAAAGCTCCTTGCTTCAGTGGGCAGTTTCTGGCCACATTCGAAGAGGTGATAACATTATCTTTTGTTTACATTCCTTTGTCAGATACATTTAGTAACGTTAGCAAAGTGCTGAACCTGAGCTCTCTCTGCTTCTAGTATGTGTGCAGTTGAGAACTGATCACTAGATAGATGTTAATAAATAAATACAGCAGCTATGCAATGGCAGCTTTCAGAGCAGATAAACTGTACTTTGGACCTTGTAATTTGTAAACAGACAATATTACTTGTGCACAAAAGCAAGTATGGTAGCTGTATGGGTAATACAAAGTAGGAAAACACATCTTTTTATTAATATGTCAGAGTTTTAGCCCACTTTAAAGACAATTCAGCCACCCCCCAAGTGGAGATGGGCTTATAATATCCACATTACCTATATACTAGAATACAAGTCGACTTCGAGTATAAGCCGACGCCAATATTTAACCCTCCTAAGCTGGAATTTTTTTATTTACTAAGTATATGTCTACCCAGCAAAATTCAAGGCTGCACTAGGGACTCAGGAGGGGTTGACTGCACTGCATACACTACTGCAGCCATTAACCCCTCCTGTCCCTTAAATGCAGCCAATATCTCCTACAGGCCCCCAAGTGCTGCAATGATTCACTCCCTTTTATGCAGCCAAGTATTTTTCCCCACCCCTTTCCTTGGTAATTGTTGCGGCCAGGACTTTCACACCTGTGTTTTCTTGGCATTTACTTTTTTCACACCTGTGTTTTCTTGGCATTTACTTTCCTCAAAGTGTCACTTGCCTCTGGGTAAATTGCTGCAAATAGGAATGTCAATAATAGTACACACATTACTCAGTGTGCGCAGTGTTGCCTGTGACTCGTGTATAAGTCGACTCCTATACTTTTATGAAGTGAATCAGACCTAAATTTCTAGACTTCTACTCGAGTATTGACAGTATTAAGTAGTAGTAGTATCCTACTTAGGGGGTTATTGCTACACCATTTGGGGTCCTTGTGTCTCTGTTTTATTTCCGAAGGTGCAACGTCATCTCATCTCCCTGTTACTAGCATCATGTGCCCCACAGCTATCCAGATGCTATTGCACCTGCATTCATATGAGGAGCTCCTTTACCTTATCTACTTCTATGCCTTGTCGCTCGCTTTGCCATGTTTTGACTCCGCCACATTTGGACGAGCCGTCTGTTAAGTTTTTCCTCTCTCCCGGTATCCTGTATAAGAAAACACACACCAAAAATAAAAGTGACTGGCCAAGTATGAAATGACTAGACATTTTTCAGTTAATCTCCTAGCAACTATTCAGTATTCCTCGTACATATTCTAGACTGCGTTAGTTATAGGAAAAGCGGATTGGTTTCTAGGAGAGGAACAGAAAATGCTCTACAGACAGATATCTCATACGTGAAGTCATGGAAATTTACATTCTAAGCAACATATACAATTAAAATCCAAAACAACATAAAAGTTAAGCTCAGTTCACATGGATGCATGCCGTGCGATAAACAAGGGCCACGGTGCTCATGGTTAAGCGCTGGTACTGTTGTTTCCTGCTCTTTACCATCGTTTGCGCAAATGCTGCATTTTTATCCCTATTTTTCCTGTCGCCACATGTTCTGGGCATTTGATGGGATGGGTACGCCCACACTCAAAGAGCTGCTTGATGATACCAGATGCAGCCAGATTTGGTGTTGCTACATTCCATACATTACAGATACAGCTGTATGTGGGGTAACACAGCTCATTGTCCAGGGTTGAGGTGGACAAACAGGAAATGTGGGTGGACAAATCAGTGCAGGGATGTAAATTAGGCCATATTCCCCTCCTGGCCAGCTGTGGCACAACTGTCTTCCTCCCGTAGTTTTGGGAAGGGACATTATATACCTGGTACTACTGGAAGAAGAGGGCTGTGAGGTATTATATCCAGCATATGTAGAGCAGTCCTTGACCCCTCTCGTGAAGCAGCCAGGAGTATTTCTCGAGCCGCTAGAGTGTGTAACCTGCGATCTGTCTGGCGGACTGTGCAGCGCAAGATTGCCCATCTCTTGTTCCAGGAGTATTTCTCTCCCTACTTACCCCACCCACCAAATATCTTGACTTTCATGCTGCTCCGCCCTTGCCGCATAGGAACATAACATGTCGCTAGCCTGCAGGCTAGCGACGCATTTGAATGGTCTCAGCCCTGCAATGTCGTCAGAGGGATCGAAAGCTGATCTCCGCCGGGTGACATGCCTCATATGTGTGCACGAGGCTTTAAAAAAATCTGTAATATTCTGACACTTGCCCTTATCCCAGTCATACGGTAATTACGCACATCTTACCTTTCCATATGGCCTAGTATCCGTTGTCCAGTATGAGACATTGGAAAATGAAGTCTGGAGGCATCCATAAAAGGAGAGTTCAGCTTCCTGATGGGGCTCCCCTCACTGCGCTTTCTAGGGGAACACGCGCTGTCAGAGTTCACACGTACCCTGCAGAGGGGCAACAAATAACATGTCTTGCTGGTGTCAAACCGAGATTTAAGATTAAAATACACAGAAAATAAGACAAGTAGGCAAAAAGTTGCTCTGACAAACTAATGGTCTCAGCAAATTCAAATGGTCTCAGCAAATTGAAATTAGATTGCATTTAATCAGAGAAAACATTAATGATTACATCAGAAAGGTTTTAATGTACATTTCTCATTGTATTCAGCTGTAAAGGATACTGTGTATGTGTGGTTTTTTTTTGGGGGGGGGGGGGGCTGTGGTACTTACCTGGGGCTTTTTCCAACCTCCCCCGACCCCCCCCACACACACACACACACACACAGTCTTAGGCATAGGCATTATAGGCCACTGCCTGGAGTGCCAATAAACCTGGGGCTGTCATGCCCTGATTAAGCCACACACCCCTGAAGAAGCCACGCCCCCTCAGGTGTTTGTACCTCCTTCTGCCACCTTCAGTTCCCCTGTGCCACCTCTGCCCCTCTTTGTCTCCTTCCATCTCCCTTTACGCCTCCTTCTGTCTCCCTTTGTGCCTCCTTCTGTCTCCTTGTGCCACCTTCAGTTCCCCTGTGCCACCTCTGCCCCATGTGCGTCCAAACATGGATTAAAGTGAAATGGTGCCCTAGGCAAGCAACAACTTTGGGCCCACGCTTGATGGCATAAACTAGTCCCTAGACTCTCTCCAGGCCCTAGGCAGCTGCCTAAATTGCCTTGTGGATGATCCGGCTCTGTGTGCCTCCTCCTGTCTCCCTTTGTGCCTCAAGCTGTCGACTTGTCCCTCTCGGTTACCGTCCCTCTCCAGCGCTACCCCAGTCCAGTGTGTAAAGGCAGACATGTACTCTAACCTCCCCTCTGATATGCTGTTTGTAGCTCCTCCCAGGCAGCAGGAGGGACTCGAGACCCCCAGAACACATCATCCCAGGTAGTAAGGGATCTGTATACCAAGTTTCGTTCAAATCGGTCAAGCCATTTTCACGTTATCGCGGCACACACACACACACACACACACACACACACACGATTTTATATATATATGGATAGGATGCCCTGATGTTGTTTTTCCTTATTTTGGGGCATGTGTTTGTGTCACTGGCATGTGTACGGCTGTGTATCTGAAAATGAATGATGTTGTACTGTGCTTCACAAGAAGCAAATAAAATATGTTGTAGAAAAACAAAAACTCAACTGGCATCTTGTTAAAGAAATAAAGACAACAGCCTCTACATCCCTAAACAGTCCAGGTCTACTTCAATGTAAGGTCCTTGGACCTTTCAGTTTTGTACAAAACCATGGTTCCCACTAAGTACATAACATTCCACATGCTCCCCCAATCACCCATCCTGCCATCTCTTACCACACTGTAAAATGTAATAACGGCTGCTTCTTGCATTTGACAACCTAAAAGCTAATTCAATCACACCCCACCAGTGAGGGGAAGTTTTGGAAATGTAATGGAATAGGTGGTTTATCTCATACAGTACAAGAAGTGAGAAGAGGGAGGTTACACTGGAGAAACATCACAGAAATGACCAGAAATAATGAATCTACACAGACACAAAAGAATAAGACACAGGGAAGAAAACTATTGTAGTGCCGTTAGACACAGCTTTCAATGTATCAATGCTATCATTCCAAAAGGTGATTTTAGAATTGTTCAAAAATGTAAACCCCTTTAACTCAAGGTGATAATCTTATCCAGAGCATGATAATCCATGCTGAATATTGACCTGAGCTATTTCAACCATTATCCAACTTTCATGACTACTTTAACTAAGCTTTATCTCTTTATTTAAATCCTTAAAGGACCACAATCGCGAAAAATTGTAAAATTTAAAATACATAAAAACACATAAAAATTACATCTCTCCCAGAAACGTGTTATAAATTACTTTTGTCCTTTGTTGCTGTCACTTACAGTAGATAGTAGAAGTCTGACGGAACTTACAGGTTTTGGACTAGTCCCATCTGCACATGGGGGAGATGGACTAGTATATCTTTGTAACCTACCTTTGCAAACATTCTTTCCAGGGAGTGCTTTTGTAGAGAATAAATACAATACTGAGAATCCCCCATAAAGCTATGGACAAGTCAAAAACTTGTCATTTCTGTCAGATTTTAATTAACTACTGTAATTGGCATCAACATAGGAGAAAAGTAATTTATAGCTTATTTTACTCTCGAAGAAACACACTTCTTCTTTGTATGTGTTGACATGTATTTTAAAGAGACACTGAAGCGAAAAAAATATATGATATAATGAATTGGTTGTGTACTATGAATACTTACTACAAGATTAGCAGCAAAGAAAATATTCTCATATTTTTATTTTCAGGTATATAGTGTTTTTTCTAACATTGCATCATTCTATAATATGTGCAGATTACACAACACTCAGCATTCAAAATGATTCTTTCAGAGCAGTCTGTGAACTAATGACCTCTCCTCTGCCAGAGAAAAAGTAAATAGTTCAGGAACAGTTGAGATAATAAAAGTCAGAAAACAGCCCTCTCCACGACTTTGAAAGTAGTAGAGCTTAATGGCTTGTTTGCATAGAGATAACAAATGGAGTTTCTTAACTCAAACTGTACTGGAAACAATTAGACTGATGTATCTGATCTTAATGTTTTATTTCTTAGCTGTACTACACATACAAATCAGAATATCATAATTTTTTTCTCGCTTCAGTGTCTCTTTAAATTTTACAATGTTTAGTGACAGCGGTCCTTTAATGTATTAATCATTGTATCAAGAGTCAGACTTTTATATGATGTAAATCCTTGGACATCATATCGGTATGTTCAGGGATTAGATGAAGGGAAGCTGTATTCAAGAAAGCTTTCTGGAAGGAATGTGCCAATAAAGAGTATCATATACAGTACTCATCCCCATTACTCTCAACAGTTGTCTTAAAAATTGAATTATTATTTTGTTTATTTCTTCTATGACTTTAGTTCAGCTTTGGTGTCGCTTTACCTGCTGGGCTCAACCAAAAGATCCTCAGGGGTGAGTGCTGTTCCAGCCTCCCCCTCCTTCTTGACTGCACGTTGCTCTAGCTTCTTCTCTGCTCTAGAACATGAATGAAGTGAAAGGTTTATGGGATGTTTAAAAAAAGAAAACGAAATCAACCCTAATGACTATGATATTAATCCCTCCTGCTGTTTCAGGACCCATGTTTCTTAGCAACCAGCCTGTTAGTATCATCCCTGTCCTTTACTCACCCTTCGGGAATGTTGATGTATTTGTGAGGGACTAATCCTCGCACCCCCGATATCTCCCCTCTCCACCAGTCCCCGGATGCCTTGCTGTGCAGCTGCAATGTGTCTCCTTTCTTGAACGACAACTCCTGGGGCGTCCGGGCGGAATACTCAAACTTTGCCGTGGCCTCTACTGTGTCCAGCTCTGGAATATTCCAAATAATAAACATTTGACAGTTTTTAGCAATTCATTTGAAACAATCACTTCTTAACCATTCAGAAAAATTCACTCAGCCTTGAAATCTAGTCATGGCCTCAGTTTCAATGAAATCCCAGAAGGTGTTTTTGCTGTGCTAACAAAAATAGCCCAGATAAATTGAGTCATTTTCCTCAAGGTAACTTTTAATACTGAACAAAAAAAATACTATCCTAATGGCGTCCATACATGGTACAATTAAAATGTCAGATTTTCCTATTTATTCAACCAAAATAATTGAATAGTGAAAATCGAAAAGAATCTTTTTTTCGATCAAGATTATTCAGTTTTTTCGATAAAAATCTGATCGGACATGTTAGAAAAATCTGGATAATCGTTTGTGAAATTGTATAGTGTATGGTAGGTTGTATAAGAAGATACTATTAGATAAAACCAACTTTTTATTCATATTCAATCGTATATCTCGGATTTTCGGAAAAAAATTAATGATCGTTAATGGTACTTGTAAAGGTATTTTCAAAACTGTTCAACCAAACGGAATAATCGATCGAATTTCTCTTATTAAAAAAAAATAAAAATGAAAAAATGGTATCATGTATGGGCACCATAAATAAGGCTTCACTGGGTTACTGTATATTCAGTTTAATAAGGAACATGCCCTAGAAGAAATGAAAACTACTAATAAATACATGCTTCCATCTGCTTATAGCCAAGAAATGGAAGCAACGTTCGGTCCCGTTCAGGACAGACGTTATTACCCAGGTAAATCATAGCAAGTGCATGGATGAACGCTTGATGTCAGCGCTGAACACATTTGATGTATTGTACGGAGGTGGATGGTCTGGCTTGAATTCTGTGATTCCGACTCGCTCCAGACCTTCCTGGGATAGGCCAGTTCTGTATCATTGTGCTTGATCCTTTTCAGTCCCTGAAGAGTTGATTCCCTGTCATTAAAAACCTCCCTGGCGATATGATTATTTCTGGATTTTAGGTTCTTTTCAGCATGTTTCAGACCCTAAAGGAAAAAAGAATGCCGCCAGAATTCCTGCAGCAGCCCCTGCACTCACTCACCTCCTTGGGCTCCAGCACTGCAATTTTCCCTCCGTCCTCCAGGTGGCACTGTAACGCTGTAGTAAGATCACTGATGGACAGAAAGGAGAATGGCTACCAACATCTGGATCCCCCGGAGGTGAGTAAAAACGTCTGCTGTGCGCTATACTCTGCATTGAGCTCCCGGCGGCTAGCCTGAGCGCCAGGGAGGTTAATGGTCGTATTATATTAAAATAAATATTAATAAATTGTTTCTTCAAGGGTCTGGTGATCGTTCACCTTATACTTGCTCACTTAGGTCTGGACTGGTTTCTTTGCACTTCACCCAAAAGTTACTGGAAATTGGTACTTGCAATCCTCTTATGATCTATGGGTTACATGTAGATAGATGCTTCAATTGTTAATTCTTGTTAGGTTTTTTTTTGAGAAACTGTGGAAACCTTGAAACTATTCAGCTCTTATTCTGGTCCTTTCCAGCTATACAGTCTCTTCTGGGACGACGTATTGTTTCTCATTTAAACACAAGTGAACCTGGATATACCTAAAGATTCCTTGATCTGCTTGCTGGCCCTTCCAGTTCCTAAACTGAAAGCTCAATATCAAAGGCTTTTTAAAGGAAATCTTAACATAAAATAAAACAAAAACATAACAAAAACAGTTTAATTTACCTGGGGCTTCTTGCATCCTCCTAGAGTCTTCCTGTGGCCACACCGCCCCTTCCACGTCCCTCCAGCAAGCAGTGGCGACCACCGCAAAGCTGGCTGGCCACGTGCACTGATTGCGCCTCTCGTCGCTGGCAACATTCTGCATATGCACAGTATGGGAAAATTGGGGCCCGGCATGTGCAGTAGCCATCGACTGGCCATGACCAGCCAGCTTTGAGGGGGTCACCGCTGCTGGATGGCATGGGCACAGGATGACTCTTGGGTGCTGCAAGAAGCCCCAGGTAAGTTAAACAGATTTGTTTTTGGCCTAAATAACCCTTTAAATCATTACCTCACAGCAGCTCCCTTGTCTTATAGCTAAAGCATGGAAAGACATTATCCCTCTTCTGTGCTAAGGTTGTGGGAACAGGATTCAATATTTGTACAAAATTGAGCATTTAACTGCTGTTATTCAAGATTAAGTACATATTTTTGATAAGATATGGGAATCAGTGTCCTTCTGATCAGTTATTAACCTAGATTACGCATATTGGTTATAGTGGCGGACATCACTTCGATCTCTTCTCCTATTCTATTTCTCTCTCTTTCTCCCACTATATCCTCTATCATTACTCTTAGGATGGTCCTGTTTATATACCATCGTGTGCACATGGATGATACATGAGTCCGCTTGGGACCGCTTGAGATCCAAGTTGCTAGGTATGCATATATCTGCATGTAATACCGTATTTCCTGATTGTAATTCCTGATCCAATACAATGTCATAGAATTCTCCTTTGATTGATAGGCAGATCATTTGATTCTTACCATCCTCACTGATGGCCATTTCTTGTTGCATCTCCTGGTCACTCTCTTCAATAGGTACCTCCAGAGCTAATGGGTCACTACAAGAAATAACAAGAAGCAGCCTAACATCAGTGACTCATAAAATGACATGTTATCCAAAGTTTCTCCTGTCCAGAAAGTAAAGCAAGCAGCCAAGTTACTGTACTCTAATATACAAATATTAGTAAGTCACACGTTCTGTAGACTGATGGATCTACTCACCAGTACTCCTCGTCCTCCTCCACTGTCATACACTTCTCATACACGGGGCCCTCCAGTTCTGCCGCTCCAGGGAATATCCGCTCATGATAAATAATAATAGTCTTCACAACCTCATTGACGTGAGCCTGAACCGACACTGGATCCTGCCCCTCAGGGATAGACACTAACGTGGGGCCAAAACACACAGCCAGGTTATGGGGGTCCATCATGTTCTCATCACTGTACTGCGACAAACTAGAAGAAACAGAGACAAGGAAGAATAAAGGACAGAGGCCATGCAAGAATGGAACTTCCTTGCCTTTCTTTTTGATATATACGATAGAGAAATAAGAATTATCAAAACTATTATCTGTAATGCTGAAGGACCATTTTGTTGTGTGTTTATGTGTTTTTTATGTTATCTGGGTTTTTTTTACTTGTTGAAACATTTCAATAAAACCCTCTTTAAAAAAAAAAAAAAAAAAAAAAAGAATGGAATTTCCACTGCTAAATGGTCAACCTTAAAGTGAACCCGAGGTGAAAATAAACTAATGAGATAAACCATTGTATTTATCCTCCAACTCCTAAAAATTACCTTTTTTTTTAGATATCCCATGGTTTTATTCTATATTTAAACATTTACAATTCTGATTGAATGTCTTTGCTCAATGGCAGTCTGTTAAAGGACAACTGTAACGAGAGGGATATAGAGGCTGCCATATTTATTTCCTTTTAAGCAATGCTGATTGCCTGGCTATCCTGCTAATCCTTTGCCTCTTATACTTTTAGCCATACACCCTGAACAAGCATGCAGCAGATCAGCTGTTTCTGACATTATTGTCAGATCTGACAAGATTAGCTGCATGCTTGTTTCTGGTGTTGGTCAGACATTAACCTCCTTGCCGTTCTGATTCTTTCCAGATTTTAGGGTCTAAAAGAGGTGCAATTTTTTTCCACTCTTTCAGACCCTAAAACCTGGAAAAAATCATTCTGGCAGGGAGATCTGCAGCAGAAATTTACCTTCCTGGGCTCCTGCGCTGCAGTTCTCTCTTTGACCATAAGAATATACATATAAACGAACTTCTCTATATTTCTCTAATATAGAGAAGTTCGTTTTAAATATTAGCCCCGCCCCCGATGACGTCACACTGCCACGATTGGCCGCCGGGTCCCCGGAAGAATAGCGGGGACATGGGGATCCCGGTGGGAAAGACCCCACACTGCTGGAGAGAGAGGCTGGAGTCCCGCTGCGCAGCGTGATCGCACGCGGGACTCCACAACTACAGGTAAAGCGCTGCACTCCCTACCCCGACCTGAGCTCGGGATCACCGCTAACAGCTTCTTTTTTCTACCCCGAGCTCAGGTCGGGAAAACCGGCAAGGAGGTTAATGCAGCCAGAATGATCTGCAGGACTGCCAGGCAACTGGCATTGTTTAAAAGGAAATAAATATGGCAGCCTCCATATTCTTCTCACTAAAGTTGTCCTTTAAGTGTCCCAGGGTTAAAATACATGAACTATTGACCTTTTATATCTCTCCCCACCCTCAGGCTCACTAGCGGCTCTTTGTTCGGGCGAGGCGGAAATAACCGAGCCCTATCGTATCTGCTCTACTGCACAGGAGCTAGGGACTCAAGCCTGCACAGCAGAGTGGATACGATCAGGTTCAGCTATTTCCACCTTACCTGAACGAAGAGCTGCTAGTGCACCTGTGCAGGATCGCGGTAGGTAAATATTCGGTGGGATACAGCGCTGGATGGCCGGGGAAGCCTCATTAGGATCCAGAGGCTTCCCCCTCCCGTGGTAAGTATACCTCAGCGGGATTTTTGTACATTACAGATCCTGTTTATAGTGGGATTAAACTCCTTAAAGTCAAATTCAAGTACCTACTGTTAGCTACATAAAAGAACATCGGAGAGCAAACCCTGTATGTAGAAAGGTTTACTTTCAATAAAGAGAGCAGCAAAAGTTTGTACTGCTCTGCTAAACAGCATATGTAATCATTGCAGGCCAGAATAAGCTTTCTTCCTGGTCTCTTCACTCTACCCCCCCCCCCCCCTCCCACCGGTGCTGAATACACACTTTGCTGTGGCAAAGGATACATCATTTCAGAAGAGAAGGGAGGGGGAGCAGAGTCAAGAGACCAAGCAAAGAGCTTTAAAGGGAACCTGAAGCGAGGAAAATTATTTAAAATAAACACATGACGTAGCTGAAAAAGAATATTCTATACAAGCTCCCCGTCAGTTTCTCTCAAAGGCTCACCATTTTCTTCTTACAGTGATCCCTTCCAGTTCTGACAAGATTTTGTCAGAACTGAAATATACCAGTTGCTGTCAGTTATATTTCAGCTGCTGTCAGTTACAACTGAATGTGCAAGGTAATGTCTTTGTTTCCCTATGGCTCAAGTGGGTGATGTTACAGTTTAACAGTGTGCTGACCAGTAAGCTGTTATGGGGTAATGACCATTTTTAAAATGGAGGATGGAGAAATCCATTGATTACAGTGGACAAATGGGATGCAGGAGAGGAGAAAGAGATCCAGTAGTAGACTAAACAGGAGGTAAGTATGACCTGTGTATGGTTATTTTGACTTTTTATTTTCAGTTCAGGTTCTCTTTAAGGGAAAGAGCTTCCAAATACAATACTGTCACCATACACTGTACTAGGAACATAATCTATATATTGTAATAACCAGAATGCATACGCACATAACATTTGTGGGTTTAACTTATAACTAGCACAGTTTATTGTAAAGCTATAACGGATGTAAATGGAGAAGTAGTGTGTTTTTTTCAATTTTTTCAATTATTTTCCCTTTAAAATCCATAGAAAATAAGGTAATTACTAAACACAGTAAAAGCCTAATTTGTCCTGAAGAAAAAAAAAACAATATATAGATCATTTAGGTGTGATAAGTACTAATAAAGTTACTGGCAAATGAATGGGGGGCATCTGTGATATGTGAAAATTGCTCTCGTCCTGAAGTGGTTAATGTAAGGGGGAGGCCCGGGTCCAAATAATTGTGTAATACAGTATACCGTGATACCCCAGTATTTTTTTAGATGGTTATCATTCCTACCGTTGCAACCCTACTGGCCACCTTAGATTCCCTTTAGGTTTCCTTTAAAACATTGCTCAATGTCATGATACAGTGGGGCTCATGCAGCCAGCCATATTGGTTATACTCTGGGGCTACTTACTGACTGAGAAAGGCAAAGAGGTATCGCAGGACAAGGAGGACAATCGGTGGCAGCTGTGACACCAGCTTCTTTAGGGGTGCTACTCGATCTGGTGCCTCCAGCTCTGTGAAAATAGAAGGATAAATCATTAAAACAAAACAAAAAAAATCACATTTACAGCAACCCACAATGTTAGCAGTAGAGTGTTGTACCGTGTCAGCCAACAGTAACAGCACAACGTTTGAATCAGGATACTATTTATTGGCTAAAATTAAAAGAAAAAGCTAAACAATCTATCTGCCTCATTCTGATGTTCAATGCATATAACCTGCGTGTTTATTTAAAATTTGAAAGGTGGCCACTAATGATCCAATCTTTTCCATCCAATGTTACCAAATCTATGTAGTATAGGGTAAATTGAATGAATATATTGAATGGATAATGAAGGCAGTTCCCTTATATTACATAGAAATGGTAAGATTGGATGAAAAAAGATTGGATCATTAGCGGCCACCATAAGAAATGTAGATGAATAGATAGCGAGGCCAAATAGTAAGGCTTGCTTCACACATAAAAAGGTGTCCAGTCCTGTCAGTTTTTGCCAGTTGACATCAGTTTTGTATGTGTTTCTATGGCTGTGTTCACACATAAAAGGTGGACATTTCTGAGCTGGTCCAGTCCTGTCAGTTTTGTATCAGTTTTCAATCTTTCTTGCACTTGCTCTAACATCTTGTCAGCATGCAGGAGTCTGAAAAAGGCTTATTAGCCAAAAGCTTACTCTTTTCTATCAGCGTCAGCCAATGAATGGTAGAAAAACACCACAGACATCCATGGGAAAACACTGAATTTGTGCATTATATGCTTAATATTTGCATAGAGTAAAGGAAACCAAGCCAATGTATGCAAAATCACTATATCAATTTTATTCAAAGATGTATCCAATAAAAACAATTAAAACAAAATCTAAAATGTAAAAAATGAGAGGACCATCATTATAACTGAATCAATGTATTCATAAGACTAATTAAATACCATGTGAATCATTCCTAGTACATAATTAAACATTAATAGTAATATCCAGGGCCATGTTAGAAGAAGGTTCTATAGAGGAAACATGCTATTAAATGATGCAAGAAATGCAACAATGTATTACAGGGTAACACAGCCCTAATCCATCTTGATAAACTTGGGAATTTATGTAGGAAAAAAAGGGGGCAGGTTTTCAACCAGGGGAATTAAAAAAAAAAACCTCTAGCTCTGCGTGCCAGTAGTAAACATGATTCCTCACATGCTGCATGAGGCATTTTTTACACCACACTGACAAGGTAAGATCATTTTTTTTCTCTCGTTTGCTTATCTTTTCTTTTGTTTTCCCCCCATACACACTCTCTTTTCCTTTGTTTTGTAAAAAAAAATCATCTTTAGAATTTCAATCAATCAAATCAATAATTGACACATTGAATGGGAGCTGGTGATCCTGTAGCATCACTTTTTCTGCTGCAAGCAGTAGAAAACTAGTTGTGGCAGCATTTTGACCTACTGTATATTCAAACAGCTAATTGCAGGCAGCAAAATGTGACTGGAACTTTGACAGTATTGTTCGTCCGTTTCCTTTCTCCTACCCGACAAGTTGATATAATAAAAACGATGAAATAAGCAATAGTGTTTTGCAGCCCTCTACAACCAATCACATCAGCTTTCCACAGTATGATGTACAGCTGTAGACTGTGGCAATATTCCCTATTCCAGTTCAGAGTCGGTGCCAAAGGCTTGGATCCATCACTGGCTTCCTATATGTCTTATAGACAGTAATTCTGACATTTCTTAGAACAGGTGGGCCGGGGAACTCAGGTGCCATTATCTCTGGTCACAAGTGAGGGTGGAAAATGGTTGGATCATACCTTACATGTCTGATTTCCATCTAGCCAGGCTTTAGTTGCTACATACATACATACAAGAAGCTACTGATCAGTTAACTGACATCTACTCAAAAAGTGAGAATATGATTTTCAGTCCTGATGACATTTGATGTAGGAATTAAACTCACGTAAAGAGAAAAGCAGGTCATTGAACATTTCATTAGGAAACAATGGCTTTTCCAGGCCTCTGAAGTACAGCTTAAGGACACCAGCTACAGAATCCACATCGTTCCCAGTGTAGGTAGAGTCCAGAGGGTCCTCACCTGAGGAAGAAAAGGAGAACAGCTCAATAGAAAGGAAATGATAGAATCAACCAGTAAATTCACAAATTATTAGGTTGAGAGCAGTTGGGCTGCAGGGACTGGCAAACTCAGAACATAAGAAGCAACTGCCACTGGAAACAAGAAGTGACCACTTCTACAGCTATAGATCATTAGCTTCTAAATCCAAAGAATAATCATTGCTGCATTCCTGGAGTGACCTCTCTTTACAAAGGGACTGATTATCATTACTGCCCAAAATTTGCAACGACCAATCTCTATGATTAACCACCACTATAGCCAATGAGCATATCATTGGCTGTAGATCTCATTGGTAACGCTTCTCCCACCTGCTCCGGGGGCTCCCCTAGCAATGAGCGACCTTCTCTCACCCTCACTGCTCCCTTTAGTGCAGGGATGTCTAGCCGGTCCTTCAAAGGCCGAGGTCCTCACACATTTTTGACACAGCTCAAATTAATTGATCGGACTGAATCAGGAAAGGTGCGGTCCATCAGGTAGAAGCAGTGGCGTAGCTAAGTAGCTGTGAGCCTCGATGCAAGTTTTGCAATGGGGCCCCCAAGCACTCTATACATAATTGATACGGCGCACCAAAACTTGCCAATGGCAACTACAGTGTCAGAGGTGCAAAATGGGATGGGGAACAGTTTGTTAATGATTACCACTATTCAAAGTATCTTTAGAAGCGATTATTATAAGCAAAGGACCAATAGAGAGCTAATATTGTAGTTGAGGGAGGGCCCTTTGGGGCCCCGATGCGGTCACAACCTCTACAACCGCTATTGCTTCGCCCCTAGGTAGAACACATTCCTCTCTTTCTTAGTCCGTCCTAAACACAGGCATGGATCTGGCCCTACAGGCCTGGAGTTCGACACCTGTGCTTTAGGCCTCGTTCACATCATTTAGCGCAGATGGATGTGCGATCGGAACGCAACGCATCCGATCGCACGCCATCTGCGCTACTATGCGCTGCGCTGCAGATCCCATTCATTACAATGCATGGGATCTGCGCTGCGATTACAAAAAATGCGTGCAGCACGCGATAGCGCAATCGCGCTGCCACGCAGCGCATATGATGGGAACGGTAGAAGGGCTGTCTATGCCCTTCTACCGTTCTTGCTCGTCGCACACTATACGCGCTGCCAAAATGTGCACGGCAGCGTGTATAGTCTGAATGAGGCCTTTAGTGCCAGCTTCTCCTGCATGTCATATAATCACGCTACTTGGAGAAGCTGGCACTCTGCACTTCATTTATATTTCAAGTGATACTTAGTGACTGTTTAGGCCAGGGCACCCCTTAGAGACTAGAACATTAGAGCCTACTGCAACCCTCTCCTCTGAAGCAGCACAAAAATAGCTGCTTTTACCCCACAGTGAGAAGACAACAGGGGTTGCAGTTAGTAGCAACATCCAGGAAGTGACCACTGGTTGTAAGCTCACTGCCACTCTCAATGAATGTTCTAATGAGAACAACTAAGAAATCTCAAAACAACATCACTCCAACTGCACACCTTTTTGCGTTATAGCAGATGTTTCATTGTTCTTACCAAGAAACATCTTCAGTTCTAATAAGGAGAAGAAACTACCCAGACCTTTTTCAAACTCAAAAAAGTTTCTTAGTAAGGCTGACAAAACATCTTCTAGAACTCCAGTTGAAGCCAACCTATATTTTCCTTTGAATATAGCACGGCGGATAAAACAGAACCTTCGCAAAAACTCTAATAACATCCTCCCACACATCTAGATGTTCAATCTGTTAAAAATGTTGAAAAATTATGTTTGCTAGTTGCACCACACCCATCAGTTTGCCACCCAAGGTGCTGGCCCAAGATAATTACAGAGTAAGTCTAAGTGACATTTTCTCCTTTGTCTAGGTATACATCCACTGAAACAAAACTCTGTTCCTCTATGGTGACCAATTTTCATTTGTGGTTCAACCATAAGCAAAGAGTGGAGACCATAGAGGAACAGACACCCTGCGCCCAAATTAAAGCTGGCAACACTTCCGTACTACTAGGGTGAGATGGCTACAGGCCAGAACACACATGGTTACGTGAAAATAGAACATTCGGACTGGACTCAGAACTTTTATTTTAACATGCTATTTAGAGTAGAAAAACAAGGCACCATTTTTAGCAGGTTAGTGATCTATAAGAGAAGTGTTTACACAAAGTGTATCAAGGTGGTAAAACAACTGCCACTTCCTTATACTGTAAATTTGATTAGTTCCTGATGAGGGAATAATCAATCATTTACTGGACTGGCTCACCTATCAACCAGTAAATAGTCACCTTCAGTTATCAAGTTGGCTAGATCTATTGGAAGTTCTCAACCTTTCTAGACCATTTCCTTCTTACAACTTTTATGCTAGGTACACACAATGCAATTTCCAGACAGATTTATTGTCAGATCGATTATTTCCAATGTCCGATCTGATTTCCAATCGATTTTCCATTCACTGCTATGGAAAATCGATTGGAAAATTGATCGGAAATCAGATCGGACATATTGGACATTATCGATCGGACAGTAAATTTGTCAGAAAATTGCATTGTTTGTACCTAGCATTACATGGCATGCACTCCATAACAAACACAACTAGTCTAGGATACTGACCTCTCTCGAAGGCACTGCGGATCTCATTGACCTGGACCTGCGATCCTGGAACACGGAAAATACCTTCATGCTGTAAACCTAAAGGGTGGAAAAAATACAGAAATATGACAATTTCATACCTGCAGCCAAAACATTTGATAAAACTTTACCATTCATTCTTTCAAAAAGAGGTTTCTGAACTGTGTATAAATACTTTGTTTTTTCAAAAGTGATAAAAAAAAAAATAGGTATGTACAGGTCCTTAATTAGGAGTCGGAGAAATTTTTGGGTACTTGGAATTGGTGGTTTAATAAACTGAGGATTCAGAGTCGGATGATGTTTGTACCCAATCCATTGGCCCGCAGGGGATGTGGAGTCAGAGCACTTTTGGGTACCTGGAGTCGGTGGTTTCATAACCAGGAGTCAGATTCTGATGATTTTTGTACCGGCTCCACAGCCCCGGTCTTAATTAAGGACAATACAACTCACTGCACATTGCTACTATTAGTAAATAATGATGTGTACCAGAAAGATCGTCTTACCGTGCAAATTTATAAAGCGAATGCAGCTGGACACGACCCGGGGAATGGCCCCTCCGGAGCTCTGTATAGTAAAGATAACCAGTATAATGCACAATGTACTTGCATCTACATGCTCATTTCAATCTAATGTTTTCTGACCTATCATGAGGGAGAGTTTCACATTACAAGTCATTAGCTATGTCCATGATGGTCACCTCCACCTTAAAATGTAAATCTGTCCACACTATTTAACGCTATTTTGTTTTCAGAACATTTATTTAGGGTCAATATTACATGTAGAGCACTGTAGTCACCTTGGCCGGCTGTCCAAAGGAGTACCAAGGACCAGTTCACAAAACCGGTGATCAGCAAAGCACCGCGACAATGTAACATGATCTCACTGCATTTGTAAAAAAAAAATGGCAATTGCATTGCGCATTTTTTTAGTGATGCAAAAAATGATGCAAAATCGCTCATTTTTTCAAAATCGCACAGAAAAATCACTTTGCAAAACTATTTTGCAGTGTGAACTGGGCCTAAGATCACAGAACCTGTGCTGCCAGACCACATAGTCTGGCACACTAGTTGCTGTTTTTGCCCTGGAGTGCCACATAGTCTGGCACAGTAGTTGCTGTTTTTGCCCTGAGGTGCATTAAAAAAATTGAAGCTATTCAAGGGTGAACTTATCTGCCCACTAATATAACTGATGGTGGAGTAAACACTGGTCAAGACAATGCTAATGGCTGTGATACATAAGAATGTAAGTTGCTCCATGCTAGGTGGACTGATGTTTGCCCATTGTAAAATCTTTCCTCACTCTGATTTACATTCTTAAATTTATCGCAGATGGCAGCATCTATACTGCTGGCAAGGTGCATCATGTTGTGAAGTGAGCAGGAACACCCGGTCTCCCAGAGTGCTCTGGGGCAGAAGGTTGTGTAGCATCATAGCCTTGGCTAAGGATCGCAGTGAGGGCGGGACTACAATCCAATATACAGCAATAGATGTAGGAAGTGTTTCTGATGCTGAAACCAGGATAATTAAAAATGGGTATCCTGAATAATATATTACATTCTACTGTATGTATTTATGATCCCTCTTTAACCTGTCCAGGGACAAAGGGCCACCTGCTAAGCCAGACAGCACAACACATGAGATTCCCACTTCTCATTTTGGCTTTGCAGTTTCCTGTAACACCTGCCTGCTCAGTGGTCAGTGACAAAAATGTAATGAAGCAAATCCATTGTCCAGTATACAAATGGGTTGTCAGTAGACAGAGCTGCAAAGTAGAACTTGGTGTCATCTGATTGGCTGTGCAGACTAGCAGCAGTGTGTGCATCATACCACATGCTGGATAGAATTATAAGAAAATTGGGGAAACCAATCTGAATCCAACACAAATTTCCACATCTCCACATGATCAGCTTCTACATAAATCATTTGAGATAAACTGATTGAGGTTCATTTGACGAAGGCTGCAAGGCCGAAAGCTTGTTTATTCGTATTCATTTTTAGTTAGCCATTAAATGGTATCATCCTGATTTAAAACTTCTAGGTTCATTTGATGTAAATGATTTCACTCCTTATGCTTCCTGCATGAGGTGAAACAGGAAGCTGAAGTGAGACATGCTCAAGACAGGCCCAAGCAGATAATCACAGATTGATCACCTGTTCAAATATAATACATCTCACTTGCAAGTGAGTTTATGTACAAGAAATGTATTATTTTTATTAAATTAGGGCCTGTTCACACCCAGGCCCTTATTCCATTCACTTTTTCTCCTGAGTTTTCCCCAAGGTGACATTTTCACACTTCATCAATAAAATGTCATTTAAGCCACCGGCAAGCAAGGAAATACTCAGAATAAATTTGGCAGTACTTTGGTACTATTTTAATCATGGAGTGCTGAAAAGTTATTTTAAACAGAAGATGAAAAATGATCTTCTAGCAGAAAAAGTGAATTGAATAGGGGCCATAATGTCTTGCCTTGCATCTGTCCACCACATTTTTTTAGAAAAAATCTTAATGTGCTTGTATTAAAAATAGAAGTGGAATAACATTTTCAAAATCAGCAAAAACAGTCATATTCCCCACCCCTCTTGGCTGCCTCCTGGTGTTGGTGACCAAGAGTTTGGACTGCTATGGTGGTCGACCTTACCTGGAAGTCCAAGGCTTTGGGGAAAAAAAAGTCAGAGAAGTGGTCATGTGACCTTTCTACTGCTATTGAAAGTCATATAGTCTTGCATTTTTAAATTACGCATGCACAAATAAATGTGTACTGTGGTGGTGGGGCAAGATGAAGGCATGATTAAACATTTGTGACTTGGGCTTCAGATTGGTGTTCATTTACACAAATCTGCTATGCATTTTGGCACAGCAATCTGTTATTTCCTACTCAAGTTAATTATTTCAGAAGCACCTCACAAGGCACATCAATACAAGCATTTCTTATGTGAACTACCCCTTTGGCCTCTATGCATTAGGATGCTCAGCTACTCTTCTGACAACCAGTCCATCCCACAGCAGCACCAGGTGATTCTGTTCCTATCAGTCCACTGGAACTATGAAGAAACTTACAGCAACACTATTGAAGTTTGATAAATGTGTAAACAGATACTGTTGGGCTTCTACAAATACTTCTGTTATACTCCAAATCATTTCTTAACACCTGGAGAACATCTCAACATATGCTAAAGAGAGGAGCCATAGAGTGCCCCTCCTCTTCCTTCTACAGACCAATCAGAGCATCAGTATGGGTGGATGTGACATAATTACTGATCGGGGTGAAGTAATGCTCCAAGTCAGTTATTTCAGGTCAGGAAGTCCTCTAAGAGCACAGGAAGGAATCTGAATTCATGAGTTTGTGTGTGTCCTGCACAAAACTGATTTCACTGTTAACTTCGCTTTTCAAATGAGACAGAAAGCACGATAACAATCTGCTTCAGCTGAAAAACTTCTAGCGGGATCTTCAAGGGTCTTTTAATAATGTAAGCATATCTCATAATGTGCATCCAAAAGCAGCAAATCCAGCTGCCAGATTCTGGGCCTGGACCCTGGACTGCCTTAGAGGGTAAACGAGGCAAACTCATTTATGATAATCGAGGTTTCAGGCATGCCCGCCATTCTCCCTGTTCACGTCTGCGCCATTTTGTTCTGTTGTAATAGCCCTCATAAATCACCGCCAGGTCGTCCACTACTGCGCAAGCGCAGGCCCGGCAGTACAAGTCCTTGATCACGATCCTGTGCCCGGGAGTGCTCAGAGAGTACTCCTGGCCAAGGAATCACGATCAAAACCATGCGCCGCCGGGCCCACGCTTGCACAGTAGTGCGTGACCTGGCAGGCAGTGACTTGTAGGGGCTATTACAACAGAATGGAGGAGGACTTATGTGAATGGGGGGTGGGGGGTGGGCAGCGGGCATGAGGACTCATGCCAATACATGCCTGGAGCCTAACTTGTGAAAGCACATAAGAAATAGGTGCACATACCATAGGGTGGATTATCAATCAAAGCTGCTGAAGATAGAAAAAAAATCGCACTCAGTTTCCAAAAATGTACTACACTAACCCCTGCTACACCACTCAACACTTCACTTACTCCTGCTGCCCCCACCAACTACACAACACATCACTAACCCCTGATGCCCACCAGCTACAGACACTGTACTAAACCTTGAGTGGAACATCTCACCTAATCCTGCTGCCACAATCCTCTCCTCCTCAGTCTTACTCTTGTCATCCGAGGGAGCCGTCCTTCAGGATGAAGCACATCAGGACCCCAGCCGCCACGTTACTCTTCACCACAGTCTCCATCTGCAGCAGCCACACATCCTTCTGCTGTATACAAGCTGCCGCCGCCCTCCCTGGTTACGGCGTCCTTCCTCAGCACTTCTTGGTTACAGTTCCCGTATTACCACCAGACCTGACGGGGCACGTGCGCCAGGGTCACACATGGTGTGCAGCGCGTGTACGCTGCAGGTCACACATTAATAGGGGAACTTAACCAGGAAGTGCCAAGAAAGGACGCTATTACCAGGCGGGATGGCAACAGCGCTTGTACAGCTGAAGGCTGCAGCCTACAGACGGAGACTGTGGTGAAGAGGAGTGTGGTGACTGGGGTCCTGATGTGGTTCATCCTGAAGCACATCAGGATCAGGGTTCCCAGTATTCCCATTGGTTCGCACATGTCAGCGTGCAGCACAGCACTCTGTCGTTCACACTTACTGCATCACCATAGACTTGTATTACTGCATAATCCGTTGGGTAGACACGGATCATGCGGTAATGTATGGATGACTTTGTAGTGGGTATGCGGAAAATTAACTATTTCTGTCGCAGTGAATCGCATTGTATTAACTATGAAAGTCTCCATAGCCCTATCGCATATATGTACATAAACAAATAACCCAAAAGTGACCCTACTTGGTTCACCTGAAGGTAGGGCTTCATCAGAGGTATACAGCAAAAAATGATCAGTGCAAGACAGACTAGAAGCCAAGCTGCTTGACCCACAATTTCATATATATAAACTATGATTTTATCATCTGTATGTAGGGTCACTTTTGAGTATTACGTTTATAGCGCATTTATTTATTCATATTTCTCTAGATCAGTCTGTGATGCATGTATTTATTGTATTTTAAGAATTGGTTTTGCTCATCTCTTATCTGGAGTATAACAGAATTACATTATGTAATATGTTTCCAAACAGTGTCCATTTACAACATAAAACATACAGTTTTAGACTTTTTGATACTCAGTAGATAACTGATAACGGTCATCGCATGCACTATGAACAAACAGAGGCAGACAAGCAAGCAGACGGAAGCGAAAGTGAAATGTACCTGGGCGCGGGACAGGTACCTCCGTCTCCTGTAAGCAGCACAGAGGGAGAGAGCAAAAAGACAAAGAGGGTGGATTTGTAAGAGGTTAACAAGCAAATGCAAGCAGCACAAGAGGTTGGACCTGAGTGATAATGCAAAAAGGTCCACAAGGCAACAGTACATCACACTCCAGCAGGCTGATACAATACAGTGAATGGTGCAGTACGATGTGTCGTGTATAGTACATCTATGGGAATTACTGCAGTTATCTGATACCCGACTGGTAGCTCTGCATTGCTGCACTGAGCAATGCTTTTGCTCAATGAATAAGCCTGCAGATATTTACATTTGTCATTGTGCAAAGCTGAGTGTCGCTCCGGAAGCGGCCCCTTGTGAAAGCTGTATACATTGCAGTGGAAGCCAGTGCTCCTAAGTCTTGCAGTATATTTTCAATAGACATCCATTCAGTTCAGGAACAAAAGCAAGAACAAAGCAAGGACAGAGATGGGAGAGATATCAGCCATGTAGGAGGCAGGTCACAGAGCCGGGGTTCCCACAAGAAACTAAATACAATGCAATAAGTAATGTGAATTATTTTATCTGCTGGAAGATGTGTAATTCTAATCTTTTTTTTTTTATTATTAATTCTGCCAGATTGCTTTGACTGAGGGGAAGTGTGTGTGTGTGTATGTGTACGTGCATAAGCGTGTTTGCGTGCGCGTGGGTGTGTTTTCGTGTGTGTTGGTGGGGGTGATTTGGTAGCTAAACATCACAGCCATTCAGAGAAAAAAGCTGCAATATTGATTTCATAGCACAGAGTTGAACAGTTATTTTCCAAAGCATTGTGCTCACGTACTTAAAAGAGAGACTATAGTAAAAAATAGCGTAATGAATAAGGGCCTGTTTCCACTACACCCAGATTGGATGCAGAAAAACTGACACCAATGACTCCTGACTAAAATCTGAACAAAGAACCCACATGTTTTTCTTTAAGTCGATCATCACTTAGTCATGATCCAGTAGACAAGGTGAATGGTTCAATAACTTAATTTGATTGATTATAGTTCAATCTGTACTTAAAAAAATTCTAGAAGGTAAGTCTTGATGGCGGAGAGTGCTCTACGCCTTTACAAGCTCCACCTCCTGTTTATCCAGCAGTTTCCTTGGGTAGATAGGAAAGGATATCACCACTGCCAGATTTATGTATCTAGGCATGCTAGGCAGGGGGTCCATTCATATGTAGAATAGATCTGGGGAGCAGTTCTATGCACATACAATCAAGGGGTGGCTGGCACATGAAAAGAAGGGGTATAGGAAGAGCCTGTTTCCTGCCCTCCAAAACACATTATAATATTTATAAAATGCTTCTAAAACACTTAGCACACATTTGAATAGCATTCTATAAACATTCCCTTTCATGTCTATGTAAGTAGTATAGCGGTCTAGAACACAGATGTCACACTCAAGGCCCACAGGCTGAATGCGGCCCTCCTTGCCATCTTATTTGGCCATCAAGAGCTTCAAATGTGCATCATTGTAATCAGTAAACTATCTACACTGCCTTCCCAACCAGAGGAGCACACCTGTGACAGTGTTTCTGGCTGAAAGTTGTCAGTTTAAGCTAGGGTGGAGCAAAAACTCACAGGAACCCCCCCCCCCCCCCCCCCCCCCCCACACGCACACACACACAATTAAATTAGCATGGAGAACCAAACTACCCTGTATGGCTGGTAAAACACAAGTACACCTCCTTCCTACATTTCATAGTAGCGCAGCAGAGCAGTGTAATATTTACCTGCTCCAGCGATGCATCATGTGTCTTCTGTTCTTCCCAGCAGCTGCACGCTCCATGCTTGCACACCTAGGACCCGATCACGTGACATGCATTCAGACCCAGAGGTATGAAGTATAGATCACGTTGCTGTCTGGAACTTCAGAGGAGACCTGAAGCAGCACTGGAGCAGGAAAACATTAAACTGCTCCAATGTGCTACTCTGCAGAAGGGGGAGCAAGCCCCCAAGGTCGCTATAGTTACGTCACTTAGTTTAGACTGTTTAAATGTTACATCTTGATAAACTGTTTGGCCCCTGACTTGCAGTACATTTTAGATTTTGGCCCCTTTCGTGATTGAGTTTGACACCCCTCGTCTAGAAGAAACTACAGAAACTTTACAGAACGGTAGATCGGCCAATTCGCTAAATAAATGGCTGAAAACTGCCATTGACAAAAGTCTCTTCAACCGCTTTCACATCATTATAATAAGTCGGCTTGGCAGCGCATTGGCAATTTTTGAGCTGTAAAAGTGTAGAAAACCTGTGGCCTCTCTACCATATGATAAGGAACCATGTAATCTTGTGACAACGGAGAGAGAGAGCAAAACCAGCACAGTGCTGGCTTTGCTCTCTCTCTCCGTTGTCACAAGATTACCATGCACTTTATCATACTGCCATGCACTTTATCATACTGCAGTTTAAAGGGACCCATACCCTTACAGTCCACAGTTCATCACAGCCCAGCCAAGCCCCCTGCTGTAATCTTTTTTGAGTGCTGGAACTCCACTTTTCTCCACTTGATAAGTAACCATGTAAACCTACCTAGTTTTTTCATGTACTGTGGGAGGTGAAAATGTATTTGTGTAGATGTCTGTAAGTACAGTAAGTAATTTTTAGACTGATATTTTTATTGTGTTATACGAATTCCCAGGTATGTATAAACCAGCTTGCCCATTTATTACAGCATGTCCCCACTGCCTCTTACATGAAGGGAAAGAGGAAGTGATAGCAAGAAAAGAGGAAGGAAAGATTAGCAGTAAGTTATCAGTAAAAGGACATCAATAAGCTGAGCTCATTTCTGAAAAACGGAGGGGTGGGGTGATGGAGACAAAAAATGTGTCCTCATCAGTCTGGTCTTGCAAAGGAAGACAAAATCCTCCCATCTCCTTTGTTGTAATCTTCATACAGTGTGTGACCAGCTTTATGCTTTTATTCGCCAATCATCATTTTCCAGTGCAGGTTTAACACTTCTTTTTTTTTGCTTTGCCCGAGGCCGCTTGCTTTTCGCACACTACACACTGCTGAACCAGTTTTTCCAATTTACACATTCACTAAGGAAATGCACATTACGGAGCTGAAAGTTTATTCAAGCGGAACGATAAGCAGACAGCTGAGTACACTGACTGTGCGCATACACACACGTGAGATGTCTAAACTCGCTAAGTCTGATGAACACAGCACAGCTAGAGAGCACAGCCAGCAACATGACCTCGCTTGCCTGCTCTGCAGTCCCAGTGTAGGGGTAATTTAATCCATCTCCATTTTTAGCATTTTTTAAATGTTTTATCTAGTGTAAGGAAATAGTGACTGATCTTTTAGTCAGATTTCCTCTCATATATAGCTGGTTCATAGCTAGTATAGCTGTAAAACTGAAAGCAAACTGATGTGATGTCTGTGTCTGATGTCTGTGTTCACTATACCTATTACACACACCTATTCCCTCTTGTAAATTAGCCTCTGATCAGAGGCGCCCATATTCTATTCACCTTGCTACAAGGCACTGTGTATTGACCTGAGGAAGCAGGCTAGTACCCATGAAACGTGTTGACTATTTTGTGTTTTGAATAAATACTTTTACAGTACTACTGGTGTTGTTGTCGTCAGGAGAGGTAAGACATTACCTCTCATTCTTATTTTATATTATTAGAAGTTTAAATATTTTTTTACATTTGGGCACCTCCATCCTTATCTGGAGTATACAGATAAACTTCCATTGGAAGTAATGCCGTATACACGTATAATGCCGTATACTCAAATACAAGTCAACCTTGTGTATAAGTCGACCCCAATAGTCAACCCTCTTAAGTTGGAATTTTTATTGACTAAAGTATAAGTCTACCCAGTAAAGTTAATGACTGCACTTGGGGACCAGGAGAAGTTAATGACTGCACTGCATTCAGTATTGCAGCCATTAACCTCTCCTGTCCCTTAAGTGCAGCCAATACCTCCTCCAAGCCCCCAAGTGCAGCAATTATTCCCTCCCATTTATGTAGCCTAGTATTTCCCCCCTGCCCCTTTTCTTGTTAATTGTTGTGGCCAGGTCTTTCAGACCTTTGTTGTCTTGGCATTTCCTTTCCTCAAAAGTATAACTAACCACTGGGTAAATTGCTACAAATGGGAATGTCACTATTAGTACACACATTACTCAGTGTGCTCAGTGTTGCAAGTGACTCATGTACAAGTCGACCCCTATACTTTTATGAAGTGAATCAGACCTAAATTTCTAGACTTATACTCAAGTATACACATTAGTTCTTTTTTCCCACCAAAAAACTACAAACCCAGGAGAATGACCTTCCAGCTTCTGGCAGGACCAGGAAAACCGAGCGGTTAATTTCCCACTGGCTTATACAGTGGTTGCAAGGATCTGCACACAGCTCTTACGAGTATAGCTGTATATATTTACAACTTCCCATTTATTAATGGTACTACACCATTGGGCTCCTGGTCTCTCTATTTACCTAGGTATTCTTGAGTACAAGGTCATTATAAGGATCATCGAAACCCTCCTATATATTTCTTATTGTGGATGATACTCAAAAAGTGAACAGGCTGCAGACTAAACAGGTCTTATTTTCATCCCTGAACCTGCACTGGAAAATAAAGATGTGGAATATGATTAACTAACATGCAACAGGTCCACTTTCTTTGCTCCAGTTTTTATAAGTGAGGAAGAGGAAAGAAAAAAATGGATACAATAACACTATACAAAATCAATAAGAACAAATAATGATAATAACACATTAAAACAGATTATAACGCAGTACATTTAAAGGAAAAAGTGAACGGTACAAGCAAAATTCTTTGAAAAGCATTAGAAGACTCATTGAAAAAGCAAGGTATTCAGATTATTCAGGCACTTGTGAAGAAACACATAGCAGTTTAGGGTGTCAGACCACTCAGCTCTGAGCTGGCAGAAATCTGTATTGGCAAGACAGAGAGCTGTGCAGCAAAGGCTTCTGGGAAGAGCGACACTGGAGTGATTTTCCCAAATATGACACAAGCTGGGTCAGAAAGCAGAAGAAAGTGGGCAGCACACGTGGGCGGTACCTGGGCAAACTCCTCCAAATTCTCGTTAAAGAGTTTGTGGTTATACTGGGATGTCGGTCGCTGCTTTTTCACCCTCTGTGACTTACTGGTACTGGACTGCATCCTGAAACCAACCGTGTGACATACAATTCACCCACACACAAATCCTTGCTCCAGATTCATATAATGCATAACATTGTCATCATAAACCACCAATACTTATATAATATTATATACCGTTCACTTACAAAAAAAGTGAACCCGATGTGAAAATAAACTGATGAGATAAACAATTATATTTATTCTTCTGCTCCTAAAAATGACTTTTTTAAGTATCCCAGGTTTTTTTTTTCATATTTAAACATTTACAAAGCAGGTTGAATGCTTTACGCTCTCTAATCAGTGGCAGCTTATTAAGTGTCCCAGAGTTAGAAAAAGGTTAATAGTTCATATATTTATCTCTCTCCTGGCCTCAGAAGTTGTATTCTGCCAAGAAAACTTTTATGGCAGTAATCTGTTTATGAGTGATGTTTTCTATATTCCCAACAAGGTACCGAAAAGACAGAAGCTGTCACTTCCATGCCTAGAAATTAACTCTTTCAGGCAACAAAATAAAGTAAAACAGCCTGGCTATTAATATGTTTTGTGTACATACACGTTGATCTCATCATGTCACATATTTCCTCGGGTACACTTTAAGGCCTGAGCATACTTCTGTCTGCTTTTTTCAATGTATCAGACTGACAGGTGTTGCTTAAAAGCATAAGCGCGTTAGTCTGCTCTGGCCTGGGCCTGAACACACTGACGCGTTTCTCTCGGCTTTTCAGCAGCAATCAGAGTTACAGATGCTGACAAGCAGGCACAAGTAGACAGACGTATTTTCATTTGGCAGTGTTGTAGCTTTAGGGTCTGTGCACAGAGTTCAGAGTTCCGATTGCTTTCTGAATTCTGCCTGAGCTCAGCCTGAAGAAAAGCATTGGGGTGCGCCTAGAAAATATGAGCAACTAACTTCAGATTGAATGAGAGCTGCAGTCACCGGGCAATGAAACTTACGCTAGAAGGACACCTGAACGAAAGTCAAAGGTCTACTTACGCAACCCAATATCAATGGGATACAGAACCTGTGTGCACATTCAGCATCCAAGCCTGTCATTATATGTGACATTAGGGATGGTCAATGAGATGCAAATCATTTTGAGTTGATGCAGCATTATGTACATTTTGTGTACACATTTATGCAGCTTGAAGATGAACCAATCAAATCCTGTTCAGGTAATATTTGATTGGTCCTTTTTCAAGCTGCATAAATGTGCATACAAAATTTGCATAATCCTGCATCAACTCCAAATTATTGGCATCTCAATGACCATTAACATGTGGCATACAGGCAACTAAGATTGGATCAATTAGAGTATTGAGATTTACGATAGTAGAGGGTGATATTGGCACTGGGTGTTATGAAACAACTCACAATATCACATTTGTTTGTGTTAGTGGGTCATTTTGGCATCAGCTTTCTGTTTTCCATAGACATTCCAATGAAGGGGGGAGGGGCGGTGTGTTATCTGTCAGAATTATTAGATGGTGTTGGGTATAGATTAGGAAGGTTGGCATAGGAGAGGGTTAGAGGAATATTTAGTTGTGAAAATAAGTCATTAGGAATGAGATAAAAAACAGAGGGAAGGATGATGTTAGGAGTCAGAAAGTGCTCAATCCTGAGGGACTGGTAATATAAAAAAGATTAAACGATTTATTCAGCATGATTAAAAGGACAACGCGTTTCATGGGTCTCAGCCCACGTCTTCAGGTAAGTACAAGTGCCTTTAAAATATGGTCACAAGCACGGATGCCAGAAAAAATGAATTTTTTTCTGGTGTCCTTGCTTGTGAACATATTTTAAAGCTTTTCTTATGCGTTTGGCATAATTACTGAGCAGTGACACTGTGTTTAGTACACTCACAATCATTTAAGCTGAACTCCGACTAAACACAATAAATCTGAATATAAATAAATATGTGTGAACAATTTTGCCTGTCACAATATATTTGATTCTGTCCAGCTGCAGTTGTGGTTCGCACACTCGTATACTCCACTAACCGGCTAGTGACTAAATCTGTCCTCTGTTACAGCTAAAAAGTACACTTTCCAGTTCAGAAGAAAAACACTGTGTCTTTGAACAAAATCCATCCATTACTCCTAGCTGGCACCACCTTATACTATTATTCCATTATTCTTGATTGCAAGTCTCCTTATTTCAGATGAATACATCACAAGGACTTTGCAATCCTCATTTCAAATTTGTTACCTTGATTGGATCTGCAGAGACAGACACGCCCATAGCTCAGCCTTCCTGCTAGCAAAGTGAGTCTTGGGTGTGTCAGCTTTCTGATCAGTGCCAGTGATGACTCCAGAAGAGTTGCAATACTATCTGCTCTGTGCAGCTAATTATACTTTCAGGAAGAGGGAAACTACTGGGCATAACTAGAATCACTACAGTACAGAAGGCTTCGGAAGTCTTTGGGAGCCATGCTCCCAAAGATGGGTGGCTCTGTACTGCGCCTGCGTGAGCGCGTGAGTACGGAACCGCCCGCCTTTGGAGCACTTGGGCTCCTGGAGACTTACGAAGCTTCCTTCAGTGGCAGAAAGTAGTATTTGACCAATCTGGTCTAATACTGCTACCGGGGGAGCCAGCACAGCAATTAGGATCTATAGGACCCCCTTTTTTTTAAGTGGTTCCCATTCACTTTAAAGACCATGTTCTGCAAAATAAATCCCTACTTCAGGTTCCTCCAGAGTAAGAAGGGCTGGAATAACGACTTAAAAGCAAGTATTTTATACCTGCCGGAGTTCAGATTTAACAATCAACAGCATACTACTAAAGGTGGCCATACACTTATAGGTTTGCAGCAGATTCGACCATCAGATAGATTTCTGTCAGATGCCTGTCAAGTCGAATCTGACAGGAATCCATCTGATGTGTGCCACACTTTAGAAACAGATTTCCAATCTATTGGAAATCGATCTGAATGCATTATTGGACCATTAGATACAATGCAACTCTATGGGCCATCGATCTGCTACCAGCAGCAGATCAACCTAGATTATCCATCCTGTCAGATAAATCAAATTGATCGAAATCGGCCACATGTCGAACGATAGCTTTGATAGAATCTGATCGATCGATGGCTGAAATTACTGAGCAGTGTATGGGCCTCTTAAGTCTGACCTAGTCAGTAGGTTACACACACTAAATGCACCAAGTTTCTTCTAGAGATGTCACTTCTCTCATTCCCATACAAGTCACACATTGTATACATACCCAGAGATCTTACTGTGTGATTCAGCAGCTGTGGGGGGGAAATGGAAAGACATATTTAGTTACTAAATGTAAACTTTCTCAGCTGTCAGATAAGCATTACTGTATACAGAAAAGTAAAATACATCACAGCTTCAGGATAATTTAGAAAAAGAAAATACCCTTTGGGCCGTATTACACAGGGCGACTCCCTTTCCAGCTACAGATTCCCAGCAAGGCTTTGCCTAATTGCAGCTGCTAGGTTAGTAATGGCCCCCAGAGATTAGAGTGTTTTGTTGCTCTGCTGTAGTGTAGCTAGTGACAGAGCACTCTAATGCTGATTTCAAAGTCTATCATATGCCTAATAACTCAGGAATAAACTCTTTGGGCGGGAACTCACTAGCAGTCACAAACTGAAAACAGTAAGCATTTGCGATTTGTTTTAACCTTTTTCGGTACAATCTGAAGGAATGCGATTTTTCCCTGCATACCTTTCAATCACGACCGCTCTGAAAATGCTGCAGGCATAACTGTAGTAGTGGAATCACCTCATAGGGCTGGAACCCACAAGAGCGTTTTTTTGAGCATTTTGGCAGCGCTGCGATACGCTAGCGTTTTGCCAAAACGCTCAGCTGATGTTAATGAATGGGGCAACTTCCACAGGAGCGTTTGCGTTAACGCAAACGCAGGACCTGCAGCATTTTGGGAGCGTTAGCGCTTCAATGTAAAGTATTGAAACGCTAGCAGAAACGCTCAGCAAAACCTAAACTGAGCGATTTTGCTAGCGTTTTGCGGTTCAGCACACTGTAACAAATTTAAAAAGAATTCACAGGACCAATCAGGATAAAAACGCGAAACGCAAAACGCTACACAACCGCTGAGGAAAAAAATACACTGTTGCAAAACGCGACCGAAAACGCACATGAATCCGCTTGCAAAACGCTCAGACAAAACGCTAGCGGTTGCGTTTTGCGTTTGCGGATTTCAGTGGGTTCCAGGCCTAAGGGTTCCATTGCCCCAGTGCTTTGCAAATTGCTGGAGATCCGCAAGCACATGAAAAGCGCTCTTAGTGGGCCCAGGCCCTTTCCATTTTTGGCCTATATTAACCCATAGCTACATACTTCCCGACCAGGAGATGTAATCACATTAAAAGAAACCTGAGATGATAAAAAATATATATATACATACCTGAGGTTTCCACCAGCCCCCTTCAGGCTAATTGTTCCCTCCACGTTTTCTCAGGCTGCCTGGATCCTCCGCTAGGCTGCCCAGTAGCTCCTCCAGTTGGGGCGTACTGCGCCTGCGTGGCCATCACCAGGAGCATTCGCGGCCAGACTGCGCCTGTGCTGTCAGGCAGATTTACTAGGCCACCAAGCGGAGGATCCAGGAGGCCTGAGAGGATGGCGAGGGAGTGAGCAGTCTGAAGGGGGCTGGAGGAAGCCCCAGGTATGTATATATTTTTTTTAATCATATCAGCGACACTTTAATGAACTACATCTATTTGGCGTGCATTGCGGTGACTGTGAGCGTGCGTCATCAACGCATGTATTTCATCCTGCTATACAGGGAAAGAAAAGATGGAGGCTTGTATATAGACAGGGTTGGAGAACTTTGCTGAATTTACTTTAAGGCACTGCTGTTTTCAAAGCAAAATATCACAGAAACTATAGTGCTTGTTTTTATGCTAACCTGGTGCAAATACAGCATGAACAGAACACTTGGGCTATATATTCTAAACACTGCATCTTCCAAAAAAATAAGTAAAAACTTATAGTCGGTAAAGGTGTATCAAAAGATTTAATTAGCAATGACTCCTGCTTCCTTCTTAAAGTGGATCCAAGATGAAAAACTAACTATAACAGGTAACTTCTCTATAGATCTTATCTAAAGTTTAGATAGTTTACACAGCAAATCTAGCTGCAAGCAGCTTCAATAGTCTATGATTATTTATTCCTGTGATATAATGAGGGCAGCCATGTTCTGTTTGTCACATTGTTACAGGCCTGAGGGCTGGAGATGTTATCAGTTTGCCTGTGTGTAACAGTTCCCTCTCCTCCTCCCTTCTCCCCTCTGCCTCTGAAATCTCTGGCCAGTAACCTCCTCCTCCTCCTGCCCAGACTGAGCTCCTATAAGCCCTTGCTACAGTGCCAAGGCACTCTAAAAAGCTGTGGGCGGGGCTTGTTTAGTTTATAGGGAATTAGAGTATTAAAACAAAATGCAATGAGTAAAAGTTTATCTCGGATCCATTTTAAGTTCTTACACAGGTAAAATCACTATGGAACATGTGATCAATCTGTATGAATCTGATTGGCAGGTTACAATCACATGTTGCTACAGGCTGTCTCTGAAACCTAGCAAATTACTTTTATTCTTATACATGATTTCTCCTACTGTAGAAACTTTGTAGCAGAAACCAATCATCTCTACTATCCTCCAGAAAAGACAGAACATTTTTTCAGAGCTGCATGACCTCACCGAAATTTTGCACTGCGATATTCCAACTTAGAGGTCCCTCTTTGGGAACCAAATCCCTCTGTCCCTCTTTCTTCTTCATTTGTCCCTCTTTCAGGACTCATGTACAAATCTATGTTAATATAAGTATTTTTCTACTGAAAATGTGTTTAAAGGGATACTGTAGGGGGGTCGGGGGGAAAATGAGTTGAACTTACCCGGGGCTTCTAATGGTCCCCTGCAGGCATCTTGTGCCCGTGCCTTCAATCACTGATGCTCCGGCCCCGCCTCTGGTTCACCTCTGGAATTTCAGACTTTAAAGTCTGAAAACCACTGCGCCTGCGTTGCTGTGTCCTCGCTCCCGCTGATGTCACCAGGAGCGTACTGCGCAGGCACAGACCATACTGGGCCTGTGCAGTGCGCTCCTGGTGACATCAGCGGGAGCGAGGACACAGTAACGCAGGCGCAGTGGTTTTCAGACTTCAAAGTCTGAAATTCCAGAAGTAAACCGGAGGCGGGTCCGGAGCATCGGTGAGCAGCTGCGTGGGCACAGGATGTCTGTGGGGGACCATTAGAAGCCCCGGGTAAGTTCAACTCATTTTCCCCCGACCCCCCTACAGTATCCCTTTAAGTAACTTTATTCCCATCCTTTAAATTGATATATTTCTTAATTTTCAATGTTAATATGAAGAAAAACTACTGATGATAAAGAGGACCAGTAAGGTTTGAATTCTAAAATTACATCTGATGCTTATGCGTTTTTAGTGGTATGCGTGGCTAGGGGTGTGGCAGAGTTATTAGAGGTGTGGCAGGGGCGTGTTTTAACCTCCCTAGCGTTCAGGTCGAGCTCAGCTCGTCCAGAGACGCCGGAGGTCATTGCTCAGGCCCTGCTGGGCCGCTACCCGACGTGAAAGAGGGCCCCCCGCGCGCAGCCTGGCCAATTAGTGACAGAGCGCTGAGGGGTGGATCGGGACTCCCTATGACGCCATGACGTCGATGACGTCACGACGTTTGTTGCCATGGCAACGGGGGTTAGCCCTAAAGGAAATCTTGTTCAGAACGGGATTTCCTTATGGGCAAGCGCGCCGGCGGCGATCGGAGGGGTGGGTGGGAAAGCGCAAGGAGGGGGGCATCATGTAGCTAGCGATAGGCAAGCTACATGAGAAAAAAAAAATTGGCCAAAAAAAACCACCTGCGCCCGTGGGTTTTCAGAACGCCCAGCAGGTTAAAGTGTCCCTCTTTCTCATCTCAAAAAGTTGGGAGGTATGTGAATTGCGAGGACGCTCTTAGTGCAAAAAGTGATGCCAAAAAAATCTTACACCAATGTAAAACACAACAAGCTAGGTGAGCACCTTTCTGTAGGTCTCTGGGGAGCCAGATCTTTCACTTACCTTTGTCTATGGCCTCTTTTAGTCTGTCCCGCTTTGCCTGCAGTTTGCAAATGGTGCTTCTCCCTGCCAAGTATTTCTGCAACTTCTAAAAGATGTAAATAAAAAAAACAGTCATATTGAGTCATATTTTCCTGGAGGGCAGATAGAATATCAAGTCACAAAGTGGTCACTCTATGCATAAACAAAGCCATAGCAAAAGTCAGTAAGACAATGGCAGTTCATACACAGCTGTAGCTCAGAAGACTAAAATACCATTTTCATTATTCATTAAAGAGACACTGAAGCGAAAAAAAAATGATGATATTATGATTTGTGTGTGTAGTACAGCTAAGAAAAAAAACATGAAGATCAGATACATCAGTCTAATTGTTTCCAGTACAGGAAGAGTTGAGAAACTCCAGTTGTTATCTCTATGCAAAAAAGCTATTAAGCTCTCCGACTAACTTGGTCGTGGAGAGGGCTGTTATCTGACTTTTATTATCTCAACTGTAATTGAACTGTTTACTTTTCCTCTGGCAGAGGAGAGGTCATTACTTCACAGACTGCTCTGAAAGACTCATTTTGAATGCTGAGTGTTGTGTAATCTGCACATATTATAGGATAATGCAATGTTAGAAAAAACACTATATACCTGAAAATAAAAGTATGAGAATATTTTCTTTGCTGCTAATCTTCTACACAACCAATTCATTATATCATATTTTTTTTTCGCTTCAGTGTCTTTTTAAGAAAAAAAAAGCCACAGCGCTGTGCCAACGCCCTAAACTATAACAATCTATTAGGTATTATTATACGCCTTCATATCACAGGAAATACATTTTTAATTTATTGATAATCACTTTTCTGCCTTTCAGTATCAACATGAATATACAAGTATTCTACAAGAAGTAGAGAAGTGTATACAAAGCATCCCCGCCACGACTGGGGGAAACCACTCTGACGCCATTTTTAGGGATCACTGAATCTTGGAATGTAACACTCCCATTAAAGGGAATCTGTATTCACAAAATGAAGTATAAACAAACATCCCTGCCTGTTTGGGGTCATCTCCTAGCCCCCTCTGTAATATTTTTGCTGCTCTCTGCTGCAATAAAGAGGGTAAAAAAACTGTTTTGTAAACAGAAAAGATGGCCACCAAAACAGGAAGTACATCAGCAGAGCAGTGAACTCAGTTAATACACAGTAAGTATACAGAGAATTCAGTGAGTTACACATTGAATTCAGTCTCCAGAGGTTATGTGCAAGTTTTAAAAGAGCTCTGTGTCAATGAAGCATGACAAGCTGTGTTTTTAGAGCCTGGAGTCCTGTCAGCCTGACAGGCAGCTTCCTCCTCAGCCAGCTATTCTTTGTTCAGTTTATCAGTCTGTGTTTATCAACCTCACAGATAGCAGACAAGCTGACAGTGAGAGCAGGGACATTGTCTGTGAGTAATACTCATCACAGGAGCACTGGAGGGGCTTGGAAGGAGTTAACTTGTTCACATTACTGAAGAGTTGGCAGCCTTCCAGAAAGCCTACAAATCCTACAGGGGAAAGATAAGTTGATTTATTACAGAGATGGTGCAAGTAGAAAGTGCTGCAGTAAGCCAGAGCACAATGAAACAGCCTTAGGAACTTGTAGGATAAGAGAAATACTGCTAACATTTTTGTTACAGAGTCTCTTTAACCACTTGCCGACCGCACGCTTATACCGTGCGTCGGCAAAGTGGCAGCTGCAGGACCAGCGACGCAGTACTGCGTCGCCAGCTGCAGGCTGATTAATCAGGAAGCAGCCACTCGCGCGAGCGGCTGCTTCCTGTCAATTCACGGCGGGGGGCTCCGTGAATAGCCTGCGGGCCGCCGATGGCGGCTCGCAGGCTAAATGTAAACACAAGCGGAAATAATCCGCTTTGTTTACATTGTACGGCGCTGCTGCGCAGCAGCGCCGTAAGGCAGATCGGCGATCCCCGGCCAATCAGCGGCCGGGGATCGCCGCCATGTGACAGAGGACGTCCTGTCACTGGCTGCACAGGACGGATAGCGTCCTGTGCAGTCCGGATCACTGGGGGGACAGGTAGGAGAGGGAGGGGGAGGGAATCTCGCCGCGGAGGGGGGCTTTGAGGTGCCCACCCCCCCGCAACATGCCACCAGCAGGAGCGATCAGACCCCCCCTGCACATCATCCCCATAGGGGGGAAAAAGGGGGGGGGCGATCTGATCGCTCTGCGTGCCCGCTGATCTGTGCTGGGGGCTGCAGAGCCCACCCAGCACAGATCCCATCAAACAGCGCTGGTCCTTAAGGGGGGGTAAAGGGTGGGTCCTCAAGTGGTTAAGCACCTTATCCTAGTGCAATGGGAAGCAGCTGAAAAGGACCATGTCCAGTCCAGCTTTCCCCTGCGATTCCCAGGTGGTCAGCTTTTGCAATTGAGTTTTCCACAAACGTTTTGCGGCAATCGTTCTGTGATTTTTCAGATGCAGAGGCATAAACGCATGGAAAATCGCAAACGCAAAACAGGAACGAACGGTCACGATGAGCGTTTCCCGAGTGAAACTATTGACTTCAATAGCCTGTGGAATTGTGCGCGTTTTGCAGTCCGCAGCCTCCGGGCCCTCCTATTTCCTCACACAGCCCAAAATCATAGAGATAAGTTTAACTGGTTCCCCCCTAAAATTGGCCATAGATGATGGTCATATGACTATGACAAGGATTAGCTTGTGAGCCCCTCTGAGGGAAAGTTGACTAGACTATGTACTCTGTACAGCGCTGTGGAAGATGTCAGCGCTATATAAATACTAAATAATTCTCTCTAAGGATTTCGATAGAAATACAGACATGGCAAATTCTGTTTGGGCTTTATTCACTCTATAGCCCAGGCATAGTATATGCATACATTTTGCCACAAAAAAAGGAAAAAAATCCAACCCCAGAACCCCGCAATAATGCAGGTTGTAATCTGATCTTCCTTGCTGTCTGTTTTCAATTGAAAATGCACGCTGCAACGGACACCAACTAATACCAAAAACAAGTATCTACGGATAGAGCGGATTTGATTTACTGTAAATACACATTTTATCCACTGTGACCATAAATGTTGCCAGTGTGAAACTAGCCTTAGCAACTTGAAAAAATCTTGCTGTTACTTATTGCACTATGCAGGAGCCAAATAGAAAACATTGAGTTTTCCTCACAAAAGTGAAATTTCCCGTTATCAGGTTCCATATCCCCCAACCTATGTGTCCTCACTGAAACATAGAAGGTCTCTGTGTCCTGCTGGTTGGCTCTCCTCTTCGCTGTGCTTGTCTTACTGCTGGTGTCTGATCCAGTGGACTTGAGTGACTCCGTAGACTGGCTTGACTGGAATGCATCCGACAAGTCGTAATCCTCACCTCCGATAAGTTCTAGTAGGGACTGAAGGGTAGCTTTGAGCGTCTTATTCACCTAAGGGAAAACGAAGGGAGGGAAAACTGCTTAACATGGTCCAAAATATCAGCCCAAAGGCAACCCCCCCTTCATAGGACAAGTAAAACCAAAGTGAAAACCAAATACTCACCTGTGGAGAGGTCTATAGAGCCTTCCCGCTCCTCTCACAGTGCCCTCATTCCAGCAGTGCTGTCAGCCTTGCTCCACGTACTTGGCCAACTGGTCAAATACACCTTCAGGGATCCTGGGAAGGCTTTGGAAGCACTAGTGTCCCCGTGTGCTTCCAAAGATTGGCAACTCCGTACTGCGCATATATAAGCGCACTTGCATATGTGCAATATGGAGCAATTCGTCTTCAGAAGCACTCAGGGAGGCCAATGCTCCCAAAGCCTTCCGAGGGCTGCCGGAGGTGGCACATTTGAACAGGGGACAGCGCTGGAACCAGGACATAGAGAGGGGACAGGGAAGGCTCTATTGGATACGGAGCCTTCTCTCTACTAAGGTGAGTATGTGACCTTTTTTTATTACACATCTGCTTTAAAATCAGTTACAGGTGAAACCCCAAAAATTAGAATATCGTGCAATAGTCCATTTATTTCAGTAATTCAACTTAAAGGTGAAACTAATATTTGAAATAGGAACTCTTTGCATGTGTTTTGGATTATCGTATAAGACACTCTGGAATATAAGACGCACCTAGGTTTAGAGGGCAAAAAACAACGGGGAAAAAATATAGTAAACCTGGTGTGTCCATGTTTCAGGAGCGTCTTGTACATGTTCTGCCCCAAATGGTGTCCCCCATTTGTCCTGCTGTGTCCCCCATGTGTCCTCCTGTGTCGCCCATGCCCCCTCATGTGTCCTCCTGTGTCTCCCATATGTCCTCCAGTGTTGTCCCCATGTGTCCCCCTTGTCTCCCCATATGTCCTCCTGTCCCAGCTTCTGTCAGCAGTGTGCCCCCGCCCCCCCCCCCCGTGTCTTCTGCTCCCCTGTGTAAGTGTAGCAGCAGCTGGCATACCTAATCCATGGTGCCCGCAGTTGTGATGACTTCACTTCCGTGTGACTCCCCCTAGTGAACAGCTTGGGCTGATCACATCATCAGCACAAGCCATCACTAAGGGAAGCTGCGCACGACAGGAGAGTTCTGTGATCCCCACAGGCGCCATGGATTAGGTAAGGCAGCTGCCGCTACACTTACATGGAGGTGCAGGAGACAAGGTGGAGAGAGCGGAGGCACGGGTGGAGCGGACACACCGAGGACAGAAGGCGAGACACATGCAGGGAACCCCCAACGTGGCAGCAGGTTGGTGGTTCAAATCGGCAGGCGTTCGTAAGTCGGGGATTCCCTACATTTGCCGTTTAAGATGTAGGGACTTTTTCTACCCATATTTAAGGGAGAAAGAGTGCGTCTTATATGGCGGAAAATACAGTTATTAGCTGGGCAGAGTCTGACACTTTGAGCCTAGAATATTGAACATTTTAACAATATTCTAATGATCTGAGTTTGGAGTTCTCATAAGCCATAATCAAAATTAAACCAAATAAAGGCTTAAAATATCTTGCTTTGCATGGAATGAGTCTATTTCGGATGTTAATTTCACCTTTTAAATTGAATTTCTAAAATAACTTTTGCATGATATTCTAATTTTTTGAGTCTTACCTGTACGAGAACTATTATTTCATGTATGGACTGTGCAAAATTATTGTCATAAGATTACTAGGTAGACATGGTAGTGTTTATTAATCCTATTATTACAACAACTTAAAAAATATATATTTTTAGGATTGATAATATCTGCATTTAAAGGGGACTTGGATGCTTTCCTTGCACTGAAAGACATCCATGTCTGTAATTAAAATAGAAATATGCCTTCTTAAAATAGAAGGCATTTGCGCATTTCTGTTTTGCATAGCATTTTAGAAAGAGATCTTTTTGGTCTTTTTTTTTAGCCCCAGCAAGCTCTGGTTCTCCATGAGCTTGCTGGGCGCTCTGTAACTCTGGGTGTCTCCTCCTCTATAGAGTCACATTAATCCATGCCATGCACTGAGGATCAAGCAGTCTGTCTGTATGCATGTTGGATTATTGTGGCTTTGTACAATTAACAACCTGACACAATATTGCATTCCGGTGATTCTGGAGGTCTGTTTATCTTTTAGGGGCAATTTGCATATTCGGCAGTGATGCATTGTGGGAGACATCATAAGCTCACTCCAATGTGAATAATAGGAAATACCTTCCATTTCTGTTTTGCATAGCATTTTAGTAAGAGGGATTTTTTGTTCCCTTTTAGCCCTTCGCACACTCCTAGCAGTTCTGGTTCACCATGAGCTTGCTGGGAAATCTGTATTGTCATATTTGACACATTTTGGCCTCAATTCACTAAGCTTAACTCCTGTCTTTAATAACTCTTCTGAGCTGTTTTACAGTTATCACCATGGTGATATAATTGTGATAACTGTAAAACAGCTCAGAAGAGTTATTAAAGACAGGAGTTAAGCTTAGTGAATTGAGGCCTATATCTGATACTGATTAAATATATTATTTTAAAATCATATAGTGAAGGAAGGCCTAAATTAATCATACCTAATAATCATCAAGTGTCCCAGCGTCCTGTCCGTGTGTCAGTGCTTTTGCGCTATTGCGCATGTCAAGCACTGACAGCCGTTAGGACAGGACGCAGGGCGGACGGGCGCCCGCCCGCTCAGTGTGCGACCAGCGGGTGTGGGTGCGCGACCGTGAGTGCGTGACTGGCGGGTGCGCGCGCATGCAGCACACGGTAATGGAAGACCTAGAGCCCGTTTTCAAACGGGCTTAGGTCACTAGTAAAACATATTAAGCAATTTGACATCCATCAAGAGATGATCAATTTATTTTACATAAAGTCTTCAATATGAGAATTCATGGAGAAGTACACCTCACTTCAGCTTCATGTTGGCCTACAAAGAAACCAGAAGCATGCTCTCACCACGTGATCTTGCCCAACCAATCAGAGACTTAACAGATCACATGCTTCTCCATACGTTTGTGTCAACTAAATTTACATTTCTAATCTCAGTATCCCAACCATGCGGTATATTTAGAAAACAAAAGATCATGAATATATGTCCTTTTGGAACATCACAATACTTCTGAATGGAGATTTCAATTTGCTATTGCTTATCAATTTATAGGCTTGATTCACTAAACCGTGATAACATTACAACTTAATAATATGATGAAGTCCTACTCTACTCCAACAGATTTGCTAGATCATTTTAAAGAAAATAACCGTGTTAAAATAAAAAGTACCTGAAACAGTTACAAACTTTTGCTTTCACTTTCTGTAAAAATAAGCCTTATAAAGTAAGTAAATTGTTTGAAAAAATTAAGGTTTTCCATGAAACCTTATGCAATTACACAGACAGACACTTTGGCTCCTTTTGCGTTAAGAACCGCGATCCAACGCAAAATTGCACTGCGCTCACACAGCCTTCAATTTCCACTCGCAAATTGCACTGTGAACCATCAATAACGCAATCACTTCAAAAATGGTGCAGAACGGTGATTACGCTTTGGGAGAAATCTTAACGTGCTAATGGAAAAGGAGCACTGCCATTTACATGTAAATCACGGTGTTGATGCGATAAGAAAAACATGAGTGATCCATTTTCTTCAGTTAACTGCAGCAAGTGGAAAAGGAGCCTAAGCAACACCTTTCCCCACTTACCACACTCTAAACTTTAGCTATCTATCTATACCTGACTACCTATACAGAAGGCCCCATACACCTAGCTACAGTATCTATACCTGGCCTACTATACAGAAGGCTCCTACGCCTAGCTATCTATACCTGACTACCTATACAGAAGGCCCCATACACCTAGCTGCAGTATCTATACCTGGCATACTATACAGAAGGCCCCTACACCTAGCTATTTATACCTAGATACCTATACTGAAGGCCCCTACACCTAGCTATCTATACTGAAGGCACCTATATCTAACTATATTATACCTGACTACCTATACAGAAGGCCCCATACACCTAGCTACAGTATCAATACCTGGCCTACTATACAGAAGGCCCCTACACCTAGCTATTTATACCTGGCTACCTATACTGAAGGCCCCTACACCTAGCTATGTATACTGAAGGCACCTATATCTAACTATACTATACCTGGCTACCTCTACTGAAGGCCCCTATACCTAACTATATATACAGAAGGCACCTTTACCTAGCTACCTAAATGTTGGTAGATCTCCTGGATTTGGCAAATTTTAAAGTAGCTCGCGAGCCGAAAAACTGTTCGTACCCCTGCTCTAAAGACTATACAGTACCTTTTTTTTCTCAAGTAAACAAAGGAGAAAAGTACCTGCATGACTGATTGTGACAGGTGTAGTAGAAACATTCCCTGACATGAACTTGGAAGATGCCACCCAGGAGTTGACAGAAATGCAAATGGCTGCTACTACTGTGACCTATATATTTTACACAGATTGCATTACTTTGGGCAAAAAACAGCTAAGAAGGATAAAATACCAGACTGTTAGAAAAATGTAAATACTTCCCATCTGCTTACAAAGATATTTTTCATTTTTCAACTATAAATATATGTGGGGCTACACACAGTGGTTAATGTGGTAGTGATTCTACACTTGCAGCAGGTCCAACTTGTTATGCTGCTAACCACATTTCTAGTGTGGCAACTGTCGACTATTAATAGTAATGCCAAATAAATGAAATCTCAAGATCACTAAGGCAGGGAACACACTTGCATAAATTGTGTGCGTTTTGCGCATGCACTGCCACACTAACCATTATAGTATTGGGGAATAGCACGTCGTACATGTTTTGTGCTTTAATTTTTCCCTGTGATTTTAAATTGGACCACTTTTGACTTTTTTCTGCACAACTCACATTCACAATTACGGTGTATTCTGCCTCTTCCGCATAATTTGGGTAACAAATGTGAAAAATTGCTTGCGGGAAATGGGTATACAGAGTGTTCCCTGCCTTAAAGTGAACCTCCAGACTAAAAATCTACTCAGCAGAACTGAAAAAGGCTTGGTGTTTCTTTAACAGTTTCACAGTATCAAAACTTTGGTTTTTCTTACAGAAATCTCATTTTTAGCCTAATTTTTAGCTAAGCTCCACCCCATCAAAGAAAACTGCCCAGGCTTTTTTCCCCTGATGCTGTGCAAAGCATGATGGGATTTCCTATGTTGTTATTCACATTGCCTAGCAACTGGGAGGGGTGATCAGGACACAGGACAGTTGGAACTGTGTCTTATGCTCCCTGTCACCTTCTTTCAACCAAAAAGATGGCTGCCCTCAGGAAATCACAAACCTTTGCCTGTTCTTTTAAAACAGGGTGGGTAAGAGATTATATTACCTATCGATTTTAATTAATATAACTAATGTAACTTAATGACAGTATGTTTACTTAGGCTGAAGTTCCTCTTTAAAGTAAGCAAACCACTGCCTCATCATATTGTTGCCCTTAATGAAGAACCTCCAGAAAGTTTCATAGGATTGCTGACTAAATACAAACAACAATCACTAGCTACAGATACTAGCTATACTACAATATTACCTAAGCTGCATTTCTACAAAGCTCTTCAAATTGGATTCAAATGGGTCATGAGAATGCTTGTTTAAAGGGAACCTAAACTGAGAGGGATGTGGATGTTTCCTTTTAAAACAATACCAGTTGCCTGGCAGTCCTGCTGATCTCAATGGCTGCAGTAGTAACTGAATCACACACCTGAAACAAGCATGCAGCTAATCCAGTCTGACTTCAGTCAGAGCACCTGATATGCATGCTTGTTCAGGGGCTGTGGCTGAAAGCATTAGAGGCAGAGAATCAGCAGGAGAGTCAGGCAACTGGTATTATTTTAAAAGGAAAAATCCATATCCTTCTCAGTTTAGGTTCCCTTTAATGATTCCAAATACCATGGGTGTAACTATGGTTTGGGGCCCCCTCATCAAAAATCTGCCAAATCTATTGAGTACTTCCTATGTTTGGATTACACTTGGACACTCATTTAATGCATCATGGAGTTCTGACTTAACAGCTCACCATTAAATAGTTTACAGCCACATAATGTTAGCATGTTATGTGAACCTCAAGGCCGGTTTTACACTTATGTTTTGCGGTTCGATCCTCCTGCCACTTCGCACCGCAAAAAATCTAAATCTTATGACCACTCAGTAGAGTGCGCCGACGGGGTCATATGCATAGGCGCGCCCCCTGCTCAGTGACGTACTCCCTGGTGGGTAGGAAGTACATCACTGGGATTCCCGTTGGTATGCGCATGCGCACCACCACTCACTGAGCTTTGTCGTTTACACTACCTACATTGCCCATAGACTTGCTTTACAGCATGCTCAGTGCGTCAAGCACAGGGCAAGCGGTAAAGCACTACACCCTTGCGGCGAATAGGCAGCTTACAGCACATTGCATCAAACCAAGTTAACTGTCCAAGGCCCCAAGTGTAAACAGGCCTCTAAGATCCTTTAACGCCTTCCAATACCCTCCGCAGCAGACCTTACTTTATTGTTCACACTAGACAGCAAGAGCGCCAAAGTGGCCCCATTAGGCCAAAATAAATAAAAATGGTACACATTATATACTGTATATAACAAATATATGAAAATCGACATGACATCAGACTTGCCTCTTCTGTTTCCAAATGTTCCCTTTCCAGTCTGGACTGGATATGCTGGAAGCGGGTGACTAACTCTTGATGGAACAGCGGCTCAGATCGCACTTCAATTACCTGAGGACAGAGAATGTCAGAGCAGGTGAGAAGAAAAGGGACAACTAACAAAAGTGCAAATAGTCTAACTTGCAAACAATAGTGCAAGTTTGCTTACCTACGTTGACTCAATATTAACAATATTTGGCTTTCGTTGTGTACTGCTAACCTTTAAGATTTTATTGCATTTACATTTAAAGTGTACCAGAGATCAAAATTACGAAAGATTTGATACTTACCTGGGGCTTCCTCCTGCCCCATAAGCTCAGCCGTGTCCAGTCTGGGTCTTCTGCGCATGCGTGGACCTCCTATGCATGCGCAGTAGACCTAGACTGGACGCCACTGAGTTGTTATGGGGCTGATCGCGGCTGAACGGCAGACCGCGGCGTGGGACTGGAGGAAGTAATTTTAATCTCTGGTTCACTTTAAGTGTGGCTAAAATATCCGAAACTTTGGCTATGATCAATTATAGTTGCATGACTGATTTTATACCTTTTTAAAGATACTGATTTTAGCACATAGCTGCCAATGATCAAAAATAAAAGGCTCATCAGTCATAGTACTCTATAGTCAGTGCTAACAAGATCTGCACAAAGATGACAAGCACAGCATATGGACAGTTTTCTTCAAGAGAGAAGGGAGAGAAACCTGTTTTCATTAAACATGCCTGGACATACATTTTGAGGTGTTGGAGCCGGAATACCCCTTTACCTGTGCTGAGTGGAGTAACACCACTCTGTGTTCCAGTGTGGCCAGCAGCTCACCATTGCAAACAATGTGAATCAGCTTTAGAAGCTTTTACTGTACATACTGAGGATAACATGCTGGTAATATAACACTTCCTAACTGTGGGTGCTTCCACTCACGGCCTAAGCATGCATAGGCTTAAAGAGGAACTGTAGGGAAAATAGCATCCTATATAGTAAAACTCCTGTGTCCCTGCATCCTCCTTTGTCCCTGTTTCCATGCCTTTGGCCCACTGCACATGCGTAGCACGCAGGCGGACTGCGACAGCAGAGGACGGGTGCAGGGGGCGGGCATGTGCGGGCGCGTGTGTGAGCATGCATGGCCATGTGAGTGCGGCCGTTGTGGGGGGGGGGGGGGGAGAGGAAGTACGGGTCATGGCCAAAGCCTAGCGCCCATTTTTAAATGGACGCGCTTTCATCTAGTAATGAATAAAATACTTATTTTTTACAATATTCATTTATAGATTATTAGGTCAGTGTTTGCCCATTGTAAAGTCTTTTCTCTCCCCGATTTACATTCTGACATTTATCACTGGTGGTGACATCTGTACTGCTAGCAGGTAATGTCTGTGCATAGAACTCTCAGCAAACAAACATTCCGCAGAGGGAGCTATAGCTTGCTTGGCAGTTGGAAATAACAGTTATTTCCCACAATGCAACGAGTTTACACAGTAACCTGTCAGGACCATGGTCATGACATCACACTGTGGGAGGGGATTCACTGCAATATCAGTCATACAGGCATCTCAGATGATCTATTGGAAAAAGGGTAAAGATTTCTCATGGGAAAGGGGTTATTGGCTACTGATTGGGATGAAGTTTATTCCAAAGTAACCAGGATGAACATTGGTACACTCAACAGCCTCCATCACTCTTACCTCGGGTTCACTTTGAAACCCATTTGGTTATTAATACTGTCTATGTCCCACAGTAGAGATTATTCCTCTATGGAGCTTCAAAGCTTTAATATGGATGTGTCAATAACAGCAATAAAATATAACTTGTTGGGAATTCTACTGTAGCTCTTCCCCATTTCACACAAATGTTTTGTCTTTGCTACTCTTGGAGAGATTTCCCCACTTCCTGCCAGAAAAATGATCACAGATGAGAATACAGAACAGCAATAATATCTCCAAAAGCTATAAGTCCTTTTCAAATGACTCAAAATGAAAAGGTTTTTTCCCTGATAATGGACAAGTGGAGGTGCTCCTGTGTAAAGACTGCGTACCTCGTCTCCCTCATGGGGCTGAAATTCAAATCGTGCTGGAGGGCAGAACGCGTCACTGCGCATCTCCATCATTTTGTTTTTGTCTGCCTGCGCATCTAGGTTGTCCACAGCCCTCTCAATAGCCTGCAGGCCTTGCTGCCGAGAAGTCTGGACTCGATCCTCGGCCTGCAGATAGACCCGCAGGGTCTTCCCCATAGACAGGTGGAAGCCAAGGTCACAGCACTGGGGAGAAGAGAAGAGCAGCACATTAGTAAACAGTCAGCAATTTAATAGTGCTAAATAACAGTAAACCGGAGGTCCTTACATCTATGAGGTCACTGACATCATGGATATAGTAGTTATTGAGGTTGCAGTTGATTGTGTTCAGGTTGATGAGATATTCATTCCGGGCTTTTGTGCACTTTTGGCTATTCTCTAGGTACTTTTTTAACCTCTAAAAGAACAAAAAAGAAAACACAGAAAAGAGCCATTTGTGAAATGAAGTAGGCCAGTTTACACAATAAATGAAAACAATAAATTAATAAATATTTAATATATTCCCACTGGTAGTCACAGTATAATAAAAAAACAGGTTTAATTGCAGAATCTCTTAAGAATATTTTACCTGAGGCAAAGCTACCTAATATAAGCACAGATGTATATTAATTCTGGATCCACAAACCTCTGTGCATTGTCTGTTTCTCTTCTTGTTCCCCCGGGCCCCATAAACACTCCATTTGGCTAAAGTCCAATTTTCAGACAGGAAGAGGCAGGCTTGCTGTGATGCCCTCCAATTCCCTCCTCTTCCCCGCCCCATTCACTCCCCTTAAAGTGTACCTGAGACGGATGATAGAAAAAAAAAATCATACATACCTGGTGCTTCCTCTAGCCTCCTCCATGCTGATCACTCCCTCGCCGTCCTCCTCCGCCGCATGGATCTACCACAATTCGTCAATGCAATACACCTCCTGTCTGTGACGTACCGGATGCCCCAGACCAGAAGACTTTGCGGCTGAATTGCAGAGGATCGAGGCAGGGCAGGAGGATGGCAAGGTAGTGATCAGCCTAGAGGGGGATGGATGGAGGAAGTATTTTTTTCTATTTCCCTGTCTCAGGTTCCCTTTAAGGGATGGCGATAGGAGGGAACATTGCAGCAAGCCTGCCACTTGCTGTCTAAAAATGTGACTTTCGACCTATTTCGAATTTTCAAAGGAGTGATTGCAGGGACTTGGGGGAAGGAGGAAAGGAACATACAGCACACAGAGGTATGTGTATCCAGCATGAACATAACTCCGTGCTAACCAGGTCTAGTATACTTGTGTTAGCGATCTTCAGTGATGTAAAAGTGTATACAGTATGCACATACCCATCTATTCCTTTTGCACAAGTAGATGACACATTGTTGACATTTTTACACTTATTTTAGGAATAAAGTTACAAAACACAATGGTCATTGCCATTATTTTTCACTTTTATATCTGACATAATGTCATTTTAATGACGTTTAAATAAAGAGCTATTTGTGGAACCAGCCTCATCGGATTGTTCACGGACCGTTCTCCAGTACTGGGACCAAAAAACTCCAGTGAAAATAATGTAATTAAAAAAGTGCTTCATTTTTACAATAATTATGTATAAATGATTTAGTCAGTGTTTGGCCATTGTAAAATATTTTAAATCCCTGATTTACATTCTGACATTTATGACATGGTGACATTTTTACTGTTGGCAGATGATGTAGCTGCTGCATGCTTTTTCGGCAGTTGGAAACAGCTGTAAACAGCTATTTCCTACAATGCAACAAAGTTCACAGACAGGAAACTGCCAGGAGTACCACGGTCCTCAGAGTTTCTTGTGGGAGGGGTTTCACCCCAATATCAGTCATACAGAGCCCCCTGATGGTCTGTTTGTGAAAAGGAATCGATTCCTCATGTAAAAGGGGCTATCAGCTACTGATTGGGATAAAGTTAAATTCTTGGTCGGAGTTTCTCTTTAACCTTTTTTCATGGGTGCTCCTTCACTTCCTTTTTTTTTGCATTAATCTACTTTGTAACCGTTTAAACAAAATAAAACCATGGGACACCTAATGCTGGGAATACACGGTTCGTTTCTGCCGTGCGTTTCTGCTCTCTAATGTTTTTGCCGCTTGATTCTGCAGTCGATCATCTTATCTTCCGCTCGTTTTTCTTATCTTTTTCCATTCACTTCTATCAGAAATCGAGCGGCAAAGGGATCAAAAGGGAGATCGGACATATCGGAAATTATCTATCGAACCATCGAATCAGCTAAAAAAACGAACCGTGTATTCCCAACATAAAAAAAGTCATCTTTAGGAGTAAGAGGATAGATACAATTGTTTATCTCATCAGTTTATTTTCATATTGGGTACACTTTAAATTGAACACTCAAGACCCGAAGGGGCATATGAAGAAAATATCTCATATGTTTTAATGGTAGTATAGCTCTTTCCTCCTGACAGACGCCAAGCCCGTGAGAGCTGCAGCCACTAAGGGCGTGCTCAGTAGGGCACCCTGCAGTGTTAAGGAGTCTTGCCTAAAGGATACCCCACTGAGTAGGTACTGACTTCAGCCAGGATTCACACCCTGCTCTCCTATGTCAAAGGCGGTGCAAATATTGGAGCCTCTCTGTATGGATTTTCCAGGGTCCACCTACAAAGATGTGTGAGGCTTTGGGCCACGTGAAACAAAAAATGATGGTACTTGTTCATGTAGACACAGGTAACGATTGAGACACCTATGTGATTTGACCAGCTAGTTCACTTCACCAGAGGAACAATTTTCAGGATTAATATAACAGGTAATGTACTTATGAGCAGCCTTGTATGGGGTTATACTGCATAGCTTAGTATGTTAAAAATGTTCCACAAAAAAACAACAAAAAAATGGCACACAAATTCTGAAATGGAAGTGTAGCATCTCAACTACACTGAAAAGCAGCCTTAAAGGAGAGGTACAGGGTTAAAAAAGTATCTGTCCCTCGCCGCAGCTACACTCCCAGCCGGTGTCCCAAAGTCCCCTCCGTTGCAGATGCCAACCTCACCCCGTTGGCATCTTCTGCACCTGCGCAAGCGCGCCGGTCGCGCTTCCGTAGCAGGGAGCATTCTACTGCTGCTCTTTTGCAGAATGCTCCAAGCCACGTGAGTGTGATCGCAAGCGGTGTGGGCTGGTGCAGGTGCAGAAGATGCCGATCCAGCGAGATTGGCATCTGCAACGGAGGAGACCCCAGGACACCGGCTGGGAGCAGAGCTGCCGCAAAGGACAGATCAGCTGTCAGGGGCTGGAGGAAGCCCCGGGTAAGTAGATTTTGTTTTGTTTTTTTAACACCGGACCTGTCCTTTAAAGGGAACCAGAGATGAACGTTTCACACAAAATAAACATATCAGTCGATGGCTTATAAAGAATAAATGCTCTACCTGATAATTTTGCCGCTCTGGTGTGCCTTTTTGAGTGTTTTTTATACATTATTGCACTAGGAAAAATCCAATATGGCCGCCGGCTCATATCCCTTCTGCTTCCGGGTTATGAGCTGTTCTAGATGTGCTTTCTAGGCTCTATGAAACGAAAGACAAGCAGGGCTGCTCCTGCAGCCTTTCATCTGTTTGCTTTCATTATTCTGGTATGCTGTGCAGCTGCCTGTAGGAAGTGTCTCTCATAGGAATGAACTGCACAGTGCACACAGATCACACAACAGCCACACTTGTCTGTTATTTGTCTGTTGTAGATTCTTTCTCGGCAGGAGCAGCCCCTCCCATGTCATCAGAGCTCTGTGTATGCAAAGCAGGAAAGCTGAGCCAGGACGGGGCAGGCTTGGGCTTGAAAGACTTCACAGAAGACAGACTCATCTATAATGATTCCAGGTGAAACCTAGACTGAATGCTCAGTCTGGGATTCTTATCAGAGCTGATAATTGGCAAATTAAGCAGAGAAGAATGAAACAGAGAGCAGTGTAGGTGTATACTGTCATGTTACCACTGATAAATGTAGTAAAATACATGAGGGTGCTTCATCTCGGGTTCTCTTTAAATGTAGAACCCAATTCTACAATTTTTTTTCTAAACTTATGCTTGGTACACACGATGCAACTTTCTGTCAGATCATCTATTTCCAACATGTCCAATGTGATTTCTGATAGGTTTTCTGATCGACTCTCCATAGAAGTGAACAGAAACTCGATCGGAATCAGATTGGACGTGTTGGAAATAGTCGATCTGACAGTAAATCTGTCAGAAAATTGCATCGTGTGTACCTAGCATTATGGAATTAATGACCTCTTCCATGCCCAATTTTGAGCTACCAGTATTGTATCTTAGCAGAGGCTCTCCCAGAGATGCATCAGTCAAAAGCAGCTTTCATTCATCATTGCTCTATAAGATGAACTTCCATCAATATCAGGCTACCTCACTATTTCTCTGCACATTGCCTGCACACTCACTGAAAGCTGCTTCTGAGGAATTTGTTCCCAGGAGAGCCACTGCCAGAGGGGGAGTCATAAATTGCAAAGTGCTCTCCTTGTTGACCCTTCTTTTTACGATTCTCTATGGCCTGTTTTATCATTGTTTACTACTCAACAGCACAACATAAATATAAATGCAGGCAGGCAAAGGGCTTTGCAGGAATGAAAGTGACCAGGATTGTCACCTACAGCAAATGGTATCATAATCCATGTCGCCCAAACCATTCACAGAAGTGATGAACTCATTTGTGGGCAGAAAGGAAGAATTAATACAAAAGGGTCATAGATAATAACCACAGTTTCTACATATAAACAGTATATATATATATATATATATATATATATATATATATATATATATATATATATATATATATATATATATACTTTTAACCACTTCAGGACAAGAGCAATTTTCACATATCAGCATTGCTCCCATTCATTCGTCAGTAACTTTACTACTACTAATCACACCACAATTATCTATATATTGGGGTTTTTTCATGCCAAATTAGGCTTTTAGTGTGTGAAAATTTTGTTTAGTAATTACCTTACTTTCTATGCATTTTAAAGGGAAATTAAGGTAAAAAATAGAAAAAAAAACCTCACCATTTCTCCATTTACATCCAATATAGCTTTACAATAAACAGTACTAAGTATAAGTTAAACCCACAAATTGTATTTGCTCATCCATCCTGGTTATTACAACATTTGGATTATGTTCCTAGCACAATGTATGGTGACAATATTGTATTTTGAAATAAAGGTGTTTTTTCTGTTTTGTTGTCTTTGCCTTCTTTTTGTATTAATTAATGATTATGAAACCTTATTTGCAAAAATAATAGTAATATTCCCCCATGGCATACACATTTAAAACCAAGTTCCTAAGGTAACAATACGTGTTTTTTTTTCTCTTATATTTTGTCACTTTGTTTTCATTTTACAAGTCTTTTATTTTGGTACAGAATATGTGAAAATTGAATTGCTTGTGATTCAGTTTGTGACTAAAAAGAATACACAAGACAAGGGCCTCAACCCTAAAACTCTCTAAACTCCATTCTACAACTTATCAGGGTTAAAATGTTAATACATGTCTCTTGTAGTTTTGCTAAGACTTTCCCAAGTTTGATCATAGTTTTGAAAATCACTTTTTTATGTTGGCCTGAGTTTGACCCTACCCATTTTGTATGTGACGTGCACCCAAGCTTTAAAGAGACTCTGTAACATTCAAAACATCCCCTGGGGGGTACTCACCTCGGGTGGGGGAAGCCTCCGGATCCTAATGAGGCTTCCCACGCCGTCCTCTGTCCCACGGGGGTCTCTCCGCAGCCCTCCGAACAGCCGGCGACTGTGCCGACTGTCATTTCAATATTTACCTTTGCTGGCTCCAGCGGGGGCGCTGTGGCGGCTTTCCATTCCGAACTACACGGAAATACCCGATCTCATTCGGGTCCGCTCTACTGCGCAGGCGCAGGAAACTTGCGCCTGCGCAGTAGAGCGGACCCGACGGCGATCGGGTATTTCCGTGTAGTTCGGAGCCGACAGCCGTCAGAGCGCCTGCGCAGGAGCCAGGAAGGTAAATAATGACGTCACCGCTGCCCGGACTCCACGGAGGGCTGCAGCGAGACCCCTGACGGATGGAGGACGGCGTGGGAAGCCTCATTAGGATCCGGAGGCTTCCCCCACCCGAGGTGAGTACCCCCCAGGGGATATTTTTATGTTACAGTTCCTCTTTAAGACACACCATAATGTAATTTACACCTCTTCACAGTTAAAATGATACCACATATGCCTCATTTAGTAACAAACTGGTGGTGCAGTTTCCACAATTACACTGGACAAATATGTGTTTAGTTAGGCTTAAAGAGACTCTGAAGTCTCAAAAAAAAAAGTATTTTTATTTAACTAATATGTTTAACATATTTGCCCTAACTAAACCGCCGCATTCCCGCCGCTCTAATCTAACTAAATCCCCTTAAACTCCCCAGGGGGCAATCCGGGCAGCGCTTCCATGTGAGGTAGGGCTATGAGCTGCAGCCCTGCCTCACACGCGTCTGCCAGCCTGGATCGCCGCCTCTCCCCCGCCCCTCAGTCTGCCTTCACTGAAAGGGGCGAGGGAGAGGCGGAGATCCGCCTCTGATAGACGCGCGTGAGGCAGGGCTGCAGCTCATAGCCCTACCTCACACAGAAGCGCTTAGGGCAGAAAAATCCACAACCAAGAAAGTCGTGGATTTTGCAGGGGAGAGGGAGAGTTAGGGGGATTTAGATAAATTACAGCCATGGGGATGCAGCGGTTTAGTTAGGGCTATTTTGTTAAACACATTTATTAAATAAAAAGATTGTTTTGGGAGGCTTCAGTGTCTCTTTAAGTGGTTAAATAAGACTGCATTATGAGTCAGAGGCAGAGTTATGTAGCAAACTCCCTTAAGTTCTACCTACCGAAAGCTCAAAGATTTGTGAATTACATTGAAATAGCATAAAAAGCAATTGAAGTCCGAATAAAGAAAGCAGGGCAGCTTAACTCTATTGGGAGGCTTCATCATGCAATACGAAAAGTGAGAAGATTCTTTCCTTCCTCATTTGCATTGCGGCTCCCCCTTCCCCTCTCCCAGCCATATCACCAGCCTGACTAGCAGCCAATAGTCTTATCTTGGACCTGACACACTTGTAGACTAGATAAGCAGGAAGCGGAGTTGGCTGTAACTATTTTGTTGCTTTATTGCTAAGATCAACATACCGTATTTCGCGCTGTATAAGACGCTCTGGAATATAAGACGCACTCAGGTTTAGAGGGCAAAAACCAGAGAAAAAAAAAGATATATATACTAAACCTGGTGCGTCCATATTCCAGGAGAGTCTTGTACATGTTACCCCTCAAATGTTGTCCTCCTGTGTCCCATTGTCTCCCCATGTGTCCTCTGCGTCCCCAATACCTGCCCCATGTGTCCTCTGTGTCCCTCATACATGCCCCATGTGTCCCCCATGCCTGCCCTATGTGTCCCCCATGCATGCCCTATGTGTCCTCTGTGTCCCCCATACCTGCCCCATGTGTCACCCATGCATGCCCCATGTGTCATCTGTGTCCCTCATACATGCTCCATGTGCCATGTGTCACTCATGCCTGCCCTATATGCTTGCCCTATGTGTTCTTTGTGTCCCACATACCTGTCCCATGTGTCCTCTGTGGCAACCATGCATGTCCCATGTGTCCTCTGTGTGTCCCTCATGCCTACCCCATGTGCTTGTGTCCCCATGTGTCCTCTGTGTCCCTCATGCCTGCCCCATGTGCCTGTGTCCCCATGTGTCACCTATGCATGCCTCATGTGTCCATCATGTGCCTGTGTCCCCCATGTGTCCTGTGTCACCCATGCCTGCCGTGTCCTCTGTGTCCCTCATGCCTGCCCCATGTGCCTGTGTCCCCCGCATGTGTGTAAATTGTGGCTGCACCCGACCGTTGCCTCTGCCCGCTCCCCATGCCTGCAATGTGTCGGCGTGTGTAATAAGTTCCCTCCCGCTGTGTGGCTGATCTCTGCGTGCCCCCGCTTGTGTTTAATATGCCCGCTCCCCCGCCTGCCTTATCTCCCTCCCCTATGTGGTTGCTGGCCCCCCCGGGTGTTAATCTGCAGCGGCTTACCTCTCCGTCCATGCCCGCGAGGATTGGAGACCTTCTTCACAGCCGCGCATCTCGCTCTAGTGATCGGCATGTGGTGATTGCGTCATTATCACATGCCGATCACTAGAGCGAAATGCGCGGCTGTGAAGAAGGTCTCCAATCCTCGCGGGCATGGCGGAGAGGTAAGCCGCTGCAGATTAACACCCGGGGGGGCCAGCAACCACATGGGGGAGGGAGATAAGGCAGGCGGGGGAGCGGGCATATTAAACACTAGCGGGGGCACGCAGAGATCAGCCACACAGCGGGAGGGAACTTATTACACACGCCGACACATTACAGGCATGGGGAGCGGGCAGAGGCAACGGTCGGGTGCAGCCACACAGGCAGGGAATTCCCGACGTGGCGGCGGGTCGCGGTCCGTATCGGCGGGCGTTTCTAAGTCGGGAATTCCCTGCCTTTGCCGTATAAGACGCAGGGACTTTTTCCCCCTATTTTTTGGGGAGAAAAAGTGCGTCTTATACGGCGAAAAATACGGTATATATTTTACATTATATACATCAATACTGCCTGCTGAAGGATTTGGGGTTTTTGTCCAGAAATATCCTATTTCAATAGGCTGGCCTCAAGTTTAGAGAAAGTAGTTAGCCTTTAGCATATTATCACACATAGGACTTTTACCTTCTCTACAAGCCTTTCAGTCTTCTTCAGAGAGCTGCGCCTTGGTCCCCTCTCAGCCACTGGTGAGCTGGCGGTTTGCTCACTCACTTTACCCGTGCGCTTCTCCTCTTGCTTTTCTGCCTCCCTCAGTTTGTGCTCAGAGTTCAGACAGTCATTGTGGTACAGCTGGTAGGTCTTCACTGCCTGAACATAAACAGACAAAGGACATTTACATTTATATTTTTCATATGTTATGCCCTCTAAATGCGATCAGCTGCAGAAGTTCTAAACACTCTATTATTATTATTATCATTGATTGGATTTAGCGCCCATATAAGCTTACAGACAATGATAATAGGAGTACGGACAATACTATACAGGCAATAAGCAGAAGGATACACAATTCCAGATCGTGCACTGGAGTAGTAGTCCCAGTAATACAAGTTCACTTTATTCCGTGGGCAGAGTGCATGACCAAGTAGGATACACAAGTAGGGAGCGCCCTGCCAACGGCTTACCATCTAAAGGGAGAGGTTGATGACATGATAGGAGGGGGGCTGTATTCAGAGGTTCCCGGCAGCGAAAGTTAGGGCATCAGTGAGGTGGAGTATGCCTTCTTAAAGAGGTGAGTTTTAAGGGCATCTTTGAAGGTGCTGAAGGAGGGGGTAAGCTTGATGGGCAGTGGGAGAAAGTTCCCCAGGATGGGGGCAGCTCTAGTGAAGTCCTGTAGTCACGCATGGGATTGCAAGATGTAAGGGATGGTCTGTATCTGCTGACCAGGTGCGACAGGACTTGTGAATAAATTATGTTAGTTTTGGGGATGTGGGAAAAATACAAATGTGGCAAGTTTATTTCAATTTCATATTCAAGAACGACCATATTATCTGTATGGACAATACAGGTAGCTTTGCTTTGCACGAGAAAATCAATTTATTGACAACACAGCAGGGAGTGAAAAAATCATATTCACCACTATTTACACTCAATCCGTGATATGCAGGATTGCAGTCGCAGAAATGCTATTTTCAGCAATTTTTCAGAGCAAATCACAAGCTAGATAACATCAGTAAAAAAAGGTTAATGTCAATAACTAGAAGGATGCTTTTATTTAGCCCTGAATTACCCTTTAAGTGTTCCAGCATTGGATGATAGCATGTCAGGGTACAAAACATTTATAAAGACACAGAATTTTACAGTGATCACTATTTACAAGAAGCAGTAGAGTGTTGTACCGTGATAGCCACCAGTAAAAGCAAGGAGTTTTGAACCAGGATGATACCATTTATTGGCTAACTCAGAGACGAATAAACAATAAGCTTTTGGCTAATAATAGGCCTTAGTCGGACTTGGTTCTTGCATATATATATACAACAGTGGTTGGTCTCATACAAAACGGGGACGAGTCTGCATACAGGCATGTGGTGGGACAGCTTTCCTCCTGGTGCAGCAGCAACAACTTGGAACTAAATGCACTCAAAGCCATGGAGATGATAATAGACTTTAGGAGATCTCCCCTCCAGCACCTCCCCTTAACCATAAATGGAGCTACAATAACCCAGGTAGAGTCATTCAAGTTTCTTGGGTCCACAATCTCATACAACCTAAAAATGGGACAACAACACTACCACTATTGTCAAGAAAGCGCAACAGAGGATTTACCATCTACGGCAGCTGAGAAAGTTTGGCCTACCTCAAAATCTAATGGTGCAGTTCTACACTGCAATCATCAAATCCACCATAACATCATCTATGACTGTATGGTTCGGCTGTTGCTCAGCATTAGAAAAGGGGAGGCTGCAGCGCATCACTCGATCAGCGGAAAGGATAATTGGCTGTAGCTTACCTTCCCTGCAGGATCTTTACACTAGCAGGTGCAGAAAGAGAGCAACCAAAATTGCCTCTGACCCCTCTCACCCAGCTCACTCCATCTTCCAGCTCTTGCCTTCAGGAGGAAGATTTCGGTCAATCGCTACCAAAACCTCTAGACACAGGAACAGCTTTTTTCCTCAAGCGGTAGCCATACTTAATGCTGAACCATGTTACAACTGCTAGGACTTGAAAGTAATCAGCACAGAACTGAAAAATTCTCACATTGCTTACTGCCACTATACTTGCATAATGTCCTTGACTTGTAATATACACACGGTCTGTCCTTGTATTGTTTTTGTTTGTGTTTGTTAAGCAGCTGCCAAGACAAATTCCTTGTAGGTGCAAACTTACTTGGCGAAAATAAATTGGTTCTGATATACTGACATACAGAGGAGAAACATTATTCAACAGACATAAATAAATGTAATAAGATGCCTTAAATTGTCACTTCAGGAGGCTTTCATAGGCATATTGGCTATTAGATCAAAAGTATCTCAAAACATAACATAAAGCAGACTCTGGTGATGTAGAGACATTCCGCGTTCAAATGTGACTGGGCTGACTACATGCACTATTAGTTCTAAGCTAAGGAGAACTGTGGCATTTAAAACCATCTTCTCAGCACGTGACATAAAATGAATAGTGACAGTTAGGGACGTTCTCACTTGAACGGTAATGCCGCAATTCCCGCTCAAGGCAAACCGCTAGCACATGTAACACTATGTCTCACTGCCGCGTTTGCGGTTAGCGTTAACCGCAAACGTGTTACATGCAGCGGTTTGCTGGCGATTCACAATTGCAATTAGTATGCATAGCACCGCTAAACGCGATCGCTCCCAAACCGATACAGTGTCCAGTAATGTTTCCGCGTTAATCGCGGAAAAATCACTCCCGCAAAACGCTAGCGGTAATAGCCGGCGTTTTGCGGTTTTAAGTGTGAACGGAGCTTAAACACCATCTTACCAGCATATGAAACAAAAAATGAAAAGATAGAAAAAAATAAAAAGAATTGTGGCATTTAAAATCTATCGTATTAGCACAAGAAGTTAAGAGTCCTTGTGGCTTCAAAGCGGAAAAAGTGAGACTAACAAAAGAAACAACACCTTTATACATTGGTTCAAAGCTGTAGAAGAAGGTTTAAACAAGGACTCTTGTGCTGGTACTGTTGACCTAAGCTATTTCGCCAGGATGCCTGTGAAAGCCTCCTGAAGTGACAATTAAGGCATCTTATTACATTTATTTATGTCTGCTAAAAATTATATTAACTTTTCTACTAGGTGATCATTTTTTATTTTCTTTTTAAAGAGTACCTATGCTGAGGCCCGGTTCACATTAGCGTTTTTTTGCGGAATGTAACCTGACTGTATACTGTACAAATGGAACGGATGTGAAAGGATCCAATGTTAACCTATGGATCCATTCACATGCGTCCGTTGGTATGGATACGTTCCATACGTTCCGGTCCCTGGATCTAAAAATTGCTGCAGGCCCTAATTTTCCTGACCATTCTGCCCAGTGGAACGGATTCACACAAAAAATGCTGCAGCATTGGGGCAATGGAACGTTTCTTCACACTAGTGAAGAAACGGACCGTTCCACGGGGGATAGGGACATGTGCCGACGCGAATCTGAGCGACGGGAGGGTGAGGGAGGGTGCAGCAGTCGGGTGGGTGAGGAAGGGTAAAATACATACCTAATGTTCTTTAGCAGCCAGCGGTAGAGGCTTCCGTCTTCTTCTGCATCATGTGACTACATGACGCGTCATGTGACTAGGCGGAAGAAGAGGAAGCCTCTTCTGCCGGCTGCTACAGAACATTATATATGTATTTGCGGCAAAACTTGAGTGAAAACTGATCCGATCAATCATTGATCAGATCAGTTTTCGCTTCCATTCTGCAGTGTGCACAGAGCCATCCGGATCCAGTGAAGCGGAGATCGGATCCGCTTACCGATCCGTTTGGCTCAAAAACTCAATGTGAACCAGGCCTTAACCATCTTAAAGCGGACCCAAACCAAACATTTTTTTCATTCAAAATATTTAGCTGCACCACTCTGACACATACAAAGATAAATAAACACTCCTTCAAGCCTATGAGCATTTCAGTGCATGCTTTTCACCCTTCTCTTTTCATAACTAGAGTTATACTGGGGGCAGCCATTAGCAATTTCTCCTTTGCTGGACACCATCTACTTCACCAGTTTGCCGGATTCTGTCCCGGCAATTTGAAAGGAAGGGAGGGGTTCCTCCAATAAATGTAAAATATTTTATATTTGTCATCATGCAGCTGAAAAAAGGCTGCTATGTATTATTATAATTTAGAAAATAGATTTCATTTCTGAAATCTTGTATTTTTAATTTAGGTCCACTTTAAAGAGAACCTAAACTGAGAAGGATATGGATTTTTCCTTTTAAAAAATACCAGTTGCCTGACTCTCCTGCTGATCCCGTGTCTCTAATACTTTTAGCCACAGCCCCTCAACAAGCATACAGATCAGGTGCTCTGACTGGATTAGCTGCATGCTTCTTTCAGGTTTGTGATTCAGCCACTACTAGAGCCAAAGAGACAGCAGGACTGCCAGGCAACTGGTATTGTTTTAAAAGGAAACCTCCATATTCCTCTCAGTTAAGGTTCCCTTTAATGATGGGAAGGGGGAGGAGGTGTTGCGGGGTTAAATACTCACTTGTCCTGACATCTTCTCATCTTTCCAGGCAGGTGATTGCTCAGCTCCCTACACAGAATAGGCCCTGCTGACTTTTTTTTTCTCAAAATCCTCCAAGGCTCTGGCCATGCCGGACTGCATTACAGTGACTGCCCCTGGCTCGGTGACACAGGTGGAGGAAACCGAGACGTCAGCACAAGTGAGTATTTAACGGGACCCGCCATCCGTCCTCATTAAGACAGAGTCTGTCATTGAGAGGCTTGGCCATTTTTAGCTTAGGTTATCTTTAAAAAAAAAAACACTTTTCAGCACTCTGCAATTGAAAAATTACCGTACCAAAAAGTAAATGGATAGACGACGGTTAATACTGTAATTTTAGCATTGCTTAGTGAGACAACCCCAGTGTTCTACACCCATATGGATTTCTACAATCGTTCTGGGTTCAGATTATACATACAATCTTTGAAAACACTTATTTTAGAGCCCTTAGTAATATAAACACATCTAACATCTTTTTATACATGTAGAAGTGACACTAGCTCTGGCTGACAACCAACGACTAGAATCTATAAATTATTTGACTTTGTGGGACTTGGCAGAGAACATGCTTTGCTGATGGAAATATTATTTTTGGGCTTAGTTCCATATACACTTCCCCTTTCAGTGGTGTGCTGATCCCTTATTACACCATACTAAAGGATGTTTTATAACTGAGAAAATTCACCCTACTTTACTGGTAGTGGCTAACAGGACACATCTCGCATGACAAGCAAAAATCCTTGTTTCATTTGTGAACAAAATTACAAAGTCAAGCTTCTTTCACGCGGCTGTGTCCACCACCCGTTAACGGCTCCCATGGATTTGCCAGGCGTTCGCAGGCAGCTGCAAGCATTCAGTGGCGCCTGGTCCCTGCATGTATTTGAGCATCAAGCAGCCACCCATTAGATATGGCATATGGCAGCTCCCTGCCACATAGTAACTGTACCGTGTATGAACTGCTGACTAACATATGGTTAAAATACTGCCATTCGGTTGCATTATGTGGGAAATGGATAGTGCTTGCTGCCCAGCAGATCGACGGCTGAACGGTGTAGCGAGTGCACAATCTAAATGAGCACATTAAAGAGGCCTCAAGACCTGTTATCACTAGATCTGCTTCTCAGAGCGTATGGCAGCAGACCAATGGACATGGCATAGGGGGACAGAAAGAAGCACAAGGAGACAGAAGGAGGTACAAAGAGGGACAGAAAGTGGCACAGAGGCGGGACACATGGGGGGACAGAGGTGACTGAAGGAGGCACAAGGGGACAGAAGGAGACACAAAGAGGGACATAAGGAGGCACAGATGGACAGAAGGAGGCATGGGGGGGGGGGGGTAGAGGTGGCACAAAAAGACACGGTGGAGAGTGGAGGCTGCCTGCAATTTACACTATCCAGATCTTGTGATGTCTGCTCTCCAGGGATCAGGGACACTGCTGCTCCTCAGGACAGCAAAACTTCCTCCTGCAGCTACTGCTGCACACACACGGCAGAAGCAGGTGATCTAACAATCTGGGAGGTGGGGTTTAATCCAGGGGCATGTTGCCCCCCAGGACCAATGGTACTCCAGACAATGGCCTGGAATGCCTTTGGTTAAAAACAGCCCTGTAAAGAGGGTTAGGCAATCAGCTAGAAAGCCGCATGTAATGAGTTGGTGTTTGCAAGCTCTGGTTATAAATACACCAGGTGTTTAGCCACTCTCGTAAATGCAATTCACCGGTGTACTCCATAGCTCACAACAGCAATCCATAGGCAATCCAGCCATAGCCCATACATCACATACATAGATGAGGAGAGAGGCCGCAACCAGGTAGCTGCATATGATGTTCTTTTAACTGCTATCCATCATGACACTTCCTCACTGTATACATGTTAATGAAACCACAGGTTGATACACTGGTGGATTCAGATGGAGGTAAAATGCTGTGCATTTCCAACATCAGAACTACCGTGTTTCCCCGAAAATAAGTCCTATGTTAATTTTTGCACTAAAAGATGTGCTAAGGCTTATTTTCTGGGGCTGTCTTATGTTTCTACTGTGTGAACACACAAGTTCCTATGCTGTGTGTCCTCCTGCCTTCCCCACTGTGCCAGTGTCCCCCATGTGCCTTTAGTATCCTCCTGGTGTCTCCCTCTGTACTCCTGTCCTCCTCTATCCCCTGTCCTCCTATGTCCCCCTGCATCCTCCTCTTACCCCCAGCTCCATGCCGCATTGTTCCCATGTCCTCTGAGGTCCTCTTGCATCCTCTTCTTTTCCCCAGCTCTATGCTGTTGTGTCCCAGATGTTCAGCCTATGGGTAAGATGTACGGCAACTTGTGTTTCTACTGGAGCCGAGGGTCTCGCAGGCGGGACTATGACTCCATTATTGGGCCAATCACTGCACTGCCCACTTGACCATCAGGCTCCAGTAGAAATACAAGTTGCCATACTTTTCCCCCTTACTGCCACCAGGGCTTACATTCGGGTTAGGACTTATATTTTGAGCATGCTCGAAATTCCTGCTAGTTTTCCTGCTACTTTCAGGTGATGTCTTAATTTCGGGGAAAGAGTATGCTAAAACTCATCCTTAAAGATCTGTAATCAAGGATTGAAGTTCACCTCATTCAGTAGCTGTTACCCCCTTCCCATGAGAAATTTGTACCTTTTCTCAAATAGATCATCAGGTGGGTATGGCTGATATTGTGGTGAAACCCCTCCGGTGTGATGTCAGAACCTAGGTCCTGACACTTTCCAGTCTGTGAGCATTGTTGCACTGAAGGAAATAATGGCCGTTTTCAACTACCAGGGGGGGGGGGGGGGGGGGGGGGAGAGGGGGGGTTATAGATATTAGCAGTTGCTGTCTGGTTTTTCTTTTCCATGTCTGCCAGTAGTAAAGATGATTACAAGGCAGGCTGGTTGTGGATCAAACAATATGAATAAATTACATGGCAAATTATCAATCGGTTCTTGATCTGGCTGCAAAAGCTAATTTAAACCTCTATTCTCCTGTGTTAAACAGTTTAGAAGGAAGCCAAAATGGCAATACTGAAGTTAAAAATCTCTCTTAGGGCCCTTTTCCACTAGCAATCGCTAGCGTTCACGCTGAACGCTAGCGATTGCTGAATCGCAATTACCGGCGATTCCCCGACGTTCGCGGCCGCGATTTTGCTATGCTATGCACTGCATAGCAAAATCGCGGCAATAATCGCTCCGCCGCGCGATCGCGATCCGGTCAAAAACGAATCGCGGTAGTGGAAATTACCTACCGCGATTCCTATGCTAAAAGCAAACTGTAGCGATTTGACAAATCACTAGCGGTTTGCGGTTTTGCGATTAAGCAATCGCAAACGCTGTAGTGGAAAAGGGCCCTTACTGTGATGTGTGCTGAACAGCAAGGCTGTTATTCCCAAGCTTGTAAGGAGGCCGGGAGGACGCATAACAGATACTGCAAAGCATTCTGGGGCTGCCTCTTCTCCCCACTGCACTACCTTGGGTCATCCCCTTCATTTCCCTATCACGCCCTAGGCTGCTTTCACAGTGAGAAGTTACAGGCTCATGTTACAGCAGCTTCTAACAGCAGCCTAAACTCACAGCACTGAAAAATCACAGGGCACATTTTCTGTTAGAGTATACTGCATTAGTCCGCTATTGTTCCTAGCCACATGGCTAATTAATATTCACTGCACAGTAGTGTTGTCCATTAGGATCTTTTTTTGTGAGTCGAATCATCAGGAAGCAGGGAGGATATGACATCACAATTGGCTTCATAGGAGACTGACAAACATGGAACCTGCCATGAGCTGTCAGGAGCATCATTCTCTGCAAATACTATATAAGAATTCTGTGAAATCCAAACGTGGACAGTGAAATGCATATGTAATGTAAGTAGAGCCAATATTTAGCTACTGATATATGTGTTTTTTTCTCTGAGACCCTATACCTAACAGCTCCTCTTTAACTTCTCACTTTGCAATGTATTCATTTATTTTTTCTTCATTTTCGCTAAAGTTCCTCTTTAAAGGGAACTGACCACATTCTCTTTCACTGAAATCCCTCCTGACATAGAAGCTGCCATGTTCCCCCCTCCCCTTCTCACATTCCTTATTTACAGAAGTCAGAGATGCTATCTTGACACATTGACACACACCCTGGCTTTGAAGACACACTCCTAATTATTCACCCCCTTTGCTGATGAAAGGCATTGTTTACCTCTTGGTAATTAGCTCAATAAAACAATTAGAGGTTCCTGAACTCTCTGCGGATGGGGACGGTCGGCAGGCCTGCTCAAACAGGCCAATTTAACAACTTTGAATGTAAAATACAAGGTAAAATTAAAGTTTATTTTAATAATGAAACAGATAGTCGGCATACATTTTTCATGTGCTATAGAAATGTCCTGAGTGAAAAAAAGGTGCTCGGTTCACTTTAAGTAACATTGAAATATCAGTGCCAATACCAATGTATGCCTTAAAGGAACATTATCAAAATAGTGTGCAAGTGGATAGGTAGGCCGGCTGGTATCTTACTATTTTGGCAGTTAAACTGCTGTTCAGGAAATGCTGTTGAAAACAAAGAAAACCCTGAGAATCCCCCATGAGGAGATGGACTGGCCCAAAACCTGTCGGTTCTGTCAGATTTTAACTGCCTACTTTCTTTGCGATAGTTGTCCTTTAAAAAGATCCCTATCACTAACAGCATTTAATCTATACTAACTTTAATACTGCCATCATCCAACAATCTTACCTAGAGGATGACACGTGCCTGACAAGGGTCTGTATTAAGAACAGGCAGATTCCATCATTCTGCTTAGTTTTCAATGAAGACTGCTCAGTAGCCCCACCCAGGAAGCAGTCCGAGATTAGCAAATCTATCAGCTGATCCATTTTAGTAGCAGCTGTGTGATTTGCCAGCTCTAATAGGATAACTGTCACCGCACCGTGAGTGATTGGTGGTCTCACCCTAACTGAAGCTGTGCAAAACCAAATTACTTAAAATTCAGAAATATGGGCGGTATCTTTGTTGCAGTACTGTGCACTGGCTGGTATTCTCAAAGAGTGCACAATATATATCTTGAATGGTACTGGGCCATTTTTGCATAGCTAAAAAACTTTACCCTGAATAATAACCCTAGACTACCCTACTGTATATGAGCTCCAAAACCTGTAAGAAACCTAGCGATAATTCTCCCTTAGGCTTTGTTCACATCATAAATCACCAGTGCTATCACAAGCGCTGAGCGATTTATTAACAGTTTTTTCCTTCGCTTTTTCCTGCGCTTTGTGCTTAGAAAAGCGCTTTTCTAAGCGTTTTTGCAGAGTGATTCGTTTTTTCACTTCCAGACATCAGTCAGGAAGTGAACTCTTTCACCCGGTAATGAATAAATACAATTTATTTATTTATTTATGAAAGCGCTGGGGAAATCGCTATACAAAGCGCTTCCATTGAGCAAAAACGCTCAGGAAACGGTACAGGCAGCGATTTGCTGAGCGGAAACGAACCGCTCAGATGTGAACTCTCTCATAGGGAATCATTGCACAAGCGCTTTCAGGGTGATTTTGAAAATCACGGGCGCTTAAGAAAAAAATGAAAAAGCCCTCGGTGTGAACAAGCCCTCAAAGTATTCTTGCACCAGCATACACATATGTGCGAACCGACCCTGCTAATTTACTGCAGTTCCTGTACCAAAGTAAACCGCTAATTTGTTTTTAAGACCACTTCATGCTGACAGAAAATCATGTAAGCTTCCAGCGTGCAAGCAGATTGTATTTCCATGACACATAAAGACATCGTGTTTTTGACATGTAATGGATTTGGACATTCAGTGGGATTAATATTTAAAATGCATACCTCCTTTATAAAAATGCCCTTCAAACCAACCTTTTTCAAGCCCCTTGCCGGCCAATCAGTTCATTTAGGCATCGTTACTGTTGGCTACACTCGGCACCGCCATAGCCTGCAATGTAAATTTGCTGATATGGTGTGTGGTCCTTCAAACCAACCTTTTTCAAGCCCCTTGCCGGCCAATCGGTTCATTTAGGTATTGTTACTGTCGGCTACACCCGGCACCACTATAGACTGCGATGTAAATTTGCTGATGTGGTGTGATGGTGCTTTACTTGGTAGCCGGAGACAGGCTAAGTCAAGCTCTGGATATTGCTTCCCGAGTTCAGCTATGATTAGCTGAGCTTTGGATATTGGCTAATGTTAGGCATTGATGGTGGGGAGGGGGGATGCTAGGCGTACATAGGGGGGCTTAATGTTAGAATCTAGAGTGTGTACAGCAGCCCCGATGTGTCTCTTAGTGTGGCAGATCATCTTGGCCAAGTGCACTGGTCTTCTCCTTGTCGCTTCCCACTTGAAGCTGCTCCATTGTTTGCTGCACTGTCATCTCCCCTCCCCCTTTTTATAACAACAGAACAATACAGCACTCAGCCCCAAACTATCCCTTGAGATATCGAGTCCCGATTCCTATCACTTCAGATGGGCAGTGAGTGGCATCTATTTCCACAAATGCAGTTTACCTTTCAACACTTCCTCTTTTGGTATAGACTTAATAACCGTTTTTGGCTAGACATGAGTTGTAATCTTCTATGGAAAGTGCTGTGGGAAACGTATCAGACCATACATTGTAATAAAGATACAATAATAGAAATAATAATTAGAGAAACTCCCTAATTTGTATTTTCTAGAACAACCATAAAACTGTGCTGAGGTAAAGCTTGAATTTGTCAGACTTCCTCTCGCTGCAGCGGAACCGGAAAGAAGACAGATGACACAAATACTGTAGAAGCTGTTTGAGTTTCGTTAGACTACAGATAATGGTTGTGAACTCACTTTTCAGGTGCTCACAATTTGAGAAGTGTTGGTTTACTGAAATGTGTACAGAGCAGAACCGTAAAGATAAAGAGGCCCTGTGAAAGGCCAAGATGTAAATTAAGCAATTGAAGAGGAACTGAAGTGAAAATAACGTAAGGAAATAAAATTGCTTCCTTTTTTACAATATTCATTTATAAATGATTTATTCAGTGTTTGTCCATTGTAAATCCTCGAAATTGAGTCTGGGAGACACAGACAGATGTACAAACCCAGGGGGGGGGGGGGGAGAGAATATCACAACACTGTGAGCAGAACACCCTCAAGGACGAGAATCACTTCCAGCTGCCCTGCCCCAAATATACTGCAACCAGGGAAACCTTCAAGAAATTGATGGAACTATTTCCAGACATTAGAGGATGAGAGAAAACTCTACATTCTACTAGGAGTAGAGGAATCCACAGTCCATTTCTCCTCTCCTGCCCTGTGTCCATCTCTCTCCTCTCCTGCCCTTCATCCATTTCTCCTCTTCAGTCCTGCATCCATCTCTCTCTTCTCTTGCCCTGTGTCCATCTCACCTCTCCAGCCTTGACTCCACTGCTTTCTTCTCCTGTCCTGCATCTAACTGTCCCACATCTAACTCTCTTCTCTCATGCCATGCATCCACCTCTCTCTTCTCTCTTACCACGTGTCCATCTCTTTTCTCCTGCCTTGTGTCCATTTCTCTTCTTCTGCCTTGTGTCCATCTCTCGCCTCCTAGCCTGTGTCGGCCTGTGTCTATCTCTTTTCTTGCCTGCCCTGTGTCCATGTCTACTCTCCTGCCCTTTGCCCTTTGCTAATTTCTCCTCTCCTGCCCTGACTCCATGTGTTTCTTCTCCTGTCCCACATCCAACTCTTTCCACCTTTCTCCCCTCCAGCCCCGCACTCATCCCTTTGTAGGCCTGCCTTTGGGATGCTGGTATTATGGCCGCACTGTATGTACTGGGGGGAATCATGGCTGCAATGGATGGTATGCAAGAGCATTATGGCTGCATTTGTTCTGTGGGAACATGACAGCAGCATTTGTCCTATGTAATGGTTTTTAAAGGGAAGCTTAAGTGACATGTAACATGATGAGATAGACATGTGTATGTACAGTGCCAAGCACACAAATAACTATGCTGTGTTCCTTTTCTTCTTTCTCTGTCTGAAAGGGATATTATTCAGCTACTAGTTTACTTAACCACTTAACGACCGCCCCCAGCCGATGGGCGGCGGCAAAGACCGGTCCCAAACGACCGCAATACGCCCATCGGCGGGGGCGGCTGCGGGAGTGGCTATGCGGCGATCGCGTCATTCGTGACGCGATCAGCCGCCGGGGACTGGCTCCGCCCCCCGTTCGCCGTAACCCGCCGGCCGTTCGGAAGCGCCGGCGGGTTACTGGCATCCGGATCGCCGCTGCAACAGTGTATAATAGGCTTTGTAATGTATACAAAGCCTATTATACTGGCTGCCTCCTGCCCTGGTGGTCCCAGTGTCCGAGGGACCACCAGGGCAGGCTGCAGCCACCCTAGTCTGCACCCAAGCACACTGATTTCCCCCCCCCTGCCCCCTGATCGCCCACAGCACCCCTCAGACCCCCCCCCCTGCCCACCCCCCAGACCACTGTTTGCACCCAGTCACCCCCCTAATCACCCATCAATCACTCCCTGTCACTATCTGTCAACGCTATTTTTTTTTTAAGTCCCTAATCTGCCCCCTACTCCCTCCTGATCACCCCCCCACCCCTCAGATTCTCCCCAGACCCCCCCCCAGACCCCCCCCCGTGTACTGTATGCATCTATCCCCCCTGATCACCTGTCAATCACCTGTCAATCACCTGTCAATCACCCGTCAATCACCCCCTGTCACTGCCACCCATCAATCAGCCCCTGACCTGCCCCTTGCGGGCAATCTGATCACCCCCCCACACCAATAGATCGCCCGCAGATCCGACATCAGATCACCTCCCAAATCCATTGTTTACATCTATTCTCTCCTCTAAACACCCACTAATTACCCATCAATCACCCCCTATCACCACCTGTCACTGTTACCCATCAGATTAGACCCTAATCTGCCCCTTGCGGGCACCCAATCACCTGCCCACACGCTCAGATTGCCCTCAGACCCCCCCCCCTTATCAATTCGCCCGTGCAATATTTACATCTGTTCTCCCCTGTAATAACCCACTGATTACCTGTCAATCACCCATCAATCACCCCCTGTCACTGCCACCCATCAATCACCCCCTGTCACTGCCACCCATCAATCAGCCCCTAACCTGCCCCTTGCGGGCAATCTGATCACCCACCCACACCAATAGATCGCCCGCAGATCCGACATCAGATCACCTCCCAAATCCATTGTTTACATCTATTCTCTCCTCTAAACACCCACTAATTACCCATCAATCACCCCCTATCACCACCTGTCACTGTTACCCATCAGATTAGACCCTAATCTGCCCCTTGCGGGCACCCAATCACCTGCCCACACGCTCAGATTGCCCTCAGACCCCCCCCCCTTATCAATTCGCCCGTGCAATATTTACATCTGTTCTCCCCTGTAATAACCCACTGATTACCTGTCAATCACCCATCAATCACCCCCTGTCACTGCCACCCATCAATCACCCCCTGTCACTGCCACCCATCAATCAGCCCCTAACCTGCCCCTTGCGGGCAATCTGATCACCCACCCACACCAATAGATCGCCCGCAGATCCGACATCAGATCACCTCCCAAATCCATTGTTTACATCTATTCTCTCCTCTAAACACCCACTAATTACCCATCAATCACCCCCTATCACCACCTGTCACTGTTACCCATCAGATTAGACCCTAATCTGCCCCTTGCGGGCACCCAATCACCTGCCCACACGCTCAGATTGCCCTCAGACCCCCCCCCCCTTATCAATTCGCCCGTGCAATATTTACATCTGTTCTCCCCTGTAATAACCCACTGATTACCTGTCAATCACCCATCAATCACCCCCTGTCACTGCCACCCATCAATCGCCCCCTGTCACTGCCACCCATCAATCAGCCCCTAACCTGCCCCTTGCGGGCAATCTGATCACCCACCCACACCAATAGATCGCCCGCAGATCCGACATCAGATCACCTCCCAAATCCATTGTTTACATCTATTCTCTCCTCTAAACACCCACTAATTACCCATCAATCACCCCCTATCACCACCTGTCACTGTTACCCATCAGATTAGACCCTAATCTGCCCCTTGCGGGCACCCAATCACCCGCCCACACCTCAGAACGCCCTCAGACCCCAGCCCTGATCACCTCGCCAGTGCATTGCTTGCATCTATTTCCCCCCTCTAATCACACCTTGAGACACCCATCAATCACCTCCTGTCACCCCCTAGCACACCTACCCATCAGATCAGGCCCTAATTTGCCCCGTGTGGGCTCCTGATCACTCGGCCAAACCCTCAGATCCCCCTCAGACCCCCTTCCGATCACCTCCCCAGTGCATTGATTGCATCTATTTTCCCCTCTAACCGCCCCCTGAGACACCCATCAATCACCTCCTGTCACCCCCCTAGCACTCCTATCCATCAGATCAGGCCCAATACATCCTGTCATCTAAGAGTCCACCCTGCTTATGACCGATTCCACAAAATTTGCCCCCTCATAGACCACCTGTCATCAAAATTTGCAGATGCTTATACCCCTGAACAGTCATTTTGAGAAATTTGGTTTCCAGACTACTCACAGTTTTGGGCCCGTAAAATGCCAGGGCAGTATAGGAACCCCACAAGTGACCCCATTTTAGAAAGAAGACACCCCAAGGTATTCTGTTAGGTGTATGATGAGTTCATAGAATATTTTATTTTTTGTCAAAAGTTAGCGGAAATTGGATTGTTATTGTTTTTTTCACAAAGTGTCATTTTTCACTAACTTGTGAGAAAAAATAAAATCTTCTATGAACTCACCATACCCCTAACGGAATACCTTGGGGTGTCTTCTTTCTAAAATGGGGTCACTTGTGGGGTTCCTATACTGCCCTGGCATTTTAGGGGCCCTAAACCGTGAGGAGTAGTCTAGAAAACAAATGCCTCAAAATGACCTGTGAATAGGACGTTGGGCCCCTTAGCGCACCTAGGCTGCAAAAAAGTGTCACACATGTGGTATCGCCATACTCAGGAGAAGTAGTATAATGTGTTTTGTGGTGTATTTTTACACATACCCATGCTGGGTGGGAGAAATCTCTCTGTAAATGGACAATTGTGTGTAAAACAAATAAAAAAATGTGTCATTTACAGAGATATTTCTCCCACCCAGCATGGTTATATGTAAAAATACACCACAAAACACATTATACTACTTCTTCTGAGTACGGCGATACCACATGTGTGACACTTTTTTGCAGCCTAACTGTGCTAAGGGGCCCAAAGTCCAATGAGTACCTTTAGGATTTCACAGGTCATTTTGAGACATTTGGGTTCAAGACTACTCCTCACGGTTTAGGGCCCCTAAAATGCCAGGGCAGTATAGGAACCCCACAAGTGACCCCATTTTAGAAAGAAGACACCCCAAGGTATTCTTTTAGGTGTATGATGAGTTCATAGAAGATTTTATTTTTTGTCACAAGTTAGCGGAAATTGATATGTATTGTTTTTTTTTTCACAAAGTGTCATTTTCCGCTAACTTGTGACAAAAAAAAAAATCTTCTATGAACTCACCATACTCCTAACAGAATACCTTGGGGTGTCTTCTTTCTAAAATGGGGTCACTTGTGGGGTTCCTATACTGCCCTGGCATTTTAGGGGCCCTAAACCGTGAGGAGTAGTCTAGAATCCAAATGCCTCAAAATGACCTGTGAATAGGACGTTAGGCCCCTTAGCGCACCTAGGTTGCAAAAAAGTGTCACACATGTGGTATCGCCGTACTCAGAAGAAGTAGTATAATGTGTTTTGGGGTGTATTTTTATACATACCCATGCTGGGTGGGAGAAATCTCTCTGTAAATGGACAATTGTGTGTAAAAAAAATCAAATAATTGTCATTTACAGAGATATTTCTCCCACCCAGCATGGGTATGTGTAAAAATACACCCCAAAACACATTATACTACTTCTCCTGAGTACGGCGGTACCACATGTGTGGCACTTTTTTGCACCCTAAGTGCGCTAAGGGGCCCAAAGTCCAATGAGTACCTTTAGGATTTCACAGGTCATTTTGCCACATTTGGTTTCAAGACTACTCCTCACGGTTTAGGGCCCCTAAAATGCCAGGGCAGTATAGGAACCCCACAAATGACTCCATTTTAGAAAGAAGACACCCCAAGGTATTCCGTTAGGAGAATGGCGAGTTCATAGAAGATTTTATTTTTTGTCACAAGTTAGCGGAAAATGACACTTTGTGAAAAAAAACAATTAAAATCAATTTCCGCTAACTTGTGACAAAAAAAAAAAATCTTCTATGAACTCACCATACATCTAACGGAATACCTTGGGGTGTCTTCTTTCTAAAATGGGGTAATTTGTGGGGTTCCTATACTGTCCTGGCATTTTAGGGGCCCTAAACCGTGAGGAGTAGTCTTGAAACGAAATTTCTCAAAATGACCTGTGAAATCCTAAAGGTACTCATTGGACTTTGGGCCCCTTAGCGCAGTTAGGGTGCAAAAAAGTGCCACACATGTGGTATCGCCGTACTCAGGAGAAGTAGTATAATGTGTTTTGGGGTGTATTTTTCCACATACCCATGCTGAGTGGGAGAAATATCTCTATAAATAGACAATTGTGTGTAAAAAAAATAAAAAAATTGTCATTTACGGAGATATTTCTCCCACCCAGCATGTGTATGTGTAAAAATACACCCCAAAACACATTATACTACTTTTCCTGAGTACGGCAATACCACATGTGTGGCACTTTTTTGCGGCCTAACTGCGCTAAGGGGCCCAAAGTCCAATGAGCATCTTTAGGCTTTACAGGGGTGCTTACAATTAGGCACCCCCCAAATGCCAGGACAGTAAACACACCCCACAAATGACCCCATTCTGGAAAGTAGACACTTCAAGGTATTCAGAGAGGAGCATAGTGAGTCCGTGGCAGATTTCATTTTTTTTTGTCGCAAGTTAGAAGAAATGGAAACTTTTTTTTTTTTTTTTTTTTTGTCACAAACTGTCATTTTCCGCTAACTTGTGACAAAAAATAAAATCTTCTATGAACTCACCATGCCTCTCACTGAATACTTTGGGATGTCTTCTTTCCAAAATGGGGTCATTTGGGGGGTATTTGTACTATCCTGGAATTTTAGCCCCTCATGAAACATGACAGGTGCGCAGAAAAGTCAGAGATGCTTGAAAATGGGAAAATTCACTTTTGGCACCATAGTTTGTAAACGCTATAACTTTTACCCAATCCAATAAATATACACTGAATGTTTTTTTTTTTATCAAAGACATGTAGCAGAATAACTTTCGCGCTCAAATGTATAGGAAATTTTACTTTATTTGAAAAATGTCAGCACAGAAAGTTAAAAAAGTCATTTTTTTGACAAAATTCATGTCTTTTTTGATGAATATAATAAAAAGTAAAACTCGCAGCAGCAATCAAATAGCATCAAAAGAAAGCTGTATTAGTGACAAGAAAAGGAGGTAAAATTCATTTAGGTGGTAGGTTGTATGACCGAGCAATAAACCGTGAAAGCTGCAGTGGTCTGAATGGAGAAAAAGGCTCTGGTCCTTAAGGGGCGAAAAGACTGTGGTCCCGAAGTGGTTAAGCCTGTTTAAAAACGGGCTCTAGGTAGTGAAATTACCGCTGCCAGTCAGTGCGCATTCCCACCGCTCCGCGCGCACCCGCCCGCCGCGAGCGTGTACACGGCCGCCCTGCTCCCGGCCCAACCTAACGGCTGCCTGTACTGCGCACAAGATTATAGCAAGACTACAGCATCCCCCGCTAATAAGGAATTACAGCCATAAAATACTCTCCAGGCAGAGAACTGGGCTTCTGAGAGCAGGGGATCGATAAAAAGGTCAACAATTCATATATTTTAGCACTCTGAGACACAGGGCAGACTGTTTCATTGAGCAGAGACAAAAGAATGAATCTACTTTTTTAAGTTTTTAAATATAACATAAAACTGTGGCATATCTAAAAGTCATGTTTAGGAGTAGGAGGATAGATACAATTGTTTATCTCGTCATTTTATTATAAGTTTCACTTTAAACTCAGTTTCTTTTCATTGAAATGTTTTCGCTTTAGTTATCAGCATAAACGATTGCATCAGTTTGCATAAACACATGAAATAGCAGTTCAATGTCAGCACAGTTACAATGTTGGGTCCCCCATTTATGTAAGAGGGCCCAGGTGCGAGCAATGGCAGCAATGTTGTCCCATTTCAGGATGACAAACAACAGTCAGCATTCCTGCTTCCCACAGCGCAAGAACACTCCAATCACTATGGTAGAGCAAGTGACGTATGGTCCAGTGTTAGTTGTGGAGCAGAAATGCAGACATCAAACCAAAAAATGATTTGAGTGAGACCTTTAACCATTTAAGTACCAGCGGTCTATGCCACCTTAAGGACCAGAGACCACTGGTACAGAAACAGAGGAATACAGACGAATATTGACGAATCGCAGCACTTACCCACCGCAACCGCCGTACGTCGGGAACCTGGGCGACCCACTCTGCCGTCTCTATGACGGCAGAGTTCCTGTGAGGCTTTCATCGGCTCCTGAGCCTGTCTTTCAATGTAAGTCAATGGGAGCGGCTTACATTGAAAGACAGGGCCAGGAGGGAGCGACGGCGGGAGCGACGGATGCGCGCAGCAGCGGCTAATTGAAATCTACGCCCTGCCAGCCAGGTGACCACTAAAACAGGGCGTAGATTTCAATTAGCTTGGTAATAAAGTAGTTAATGACTGTACATGGTTAATTGCAAGCTTTCAAAACGTTACATTAAAGGGGCACTACAGCGAAAAACTGAAATTTAAAATATGTGCAAACATAGACAAATAAGAAGTACGTTTTTTCCAAAGTAAAATGAGCCATAAATTACTTTTCTCCTATAATGCTGTCACTTACAGTAGGCAGTAGAAATCTGACAGAAGTGACAGGTTTTGGACTAGTCCATCTCTTCATAGGGGATTCTTAGCAAGGCTTTTATTCTTTATAAAGATATTCCCTAAAAATGATTTAAACAATGATACTGGCCAGCTTCCCTGCTCCCTACACAGTATTTTTGGCAGTTGGACAAAGAAACTGCCATGCACTGAGTGCTTTTGAAAATAAATATATCCCTGAGAATCCCCTATAAAGAGATGGACTAGTCCAAAACCTGTCGCTTCTGTCAGATTTCTACAGCCTACTGTAAGTGACAGCAATATAGGAGAAAAGTAATTTATGGCTCATTTTACTCTGGAAAAAAATGTACTTCTTATTTGTATATGTTTGCACATATTTTAAATTTTACAGCTTTTAGCTGTAGTGCCCCTTTAAGTTTCTTCTTCAGGAATTACTGTATACAGAACTGGATCAGAACCGTACAACAGTAAATGTAACATACAGAGACTTGTATTTGATATCCGATATCACACAGCTTTACATTTCAAAGGAGGTAAAACTGTGTGACATCAAGTATGATTGAGCCCACAGAATCATATATAAGTCTCTGAATGTTACATTCACTGTTCTAAGATTTAGTCCGATTACAAGTTTTGTATAATGCCTGAAGAAGAAACTTAACCACTTCAGCCCGAGAGCAATTTTCACATATAGGTGCTGCTCCCATTCATTTGCCAATAACTTTATTACTCCTTATCACAACTAAATGATCTATATATTGTTTTTTTCAGGACAAATTCGGCTTTTAGTGTGTGTTCATTTTGTTTAATAATCACCTTATTTTCTATGCATTTTAAAGGGAAAATAAGGGAAAAAGATGAAAAAAACAATCTATTTCTCCATTTACATCCATTATAGCTTTAAATTAAACAGTACTGACCATAAGTTAAACCCACTAATTTTATTTGCTCATCCATCCTGGTTATTGCAACATTTAGATTATGTTCCTAGCACAATGTATGGAGAGAATATTGTATTTGGAAATAAAGGTGTCTTTTCTGTTTTGTGTTTTTTGCTTTCTCATTGTACACTGTCAATGATTACAAGGCCTTATTTTGAAAAATAATAGTAATATACCCTTATGGCATACATATTTAAAAAGCCAGGTTCCTAAGGTAACAATATATGTTGTTTCTTTCATATTCTGTCACTTTGTTTTCATTTTACAAGTCTTTTATTTTGGTACAGAATATGCAAAAATGTAATTTCTTTTGATTCAGTTTGTGACTAAAAAAAATACAGGAGACATGCGCCTCAACCCTAAAACTCTTTAAACTCTATTCTACTACTTATCACGGTTAAAATGATACCACATAGGTCTCTTGTAGTGTTGCTAAAACTTTCCCAAGTTTGATCATAATTCTGAAAATGACTTTTTATATTTGATTGAGTTTGTCCCTACCTATTTTTCATGTGACGTGGTTCACAGGTTTTAGACACACCAAAATGGATTCCACAACTCGTCACGGTTAAAATGATACCACATGTGCCTCATTTAGTAGCAAACTGGTGGTGCACTCTCCACAACTACACTGGACAAATATATTTGTCCAGTTGGGCTTAAGTGGTTAAAGATAATCTGTAAGGAAAAAAGTGCCCCTATGGGGTACTTAGCTCGGGAGCAGAAGCCTCTGGATGGAGGAAGGGGGAAGCCTCATTAGCATCCAGAGGGTTCCCCTTGCCAAGGTAAGTATCCCCCAAGGGCTCTTTTTTTCTTACAGGTCCTCTTTAACGTCTCAAAAACTTGCAATTAACCATCTACAGTTAGTCATTAAAGGTATCACTGGAATCAACATTTGTTGGTTTGATGTCTGAATTTCAAATCACTAGTAGCTTTGATGGTTGTAATGGGAGTGTACGAAAGACATCCCCCTATAAACCATCGTAATGCAAAGAAAGGAAGCGCCCACATGACACGACACTTATAGGGCTTGCTGCACTGTACTCACCCCCTGCAACTCTGACATCAGCTTCATCAAATCCTCATGCTGCTGAGATCCAATATCTTTACTCTGTGGGGGAGAAAAATACAATGCTCAATTCTCAGCATAACACCCTGCAAATAGATATGTCACTAATTATGCAAATGTAGCATTAAGCTCTGGCACAGTTCCTAATGCAAAACTTTACATCAGCATCTGTAAGAGGAATAGCGATATAGATTTAGATGGCAGAAGACAGTATGGAGCTATGCGAATGTGTATGAGTGGAAATAGAGGAAGAGAGAAAGGGAAGAACACACACAATAACTTGAAAAAAGGGAAGTAGAGGTCTCACCCTGAACCACCTAAATTCTTCCCAAAACGGACTTTGGCCTCAATTCACTAAGATCATGCTAGAGATAATAAGGCAAGAGAAAACTTACCTCCACACGTGAGAGAGTTATCTTACCTCTTCATTCCTTAAGTTACCTCTCCTGTAGTTAATTTACCTCCTCTGTAGTTATTTTCAAACGCAGTTAATTAACAGCCTGTCTTTAACTCTGGAGTTATTTTAAGGATTAGAGAGTTAATTTAAAGACAGAAGAGTTAACTTTAGGCTTGCCTGAGGTAAAAGGTTTCCTGAATACTACATGCCTTATCACCATGGTAACAACTCTAGAAGAGTTATTAAAGACAGGAGATAAGTTTAGTGAATTGAGGCCTATGGCCTCAATTCACTAAGATCATGCTGGAGATAATAAGGCAAGAGAAAACTTACCTCCACACAGTGAGAGAGTTATCTTATCTCTTCATTCCTTAAGTTACCTCCTCTGTAGTTAATTTACCCCCTCTGTAGTTAACCACCTTAGCGGTATGGACGAGCTCAGCTCGTCCATTACCGCCAGAGGGTGCCGCTCAGGCCCTGCTGGGCCGATTTTAATGAAATAAAGTGCAGCACACGCAGCCGGCACTTTGCCAGCCGCGTGTGCTGCCTGATCGCCACCGCTCTGCGGCGATCCGCCGTGAGCAGCGGCGAAAGAGGGTCCCCCCAGCCGCCTGAGCCCTGCGCAGCCGGAACAAATAGTTCCGGCCAGCGCTAAGGGCTGGATCGGAGGCGGCTGACGTCAGGACGTCGGCTGACATCCATGACGTCACTCCGCTCGTGGCCATGGCGATGAAGTAAGCAAAACACGGAAGGCCGCTCATTGCGGCCTTCCGTGTTACTTTTGGCCGCCGGAGGCGATCAGAAGAACGCCTCCGGAGCGCCCTCTAGTGGGCTTTCATGCAGCCAACTTTCAGTTGGCTGCATGAAATAGTTTTTTTTTTATTTTAAAAAAACCCTCCCGCAGCCACCCTGGCGATCTTAATAGAACGCCAGGGTGGTTAAGTTACCTCCTCTGTAGTTAATTTACCTCCTCTGTAGTTAATTTACCTCCTCTGTAGTTATTTTCACATGCAGTTAATTAACAGCCTGTCTTTAACTCTGGAGTTATTTTAAGGATTGGAGAGTTAACTTTAGGTTTGCCTGAGGTAAAATGTTTCCTGAATACTACAGCTGGATAGTGTAATGGTTAAGGGCTCTGCCTCTGACATGGGAGACCAGGGTTCGAATCTCGGCTCTGCCTGTTCAGTAAGCCAGCAGCTATTCAGTAGGAGACCTTAGGCAAGTCTCCCTAACATTGCTACTGCCTATAGAGCGCGTCCTAGTGGCTGCAGCTCTGGCGCTTTGAGTCCGCCAGGAGAAAAGCGCGATATAAATGTTCTGTGTTTGTTTGTTTGTTTGTTATCACCATGGTAACAACTCTAGAAGAGTTATTAAAGACAGGAGATAATCTTAGTGAATTGAGGCCAATATCTGTCCAAGGCCACACCTATTTTTAAAGAGATTCCATAATCAAGTGCTTGATATTCCCACTGTCAAGTGAATAAAAAGTGGACCTGAACTCTTGTTCAGGACAGAAGGAAAACAGAGAGAAATGCAACCTGTATGTACTGTATTTAGAGAGTTTAGCCTGCCTAATTCCCCCTCATCAAAGACAATAAATCAGTTAGGGCATAGTTCCCCAACCCTGTCCTCAAGACTCACCAACAAGCACCTGTTTTGCAGAAAACCACAAACATGCACAGGTGAGGTAATTAGTGTCTCAGCAGAGCTGATTACCTACCTCTGTGGGTTTCCACAAAACATGCACTGTTGGTGGGCCTTGAAGACAGGGTTGGGGAACACTGAGTTAGGGGAATTAAACAATACAGGGAAAGAATGGCAAATCAGGGTATTTCGCCAGAGCTGGGCAACGTCATAGCAGCAATGCTATGCTGCGAGCCTCGCGTATCAGTAATTCGGGATCTGGCAGCTGCCAGACCCCGAATTACATCTCCCTCCGAGTTGCAACAACTCAGAGGGGGGAATAATGTTTAACGCCGCCAAAGGGTTTAGCGGCAGCAGGGAGAGCCATCATTCGGCTCCCCCTGCGCCGAACTGCCTGGCGCCAAGACGTCATGTATTCAAGAATAGGGTGTTAGAATAAAGTTTACTGCCTTATTTGAAGAGGAGTGTAGGCTCTTCTTTCACTTTACTTCCAATGAAACTGTTGCAGTGAGGTCTCCCGCTTATCTCCCCAACCCTTTACAAGGAAAAGAACAGGAAGACAGCTGAGCAGCGTGTCGGTACTGTGATTTTTTCAGCCGACAGGAATTTATACTGTGTGCACATTATACACACATTAACCCTGATTTACTAAGCTGTGATGCTTCACTGTGCCTTACCATGATATTCCCTCCATCACCACAAAGGATGATGGCAAACCCAGCAATATGCAGAGATCCTTGGCTTCCAGTGCTAAATAGAAGTAACCCAGAGTACTGTGTGACTTTATATTTCTATGCCTGCACTATTAGCCTTTATTTATATGGCTATATACAAATATTCAACTTTTATCACCCCAAATGTTCAGTGTGCCATTTTACTGACATGTAATTGGGTTCCCTGATGAGCAGCCCACCATGTTCTATGAGCGGGCCAAGTAGGGGTTAACCCTCCTGGCGGTATAAAAAATTCCGCCAGGAGGCAGCGCAGCAGTTTTTTTTTTTAAATCATGTAGCGAGCCCAGGGCTCGCTACATGATAGCCGCTGCTCAGCGGCATCCCCCCGCCCACTTCGATCAGGAAATCCCGTCGTGACGTCATTGGGAGTCCCGATCCACCCCTCGGCGCTGCCTGGCACTGATTGGCCAGGCAGCGCACGGGGTCTGGGGGGGGGGGGCACGCGCCGCGACAGATAGCGGAGATCGAGCGCGGGACAGCGGCGATCGGTGTGCTGACGCAGCTAGCAAAGTGCTAGCTGCGTCCAGCAAAAAAAAAATTAAGTAAATCGGCCCAGTAGGGCCTGAGAAAACCTCCTGCGCGGCTTACCCCGAACTACGTTCGGGGTTACCGCCAGGAAAGTTAATAGAATGGCGTGAGTAGTGTAAAGTGTCAATTTACTTTTGAAGCAACCTAAACAGAATCTGTTACAACCTCGTGAACCCCTCCACTAGTTAACGTACGTGTGGTGTGCGGCATAATTCGAGGTTTCCGAATAACAAACCCAAATTTGGAATCCAACACTACTCCCCAGGAAAAAAGAAGGGAACACCGAGAGCCCAATATAGTGTAGTATGTACAATAATGGGTATATAAATGAATATACTCTCTGCGAGAGGCGCTTATCGTGACCTTGAGACTGTACTGTGTGTACTCCTATTTGTTATTGCCTGAAGAAGCGGGAATATACCTGCGAAACGCGTTGCACTGTTTATTGGAGTATATAAATAAACTTGTTTCTATTAAAATTGACAGTATTATGTCTACTTTGGGGAGATGAGTCCACCACTGCCTCCCGAGGAATTTTAAACCTTTTAATACATTTTATTCTTTTGGCGCCTCTGTTCTCCTTACTACTCCCCACGGTTTGTTTTCTACAATGCACAGCATTACAGAAGATGTTGGCGTAATAGAAATAAAAAATATTAGTAACCTCATGGTATAGGTAATCTGCTGCACAAAGCAGGAGCTTATTTTAACACACCTGGACTAATACAGTCACTGAAAGAGAATTTGGACATATTCTCTGTAAGGGAACCTGTGATATAACTGTGTTTTACTTGCGCATCTTTTACAAAACCATCACTTTAAATAAACCAACATTTAACATGGCTTTAACATGGCTAACCAATAGGCTTCCTATTACTTTTGGGCAATTTACTGTGCTAAAGAGCGATGGAGAAATTGGAAAATCTCCATCACGTGGGCAGGGGAAGATGTGACAGGCGGACAGCAGCTGCACAGTGTTATGCTGCATTGAGTGGTACAACATTAGTGGTTCAATCAATTCTCACCTAGATTTCAGGGGTAATTTAATGGAGATCAAGTAAACAAGGCAGTAGAATTGATCAGTACTGAAGATTAATTTACAACTGGAAAGAGATCAATCAATTGCCATACTGGGCCATTATCGACCAGTCTGCAACTGCCCAAAGCAAGCTTAAATAGGATTTGCCATTAATCTTTGCAATTTATAGAACTGAACTGAAGAAATTGCCCTTTTCTCATTAAAGAACAACTGTCCTTCTGTAAATCCCACTTACGTATAGAGCTTTTAGTCAGCAACAATAGAAAGCTTTTCAGAGGTCTCTCATCAAAGTCTAGGTGAAAAAAATGCTTTGTTTATAAACTTCTGTAACAACGTGTGTCAGTGTTGGGGAAAGAAGGGTAGCAGAGCTGTACCATGTAGATAGGTTTCACTTTCACTGTTACTATTCACAGAGGAATGATTTACTGTTTGTGTCTGCCCTGCTTTCTGACAGATCATGTGAGACACTGCTTTCTGACAGATCATGTGAGAACAGCTGAGGGATTTATTAGATACAGAGAAGGATCTAAAAAGAAGGACCTGTACTTTTCCTTACTTGGATGCTTCCCCACCCCCTATTCAAAATTAACTCTTCCTGGCTGTAAACTCTGTTTACACTGCATGAGAGAGAGAGAGAGAGAGAGAGAGAGAGAGAGAGACAGAGACAGAGACAGAAACACACAGAGCTGCAGCTGATGAGTTATTTACACTATTTGAAGCTATATTTCTGTTTTCTAACATTCTGAAGAGATTCCAGTGACAGTATTAAAGAGAACCCGAGGTGGGTTTGAAGAATATTATCTGCATACAGAGGCTGGATCTGCCCATACAGCCCAGCCTCTGTTGCTATCCCAACCCCCCCTAAGGTCCCCCTGCACTCTGCAATCCCTCATAAATCACAGCCACGCTGCTGACAAACAGCTTGTCAGAGCTGGCTGTGTTTATCTGTATAGTGTCAGTCTGCTGCTCTTCCCGCCTCCTGCAGAACTCCGGTCCCCGCCTGCATCCCTTCCCTCCCTGCTGATTGGAGGGAAGGGATGGGGGCAGGGACCGGAGCTCTGCAGGAGGCGGGGGAGCAGCTGAGACTGACACTACAGATGTAAACACAGCCTCACAGCACGGCTGTGATTTATGAGGGATTGCAGAGTGCAGGGGGACCTTAGGGGGGGTTGGGATAGCAACAGAGGCTGGGCTGTCTAGGCAGATCCAGCCTCTGTATGCAGATAACATTCTTTAAACACACCTCGGGTTCTCTTTAAAGTCAGTGATGAAGACTGTTACTGTATGCTGAATGTTCTGGACACAGTCCTTCACAGTAATGCCCACAGTAAAAACTGTTCTCTGTAAATGTCATATTTTCTTCACACAAGAAATGAAAAGATGAAAAAAGATGTTATATTGCTATTTGTTAATAATTACTGGAAATATATGTAGCATTTATAATTTTAGTTAACTCGAATAGTTGTCTTTTAATAGAGCAGATTAACTTAAAGCAACACATTTCCACATTCCCCCATAGATTCTGAAAACCCTGGTCCTGCATAGACTTAAAAGTCATGCCAGTCCTTCCAAATATGAAGAGAGGGAAGTTATGGGATGACAGACAAGGGGAAATGACCACAGTAATTTGACATGGATATAAATACAGAGAGCTGGTTAGTTGAGAAGAAAGGAAAGGTTGTCCACTGAAGCTAGAAGCCAAGTTCTAACCTTCTTGGTGAGGCGGGCGAGGTCCTCTCCAATATGTGCAAGGCGGGGGATGAGGTGGGTGGTGTAAACATCGCTGAGGGCTGCATAGTCTCGGCTTTCCTGACGTGTATGGTTTAGAAGCATGTACCAGCAGTTCACAGGAGACAAGAGGTGTTGTTCTTTCCTGAAGAAGCAGGAGTTGGGTTAATAAAAAACAAGCTATCATACATAAGCAACTATGTTTAGTGGCACCAAAATCTGTTGCCCTTTAAATACAAAGTTAGTGCAGCATGCAGAGTCCTCTAAACCCTAGGTTCTCAACGTGTGGTACGCGTACCCCAGGGGGTACTTCTGATGGTTTCAGGGGGTACTCGGGCTTGATATACTTAATCAAGAAAACCAAATTTAGAGTTTTAGAAAATGATAAATCTTATTTAAACATCACCAAATTAGTGTTTTAGCTAATTAAAAGCAATAGTAAATGCTTGGAAATGGTTTAGAACCAATTATCAAGTATTATGATTAAATATATATTTGTCAAGGAGTACTTGTGATAATGTTTTCTAAGCTACGGGGGTACTTGGTGAGTACAGGGTTTTAGAAGGGGTACATACCAATAAAATGTTGAGAAACACTGCTCTAAACAGATCTACTACAGTACAAAGGAGCATTAAGCTTATTTAGCAATGTAGCCAGTACTCATTATACGTTTGTACTGTACATGCACTATTATTATTGATTTACATAGTAGCACCATCGTCTGTGGTGCTGTACAAATACCATATTTCCCAGCGTATAAGATGACCCCCCCCCCATTTTTCTATTTAAAATATAGACTTTGGGATATACTCTCCATATAAGAATACCCCTCTTCCAATGCACACCAAATAAAAATTAAAAAAACATCGTATACTGGTGCTATACTGTATGTGATACCCAGTTTATAACAGTATACAGGCAATTGACTGGTTGGATTGGTCAACTCTCCCTAAGCGGACTGATCAGCTCTCCTGGTCTCCCTGTGTATCAGAGCGGTATAGAAGAATAGATCGCGCTGTGCCCATTAAACACTCCTCTTTCACCCTTCTAGCCCACCCTTGTATCCTATTTACCTCCTTCTCTGCCTCTCAGATCTTGCACATGTGCGCCTGCATTCCTCAGCAGTGAGATCTGAGAGGTGGTAACAGGCTAGAGCGTATCACCTGACATCAATGACACCCAGCGTATAAGACAACCCCTGACTTTTCAGAAGATTTTCAAGGGTTAAAAAGTAGTCTTATATGCCAGAATATACAGTACATTTCTTACAAATCAAAAATATCAAAACTTATAGACTATCTTGAAATAAACACACATGGAAGAGTTGGTAATCAAATACTGCAATATCAATACATTAAAACCTTGTATTGAGATTAACTTAATTTAAGAGCGCTTTGCAATACATGCAAACATTTCTATGAAATTTCAATGTGATATACTGTACAAGCTCTGTCTTGATATACAAGCACAACACATCATCATAACCGAGCCGATGGTTCTTCTCCCTTTGGCACAGCAGGATTGTTCTTACTCTGAGTGTAGGGAATGTAAAATCTCACATTTTCATGAAACCCTCAAAAAAAGGAAAAAGCAACTGTCATTGGATAAGTTCCTTGCTAAAGCCACACAAAACAAATGTTTGGGGCGAGCCAACAGATAGCAGTTATTCTGTCAGTAATAGTGAAAGTCTTGTCTACATTTGTACTTTATACAGTACTGTGTATTAACTATTTTTCTATAAATGTTTTTGGATTGTGGAACAAATCTTCCTGAGTTTCCATTAACCCTTATGGGGAAAGTTGCTTTGATGTAAGAGTGCTTTGGATTACAAGCATGTTTCTGGAATGAATTATGCTCGCAAACCGAGGTTCCACTGTATATGAAAGGAGAGAAGGCCCTGACCATTTGAGTAGTTTAATGGGTTAAGGGGCGGACACAGGAGCTATAATAGAGAGTGTTGAAACGTATTTACTGATAGAGTTCCAGAGGAGGTGTCGGATGAGTGGTATATGAGATGAAACTACATGCCTTATGCAAGGTTTAGTTGGAAGCAGAGGTAATAAACAGTTAAAATGAGCCAGGTCAGATTATACACTTGTTTGAAAAAGGGAGTTTTTAGACTGTGTTTGAACATTATCCAATGAACTGATTTAAAGCGGTATCGACACCATAAAAATCAAATTTCAACAGCAACTGGTCTGAGTGTATTAAGTGATAAAGATGCTAATCCTGCATTTAAAACTTTCAAAACATTTTCTGCTGTTATGATTTGGAGTTATCACATACTTAAGGAGCACTGGCCCTTTAGTAGTCGTGCCAAAGAATTGCATGCTGGGGATTCTTTTTTATCTATAATGTATTCCTCCTCTTCCCTTTATTTCCCTGTCTGCTGCTTATCTGAAACATAATCCCCTAATCACTTGTGTTTACAAGCAAGGCTGAGGTGACTCAGCGATTGGAGGAGACAAGAAAAAAAGTAAAGGGCAGAAAAGACATCACGAGTTAGCCTTAACTGTGGGCAAAAGACATGGCCCCCACCACTAACAGAATTCTTGTCATTTACTATATAACATTCACTGAAATCAAAACGTGGACAGTATAATACATGAATTATGTAAGTAGATCATGTATTTATCTACTTATATATGTGTTTTTTTTCCCTGGCATAGTATGGCTGATCCTACTGCTTTAAGGAGAGAGTTCCAGAGGAGGTTGCCCAGCAACCGCCCAACGCTGTTTTCCTGCACTCAGCGGGCGGCGGCACCTTGTCACGCAGACTCCGCTCTCGTGTTGCTGCCCTGGCTGGGGAGATGGCAGTCCTGCTGTGGAGCAAGTGCTGTTATCGGCCATCCACCATCTAGGACGCGAGGATGCCATCCGGACATCTATACTGGCTGCACCTCAAAAAGGCACTCACAGTGTGGACATCCCTAGAGCCTGGTCCCTGGCTTTTAAAGGGACACAGGCGCATACAGGCTGTATCTCACTGACAGCCATTTTAATTCAGGTGAGAACTGTCCGGGACAGGGCAATTATTTATTGCACATATTGGTCTTAGAGCGCTCTTCTTTTTCTATATTTTTTATACAGTGGATTCCAAGAGCTGCCTAATCAGGTTGCCTGATTGCCCCACCAGGGGATCCATCCAGATTCCCATCCACAGACCCAGGGGAGGGTAGAGGCACATGAGAAATCTTGTATATATCTCCATTCCATCTTTTGAGAGTTTTCTTCAAATCATAAAATATTGCTACGTATGACCAACAACCATATAGGAGGGGCCTAAAGACGATGACATGGGCAGCATTGTGCTGTCATGGAAAGCGCTCACCTTGCAGTGTTGGGTCACTGGTTGGAACAGGTTTGAGTTTTTATATTTTCCCTGTGTCTACGTGGGTTTCCTCTGAGCAATCCGTTTTCCTCTCACATAACCAATTACATACAGATCAGTTAACTGGCTTTTGCAATCACTAAGACAGGAGTCCAAAAAGAAGGCTACCTCCAATGCAGTCGCTCGTGAATGGTCGGACATTGATGGGTTTCTCTCAGGCTGTCAACCTCCCCACCCACAAGAAAGGGCACACCCTGGATCTAATATTTCATTCCGGACTTTTAATATCACACATGGATATAAACCCAGTGGTATGGTCAGACCACCACACCATCCACTTCTCTCTGACAGCACCAGCGATAAAACACAGAGGGAAAGAACTCGTAAAATACCGTTCTCTGAAAGATGTCTCACCCCAGCACGTTCAGAATACCCTCAACTTCGACGCATTAACCAATTATTGCGCAGACCCAGACTCCATGGTCCTGATGTACAACCATGCAGTGTCACCTGCCTATGACGCGCTTGCTCCAGTTCGCATTAAACGGTCTACACCACTTCACCATGCACGGTGGTTTGACAGCTCACTAAAGGACCTAAAGAAAGAAGCGCGCAGACTAGAAAGGAAGTGGCGAAAATCTCAGAATTCAAAAGATAAACACACCCTTGTCTCTGACCTGGAAAGCTACCAAGATGCGATCACCAAGAAAAAATCCTCCTACCTATCACAGGAGATCGCAAAGGCCGCCAACAGGCCAGCCCAACTATTTCACACAGTTGATAGACTATGTAACCCATCCTGTCTAAAACCCAGGGCTGTGGAGTCTGAGTCGGAGTCGTGGAGTCGGAGTCGGGCAATTTTGGGTGCCTGGAGTCGGAGTCGGGAAAAAATGCACCGACTCCGACTCCTAATGAATTTGTAACTGTAATTAAAATAGAAAATATGATAAAATGTTCTATTTCTCAGATAATAGTCATTAAAAATAATGTATATATACAGTATATATACAGTAATAGCTGTGCTTAGTCCACAAAAATGAAATAAACCAATCAAAATTAGTTACTTGTGCTGCTTCAATCAAGCAGTCCCCGTATTTTTAAGGTCAGATATACATATCTGATTGTGACTGTATAGATGATGTGTACACAGGAATCTCTTATATATACTAAATAACATCTATGCTGTAAGAATAAAGCCTGATGTGTAGCTGTGTCACTAATAGAGATGGTCAATGAGATGGAAATAATTCTGCACTGATGCTGATTTATGCAAATGTATGCACTCCCTTTGCTGATGAAATCAAATAATTTGATATGTTAAAATTTGGTTTGGTGACTACAAATTAAAGGGTACCTGAGACGGATGAAAAGTAAAGTTTTATACATACCTGGGGCTTCCTCCAGCCCCCTTCAGGCTAATCAGTCCCTCGCTGTCCTCCACCACCTGGATCTTCTGCTATGAGTCCTGGTAATTCAGCCAGTCAGCGCTGTCCGGCCGCATGCCGCTCCCACAGCCAGGAACATTCTGCACCTGCGTAATAGTGCTGCACAGGTGTAGTATGCTCCTGGCGGCGGAGTGTGTGCATGCGCACTACGCCCGACTGGCTCAAGTACCTGGACTCATAGCAGAAGATCCAGGTGGTGGAGGAGGACAACGAGGGACTGATTATCCTGAAGGCGGCTGGAGAAAGCCCCAGGTCTGTATAAAACTTTAATTTCATCTGTCTCAGGTTTACTTTGTTACACAGTAGTACTATACTCTACATATGCACTCCCCACAGAGCTGCAGGGAATGCTGTGCACATTGAACACAGAGGTGTTGTCTGTCACCCATAAACCTTGTTCAGATTGTGCATGAAGAATGTGTAACAGAGGAAGAATCTCCTCATTCCCCTGCAGAGCACCTGCACATCATTCTTACATGTACCCACACTTACATTGCCTAGGGCCTGATAGATGTTCTTTGTTCCGGCCTGTACCTTTTACAAGTACTCTTACCAAGGACTAGTTTTAGTCTATGACTAAAGGGAATAAATATGGCAGTCTCCATATCCTTCTCATTTCAGTTGTCTTGTAAAATTCCTAAGCGTTGGCAGTTAAGAGACGAATTTCATGTTACATACCTTTAATCAACAAAATTGTAATATGCAAATTAGAGGAGTCGGAGTCGGAGGAATCCTAAACTGAGGAGTCGGAGTCGGTGGATTTTTGGACCGACTCCACAGCCCTGCTAAAACCTACTATAACTCCCTCAAAGGAGCTATGCGAAAAATTTGCTTGCTACTTTGCTGACAAAGTATCCTCTATTCGATGTCTCATTCAGTCCACAGCACCTACAACTTATTCAACTCCTGGAAATAGTGGCAAAAACAACCTAACACCCTGGACTGACTTCAAAAGTATTAGTGAGGAAGAGATCTCAGACATCCTCCGTCGCCTCCGCCAGACAACCTGCGACCTGGACCCTGGACCAACTAAACATATGCTGAAATGCCCTGACCTACTTGGTCCAGCATTTCACAAAATAGTAAATTGCTCTCTGCAAGCAGGGAGGTTTCCTACCTCTCTAAAAGAAGGAATCAAGCCCCTTCTTAAAAAACCTTCCATGGATCCAGATCCTATGAGCAGCTACAGACCTGTCTCAGACCTCCCCTTCTTAGGTAAAGTTATTGAAAAGGCTATCTATCGGCAACTTGAAACCAGGCTGTCAATAAACAACATCCTGGACCCTCTACAATCTGGCTTTAAGAAACTCCACAGCTGTGAAACAGCCCTCATCCAAGTCTACAACGACCTGCTCATGGCAAGGGACAGAGGGGAATGCTCCATTCTAATCCTGTTGGATCTCTCAGCGGCTTTTGAAACAGTTGACCATGAAATCCTGCTTAACAGACTGCAGGAGTACTGTGGCATCAGTGGATCAGTCCTCCAGTGGTTCAGATCATTCCTGACTGACAGAACACAGAGAGTATCCCTAGGTCCTATAATGTCCAAACCTGCACCTCTACAATTCAGAGTGCCACAAGGATCAATCCTATCCCCTCTGCTGTTTGCAATCTACATGTTGCCACTCGGTACACTTATCCTACATCATGGCCTGACGTACCACTGCTACGCCGATGACACACAGCTATACCTGTCCTTCAAACCTGGTGGAAAAGACCCTACCCCAAAAATAAACTCTTGCTTAGCTGAGCTACAGGCATGGATGAATGATAACTAGTTGAAACTGAATGCTGACAAAACTGAGGTCCTGTTTGTCCAAAGCCAGCACTCGCCATCAAAACAGCTCTATCCTAAAGCAACACCAATCAGGATTGGGAATTCAGACATAAACAGCTCCAACCTTGTGCGCAGCCTTGGAGTACTAATCGATGGGGAATTGAGTTTCAGAAACCAAATTTCATCTGTAGTTAAATCTTCCTTCTTTCATCTGAAGAACATTGCAAAGATCAAACATTGATTCCCCCAGAGGATCTTCCAACCCTAGTCCACGCCTTCCTCACATCACGGCTGGACTACTGCAATGCCCTTTATGCTGGCCTCCCCAAAAAGGACCTGCGTCGCCTGCAATTAGTGCAGAATGCTGCTGCCAGATTGCTAACAAACCAGCCTCGCCACTGTCACATTACACCGATCCTTCGCTCACTGCACTGGCTACCAGTAGAATGGAGAATACTCTTCAAGATTGGACTGCTGACATTCAAATCCCTGCACAATCTGGGCCCTGGATACATGAAGGACCTGCTGAAGCTGCACCGCACCTCTCACAACCTCAGATCAGCAAGTTCTATAAACTTGGTCACTCCCAGAGTGCACCTCAAAAAATCTGGAGATAGAGCCTTCTGTCATGCTGCCCCTACTCTTTGGAACTCCCTGCCACACCCAGTAAAGACAGCACCATCCCTGGAGCTATTCAAATGCAGACTGAAAAGCCACCTGTTTAGCCTGGCATTTCCAGACTTATAAAATTCTTCCTCTGTACCACAATGGTCGGAGCCATGCTTATGCGCTTTGAGTCCCATGGGAGAAAAGCGCTTTACAAATGTTATTTGTTGTTGTTGTTGTAGTGGCACTGCACAATTTATTTGAATTACAGGATGAGGGGGATATGGGAGGTGAGGAGCAGTGGTTAAGCCCTCCCCCACCCTGTGGTTATCACCCCCAATTACAAGATATTGGTCTATTTCATAGATCCAAGAGATTCCCCCCGTTCACGCTTTGTCCGAACTTAAAGACATTTATATCAGTAGTGGAGAAGGATCTGAGGGATATAGACAGGAAGGTTGTGCGGCACAGCAATCTAAGTGATGAAGAGTTATGTACTCTTACTGAATTGTCGGCACAAAATCGGTGGACTATTAAGCCCGCCGACAAAGGTGGAAATGTGGTGGTCATGACCACTCTAGCCTACAGGGATATGTGTCTTGACATCCTCAGGGTGCGGGATTGCTACATGAGGGTTTCCCCCTCAAGAGCCACACTATGCCAAAAAGGAACTTTTTGCCATTATAGATGACGCCATTGAGCAAGACGTCAGATACTTTGTGGGGACATTTTTGAAGGTTGTGGATCCGATCACCCCTACTTTTTATGCACTCCCTAAAGTGCACAGACTCCCTTGCAGATCATGGAGGCAAGTCATATGGAGCAATCAACATGCTAACTGGAGCTGACGGGACACCACAAAGTTGGTACTGTATGCACTGCCTCATTGCTTATCAGGAACATGCTTATACTCATCCACTGCTTATACCATTCTGCATACAGTGTCTGTCGCTTCTGCTTATTCATTTATGAACTCTGTTCTGTGCTTTGCTGCTACTGCTCCTTATAAAAGGGATCTGCAGGACTTATCAAGTCGGACTGTATGCCCTAGACTTGCTGCTCAGGAGTCTCTGTCACTGGACAGTACTGGATATGGCCTTTCACTTAAAGGAGAACTGCAATACCTAGCTTGCTTTTCCATCCTATGCTTGCTCTTTATGGCTGCTATGCTTTGCTGGATATTGCCTTGTACCAATTGACTTTTTTCTACTAAGATTGGAGTATAGTCAAATGCGACTGACCTCCATACAATATCGGGAACTGTGCATACAATCTACTGCATATCATTTGTATAGAACGCGGAACTGTCTTGGGGACAGGGGCGTAACTAGAAATCACTGGGCCCCCCTGCGAATATTTGGATAGGGCCCCCCCCCATAGGTGCCAAATAATCGTAATGGGGCAGCGTTTCACTGTAAATTAATTGTAAAGTGGGCAGCATTTTACCAGACAATCGTAATGTGGGCCAGAAAATCGTAATGTGGGCAGAGTTCACCAGAAAATCGTAATGTGGGCCTTTAGAAAATCATAATGTGGGCAGAGTTCACCAGAAAATCGTAATGTGGGCACCAGTCACCAGAAAATAGTAACGTGGGCAGCATTCACCAGACAATCGTAATGTGGGCAGTGTTCACCAGAAAATCGTAATGTGGGCCTTTAGAAAATCGTAATGTGGGCAGAGTTCACCAGAAAATCGTAATGTGGGCCTTTAGAAAATCATAATGTGGGTAGAGTTCACCAGAAAATCGTAATGTGGGCACCAGTCACCAGAAAATTGTAACGTGGACAGCATTCACCAGACAATCGTAATGTGGGCAGCATTCACCAGAAAATCATAATGTGGGCAGAGTTCACCAGAAAATCATAATGTGGGCAGAGTTCACCAGAAAATCGTAACGTGAGCAGCAGTCACCAGAAAATTGTAACGTGGACAGCATTCACCAGACAATCGTAATGTGGGCAGCGTTCACCAGAATATCGTAATGTGGGACAGAAAATCGTAATGTGGGCAGAGTTCACCAGAAAATCGCAATGTGGGCAGCAGTCACCAGAAAATCGTAATGTGGGCAGCAGACACCTGAAAATCGTAATGTGGGCAGCAGGCACCTGAAAATCGCAATGTGGGCAGCAGACACCTGAAAATCGTAATGTGGGCAGCAGTGACCAGAAAATCGCAATGTGGGCAGCAGTGACCAGAAAATCGTAATGTGGGCAGCAGACACCTGAAAATCGCAATGTGGGCAGCAGTGACCAGAAAATCGCAATGTGGGCAGCAGTGACCAGAAAATCGTAATGTGGGCAGCAGACACCTGAAAATCGCAATGTGGGCAGCAGACACCTGAAAATCGTAATGTGGGCAGCAGTGACCAGAAAATCGCAATGTGGGCAGCAGACACCTGAAAATCGTAATGTGGGCAGCAGTGACCAGAAAATCGTAATGTGGGCAGCAGACACCTGAAAATCATAATGTGGGCAGCAGTGACCAGAAAATCGTAATGTGGGCAGCAGACACCTGAAAATCGTAATGTGGGCAGCAGACACCTGAAAATCGTAATGTGGGCAGCAGGCACCTGAAAATCGTAATGTGGGCAGCAGGCACCTGAAAATCGTAATGTGGGCAGCAGGCACCTGAAAATCGTAATGTGGGCAGCAGACACCAGAAAATCGCAATGTGGGCAGCAGACACCTGAAAATCGTAATGTGGGCAGCAGTGACCAGAAAATCGCAATGTGGGCAGCAGACACCTGAAAATCGTAATGTGGGCAGCAGTGACCAGAAAATCGTAATGTGGGCAGCAGACACCTGAAAATCATAATGTGGGCAGCAGTGACCAGAAAATCGTAATGTGGGCAGCAGACACCTGAAAATCGTAATGTGGGCAGCAGACACCTGAAAATCCCCCTGCAGAATTTCAGAGCGGGCCCCCCCCCCCCCCCGGGGCCCGCTCGTGGCCGGTTTTTTGGGGGCTGGAGGGGTGGCAGCATGAGGGGAAAGCCTTGCCCACAGTCGGCGGGGAGAGGGGAAGTTCCCCCCTCTCCCTCACCTCGGGGCTCTCCCCTCTGCGCCCCCCTCCAGCTAGTAAATGTGTGTGGGCAGCGGGCAGCGGGCAGCAGCGGGATACATACCTTCTTCCTTGCGTTCCATCGCCGCCTTCTCGCTCTAGCGGCTGACGTCACTTCCGCTTCCGGAAGTGACGTCAGCCGCTAGAGCGAGAAGGCGGCGATGGAACGCAAGGAAGAAGGTATGTATCCCGCCGCCGCTGCCTGCTGCCCACACACATTTACTAGCTGGAGGGGAGCGCAGAGGGGAGAGCCCCGAGGTGAGGGAGAGGGGGGAACTTCCCCTCTCCCCGCCGACTGTGGGCAAGGCTTTCCCCTCATGCTGCCACCCCTCCAGCCCCCAAAAAACGGCCCCGAGCGGGCCCCAGGGGGGGGAGCCGGGCCCCCCCGCGGGCGCAGGCGCTGCAGGGCCTATTGCTACGCCCCTGCTTGGGGATGGAAATTGTCCCTAAGCATTTGTTTGAGATGCATCTCTTTAGTATAATTAGATGGCCAGGCATGAATGTTGATGTGCATATGCGATGTGAATTGTTGATGTGTTGACGGGTATCGGATGATTTTTTTTATGCAATATGTGTGTATGTTTGATTTTTGATATTGATGACTAATAAAAATATTTTGATATTTTAGTAACTACACTTGTTGTGTGTTTGGAGTATATGCCCTGCTTTAGTACCTCCTACCTGTTTTTTTGTCTGGCTTTGCCCCTAAACTGTCCCTAGACTATGCTAGACATAAGATTATGGGAGGGATTAGTCAGGAACAGTTAGTGACAAGGTTACATATTCGCACTAAAAGTGATCCAGCCCATTGTATAACATAGGCTATCACATCTGGTGCGATTCTGCATGTGCAGGGCTGGTTCTAGCTACAATGGGGCCCCAGGGCAAAAGTAACTGGGGGGCTTCCCTAGCAATGCCCCCCCCCCAGCCTCCGAGCCGACTCCCAGGGTCCATCCCACCACACAAGATCATTAGGTGTCCATCATATGTCCCCAAAAGCATTGTTGAGGACCCTACTGTTCCCCTCCTCCTTTCCCTTACAAATCCAAAGTGAACACACATTGGGGTCTTACCTAACCCAGGCAGGGCACAGGAGGCAGCACCAAGCTCTACACTCCGGACTTCTCCCCACGGGGCCTCTCTTCCTCATTCCCTGCAGGCATTTGTGGGGTCACCATAGCTAGAGGGGAGGGGACACACACTTTGGGGGCCCCTATAGGCTCTGGGGCCCTTGCCCCCTTTGCCTCTACAGAAGCGCCGACCCTGTGCATATGGGAAAACCATGTCTGATTCCATAAAGTGTGACTCCGGCCTCACTTTCAGGAAAAGTAGAGCAGAGAGATTACCCAATAACAAATATCTGGGCACTGGATGCTAATGTTGAATTAACCCATTCACTTCCACCTCCAGAACACACACACCTCTCAGTATTAGGCTATTTTTTTCCCATTTAGTCATGTGGCACTTTCTTGTCTATTTCATGTATGAGTTACAGCCAGCACTTTTTTTCTCATAATAAGTTCTTTTTTAAATGTTTCTTTCCCCATTTTTTACATGACAAAAACTATTTTAAAGGAGAGTTACCATGGGCTATTATTAATGGTATATTACACTTAACAGTATTATATGATTGTCACTATTGTATTACTAGGTTATTCATTTGATTGTTATTAGGGTTTCCAACAGCCTGTTTTGTTTTGATTCTGCCGGAGTTCTGAGGAGGAGTAACAGTGTCTGCTCTCTCCCTACATGTGATTCCTGCGATTGATTAATTACAGTAATCACATGATGTGAACAGCGCCAACTGGCTGCTCTCCTGCCAAGAACAGAACCTGGCTTTAATGCTTGTTCCCACCAAAACAGCACGGAAAAGCACAAACACATGCATTTCCTTACCATTGTAGCGGTGCATTTCTTGTTACTTCGTGGTTCAGTGCAAGTGGCTATACCGTCATTTGCACTAAACCGCATGCAGTTTTCCTAAAAAAAAAAAAAAAAGACGTGTGCAACAGGGAGCTTGCATCATACCAAAATCTTGTGGGAACAGATATAACAGGATCCAATGGAGAACCAAGAGCAGTACGAATCAGCAAGTGTGTGTGACTGCGGAAAATGTATCCTGTTTTGCTAGGTGGAAATCAGCCCTAAAAGTAAAACTTAAGTGAAAAGGAAAGTCAGATACCTATGGAGAGAGAAGGTTCTATTCTGGTTCCAACGCTGTCACCCCTCTCTTAAGGGGCCCATACACCTAACGATTTTCCCGCCGATATACAGCAGATTCGATCACTGTGATCGATTCTGCTGTGAAATTGTCACGCAAACGCTGACAGAATGATCGATTTCCGTCCGAAATCAATCGTTCCCGTCGATTCCTGTCAATCCTTTCGTGCGGAAGATTTTTCTCGATCGCTGGCGGGATTGAGAGTGTGTCGATAGCGGCGTTTGACGCAATACGTTACCTGATCTGGCCGGCGCGACTCCCCCGGTCTCCGCTGTCTTCTTCTCCGCTCGGGCTTCAGCTTCACTAAACTTCCTGCCCCGACAGGAAGTTTAAACAGTAGAGTGCCCTCTACTGCTTAAACTTCCCCTGGACAGGAAATTCAGTGAAGCAAGCCAGCCGGACTGGAGACCAGCGCGGAGAAGAAGACAGCGGAGACCGGGGGAGTCGCGCCGGCAAGATCAGGTAATGTATAGCTGGCGGGCAGGCGGCGGCGGCAGCTTCACAGATTGTGACTGGTTTCATGCTGAAATTGATTCACAATCTGTTTGCAGTAAAGGCAGCCATACGATCCCTCTCTGATCAGATTCGATCAGAGAGGGATCTATCTGTTGGTCGAATCTGATGGCAAATCGACCAGTGTATGGCTACCTTTAGAGATATTATCTCAACTGGTCGAATAAACCTCTGTGAGCCCTTGCAAGGTTTCAGGACCACTCATGTTCCCGAGCACTCTTGACAATGGGTGGTTCCATACCGCGCATTAGCTCACGCATTCGAGTGCATGCTCACGCATGTGCAGTACGGAGCCGTCCATCTTCTGGAGTGCTTGGGGACACGAGTGCTCCCGATGCCTCACGAGGGCTCCTGGAGGCAGCAAATCTGAACGGGGTGATATCGCTGGAACAAAGACACCGAGGGAGGAACTGGAAGGCTCTTTAGGATCCAGAGCTTTCCCTCACCATAGGTAAGTATCTGACTTTTTGATTGATACTTTACTAAAGCCATTTTTTTATTTGTGCTGGGAGAGGACAAGTTGGGGGGCAAGTGATATCCCAATGTGGGCGGAGGTCACCTTTGCATTGAGCTTGACACTGGGGAATACATTGGCAACCTACCATAAACTGCCTGAAGAGATGCCAGGCGAGGCAACCTGAATGGGGAGAGCCAGTACATAAAACTCTATGCTGTTTTACAAGTCATTTTATGTGAGTGTAATACTCATTTATACTATCAAATAGTTTTACAGTATTACCCTATGAGAGGTTTTTATTTGAGGTCATCACATTGACCATGAAAGGGAAATTGAAGGTAGACTAGGAAGTGGATTGTATCTGATTGGTCAAGTTGTGGGTGATCTAGGAATATCCCCAACCCGCTTTTACACAATGGTGGCCATCACATCCGGTGAGTGGCTTCTGATTGTGTGTGGTGGAGGTGTGGAACTTTATTGTTATTACATATGAATTTGAGTGGCGGCTATGCTGAGTATTGAACTATACCAGAACTGTACCAGAGATGAATGTTTACACAAGACAAATAACATTTATCCAGCTTTTCTCCAGAGCTGCAGCCACTAGGGCATGTGCTATAGGCAGTAGCTGTGTTAGAGAGTCTCGCCCAAGGTCTCCTACTGAATAGGTGCTGGCTTACTGAACAGGAAGAGCCGAGGTTCAAACCCAGGTCTCCTGTGTCAGAGACAGAGCCCTTAATCATCAGTGCACTATCCAGCCATTGATTAGGGGCAATTTATAGTTACCTAAGGCTTCTTCCAGCCCCATGAGGACTGTGGGCTCCCTCACCGTCCTCCACGGATGTTCCGTTTGCCCACAATTGGTATCTTCCAAAGTCAGGGCCAGTTGTGGTGTTCTGTGCCTGCGCAGGCCGGCCACCCGCACTCCCCCGGAGGCATAGAGCAATCCCAGCCGCACGGTTGGGCTGCACAGGCGCAAAACCACGACTGGCCCTGACTTTGGAAGATAATGGAGGCGATCGTGGGCGAACAGAGGGATTGGGGAAACAAGAGCGCTCTCTAGTGCATTAACTGTTTTAATTTAGCTTCATACGTAAAAGGGTTAAAATAAACTTACAATATAATCAGATAAAACATCGCATATCTCACAAAGAGTGTATCATCACCGCTTCCTGCAGATGGAAAAACCAACTCTGGTCGCCTCAATACTGTGGCCAGCAGTAATTGGAATCCGGAGTTCCGGTAGCGCCAGCGGGAGGAGGAACGCGGCGGAATCTTAGCAGCTGCCTGCGCCTATTGCGTCATTACGCGTTTCGGCGTTCAACGCCTTCGTCAGATGACGCAATGGCGCAGTGGACGCATTAAAAGTACGAGTGGTTGCTTAGCAACCTGTGTTAAGGGTTACGGAAGTCCGATATGCCGCGAATACGTGTGCGCCTTACAAAGGGCGTGCGGACGTTCAACGTCATGTTGCCTGGTGACGGCGGGGACAAAAACAAATACAATGGCTTCGCTCTTCCGGGTGGGGGCGGTGCGGCTGTTAATTTATCTCTAAATTCCATCACCGCTGCCCGTATCGGGCGAATGGCTAATATAACACATAAAATTTCAATTTAAAACCTATAAATAATATAAATATAAATTCATATGAATCTTCCCAACTTATTTAAACTATGGACAGTCCTATACATAATATTAACAATAAATCTAATGCCATAAGACCTTATAAATCTCCACATGTTTGTACATTATAGCAGCTAAAGTCCTGGATCAAATTACTAGATGATTCATAGCAATCAAATATAAACCTATCAATAAACTTAAAAAATAATAAATACATATACATATACACATGGCTTCATAAAAAACTCATAAGCATACGTCTATAGGTAGTTGATGGATAGATAAATCAGCAAATAGACATATACATGGATGATCAAAATAAATGTATAAATACATAGAACCTTCAGTCATAAGCTTATCATAAGCACATGAAGGCGTGTTTATCATCTTCCCCCAATATTCATAGACAGAAATTATCCAAATGATTATCATGGCAAACGTTAATCTCAACATGAGGGGGAGTATTTTGAAAAAGAGGAAAAGGGAAGAAACATGCACACGAGCATACTCACAGATGCACGCCCATGCTCAGACGCCCTCCCCCCCCCCCCAAAGGTCAAATCCCTATAGACGTCTCTATACATTTATGTAGTTGATCTTATATGTACGTGGCTACTTCTAACCCCTCATTAAGGCCTGCTGGAGTGAGGGAATTTAGTTTAAAAATCCAATAGGATTCACGTTCACAGAGCCTCTTGTATCTCAAGCCTTTATTAATATTCTTAGTGATAACTTCCAGCCCCATGATCTTCAAACTATCCACTTTGCCATCATGTGCTTCCAAAAATAAATGAGGCTGGCGAGAGAGTCCACAATCCTCATGGGGCTGGAAGAAGCCCCAGGTAAGCACAAATTGCCCCTAATCGTTCATCTCAGGTTCCCTTTAAGTGGCTGAAGCATGTGTACAGCATGTGGTAAGCATGCACCATGCTGCCCAGACCTTACTTTATTCTAGTGACATTTCACTGTGATTAGTTTACACAAGCCACCATGTACGGTGGCTTGTGTAAAAAAACAACTATTTAGTTGTTTTTTTTCTTTCTCAGAGCCTGATTGGTTGTTTGAAATGAACACAGTGAAGCTTCACTAAATATTTGCTTGAGTAAACCACCTACATTTGGTCTATTAAAAATATGACTGATCAATTTGAAAGAGTCTGACCAGCATAATAGCAGGCAAACAGTACTGTAGATAGGTTGATTTTTTATTTTAGCAGATGCAATCACTTTGATCAAATCTGATGGTAATCTTCTCACTGCCTGACTGCCAACTATCTTGCTGATTCACACCAATCAATTGTAGACAGTTTATTGATCAGAAGCTGAACTGTACAACACAGGCAGGACAGCAGCTCAATAGATTCTCTGTCAGATTACAGCAGAAACCTGATCAAGATTAAAGGGAACCTGAAGCAAGAGTGGAGGCTGCCATATTTTTTTCCTTATAAACAATACCAGTTGCCTGGCAGTTCAGCTGGTCCTTCTGGTCAGTAGTGTCTGAATCACACACCTGAAACAAGCATGCAGCTTATCTTGTCAGATTTTTGTCAGAAACGCCTGATCTGCTGCATGCTTGTTCAGGGTCTATGGCTAAAAGTTTTAGAGGCAGAGGATTAGCAGGACTGTCAGGCAACTGGTATTGCTTAAGGAAATAAATATGGCAGCCTCCATATTGTCTCATTTCAGGTTCCATTCAAATCCCTTGCAATGCGCAACAACAGATTAAAAAATGAGCAGCTTCTGGAATCGCAGAGTATCTCGTCACCATGCATTTGTAACGTGAATGTAATGTGTGCGTTGTCTGGTAGCGCACAGCTCAGCTTGGGGTATTAAGACTGAATCTGATGTACCATGGAGAACATGTGCAGATGTGAATGGGCCCAATGTGGAAACACTGCCGTGCGCCAGAGATGTAATGGGCCCTTAACAAGGTGGTAGATTTAGGGCCCCTTCTGGTCTTTGTTGTAAGGTGAAGTGGAGAGAGGTCAGAGAAGGTGGCTGGTGGGCCCCTTGACACCCACTAGGCCCCAAGCACCTGCCGAGGTTGCCTGGAGGATGTTCCTGCTGTGTTGTGCACTTATAAGGGACACAACACAAAAACAGTAGTTTGAACACAACTTAAATGATACAATGTGAGTCAGTTGGTTAGTAGTCATTCATGCACAGGTGGATTGTGGATGCAAGCTATACAGATATTGGCCTCAATTCACTTAGATCATGCTGGAGATAATAAGAGAACAAGAGAAAACGTACCACCACACAGTAAGAGAGTTATCTTATCTCTTCATTCCTTAAAGTGAACCTCCGGACTAAAAATCTACTCAGCAGCACTGAAAAGGCTTGGTGTTTAACAGTTTCACAGCATCAAAACTTTGTTTTTCTTACCAAAGCATCATTTTTAGCTGCATTTTTAGCTAAGCCCCACCCATCAAAGAAAACTGCCCGGGCTTTTTTCCCCCGATGCTGTGCAAAGCATGATGGGATTTCCTATGTTGTTATTCACTTTGTCTAGCAACTGGGTGAGGTGCTCAGGTCACAGGACAGTTGGAACTGTGTCTCATGCTCCCTGTCACCTGCTTTAAACCAAAAAGATGGCTGCCCTCATGAAATCAAACATTTGCCTGTTCTTTTAAAACAGGGTGGGTAAGAGATTATATTACCTATCTATTCTAATTAACATAACGAATGTAACTTAATGACAGTATGTTTGTTTAGGCTGAAGTTCCTCTTTAACTTTGCCACTCTTCTGGATCAGCCCTAGGAGAGAGAATCCTGCCTAGGCAGTAGCAGTCCACCAGATGAAGGTTTTGGCAAAATGATCAAATGGACAGTTATAAAATCTGTCAAGATCTCCTCCTCACCTCCTTTCCCTCTCTGCTCTTTCCAGTAAAAACACTGCTCCTCTGATGGTCAGACCACATCTACAAGTCTCTTGTTTTTTATGGCCAGTTTAAGACGGCATACACAGTAGATGAACAACCCTTCCTTTGCCTCTTCTTGGTGACCCTCATGGGGGCCCATCTTAGAGGGCTCATAAAACAAGTGCGGCCATCAGGATCTTCACACCCATAACAAGAGTAGCCATAAAAACACCTGAACTGGAGTATCAGAGAGAGGCAAGGTTAGTAGATGGGGCCCCCTCCACACGTCTTGGCCCCCCTGCACTTGCAGCTGCTGCTCCCTACTCGTTATGCCTCTGGATAAGTGTTATAAAAAGATCAGATTGTTAGATGAACGACTGAGCCACCAAAAATGTACACTTAAAGTGGATCCGAGGTGAACTTTTACACATTGCATAATTGTGTTCCTTTGCTATTGTTTACAGGGCATTCCTCAAGCCAAATACTTTTTTGCTTTTCTTTTAATACTCTAATTCCCTATAAACTAAAAAAGCCACGCCCACAGGTTTTTAGAGAGCCTTGGCAGTAGCAAAGGCTCATGGGAGCTCAGTCTGGGCAGAAGGAGGGGGAGGTGTTACTAGCCATTGATTTCAGAGGCAGAGGGGAGGAGGGAGGAGGAGAGGGGATTAGGCTGATGGCTCAAGATACAGATAAGTCTGCTTCTGTGTAATGTTTACAAACAACATGGCTGCTGTCATTGTATCACAGGAATAAATAATCATATTCTATTAAAGCTGTTTGCAGCTAGTTTTGCTGTGTAAACCATCTAAACTTTAGATAAGATATATAGAGACGAGTTACTTGTTATAGTTAGTTTTTCATCTCGGATCCACTTTAACATTTGTCCATTTTGACAATTTATCCTTGCACAACGCACCCTCAACAATCAATAGGATTAACATCTCTGGTGTTATGATTATTTCCAGATTTAGGGTCTAAAAGCCCTGCAATTTTTTCACAAGTTTTTAGAACCTAAAAACTAGAAAAAAAAAAACATACCGCAGAGAGATCTGCAGCAGCTCCTGCATATAACTCACTCAGGCACGGGATTACCGCTCTGAGCTGTGGATTTCTGTCCTGAGCCTGACTTGGGATAACCGCTAAGGAGGTTAAAAGGACAACTGTAGCAAGAGGGCTTATGGAGGCTGCCATATTTATTTCCTTTTAAACAATACCAGTTGTCTGGCAGCCCTGGTGTATGAGATTTGGCTGGAGTAGTGTCAGAATAACACCAGAAACAAGCATGCAGCTAATCTTATCAGATCTGACCATAATGTCAGAAACACCTGATCTGCTGCATGCTTGCTCAGGGTCTATGGCTAAAAGTATTAGTGGCAGAAGATCAGCAGGATTGCCAGGAAACTGGTATAGCTTAAAAGGAAATAAATATGAAAGCCTCCATTGCTCTCTTGCTACATTTGTCCTTTAAGGTTTTCTGAATTGTATATGATCCTGCACAAGGGATGTTTCATCCTACGGTGTCAGCATACTTATCACACACAGACAAGTGTACAACCATAACGACAGCCAAAAATGTTCAAATGTTTTTGATTCCTTCAACCAATATCGAACAATGGGTAGAGCAGCTTGTCAAGTGTCATTAAAACTAAAACACACATTTAAATGATTGAATCCTTTATTTTGTGAGGCATCATTCGATTTTAGACCCCTGTGTATGGGGACTATTGCAGCAGGAAAAAAATGTCACCCCGTTTAGACCAACCACAATATACATTATTTTGTTTCTTTGGAACCTGGGCTTTGGGCACGACACTTACTATTCTGTTTTTAAAGAGACACTGAAGCGAAAAAAAAATTATGATATAATGATTTGTATGTGTAGTACTGCTAAGAAATAAAACATTAAGATCAGATACATCAGTCTAATTGTTTCCAGTACAGGAAGAGTTAAGAAACTCCAGTTATCTCTATGCAAAATAGCCATTAAGCTCTACGACTTTCAAAGTGGTGGAGAGGGCTGTCTTCTGAAGTTTATTATCTCAACTGTCAGTGAAAAGTTTTCTTTTTCTCTGCCAGAGGAGAGGTCATTAGTTCACAGGCTGCTCTGAAAAAAATAATTTAGAATGCTGAGTGTTGTGTAATCTGCACATATACAGGATCTTCTCAAAAAATTAGCATATTGTGATAAAGTTCATTATTTTCTGTAATGTACTGATAAACATTAGACTTTCATATATTTTAGATTCAATTACACACAACTGAAGTAGTTCAAGCCTTTTATTGTTTTAATATTGATGATTTTGGCATACAGCTCATGAAAACCCAAATTTCCTATCTCAAAAAATTAGCATATTTCATTCGACCAATAAAAGAAAAGTGTTTTTAAAACAAAAAAAGTCAACCTTCAAATAATGATGTTCAGTTATGCACTCAATACTTGGTCGGGAATCCTTTTGCAGAAATGACTGCTTCAATGCGGCGTGGCATGTAGGGAATCAGCCTGTGGCACTGCTCAGGTGTTATGGAGGCCCAGGATGCTTCCATAGCGGCCTTAAGCTCATCCAGAGTGTTGGGTCTTGCGTCTCTCAACTTTCTCTTCACAATACCCCACAGATTCTCTATGGGGTTCAGGTCAGGAGAGTTGGCAGGCCAATTGAGCACAGTAATACCATGGTCAGTAAACCATTTACCAGTAGTTTTGGCACTGTGAGCAGGTGCCAGGTCGTGCTGAGAAATGAAATCTTCATCTCCATAAAGCTTTTCAGCAGATGGAAGCATGAAGTGCTCCAAAATCTCCTGATAGCTAGCTGCATTGACCCTGCCCTTGATAAAACACAGTGGACCAACACCAGCAGCTGACAAGGCACCCCAGACCATCACTGACTGTGGGTACTTGACACTGGACTTCAGGCATTTTGGCATTTCCCTCTCCCCAGTCTTCCTCCAGACTCTGGCACCTTGATTTCCGAATGACATGTAAAAGTTGCTTTCATCCGAAAAAAAGTACTTTGGACCACTGAGCAACAGTCCAGTGCTGCTTCTCTGTAGCCCAGGTCAGGCGCTTCTGCCGCTGTTTCTAGTTCAAAAGTGGGTTCATGCTTCCATCTGCTGAAAAGCTTTATGGAGATGAAGATTTCATTTTTCAGCATGACCTGGCACCTACTAACAGTGCCAAAACCACTGGTAAATGGTTTACTGACCATGGTATTACTGTGCTCAATTGGCCTGCCAACTCTCCTGACCTGAACCCCATAGAGAATCTGTGGGATATTGTGAAGAGAAAGTTGAGAGACGCAAGACCCAACACTCTGGATGAGCTTAAAGGGGAACTGAAGAGAGAGGTATATGGAGGCTGTCATGTTTGTTTCCTTTTAGACAATACCAGTTGCCTGGCAGCCCTGCTGATCCTCTGCCTCTAATACTATTAGCCATAGCCCCTGAACAAGCATGCAGCAGATCAGGTGTTTCAGTGGTTCAGACTTATAAGTCTGTTCTGACAAGACTAGCTGCATGCTTGTTTCTGGTTTTAATCAGATACTACTGCAGAGAAATAGACCAGCAGGGCTGCCAGGCAACTGGTATTGATTAAAAGGAAATAAACATGACAGCCTCCATATACCTCTCTCTTCAGTTCCCCTTTAAGGCTGCTATCGAAGCATCCTGGGCCTCCATAACACCTGAGCAGTGCCACAGGCTGATTGCCTCCATGTCACGCCGCATTGAAGCAGTCATTTCTGCAAAACGATTCCCGACCAAGTATTGAGTGCATAACTGAACATAATTATTTGAAGGTTGACTTTTTTTGTTTTAAAAACACTTTTCTTTTATTGGTCGGATGAAATATGCTAATTTTTTGAGATAGGAAATTTGGGTTTTCATGAGCTGTATGCCAAAATCATCAATAAGAAAAACAATAAAAGGCTTGAACTACTTCAGTTGTGTGTAATGAATCTAAAATATATGAAAGTCTAATGTTTATCAGTACATTACAGAAAATAATGAACTTTATCACAATATGCTAATTTTTTGAGAAGATCCTGTAGAATGCTGCAATGTTAGAAAAAACACTATATACCTGAAAATAAATATATGAGAATATTTTCTTTGCTGCTAATCTTCTAGTAATTATCCATAGTACACAACCTATTCATTATATCATATTTTTTTTTCGCTTCAGTGTCTCCTTAACACTACCATCTATGGTGTTCAATGCTGTGAGTGGTGTCAGTGTATATGCCGTCACCATCCACGGAATGAATACCTCCGGAACCCATGTTCAGATATGCCAGTTGCATCAGCATTTGATAAAGGCCTGCATGCCGAAACATTGTGATATCTAGTGGCTGTACTACTAATAAATCAAGTATAATTGCATAAATCCAGGTCGAGACCCAGTCATTTGTTCTGTTCAAGTTGCAACGGACAAGTCATAAAGTCATTGCTAATGGCAGTTGCACAGCACTATGTTCAGACAACGCAGTGCTGCATGCATTTCCGTGCACAACGCAGTGCTACACCAGAGAGCAATGCAAGTGCCATGCGTAAAACACAGAGCCCTGCATTGAAGCACACCAGCTTTAATGGGCACTAAATGGTGTGTCTTTATGCTTGGAGTTGAGCTTTCAGTATAAACAGTCACCTGGATAGTGTACAGTAGCTGGACAGTGAACAATGGCTGGATAGTGTACTGAAAAAAGGCTCTGCCTTTTGACATGGGAGAGCTGGGTTTGAATCCTGGCTCTAGAGTCAGTAGCTATTCAGTAAGAAATCCTTGGGCAAGACTTCCAACACTGCAGGGTGTCCCCTTGAGTGCACCCTTAGTGGCTGCAGCTCTTGAGCGCTTTGAGTCCGACAGGAGAAACATGCTATACAAATGTTACAAGTATTATTATTACCTGAAGCTATGGTGCTCCTTGGAGTTGCGGATCTTGGCAGAGAAGCGTTCGCTCAGTTTCTCCAGACTTCGGGAATACTCCAGGTTGATCTCAGCCTTCCTGCGCAGGAACTCGCTCATGTCTTGCAGTAACAGCTGGCGGAAGTCCACCTGCACATCCAGGCATTTCACCTGCTCAATCAACTGGCTGCGGATCTCTAGAGAGAGGCGGGAGAAAGACCACTTGGTTAGTTGGCATTTGGATAAGCTCTTGTTATTTGCACAGCAAAGTTTATATCCGCACAACAGGATTCAGCTTTGGTCCAACAAATTTCCATCACAAAAACAGATATTTCAAAAGAGACAAGACCAGGTTCCCTTTTCCGATTGAAGTAGCTCAGTGAACAACAAATATTTTGCCATTTATAATCTGTGTTACTAGCTGAAGGGGACCTTTAACCCTTTAGCAGCCAATTTATTTAGAGGCTTGCAAGTGCTCCAGGCCAATTTATTTTATCACTTTATTTTTTCTTTGTTACTCTTTATTGCTTCTAATTAGTACTGCTGTAATGTGTATTTATGGCTACTTGTCATTAGGGGCAGTGTGAGACAGAAACAGAAGCCTTATGTTGTCAGTTTCTATATCCTCTGCTAGCAGAGAGTCATCAAAGGATTCCAAGAATTTACAGCACAATGAGTTCTGCCAGCTGAGGTCAAAAGCAGAGCACTTCTCTCAAACAAGGTAATGCCTTTGAAGCTGCTAATAAGTTAAATAGAGACTCAAGTTGCATTATACATAGACTTTCACCCAAGACTTATGCCACCGTACTACCAGTCATGTCAACAGTAGATTGCAAATGTCCTACCAGAACCCAACTGTGATAACAACCCCTTACCATACTGGTCTTTACTGGCGTAGAAGCTGATGTATGGAGCTTGGGGGAGTGGCTTGACCTTCTTACCTGAAGTGAAGTCAAGAAAACTCCAAGGATATAAGGGCACATCCACTTGATTTTATATTACAGCAGCAAGCTTGTGCACACAACTTTTGCCACCCAAGTGATCCTTGCTTAGCTTATACTGCCTACACATATGTAGGAATGTCACCTGATCTGTTCAAAGTTGGGCAAACATGATTTGGTGGTTTTAGGGCACAGAAACGTGGTGCCAGAAGACTGAGTAAATGAGTGCCCATTGGCTTGGATGCCTAATATCTGGAGTAGCAGCAGCCCCCATGCTAGACTGTAAGTCAACCATAGGAAGGTAAAGGCAGGTTAGCATAATGAGATCTTTGTGTCGAGCTTTAGGAAGTTAGGTGAAAGTATTAGATTTTATGATGGATCTGTAAGTAGGTTAGCATCAATTAAAGTGTAGAGATTAGGGTAGCTGTTAAGAAAAAAAGAGTTCAGGATAGTAACAGTTTTCTGGAAGAAAAAAAAAAAGGAGGATATGTGTACTGAAGGGGTTAAAAGCAGCGTAATGCTAGGTGCACCCTATGTAATTTCTGTCAGATCGATTGGTCGAAACAATAATTTCTGACATGTCTTATCTGCTCCTGGGATCGATTTTCACATCACTACTGCTCAAAATTTATCCCATTATGTATCTGGAGCAGACTGAACATGTTGGAAATTATTGTTTCAATCTAATGGGAAATTGCATTGTGTGTATCTAGCATTAGGTATGGGAGAGTGCGATTACGGTTAAGTACTACCAGAGGGTGACCTGGGGTTAAGGGCAAATCAAGGGCTCGTTGTGATTCTAAAAAAAGAGATTACCTTTATGCTAATGTTGATAACCCCTGTGAGGTTCTATAATATGCATTTCAATTTTTCAATTCACTGTTTACTAATTGTGACTAGTTTACAGCTAAAAAACTTTTGAAACAAAAACAAAAAAAAAAGAAGAAAAAAAAAAGTTATTGTAAAAGGTCTCTTCACCCAAGACGCTGCACCCAAATGAAAGGGTGACCCGTTTTCACAGCCCATTAACCACTTCAGCCTACAATGTTGTTTCACCTTGCATCCGAGCAACTTTCACCTCCTATTTATTCGCCAATAACTTTATCACTACTTAGAACACTGAAATGATCTATATCTTGTTTTTGTTTTTTGTTTTTTACAAAAAATTTTTGTGTAGCTATTGGAGAGTGCGGGAGGTAAGTAACAGTAAAAAAATGTAATTACCTGGAAATTTTTATTTCTAGATGTAATATTACTATTTGGCAACAAGATGCCCTCAGATCATACTTGGGCACGCGTAGTATTACTACGCAAGCGGAAGTAAGGCGTGGATGGGGCAGAAGGGGATTTATGAAAGACGGAGCCGTCTCGCTGACGGTGTCGGTCTTTCATACGTGGACTTCGATCAATGAATGGGAACTGTGTTCCCATTCATTGATCTCCAGGCTAACGGAAGGCAGCGGGAGCACGCAGGATTGCGTGCCTGGCTCAGCAGCAGCAAGGCAGGCTATCTGGATGGATATATTAGTCCAGACAGACTTAAGTGGTTAAAGTACATCTGAAATGAGAGAGATATGGAGGCTGCCACATTAATTTCCTTTTAAACAATTCCCATTGCCTTGCTGACCTGCTGATTTCTTTGGCTGCAGTAGTGTCTGAATCACACACCTGAAACAGGCATGCAGCTAATCCAGTGAGACTTCAGTCAGAAAAACCTGATCGGCATGCTTGTTGGCTAAAAGTATAGACTATATGCATCGATGGCAAGGAGGTGGAAAGAGTCCCCAGCGTCCGCCTTCTGGGCACAACCATCTCCAATGACCTGAGGTGGAAGGCCAACACTGCCTCCACACAGAGGAAAGCCCAACAGCGACTTTTCTTTCTACGCCAACTAAAAAAGTTTGGCATGGCCCAAAAACTTCTGACAAACTTCTACTCCGCTACAATAGAATCTGTCCTATGCTCTTCCATCCTGGTTTGGTACGCCAGCTCCTCTGCCAGCGACAGACTCAAACTGCAGAGGGTCATCAGATCAGCGGAGAGGATCATCGGGAGATCCCTTCCCTCACTGGACCTCCTTTACCACTCCAGGCTGTACTCCAGAGCATTAAAGATCACCAGCGATCCCTCACACCCAGGCCATCGCTTCTTTAGTCAGCTACCCTCGAGCCGGAGGATCCGGTTCCGGTCCATCTTCACCAAGACCTCAAGGCATAAAAACAGTTTCTTTCCCTCGGCTGTCAACCTTCTGAACTCTCTCCACGTAACTGCCCATCCCCACTCCACAACACCATGTCCGCACTGAGGCACTCTGCACGTGGATAGACGGCGCCCTAGCTCAAGCTGACTTTTTGGAGAGTTTGAGTGTTTTTTGTGTTGTAACTAGGTTCTGTTCCTTTCTGACTGTTTGACTTGTCCTGTATCTGTATCTATATCCTGTATCAGTACCCTGTATGTGCCAAGACCAATTCCAGGCACGGCCCAGTCGTGCTTGGCGAAAATAAAGATTTTGATTTATATGGCTAAACGTATAGTCTGTGGCTAAAAGTATAGACAGCGGATCAACAGAACAACGGGGAAACCTGGCTTGTTTAAAATGAAATAAATATGTCAGCCTCCATATCCCTCTCACTTCAGGTGTGCTTTAAATAAATCGTACTCCCTTAAAATGTTAACATCTGACATACTTACCTAAGCAGCAGCTACTGTCTGGAATTTACAATGATATTCTTCCGCTGGCTCTTCCTCACAGCACTCCTGCTGGCAGAGATCATCTGGGTGTCAGAGGAGTGCCTATTACACTTGATAGGCTGACACCTAAATGATAGGTGGGGATGGAAGGAAGCATCACTATGGAGAAATGCCACTAGAGACAGAACCTTCAAGGTGAAATATAATTTTACCCTACCCCCATCTCCACTATACTCAATCAAGACAAAAAAAATTAAACGCTGCAGAAGTAGGTCAGATCAGAACCAGGATAAAATGGTTGAAAAATGTGTTCTAATTTTTGTACATGCAGCTTGTCTTTCACATACAGCTTTTCAGGGTCTATGGAAAGCCCTGGCAGCAGGCTGGTAGTGCTTGCTTCCTCTATTGTCAGTTTTTAACCAGAGCATCACAGCTGTGGTTGAGCTGCACTCACGCAATATGCATTCAGCGTGGTGCAGTGGTTACACTGCTGCTTTGTAGTACTGAAGATTGGGCTCAGAGCTGACTCTGACCATGCAAAGGAGACACATACATGTGCTGCTCTAAAGCCATTCCGTTCTCTGTGAATATTGTGTATGTCTGCAGCAGCACGAAGGCAAAGGACTTCATACATAAAAGAGGCCTGAATGTCCATATACACAGGAACATGGGACACATATTTAACTAATTCAATTATTTAGCTGCAAAGGCCAAGTACAAAACCTGAGTGCTTCCAATAAAGTAAGCTAAATAAAACTATTCTCAGGCATGATAGATCGATCCAGCAAAGACTTCCGCCACCAATGTGCAGTGTGAAGCCGGCATGAAGCAAGAAAAATAACATTGCTTTTACAATAGGTGGAAATGAAACAAGTCATGTGACTGCTGCTGCACTGTTCCTTCTATCCTAGACTGGCAGGCTTGCTATGGCAGCTGGGCAGTGCAGGATCTCCAGGTGCCCATGAATGATATAATCTTGATTGTACACTCTTACCAACTCTCTCTAGTAGAAGGGTATACTGAGTGAATATACTTTGAACAGATACTTTTGGTAGTCCTTCATATTACACACAGGTGAAACTGAAAACATCATGCAAAAGTCAATTTATTTCAGTAATTCAACTTAAAAAGTGAAACTAATATATGAAATAGGAACCCTTTGCGGGTGTTTTGGATTAATTAGCTGATTAGAATCTGACACTTTGAGCCTAGAATATTGAACATTTTCAGAAAGCTGCCATTGCATTTTATTGCTTAGCTGCTGTATTTATATATTAAAATCTAGTAATCACTTTTCAGCTCTTTCTGTTTCTCAGCTCAGTACAGCTCAGTTTCCGCAGTTTGCGAATGTTTACTGACAAAGGAATGTAAAAAAAAGATAAGGTTATCACCTCTTCAGATGCAGCCAGAAGCTGCCCACTGAAGCAAGTAGCTTTCCACCAAATAGTGCTGTGTTTAACTGTTTGAATGCTGTTCTGTTATAATTTTTTTTTTTTTTTTTTTTTTTTTTTTTTGTGGTAGTAGGTTTTATGCTGTAAATAATCTTTTAAAACAAAGAGGAAATGCTGAGTTTCATGCCACTTAAAGCGGAACTGCAGATTCGGAATGAATACATTGTTTCACTTACCTGTAAGCCCCCAGCAGCTGCCCGGTCCCGCGCCGAGTCTCCACGAGTCTCCGTTCCCCCGCCGCCGCTCCGGTCCGTACCTCGACTTGTAAGTCGAGGCCAGCGCAGCCCAGCCAAGCGTATCCTTTCCCCTCTGCAATAGCGGGGAATGCAAAGAAAGGATACGCGTGGCCAGAGCCGCGCAGGCACAGTGGCCCGGCGGTGAAACCGAAACTAGCTGGCGGCGGGGGAACGGAGACTCGTGGAGACTCGGCGCGGGACAGAACGGCTGCTGGGGGCTTGGGGAAGCCCCAGGTAAGTGAAACAATGTATTTATTTCGAATCTGCAGTTCGGCTTTAAAGCTATGTACGCACGGCAGTTGGATCGGGTATGTCCGCAGACGAACAATTGTTTCCCAGTCCAAGTGGCCGAATCTGCAAGCATCGCTGGGATCATCGGATACGAACAACTGTGTAAACGATCATTTACATGATTGCTGCAAATTACCGTAAAACTCAATGAGGATCGGAACAGTCCTCTACGATATGATCCAACATGGTGGTCAATTAAAAAAACCCAAACCATCGCCGTTGGTGGCCTGCGTCGTGAAACACCATTTGACACATTTTTCACTAAACATTAAGGGTCTGATGAAGATCTTCCTACAGACACACCACTGACAGCTAGACCCTATTGTTTCAACTTTATCATCTTAAAGCAAAGAGAATTTGCCAGGGCATATTAATTTTTAAAAGTCCGAGTGAGGTCAGGGCAGTGAGTGGGCCTGCGCTTGCCTCCTTGTATCATACAGTTTACAGGAATATACTGAACTGTAAAGTCATGCTACCCTGCGGGGCAAAATTCAGCCTCTTTCGCTCCCATGCACAGCGACGCTCCTGCCAGAAGATGACAGCACTGGCTATGTGTAACAAAAGACACTGTCTCTGCATGTTCCCCCTCCAGGACATCAGCAGTTGTTGTGATGGTCAGCCAAGCTTGAAGAGGGGGCATTCTCCTGAAATACAATTAAAGAGCAATTTACACTATGTTTGTCTAATCCATTGAGACAATTAGCCCCGGCTAGCCATTTCGGTAACATCTTTTTGTTACAGTTCACAACTTCCTACAAGCTGCAGGACGTGTTTACAAGAGGCCTTTAAACCAAGAAGTCACAATCACGTGTTTGAGTATAAATAGTGCATTCAGCCAAAAGCTCAGTACACACAAAGCTTTTATGTACATAGGAGGGAGTATGGAGGCATCCATGACTGACTTAACAAGTACAAATGCCAGTTTGTTGGCTCTAAAGCTGACTGTTCCCTCTGGTTACAGCATTAGGTTGCCAATGGTCACACATTTCTAATAGATCAGATGTTAGATTCCATATAATAAGCATTTTGGGTTTTTTTAAGCAGAAAAATAAGAAATGTCAGATATGAAATCCTGATGCTTCTTCAAAGCTCCACCTAGTGGTGTAATTAGAGAGCTTTCCACTGGTGGCTATAAACAATTTTCTTCAGACTCTTATTTTGTTTGATACAGCCTGAAATCTCCTTCTTCTAATCGATTTTGAGAGTGTCATCAACTTAACATGAGATCAGACAAGTTGTTAAACGGGAACCTAAACTGAGAAGGATATGGATTTTTCCTTTTAAAATAATACCAGTTGCCTGAATCGCTTGCTGATCCTGTGTCTCTAATACTTTTAGCCACAGCCCCTGAACAAGCATGCAGATCAGGTGCTCTGACTGAAGTCAGACTGGATTAGCTGCATGCTTGTTTCAGGGTGTGATTCAGCCACTATTGCAGCCACAGAGATCAGCTGGACTGCCAGGCAACTGATATTGGTTAACAGGAAACATCCATATCACTCTCAGTTAAGGTTCCCTTTAAATTTAAATGAATCTGCACCATATTGATCATGTCAAAATGATTTGCGTGGTACAAAAGTATACAGGGCTGCAAACGTATTATTATGTACTAACAGACCCATTTAAAAACGGGCTATAGGTCTGTGCTTCTCCCCGCCCCCGCCGCATGTTACTACGCACACCCGGCCGCCCGCTCACACGCCCGCCCGGCTCCCTGGCCCTGTCTTCCTGTCTTTCTGAGGCTGGGCACTTGTGCAGTAGCAAAAAGCATGGACCCAGCTACACAGGGACAACGTGACGCAGGGACACAGGGAGAATATTATAGAGGATATTTGTAGTGCCAACACCTTCTGCAGTGCTTAATACACAATCATATCACTATGGTTTTGGGATATAGGAGGAATCTAATGCTGGGTACACATGAGCTACATTTGTAGCTGTCGCTAGCACACGGGAGCGTGTGCGCGACAGCTCGGCAACAGCTGGTCGTCAAGTCCCTCTACATCCACACGGCAGCAGAGGGATTAGCGATGCGGCGGAAGCTGTCGCCGAGGTTCCTTCCCCCCGCCGGAAGCTCTGTGTGCTGTGTGTGGGTGGCTGTCGCTAGTCCGCATACACACGCGGACTAGCGACAGTTGCGGCGGCAACTTTCGCTAGGCGATTGACCGCGCCAATCGCCTGGCGACAGCAGCGATGAGCAACGGTTCGGGACGCGCGCTCCATACTCACGGGCGACCTGTCGCCACAAGAGGTGCGCGCCACGTGGTTGCGGCGACAATTGTATCCCGTGAGTATGGGCCACAAGAGTGCCTGAGAAAACAGACATGGGGAGAACATAGAAACAGTGCGACTATACTGTTCTGGACAAATTTTAAGCTTAAAAGAGTTGCAGGGTGAGAGTCCTAATTAGTTGATAGATGTCAACTGGATACACAAAGACATTTGAAAGCACAGTGACCGAGACTGGCCTCCCCACATATACCCTCCTGGAGACTGCAGTGCCCCTCAGTCCCCCATATGGCCTCGGGGACGCGCCACATAAGCCACTCCATCATAGCAACACTAGTAACTGCAAAAACACTTCCACATATTTGAAGGCATGTGCTAGTGATAGGAAGTTTGCACAGCAATTCGTGGTCATTATTAGTAGACAAGACAAGACAAATAACATTTATATTGCGCTTTTCTCCTTGCGGACTCAAAGTGCCAGAGCAGAGCAGCAGCCACTAGGGCGCGCTCTATTGGCAGTAGCAGTGTAAGGGAGACTTGCCAAAGGTCTCCTACTGAATTAGTGCTGGCTTACTGAACAGGCAGAGCCGAGATTCGAACCCTGGTCTCCTGTGTCAGAGGCAGAGCCCTTAACCATTACACCATCAGCCAACTGCTAAGTACTAGCGGTGACTCAGTCCCCTGTGTGACATATTCCCTAGTGTCAAAAATAAGCCCTTTTTATATAATTCCACTCCATCAATTGTTGTATAGATTAGGAGAATGGATCTCCAGATCCACTTCCACAGCTAATTTTTGAGCAGATTGAAGGTCATTTGTAAATCACTACACAACCTAGGCCCCGGATACCTAAAGGATTTTTGCAACTGTGTCACACCACCCACAACCTCAGATCAAGAGGATCTAATAACTTGACCACTTCCAGAGTCTAACTAAAAACCTTTGGAGCCAGAGCTTTCTGTCATGCTGCCTACCCTTTGGAATGCCTTACCAAACCCAATCAACACAGCTCCAACCCTGGACACGTTTAAACCAAAACTGAAAAGCCGCCAGTTTGGCATTTATGGTCACATAACTTTTTCCCCTCTACACATCACTATGTACTGGTCCTATGGGAGAGAATAACTTAATAAATGTTTTGTTGTAATAACTGCTGGCACATCCATTTCCTAAATACATAGCACAGAGACTGAAGGGCCATGTGACTGCTTATTCATAGACAATATTGGTGGGAGTTGATCTCACCAGGGTTTGTCCAGAGTTGAGAATTACATTATTAGCAAGATTATAAAAAACATTGTTACCAGATTGAGAAGCACAGAACTCTCATCAGGTTAAATACATTCCTGAACTACAGATAAAAGGGGTGGTCTCTAGGGAACAAGGAAGATTCACTGCCTGACCCATTTACTATTCCACTAATAGCTGATCATCTTCTTCCTCCTCCTCCTAAGCCTGAGAATGACAGCTGGTGTTAAGTGCAGATTCCCCTGCACCAGGGCATTGACTTTTGAACCACAACCCCCTCAGCACCATATGACCTCTGCTTAATGAAGTCTGATGTGTGACAGGTCACTTGCCTTCTACAGCAAGACGGAGGCACTCTGCTCACAGGAAACAACAGCTGGCTTTACATCCAACGCTACAGCTGCTAGAAGGCATCCTAAATATAGACGGGAGTGACAACATACGTGTGTGTGTGTGTGTGTGTGTGTGTGTGTGTGTGTGTGTGTGTGTGTGTGTGTGTGTGTGTGTGTGTGTGTAATTGATTTATAAAGCGCCAACATATTCCATGGCGCTGAGAATATATATATATATATATACACATACATATATATATATATATATATATACATATACACATACATATACACATACATACATACATATATATATACATATATATATATCCATGCTCCATCCAGTGACCGACTAAGCATTGCCTTGTGCTCATATTGTGCTGCGTGATCTGGTTTTCTTGTATTGTCATATTGCTGTATGTCACCCCTAAATATTGTCTGTAACCTAAACTAATGTCCAGCGCTGCGTAATATGTTGTCGCTTTATAAATACAATAAATAAATATATACACACACACACACACACATTATATATATTTCTATGCTTATATACGATATACAAACCACATAATTAAAGGTGGTTATTTATTTATTGTATTTATAAAGCGCCAACATATTACGCAGCGCTGTACTTTAGCTATTGTCAGATCGCCCCAGCTACTGTCTGTAAAAGCAGCTGAAGGTGCATTTGTATATACTGCCCAGTGCTACCAGTGCTTTCACACCCATTTCACATGTGCAGACTGTCAGTTGGGCATTGAATGGTTGCAGCCGCAGCACATGTACAGTGTAGGCAGCGCAGTATCACATGTAAGTGCAAAACCCACAAAAGACATCTCTGTGTGTTTTATGCAAATGGATAAACAAATACCCTCCACACTACCCTCCACTGTCAATCAGTCCATGCAGCCAGCAAAGTGCAATCGCAGCCATTACAACTCAGCACATGCAGGTTTATTGCAGTGCTGATTATAATGAATCTGAATCCTAGGACTGGTTGATCTGTGTATTTAGCGGTTTGCCTGGAGTTCAATTTATTCTGAGTATGTTAATGAGTTAATAATGAAACGAGTATCTGAAAACCAGCAAAAAAAAAAAAAAGGCATATTAGAAGCAAGCAACTAATCTTTTTTTGGGCAATTTTGGACAATGTAACATCTTCATTCCTCTCTGAACACTGCCTCAGAATATCTGGGATAGCACAGGCCTCCGTGGAATACTTTATCCCCTGAAAATGAGAAGTTGCTTAGATTACTCCGTTTTCGTGACCAGCCTCTGAAACAGATCTGGTGTCAAAGTCCTCCCAAGGGTTGGATGTATCCTAGCTGTTGAATGAACAGGTCCTGATTTCAGAGAGAGCTGTGAGGCTGCAGGGGTTACATGTCATGACCCCAGCAGGAGGCCACATCACAGAAGACACAGAGTGACAGGAGTGGCAGGATGCTGAACCATTGCGTACAGCCCTCCAAGAGGTGTCAACTAACCATGCTGCACAGCCCCCTCCAAGACTCCTTCAGTTGGATGGATTTTAGACATGTGGTTTTTAAGCATTGTGTAGAAATTCCTATATATGGTAATGGGATAGTTCATTCAGTGTTCAGAGAAAGTGCTTGAAGAGGAACTATAACAACATATAGTAGAATGCAGTCAATGATTCAGGATACCCACTATATCCTGGTTTTAGCATTGGAGACACTTTCTATAGCTGTATTGGTATGTAGCCCAGCTCTCACAATGCGGTTGAGCCTAGGCTGCTTATTATGTGGAATCCCCTCCCCTTTCCCCAAGCATTCTGGGAAACCAGAGATCTTTTCTACCAGCTGTAGAAATGAACATTCTGCAGAGATCATTTGACAGGACTAAAGATGTCACCACCAGTGATACATTTCAGAAAGTACATCAGGGAGAGGAAGGATTTTACAATAGGCAAACCCTGACTAAATCCTTTATAAATGCATATTGTAAAAGCTATTTTATTCAATATGTCATTTTCACTAAGTTCCTCTTTAGAAAAATATTATTATTATGATGCATATTTAGAGCACTGAAATCTTCCACAGGGCTTTATAGAGCTTGTAGTCAACTCACCAACTTCCCCTCAGAGGAGCCCACAGTCTAATTCAGTCATAGTCCAAGGTCATTTTTTGGGGGGAGGGGTGGAACCAAGTAACAGTAAGTTATTCAGATATGTTAAGAGGAAACCAAAACATACACGGGGAGAAAATGCAAACTCCATGCAGATAGTGTCAAGAAGAGCGAGCTAACATGATGGAGGCATATTTCTAACATTCAGCAGGCACCCAGGTTACAATGGTTATCTGGCCCATAGCTTCCATAGGGTCAAACTGGGTCCAGCGGCTCAAGCTCCTTAGGAGGCCACAAGTCAGGTACTATAGAGGTCACAAGTGTACTGTCAGTACAGTGCTAAAGTGTAAGGAGCTCTGCATTCATTATTGCCCAGGGCCCTATTTTACCTAAAACTGTCCCTGATAGTAGTCAATGGGAACACCTATTCACACAGTGAAAATCACTATAAACCACTAGAATTATTGACAATTATTATATTAGCGGTACCATGGTGGTACCAGTACACATACTAGGGCAGGATTGTTGCTCGGTGAATAGACCGTAGCCTTGCGCTGCATTTAATACTTCTTAAACTTGTTCCAAAACTTTTTTTCTTTACAGGAAGGAAACAGCCAGAGTAAAAAAAAATATTGCTTAAAGTGCTATCCCCATCCATTTCCTATAGCTCAGCAATTGGAAAGCTATGTCTATGCGCTGTAGTTTCATGAGCTGGGCAGAATGATGATGGTAAGCCTTGCAGCAACAGCCTATCCACACAGCCTGTGGTTAAAGAGGAGCTGTCAGCCATACTATCTCAGAACCCCCCTACATATATAAGTAGATAAATACTTGCTCTACTTACATAACATATGTATTGCACTGTACACGGTTTGATTTTTTTTTTTAAAAAACATGCCAAGTTTATTTGAGGTTCGGTATACACTAAGGAGAAAAAAAAAGAAAAAAAAAAAAGTCAAGATTAAACATGAATATTGATATACAAAAATAAAGAAAAAACACTCCGAGTAGAGTGCGTAATAGCATTATACATTAAGTTAGCCAAGTCCACGTTTTCATTTTAGTGATTTTTCTACAGTTAAAACAAAAGAGAAAATCCTTCTTAGCATTTCCCATTTTAACTGTGGCTATTTTGAAGCCAATCCTGATTTCATTTCCTGCCTTACTCTCCTATGCCTGATTTGCCAGCCCTTCATTATAGAAAGTGCATTGTCTCAGCATGAGAAATAATGGCCAATTAGAGAGGAACAGAGATGTGGGAGGGGAAAAAAAGGAAGGGAAAGAGGCTTTAGCCAATCAGGCTGTATTAGTTAAGTCTGAGGGGAAGTAGAGAAGCAAAAAAGGAAAACCCAGCATGCCCTGCAACTTCCTTTTTATGTACCAAATGTTGTGTGTACCAAATAAGAGTCAACTGAGGAATGATCATTTATCAACAAGAAAAGTAATAGAGATTTTAACTTTTGGATTGCCTGGTTAGCATCCTTATTACTTGTTTACCAGATAACAATAAAGAATCAATTTTTGATTTTATGCCCAACAGTTACACTTTAACTTCTTCAGCTGCTTTGAGGCATGTAACCAAATACTTAAAGAGACACTGAAGCGAAAAAAAAAATATGATATAATGATTTGTATGTGTAGTACAGCTAAGAAATAAAGCATTAGGAGCAGAAACATAAGTCTAATATTTGTTTCCAGTACAGGAAGAGTTAAGAAACTCCAATTATCTATGCAAATAGCCATTGAGCTCTGTGACTTTGCAGAGAGCTCTGACTTCTGATTAGGTTATCTCAGCTGTATTTTGTTTTTCTTTTGCAGAGAACAGTTCAGGACAGGTCAAACGTTCACTGCCTGTTCTGTAAAAACTTTTAGAGCCTGTAGAATGCTGAGTAATGTGTAAACTGCAAATATTAGAGAATGATGCAATGTTATAGAAAAAAAAAAAAAAAAAAGCTGTATAACTGAAAATAAAAATATGAGAATATTGTTCTTTTCTACCAATGTTCTAGTAATTACCCCTACTACACTACTACTAGGAGTGGCTGGAAAGTGTAATGGTTAAGGGCTCTGCCTCTGACATGGGAGACCAGGGTTCGAATCTCGGCTCTGCCTGTTCAGTAAGCCAGCACCTATTCAGTAGGAGACCTTAGGCAAGTCTCCCTAACACTGCTACTGCCTATAGAGCGCATCCTAGTGGCTGCAGCTCTGGCGCTTTGAGTCCGCCAGGAGAAAAGCGCGATATAAATGTTCTGTGTTTGTTTGTTTGTTTGTACTACACAACCAATTCATTATATCATAAAAAAAAATTTCGCCTCAGTGTCTCTTAAACACTCAATTTTCAGTTGCAGACGCTGATTTCAGACACGAAAAAAGAAATATTAATAGTTATAGGCATAGTACTTACTCCTCTATCAGATGGTATATTTAGATCTCCTATATTCTGCACTTAGATTAAGTAAAATTACAGAAATCCTCGCTAATACTTTGCTATTCATAACAAAGTTAAAATATCAGGTGTAGGAAAAAAAAATAAATAAAAAACACAAAATAAATAAAGAGAAAACTGAGACGCTCATGCTTGGGTTGGGAAGAGTAACTGCAGGGGACGTCAGGTGAGTTAATACACGGTATATTATGTATAGTGTAATATATACATAAAGGCACTGTGATATGGAAGTGGGTTCTGCAAGGCATAACATATCACTCATTTATAATTAGCCCCCGGGTTTATAAAGTCTATGCTATTTCTGTCTCTCTACAGGAAAATACTGAGTATTTCAGATCGTTCCTGCCACAGCGCGATCCCAGACTGGCATTACTTTACACATTATTACAGGGTTGGCCCATCCATAGGCAGAGCTACGTTTAATCCCAGACAGCAGTTAGATGATTCAGACCCTTAATTAGAGACCAGTGGGACATTTGGGGACACTTAAAGGCCCATTCAGCCTAAAACGCAGTGTACCCACAAACCTGGGGAAGGGATAAGGAGAAAACAGTACCTCCTGTCCCTAAAATAGTCATAAAGGGGAACTCCGCGATTTTTTAAATCCTAGATAAGCAATTGCAATGTGGGAAAGAAAGGAAAAACAATACTTCTACTTCTGTAAACATCATGGACAAACAACTATCAATACAACAATAACAACTATAATAACTTGCTTGCATCTTTTTAAATAGGTCTATGGGCTTTCAGGTACAGTACTCACAAAGCTTTCCAGTTAAACCACCAGGTGGCGCTCTAAACAAATATTACTGTGTGTACAAGAAATAAAGGCAAGTATTATGTTTTATAAGCAATTTTAATTAAGAAGATAAGAAAAAGGGGGGATGAAGGGTCCCATTTATACTTGGGACACATTTAGTATGAAGCACCTTACTGTATTTCCTCTTTGCAGAGTGGTGCACCAGAGTGCATCAGGAATGTTCAGTGTAAGCTGGCATGTCACAGGCTGCACTCTTTTCCTCTGACTCCTCTGCCATGCTCTGCTTCTATAGAAGTCTATTTGTCCTTTGTGACTGGGGATGAAGAAGACTAGGAGGGGAGCTGCTGGCGGCGCATCACAGATGAAAGAAGAGACAGCGGACCACCACGCTGCATGACAGGTAACTAAAGTACTTCCTATTATTTTCCACTGCACCACCCTTTGGCGGAAATGTGGGCGGGGCAACACTTGTGGAGGAACATGGCCACATATTTGGAACAAGACAACAATACTAGGTGACATGGGAGTCCTGTGGGGCCATGGCAATGCTTGGAAGACATTTGTGAGGGCGAGCCATTGCTAAGGGCGGCCAGGCAATAGTTAGGTTGGGGATGGATATGGCAATACTTGAGGAACATTTGTATATGTGATAACACTTGCTGGGGGTCATGGGTACATTTGTGAGGGGACATATATCGATAGTATGGGGAGGGGTCATGGGAACACATAAAAATGTGTGGACATGACAATACTTGTGAGATGCTTGTGGGGACCATAGCAATACTTGTTTGTGTGGGGGAAGGGGGACATGGCAAGACTTGGGTAACACATGAGGGGGCGTATGGAAATAACTGTTAGGGTACATCTGAATACCGATGGGAGGACATAACTAAAGTTATGGGCAGGAGCATAAGAATTTTGGGGACATGTGGAAATCATACTAATACAAGTACCCCTCGCTATACGAATTAAGTAGGGACTGTAGGTTTGTTCTTAACCTGAATTTGTCCATAAGTTAAACACTGTGCCACCTCTGTCCCCTGTACCCCCTCTATACCCCCCCCCCCCCCCCATGGCTCCAGTGTCCCCTCTGCTCCCCTGTGCCTTCAGTGTCTCCCTCTGTGCCCTGTATCACCTCAGCCCCCCTGAGCCCTCAGTGTACCACAGCAAAATGTCATTTTAAGGGTTTTAAAACCATTTTTCCTTTGAAGGTTTTAAAATTGATTTTCTCAAAAACTACAAGTTCTTTTTGTATTTTTATTCCCACTGAATCAAATTTCACATTTTCGGGCCGTTCATATCAGCGTGTTGTTAGTAAGTGGGGTGTTCGTAAGTCGGGGGACTACCTGTAGTTATGGGGGAACAGGGGAGAGAACATAGCTATACTAATTTCTGTATTAAACTTACATTGTAAGCTACATAAAAATTAGTTTGTCCACACTAATTTTTCACCACTTCCTTCACACACACACCACTGATCGCACTATAAACTATTCAACCCAAGTGACATCTTCACATTTGCTGTGTGAAATGAGTTTACGAGCTGAGGTGAGTATATTGTCACTGTAACACTGCATCACAGGCGCCTGAAGTTCTGCCCATGAACCGTGGACTCAGATCACTGTGCTGTGGTAGTGTATATTAAATTATCGAGCCAACAGTAAAACTGAAAAGTGACCGGGTTGCTCCTTCTGAGTAAACTAAGCAATGCTGGGCAGAGAAGTGAAAGTATGTCATACACAGAGCGCAAAACCACATTTCATAACTCTGCATTTCCGTAAAAAAAAGTACAAGGAACTCCCTTATGCTAAATGCTTTTATAAGAAACATGAATGGCATTTTCTCTATGCAGCAATGCTGCTTTCCTGAACTGCTATTTTTAAGTTGATTATTACATTTTTCAAGACTATTTAGAGTGCTCTGTCACCCCTTTTCTTAAATAGTGTTTATGTCAAATCTATCACAATTGAATTCTCTTTGACAGCAGTGGCAGATTTCTACACAAAAGCTGTATGAAGGAAACATGAGCTACATAGATTGAGAAGCTATGTCTGTCATCCATAGCAGGGCTGGTTATTCTATGGGGGCACACTGGGCAATATGTGCCCACCCTTACGTTAATGGTGGTCGCGGCCAGGCCCAAATTAGTTGCAGAGCACACACAGCCGAGCCTCCTCTTTTGTCCAGCTGGCGCGCCCCCCTTTTTTCCTTCAGCATCCTTCCATCCCCATTTCCATGGCATCTGTGTCCCTGTAACCTGCTGGCTTGTCACATAAGTACATACAGTACATGCCTGTGTGGGAACGGAGAAGAGGCGCCAGTGGAGATGGGAGAAAAAAGAATGCCTAAGGATGAAGGAGGCACCAACCAGTGAGAATGTGACACTGCATGTTCTCTGCAAAAAAATCTGTAATCATGTTATCTGCCCTGGAAGGACAACCTATTGCTGTCTGGGGGGGACAGATGCCACCCAATGTTGCTTTCGGTAAAGGGGGAGCAATGGTCATCTAATGCTGCTATCAGGAAGAAGGGGGGGCATTAAAAATCTCTGTCTACTGTGTGGGAGGATTCAATCCCTCTCTGATCAGATTTGATCTGACGGCCAAATCTGGTGGTGATCTTGTATGACCACCATAACAGTATAAGCACCATCATTAGTTTAGATATCAGACTATGCAAAACAGGAAACTTTGCATCCTTTCCCTTAAATCAATCCTAAAAATCGTGAACTAGAATCGATTGAATACAGTCATTGAGCCATACACCTTGTTCATTCCATTACAAGGAAGTGACGGTCGACCAAAAAAAAAAACTCTGATATTTTGGTTCCTTCTTAAAGGGATACTTAAGCCTACAAAAAAAACCCCAGTTGACCTTACCTGGTGCTCCTTGCAGCCCCCACACAATCCGTCTGTGGCGTACGTTAAAAAAGGGCGCCGGGAAAAAAGGGGGCAGGGTTTTAAACGATAAGCATGAATAACATTTAAAAAAAATTGTGCTATATTTCGTTTAAAAATAATGTTTTATAGAGTTATAAATCATTAAATAATGTGTATGAAATCGGCAATTGTAAAAACGTTAATCTTTCCTGTTTAAGAAGTGAAATTTATAATAACGTTTCATAAAACATTAATAAGAATGTTACTAAAGCTATACCTAACCCTTCCCTCACACAGAACCCTCCCTGTACCTACCCCTAACCCCTAGACCCCCCCTAGTGGTGCCTAAACCTAACCATATTCCTGGAGGTGCCTAACCCTAAAACCCCCTGGTGGTGCCTAACCCTAAGACCCCCCCTGGTGGTGCCTAAACCTAAAACCCCCTGTGATAAGCATTAATAACGTTTTAAAAAATATTGTGCTGTTTTTCGTTTGAAAATAATGTTTTAAAGAAATATTGTACTGTTTTTCGTGTAAAAATAATGTTTAAAAAATTATAAATCATTAAATAATGGGTAATCATGAGAAGCAGTTATAAAACATTAAAAGTCTCCGGGCGCCGCTTTTAAAACGTTATTTTTCTCCGGCGCCCTTTTTTCCTGTTGGGCGCCCGTTAAACGATATTTATTATGGGAGTGAATGGCGGCGCCCTTTTTGTCCACCTGCCTCATGCGCCCAAATTTCCTGCTTCCCCGTCTGTGACCCTCTGGAACAATAGGGTATATGACAAAAGCACTTTCATCAGGTCAGTAATTACAGACCTGATGAAACAGAAAGTACCTTTTCCGTGAAACGCGTCCTCATTTATCATTTTATACTTTTGCTTTTGTCATATACCCTATTGTTCCTTTAATATATTATCGCAATAGCGCTGCACTCCAGCACTGCGTGTGACAACCTCTTTTAGTGACCACGCGATAGCCACCCCTCCTCCCTTGCATAGTACGGAGTGAGAGAGCGGCATCATGCACACACTGCCTTTGATGATTCACGCTGGCCGGCGACCCGGGCACCTATCGCCACTGCCAGCTGACTGCTCCCACGTGCGGATGACCTGGATGCGGCTGGAGCGATCGCAAGCCTGGTCCTTGGCGTAAGAGGGACAAAGTCCTCTTTGGCTACCATACATCAGGTGAGACCTGTCCTGGTTAGGAGGGCGGCTGCCAGCTTTTATTGTTCCAGTGTGGAAGAACCTGGAGACCTGTACCCACTATGCGATTTCTATGACGATTTTTCGAAGGACTGAAAATGTTTACATTTTTTTAAAACTATCACTTTTGAGGAGTGATCACTTCTGCGATTTCGCAACATGGGTACAGGCGCACGATTATGCGGACGATGTTTGGCGACACACGGCTATTATGACCACCACGGCGGATCAGATCTTAACCACTTGAGAACCGTAGGCTTAAACCCCCCTAGTAATCAGGCTATTTTTTTTACAATTCTGACCACTGCAGCTTTAAGAACTTGTTTTTTAAATACATTTGGCTATTTTTTTTTATTTTTATGACCCCCCTCTCTCCCTTTCTTCATCAGCCAATTACAGCGATCGACTCGCTGAGCCACCCCAGGGGGACAGCCGAGTGTCACAGCGGTCCCCAGTACAGCGCTGCTATAGATTGCAGCGCTGTACAGTGTAAATATACGTCTAACAGTCCGTTAGCGGCGATCGCCGCTGGTAGACTGATTCAAGCGGGGATGTGAGCACATCAGCACACGCGATCCCCTGCAATCTCTGACCCCCAGGACTTGTCGCCAATTGTCGTCAAGCGGTCCAGGTGGAGCCACCTCGTTCATGCCAATTGGCGTTAGGCGGACGTCAGGCAGTTAAAGATGCCTGATGACTCAGCTCAAAGTACCGCAATTGCTTGACTTCTCATTCGTGCCCGTCATGTGCCACCGCGTGACGTCGCTTGTACCCGCCAGCAGGTAGATGGATTGGGAAACGCTTGTTGTCTGGGGACGCCGCTGGGTCTTCCTGTGTCATCAGGTAAGCATTCATCTTAAGATTTTCTAGAAAATCAAGTTTTCACTCCAAGTCTGTTCCAGCAATGTAATTTCGAACATTCCCTGCAAGCGATCTCATTTCTGACATTCCCCTCATGGCAGCCCGGCTTAAGTCTTCCAGGATGTCTTGTAAATCTAGGTGGGATGGTGGAGGTTGAGGGGATTCTTTCTCCCTCAGGAAAATCTAATGGATTTCCTAAACTGACTATGCAGCTAACCGCAGCAGACAGAGCCTCCTCTGTAAAGCAGCCTGCGAGTAGATGACACAGCCCAGCCAGGAAGAACCTATCCCATACCAGGAAATGACTGACATGGCAGCATGTGTGGTAAAACATATAGGGCAATATATGGCACATGTGCAGGTAAAGCAACATCAATGGGCTGATTAAATAAAACGGCGCAAAAATGAAACAGACTGCAGTGATACATGACAACCGAAGAGCACTCACATGAAGAAATATGGGACAACTCACACACTGCTGCCTACAATAACTAATTACAATTCTGATGGAGGTATTTATAAGAGAATGCACAAAATACTGTAGTCAAGAACATCCAAGTCCATATGCAATTCATTTTTTTCACCGGAGTTTTCTCCTAGGAAATCATTTTTCAACCTCTTTTTAAAATAACTTTTCAGCCTTCTACAACTGAAAAAGTACCCAAAAATTAGGTAAAAAAGTCCTATCAAAATTATTTTGAGTATTTTCTTGCTTGCTGGTCGTTTGAAAAGGCGTTTTATTGTCAAGGTGTAAAATTATCACCTAGAAGAAAACTCAGGAGAAAAAGTTAATTGCAAAATGAGCCCCAGAGTTATTGTACAGCACTTCTCCCCAGTGCAGCCTTAAAGGACCGCTATCTCAAAAATTGTAAAATACATGTAAACATATGCAAATAAGTATGTTTCTTCCAGAGTAAAATGAGCCATAAATTACTTTTCTCCTATGCTGCTGTCACTTACAGTAGGTAGTAGAAATCTGACAGGTTTTGAACTAGTCCATCTCTCCATGGGGGATTCTCAGCAAGGCTTTTATTATTTATAAAGACATTCCCTTAGGCTGGTTTCACAGTGGGACGTTACAGGCACACGTTAGAGCAGCCTGTAACGCACCCCACCGCACAGCAATGAAAAATCAATGGGCTGTTCACAGTGCCCACGTTGCGTTACATTGTAACGCTGCGCCATAAGACAACGTACTGCATGCAGTACTTTACAGGCGGCACAGCCGCGTTAGACTGCTTGCACATGCTCAGTAAAGTTGGGGAGGAGCGGAGAGCAGCCGGGCACATGGCCAATTAATATTCACTGCACTCAGTGGCGTGCAGTGTTTACTTCCTGGAGAGGCTGCTCTGTGCGGCGATTGGCCGGGCGGGACCACGTGATGCCACATGCGTCCAAGAGTGCTCATCACGGCACCACGGACGCCAGAGTGAGATGCACAACGCGGCTCACTCTGACGTCCACATCAGAGAGCACCAGGCGTTGCGTTAGGGGCACGTTATGCGACCTTAACGTCCCCTAAAACGCAACGTCCTGGTGTGAAACCAGCCTGAAAAGGATTTATGCAATGATGCTGACCAGCCTCCCTGCTCGCTGCACATTTTTTTTGTCAGCTGGACAGAGCAAATGCCATTCGCTAAGTGCTTTTGAAACGAAACAAAACCATGAAAATCCCAGATGAAGAGATGGACTAGTCCAAAACCTGTCAGTTCTGTCAGATTTCTTCTACCTACTGCAAGTGACAGCAACATAGAAGAAAATGAATTGATGGCTCATTTTAACCACTTTACCCCCACGAGTACGGATTTCTCCGCCCCTTTTTTCCCTCCTAAAAAACCAGGGACGGAGAAATCCGTACCTTCCGCGCTACCGCCGCTGTCCGCGCTCCCGCCGCTCGTGCGCGCGCACCCGCCGCTCGTGCACGCCGCCGCCCGCTCGGAGATCAATGAACGGGAAAATCCATTCCCGTTCGTTGATCTAAGCCCCCGCAATGATCTGCTGCTTCTTTCAGAAACAGCGAGATCATTGTGAGTCTCCCAGCCTCCTACTGCTTCCTGTAAGCGTCCTTCCGGACGCTTACAGGTCGCATGTAAACAAACACTCTGTGGCCATCTTGTGGCCAAATAGTAAACTACACCCTAAAAGCATTTTACATATACAAACATTACATATACACAATAAATTAACTCATTACCTCCCACACTCCCCAATTTTTTATTTTTTTTTGTAATAAAAAAAAAAAAAATACAATAAAAAAAACAAAAACATAAATAGTTACCTTAGGGACTGAACTTTTTAAATATTTATGTCAAGAGGGTATAACACTGTTACTTTATAAACTGCGGGCTTGTAATTAGGGATGGATGCAAAACTGAAAAAAATGCACCTTTATTTCCAAATAAAATATTGTCGCCAAACATTGTAATAGGGACATAATTTAAATGGTTTTATAACCGGGACAAATGGGTTAATACATTTCATGGGTTTTAATTACAGTAGCATGCTTTATTTAAAGACTATAATGGCCGAAAACTGAAAAATAATAATTTTTTCCCACATTGTTTCCCATTTCCCCATTAAAACACATTTAGAATAAAATAATTCTTGGCATAATGTCCCACCTAAAGAAAGCCTAATTGGTGGCGAAAAAAACAAGATATAGTTCATTTCATTGGGATAAGTAATAATAAAGTTATAGACGAATGAATGGAAGGAGCGCTGAAAGGTGAAAATTGCTCTGGTGGTCAGGGGGTAAAACCCCTCAGTGGTGAAGTGGTTAATCTGGAAGAAATGTATTTCTTATTTGTATGTGTTTACATTCATTTTAAATGTTGTGATTTGGCAATAGTAGTCCTTTAAAAGAAATAACCCAAAGCCTGGCTGCTACAAGACAAAAGGAAAACATGGGATCTAGCTAGAGGTCATCAATGTGCTGCTGCTGCTGCTACTACTGCTGTAAATGCAAATGTTATGTATAGTTTATGCACAGACTAACCAGCAAGCTTATGGTGACCTAGAGCTCATTGGAGTGTGTAAGGGGCTACAATAGTCCAAAAAGCCCCCTTACTGAAATGCTATGGAAAACAAAAGTTGGCTTTTCGGACCATTGTAGCTCCTTACACACTCCAATGAGTTCTGGTTCGCCATGACCTTGCTGGTTAGTCTGTACCTCTGGGTGTTTCAAGTCCTACTCCATACAGCCAAATTAATCCATGCCATGCACAGATGAGGATCAACCAATCCGAAACAGTCTGTATGCATGTTGGATTATTATGGCTCTGTACAAATAACAAGCTGACACATCATTGTATTCCAGTGGATCTGGAGGTGTGTTTAGCTTCTAAGGACGACAATGGTTAATTTGCATATATTCAGCAGTGATGCACTGGGAGACATCTCAAGCTCACTCCAACCTGAATTATCGCAAATTCTGTTTAAAGTATAGTTTATGCAAAACTGCTTGTAATAGCCACACAACCCATGTAACTTCTATCTCTACACTACTGCTCCATACGCTGTAACAGAAGGGGCTCGATTCACAAAGCGGTGCTAACCCAGTTAGAGACTTTAGGCGTGATAACCATTTTTATCATGCCTAAACTCAGTTTAGGTGTGATAAGTTTAGGCATGATAAGTTTAGGCATGATAAGTTTAGGCATGCTAAGTTTAGATAAGTTTAGATCGCGCGCAAAGTCCCGCATGCAAAGCAGCGCCATTAAACTCTGCAAAGTGCACCAGACTTTGCTAGCGCAAAACTTTTGATTAGCTGTGCACTGCGGTGCTAACCCAGTTGGTGCTTAAACTTATCACGCCTAAAAACTTATCACACCTAAACTTATCATGCCTAAACTGAGTTTAGGCGTGATAAAGGGCTTTTCACCAGCGTGCTAACTGTGAATCAGGCCCCAGATCTCTTATGTGCAGACCTAACAGGAAAAATGTTCAGGTGGTTCAATCAACTTGTAAGCAGCAAAGGAGAGGGACGAGGGAGGAGCCACCCAATACAACTGTATGAACATATCCCTGGTATCAAAGGGTCCATTCACAACACCGCTAAAAAAAAAAGCTCAGATCAGTCTCATTGCTGAAGAAAAGCACACTACGAGCAGCCCAGCCCACACTAAAGTCTCCAGCACTGAAAGAGTTAATGGAAAGCTCATCACACTGCGCTCATGTGTTTCTCTGCTGTGGCAGTTGTGTGAGTATAAATAGGAGGCTGTACAGGTACCTCCCTGCCTCGCACAGACCTGGCCTTGTGTGTGCATACAGGAAGTGGCTTCCACTCGCATGAATAAGGCATTGATGGGCCAGACAAGCTGGCGGGGCTGGCATCACCAGGCCATTACACTACCCCAGCAGGGAGAACCCTGCACAGCCAGGCTATGGCACACACATGAATAGACTTGCAAACATCACTGCCAAGTTCTCCGGATTTCATCTGTCTCTGCTCAACTTTTCATCCTGTTCACAGAAGTACAGCAGAAAAGTAACTATTTCCCGATGTAATGCCAGTACTGTAGTGGATTATTATGATGTTTTTACTCATGAGGCTGTTTTTTTAAGACAGGTGCAATGAATGTGGGGGCAGCAGTGTAGCGGTTACCCAGAGCAACCAAGCAGAAACCTGCATTTTTTTTTCATCAGGCAATAGCCGATTGGCTGATCCAGTCTCATTATTTGTGCCTGTATTTATCAATCTATCCCTATATATATATATATTTATTTTTTTTTATTATTTTTTTCAATGCAAGTTAGTTCAGCATTATTGTCCGGGGGTGCATTCATGTGGCAGTGGCAGCATCTGCGCTATTTGCTCTATTCACTAAAAACCTCTCATAAATGGCTTATCTATCACCTAATTGATAAAAATAACCTTTCAGCACATTTACAAACAAAATAATCACTCAAAGCAAGTTGATCCTGATTGGCTTCATTTCAGTATTAATTTTCTTCCTTAGCAATGCACTTAACATTAGCTGCGGGTGGTTCAGCTTGAGTGAATTATCACTACCACGATAATTCACTTGCGGCCGCTACTGTGGTAATTTTCATAACAATGTAAATTAAAACAGCAATCATAGCAGGGCGGGGCAAAAGGGGGAGTGTGCGGGCAGACAGACACAGTGACATGGGCAATCATAGCAGGGCGGGGCAAAAGGAGGAGTGTGCGGGGCAGACAGACACAGCGACATGGGCAATCATAGCAGGGTGGGCAGAAGGGGGCAGGGGTGGACGACACAGCGACATAGGCAATCAAAGCAGGGTGGGGCAGAGGGGGGCATCTACAGGGCGGACGGACACAATACATGGGCAATCATAGCAGGGCGGGGCAAAAGGGGGCATGTGGGGGGTGGACGGACACAGCGACATGGGCAATCATAGCAGGGTGAGGCAGAGGGGGGCATGTACAGGGTGGATGGACACAGCAACATGGGCAATCATAGCAGGATGGGGCAGAAGGGGGCGTGTGTGGGGCGGGCAGACACAGCGACATGGGCAATCATAGCAGGGTGAGGCAGAGGGGGGCATGTACAGGGTGGATGGACACAGCAACATGGGCAATCATAGCAGGGTGAGGCAGAGGGGGGCATGTACAGGGTGGATGGACACAGCAACATGGGCAATCATAGCAGGATGGGGCAGAAGGGGGCGTGTGTGGGGCGGGCAGACACAGCGACATGGGCAATCATAGCAGGGTGAGGCAGAGGGGGGCATGTACAGGGTGGATGGACACAGCAACATAAGCAATCATCGCAGGATGGGGCAGAAGGGTGTGTGTGTGGGGCGGATGGACACAGCGACATGGGCAATCATAGCGGGACGGAAGGAGACTTTCTTTCCACTCTAGACATAGCCGAAAGCCAGTGGCGTAGCTAGAGATTATGGGGCCCCATAGCAAAACTTTCATGGGACCATCAGATGTAGGCACTCTTGAGCAATGGCACCTGCTCCTGCCCTATGAATAAGTTAATTGAGCAATTTACATTCCCATACAAGGTACACTGCATATAGTCAATGGGCACTGAGACAAAGCCAGAGGGTGGAGGAACAAAAGAATAGTGAATCCAGGGGCCCATAGCAGGTGCTATGGCTATAGCTACGCCCCTGCTTAGAGCCCCTCTGGGGGACAATTAAGTGACAAGACAATATACTCTTTATATTGCTGAAGATATTGGCGCTATATTAATACTAAATAATTATAATAGCCTTAGGAGATTAATCTCATGAGTCTAATCTACCAAAAAGCAGACACAGACAGCGCTAATAGCAGCCTCTTTGCCTCTCTCACTTCACCTTCCTCCATAACCGTCTCACTTCAGCCTTTGAATCAGCCCCTTTCACATACCTCTGAGATCCTATATAGCCGAGATTTCCACAATACAATCAATACAGTTCTTTGCTCCTCCCAAAAAGCCATGCCCATTACAAGGAGTCTATAGTTCCACATGCATGGGTACATGTGATCCCTCTGAATCTGCCAGTAATCCATGTATTGCCACTTTAATCAAATATCTTCTGACTGATATTGGACAGTTAGTTTACTGATGATGACCATGACTGGGAATGAATGTAAATATTTGAAGTTAGGACAGATCAGCAGGGAATAGATTAGTACTGCACAGGCAGTACAATACTACCAGGGGAGAGGTGCAGTTAATCAGAAATCTGATGGAGAGCGATTGCTGTACCAATGGGCCACAGTCAACCCATGAATAACTACCTCATTTTTTACCATAATTATGTATAAATGATTTAGTCAGTGTTTGCTCATTGTAAAATCTTTCCTCTCCCATATTTACATTCTGACATGTATCACATGGTGACATTGTTGCTGTGGGCAGGTTATGTAGCTGTTTCTAGCTGTTTTGGCTGTTAGAGACAGCTGTAAACAGCTAATTCCTGTCTGTGAACATTGTTACATTGTGGCAGTTTGCTCAGAGTACCGCGGTACTCAGAGCTTCTTGTGGGAGGGGTTTCAGCACAAAATCAGTCATACAGCGCCCCCTGATGGTCTGTTTGTGAAAATCATTATATTTCTCATGTAAAAGGGGGTATCAGCTACTGATTGGGATAAAGTTCAATTCTAGGTTGGAGTTTCTCTTTAAGGCCCCTTTTACAATTGAATTGCAAATGTGCGTGCATTACCCTGTTTGACCGCAGGGTAACGCAATGGCAATGCAAGGCAATGGGGCCTAGCACACTTACCATGTCGCAAAGTGCCCGATCCCCCACAAAGTCAACAGCGCATTACCACCAGAATTCCATGGTGGCGGAAGTAATATAAGTCAATGGGCGACGCATACCTCTTTCAAAGGTTGTCAGCGGCGTTGCAAGCAATGATGGGAATAGGAGGGTGACATGGGATGGGAATCCCAGTGACATGCTACCTGTCCAGCAGGAAGTATGTCACTGGGGGCGAAGGGTGTGCAGCGCTATGCATAGGTCGCCGCACTCTGCCATAAGGTCATATGTTTGTGATTTTGTGCATTGCAGTGTGATGTGGGGCATTTCACCACAAATGCACACCTCAAGTGTAAAACCGGCCTTATACATGAACTAGGATGCAACAGGAAGGGCGGGACTCCTTTGCTTAGATGAAGTTGATGAGAAAACTCACAAAGTTTGACACAAAGATCTTGAATGGTCTTTCCACGAAGATAGTCCATGATTCATCTGCACCCACACATCAAAGCCCTGGTTCACCTTCTCAGAATAGGGAACTATGCCATTATTCAGACAATGTCAAATTTAATGCATCCATTCTAGAGAAATTCCCTTTAAAAACATCAGTTACATGACCCACAGATACCTCTAGAAAGCATGGATCTTGCAGCAGAGTAGTTGTTGCCTATCTACCTCACCTGCTCCTCCATCTGTTGCTAAGAGATTAACACTTTGTGGCAAGCATTGCAGTTCACCAAAACATCATCCTTGTGAGAGTCTGCTATAGTTGCAGTGGTGGCCACAAAGAGTTAATCTCTTAGAGGGAGGGGTAGGGAGAGGACATGTGACCTGTGCTCACAAGGAGAGACTGGTGGCTGCCACCTCACTGCTCTTCCCTTATTACCTCATGTTGTGGATGATGATGGGATAGGGGGAGGAGTCTGGACAGCTTTATGCACAGTTGAATTTCACTGATATCAACAGGAAGAGAAGCCAGAAACGTGCAGCCAGACAAGAGTACTGGTCAAGGGCTCTGCCTTTGACATGGGAGACCAGGGTTCGAATCCTGGCTAGGTCAAGTACCTATTCAGTAAGGAGTTCAGGGCAAGACTCCCTAACACTGCAGGGTGGCCTCTTGAGCGCGTCCCAGTGGCTGCAGCTCTTGAGTGCTTTGCGTCCGACAGGAGAAAAGCGCTATACAAATGTTCGCGCATTATTACATTCAATATACCCAATTAAAATTTGCACAAACATGTATGTACATTGCTAATTCATGAACATTCACTTTCAAATTCATAAAAAATGGGAAGATGAACATAGGCTTTAAAAAAAATAAATAAATAACAGGGAACAGACAAACTGACCTTTAAATAAAACTTATTTTGCATTTGTTCCAGAATGCCTAATTTGGTGGCAGCAGAAAAGACCTAAATAGTGCGTCTATGCTTATTTGCAGCAGTGTCAGGACTGCGGTCCCACAGAGTGGCTCCCATGTCACACAGTGAAAGAGGAGCACAGCTGACACAGTAAAAGTGACAGCTCCAAAGTCACCTCCTTCCTTTCAAATCTGACCTGGAAGCTTTAAATTAGTTTGCAGAATCATGCATAAAGCGAACAGAGAAAGACGAAAGCAAATATTTCAACTCAAATGGCAAGTGTGGCTTTCCCAGGAATAACAGGAGCTCTGTTTGTGGGTTGTGTCAGCTCACACAATGGGCAGCGTTTGTGGGTTGTGTGTCCGCTCACACAATGGGGACTATTTATAAAGCAGAGGGCAGCAATAACAGATCGCCTTGTTTTGTTATCTACATTTTCAAATCCGATTGCCATTTCTTTAATAGCAAATTTCTAAAATTAGATTTACTGAAGGGACAGAGGCTGGCATTTCACCCAGGTCCAGCTCAAGACGACTGCTTTGACAGTCAGATTGGCCCAGAACTTATCAGCAAAGATTACTCTAAAGCCCGTACAGAGGATAGTTTAAAGGGAACCTTAACTGAGAGGTATATGGATGTTTTCTTTTAAACAATACCAGTTGTTTGGCAGTCCTGCTGATCTCTTTGGCTGCAGTAGTGGCTGAATCACACCTAAAACAAGCATGCAGCTAATCCAGTCTGATTTCTGTCAGAGCACCTGATCTGCATGCTTGTTGAGGGGCTGTGGCTATAAGTATTAGAGATACAGGATCAGCAGGAGAGTCAGGCAACTGGTATCATTTTAAAAGGAAAAATCCATATCCTTTAGGTTCCCTTTAAATTAGCAGGGACAGCCATACTATCCCATGACAAAAACACATATATAAGTAGATAAATAGTTGTACTCACATAACATATATTGTACTGTGCACTTTTTGATTTTAGTGAATTTTATATAGTAAATAAAGAGAAAACGGTTTCAGGCATTTTCCATCTTGACTACCTCTGATTGAAGCCAATCCTGATGTTATTTTCTCCACTTTATCTCCCTCCTAGAAACTGCACGGTCATATATAGCTTGCTTTGTAAACACGTGAGCACAGCATAGATCACTTTTCAGCAGCTGCACACTGAACTGCCCTCAGCCAATCAGTAAGGAGCAGAAATGTGGGTGTGGAGATAACAAGCTTCTCTCTCCTCGGCAATGCACCAAATAGAGCCAGACTGACTGAGATAAGATTTGTTACAGCAGAAACATTTATGATTATATTGAAATGTTAGCAATGCAGGTTTAGGTTGTAAACTGAATAATAAACACAGGGCAGTGGATAAATGGAATTTGATTTTATGGCTGACAATCCCGTTTTAAATCTAGCATATGTACAGCAGCCTCTGATTCACCGCGGCCAGACTGGTGGATTGCTACATCCACTTACCATTCATTTAACCCTTTGTGAAAGTGCGTTACCTGCAGGAGGTAAAAGGAGTTCATGAAACTTGGGAGGGGAGAGTCCACATTGTTTTTTCTTTCTTTATTTAAATACATATAATTCTTGTTTGAGCTTGCAGAGGTATTTTTAAATGGTTTCCCAGCCAGCATGCCTTCGTGTTTTACATCCAGAAGTAGCGGCATTGTAGCTATTATTTGCTGAGTATTGCAGGAGCAAAGCGGTTATAGGGAGTAACTTTGTTCATTTTCAATGTATGTACCATCTCAGATGCTTTAAGATGAAAGATTCCTGCTCCTGTAGGCATGTTAATTTGCTTACAGGTGACTTTGTGTCCATCAGCTTCCCTCCCGCACCCATTAAAACATGTTGCTGTACCGTGATAGGGATGAGCAGGCGATTTTCACAAATGTGTTTTCACTACGAAAACGACCTAATTTCATCATGAAACAAAGTTGCCTATTTACATTTCCCAACATCCTCCTCCCACAGCTTAGCTTTGCCAGCATTAAAAGCAGCAGGGACAGCCATACTATCCCAAGAAACAAAAACACATATAAGAGTAGATAAATACTTGTTCTACTTACATATGTATTGTAATTGTACATATGTATAGTATATATATATGCAGTGTTCTCCCCAGGCTCTTTTAGCCGGGTGCTCCACCCGGCTAGTTTTGGTGAGCACCCGGCTGTCATTGGCTCACCTTCTCCAATGCTGAAAGCAGAGTTGCGCACAGAAGCACCAGCCCTGCATTCTCTCATCGCACCCCACCCGGCTAATTTTTCATGCCACCCGGCTTAAAACAATTTCTGGGGAGAACACTGATTATATATATATAAAGTTGAAGAGAAATCGAGAGCCCAATATGGTGTAGTATGTCAAAATTGATTGAATAAATGAAACAGTGAGATGGTAATACTCACAAACACGGGTTACCACCTAGGTAACCACTCATTAGGCAGGTGAGGAGATTAGACCTGTCCTCACTCAGGATTAAGAAGTCGCTCTCTGTAGATAGGAAGAAAGGGGGTAGATCACCCCTCCACCTGGGGTGGACTCAAATATATTGGTTGGTGAACAGAGGCGCCAGAAGAATAAAAGTACATACAATTTTTTAAAAAATTGCTGGGAGGAAGTGGTGGACTCGCCTCCATTAAAGCAGACACCAAGGACTGTAAATATATAGATATACACATTTATTGAAAATACCCCAAAGATGCAACGCGTTTCGCGGGCACAGCCCACTTCTTCAGGCAATAAGCAGGGGATAAACAACAGCAATTCAGTTATAGCAAGCAGAGCACCTCGAAGTGGGCTGTGCCCGCGAAACGCGTTGCATCTTTGGGGTATTTTCAATAAATGTGTATATCTATATATTTACAGTCCTTGGTGTCTGCTTTAATGGAGGCGAGTCCACCACTTCCTCCCAGCAATTTTTTAAAAATTGTATGTACTTTTATCCTTCTGGAGCCTATGTTCACCAACCAATATACTGATATATATATATATATATATATATATATATACATATATATATACTGCCATCTACTCCTGTTGTAGAAATATGTATTGTATTGTCCAGGCTTTGAATTCTGTTAATTTTATATAGTAAATAAAGAGAAAACTGTTCCAGGCATTTGACAGCTTTACTGCCTCTGATTGAAGCCAAGCCTGATATCATTTCCTCCCATACGCATTTTTTCTTCTCCTGCCTGAAATGGCATATATATTGCCAGCCCTCCTCTCCACTGAGCTCTGTAGGAACTGCACGGTCATATCTAGCTTGCTTTATAAACACACGTGAGCAGAGCATAGATTGTAGTTCCACAGCTTCTGCAGAGGGGAGAGGTGTATTTCCCTTCTCAGCCTCTTATTACACTGAACTTGCTCATCGTCTTTCCTTCCTGCACAAATGGTTTCTTTTACTGGAAATGCATGGTTTGGGAACTCACGCATCCTCAGTGCATACCTGCTCATGCAGAGCTGCAAGACCTCCCAATTATAACAGTTTCTCCATCTGGAGTTCTGCTTTAACGTGGATCTGAACTCTTGCACAGGACAGAAGGAAAACCGAGAAATGCACCCGGTATGTATTTAGAGAGTTTAGCCTGTCTAATCCCCCCTCATATGTGACTACTTACAACTGTCATTTGATCTCTCAACTGTGCCAGCTGGCTGCCTCGGCAGAGCAGCTAATTTGTAAACACAGGATGTTAACCCTATGTCTGATTCTATGAAGGCAGGAAGTAGACACACTGCAGATTTATTGCAGGATCTGTATCAGCTGTAACAAAGAAATGTTTTTTCTTTAAAGGTTATTATGCTGTTGCTTATCTTTTAAGGCAGAGAGGAAGTTTTGAGTTCAGGTCCACTTCAACAGGCACACAACCCCCTCCTGTTAATTATAGCATTTTATGGTCTTAGAAAACAGCGGAGAGGTTAGGTAACTGTGGAGGAAGGCCTGTGGTTGGAAGGTAACAGCAGTGCGTGCAAAGACTAGTAAGGACAGTCCTTATGACAGATCGCCTGTCTTTACAACAATTACGCAAAATTTACAACTTCATAATAGTTAACAGGGCTAGACTTTTTCTGCAGCCACACATTCCTGCCACTGTGACCCTAAAGGCTATGCTCACCGTGGAAGCTGTGTTGTGTTCCCAGTAAAAACAGAAACGCAATGCAATGGAATGAAAACAACGCTTTATGCAACCTTTAAGTTGCATACAGTCAATTGAAAGTATACTTAACTGCCTCTGCGTTATGCTGTAATGCATTGCATGCAGTGCGTTAAGATACTGTAGTGGATCCCAACGCAACGTACCGCATGCACTCTGATCGTTGCATAAACGTACTTGTGCAGTGCGACTTTCTGCATTAAGATGTCCCCATAAAGTCACACTGCAACGCACTACTGTGAACATAGCCTAAAAAGCTGAAACTCAGCCGATAATGACCTCTGCGGATTGCTTTGGCTGAGAGCATTGTTCTCCCCCTCCCCAGACTCCCCGGTGATGTCCCTCCCACACTGCCCCATCGCCCCCCTCCTTGCATAGCAGAACAGAACACTTCGCTAGTCTAGAGGCTAGCTACGCATCTGTACAGCCTTGGCCCGGCAATATCGCCCAAGGGATCGGGCCTACATGTGTGTGTATAACATGACTCCAACAGAGCATTTGGTTCAAAGTTTGTTTCCTGGGGTGATGAGAAGACCTGAGAACAGACACTTCTGTATGCCACATTTTGCAAACCAAGGCAAACCAATCTCAGTGAGGGCTCGATATATCCTGCATTGCTCTATAGCAGTGATTAGCAGGGTGGGGTATGTACTACTGGTTTGAATCGCTTTGTGTACTAAGCAATGTAAGTTGCCAGCATTGGACACCATAGTGATGCTACTATCTCATATATTTTTTGGCGTTGTCCAATTCTGAAAACTATTTGGAATAAATTTAGCCTCAGAATGTCTAATTTAATTAAAAAAACAGATCTCTTTGCTCCCCAACATACACTTTTGTGGGCCATAAACAAAAAGAGAATAGAGTATATAATGCTTTTATTGCTTCAGTCTTGTGGGCGGTTGCTCGAAATTGGAAGTCAGTGGATATCCAGTTTGACCAGATTCTAAATAGAGTGGAAGAAATTAGGTTGTTAATGGATTATATTTCTAGTACCATAACCAATACTTTACTTTTATTTCATGCTATGTGGGATCACTGGTCAGTGGATAGGATGTTTCCGGTCCCTGAACATTAATGTATGTTTTTAGGGAAGAAAAACAAAAGTTTGCTTTCTTAAAACAGAAAGAATTTGCGATAATTCAGGTTGGAGTGAGCTTGAGATGTCTCCCAGATCAACACTGCTGAATATATGCAAATTAACCATTGTTCCCTTTAGAAGCTAAACACACCTCCAGAACCGCTGGAATGCAATGATGTGTCATAGTTACATAGTTACATAGTTATTTTGGTTGAAAAAATACATACGTCCATCGAGTTCAACCAGTAGTGTCAGCTTGTTAATTTGTACAGAGCCAAAATAATCCAACATGCATACAGACTGTTTCGGATCATTGTAGTCCCTTACACACTCCAATCAGTTCTGGTTCACCATGAGCTTGCTGGTTAGTCTGTAGCTCTCTGTGTTACAAGCCTTACTCCATAGAGCCAAATTAATCCATGCCATGCACTGATGAGGATCAAACAATCCGAAACGGTCTGTATGCATGTTGGATTATTTTGGCTCTGTACAAATTAACAAGCTGACACATCATTGCATTCCAGCGGTTCTGGAGGTGTGTTTAGCTTCTAAGGCTAACAATGGTTAATTTGCATATATTCAGCAGTGATGCACTGGGAGACATCTCAAGCTCACTCCAACCTGAATTATCGCAAATTCTTTATGTTTTAAGAAAGCAAACTTTTGTTTTTCTTAACATTTTAGTAAGGGGGCTTTTAGGACCATTGTAGTCCCTTACACACTCCAATGAGTTCTGGTTCACCATGAGCTTGCTGGTTAGTCTGTACCTTTAGGGAAGAAGAAACACTTCTTAAAGCCAGGAGTTTTGGGTAGGGGAGGGAGTGCATCTGCTCTTATACCTGCTTATATTTGTTATATGCCTTTTTTGGTTAAGTAAATTTTGAGTTAAAAACTTGGATCGTTCTTAGTTTGTATTTGAAATCTTGACACTATGTAGTGGCTTATTTGACTATGACCATGTCAATGATCCTTAACTTTGTAGTTATGCATCTGTGGATAATTTTTTGAAATGTTTGTAAAATGTTATTGATCCATTCTCATAATAAACCTTTAGTAAAATAAGCTAATCTTTCAGATCTGATAATGTCAGAAACCCCTGATCTGCTGCATGCTTGTTCAGGGTTTATGGCTAAAAGTATTAGAGGTAGAGGATTAGCAGGCTAGCCACGCAACTGGTATTGCTTAAAAGGAAATAAATATGGCAGCCTCCATATCCCTCTTGCTTCAGTTGCCCTTTAATTGCATATGGTCCATGGTATTTAAAGGTGTGTGTGGCTGTTCATTGTAACAGCCTTGTTGTTTAGCCCCATTCCATTTTTTACAGTGTTCGACATTTTAGTACCACACACCAGTATTTCTTACTATAACTCCCACAATTAGAGTGCTCCCCTATAACAGTACAGGAAGTCCCCAGTTAACGAACAAGAGAGGGACTGTAGGTTCCTCCTTTACCTGAATCTGTCCATACGTTGAAACACTGTGCCACCTCTGTCCCCTGTGCCTCCTCTATATCCCCCTGTGTCTCCAGTGTTCTCCTCTGTCACCTCTGTTCCACTATGCTTTAAGTGTCCCCCTCTGTGCCACCTCTCCCCCCACCACCATCACCGTGTCACCTCTGTCTCTTTGTGCCCTCAGTGTACCACAGCAAAATGTCATTTTACCTATTTAAAAAACATTTTTTTCATTTAGTAAAAAAAAAAAAAACGTTTTCACTTGTTCACACAATCAAATTTCACATTTTTGGCAGTTCATATTGGCGGGTCGTTCGTCCATTGGGGAATACCTGTACTCCCCTAGTGCCCCCCATTATACTGTCCCTTCTTAATTCAGTGTTTTTTACAGTGCCCTCTATTATAGTGTGCTATTTTTTACTCCCCATCCCCATTACTTAGGGCAAACATATGCATAACGAGAACACTGAAGAGACAAAGAGGTACTTTTAAAACTTTCTCCGTCACTGTCATAGGAGGGGAAAATGACATGGAACCCTTGCAAAGTCCTCAGGGTCGGTTCTCTCATGAAGCAAGGTGAAACATTTGCATCAGGCGCAGAGATTTCAGGGGCAGCATTTTTGTACTGTGTGTACCTTCTTGAGGAGGGATGGAGTGGCTGAGGGTGAGAAGAACATTAAATTAAGCAGAGTAAATTATCGGGGGATGTGCGATCATTCCAAATTGGGGGGAGGGGCGCATCCTCAAAAGTTTGCCTCAGGCAGCAAAAAGTCTAGAACCGGCCCTGAAAGTCCTCCTGGATAAGAAAGCCTCGTGCAGAGACTTCCCAGATCCTTTCGCAGCCCACCAATCCAGCACTGGAACCCTCTTCACCTATTACACTCAGTGTGAGTCGCATAGCTTTCTTATAGCTATGGATGAGCGCATCCACTCTAGGCATATGCAAGTAAGGTCCGCATTTGCCCAGTTGAACAAAGTGCTTGTGCATGGAAGGAAACAGAGAGGAGACCTAGAAGAAGAGAAAGGCAGCAAAAACCCCTTCCTGATGAGGTATCACATTTCTCCCAACAGGACATTTTAGATTTCTGCCCAGAGATGACCTTTAAGGATTTTACTGACTACAGAATATTAGGGTAGCACAGTGCAAGCTCAGGATCTGTTAATGTGTCTTAGCAACGTGAGATGAGGCAGCTAACAGGGCGAGACGTACCAATGCAGGCCAGTATGACTACCTTCAAGAAAGCTTCTCAAGAAAATGTTACATTTGGAGGTGAATATACATCTTGTATTAATAAGAATTGCACTGAAATACGTCAGCAAGGAATATCCATATTTGTGCATATTAATTGCCCTAATTTTCCTGAGGGATAGCTGGAATCCTAACCATTTCAAGAGGACCACAATATCGATATGTTAGATAACAGGTATACTTTTTACAAGAGCATCATTATAGTCATGATCTATAATAATCTCAAGACATGCAGGCTCCAGGATATGGTTAATGACGGTCTTCTGTAGTATACATTCAGTATAGGCTCGGGGAAATGGTTAATGACGGTCTTCTGTAGTATACATTAGGTATATGCTCGGGGAAATGGTTAATGACGGTCTTCTGTAGCATATACATTCAGTATAGGCTCGGGGAAATGGTTAATGACGGTCTGCTGTAGCATATACATTCAGTATAGGCTCGGGGAAATGGTTAATTACGGTCTTCTGTAGCATATACATTCAGTATGGGCTCGGAGAAATGGTTAATTACGGTCTTCTGTAGCATATACATTCAGTATAGGCTCAAGGAAATGGTTAATGACTGTCTTCTGTCGTATATTCATTCAGTATAGGCTCAGGGAAATGGTTAATGACGGTCTTCTGTAGCATATACATTCAGTATAGGCTCAAGGAAATGGTTAATGACTGTCTTCTGTCGTATATTCATTCAGTATAGGCTCAGGGAAATGGTTAATGACGGTCTTCTGTAGCATATACATTCAGTATAGGCTCAAGGAAATGGTTAATGACTGTCTTCTGTCGTATATTCATTCAGTATAGGCTCAGGGAAATGGTTAATGACGGTCTTCTGTAGCATATACATTCAGTATAGGCTCAGGGAAATGGTTAATGACTGTCTTCTGTCGTATATTCATTCAGTATAGGCTCAGGGAAATGGTTAATGACGGTCTTCTGTAGCATATACATTCAGTATAGGCTCAGGGAAATGGTTAATGACTGTCTTCTGTCGTATATTCATTCAGTATAGGCTCAGGGAAATGGTTAATGACGGTCTTCTGTAGCATATACATTCAGTATAGGCTCAGGGAAATGGTTAATGACTGTCTTCTGTCGTATATTCATTCAGTATAGGCTCAGGGAAATGGTTAATGACGGTCTTCTGTAGCATATACATTCAGTATAGGCTCAGGGAAATGGTTAATGACTGTCTTCTGTCGTATATTCATTCAGTATAGGCTCAGGGAAATGGTTAATGACTGTCTTCTGTCGTATATTCATTCAGTATACTGTATCATGTGTAGAGATTAGATAAACTGTAATTTGTGGGTAGAAAGAAAAAAATCATCATTTTCTATCCGTCTGTATAAGATAGACCGTACGAACTGCAGAGACAGTTATCTGCTATAATTATTATGAGCACAGAACGCCGTCCTTCTCACACTTTAGGACTTAACCAATCACAATGCTAACTAGAGAATATCCCAGCCATTCAGAGCCGCCTCTGGTACTATTCAGCGTCTGAGCCTGTCTGTGACTACCTAGCAATAACACAGCATCAGCCTGGCAAGGTAACCATGCCATCCAATCAGAAGAGGGCAAGTGAGATAGGAGAATCCTGTGCTGCACACCTCCTGTGTAATAAATCAAAGCACTACATATCCATGGAGGCAATGTCTTACTACACTGCACTCTGATATCATTACACATACAAGGTTTAGGTTATTGTGTGTCTTTATGCAGGGTACAGACTAGCAGGCACATCAGGGGAAACAGACAAGCTTGCAGTAGAAATGCGAAGAGCAATGTGCAGATTTATAGTAATCTTTCCATTATAGTTTGCTTTAAGGAGATCTGTAAACTCAGAATTCTGACAGGTGACTTGCTGTATTGTGACATGTAAAGTACCGCCCATCTTACCCTCTCTTAACTTTACTATAGTTCTCCTGATATGTAAATGAGCAAGATGATGTAAGAGTTTACACCATGCTCTGCATCTGGGTATGATAATGTCTTATTTTGTATACCGATAATGTGTATTTTCTTCAGCTGCTCTGTTTGTATCATCCAAGTTGGTGACATGTTTGTTCTGAAATACAAAATGTAGTTTCTCCTAGAAAAATGTGCCCACAACCCTAATCATACTTACCAACAGGAGCAACCACCTTAGGATTCACATGACCCCTCCTACTCTGATTAGGCTCTTCTGCTCCTCCCTGCAGTACCACAACTTCTGGTGTCTGGACAATGTCCTTGTCTTCATAGGGAAAAATAGAAGGGCATTTGATGGGCAGGCTAGCCTGGACTCCTCCCACTACTCCCTCAGCTGAATCCCAAAATGCCCCATGGCTGAAACCGAGCCGCTCCTATTGTAAATATACAAGAGGGCAGGAGGTTAGAACACCAAAGGCAACAATGGGAAATGTGTGATAGATCCCATGCACCCCACCTCCCTTTATGAAGCATCTCCAGAAGACCCTGGGGTTCAGGCAGCACAGGTGAGGGGATAGTCCCTATGCACTGGAGATGGTGACCCTGAGAAGATTACCAGGAAAAAATGCTTCCTGTCAGAAGCGGTTTGCCTTGTCACATTAGCAAGCACCAGGCCTTCAGTCTACTTTTCTACAGATAGATTGTGCAGACCCTCCTCCTCTGCGCACAGACTGTTTATATCATCTCCTGCTGACTTAAATATCAACAAGGACTCCCCACTGCAAGATCCTCTTCCTACCGGTTACAACAGCGGACCACCTGTGCTGCCATTTCAAGCATCTCATGAAGATTCTTAATCCATAATTTACCAACCTGCAGGATGCTGACCTCTCTGGTCAGACAATCACTTGACCTTTACATCTGCCTATTGACAGTCAGGTGTAATTATTTTTATGTTGCTTTCACTCTCCTTACCTTACAGCTAAAACATCCAGAGCTGCAAGTAATAAATGTCACAATGGAACGTCGGCTGAGCCCTAGATAGTAAAACTAAATATAGGCAATACTAGGACAATAAAAATAGAATGATGATAGGAGCACATGCAAAGTAGTGCAAATTTAAAGCAGAACACCACATAGCAGTTTTTGAAAGACCATCACCATTTTCTGAATCTGTGTATTAAAAGTACTTAGTAATGTACCTCTATTCATGTACAGTACTTTAGCAGTGAAACACATCTGAAAAGGCCTAGCAAAGTGAGCTAGCTCTATATAACTGGCCCACTCAGCCTACTAAATGGGGTCTTCCTTGTGAGAACCCGCCCACAGAGCGGAATCAATTTAAAGAGGTGCTGTAAAGACTACAAAAGTGGTAACAGGTGGGCCCAGGTGTTGGTGGGGTACTTATGATCCAGATTCTTATCCCATCCTAGGTAGAATTGTGGTGGTATCTACTCTAGTAATCTGTGCTCTGGGCCATAACTGACCTGGGCAGTGTTCCAGCCTTCTCACCCTAAAGGGGCCCATACACTCAGCCGATTTTCTGGCCGACCGATCGATGGCCGATCGATCCCGATCGTTTGCAAATCGGTTGGCCAATCGACCGATCGATGGCCGATTTCGATCGATTTCGATGGATTTTCATCGAGCTGGCAGGATGGAAAATTTAGGTCGATCTGATGAGATTGCTTATCAGTTTGCATTGGCCTTAATGGAAATCTGATGGCAAAAAAATGCCAACAGATAGAATTCCAATAGATTTCAAACTGAAATCTATTGGAATTCTATCCTGGTAAAAAATGTTCTAAAAACGCATCAGATAGATCATCAGATGCATTTCTTATCTATCTGCTGCCAATCTGACGAGTGTATGGGCACCTTAAGTGACATAAATTCCACCCACCTTCCCCTTATTGGCCTGTAGGATGGTGTAGCAAGAGAAGGTGGGTGACATTATCACTAAGGAAGAGGAGGCTGACGGTGTGTCAGAAGCAGCTTCTTTACTCCAGCTGGATGGTTGTAAAGTAGCTGTTGTACCAGGGGAGATACCACTAACAAGGATGGGGGGCGATACTAACAAAGATGGGGGGACGATCTCACATATAAGTACCTTCTCCCCCTTCTAACAGGTGCTACCTGTAGATTACCACTGTTAAAGGGTCATTTTAAACGTCTATATGTTTTAGTGGCTACACATTGGACCTGATTTACTTAAAGTGAACCTCCGGACTAAAAATCTACTCAGCAGCACTGAAAAGGCTTAGTGTTTCTTTAACAGTTTCACAGCATTAGAACTTTGTTTTTCTTACCAAAGCATCATTTTTAGCTGCATTTTTAGCTAACTGCCCGGGCTTTTTTCCCCTGATGCTGTGCAAAGCATGATGGGATTTCCTATGTTGTTATTCATGTTGCCTAGCAACTGGGAGGGGTGATCAGCACACATGACAGTTGGAACTGTGTCTCATGCTCCCTGTCACCTCCTTTCAACCAAAAAGATGGCTGCCCTCATGAAATCAAACATTTGCCTGTTCTTTTATAACAGGGTGGATAAGAGATTATATTACCTATCTATTTTAATTAATGTAACTAATGTAACTTAATGACAGTATGTTTGTTTAGGCTGAAGTTCCTCTTTAACTTCTGCCAGGCTGAAGAACACTAGAGAATATAAGTGAAACAATTCAGGCCAGGGTTAAAGCCGCAATCAGGTGACAAGGGTGGCTCTGGAACCTTCACATGGGCTATATCAGACCACAGTGAGGCAGCTGAATATTAGTGCAAGTGCATTGTGTTCACGTTTAAACAAGATTTGTTTTTTTCTGTTTGTAGTAAATCAGGGCTGTCCTTTATTTATTAAAAAAAGTTTTTTTAGTGCAGATGTGTGTGTAGAAAACTGCAGTCATACAACAATAAATTCACTAGCCTTCAACAGCTCTCGCTATGGCCTAATATGACCCTGGCAATGGGTGCAAGCTCCTGCTGGAAGACAGCTTTGTAATAATTGCAACCCAGATTAGGGACAAGTAAGTTCTTCAATGAACTCCACCTAAGAAGAAATTTATTAGAAATGGTTCACTGTGTTGGCCAATCACTTGCAAAGATCTATTCAACTATGGGGCATAGTTATGGAGGTGGTGATCAGAGACTGGCTTCAGTAGAGCTGAGTGGTGAGCAGTGTGTGTTGATACAGATTGCACTACAGCTACCAGGTGTGCTCCACTGCCCTGAGCTGCAAGAGAGGCCTGCATGGAATGGTGGCCCCATAGGCAGGTCTCATGTAGTTTAATGGTCTGCAAATTCCAAGCCGTCCATTGCACTCATAAATGTTGGACAGAGAGGGGGATCTATGAGGCTGACAGAGGACCTCCTAGCTCTAAAAGCGGCCTAGTTACCAGATGGAGATCAACCAAATCTGTTCAAGAAGATGAAGTTGCAGGTTAAAAAGGTAAGGTTAATTATGGTTGGCGTTTCTGAGCACTGATCACCACAATAAACATAAATTACAATAATATAATTAATTACACCTTTCTAAATATGGCGATACCATGTCCTTCCTTCATCAAGACTGACAGCTCTAATGGCAGGAGAAGAGCATGACCTGGGAGTCTCTTCTCTCATCTACATCATGTTATCTGCATCTATGCAAAGGTAAAGAAGGTTCTGGGACCAACAAATATAAACAACTATTAGAATTCAGCTGTCCATATCAAAATTGGGTAAAAATGGAAAGAGAATTCTACAATGTTTTACTAGACTCAGCATTGGGTGGGAACATCAAAGTGTCTGTCCTCCAAAAGTAGATGTCTGCAAAAGATCACTGCTGACCAAGCTGTAAGGAATAGAAAATGCCATTCTTTAGTATGTAAGGGGATCAAGCAACTGACTAGGTAGAAACTTTTTGGATTATTAAAAGCTTCCTGAAAGAAAAAACTTCAAAAGATAACTGATTGAAAAATCAAAGGATTGGCCATTAAAGGAAACCATAAATTTTACATTTTATGTCCTTCAAAAGTGGTTTAAAATCTCTCTTCCTAGTTAGCGGTCTGCCTCTATGTATCCCTCAGACTCCATCTAGCATGATCAAAAAATGGTTAATAAAGATAATGCAGTGATCTTTAAATACTACAGAATGTCTTGGTTCTGCCTCAAAAAGGCTGCTCATCATTGTTTACACAACAGGAGCTTTTTTTTCATTATTTATTTTTTATAACATTGCATTATTCTCTTGTATTTGCAGTTTACAAACTACACTTTGTATTTTAAACTATGAAACAGAGCAGAGCTAATGACCCTTTGAACTTTCCTGCAGTAAAATCTTAAACAAACAAGAAACAGTGAGAGACAGGTAAAGTGGACCTGAACTCTTGCACAGGACAGAAGGAAAATATAGAGAAATGCACCCTGTATGTGTTTAGGCTCCCTGCACACTGCAAATCCGTTTTCCGATTCCGTTTCCGATTTTCCCTGAATACATTCAACAGAAAAACGGATTCAAAAACGCAGCATGCAGTAAAGATGAAAAATCGGAATCGGATGTAAAAAGCGTAATCGGAATCGCATACAGTGTGCAGGGATCCTTAGAGAGTTTTGCCTGTTTAATTCCCCCTTATTCGTGTCCAATCACAAGTTGTTATCTGATCTCTTCCCTGTGTCACATGACTGTCACGGCAGATAAGCTCATTTGAAAGCACAGGCTGTTAACAATATGTCTGCTTACATGAATCAGGAAGTACGAACAGTGCAGATTTATTTTAGGATTTGTATCAGCTGTAAGAGCCAAGCTTGGTCGGAGAGCTCAGAGAAGCTCTTTTGCATAGATAACAACTGAAGTTTCTTAACTGTTCCTGTACTGGAAACAATATGAGACTCATAGCTCTGCTACTAATGTTCTGTGTCCTTTACAATTCAGTTTGAGTGCTGGCATGGGCAATCAGTACAGAATGCCGCTGCAAGGCTGTTAACTTGCCAACCCTGCCACTGCCACATAACACCAACCCTGTGCTCACTCCACTGGCTACCGATAAAATGGAGAATTCTGTTTAAGGTTGGCTTGTTGACATTCAAATCCTTACACAATCTGGGCTCTGGATACCTGAAGGATTTGTTGCAACTGCATGTCACCCCTCACAATCTTAGATCAATAGGATGTAATAACTTAGTTACCCCCAGAGTCCATCTCAAAACCTTTGGAGGCAAAGCATTCTGTCATGCTGCCCCTACACTTTGGAACTCCCTGCCACACCCAATCAGGACATCTCCATCCCTAGCAGTCCAAACTGAAAAGCTACCTGTTTAGTTTGGCTGACTATTGCCTCTGTAACACAGTCCAGCCTGCAACCCTGTATTGACCTGAGACATATCTATGCGCTTTGAGTCCGTTTACAAATAGTATTGCTTTGTATTACTGTATTGTAAATCACTGGCAAGGTGGACTGTCTTTGAAAGTTTAGAACAGTATATACAAGTACACAGTATATATATATATATCATATTATCACTGTCTCTGAGTGAGTTTGTATGGTGCCTCAATATAACTATTCAGACTTGCATGATAGTTAGCTACAGCCTTTGCGGTGGACCACTCTGCAGTGTCAGCTAGATTTTAAGCTGACTTCTTCCAGTAAGGCGACTCAGGTGTGTGCTCTGCGTCTGTGTAAATATAGTAAGCTGTGTTTATATCCATTTGAGTCAGGAAATCTACTGAGGTGTGTTCATGTCTAAATCTAAAGCAAGAATGTAAGCGAAATTGTGCAGGCAATAAAGTCATTATTAGGCTGCACTTTGCCCCGGCACGACTAACTCACTGTTTGCAGACAGAGAGAGGAAGTTCTCGAACGCTCTGTCTTAAAGAACAGCTTCAGGAGAAATGGGGCAAGATCCTGTAGAGAATAATGATGATCAGCAGTGCACATAATACAGTCTACCTAGAGTGCAGCCTATGTAACGGCTGGCGTTTTAAAGTAAACGCTTTCAATTTGCGTACATTCTGACAACAGGAGGCCATGAGCACTCAGTGCTGCCTGATACTGTCCAGGAATGCAAAATCATATTGTATTTTCCAAACAGGTTATCTCTGTGCCTTGCAAAAGTATTGGAGAAAATGAATGTCAAACTGCAACTACAACATACATTTCCAAGATGAGGAACTCCAATTAAGACCAGTACCCACTATCAGATGTTTTTAATACATTTCAAAAATCTTGACTCCACTAAAACTAGGGTACATACAAATGACATATCAAATCACACATTTGGAAAGGCCTTTGTATTTTAAAAGTAACCTGAGGTGTGAGACCTATGGAAGCTGCCATATTTATTTCCTTTTAAACAATACCAGTTGCCTGGCAGTCCTGCTGATCTTTTTGGTCAGTGGGGTCTAAAATCACCTAAATCACAAACAAGCATGCAGCTTATCTTGCCAGATTTGTCATAGACATATGATCTGCTGCATGCTTATTCCATGTCCATGGCTTAAAGTATTAGAGGCAGAGGACTAGCAGGATAGCCAGGCAATGTGCCTTACTTAAAAGGAAATAAACATGTCAGCCTCCATATCCCTCTTACCTTGGGTTGCCTTTAAATCTATATTAAGGGTGATAAAGCTAGAAAGAAATTAAAGTGAACCTCCGGACTAATAATCGACTCAGCAGCACTGAAAAGGCCTGGTGTTTCTTTAACAGTTTCACAGGATCAGAACTTTGTTTCTCTTATACAAGCCTCATTTTTAGCTGCACAGAAGAAAACTGCCCGGGCTTTTTTCCCCTGATGCTGTGCAAAGCATGATGGGATTTCTGATGTTGTTCTCTTTCTGCTATTTTGGTGCAATTTTTTTTTTGACATTTTGAATTTGACATTTGAAGCCTAGTGTGTGCAGCTGGGAGGGGTAATCAGGACACAGGACAGTTGGAACTGTGTCTCTTGCTCCTTGTCACCTCCTTTCAACCAAAAAGATGGCTGTCCCCATGACAAAGATGGCAGCCCCCATGAATCACAAACATTTGCCTGTTCTTTTAAAACAGGGTAGGTAAGAGATTATATTACCTATCTATTCGAATTAACATAACTAATGTAACTTGATGACAGTATGTTTGTTTAGGCTGAAGTTCCCCTTTAAGAGGTATGAATTTGCACAACACATATTCTTCCCCTGCTTTGCAAAAAGGAAAAAAAATGCAACTTTTCAACTAAGCTTTGTTATGATTGATATAAATCATTTATTTCCTAAGCACAAAAAAAAAAAATCATTTTTAAGCTTATTAAGGTAAGAAGCAATCTTGTTATTAAGTATTTATCTCTAAATCTTCTCTTATTTTAGAAGCTGTAACAAACTTTAATACTGCATTCACACTGATTAAAAAACAGCATCTTCTGTAGAATTCATTGTTTCATTAGATCAGTATTAGAAATCCAATGTTTTGGGACCATGCTGGCTCCCTTTATCAAGGCCTTTGCCTTGATAAAGTGACCCAGCGTGGTCCTGAAACAAAAAAAATAAACTATACAGGAGACACTGACTTTTTTCAAGAATAGTCTCCGATAGGTGACGTCATCCACCTTTTGTTCTACCAAGCGATAATGCCACATAATATTTGGCCCATATACAGTGTGAGCAAGATATCCTTACTACTTAAAAGAGGGACGGTAACCAAGGATTGAACTCCATCCCAATCAGTAGCTGATACCATCTTTCTTCTTTCTCAAATAGATCATCAGAGGGTCTGTATGGCTGATATTATGGTAAAACCCCACCCACAGTGTGATGTCAGGACCTAGGTCCTGACAGTTTCCTGTCTTTGAATCTTGTTGCATTGTGGGAAATTACAGCTGTTTCCAACTGCCAAGCAACCAGTATCTCCCTCTGTGCATATGTAGATCTATAAAAAAAATAAAAACCTTTTAGCTTATAGCAATATTAGTGGGTGTGGTTACAAATAATGGCAGTTGCTGCTGTCTAGTTTTTTTTTTCATATCTGCCAGTAGTAAAGATGATGACATGCAGGATCATTGTGGATCAAACAACCTGAACAAATTACATGGCGAATATCAATCATTTCTTGATCTTTCTTCTAATTTTTTAACTTCTGACTTTGCAATGTATTGATTTACTTTCTCCCCTTTTATTAAAGTTCCTCTTAAAGTGGTCTGAAACTCCGACATAAAATTCAATAAATATGTATTTCCCTACTTTTTATTACTCATACAGTTATCATATTTGCTTTTGTGCATAAGTAATATTGTCTGTTTACGAGTTTTCAAAGTGTTGTTTATCGTGCCCTAAAAGCCATCATTGCATTTTATTCAAACTGCTTTTTATTATATATTAACATATTCTAATTAGCTGTTCTGAACTGTGTGTGTGTGTGTGTGTGTGTGTGTCTGAAGCACAGAGAGCTTCACATAGAGCTCCTATTCACGTGTTACACTGTTTTTACACACATGTATCAACATTGGAATGTAAACAAAGATATTGTTATCTCCAGTTTGGATGCGGATTTGAGGCTGAATAGCAGGACAAAGTGCTTTGTTTAACCATTTCAGTGTTGTTCTGCAAAAAAAATAATTCTGGGATAGTAGCTTTCAAGCTGTGAGGAAACTTTTAGAGCAATGTAAAAATGCTGTTTTTTAGACCACTTTAAAAGCCAAATTATCACGAATACTTTCTGTTTTAAAGAGGTAAACTTATATTTAGGACAGCAATAGTAGCAACTGCACTGTAAATGTGTGCAGCAGCTAAAGGTTGCCCATGTGTCCTTTCCCCAAAGTGTACAGATCAGGGAAACATGGCAGCATCCTGTTGCAGAAGCAAGTTGTCAAGTCTACTAGACACAGACAGCTACAGAAATAGCAAGTATACCACAGAACTACAGGCAGCAAGATTATGCTGATTTCAAACGCAGATAATAGGTGGATGATGCATGAATAGTCTTTTCCTTCCTTTTGTTCATAAATAATAAATCTGCACAGTTATTAAATGGATTTGTAATAGTAAACAAGGAACCACTAAAGGTATAAAAAAAACACAACTCTCGATTATAACACATTAAAATGTGCTGCGTAAATAAATGCTTCTAAGATACATTTGTATACCCAGCGTGGACGAAGCATAAAATCACTCATCTAATGGACTTGTACAAAATGCAACCTTTCATTATGTTGGCTTATTTCTACTGAAAATAGTCCTGTTTACAGTGTTTATGGTTAGGCTGCGTACATTTGGCTTGGCACCTTATTTGGTCCCTCTGACCTCTCTTACAATGCTTGGTTATAGTGGTTCACCAAAATTCTGTAACCCTTCCCCAGCCCACCTACCTAGCCTAAAGGTGTCCATTCACAGACTGATATTTCTAGTATATATAAACAATAATGTTAGCCAGATCCTACCCATAGGAGACCTCAGGACTATCACACTAACCAATCTCCCTCCCATCCCAACTCACAAAGCCAAACAGCAACCCCAGCCCCACTGGTTCACATGATGGCGTCAATAAACCCTATCTAAGGAAACAGCAGGACTGGGGTGTTTGGCACAGAGGTCAGGGCCGGCGCTACAATAAAGGCAAAGGGGGCAATTGCCCAGGGGCCCCAGGCCTCACCCTTTGCCTCTTTAAAAATGTCCTCCTACTGCCCTCCCTTTTGCCATGGCCCCTGTTCACACCTCCAGATCAGTGTGGCGACTGACAGAACTGCAGATCAGCGTGGGACCCGAGGAAGAGAGAGCAGCGCAAAGTACAGCAGACTCCATATGCGGAAGTGACATCAGTCACCGTGCTGATCTGCAGGTCTGAGACAAGGTGAGTGGGACAACTTACTACCTATACTTGGGGGCACTACTCTACCTATACCAAGGGCACCATTCTACCTATACTGGGGCAGCACTCTACCTATACTAAGGGCACTACTCTACCTATACTGGGGCAGCATTCTACCTATACTAAGGGCAGCACTCTACCTATACTGGGGGCAGCACTCTACCTATACTGGGGGCAGCACTCTACCTATACTGGGGGCAGCACTCTACCTATACTGGGGGCAGCACTCTACCTATACTGGGGGCAGCACTCTACCTATACTGGGGGCAGCACTCTACCTATACTGGGGGCAGCACTCTACCTATACTGGGGGCAGCACTCTACCTATACTGGGGGCAGCACTCTACCTATACTGGGGGCAGCACTCTACCTATACTAAGGGCAGCACTCTACCTATACTAAGGGCAGCACTCTACCTATACTAAGGGCAGCACTCTACCTATACTAAGGGCAGCACTCTACCTATACTAAGGGCAGCACTCTACCTGTACTGGGGGCAGCACTCTACCTGTACTGGGGGCAGCACTCTACCTGTACTGGGGGCAGCACTCTACCTGTACTGGGGGCAGCACTCTACCTGTACTGGGGGCAGCACTCTACCTGTACTGGGGGCAGCACTCTACCTGTACTGGGGGCAGCACTCTACCTGTACTGGGGGCAGCACTCTACCTGTACTGGGGGCAGCACTCTACCTGTACTGGGGGCAGCACTCTACCTGTACTGGGGGCAGCACTCTACCTGTACTGGGGGCAGCACTCTACCTGTACTGGGGGCAGCACTCTACCTGTACTGGGGGCAGCACTCTACCTGTACTGGGGGCAGCACTCTACCTGTACTGGGGGCAGCACTCTACCTGTACTGGGGGCAGCACTCTACCTGTACTGGGGGCAGCACTCTACCTATACTAAGGGCAGCACTTTACCTATACTTGGGGAAGCCCTCTACCTATACTGGGTGCTGCATTCTTCCTATACTGGGGGCACCACACTAACTGTATTGTGGACACCACAAGGAAAAGAGACTACTGGAAATTTTAAATTTTGCTGTGGGGGGACCTGACCACTGGGCTGGCTGTCCGGGAGTTTTGGGGCTGGGGGTTGGTAAGGGTTTGTGACTTTGTTACCTTTGCCCCGGGGCCTTGGTACTGCTTAAACCGCCCCTCCATACCTTCACAATTTGGAGTGTGTAGGAGCTATGAGTGCTGAGATTAATGGGTTTTAATTATAGTATTTCAACATTAATACAGAGTTTATGTTATGTATATAGAGTGAAGTATGATACTGTATTAGCTAGGCCTATTTTTAACATAGTCTCTCAAGCAACCAGAAACAACACTCATCCAGCATCACTGAATGCCCTTCAGTGCCGGATAACAGGGGTTGTACTGTATCATCATCTAAAGATAATTACAGTATGTTTGTAAAGCTCAACTCAGCTATAACTGATCTTTCAAATCAAGGGAAACCTCACCTACCAAACAGGTTCCTACATCCAGAGGATGGAGCGAGGGGGGAGGGAGGGAGAGAGGAGCAGGATGCATCTCGTGGTGCTTTACCTTGGAGCAATGCAACAGTTATCAACCAAGATATCTCAGCAAGTCTTTCCACTGAACAGCGTCAAATGCAGGAAGCCTAAGCAAAGCAACCTTCATCCAACTGCTTTCTGGTCTATCAGATATGAATATATCATATACAAATCTGTTGTCTTCAGATAGTCTCCGGCAAGTAAAATGTTAATTCCACCCAAATTAGTATTTCCGTTATGAGAAGCTCCCTTGGGTTATTTCAGATAGCAAACTCAAATAAATGTGAGGTCTTTGAGTATAATGGCCTATACTCACGGGCAACTTTTCTTCACTGTCGCTAGCACACGGGAGCGTGTGCGCGACAGGCCGGCGACAGCTCGTCGCCAGGTCCCTCCGCATACACACGGCGGAGGGACCTGGCAACTGATGCGAAGGAAGCTGTCGCTGATGTTCCTCCCCCCGCCAGAAGCTCAGGGTATTCCATGCTGGTTACTGTCGCTAGTCCGCATACCCACGCGGACTAGCGACAGTTGCGGCGGAAGCAATCGCCTGGCGACAGCAGCGACAAGCGACGGTTCGGGGTGTGCGCCCGTGTTGCGCCTCATACTCACGGGTGACCTGTCGCCGCAACACGCGCACGCTGCGTGTTGCAGCGACAAATGTAGCCCGTGAGTATGGGCCATTAGACCCATGATCACCCACTGGAAAGAATGCAATAGTAGAAGGGTCACTTCAGTCCTATTGAAGCCTGAGTTTCAAATGAAGCCAGAGTTTCAAAAATTCAAGAGCTCAGACTGTTCCTCTCAAGTAAGTGGACTTCAAAGCCCAATGATGAAAGCACACTGGTACCAAGATGAGCAGGTCTGGACCACCACAGCTGCCTGCACTGACATTACACATTTAGCCATTTAATTTCAACCCTCTTTAGGTTGGGGCAAGATCCTTCAGCAAAGAGGTCTTCTCCTCAGCTTCCTTTGTAGATAGTGGGGAGAGGAAGGGGAGTGGGGGCTTTTAATTTCACCTGTCAGAGCCAACGAGGCCAGGGGGGGAATTAGATGGATGCCCACAGTGGCAAGACACAAATACCATAATATTTCATGGGGGTGTTTTAGCACTGGAGATATTTGGAGATTCCCGCTGGTCAAAATTCAGCTGATCATTCAGGCCACCAGCGTCCACCATTAGTTATGAGTAGACTGACCCTTTAAGAGCATTCTGAGACTAAATGCCATAAAGCTAACTGTGTATATATTATGTAAGAAATGCTCCCCATGGGTTTGTACACAAGGGCACCAGATGCTTTTATGTTTATAAAATTCCTGTTAGCAATGTCCCAAGTGGCTGAGAGGGGGCGTGTGAGAAAATGAAGGCTGCATTTGTCAACAGCAACAGATACTGGAGCTTGTATTCATTTAAGCTCAACTCTAATGGAAAACTTACCAGTGTTCTTTATAAAGTTCCTTAAAAAAAATTGCATTACAGTAAGAAAAAAAAAATCTTTAAAGAGACTCTGTAACAAAATTGTCAGCCTTATTTCTTCTATCCTATAAGTTCCTATACCTGTTCTAATGTGGTCTGGATTACTGAAGCTTTTTCTAGTTGCACTGTCTCTGTAATATAATCTTCTTTTCTTTGTCAAGCTTTGTCAACCCAGAGAGGAATGGGATGCCTCTGTTATAATGGGGACAAGTTATGCATGCCCCCTGCACGCCCCATTCCAGGCTCAGTGTGCTTTCTTTATTTCTCACAGGCAGCGTCCCTGCTCTCAGTTTCAGCTCGTCTGTGATGCAGTTTGTGAGGCTGAGGGGGAGAGGGAGCTGCCTGTTACATGCTGAGAAACTGTAAGAATCCCAGAATGGAGTGTGGATGATTCACTATGTAACAAAAACTTGTAGTATACTGTAACGTATATATATATATATATATATATATATATATATATATATATATATATATATATATATATATATATACACACACACACACACACACACACATACATACACACACACACCGTATATATACACACACACACACAAATATCACTTCCTGGTTATTTGTAAACACTGCCTAAAACTGGAGATTAAAAGCCAGGATCGCGGCGGGGAGTGGCAGAAACGGCAAAGCGGGATCCAGGAGATCACAGTGACTCGATTGGTATGTTTTTATTGTACAAATCGGACAGTACAGATTCTCTTTAAGCACCTTATATCTGCAGTGAAAGTGCTATACTGGTAATGATCATGTCTAGATGTTCTTTGATTAGTCCAGGGCTGTGGAGTCTGTACAAAAATCATCTGCTCCAACTCCAACTCCTCAGTTTATAAAACCACCGACTCCAACTTTGACTACAGGTACCCAAAATGACAGACTTCTTGACTTCAACTCCTTAATCTAATACTTACCAAGGCTGTGGATTTGGTACAAAAATCATCCGACTCCGAAGTTTATGAAACCACAGACTCCAACTCCGACTCCAGGTACCCAAAATTGCTCTGTCTCCTTCTCTTCGACTCCGACTCCACAGCCCTGGATTAGTCGTAACTATTAATAGACTCCCCAGCATACACCCCTGTGGCACTACAGCTGTTCTTAGCAGGTTTTGGTGCTCCATATCAATTGTTATGTATAGAGAGCTTGAAGAGGCCAAATGTAAAACTTGCACTGGGGCCCAGAGCTTCTAATCTATGCCACTGGTGTTCTCCCACTAGCTGGTACTGTGCTGTGGAGAGATCACCTCTGAAAGGCATTGTCACCTGTGACTTTGTGTTACTACAATGATGTGGGACTGTTGAGGTGAAGGTAACTCCAACTTCTGCTCCAGTTCTTCCCATGTCTATCACTGCAGTCATTTGAGTTTCGGGGGGGGGGGGGGGGGGTATACAAAAAAGGAACTGATGAAAGCTGCCTCCATAAGATTTGTTCTTTTGCAGTTCCCTTGCAGTTTTTACATACCTGTGACTATTATGGGTGTCACAAGAAAGGCACCATCATTTGTAGTAGTGGTTCTCAAACCTATCCTCAAGTCCCACCAACAGTACAGGCCTTGTAGGTCTCAACACAGGAGCACAGGAATCTCTTGCCAATTAGCCTGGTCTGTGATTACCCCACCTGTGTCCTGGAATGGAAACCCACAAAGCATACACTGTCAGTGAGGCCTGATGCCAGGTTTCTGAGCTCTTCATTCATAGGAAGGGGAGACGAGGGAAATAGTTTTTAGCACAGAATGCAGAAAAGCAGCACAGTGGCTAATCTCTGTTGCCAAGAGCCCCAAGTTAAAATCCCACAAGGGAAATGATCTGAATAGAGTTTGTCTGTTTTGCGCATGTTACCATCGGTTTCCCCACCACCTAATATGGTTCATTAACTAGCCCAGCTGTGTATGTGAGCAATAGGGACACTCAGTTGTGAGTCCCATGGGAACGGTTCTGTAAAGAGCTGGGCAAATTTGTACTTTTTCCCACCTTTCTCTTTTCCTAGAGCTGAGATTTCATACATACGTCATTATTATACAAGTCATTTTGTTAATGAATGCCACTGAACATAATCTTTCATCTCAAGTCTGCGGCAGCTACAACTCTTTTTTTGGGGGGGGAAACTTGCTGGCAGCCATGGCAACGATATACACCTTGGTGCTAAAGATATCCAGAATGCACCTCTTTCTGTGCGATTCATTGGTTCACAAGTCTGCACACAGCAGAATATAACCTGCTGCCCCTTTCACAGTATGGCTGGTTAAAAAAAAAATGACATTCATTCAACAGGGTGGAGGGATCCTCACATCTGTAGGAATGCCTATGCACGATTGGAAGTAATCACTATCTCAGTAACAGCTGAGCAATGCAAGGCAGCTGTATGGGTGACTCATTGTAAAGCATAAGGACAGAATCAAGGTAAACACCAGACTCATTTATACAAAGATGCTTTGTTTATTTCTTAGGAAAAGTAGAGGATGGTTATAAGGCAAAAACCTCATACACACTTGGCCAAGGTGGCCTTGTTTGGCACGTTCTCGCACAAGAATTAAGCATGTGTACAGGTGTTCCAGGACAATACGTATAAATGTGGTATGCCGAATCCCTAAGCAACACTGACAAACGAGTGATGGACGAGCACTTGCTGTACTTACTCTGCCCACTGGAAGCCGCTCTGTGTGCATCCCGCATGGCCCCTCCTTCTCACTTTACTAAATGGTACACATTATATAGCTCTATAGCTGTATAGCTCATATACCCCAGTGTTACCCTAACAATGGAGCATGATCATTATGGGTAACACTGATTGTGTGTGTGTACTGGCCATAAAGCACACGAGCTGAAAATAAGTAAAATGGCCATACTTGGGACTTCTTCAATGTCCCCGTAATCTCTGTGGCCCCTCAGCTTCGCCGGCCTGAACTCTATTTTGGTGCTTCACAACCCCCTCCCCTCCAATCTGGCCAAAAGGGTTGATGCTCTTTCCACTCATAAGCTCTCTTCCTGCGCACTTCCCCATGGCTGTGTGGATGAGTCTGTGCCGGGAGTGTCCTAGGCATGCACAGCTAAACATTTTTCCGAACAATGCATGCCCTGAACGCTCCTGGCCTCTGCTTCTGAGGGGGATCGAAGAGGGCACATGGAGAATGCACCCTTGCTCCGACTGCGCGATCCACGAAGAAGGGAAGGATGGCAAAGCTTAGGGGCCACAGAGCTTATGGGGGCACTGAAGAAGCCCCAATTATGGCCACCTTCTATGTTCCCAACCAGCGCTAGATCCTCAGGAAGTTCGTGACTGTGCTCCCGTCCTTGAATGAGTGCAGCCACACTGCGCAGGTCGCTTTGTGCTTGTTTGGTAGCACGGAGTAGCTCGAGCTTGGCAGAAAAAGCTGAGCGTGAGTGCCTCCATGCTACTGTGCAGTGGAGAGGCGTCCTGTGCCTGCGCATAACTCAACAAAACCCTTTGTGGATAAGGTTTCGGGGGCCCCAACACAGGATTCCTGGAGGCAAGGGAGGTGGGGGAAGCCTCGGGACTATCCAGAGCCTCCCCCTACATAGGTAAGTACCCATTTGGGGTACTCCCCTACTGTAACGACTGTTACCTCAGGGAGATTATATTTTGTGCACTGAAATGTGGTGCCATTCAAAATCTATGAGCTGTTCACACCTCATCAGTTGTGCTGCTATTCAAGGGATTCCTTTGTTACAATGCAGAACAGGCAGTGCTTTGCTAGAATCCCACATGCAGCACAAATGTTAATCAATTAAGATGCCCATTGCTTCTTTGCGTGAGTTACATCACATGACCCCACAAACGTTGTCTTACATTTTGTTATAGATACCCGTTCTAACAACGCAATGTATCACCTAGTGTGAAACTAGCCTAAAGGAAGAAATCATCTGTTTAGTGTCAGAAAAATAAGTAATGCTGGGTACACATGATGCAATTTTCTGTATTTTTGTTTAATCAAAGGCATGTAAAAACATCTTTCCCAAATGATGGCTTACTCCTACATACCTCATATGTAAACTCCAAGGGACCGGGAAAAGTGGTTTACTATATCAGAAGTTCACTATATCAGAAATTGTCATTCTCAAGCACTTAAAGAGACTCCGTAACAAAAATTGCATCCTGTTTTTTATCATCCTACAAGTTCCAAAAGCTATTCTAATGTGTTCTGGCTTACTGCAGCACTTTCTACTATGACAGTCTCTGTAATAAATCAATGTATCTTTCCCTTGTCAGACTTGTCAGCCTGTGTCTGGACGGCTGCCAAGTTCTTCAGTGTTGTGGTTCTGCTATGAACTCCCCCTTGCAGGCCCCTCTCTGCACACTGCCTGTGTATTATTTAGATTAGAGCAGCTTTTCTCTTCTCTCTTATCTTTTACAAGCTGGATAAATCGTCCTCTGAGCTGGCTGGGCTTTCACATACTGAAGAATTACAGACAAGGGCAAAGCTGTTTGCAGGAGAAAAAAGAGCAGCCTGAAACTTCAGTGCATGAGAACTGCAGGGAGAAAGAAACACACAAATGATCTCTTGAGATTCAAAAGGAAGGGTGTATACAGCCTGCTTGTGTATGGTTGTATTTTCTATGTGTGGACATACTGTACATCAACCTACTTCCTGTTTTGGTGGCCATTTTGTTTGTTTATAAACAAACTTTTTAAAACTGTTTTTAACCACTTTTAATGCGGCGAGGAGCGGCGAAATTGTGACAGAGGGTAATAGGAGATGTCCCCTAACGCACTGGTATGTTTACTTTTGTGCGATTTTAACAATACAGATTCTCTTTAAAGGGTTTGATTTACTAACTTTAGCGCTGTAAAGCAGAGCATCTGGCTTTTATCGGAGTTTGCGCGAATGCGGCGTTCCGATACCAATTTGTCCCATCATTTCAGACGACCCTGGACGCTACATGCGGCATCCAGGGTCGATAACCGCTATGTCTTTGTGTCCCGCTGCGGTAATGAATAACGCCGATCGCGACGGGACGCCGCCAAAGGCCTAAACAAGATGCAGCCGAACGAGAGTCTAAGTTACAGATGATAGGCAATTTCTTCAGTAATCAGGCAGCAGCTTACAGAGGAAAGCATAGGTCTCACCGGCTGGTGCTTTTGAGGTAATCCACGCAGGCCTAGAGTAGCACGCAGATAGCGAGCCGGCAAAAGGTGGCTGCCAGCCTGACCACCGATCCGGCTCATGTATCTCCGACTGACGTATGACGCTTACACCTGCCCACTTTCCACAATAGAATACTGCACAGTCCAAAAAACAGGTTTACTAAAAAAGCAGTTCTATTATAGGAGGGTTTACTATACCACGTGCGGCTCCCATATACATATAATGGTGCTTGTCTGGGATCTGGACATTTCAATTACTATATCCAAAGTTTTACTATATCAGATTATAGTGTAAGTATCAAGGGTTACTTGAGATGGTATTAACCACAATATGGGTCACTGGCTCTCTTTCACAAAGAGGTACATGCTAGGATATTGCTGAGAAACACTGAGCTAGTACACCTATCAACCATCAACTTCCTTTTCCAGCTAATTTCAGCGTTACTACAGATCGCAAGCTCAGATTCCTCCTTTCCTCTAGTTATATGAAAAGCTTCAGCAACAGAGCTTCTACAACAGCAAGATTTTCTTAGCTGTAGCCTCAAGTATTAACATGCAAATGAGATGCAAATGTGTCATATTCAAACGATCTAAACAGAGAGAAGAATATATTTCTGGTTAACAGAGCTCCTGAGGCATCCCAGCAGCCAGTGGGGTGGAGGGGTTTGAATTTCAAGTTGACCTATAATTTCCACTTACAGCAACACAATCTTCTGAAGTATACAGCCTTTTATTCCTTTAGAAGAATGCACATAAAAAAGGATGTAACTTTATACTGACAATCCTGTTTTTCTACATATTATAGCTGAACTGGCCTGGACAATGCACTGGTAGCTAGATACTAGAGTCCTGAGTCATGATGAGCCACGACCATGACCAGATTACTACATACTTCCTGGGCAACCTACACACTCCGTCTCCAAGACTGTGGAATATATTAAAGAGGAACTCCAGCCTAAACAAACATACTGTCATTAAGTTACATTAGTTACGTTAATTAAAATAGATAGGTAATATACTCTTTTACCCACACTGTTTTAAAAGAACAGGCAAATGTTTGATTTCATGATGGCAGCCATCTTTTTGGTTGAAAGCAGGTGACAGGGAGCATGAAACACAGTTCCAACTGTCCTGTGTCCTGAGCACCTCTCCCAGTTGCTAGGCAACGTGAATAACAACATAGGAAATCCCAACATGCTCTGCACAGCATCAGGGAAAAAAAAAGCTTAGTTAAAAATGAAGCTAAAAATGATGCTGTGAAACTGTTAAAGAAACACCGAGCCGTTTCAGTGCTACCGAGTAGATTTTTAGTCCAGAGGTTCACTTTAAGAAACGGCAAAAGCTGCCTCCAAAGATTGCAAGAACTTTCATCGGGTATCCAGTAAAAAGTAATAATTACAGTGTACCTGAGGCAAACCCCTGGATCGAGTACAGGCTTCCCACACCGTCCTCTGGTCCCCTGTTGCCCAGTGCAGACCCCAGAAGATCACAAACAAGGGCTTGCCGATAGGATCATCTGGGCTGCGCGAGCGCAGTCATACTGCGCGAGTATGGCTACACCTGCACAGTAAACTGGAGCTGCTTGCACACACGCAGACTCGTGAAGATCACTAACAAGGGCTGGTCGGCAGAGATGGGCTTTCGAGTAGAAAGTCACTCGAATTCGAAATTGTAATGAAGGTTGATTAAAGTAGATGTGAGCATGGGAGACGAGGTGTTATTTACCCAGAAGTCTGTCGGGCTCCTATGCATATCACTCCACTCGCACGCGACCTATGGGATGCACTTTATCTTTCAAGGAGGAAGGGCGGTAGTGAGTAGTGGAAAGTGTCCCATAGGTCACGTGTTCTGCCTTAATCAACATTCATTACAAATTTCAAATTCGAGTGGCTTTCTACTCAAAAGCCCATCTCTGCTTGTCAGTAGGAACATCGGGGCCACGCTTCTCTTCAGGCACGACCGAGTTCGTATGGCTGCACCGGCTCAGTAAGCCAGACCCGCTCATACATAAGCAGCTCCATACTACTGCGCAGGCGCAGCCGTGCTCTCATGAGTGTCAGAAGAGCAGCGCAGTCTCAATGCTAAGTAGGTTCCCAGCGGACGGCAGGAGCGAGGAGGACCTGGGAAACCTTAACAGGATCCAGAGGCTTCCCTCTTTTTAGGTAAGTATGTCTTTTCTTACCACGGGTTCTCTTTAAAAAGCTACATTTTAGGCAAATATTACATCTAGTACACGTAAGCCAATGCTCACTTCCGTTCAACAAACAAACCAATCAAAATGATCAGATTGTTTGATGATTAGAAGTGAATTCTTCTGAAGATCAATCCAAAATGACCTATAAATGATGGTTTCATTGATGGGACGTTCTGACAGTCATGCACTTGTCACACCCTGTGTATGGGCAAGTGATTGTAGTGATGTGTCAAGAATGGAACCCACAGGAAGTTGCTTGGTTTGAAGCCTAAAAAGCAAATCTGTTTAACTGCAGAGGCCAGAAGACTGACATTTTTTAAGTGTTTTTCCTCATAGATGCATCTCCTGTGGTCCGCAGCACGTAAAAGCAACCTCTGAGCAAAGGAAAATGTCAGACATGCTGCATGAATACCACATAACGACTATCTGCACTTCCCTTTTCACATGTATGGGAATTTCTCTTTCTTTTTGCCGATCAGTCACTTCTCATTTCCTCCTTGATTTCCTCTCTCTGGGTTTTCGATGATCCCGCCTTTCTAACTGCCATGATTCTGACAAGGGTATTTCCAAGCATTTCCTCACTTTGTCTGGAATATACTTCTTATATGACAGAGGTATTTACTCTCCACAAAGTCTGCATTATAAACACCTCTGACTGTAGCATTCTGTCAGTGCTTATCGCTGTGTACACAGAGAGTTCAGCCCTGGACTTTGATTACTACCAACTGTAGCGAGAGAGATATGGAGGCTGCCATATTTATTTCCTTTTAAGCAATAACAGTTGCATGGCTATCCTGCTAATCCTCTGCCTCTAATACTTTTAGCCATAAACCCTGAACAAGCATGCAGCAGATCAGGTGTTTCTGACATTATTGTCAGATCTGAAAGATTAGCTGCATTCCATTCTTGTTTCTGACATTATTTAGACACTACTGCATCCTAATAGACCAACAGGACTGCGAGGCAACTGGTATTGTATAAAAAGAAATAAATATGGCAGCCTCCATATATTTCTCACTTCAGTTGTCCTTTAAAGTGAACCTGTACCGAGAGAAATGATTTAAAACACATTATGTACATGATGAATATTACCTTGCTGTCAGTTCCTCTCTTCTTACAATGATTCCTTTCAGTTCTGACAAGATTTTGTCAGAACTGAAATATATCAGTTGCTGTCAGTTATAACTGAAAGGACAACTGATGTGCAATTAATGTCCATGTTCACTCACTCACAGGGTTTCTTTGTTTTCAAAAGCATTTACTGAACAGCAGTTGCGAAGTCTAACTGTCAAAATAGTGTGCGACTGAGTAGGAAGGCTGGCTGGTGTCTTACTATTTTGGCAGTTAAACTTCTATTCAGGAAATGCTTTTGAAAACAAAGAAAACCCTGTGAATCCCCCATGAGGTGATGGACTTTTTCAAAACCTGTCCGTTGTGTCAGATTTTACCTGCTTACTTTTTTTTTGCTGGAGTGGTCCTTTCATGCATAATTGGCACACAGTTATGTAACAATAATGCTTACTCACAGCCACCAGGAACTGAGCAGAAGCAATGCAACGCAAACCTTTAAGGTTAAACACAGATGATGCAACCTGACCTCAGTGCCTCAGTGATCCTGTTATGAAACCTTTCACTTGCTGGTGTAACTAGGGTAGTACTGCATGGAATATGACTGACTACCAAGCAGATCTAGCGTCGAATGATGGATAGTTGCTGCTGATCCATCCCTCTGTAGGAAGCATACACAGTATATAGCCTGTCACAGCTTTCCTAGGTTGCCTGCAGATTAGCTTTTCCAGCCTGCAATGCATTATTGAGTACACACGTACGATAACGATCGTTCAAAAACGAACGATAACGACAATTGGGCCAATAATCGTGCGCTCCAAATTTTCCAACGATCGTTTTTTGGGACGATAACGACCGTTATCGTTCAATCCGACCGATCCAACCCGGCGGATTTTTTCGAAAGATAATCGTTCAATCGTTGCAGTGTGTACAAAGATCGTCCGATAACGCATGTCCTTATTGCCTGTCATAACGTCACTTCCGTTTGCGCACGCATTTTTTAATCGTTCGTCATTCAGTACTTTATACTTATATCGTTCACGTGTGTACACAATCGCTCATTACGAACGATCTTTTCCGTCTAATTTGAATATCGTGTAAACGTCACGAATCGTTCGTAACGAACGATCTTTATCGTACGTCTATACGAACCCTTAGTCCTACTCTGTGCCAGGCCTTCTGATTACTCAAGCCCTGTACTGCCCTGACCAGTCTCTTGTCCTCTTCTTCATATATTGGCTCACCGTACTTATTATATTTGCATATAAACAAAAAACAACTTATGATATAATGAATTGTATGTGTAGTACAGAAAATTAATATAACATTAGCAGCAAAGAAAAAAGTCTCTTATTTTTATTTTCAGTTATATGACTTTTTTGCATAAGATTGCATCATTCTGTCATATTTGCAACTACAAACCACACACTTTTTTTTAAACTATAAAACAGAGCAGAGCTAATGACCCTTTGAATTGCCTCTGACATAAGTTGGGTCTTAGAGCTCAGAGCAGCTCTTTTGCATAGATGACAACTGAAGTTTCTTAACTCTTCCTATACTGGAAACAATATGAGACTGTTCTTTGCTACTAATGTTTTATTTCTTAGCTGCACTACACATAAAATTCATTATCTCATAAGTTATTTCCGCTTCAGATTAAGGTTTGTTGTGCTTATTGCTACTTTTGTGCATACTGTATATTGCCTTTAGACCAATACTGCACTTATTGTTTTGTCTGATTTTCAGATTACAAAGTGGCAGTTAATGGAGATCCCTTATAATAACAGTAGCAGTAGGGTATTGTACCGTGTTAGCCATCAGTAAAAACAAGAAGTTTTAAATCAGGATGATACCATTTATTGGCTAACTACAAATGAATAAGAATAAACAAGCTTTTGGCCTTGCAGCCTTCGTCAGGTTTATATCCTGTTAGTTTGCAAGCTGGTGGTACAGACAGCTTATATACATGCAACATCACAAGGAAAAACAGATATTTTTTTCAAGCATAAATACATCATTAAGATGCCTTAATACAAACAGACCATCTAAATGGGGTAAGATAAGGATCCTTGTTTACTTTATTGCTCACAGACCTGGTATTAGGATTGACCCAGAGGTATCGTAAATTCTTAGTTCACAAGTTCAGCTAGGGTGGCTGAGACAGTTCATATATCATCAATCTCATACCAATATAGAAAGTTGTTGTCCTTATTCAGACCCTTCTGCACAGCTTTGAAACAATTTATAAATTTTGTTTCTGCTATTAATCGGTCATTTGACGTTTTGAAGCCGCCCTTCAGGGCAGTGACACGAAGATCATCCATGCTGTGTCCGTTGGACCGAAAGTGTGTAGCAACTGGGAGTCCAGATTTGGTATCATTAATAGTGTGCCTGTGTCCATTCATACGTTTGCGCAGAGTTTGTCCAGTTTCTCCCACGTACATAACATTGGGGCATTTAGCACACATGATCAGATATACCAGATTGGTGGACCCACAAGAAAATTTACCTTGTATTCTGTACTCCTGTTGTGAACCTGGTATCGTTACCCTGTCAGTGGAGTAAATGTGTCTGCAGGTCCCACATATTTTTTGTCGGCAGGGTGATGTTCCGTTTTGTTGAGGCCTATTCAAAGAGCTCCTGACAATCATCTGTTTTAGATTGTGTGGTTGCCGATATGACAAGAGTGGAGGTTTAGGGAATATCGTTCTCAGTCTGTGATCCTTGTGTAAAATGGGATGAAGTTCCTTAGCAATCCTCCTTAAGATTTCCAGGTGTGGGTTGTAGGTGACAACCAAAGGGACACGTTCCTCTTTCTGGTTTTGCTTATATTTCAGGAGTTCAGTCCTGGGGATGTTGCTGGCTTTCCTGATTTGGGCCTCAGCCATGGGAGGACTGTAACCTTGTTTAATGAAAGTGTTCTTAAGGTGATCCAGGTGCTTGTCTCTGTCCATCCTGTCAGAACAAATCCGGTTGTACCTTATAGCTTGGCTGTAAATTATAGAGTTCTTAATGTGCTTGGGATGAAAACTGTCATATCTTAGGTATGTGGGACGGTCTGTAGGTTTGCGATACTTAATAGGATGGTTAACAGATTGCCTGCAAACATCAGACTACATGTAAGGACCCTTATCCCTGAAGAGCCTAGAACAGCCTGCTTTTACATGCTTCCCAAGATCCACAAAGAGGGAAACCCTGGCAGGCCCATAATCTCAGGGAGCGGAACTCTTACAGAGAACATCTCAGGGTGGCTGGAAAACATTTTGAAACCTCTTGTCTGTAAAAGACCCAGCTACTTACAGGATACCACCCACCTCCTGAACAAACTGTCAGCCATCGGCCCAGTACCTGAGGGAACCATACTGGCCACGATGGACGTGGAGTCCCTGTACACGAACATTCCCCATGATGATGCTATTGCGGCCTGCCGTAAATATCTTCAGGGTCAGGGCATACCTGTAAAGCCTATTACTGGACTGATCAAATTCATTCTCACTCATAATTATTTCACTTTTGGACAGGACCTCTATTTACAGCAGATGGGCGTGGCAATGGGTTCGCGATTCGCTCCACAGTATGCAAATCTATTCATGGCCAAAATCGAAGAGGAATACCTCAATGCATGTGGCATAAAACCCTTGGCCTACTTCCGCTTCATTGATGATATTTTAATCATCTGGTCCGCAAGTGAGGATGATCTTCTCCAGTTCCACAGGAACTTCAATGCCTTCCATCCTACAATCAAATTGAAACTTACCTACTCTCACACAGAGATTAACTTTCTGGACACCACCATATACATCAGGGGTAACAACATACAAACCTCTGTGTATCGCAAACCTACAGACCGTCCCACATACCTAAGATATGACAGTTTTCATCCCAAGCACATTAAGAACTCTATAATTTACAGCCAAGCTATAAGGTACAACCGGATTTGTTCTGACAGGATGGACAGAGACAAGCACCTGGATCACCTTAAGAACACTTTCATTAAACAAGGTTACAGTCCTCCCATGGCTGAGGCCCAAATCAGGAAAGCCAGCAACATCCCCAGGACTGAACTCCTGAAATATAAGCAAAACCAGAAAGAGGAACGTGTCCCTTTGGTTGTCACCTACAACCCACACCTGGAAATCTTAAGGAGGATTGCTAAGGAACTTCATCCCATTTTACACAAGGATCACAGACTGAGAACGATATTCCCTAAACCTCCACTCTTGTCATATCGGCAACCACACAATCTAAAACAGATGATTGTCAGGAGCTCTTTGAATAGGCCTCAACAAAACGGAACATCACCCTGCCGACAAAAAATATGTGGGACCTGCAGACACATTTACTCCACTGACAGGGTAACGATACCAGGTTCACAACAGGAGTACAGAATACAAGGTAAATTTTCTTGTGGGTCCACCAATCTGGTATATCTGATCATGTGTGCTAAATGCCCCAATGTTATGTACGTGGGAGAAACTGGACAAACTCTGCGCAAACGTATGAATGGACACAGGCACACTATTAATGATACCAAATCTGGACTCCCAGTTGCTACACACTTTCGGTCCAACGGACACAGCATGGATGATCTTCGTGTCACTGCCCTGAAGGGCGGCTTCAAAACGTCAAATGACCGATTAATAGCAGAAACAAAATTTATAAATTGTTTCAAAGCTGTGCAGAAGGGTCTGAATAAGGACAACAACTTTCTATATTGGTATGAGATTGATGATATATGAACTGTCTCAGCCACCCTAGCTGAACTTGTGAACTAAGAATTTACGATACCTCTGGGTCAATCCTAATACCAGGTCTGTGAGCAATAAAGTAAACAAGGATCCTTATCTTACCCCATTTAGATGGTCTGTTTGTATTAAGGCATCTTAATGATGTATTTATGCTTGAAAAAAATATCTGTTTTTCCTTGTGATGTTGCATGTATATAAGCTGTCTGTACCACCAGCTTGCAAACTAACAGGATATAAACCTGACGAAGGCTGCAAGGCCAAAAGCTTGTTTATTCTTATTCATTTGTAGTTAGCCAATAAATGGTATCATCCTGATTTAAAACTTCTTGCTTATAATAACAGTGGAGATCATTTAAGTTGCTCACCACTATAATGTGGCAATATGCAGATTTCCAGGAAAGTGCAAATATTTCCACAGTTACAACAATACTTTCTACTCAGTCTGCAGACTGCCACCTTAATGACATGAACTGCTTTATGTGTTAAGCGTCTGATTAAAGAACATGTTTTACTCCTCTCCTAGCAACCAATCAGTGCTCCCTTTACTTTTTTTAATCTGCCAGGGCAATGAGAAAGGGAGGAACTGACATGTTGCTAAGAAACAGGCAGAAAATGTTCTACAGTCACACATTTCATGGATGAGGAATGTGGTTGCCCTGGGAATGTGGTTACCATGGGAAACAAACAGTCTTGCTCTTAGGCAGGGATCACACTTGTCTTTCAGTTTTCTGCACACGTTTTTCTGCATGCAATTTCTGTACACAATATGTTTGTATGCAGCAAAATGCGTGCGTTTTTTCACAGCAGCTAATGTAATTGATAGAAAAAACCGCACACAATGTCAGGTTTTATCTGCGTGCGAAAAACGCATTCATGCGTGACCTAGCCCATTGATTATCAAGAGTTTTCAGTTGAAATACGTTTTTCTGTGCAGAAAACGCACACGAATACAGACAAGTGTGACCCCTGCCTAAGGCCCCTTATAATTTTTAAGAATTTTAACTTTTCATAGCAGTGCATTGTGAAAAAGCTTTCAGTTAAAATGCATATGTGAACTGAGCCATAGAGAAACATGGGCATTACCTTGCACATCAGTTGTTTCCGTTATAACTGACAGCAACTGATATGGTAGAAAAGGGCCCTGAGGCCCCATTTACACTTAATCACTTGCTCTCAGTTATAACTGATTTTCAAAGTAATGCCCATGTTTTCCTATAGAACAGTTCACACTATACGCATTTTAACTGAAAATTTTTATAATGCACTGCTATGGAGAAGAAAAAAAACGTGTACCAACTGGTTAAAGGGAACCTGAAGTGAGTAAAATTATTTAAAATAAACACATGAGGTAGCTGCAAATGAATATTACATACTAACCTTACTGTCAGTTCCTCTCAGCAGCTCACCATTTTCTTCTTACAGTGAGCCCTTCAGTGACAATATTTTGTCAGAACTGAAATATACCAGTTGCTGTCAGTTATATATCAGCTGCTGTCAGTTACAACTGAATGTGCAAGGTAATGTCCATGTTTCCCTATGGCTCAAGTGGGTGATATTACAGTTTAACAGTGTGCTGACCAGGAAGCTGTTATGGGGTAATGGCCCTTTTCAAAATGGAGGACAGTGCATTCCATTGATCACAGTAGACAAAATGGGACGCAGGAGAGGAGAAAGAGATTGAGGAGTAGTTTACACAGGAGGCAAGTATGACCTGTGTATGGTTATTTTGGCTCTTTAATTTAAGTTCAGGTTTTTTACGTGTAAACGGGCCCTTAGGCTTTGCTATAACTAAGGCCCATGTGATTTAGCTGAAAACGGAACCTTTTGTTATCAGTTACAGGAAACGGTGAGTGCTAAACAAAGAAGAAGAACGATTAAATAAGAGAAGTTACATTTTGGAGGGTAAAATCAGGCAATATACAGCCTGGCTGAAAGCAGTTATTGTGCCAAGTATAAGGCAGTTGAGTAAGCACTAATGATGCATAACAGGGGAAGTAGACTGTGCTTGTCACTTCCTATCACCAGCATTTGATGCAACAGCTGTGTGACTTACACACTCACACAAGAGTGCAAATCTTCATATTCTTCAGTAATCAGTGACATTTTACAGCAAGCACTAAACTTATCACACCAACCCCTGCTTCCCTAAAGAGCTCACAATCTAATGTCCCCACCTATTCTTACAAGTTTACACACTCTACAGCCAGCTTTATATAAAAGCCACTTACTGTAACAGATTCTGTAGTAGCTACAAAACCTCTCAACATATACAGTAAAACCCGTTATCCAGAAGTTATCTAGAAGTCTCAAGCAACCTGGAAAATACAGTAATAAACCTCTGTCACATAAGTTAAAGTGTACCAGAGAATAAATAAAGTAAAAGTTTTATACATACCTGGGGCTTCCTCCTGCCCCATCTATACCGATAGCTCCCTTGCCGTCTTCCTCTGCCTCCTCGCTTGCTCGGTAGGAGCGCAGTTAGCTTGCCAAGTCTGGGCCAGTCGGCACATGTGCAGTTCACCCGCCTGTGCACCCCCATCTCGCTCCCGTGGCTGAAAGCATTCTGTGCCTGCGCAGAAGTACTGTGCAGACGCAGAGTGCTCCCGTCCATGGGAGCACAGTAGGGCGCGCACACGCATCCGGGCCGCGCATGCACAGTACTCCCCAACTGGCCAAGCTACCAGGGCTTCTACAGAGCAAGCGAGGAGGCAGGAGGAAGACGGCAAGGGAGCAATCGGTAAAAAGGGGGCTGGAGGGAGCCCCAGGTATGTATAAAACTTTTATTTTGACTGCCACTTAATGAATATTATGATTGTCACTAAAGTGTTGTTGATCATGTCAGCATGGTAGTGTAGTGGTTAGCACTCTCGCCTTGCAGCACTGGGTGCCCGTTTCGAATCCCAGCCGGGGCACTATCTGCACAGTGTTTGTATGTTCTCCCTGTGTCTGTTTCCTCAGGACACTCCAGTTTCCTCCCACATCACATGCAGAAAAGTTAATTGGCTTCCCCCTGAAATTGGCCCTACACTATGATACATACGCTACACTATACATACATATGACTATGGTAGGGGTTAGATTGTGAGCTGCTCTGAGGGACAGCTAGTGACATGACCATGTAAAAGTGCTGTGGAAGATGTCAGTACTATATAAATAATAATCATAATAATAATAATGATTAACAGCAAAGGAGTCATTATAGGAAACAGCAGATACATTATAACAGAACTTTTCAATACATCAACCAGATACAGTGATTTTTAAGTAGGCCCCCATGTTTGAGGAGGCTTCCTGGGGGCAGCAGGGTCCAGTCATAGCCTAGACTAGAGCCTGTCTGTTGCTGATCTGTGTAGGATTACTAAGTGGAACTCCTATGCAGCACCCCTCTGAGATGCTCTCCTCTATGGTTCCCTGGGGGTTGCAGCACAAGAGAGATTCTGTTGCGTCAAGTAAGGCATGTTGCTAAGCAGTTGCTGCTAATGTTATTCAATGTCGTTAATAAGAACTATCGCACACAAGAGACTCTGGACCTGATTTACTAAGGCATCTCCAGAGATCTACACACATCAAGCAAGCCTGGACTGGAATAATTAAAAACTGTGTTCAGGATTTGCCACCCACACCTGGTTGATATCAGATCATAACTGTGTTTTATTTAAAAAAAAAAAAATAGTGTGAGACTACATGAGACTGCAATCACACAACTGCTAATTTCCTTACCGTTCAATAACCCCCACTAAGTTCTAATATGACCCAGGGGAGAGTGGTAGTCTTTTTCCACACAGATAATTAAAAAAAATACATATCCATCCAGGTGTAACAGATGTAATATGGTATCCCCATTGGAGATCGCTTACAGAATACCTGAACTGACATGTGACATGATTAGATAAACATGGGTACATCAAGAGGATCTTTTACCGAAAAATAGTAATAGGGCGAAAAAATAAATCAATACATTCAGTGGCGTAGCAATAGGGGGTGCAACGATTGCGACCGCACCGGGGCCCTTGGGCCAGAGGGGTCACAATGGGCCCTCCCTCAACTGCAGTTTTAGCTCTTAAAGGGATACTGAAGAGGGGTCGGGGAAAAATGAGTTGAACTTACCCGGGGCTTCTAACAGTCCCCCGCAAACATCTTGTGCCCGCGCAGCCACTCACCGATGCTCCGGCCCTGCCTACGGTTCACTTCTGGAATTTCAGACTTTAAAGTCAGAAAACCACTGCGCCTGCGTTGCTATGTCCTCAATCCCGCTGATGTCACCAGGTGTGTACTGCGCAGGCACAGACCATACTGGGACTGTGCAGTACGCTCCTGGTGACATCAGCGGGATCGAGGACACGGCAACGCAAGCGCAGTGGTTTTCAGACTTTAAAGGGACACTTAAGTCAAACAAAAAAAAATGAGTTTTACTCACCTGGGGCTTCCAATAGCCCGCTGCAGCTGTCTGGTGCCCTCGCCATCTCCCTCCGATCCTCCTGGCCCTGCCGGCAGCCACTTCCTATTTCGGTGACAGGAGCTGACAGGCTGGGGACGCGAGTGATTCTTCGCGTTCCTGGCCACAATAGTGCCATCTATGCTGCTATAGCATATATCATATACCATATAGTAGCATAGAGGGTGCTAATGTGTCTGGGAACGCGAAGAATCACTCGCGTCCCCAGCCTGTCAGCTCCTGTCACCGAAACAGGAAGTGGCTGCTGGCGGGGCCAGGAGGATCGGAGGGAGACGGCGAGGGTACCGGACAGCTGCAGGGGGCTATTGGAAGCCCTAGGTGAGTAAAACTCATTTTTTTTGTTTGACTTAAGTGTCCCTTTAAAGTCTGAAATTCCAGAAGTGAACCGGAGGCAGGGCCGGAGCATCGGGGAGTGGCTGCGCGGGCACAGGATGTCTGTGGGGGACCATTCGAAGCCCTGAGTAAGTTCAACTCATTTTCCCCTGACCCCCTTACAGTGTCCCTTTAAAGGAATACTGTAGGGGGGTCAGGGGAAAAGGAGTTGAACTTACCCGGGGCGTCCGCAGACATCCTGCGCCCGCGCAGCCACTCACCATGCTCCGGCCCCACCTCTGGTTCACTTCTGGAATTTCAGACTTTACAGTCTGAAAACCACTGCGCCTGCGCAGCCGCCCCCTCCCTCCCGCTGATGTCACCAGGAGCGTGTACTGCGCAGACACAGACCATACTGGGCCTGCGCAGTACGCTCCTGGTGACATCAGCGGGAGCGAGGACACGGCAACGCAGGCACAGTGGTTTTCATACTTTAAAGTTTGAAATTCCAGAAGTGAACCGGAGGCGGGGCTGGAGCATCGGTGAGTGGCTGCGCGGGCGCAGGATGTCTGCGGGGGACCATTAGACGCCCCGGGTAAGTTCAAATCATTTACCCCGACCCCCCCCCCCCCCCCCCCCCAACAGTATTCCTTTAATTGCTCCTTTGCTTGTAATAATTACTTCTATAGATGCTTTGAATGGTAATAATCATTAACTAGCTGTTCCCCATCCCCTTTTGCACCTCTGACACTTTGGTTGTCCCTGGCAGGTTTTGGTGCACCATATTAGTTGTTATGTATAGAGAGCTGGGGGGGAAGCAATGTAAATCTTGCACTGGCGCCCATAGCTCCTTAGCTATTAGCTACACCACTGAATACCAGGGCTGTGGAGTCGGAGTAATTTTGGGCACCAAAAGTCGGAGTTGGAGTCGTTGATTTCATAAGCTGAGGAGTCGGAGTCGGATGATTTTTGTACAAAATCCACAGCCCTGTTAAGTATTAGACTAAGGAGTCGGAGTCGAGGAGTCAGAGCCATTTTGGGTACTCTGAGTCGGAGTCGGAGCTGTGGTTTCATAAACCGAGGAGTCAGAGTCGGAGTTGGAGTCGGAAGATTTTTGTACCGACTCCACAGCCTTGCTGAATACATTGTAAAGTTAGTTAAAAAAACAGTAGAAGGATCAAGAAATGATTTATATTCGCCATATGTAATATATTCATGTTATTTGATCCTAAATGAGCCTGCTAGTCATCATCTTTATTACAGGTAGACACGAAAAAAACTAGACAGCACCGAATGCTATTATCTATAGCCACATGCATTAACAATGTGATAGGCTAAAATGTTTTTTGTTTTGTTTTGTTTTTTTAAATATCTGAATATGCACAGAGGGAGATATTGGTTACTTGGCAGTTGGAAACAGCCGTAAATTCCCACAAAGCAACAAGGTTCTCAGAGAGGAAACTGTCAGGACCATGGTCATGACATTACTCTGTGGGAAGGGTTTCACCACAATATCAGCCACACAGACTTCCCTGATGATCTATGCAATAGATCGGACCTAATTGGGATCGGCTATTTCCACTGGAGCACATAGGAAAGCCGCTAGTGCGCCTGTACAGTGCGTCACTGGTTTATCTTTGTTCTGGAGCCCGATGGCCACTGCGCATGCACGCCCTGCTGACAAGCCTTGTGTGGGGAAGGCGTTGGATTGGGGGCTCTGAGGCTTCCCCCTCCTGAGGTAAGTACCCCTACACTTTTTTCACTACAGATACACTTTAAAGCCCTGGATTTAACCGAGTAAAGACTGCGGAGGCCATTGGGGTATTGAGACTGAAAGAAGGACGAAGATCGGCCCAGGCCTCAAAGCAAATATGGCAATCGAACAGAAGTTGGATGCAGCCTCTGCTCTCCTGAAAAGTAAATACTGTAGAAGGCAAAACATTTGCACAAAGACTCATGATAAGAAAATAATGCTAAAAAGTTCAAAAAGTAATTCATTCTAACCCCAGGAGCTGACTGAACCAAATTCTACCTCATACTGACATGGCTGCTGTTTACACTTCACCTAAGAGTTTCTGCCCCTAAGCTGAAAATAAGAATGTGAGACTGCAGGATAGTTCTATTTACCATTACTACTAAACATCCAATTAATTATCTCATGAAATTTATTTTATCAGATTTGTTTTAATACATCTTAGTAAATCAGATTCTTAACCACTACATAGGCATGTATTATAGTGAAGGACACAGCCAGCAATATGACACACAATGTCACTGAAGACTGCCCAGACCTCCAAACTGAGCTTACAAAATGTGACTGATTAAGTAATATAATCAGTGTATTTATTGAGTTTATAATCACATGTTCACACACAGCCTCTATCTTCAGCACACGCATTGACCTATTAAGCTTCTTAAACCAAAAATTGATTTTGACAGATTCTTCCTGCACGTTAACAATAACATCATTCATAAGGCCCAGCTTAAATTGGAAGGCTTGTCACTTTAAAGGGAAAATATGTTCCCAACGCTGTTTACGTATGCTAATACTGGAAGAGAACTGTGAACACTTCAAGCCCATCTCCAGCAATGCACCATTTTAGCTCTGGGTAAAACGAGAAAGGATTACCGGGTAGGTCAAGATTGTTACTGCTGTTTGTATCCTTTTGGGGACAATGCCCGTCACATCCTATATGTCATCTGTGGAGATTACACAATTGAGAGAAATAGGAAAAAAAACGGCAACAATAAAACAACACTTGTGGAGAATACTGGCGTTTACAGATGCAGAACTGGGCCAAAGACAGAGCCTTGAGGTACACAAAGCAGATTATGTGGATGAATAATATGAGGCACCAAACAAAAGCACAAAGGACTGTTCTCTGGTCAGCATAAGGAGATTTAAGAATTTAAATCATAATTAAATGTAGCGTAGTGGATAGCACTCTCGCCTTGCAGCGCTGGGTCCCAGCCAGGGAACTATCTGCATGGTGTTTGCACATTCTCCCCATGTCTGTGTGGGTTTTCTCCTGGCACTCCGGTTTTCTCCTACATCCCCAAAACATACAGATAAATGAATAGGCTAACCTCTAAAACTGGCCCTAGCCTATGATGGACATAAGGCTATGGGAGGGATTACATTGTGAGCCCCTTTGAGGGACAACTATGTTCTCTGTACAGCGCTGCGGAAGATGTCAGCGATTTTTGATAGTAATATCATTGCTCATAATGATAAAAACAAAGAAGCGATAAAAAGGTAGACAAGGGTGAGAGTCATATAAAACAAAAGAAGGAAACCGAGAGCCCTATATAGTGTAGTAGTCTAGATGCAGATAAGTAAAACCACTTGGTGATAATAATACTCACAAGTGTGGGTTTCCAGCCAGGCAACCACTTTAACTGCAGGTGGGGAGAATTTTAACCTGACCCCACTCAGGTATAAGAAGTTGCTCTCTGTAGACAGGAAAAAGTTGGGGATAATTTAAATAGTAGTAGTAATATAGTTTAAAAGGGGAAAGTTGGTGGACTTGCCTCCCTCAAGGAAAACAGAAATGATTTGTTATTTTATCAAAAAAATTATGGCTCCAATATGCAAAGCGTTTCACGGGCAAGGTCCCGCTTCATCAGGCAATCAATGGAGAAAAGGAACTAGTCGTTGTCTGTAATGCAGCCGAGCTTGTGATATGACCCTGAAGGAGTCATAGATGATTATTCTATTGAGACCAGTTTCAGTCTAATGCCTAATGCACAGGCCATAGTGAGGAGGCTCAGAGTGTGAGATAAAAGGAAGGAAAGTTGTTCTGCTATAGGCAAGGCATTTGCAATGTCTTGGCATTGTAACAGAGGAAGGAAGGGAAAGGGACAATAGCTACAAAGCAGAGACAGATCAAGAGAGGATTTCTTCAGAATAAGTATTATTATAGCGTGTTTGAAAGCAGAGTGAAAGGCTTCTGAAGAAATGAAAAGTGAAGCCACACACTACATGATGTTTTTAATAGATTAGATATTTGGTACAATGAAGGCAGTGAACTGAAGAAAAAAATAATCGATTGAAAATGAAGGTCAATAAATATTATTCAAAACTAAAATGAGAAAGGCCATTATATTTATGAGATAAAAAGACCTGCACACAGCTTTGGTACAAAGGGTGGTGTTTTGATCAGTTTATAGGCTTCTTGCACACTAAATCCGATCCGGATTTTTTTTATACAATTCAATTTTTGATCCCGATTAAAAAACGTAGCAGCATGCAGTACTTTTTCTAATCGGAATCAAAAATCGGATCGTATAAAAAAAAAAAAAAAAAAAAAAAAAAAGGAATCGCATGTAGTGCGCAAGAGGCCTTGAACTAATTTTTGATGAAACCTGATCAGAATAGACTGGTACCAACTCTCCCACTGCATGGTGATGCCAGCATTCCCCACATTAATCTATACTCTTAACCACTTGAGGACCTAGGGCTTTCTACCCCTTAAGGACCGGCCACTTTTTTTCCATTCAGACCACTGCAGCTTTCACGGTTTATTGCTCGCTCATACAACCTACTACCTAAATGAGTTTTGGCTCCTTTTCTTGTCACTAATAAAGCTTTCTTTTGGTGCAATTTGATTGCTCCTGCGATTTTTACTTTTTATTATATTCATTAAAAAAGACATGAATTTTGGCAAAAAAAATGATTTTTTTAACTTTCTGTGCTGACATTTTTCAAATAAAGTAAAATTTCTGTATACATGCAGCGCGAAAAATGTGGACAAACATGTTTTTGATAAAAAAACAAAACCATTCAGTGTATATTTATTGGTTTGGGTAAAAGTTATAGCGTTTACAAACTATGGTGCAAAAAGTGAATTTTCCCATTTTCAAGCATCTCCGACTTTTCTGACCCCTGTCATGTTTCATGAGGGGCTAGAATTCCAGGATAGTATAAATACCCCCCAAATGACCCCATTTTGGAAAGAAGACATCCCAAAGTATTCACTGAGAGGCATAGTGAGTTCATAGAAGATATTATTTTTTGTCACAAGTAAGCGGAAAATGACACTTTGTGAGAAAAAAAAAAAAGTTTCCATTTCTTCTAACTTGCGACAAAAAAAAAAATGAAATCTGCCACGGACTCACCATGCCCCTCTCTGAATACCTTGAAGGGTCTACTTTCCAAAATGGGATCATTTGTGGGGTGTGTTTACTGTCCTGACATTTTGGGGGGTGCTAAATTGTAAGCACCCCTGTAAAGCCTAAAGGTGCTCATTGGACTTTGGACCCCTTAGCGCAGTTAGGCTGCAAAAAAGTGCCACACATGTGGTATTGCCGTACTCAGGAGAAGTAGTATAATGTGTTTTGGGGTGTATTTTTACACATACCCATGCTGGGTGGGAGAAATATCTCTGTAAATGACAATTTAATTTTTTTTTACACACAATTGTCCATTTACAGAGATATTTCTCCCACTCAGCATGGGTATGTGTAAAAATACACCACAAAACACATTATACTACTTCTCCTGAGTACGGCGATACCACATGTGTGGCACTTTTTTGCACCCTAACTGCGCTAAAGGGCCCAAAGTCCAATGAGTACCTTTAGGATTTCACAGGTCATTTTGAGAAATTTCGTTTCAAGACTACTCCTCACGGTTTAGGGCCCCTAAAATGCCAGGGCAGTATAGGAACCCCACAAATGACCCCATTTTAGAAAGAAGACACCCCAAGGTATTCCGTTAGGAGTATGGTGAGTTCATAGAAGATTTTATTTTTTGTCAAAAGTTAGCGGAAAATGACACTTTGTGAAAAAACACAATTAAAATCAATTTCCGCTAACTTTTGACAAAAAATAAAATCTTCTATGAACTCACTATACTCCTAACGGAATACCTTGGGGTGTCTTCTTTCTAAAATGGGGTCATTTGTGGGGTTCCTATACTGCCCTGGCATTTTAGGGGCCCTAAACCGTGAGGAGTAGTCTTGAAACGAAATTTCTCAAAATGACCTGTGAAATCCTAAAGGTACTCATTGGACTTTGGGCCCTTTAGCGCAGTTAGGGTGCAAAAAAGTGCCACACATGTGGTATCGCCATACTCGGGAGAAGTAGTACAATGTGTTTTGGGGTGTATTTTTACACATACCCATGCTGGGTGGGAGAAATACCTCTGTAAATGGACAATTGTGTGTAAAAAAAATCAAAAGATTGTCATTTACAGAGGTATTTCTCCCACCCAGCATGGGTATGTGTAAAAATACACCCCAAAACACATTGTACTACTTCTCCCGAGTACGGCGATACCACATGTGTGGCACTTTTTTGCACCCTAACTGCACTAAGGGGCCCAAAGTCCAATGAGTACCTTTAGGATTTTACAGGTCATTTTTGTTTCAAGACTACTCCTCACGGTTTAGGGCCCCTAAAATGCCAGGGCAGTATAGGAACCCCACTAATGACCCCATTTTAGAAAGAAGACACCCCAAGGTATTCCGTTAGGAGTATGGTGAGTTCATAGAAGTTTTTATTTTTTTGTCACAAGTTAACGGAAATTGATTTTAATAGTTTTTTTTTCACAAAGTGTCATTTTCCGCTAACTTGTGACAAAAAATAAAATCTTCTATGAACTCACCATACTCCGTACGGAATACCTTTGGGTGTCTTCTTTCTAGAATGGGGTCATTTGTGGGGTTCCTATACTGCCCTGGCATTTTAGGGGCCCTAAACCGTGAGGAGTAGCTTGAAACCAAATGTCGCAAAATGACCTGTGAAATCCTAAAGGTACTCATTGGACTTTGGGCCCCTTAGCGTACTTAGGGTGTAAAAAAGTGCCACACATGTGGTACCGCTGTACTCAGGAGAAGTAGTATAATGCGTTTTGGGGTGTATTTTTACACATACCCATGCTAAGTGGGAGAAATATCTCTGTAAATGACAATTGTTTGATTTTTTTACACACAATTGTCCATTTACATAGAAATTTCTCCCACCCAGCATGGGTATGTATAAAAATACACCCCAAAACACATTATACTACTTTTCCTGAGTACGGCGGTACCACGTGTGACACTTTTTTGCAGCCTAGGTGCGCTAAGGGGCCCAACGTCCTATTCACAGGTCATTTTGAAGCATTTGTTTTCTAGACTACTCCTCGCGGTTTAGGGCCCCTAAAATGCCAGGGCAGTATAGGAACCCCACAAGTGACCCCATTTTAGAAAGAAGACACCCCAAGGTATTCCGTTAGGTGTATGGCGAGTTCATAGAAGATTTTATTTTTTGTCACAAGTTAGTGAAAAATGACACTTTGTGAAAAAAAACCAATAAAAATTAATTTCCGCTAACTTTTGACAAAAAATAAAATCTTCTATGAACTCGTCATACACCTAACAGAATACCTTGGGGTGTCTTTTTTTCTAAAATGGGGTCACTTGTGGGGTTCCTATACCGCCCTGGCATTTTACAGGCCCAAAACCGTGAGTAGTCTGGAAACCAAATGTCTCAAAATGACTGTTCAGGGGTATAAGCATCTGCAAATTTTGATGACAGGTGGTCTATGAGGGGGCGAATTTTGTGGAACCGGTCATAAGCAGGGTGGCCTTTTAGATGACAGGTTGTATTGGGCCTGATCTGATGGATAGGAGTGCTAGGGGGGTGACAGGAGGTGATTGATGGGTGTCTCAGGGGATGGTTAGAGGGGAAAATAGATGCAATCAATGCACTGGGGAGGTGATCGGAAGGGGGTCTGAGGGTTTGGCCGAGTGATCAGGAGCCCACACGGGGCAAATTGGGGCCTGATCTGATGGGTAGGTGTGCTAGGGGGTGACAGGAGGTGATTGATGGGTGTCTCAAGGTGTGATTAGAGGGGGGAATAGATGCAAGCAATGCACTGGCGAGGTGATCAGGGCTGGGGTCTGAGGGCATTCTGAGGGTGTGGGTGGGTGATTGAGTGCCCTAGGGGCAGATAGGGGTCTAATCTGATAGGTAGCAGTGACAGGGGGTGATTGATGGGTAATTAGTGGGTGTTTAGGGTAGAGAATAGATGGAAACACTGCGCTTGGGTGGTGATCTGATGTCGGATCTGCGGGCGATCTATTGGTGTGGGTGGGTGATCAGTTTGCCCGCAAGGGGCAGGTTAGGGGCTGATTGATGGGTGGCAGTGACAGCGGGTGATTGATGGGTGGCAGTGACAGGGGGTGATTGATGGGTGGCAGTGACAGGGGGTGATTGATGGGTGATTGACAGGTAATCAGTGGGTTATTACAGGGGAGAACAGATGTAAATATTGCACTGGCGAATTGATAAGGGGGGGTCTGAGGGCAATCTGAGCGTGTAGGCGGGCGATTGGGTGCCCGCAAGGGGCAGATTAGGGTCTGATCTGATGGGTAACAGTGACAGGTGGTGATAGGGGGTGATTGATGGGTGATTGATGGGTAATTAGTGGGTGTTTAGAGGAGAGAATAGATGGAAACACTGCGCTTGGGTGGTGATCTGATGTCGGATCTGCGGGCGATCTATTGGTGTGGGTGGGTGATCAGTTTGCCCGCAAGGGGCAGGTTAGGGGCTGATTGTTGGGTGGCAGTGACAGGGGGTGATTGATGGGTGATAGGTGATTGGCAGGTGATTGACAGGTGATCAGTGGGTTATTACAGGGAAGGACAGATGTAAATATTGCACTGGCGAATTGATAAAGGGGGGTCTGAGGGCAATCTGAGCGTGTAGGCGGGTGATTGGGTGCCCGCAAGGGGCAGATTAGGGTCTGATCTGATAGGTAACAGTGACAGGTGGTGATAGGGGGTGATTGATGGGTGATTGATGGGTAATTAGTGGGTGTTTAGAGAAGATAACAGATGTAAACGATACATTTGGGAGGTAATCTGACGGCGGGTTTGCGGGCGATCTAATGGTGTGGGTGGGTGATCAGATTGCCCGCAAGGGGCAGGTTAGGGGCTGATTGATGGGTGGCAGTGACAGGGGGTGACAGGGGGTGATTGATGGGTGATAGGTGATTGGCAGGTGATTGACAGGTGATCAGTGGGTTATTACAGGGAAGAACAGATGTAATTAATGCACTGGTGAATTGATAAGGGGGGGTCAGAGGGCAATCTGAGCGTGTGGGCGGGTGATTGGGTGCCCGCAAGGGGCAGATTAGGGTCTGATCTGATAGGTAAAAGTGACAGGTGGTGATAGGGGGTGATTGATGGGTGATTGATGGGTAATTAGTGGGTGTTTAGAGGAGAGAATAGATGTAAACAATGGATTTGGGAGGTGATCTGATGTCGGATCTGTGGGCGATCTATTGGTGTGGGGGGGGGTGATCAGATTGCCCGCAAGGGGCAGGTTAGGGGCTGATTGATGGGTGGCAGTGACAGGGGGTGATTGACGGGTGATTGACGGGTGATTGACAGGTGATCAGGGGGATAGATGCATACAGTAAACAGGGGGGGTGGTCTGGGGGGGTGGGGGTCTGGGGAGAATCTGAGGGGTGGAGGGTGATCAGGAGGGGGCAGGGAGCAGGGGGGGGGGGATAAAAAAAAATAGCGTTGACAGATAGTGACAGGGAGTGATTGATGGGTGATTAGGGGGGTGATTGGGTGCAAACAGGGGTCTGGGGGGTGGGCAGGGGGGGGTCTGATGGGTGCTGTGGGCGATCTGGGGCAGGGGGGGGAGAAATCAGTGTGCTTGGGTGCAGACTAGGGTGGCTGCAGCCTGCCCTGGTGGTCCCTCGGACACTGGGACCACCAGGGCAGGAGGCAGCCTGTATAATACACTTTGTAAACATTACAAAGTGTATTATACACTTTGTATGCGGCGATCGCGGGGTTAACATCCCGCCGGCGCTTCCGTATAGCCGGCGGGATGTTGCGGCGAGCGAGCGGTGACAGGCGCCGGCGGAGGATCGCGTCACGGATGACGCGATCGCTCCGCCCATGCCCTTAGAAGGACCGCCGCCTCTGTGGGTGAGCCGGTCCTTCAGGGCTCCACTTCCCGGCCGCCTCTGTGCGTTAGGCGGTCGGGAAGTGGTTAATATTATTACTAGACATTAAGCCCATTAAACGATAACAGTTGCATGCTGGGCGTTCTTTTTATAATATATTCCTCCTCTACCCTTCATTTCCCTGCCTAGCTGCCTAGCTGAAACACGATCCTCTGCTCACCTGTGTTTCCAAGCAAAGCTGAGGTGGTTCAGCGATTGGAAGAGAAAAGAAAAAAAGTAAAGGGCAAAAATAACATCAGGATTTAGCCTAAACTGTGGGCAAAAGACATGGTTCCCACCAGGAACAGAATTCCCTTAATTTACTATATAACATTCACTGAAATCGAATTGTGGACAGTACAATACATGTGTTATGTAAGTAGATCAAGTATTTATCTACTTATATATGTGTGTTTTTTCCCCTGGCATAGTTTGGCTAATCCTACTGCTTTAAATGATTCAGCCCTACAGATTGGTAAATAGCTGCAGGCAAGACTAAACTTTATATAGCATCTGGCAAGCTTGGAGCCTGTTAGATAATTCTTGTTGTCTCGGACCCATTGAGGAAGTTTCCTCCCACTTCCAGTCCCTCTGACAGCTGGCACTGGGACAGAAAGAGAGCTTCTGTTTTTTTGTTTATAGTGCAAATATAGTTTCTCCAAAACTCTCCTTCTCCTCCCTAAATACATTGAAAAGATCATATTTATAGGAAAAATAAAGCACATTCCAAGCACCTTTACTTGTCCAAAATACTTCTGACCTTACTGTTGGTTTCCGTACAATGAAAATGTAGGACAAGTTTATAAACTCTAGACCCGCATTTAAAGGGGACTTAGATGCTTTCCTTGCGTTGAAAGACATCCATGGCTACAATTACTAGGTAATGCCTAATGATGTTGATCCAGGGATTTTATCTGATTGCCATCTGGAGGCGGGAAGGAATTTTTTTCCCTTTTGGGGCTAATTGGACCATGCCTTAGGTTTTTTCGCCTTCCTCTGGATCAACAGGGATATGTGAGGGAGCAGGTTGGTGTTGTGCTTTGTTCTCTGGTTGAACTCGATGGACAGATGTCTTTTTTCAACCAAAATAACTATGTAACTATTCAATATGTAAAACATACAACAAAACATTTGTAAAGCACTTTTCTCCAAAAGCTAAAAACAAGCATTAGCTGAAGAGCACCAAAAGTGATGATGCAGCGGCACAGTGCTTCCGACCTGGAGCACACTCAGCCATGCAAACTGCACAGGCGGGACAGCGATTGTGGACTTCTGCTTCTAAGTTGCCGATCCAGGGGAGGGTCTTCTGGGGCGGTCTGGACATGGAGGAAAATGGGGTTAAAAGGATGAGGCAGACTGCATCCCAGGAGCTTTATGCATCGACATAGGTAACTACCTTTTTTAAAGGCAGGCGACTCAGATATCCTTTAAAGACTGGGTTCCACGGCTCCCCCAAGGGTTATATACTTTCAATTACTGTATTTTACCATATAATACAGAGCTCATGGTATGTAATATAGAGTGGGGTATAGTAGCTGGACCTATTTTACCACTGAGTCTCAAGCAACCAGAAAGCACACTTATCCGAGCATCAGCCAATCCCAATCAGAGGCAGATAACCGAGACTCTACTGTATTATTTATTTGCTATATATAAATAAGGTATGCATACCCAGCCCTTTATGTACAGTATTTTGATAACTCTGACCCAGTGCTCAGTCTGGCTATCAGGATTACAGAAATACCGGGCTTCTGTGTTCCAACAGGCATTCATTACCGCTGGCAATGGTCGTTAGTATGTTTCTCTTTTCAGTGTGCAGTTCAGCTCTCAGTTGCTTCACCACACTTGTTTTTCCAAGTATGAATCACTCGGAGAGTTCCAGCGTTCCGAAATGACAGAAATGTCTCCAGAACTTGAGGGCTTACTCATATTATACATATGTAAACACTCGGAATCTGCTGATGCATGTGCAAAAAATGCATGATATCATAGGCCGAGTTTCATGGATCCGCTGCCTAATGCATACCAATAACCCCAGGAGCAGCTTACTCAGAAAAACAATGATAGGAAGACTGTTCACAGAAAACCTGAAAAGACGCGGATCTGATTCAATAATAAAACATCTTCTATGTTTCCTCTCAAGAGAGGACTTTGTACCATATCAATAAAATGCCTCTTCAGCCCCCAGCTAGCAAAAAAGGTTCTCAAAAGTATTAGGTTCCTTTCACACTAGGCGTTGTGCCACCCGTTCTGACAGACCGGACAAAGGATGTGACAAGCAAGGTAACATGAAAGTCTACTGACTTTCATGTTACCTTTCACACTACTTAAAGCATTCCAGAGTGTTGCAGAGTAACGCCTCCGGGAACATTTAATCGTGATTTCCGGTCGGGTGAATTAGAACGAGCGCCACTGATACGCGTTGAAGCGCAACTTCCCACCGTCAGGCCGTGCATCGTAATGCGTGCACGAAATCGGGTTCTAGCACGCGTTAGCTGGTGGGAAAGGGCCCTTATCAGTCTGGAAGAACTTCTTACGTACCACAAGTACATTCTTAGTTGCTAGGCGCCTCAAAATGTGTTCTGTAGGTAGGATGAGAAAACATCTCCTGTGAGAAAACTCAGGACAATTTTTTTTTCATTGAATAGGGTTCTCAGAATTGACTATATGCTATTGTTACAGTAACTGAAGAGGATTATTATTATTATTATTATAGGGACATTGCTTTCTATTCAAACTGCAGGGTGCTATATATATATATATATCAGATTCTGATTGATGCACAACCATTTAGTTCTCTAGCTTGATGTGGATGTATAGGGAGAGTGGTGAGTGTGATGGAGGTGGCTTCATCATCCACATGCCCATTTTAGACATTGTAGTATTGATGTATACTTTTTTCTATTGAATAAAATGATGGAATTTTAACTTTATCTTTCGTTCTCTGTGGTTGTTTGGAGAATACGCTTCCCTAATTTGTCTCTTAAACTTTTGTTATATTATTAATCGCCGCTAAGAGACTGTTAGATGGCAAAACCGCCGTCTATTTATATTGTACATCGCTGCGAGCTACGGCAGCGCTGTACTGGAGACACCCAGTCGGCTGCTCCCTTGGGAGGCACAGGGAGTGATCGGCTCTCATAGGCTGATGTCTATGAGAGCCGATCGCTGTGATTGGCTCGCAGGGGTATAAAAAGAACAAAAAAATTGTGATATTTTTTTAAAAGCACAAATAGTAAAAAAAAATAATAACCAAACATACCGGCAGCAATCAGAGCCCACCAACAGAAAGATCTGTTGGTGGGCAGAAAAGGGGGGGGGGGAAATCACTTGTGTGCTGAGTTGTACCGCCCTGCAGCGAGCCCTTAAAGCTGCAGTGGCCTGAATTGCAATAAAATAGCCTGGTCACTAGGGAGGTATAAGCCTATGGTCCTGAAGTGGTTAAGAGACCTTGTAAGAAATACAGAGATATGAATCCCCTACTACAGTCTATTCTGAAAGAAAATTATCTATCAATTATTGCTGCTGCTACTTCCTCCTCTATAAACAATCTTCCTTTTCCTAATTCAGTCATCTGAAACCTGTACTGCAAATTGACTATAACATACCATAGTTCAGCACTGAACACACAGAGCAGCTGTCTTGTCTCTACACACATAAGAGCAGACAGCATGACTCATCAGGAGGGACGGGTGATGAGGGAGTTAACAGAGAGGTTTGGCAGAGCTGCGGGATTAACCATGCTGTGGTAAAATTTCCACATTGTTTTAAGGTGGCTGGGATAAGTTAAATTTGTCAAAGCTGTACTTCAGCCTTCCAATTTTTATATGACTAAACTTGCATTAAAAGTGAACCTGAAGCGAGCTGGAAAAAAGTTAGATACTCACCTATTTAGAGGGAAGACTCTGGATCCCACAGAGTCTTCCCGATCCTCCCTCCATGTCCTCATTCCACTGCTGTCACTCCGATAAATGCAGGTCCATAGTCCTTTGGGACTCCACAGAAGGCTTCAGGTAGATCCATAAAGGTATGGAGAGACGACCGGGAAGGCTTCCCTCTCAATAGGTATCTACTTCTTTTTAACAGCTCACTTTGGGTTTGCTTATGGTAGCAATGCATAATATTTACTTTATTACAGTTACATTACATTTTTGCAACAAATACAGTATATGAAAACACCTAGATGTCTGGGTTCTGTAGCTCCATTTCTTGTAGAGACTCTTTCCCCATCCCATTTTATCTCTGTGCGAAGGAGGAGCTGCAGAGGGAGAGAGTTCACTAGCTGCAGAACACCCACTATGCTGCCAGCTCCATGCATTCAAGAGGGATATCTAGGTCACATGACTGATTTTTCAAATTTCTCAGGAATGGCTGCATTAACTATGGGAAATGTGTGCGTAATGGCACAGTCCTCTACTCAACTTTACTAAGAAAGAAAAATCTGGGATGATGAACCAGGGCTTTAAAACAGGAATTTTTTTTTTTTTGCTGTAGAACAGGGGTCTCAAACTCACGGCCCGCGGGCCATTTGCGGCCCTCGATACAATATTTTGCGGCCTTCGCTGGCAAAAGCTTCCTTATAGTACGCTTCAGTGCTCCCAAGTAATCCGCCACATCCCCGCCGCTAAACGAGGGCTGCAGAGCCCCCAAATCGCCCAGGGGGCAATCCGCCGCCATTTCCTGGAAGGGGCAGAGCTTTCAGCTTTAGATTTGCCCCTCCTGATGTCAATCGCCGCACGGATCGCCGCCTCTCCCCGCCCCTCTCTGTGAAGGAAGAGTGAGAGGGGCGGGCAAAGGCGGCGATGCGCCTCGATTGTGAAATTCCTTATGCAGCCCAGCCTCATCCTGACTTTGCCTCCTGCGGCCCCCCAGGTAAATTGAGTTTGAGACCCCTGCTGTAGAAGCTTCATTTTACACAAAAGGAGAACATTCAAGTAGGCCTAGTGCACACCGAGCAGTTTTTGGAGCGATCCGCCGGCCGCATCCGCCTGTAAAAACGCTTGGCTAATGTATTGCAATGGGATGGTGCACACCGGCGGTTTGAGGTTTTTGCCCAGCCGCAAATGTGCCTCCTGCTGCACGTTTGCGGTTTGCAGAAGCGTTTCGTCCTCAATGTAAAGTATAGGAAAAACGCAAACCGCTCTGAAAAACGCTATTTCAGAGCGGTTTGCCAGGCATTTTTGTTACAGAAGCTGTTCAGTAACAGCTTTTACTGTAACAATATGTGTAATCTGCTACACAAAAACGCACCCAAAACCGCTAGGTATGTTTAGAAAACCTCTCTAAACATACCTAGAATCGCTCTGAAATCAGCTCCCAAAACCGCTAGCGTATTGCGGATCTGCTAGTGGTTTTGGTGTGCACTGGGCCGTACTCTGATCACTCTCAGCCTGCCGATGGGATTTGAATGCGTGGAGGTAAAGAGGAACTTTAACCAAGGATTGAACTTCCTTCCAATCAGTACCTGATACCCCCTTTCCCATGATAAATCTTTGCCTTTTCGCAAATAGAACATCAGTAGGGTATGTATGGCTTAGATTATGGTGAAACCCCTCCCACAGTGTGATATCGTGACCATGGTCCTCTGTGCATAGAACTCTCAGTAATGAACATTCCGTACAGATCACCTGGCAGAACTAAAGATGTCACCACCAGTGATACACTTTAGTAAGTAGATCAGGGAGAAGAAAGATTTTACAATGGGCAACACTGACTAAATAATTTCTAAGGCCTAGTGCACACCAAAGCGGTTCGGCTGCGTTTTGCGATCCGCTTGTGGATGTGGAAACGCTTGGGTAATGTATTTCAATGGGCTGGTGCACACCAGAGTGGGAGGCGTTTTGCAGAAACGCATACTCCCGGGCTGCTGCAGATTTTGGATTGCGGAGGCGTTTCTGCCTCCAATGTAAAGTATAGGAAAAACGCAAACCGCTCTGAAAAACGGCAGTTCAGAGCAATTTTGCAGGCGTTTTTGTTACAGAAGCTGTTCAGTAACAGCTTTACTGTAACAATATCTGAAATCTACTACACCAAAAACGCTTCCCAAAAACGCAAAATGCTAGGTGAAACGCTACAGAAAAAGCGTTTCAAAATCTGCTAGCATTATGCCGATCTGCTAGCGGGTTTTGGTGTGCACCAGGCCCAAGTACGTATTGTAAAAAAATAAGTAATTTTATTCATTGTTATTTTCACTACAGTTCCTCTTTAAAGCCTAGACCTATTTGGACATGCTCACGTAAGACTGATTGTCATATTCACACAACATTCCCACTCACAAGTTGTGCTACGTTTCCATAAAAAAAAATGCCAAACTATTGGAAAATCCATCTTATCTAAGCCAGCACCGTAGGCAGGTGCTCCCATTCATCATCCTTACACAATAAAATCATACATAAGCTTGCATGAATAAGGATTGAAGGCTTTACCAATAACACAGCATGGAGTGACAAATAAATCTCTCTAATTGATTTGCCCACAAAAGCAAAGTGGTCTGACTGTGCATGGCTGAATTTCTGGCCATTCTTTTTACAGCTGGACAGGAACGTATATCACCGATGCATTCGCTTGTGCAGGACTCCATCCATTTACAAACCAGCACATGCATTAAGGGCGAGGCGGACAGACGGTGGAGCTAATGCGATGTGTATGAACCCGCAAAACTCTGCGGAAGAGCTGCTGACTGACAGGCCTGGACTGCCAAAAGCCCACCAGGTCACCAAGAGTCTGATGGACCTGACCAGAAACCATAACATGCATTAAAGCAGAGCTACAGCCAACAAAATAACACACTGTTAAACAAATCAATGCTCAGAGTGAACATGAATAATGCAACAGGCACTAGAAATATTCTCTCTTTCTCCTCATATCTGTTGCGTAACCAGTGCTTAGGCCTCAGGAAGGGAACTCAGGGTGCTCTTTATAGCGGACCTTAACTCAGAACTTCCTCTCTGCTCTAAAAGATATGCAACAGCATTATAACCTTTACAGAAAAACATTTTGTTTGCTACAGCGGATTCAAATCCTGCAATAACTCTGCAGTGTATCTACTTCCTGTTTTCATGGAAGCAGACATATTGTTAACATCCTGTGTTTACCAATTATCTCCTCTTCAGTGGCAGCCAGCTGACACAGCTGAGTGTTTAAATTACACTAGTGATTAGTCAGATGAGTTGGAATTAAACAGGCTAAACTCTATAAATACATACAGGGTGCTTTTTTCTATGTTTTCCTTCTGCCCTGTGCAAGAGTTCAGATCCACTTTAAAGACTACTTCCAGTGTAAATGAGAGAGCCTGCAAGGTAATGGAGGATGGTAGGGTTAATCACTCACCCACTGGCCTGTAGGTTCATTAGTGGCAGAAACTACACCGCCCCTCCTCAGCCAAGCCACCGTGGCATTTATTTTCTAAAGTCTTCTGAAGCTCTGTGGAAACTCACACCTGCTTGCTACAGCCCGCCCCCAAGCTCGGCAGCCGTGGTCTAATTGGTGGCTGCCAAGCTGGGGGCAGGACAAGCAGGTGAGGGTGGCCACACAGTCTCAGAAGACTTTAGGAAACATGACTGCGGCTGTCTTACAGATGGAGAGGGCGGAGTTTCTGTTATTGATGAATTATGGGCCAGCGGGTGAGTGATGAGGTCTGCCACTTTAATAATCTTTCAGTACAGGTCTAATGCTGGATACACACGGTGCGTTCCCGCACTCGATGCGCCGCTCGATTATTTCCGACATGTCCGATTCGCGTTTCGATGGATGGTTAGCTCGATTTGGCATACTTTACATGTGAATCGGCCTAACAATCATCAAAATGCGCTCGGAAAGGCTCAGAAATAATTAAGGCGGCGCATCGAGTGTGGGAACGCACCGTGTGTATCCAGCATAAGGTCTATGGTCAGTACAGGTCACAACTAGAAAGGATGCCAAAGGATCAGAATGACAGCCAGGCAAATGGATCAGCAAAGCAAGACAAAAAACAAAGTCAAGTAATGGAAGCAGTCCAGCTTTGGGAAGAGGGGGTACAAGTGACACAAACCCACCTCCAAGCCAGGCTTCTTGGTATCCAAACACGCATACATTTGAAATCGGTGCCGGTAGACTTGGGCGCAGGATACAGCCGGTATATGGCTGATCCTGCTTCTGCACAAGTCCGGGCCGTATTAATTACTATTCCCCCTCCAGGCCGCCATGGATAGTGGGGGAATGATATAATTCGGCTTCCAGCGATTGCTGGAGGCCGAATTATTGTGTTTTTTTTAAGCAACCTCGGCTCAGTCTTCTGATGGCGCCAACGTTACTCACTGAGCGCCGCTCAGTTGTGATTCCTATTGTAGCCTATGGTGGCGTCGGCTGCGCCCAAATATAGCAGCGCCGAAAAGCACTGCTCTGTCCAAACACAGCCCATCCCTTCTTATCATACATTAACACTGATTCTGTTCTGGAGCTCTGCATGCCTTCACACGGCCACTGAAGTGAAGGTGATATGAAGGCTGTCATATTTATTTCCTTTCAAGCAATACCAGCTACCTGGCTATCGTGCTGATCCTCTGCCTTTTATACTTTTAGGCAGGTTTCACACTGTATATTGGCATCAGCAATGCGGTGGGGCGCACAGCATCGACAAAAACAGGCTATCGGGAAATGCCGCGTTAGTACACGCTGTACCCTGTCTGGCAATCTGCCAAGCAGGCAGTGATGCTAACTTGTGGGCACTTCCTGTTTTGGGTATACGCACCGTGGGCACTGCAACGCCAACTTTTTAAAAAACCCTGCGTCGCCATAGACTAACATGACTTCCGGGCCGACACAGATCGCCGCAGGAGCCACACGGCAACATAGTTCTGCCCTAACGTTAATACTTCTGGCGCAGCGTACCGCAAGGTGGGAAGTAAGAACTTCACCATAGACTTTCATTAGGGTGCGGGAGCAGGGCAGAAATTTGCCGCAATGCACCGCGCCAATGTGAAAAGGTGCTTAGCCATAAACCCAGAACGAGCATGCAGCAGATCAGGTGCCTCGGACATTTTTGTCAAATATGACAAGATTAGCTGCAGGGTGGGAACACACTAGGCAGAGTTGCATATGCATTTTCCATAGCACATACTGGAAACCACTTATGCGATTCTGCCTAGTGTGTTCCTACTAGGGATGATCACAGATATGCAAATTGTTCCAAGTTGATGCAAATTTATGTGCAAATATATGCAGCTTAAAAATGGACCAATCAATTTAAACCTGGGTTTAAATTGATTGGGCCATTTTCAAACCGCATATATGTGCATAAAAATGTGCATAATTTCAGAACAATTTGCATCTCATTGATCATCTCTAGTTCCTACCCGCATGCTTGTTTCTAGGGTGATTCAGACACTACTTCAGCCAATTAGATCAGCAGGGCAGCCAGGCAACTGGTTTTGTTTAACCCTCCTGGCGGTTTGCTAAAAAATTGCCAGGGGGCAGCAAATTTTTTTTTAAAATTTTTTTTTGTTTTTTCATGTAGCGAGACAAAGTCTCGCTACATGATAGCCGCTGCTCAGCGGCATCCCCCCAGCGATCCCGTTCAAAGAACGGGATCTCCTGGAGGGCTTCCCCCGTCGCCATGGCGACGGGGCGGGATGACGTCATCGACGTCGTGACGTCAAAGGGGATTCCCATCCACCCCACAGAGCTGCCTGGCACTGATTGGCCAGGCAGCGCACGGGGTCTGGGGGGGGGGGCGGCTGCGGCGCGACGGATAGCGGCGGGTAGTGGCGGCGATCGGGCACTGCACGCAGCTAGCAAAGTGCTAGCTGCGTGCAGCAAAAAAAAAATTATGCAAATCGGCCCAGCGGGGCCTGAGCGGTGCCTTCTGGCGGCATAGCCCGAGCTCAGCTCGGGCTTACCGCCAGGAAGGTTAAAAGGAAATAAATATGGCAACCTCCCTATACCTCTCACCGTAGTTGTCCTTTAATACTGCTCGCATCTGCAACAATTGAGATGAGAGTGAATACTCCATAGGACACATACACATCCCCAGCACACTGATGTCCAGGATCCGCACTCCTCATGTAATGAATGTGTCATTGCAGTAAAACCAGAGGGAGAATTTCTTCAAATAAATGCGTGAAATTTCACTTCCTGCAAACTTTTGACCTGATGACACAAATGTGGAGGAGTATTCTGAGAATTCTTTTACACCAAGCTGTATACTGTTCCCATGGTTTCCAGCAAGCAAAGACAGCTACACATATTGCACACTGAAGTCAAAAGTTAACATTTAGGCTACTTTCGCAGTGTAGTGTTGCAGTGCATCGGGCAATATAATCGCATTGCTGGAGCGGTGCAATTATATTGTAATGGCCTGTTCACACTGATACGATAGCAGTGTGGCGCTATAACACAATACATGCAGTGTGGTCTCACATAATGCACAGGTTAACAGTTGCAGTGAAGCATATTTTGTATGTACTGTGTGCTTCACAGTATGTGTCGCAGCACATGTATAATGTACAAGGCCACTTTTTCCCTCTGCTGCAATTGTACTTTTGCAGGATTTTTAATGTAACGCACTAGTGTAAACGTAGGCCGGCTTCGCACTGCAAGTTGGCATCAGCGGTGCGGCAGCTGCACCGCCAAAAACACTTCCTGCTTGGACGGATGCCAAACGTGGAATACTGCATAGTAACGCGGTATTACCCGTCTGGCATCCATCCAATCAGGGAGTGACCCGCGCGTGCTTACTGTTTTGGGAATACTGAAGTGCATTGTAACAAATACGCTTCCACGCATGCGCGCCGCACCGCCGCCAACTTTTCTAAAAACCCTGCGCCACCATAGACTAACATGACTTCCGGTCCAACGCAGATTGCTGCAGGAGTCGCACGGTAACGTAGGTATGCGCTCACACTAGATAGGGAACTTCCGGCACAGCGTACTGCAACGTGGGAAGTGTTGACTCCCCCATAGACATTCATTGGACTCAATTATTATTATTATTATTTATTATTATTTAGTATTTATAAAGCGCCGACATATTACGCAGCGCTGTACAGTGTATATATATAGCTTGTCACTAACTGTCCCTAAAAGGAGCTCACAATCTATTCCCTACCATTGCCATATGTCTATATTATGTATTGTAAGTACTTTAGTCTAGGGCCAATTTTTAGGGGGAGCCAATTAACTTAACTGTATGTTTTTGGAATGTGGGAGGAAACCGGAGTGCCCGGAGGAAACCCACGCAGACACAGAGAGAACATACAAACTCTTTGCAGATAGTGCCCTGGCTGGGATTCGAACCAGGGACCCATCGCTGCAAGGCGAGGGAGCTAACCACTACGCCACCGTGCTGCCCAATTCACTAAGATCATGCTGTAGATAATAAGGCAATAGAAAACTTACCTCCACACAGTAAGAGAGTTATCTTATCTCTTCATTCCTTAAGTTACCTCCTCTGTAGTTATTTTCACATGCAGTTAATAAACAGCCTGTCTTTAACTCTGGAGTTATTTTAAGGATTGAAGAGTTAACTTAAAGACTTTGGCCTGGAACCCACTGAAAACCGCAAACGCAAAACGCAACCGCTAGCGTTTTGTCTGAGCGGTTTGCAAGCGGATTCATGCACGTTTTTGGTCGTGTTTTGCAACATTGTATTTTTTTCCCCAGCGGGTGCCTAGCGTTTTGCGTTTTTATCCTGATTGGTCCTGTGAATTATTTTTCATTTTGTTACAGTGTGCTGAACCGCAAAACGCTAGCAAAACCGCTCAGTTTAGGTTTTGCTGAGCGTTTCTGCTAGCGTTTTAATACTTTACATTGAAGCGCTAACGCTCCCAAAATGCTGCAGGTCCTGCGTTTGCGTTTCTGGGAAACGCAAACGCTCCTGTGAAAGTTGCCACATCCATTAACATCAGCTGAGCGTTTTGGCAAAACGCTAGCGTATCGCAGCGCTGCCAAAATGCTCAAAAAAACGCTCTTGTGGGTTCCAGCCCTTAAGGTTTGCCTGAGGTAAAATGTTTCCTGAATACTGCATGCCTCATCACCATGGTGATAACTCTAGAAACGTTATTAAAGACAGGAGATAAGCTTAGTGAATTGAGGCCACTATCTGGTAAATTTACCGCACCGCAATGCCCCAGTGTAAAAGGGCCCTAAGGCTGAGATCACACCATGTGCTTTGAGCAGTGCCTGCACATTAAAACATGCATGTTACTTTCACAGTATGAAGGATTGCTATGCAACATGCGCATCATAACACGTTATCCAGAAACACACTGTAAAAAGTACATTTAGTACAACGCAGAGGTGTGAACATAACTCTACAAGTGTGAACTCAACCTTAAAGAGTACCTAAGGTAAAAATGTCAGAGCCTGTCATTTCGCAGGGGTTAAATATTAACCTGTCCTGGCGTCTCTGGAGACACTCCACCCCCCCTCCTCAGCAGTGCAGTTGCGGCCATGTTTCTGAAGGCTGCCAAAGCTCTTTGGAAAACTCCACCTGCATTGCCACAGCCTTCCCCCTCTCGGGAGAGAGCCACCAATTGCTGCAATACAGATGAGGGTGGCAGCGATTTTGAAAAAATTTTTTTCCAGGGCCCATTCTCTGAGGAGGAGGGGGGGGGGGCGATCACCTGCCTGGAGGTATCACACCAGAAAAGGTAAGAATTTAACCCTAACAGCCCCCCACCCACCATCCTCCATCATTAAAGCAGACCTGAACTCAGAATTTCCACTCTATTCTAAAAGATAAGCAACAGCATAATAAACTTTAAAAAAAAGTTTATTTGTTACAGCTTACAGAACTTCTACAATAAATCTGCAGTGTGTCTACTTCCGGCTTTCATGGAAGCAGACAAAGGGTTAACATCCTGTGTTTACATATTAGCTGTCTCTGCCGAGGACTGCCAAATTTCTTATATAGTAGTCTCTTGTATAGTGTCGATATAAGTTATGTAGTTGCTATGTAGATGTTATGTAGAGTTATTCATGGTTGTTACCATGTTGAATGTTAGATCACTGTCTTAGTTAGAATTAAATCTATTTAAAGAAAAACACACACACACACACAGGCATAAACCTGCAACAGTGTGCAAATATCACATGCATTAGAAATTGTATTGATCTGAATGAACTTAGCAAGCAATCATCATTTATCGTTCTGCCTGTTGTCAACTGACGAGATGTGAAATGTGATTGGCTGATGTAGGCACTTCAGTTTACCTATCATTCTAGATCTTTGCACAGCCTTACAGGCTGTCAGAACACTGTAGAGCCACACGGAGCTGTGTGAGAGTCTCTGTACAGAGAGAGCTGTACCTCAGTGCCCTAGGCGACATGTAATGGACATTGCTACAGGGAAGCAGATAGGTCCGTTCACACACGCAACATGACAAGACAAAACAAGGAATGCAAAAGCCAGAATTTTACTCTCATCAGACCTCATCATGTCCTACTAGTGTCAGCAAGCATCAGCACGTCGTATACATTTTATTCCTTATTTTTTGCTGTTCTGTAGATGTGGTCTGAACCAGTTATAGGAAACCATTTAACTTGAGTGCATAGGGATCAATTTAGAATAAAAGGGGCATTTACAACTGGAATATACTAAAATGAACCCAAATTCCCCACAATCAATATAAAGTTAGGCTATGTTCACATTATAAATCGCCAACGCTATCGCAATTTATTGAGAGTTTTGACATCGCTTTTCCCTGCGCTTTGCGCTTAGAAAAGCGCTTTTGCAGAGCGATTCATTTTTTCACTTCCTGTCGTCAGTCAGGAGGTGAACTCTTTCACTTGGAAATGGACAGAGTAACCAAGCAGCTCAGGGTGACCCAAACTACTAGGAATGTATAGGGGGATAAAAGGGACCAAAAAACCCTCCTACTAAAATAAGCAAAGCTTGGTGTAATTTGCCTTCTTAAAACAGAAGGAAACTTGCAATCATTCAGCTATAAGGCCTGGTGCACACCAAAAAACGCTAGCAGATCCGCAAAATGCTAGCAGATTTTGAAACGCTTTTTCTTATTTTTATGTAGCGTTTCACCTAGCATTTTGCGGTTTTGGGAAGCGTTTTTGGTGTAGTAGATTTCATGTATTGTTACAGTAAAACTGTTACTGAACAGCTACTGTAACAAAAAAACGCCTGGCAAACCGCTCTGAAGTGCCGTTTTTCAGAGCGGTTTGCGTTTTTCCTATACTTAACATTGAGGCAGAAACGCATCTGCAATCCAGAATCTGCAGCAGCCCGGGAGTATGCGTTTCTGCAAAACGCCTTCCGCTCTGGTGTGCACCAGCCCATTGAAATACATTACTCAAGCGGATCTGCACCCGCAAGCGGATCGCAAACCGCAGCCGAAACGCTCTGGTGTGCACTAGGCCTAAGTGAACATTTGTGGTTACCCACAATGCACTACTACTGAATATGCAAATTATCCCTTTTCACCCTCGTTAAGCCAAGCAAGCATCCAGAACCGCTGGTGTATAGCAAGCCTATAGCTCTAAATATTACACAGCCATATCAAACCCACATGTAGACACCCTGTTTTAGACTTTTGGTCCTCATCAGTACATGGCAGGGATTGATATGGCTATCTGGGATAGGGGCTTGGACCAGTACAACAGAGTAACCAAGCAGCTCAGGGTGACCCAAACCACTAGGAATGTATAGGGGGATAAAATGGAAATGAATAAATACAATGTTTTCAGCACTTTGCAATCGAAAGAGTGACAAAAAGTAGGTGAAAGGGTATTTTCAAAAGTATTCTGAGTATCTTCCCGCTTGCTGGTGTCTTAAAGAGTACTCCAGCCGAAGGCTGCCTCACGCTCACTTTTTGTAACCGACATTCAAATTGCGCAGAAGTGTATTGACAAAATCCACTTCAACGCATGTGGGCCGCAAAGCGAAAAAAAAAACTCCTGCATCGCTGTGAACTTACATGACTTCCGGTCGCAGCACGTCACCGCGCAAGTTGCCCACCAACTCACATCGTTATGAAATGCCCCAAAGACTTTCACTGGTGTAGCATTACTCTTCGGTAAAAACAAGGCAACGCAACGCACCAGTGTGAAAGGGGCTTTAGTGTACAGATCTGCCTCCAGGTGGGAGTGGTTTATTGCCATACTGTGATATGTCCAGTACAGGCACCACCATCAGGTATTGGGCTACTATGGTAGATCACATAGTGGTGTTTGCTGTTAATATGGCTGGATAGTGCACTGGTTAACCTGCCTGGCGTTCTATTAAGATCGCCAGGCAGGCTGCGGGAGGGTTTTTTTTTAATAAAAAAAAAACTATTTCATGCAGCCAACTGAAAGTTGGCTGCATGAAAGCCCACTAGAGGGCGCTCCGGAGGCGATCTTCCGATCGCCTCCGGCGCCCAGAATAAACAAGGAAGGCCGCAATGAGCGGCCTTCCTTGTTTTGCTTATATCGTCGCCATAGCGACGAGCGGAGTGACGTCATCGACGTCAGCCGACGTCGTGACGTCAGCCGCCTCCGATCCAGCCCTTAGCGCTGGCCGGAACTTTTTGTTCCGGCTGCGCAGGGCTCAGGCGGCTAGGGGGGCCCTCTTTCGCCGCTGCTCGCGGCGAATCGCCGCAGAGCGGCGGCGATCAGGCAGCACACGCGGCTGGCAAAGTGCCGGCTGCGTGTGCTGCTTTTTATTTCAGCCAAATCGGCCCAGCAGGGCCTGAGCGGCAGCCTCCGGCGGTACTGGACGAGCTGAGCTCGTCCAGACCGCCCAGCAGGTTAAAGAGGAACTGTAGCGAAAATCTGAAAATGAGCCATACATTACTTTCCTCCTATGCTGCTGTCACTTACAGTAAGTAGTAGAAATCTGACAGAACCAACAGTTTTTGGGTTAGTCCATCTCTCCATGAGGGATTCACAACATGGCCTTTATTCTTTATAAAGACATTCACTGAAAAAGATTTATAAAAGGTGCTGGCCAGAGTCCCTGCTCGCTGCACACTTATTTTGCAGTTGGACAGAGCAACTGCCATTCACTAAGCACTTCTAACAATAAAGAAAACCCTGAGAACCCCCCCTTGAGAAGATTGGCCAAAACCTGTCGGTAATGTCAGATTTCTACTACTTACTATAAGGGCCCATTCACACTAGAAGTGCTTTTCTGAGCGATTTGCGAATGATTAGTGTTTTTTAAAATCACTCCCATTCCCTTTCATTAAAATCGTGTTAAATATCGTGGAAAAATTGCAGCGATTTTCGTGTACGCGATCGTGAAATCGCTGTGATTTCTCCCCCGATTTTAATGAAAGTGAATGGGAGTGATTTTAAAAACCACTAATTCATCGCGAAATGCTCAGAAAAGCGCTTCTAGTGTGACAGTGACAGCAACATAGAAGAAAAGTAATTTGAGGCTCATTTTACTCTGGAAGGAACATACTTCTTATTTGTACATGTATTTTAAATGTTATAATTTTCATGACAGAGGTCCTTTTTAAGGGCTCTGCCTCTGACAGGCAACCTGGGTTCAAACATCGGCTCTTCCTATTTCAGTAAGCCTGCACCTATTCAGCAAGGCGTCCTTGGGAGAGACACCCTAACACTGCTACTGCTTACTGACTGCACTCTAGTGGCTACGCTTTGAGTCTGAGGAGAAAAGCGTTATACAAGTACTGGAATTCTTATTTTGAGGGTTGTTGTTAGCACAGTACAATTTCCACTAAAATCTAAATTTCACTTTAGAAATACAATTGAGTGTCATAAATATCAGTCACTGAAAGCAATGCCTGATGTTCAAATGCATTACACTGCAGTAGTGCCATATTCAGACCACCCCCGATAGCCTTAGATTCATGATTCCTGTTAAACGAATAGGACCTAAGCTTCAGAGAAGGTAAAGATCAGCTAAGCCTGCCCACTGCAGAGCCATCTATGAGGCCTGCAAAAAAAATCATATGACAGCCTAGCAATAGTAGCCTTTACCGCAATACCGCTATCACATCACATGGCGCTGACAGATTGTGCTACAGGGTATAGTTCTATATGATGAGCACATTGCAGGCAGACAGCACCAGAAATAGCTGCCAATGTGCCGCACTGTCACACTCACCTTGCTTGAGATCTCATCAGAGCAGTCAGATCTCCAGAGGCAAAAGTCTGCATGATAGACCACACTACAATAACACAGACCTATGATAAAAATGTAATAAGATCTACTAAAAATACTCAGGCCTGAGGAGAGCCTGAATTAAAAGGCAAAGGCAGCACAATTGATATCATTCTGGCCTTGCAGAGCTGCAGACCATCTGATTCCCAGCAGACAGACTACTTGCCTGCAGTCTGTATATCTTCTTATTTCCATGTGCCTGCTAGCCTCAGAACCATACTGACACTCGAGGGATTGACTCCCTATCCCTGACAGGCGACAGTCCGTATGTATGAGAATCTAGATTTGTACTCTATAAGGTAAACTATTGATATGAATAACACTGCTTGTTTACCTGAATTAACACCTTTTATCTGCTAAAAATCTGATTTTAGCAGAGATATGGTCAAATAACAATCAGAACTTATTAATACAGTGAAAACTAATGTGGCCAATCAATCTCTGCTCATTCCCATCCAATGACAGCAAATGCTTTACTGATCAAAGGTTGATCAATGTTTTAATCAAAGAGGGCGCTAGTTTTAACAGATTTTTTTAAATCTAATTTAAAAGCCATACCTTAGGGATAGTGCACGCCAAAAACCTCTAGCAGATCCGCAAAACGCTAGAGGTTTTTGAAGCAGATTTTCAGGGCGATTCTAGGCATGTTTAGAGAGATTTTCTAAACATGCCTAGCATGTTTTTGTGTAGCAGATTGCATATATTGTTACAGTAGAGCTGTAACTGAACAGCTTCTGTAACAAAAACGCCTGGAAAACGGCTCTGATCTAGCGTTTTTCAGAGCGGTTTTCCACTTTCCTATACTTTAACATTGAGGCAGACATGCCTCACAAATCTAAAAAAAATGCTGCAGCCCCCGAGTTTGCGTTTGTGGAAAAGACGAACCGCTCTGCTGTGCACCATCCCATTGAAATACATTACCCAAGCAGTTTTCAAACCTCTAGCGTTTTTAAAAACGCTCCAGAACCGCTCGGGTGTGCACCAGCCCTCTAAAGAGGGAAGCCTTAGGATCCTATTGAAGCTTCCCTTACTGATTTGAAGCCCCCCTTTGTTGAGGGCCGTGCAGCTCTTTTTCCTCCAGCGTGGCCCCGCACTAGGCGTGTGAGCCCGCCCACACATGCACAGTAGCACGGAGTCCGCGGCTCTGGCCTACTGCTCATGCGCGGGCGGGCTGGGTTTTGCCACGCTGGAGGTAGATGAGCTGCACGGCCTGATATGATTAGTGACAATGCATTGTCGCTAATCCTCTGGGGGCCACGCTCAGCTAAGGAGGACAGCAGAGCAGGGAGCCTCAATAGGATCCTGAGGCTTCCCTCTCTTTAGGCAAGCATCTAATTTTGTACCCGAGCTTCGGCTCTGGTTTTCTTTAATAAAAAATTTGCCCCGTGACTTAGACTACATTTTACATTTTGGCCCCCTTACGTGATTGAGTTTGACACCCCTGGTCTACAACATTACAAAGCTCATGACAGAGCTACAAGGATGGCTGCTCCTATGCTGCACAAAGATCAATCATGGGTATCATCACAGCTGTTAATGCAGTCAGTACACGCATGATTTGAGATCTTCCTGATGCTGGATACACACCATGCGTTTCCGCGTTCGATGCGTCCGTCGATACGCATCGATTCGATTATTTCCGACATGTCCGATTCAAGCTTCGATGGATCGTTAGGTCGATTTGCCATACTTTACATGGCAATCGACCTAAAAATCATCTAAATGCGTTCGGAAATGCTTGGAAATAATCGAATCGGCGCGTATCGACGCCCGCATTCGACGCGGAAACGCATGGTGTGTATCCAGCATAAGGGAACATAGCTGCAGGGCCAAACTATTTGGAGTGTAGACTGTTTTCAATGCATTGTGAAACAGAAAAAAGTCACCTTATCTACAAGGCCGCTTTATCATATTTGGCCTTCACAACTGCACATGTAGTGTTCATCCTGCCTGTGTGACATTGGCCGGTTCCAGGAAACAGCCCACACGTAAGCACTAGCAAGCGTGTTCAGCTTTACAACTCTCCTCACTGACTAGTACGCTCTGTAGCGTGACGCACTGGGGAGATGATTTAAAGGGGTAGTAATCATAACGTACAAAAGCTTTTAGCAGCTTTGCAAAATTATGCAACGGTTTATGGAGCTACCCAAAAGTGCAAATAATGAAAGCCTAAGAAAGCTTTCCCTGTGTTTAGATACAGTGGTGAAAAAAGTTAGATACATTAGTAGGTTTTAACGCCTGTCTGCGTTTTCAATCAGGAGAATTTCACTCCTTGCAGCACTTCTGAGTGTCAGAATCCAGGAAGTACAAGAAATTCTCAACAAGGACACAGACCGTGATAAAAATAAACCTCTTAAAGAGGAACTGTGGTGAATAACATAATCAATGGAATTGCTTATGTTTTTACAATATTCATTTATAGATTAGTTAGTCAGGTTTACCCATTGTAAAGTGTTTCCTCTCCCTGATTTACATTATGAAATATATCACCGGTGGCAACATCTTTAGTTCTGCCAGGTGATCTCTGTACGGAATGTTTGTTACTGAGAGTTCTATGCACAGAGGGTGATATTGCTTGCTTGGCAATTGGAAAAAGCTGTTATTTCCCTCTCACTCAACCAGAGACCGAAGCACAAAAAAACCTGCATCTAACAAAAGTGAAAATTTAACTTTACTAAAATAGTCTGTTATACATTATTTACCACATGCAGGGTGTAGGACCAGCTGTACACATGATTTTGGAAGGAATCCACACACATTACAATATTTCCCTATACACTGCTGACTTCCTGTTGGGTCACCTCACAGGTTTTCCTCACACATTGCCGTCTCCTCCAATGCCTGAGAGAATAAAGTATTCCCTTCAAAAAAACAGAAGGTAACTGCAGGTCATGTTTCCCAGCTTGTGTTCAGTGAGCAGGAACGCAATACATCACTTTAGGGCAGCGGGCGAAACCGCGCAAATAATTCCTTTTAGCCCACGTAGGGCAAGCATGCATCTAGGATCGCAGGTTTCCAGCATTCCTGTAGTCTTCTTGGCAGGAAATATGAGTCAAACAGCTTCATAGAATATGAAATACACAACAATAATGCAACTTTTATCCTGGACACACAGGTTGCCTATCTGCCCATAAAAACAAGATGCATGTTTAAATTGGAACCTTAGGTTCTTCTAAAGGTCGTCCAACTTATCTTTTTCCTTTTACAAATGTGTATTTTCAATGAAACAAAATAAACAAAGTGTATTTTATAGAAGTAATGGTCATGTGACTTCCTAAAGGTGGCCACCAGGGATGCTCGGATAGCACTTTTTAAAATCCGAATTGATCCGGATCCGGATATCCGAATCCGGTTCGGATATCCGAATCCGACCTTTTAGATATCCGCGTGAATGCGGATATCCGAACGCATTATTAGCGGATATCCGACCTATTCGGATATCCGGATAGACAAAACCGGAAGTGCCTTTTAAAATGCTTTTAAAAAGGTTTTTAACCTTTAAAAACACCTCCTACCCTCCTCTCTCTCTCTGATTGTGTCTTGCAGGGAATTGTAGGCTGTCAAAAGCAAGCTCACATACAATGGCCAGGAATCGAACCCAGGTCAACTGCTTGAAAGGCAGCTATGCTCACCACTATACCACCATTGGCCGGGAATTGAACCCAGGTCAACTAACATTACAGGCTGAAGCCAGCCATTTCACTCATCTCTTCAACTACAAGAGTAGTCTTAGCTACCGTAATATCTATGTTACGGCAGGGCCCTTATTACACTTTCTCTTACAGGGCTATGGAAACCGTTTTGCCCATGCGATAAAGCTAGGTGCAAAAATGAAAGCATGCCTACCAGAGGATGGTTTCAATCCATCAACCTTTGGGTTATGGGCCCAGCACACTTCCACTGCACCACTCTGCTGCCACACAGTGAATGCTTCGAAGTAGGAAAAAGTGGTGTTAAACTTCTTGGAGCAGACTTACTTCCTCCCTCCAAAAGACACACATACATCCCAATAAAATAATTTAGCAGAAACTGCATACACAGTCTCTGTGGCGCAATCAGTTAGCACATTCGGCTGTTAACCGAAAGGAAACCGAAATCGGATATCGAGAACCCGGATGAGCATCCCTGGTGGCCACACACGATACAATAAAATGATCCGATTTTACGGCAATACGATAAAAATGATCGGATCTCCCGAAAAAAATCGAAAGCTTTTTTTCATTTGACTGAAAAATCCGATCGGATTTCCCGTTTTCTTCAATTTATATTGATCCGGAATGCCAGATATTTTTCTTCAATCTTTTTAAAGATTGTATGGTGTGTGTTAGATTGTCAATTTATTAATATACACACCCTGGCAATTTTGTCAGAGTTTCCAATCATTTTTATCACAATTGGGGAAAAACTGAACACACTTGTGTGGTACATTGGTCATATTTTTGAAATGTTACAATCAGTCAGAAAAATTGATTGCAATTCTTAAATTGAACAGATATTTAAAAAAATGTATGGTGTGTGGCCACCTTTAGTCTGTAACTCCTCTCTCTGCCCCAATGCTGGTTTGGTGGCCATGGCCCCGCCCCCTCCAGTTGCTGCTTGAGGTAAAAGCTGAACTTTGGGCCACTGCACAATTTCCTATTCACAATCCAGACCTCCCTCTGATTAGATTCACTTTAAAGAGAATCTGTATTGTTAAAATCGCACAAAAGTAAACATACCAGTGCGTTAGGGGACATCTCCTATTACCCTCTGTCACAATTTCACCGCTCCCCGCCGCATTTAAAGTAGTCAAAAACTGTTTTAAAAAGTTTGTTTATAAACAAACAAAATGGCCACCAAAACAGGAAGTAGGTTGATGTACAGCATGTCCACACATAGAAAATACATCCATACACAAACAGGCTGTATACAGCCTTACTTCTGAATCTCAAGAGATCACTTGTGTGTGTTTACCTTCTGTCCCCAGCTTCTCTCATGCACTGAACATTACAGGCTTCCTGCAGACAGCTCTGCCTATGTCGTTAATTCCTTAGTATGTGACAGACCAGCTCCTTTCACAGCCTCCAGAGGAGGATTTTTATCCAGCTCTCTTCTATCACTGATAAGATAGCAGAGAAGCTGCTGGCTTATGTAAATAAAACACACACTGGAGTGTGCATAGAGGAACAGTTCAACACTGAAGAACTTGGCAGCCTTCCAGACACAGGCCGACAAGTCTGACAGGGGAAAGATACATTGATTTATTACAGAGATGGTTATAGTAGAAAGAGCTGCAGCAAGCCAGATCACATTAGAATAGGTTTAGGAACTTGTAGGATGGTAGAAAAAAACGTTGTAATTTTTGTTACAGAGTCACTTTAAAGCGGAACTGTAAATTGTTATAAAAAAAAGTGTTTCACTTACCTGGGGATTCTACCAGCCCCGTGCAGCCTTCCTGTCACGCGCCGGTCCTTCATGATTCTCCGTTCTTCCTCCACCAGCTACTTTCGTTACCATCGACTACGGCAACTGCGTCTCTGTGCCTCGTGTCTCTTTTTCCGCGTTCCAGCCCGCAATAGCGTCCTGCGCTAATAGCACAACACTGAAACACTTTGTTTTATACCAATTTACAGTTCCGCTTTAAAACCTATGGAAATTAAAACTTGTTGATACCATGGATTCGTTTTGAATTGCCTGATGACTTCCTAGCAGCACAGCTACCATGACAGGCTGTTGCTCAGAGGACTATACTTCCTACAATTCTAAATGTTAACATTACACTGCAGCAGAGTGCGCCAATAGGATAATATGCATAGATCCGCCTCCGAACAATGATGGTACTCCCTGCTGAACAGAAAGTATGTCACTGTCTTTCAGCCGGTCAGTGCATGTGCGCCACAACAAACTAAATAGATTTTTGCTGTGCCAAAGACTCCAATGCAAATGCCTGTCACGCTGTACTGCTTGGCAATGCACTGCAGTCTGTGTCACCTCTGCGCCGTCAGAACTACTTCCACCGCATCTTGGATTTGTGGTGGACTTTACAAGTGTGAATGGATCGTATTGATAACATAAAATCTGTCAACTGTCCGTTTAGAATCTGGCATAACTTTTGCATTGCAGTGTGTGAACCGAGCCTTAGAGGGAACCTAAACCTGCATGTGTTTTGTAATGTAAAGATATATACCGGTACATACTTTTACTTTGCACTTCCAAATGGCAATGTGCATTCAATAAACAATGTTATTTAGGAACATAAAACCTGGCACAGATTAGATCAAGTGCAGGTTTGCTTTAAATGGTCATGTGACAGCTATTTCTATCTACATTAAAATAAATGTCATCTGTGGGTAACAGTGGAAAGTAACAAGAGTTCACTTTATATTGACTTCAGCTTTCACACTCCTTTCACATTTTGTATATTTTTCCACAGAGACGCCATCGGTGTGGTTTAAAAGGACAACTTTGTGAAAACGGTTATTTCAGGTCAGAGTTTGCACCGGTGGGTTGAATTACACTCTGACTTTTTATAACCCAGACATTCCAATGATGGATGTTCCAAATTTAGTCTCTCAACACAAGGCTATAATAAAGGTTTCCAAAACCTAATCTTCCATTATGGAAGCCGTATCAGAGGGGTGAGATGACATCATGTGACTGTGCAATTGTCACAGCACTTTGGTGGGACATGTAAGCTTGGTAGGGGTGGCACAACCACCGGCGTCATAAAGAATACAAGAAGCCTAATAGGCTGCCAAAAAAAACAGGCAAATCTAAGACATCAGACTGGAATGTGTTTAGAATTCAACTAAACTCAAAATTCAACAAAGTACATTCTGAAACAGTGATGTTGATTGGTGTAAATTATAAGTATTAACTTTGCAAGTTACCGTATGTTTTAAAACTGAAAAGATCTTCTACGTGGCTGCTCTGCACCTATCCATGCAGACTATCCTGCCTGTCACTTCCTGTTGGGTGAAGTCTTTACATTTGTCCCACCTCCTTGAGAAGACATGTTTTCTATCATGATTCTGAAAAGCGTGGTCAGGCATCTCTTTTGTTCTTCCAACTTAAGAGTGTCACATGGTCACACCTGATGGACCACTCAGCGGCTGAATGCAGAGAGAAGAGGAAGGAAGCTGTTCTGCAGTTAGAAGCACATCTGACTCATGAAAAAGGTATTCTGTCTAATGCTTTGCATCTGTTATTAATTATTATTATGCACTGATACAGCACCGACATCTTCCACAGTGAATTACAGAGTACATAGTCAAATCACTAACTGTCAATCAGAAGAGCTTACAATCTAGTCTCTACCACAGTCCTAGTCTAATGTCCTTCCATATTCTAAAGATGCCCATTAACTGTTCAATTTCTAGGGAAAGATCAGATTATTCAGATTGTATTGTATGAAAGGAGAATAGCTGCTGGGTCCAATCGATCCAAAACGATTGCATTATTGATCATTTCCTTAAAGGACATCCGAGGTGAAAATAAACTGAGGAGAAAAACAATTGTATCTATCATCCTTCTCCTAAAAATGACCTTTTTTAGATATCTAACAGTTTTATTTTATATTTAAATCTAGTTTTTAAGTTTTTACTGTTTCATTGGTGACCCCTGCTAGAGCTCAAATCTATGAATTATTGACCCTTTTAAACTCTTTCCTGCTCTCAGAAGCCATTTACTGACAGGAAAGTATTTTATGACTGTAATTACTTATCAGTGAGGGTTATGCTATAGTCTGACCCAGTCCCAGATAGAAACTGTCACTTGCATACCTGATGTTTAATTTTCAGTCAGAGAAAGAAAAAAAGGAACACAGCCTAGTTTTTTGTGTGCTTGGCACTATACGTACACATATCTACAGTATATCATCATGTCACATGTCACCCGGTTGTCCTTTAAAGAAATTGTTAGATTTTTTGTAGTTACTATAATAATTGGTTTAGATACGGTTGCAAGTTGGATCCTTTAATGTTGTAGATCAATTAAATACAATCTTTTCTTTCCATCTGACTGACTGTTTTCAAAATAAGATCGTTCACTAGGAATCCCTCTGTTAATGGAACACCTTAAAGGGAACCAAGCATTAAAATGTAAAAACTTGACAAGGTTCAGAAACTGTGTGCGCTCTTTGAGGTGTGGAAAGCCTTTACTCAACTACATAGGAACCCCCCATACGGAGCCAGCCATCTTCTTTCACTTGGTGCTGCAAAACAGCAAGTTGAAAATGATATAGCGCATCAGAAGCAGCCATAGTGCATGCCAGGGACGTCTGATGCATGCTGGGAGATGTAGTTCCCATTGGTCTAATTACATCTCTTCGCTGGAAGAATAACCATATCAATGAACTACATCTCCCAGCATGCATCTCGAACCCCCGGCCTACATTGCGGACGCCTGGGACGTGGATATCATTGTGGTTATTACAACCTGTGACACCAATCGAGAGAAGATGGAGGCTTCCATATATACAGGGTGGGCTATGGAGCAGCCCCCATAGGTAAATAAACCCCAAAAACCCACAGTTTCCAAACCTCCTTTAAGGTAGCCATACATCAGGCAACTTGGTGGCTGATCGACCATCCAATTCGCTTATCATGAGAAAAAGAGAGAACACCAAGAGCCCAATATAGTGTAGTATGTACTGGTAATGTATAATTGGAAGAGTAATAATATTAATTTAATACTCACAAACCAGGGTTACCAATTAGGCAAACACTGTCAAAGCAGGTGGGGAGATTGTCCTGACCCCACTCAGGATTAAAAAGTCGCTCTTTGTAGTAGAAGGACGGGTACAACCCTCCACCAAGGGTGGACTTGATGTAGATAATAGGACAAAAGAGGCACCAACAGGATAAAAAACACTAAAAAAAACTTAAAAATCCATCTTGGTAATTGAGGAGGTAGTGGTGGACTTACCTCCTCCATGCAGAACATAAGACTGTGAATTTTCAGTCAAAACAATTTTATTGGGTACTCCAAATAAAGTGCAACGCGTTTCGCGGGGTACAAACCCGCTTCATCAGGCAATAACAGATAGGAGTAAACAGCATCTGCCAGTATGATCAACGCTGAGCGCCTCTGTGTTGATGATACTGGCAGATGCTGTTCACTCCTATCTGTTATTGCCTGTTGAAGCGGGTCTGTACCCCGCGAAACGCGTTGCACTTTATTTGGAGTATCCAATAAAATTGTTTTGACTGAAAATCCACATTTGTATGATCTGCTTGGAGGAGGTAAGTCTACCACTACCTCCTCTATTACCAAGATGGGTTTTTAAGTTCTTTAGTTGTTTTTTTATCCTGTTGGCACCTCTGTTGTCCTATTATCTAATTCGATTATCATGATGGAATAGAAATTGTTGCCTCCAAGAGCATTCCCGAACGACCATGCAACCAATTTTAGGCCGAAATTGGCAGCACATATTGATCAGACATGCCGCAAAATGTCGGGCCAACATGCTCGATCGGCTGTGCGGCAGTAGCGGTGTACAATATCGGGGATCAGTGATGAATGCAATGTATCCCCTGGCGCTGCCCCTAGTGCAATATGTGCCTCACGTGTGAATACTTTACTTGTCAGTGTCCGCCGCTGGCTCAGGTCTCCATCCACATACATGCGCCCCACATGGTTGCCAGCGTAAATGTGAGCGCGAGTGACATCACGCACGTCCATGTATACAACAGCAACCATGGGACACGACAGGTATGTACGCATGAGGCACATTTCACGCTAGAGGGGACAGCTCCGAAGGCGACGAGGTAACGCCACTAGGCCGGTTCCTGAAAGATTTCATGCTGAAATCGATCGGGAATCGGCCTGCAGTTTATGGCACCCAACAGATCTCTCTCCGATCAGATTCAATCGGAGAGAGATCTGTCTCTTGGTCGATCTGCCCATGAGTGAGCACCTTTAGGAAGAGGTTCATTTAATATAATTACTACTCTTAGGAGCACCCAGGTGCTCGGTATACTTTAAGGCCAAACTTTTTGGGGAACCAATTTCTTTATCACTATGCTTTGGGATGTGGGAGGAAACCAGTTTGCATGGAGGAAACCCACGGAAATATAGTAAGAATCCACTGTGTAAATTCTCTTATCATCTTGATTGCTATACTTGTTCAGTTTTAGAATTAGTTGGACTTAAACGCAAGCTACCCGCTGTGTAACAGGATATACATGCCTCTTAAAAACTCAAGGAAAACATGCGTTAAAATTCCCACAACCTGCCCCAACGTGTTATAATATAATCTATTGAATGAAAAGCATAAACAATGTACACCGAAACATAAGCGTAAAACAGATGCATGTTTAGGTGCATAAATAGAAATGAGCCAATACCAGGGCTGTGGAGTCGGAATGGAGGAGTCGGTGCAATTTTGGGTACCTGGAGTCGGTGGTTTTAATAAACTGAGGAGTTGGAGTCGGATGATTTTTGAACCAAATCCATAGCCTTTGTAAAAATTAGACTAAGGAGTCAGATTTGAGGAGTTGGAACCATTTTGGGTAACTGGAGTCGATGGTTTCATGAACTGAGGAGTCAGATGATTTTTGTACCAACTGCACAGCCCTGGCCAATACATGGGGTAATTCAGTCGTCTGGCTGTCCAAAGGATCCATTCGATGCATTGGGCACAATCGGTTTAAGTTAACCTAGCCATACATAATGCGACCTGGCGGCCGATCGACCATCCGATTCGATTACTACAATCGGATAAAAATCGGTGGTGCCAAGTACATGCCCAATTGGCAATGCAATCAACTTCAGGCCAAAATTGGTCGCATATATCGGTCGGACAAGCTGCAAGATGTCGGACTGTCCTGATCTATCGGGTGAGCGATATTGGGTCGAGCGACGAACAAAACTAAATCCCTTAATGTATAAATGTGTGTGCATTACCTGCGATGTGTCGCGGTTCCCGTCCCTCTTCTGGATCTGCTGCTCTTCTGTTAGCCCCATACACCCGCTGGCGCATAGCACCCTGGCATGTGGCGTCAGACGCCACACCGACGGCGTGTATGCGGCTATGGAACATATGGGGGAACAGCGGCAAGGCGTCGGATGCTGATTCCTGTGAGATTTCATACTGAAATTGATTAGTAATCGGCCTGCGGTGTATGTGCAGTCGACAGAACTCTTTCTAATCAGATTTGATCAGAGAGAGATCTGTCTCTAGGTGGAATCTGCCCATCACCGCTAGATGTATTGCAGATCATTTCATGTCACATTTATATTCTAACAATTGACTGATCTTTCTGTCAGTGCTGATGAGGTTGCAGTCGTTGCATCCATTGTTCACTGTCAGGCATTTAAATTTCAATTAACAGTTTCCAGATCTGACAATTCTATGCGATTGATCAGACTGATTGCTCCGTGCATGGCCGCCTTACCAGTTTCACCTCCTGGTCCGAGTGGAATAAAAAAAATCCTAACGTATATTCATGTTACCTTTGTTTCGATACATCAAGCAACAGAATGACCTGCCTGTCATTAGGAGAACGGCCTTGCATTTTATTGATCCGCACATAACAATTGCTATCAGAGGAAGTACGTAACTGTGGTTGATACAGCGGCGTGTTGGACATTGCCCTTTGCTTTTAGGCCTTTGTTAAAGCAATAACATAATAAAATGAAGTCTAGATTTGTTTTGCAGTAATAAATCTGTCCGGTGTGATACGATTTCTCAGTGAAGAACAGTCTAAAGGGGTAGCCACAACTTATGGTTGCTGATATTATGAGTAAGGACATGTAGAGAACAGCATTGTACTGCGTTCACTTCACTTACCCAATCACGTGCACAGAATACTCTCTCCAAACATCCCTTACATGATTGGCTGTCTGAAGTAAACAAAGCTTCACTTCCCTGTTCTCAACTGAAAAGTTCCTTAGTAAGCCACCCCTCTCAGTATGAGTCTGATCTGATACCCTTTAAAGGCAACGTGGAGGTATGTACAGGCCAGTGCTGGTACATTTAGTTCCTCAAATCAGTACATCTACAAGAACTGAAAACAGCAGAGGCCGGACCAGACTTTTGCATTTATATTTTCTCTTCTGAAGCATGATTCCCTACATACTGGCAGGAAGTCTGCAAGCAGGAAGTGGGAATATTTAAGGAATGGGACTTCACAGAGACAAAGTAAAAGTATATGTCTAATCATGGAGCAGAAAAAGGACATCCGTCAGGTACACTCTGAGGGTTTTTAATATTATATTTACAAACAAATATGTGCCTCTTGGGCATGGCCCATATTAGGCTGTGGTGGCATAGCCTGACTTAATTTTTTTTAATCATGCAAATGTTAAATATTTAATAGTTACCACTTGAAGCCTGCAGGTGGCAGCAAGGAGCAAAACCTGCTATAAAATCACCACACATTTGTCTTTTCACACCGCATCTGTTTCGAGGCGGTGCAATGGACAATATTAGACCATCACAACACAATGCAATTTTATTGCAATGGTATGTTCACATCTGCATATTAGTGGGCAGTGCAGTGGTTTCTGTCCTAATAATGCGCTGCATGCTGTGTGTGATGACAGTTGCAGTGAATCATGCGTCTACGTACTGTATGCTTCACTGTGTGCTTCATATTCCACTCGAAAAACACAACAATGCGCCTTTGCGTTGTGATCCTATTGCTCAAGATTCACAATATGATCATGTACAGTTCATCACTGTGACATGCTACTGCGAGCACCTTGCTGTCACATCAGCATGCAGGAATACCCACAATGCATCTTACTAAGGCAACCATGCAGCTAAAAACCCCATTAGAGTTTCTTTACGCCGGTGCTTTGCCAGTGGCCCTGTGGCAGCCATGCATGCTTGGATCTTCCGAGCTGGATATACAGCCCTGTGGAGGGAGGCTTAGAGGGAGCTGCACCCTCAGACAAAGCAATAGGAGAAAGAATTCCACGAAAGCTGATTGCTGGCTGACAGAGCTTTGATGGCTGCGGAAGACAAGGCATTGCTTCACAGATATCAGACTGTTGACCAAATGAAATATTCATGTTTCACTTCAAAATTGTGTAGTGCGTGTGCATGGTTTATTCCGGCACATGCTATCACTTTGTGTTAAGCTATGTTCACAGTGGTGCGTTGTGGCATAAAGTCCGCTCCGTAACGCGGCTTCCGGAATGCAAAGCAACAACCTATGCGACGAGCACAGTGCAGTACAACGGAGTGCAGCTTGGATATCCACTGCATGCGGTGCGATACCGCCAAACGGTCACAGTGAAGCATACTCTTCATTGACAGTATGCTTCGCTGTTTGTGACATGTCATGTGTTCCTGTTGCTACAGGGAATGCAACGCAAAGGTCACTGTGAACATGCTTCCACTACAGGCTTGCATTTTATGTAAGAATTTGCAGCAAAATTCAAATGAAAATTTGTTTTTAATGGAGACAAGCCCGTTCACATTCATTAGAATGCAGATTTTCATTCTGGTAAAAAAAAAACCCTAAAAAATGCATTAGTAGTAACTAAGCTTTAAGGCCATAATACACTATTAGATCAGGTAAACAATTGCTATCTACTTGCAATCGATCATTTACCTTGCACCACTTCATATTAGGTCAGCACTCTACAGGCACCTGATCTCATAGTAATCGCACCGCCGCTGTCACTGCCAGATTCGTACAATGCCCAATGATTGCACAGTGCACCTGTGCAGGTCATATACTCCTGCGGTTTCTGATTGGTGTTCAATCAACACAAAAAATATCTAACCTCAATCATGAGGGCCTTAAGATTTTTGATAGACTAGAGCTGGATCGTTCAACAGGAAACCTAGGCAGGTGCTTGTGGCCTAGTGGGTGTCAAAGGGCCCACCTGCCACCTTCTTTGACCACTTCAGCTTACCAAAAGTACCACAAGGGAACCCCAGTGGCGTAGCTAAGGAGCTCTGGGCCCCAGAACAAGTTTTACATTGCCCAAGGGCCCCGGTGCAGTCACAACCTCCGCCCTCCCTATTGCTATGCCACTGGTTGGCCCTAAATCTACTACCTTATCCATCTCTGATTCAAGGTTGTTATCACATCTAACGCCTAACCAATTTATATAGTCAGGTAGTAATAAATTCCATCTGAAATCTATCCACTACCACATTACAGACCAATACATTCTTAACAAATTTTGAAGAGTTTAACCAATCAAAAGCATGGCTAGAATCAGAGGTAAATTTCCATTGATTGGTTGGCAGGTTAACAACAGCAGTAGAAAGTCGAGAAGAAACCCTGCAGTACGCCAGCCGCTATTTTCCTATCAAGTGCTGCCAGGGAGCAATTGTTAACATGTAGAGGACGCTATCAACCTGTGTATAGCCGTATACATGCCTCATACTGACAGGACACATCCAGTGGTGTAACTAAGGAGCTTGAGGCGAGTTTTACATGGGGCCCAAAGCACTCTATTGATAGGGAGCCACAAAACCTACCAAGGACAGCTGCAGTGTCAGGGAGGTGTATGTAGAGTAACTCTCTCCTATATAGACATGACCTAAAAATATGACTTCATGCGAATTTCGTGCTCTACAATAAGTGGAATTAGTGGCGACTGTACTTAAGCTTTGTATGGGGCTATTCAAATTTGGAAAGGTCATTATTAATTATCTGACAGCTTGAATAGTTAATTCAATTTAGTTCAATAATTATTAGCTTTCCAAATCTGACCGGCCGTTTGCAGAGTTATGGTTCAGCCCCCACTTATTCCAGTTATTGTACAGCAAAAAAAACTGGCGGTTTGAATTTTAGAGGGCATGTCTACGCCTATATGCCTTCAACCAAGGATCCAATCAGAATCCATATAAATTGTGTGGGCCCAATACAAGGCTTCTTTGAAGTTCACCTGCAAGGTACAATTCTGGGCATCACCCATTGGTGCATGGCTGAATCCTGCTACAAATACTAATTTACAAAACAAAGTTTAAAGACGATTAGTAAAGACTATCAAGATCAGATGACCAACATGTTATCCATATTAACGATACAAAAGGAAAATGCAATACAATATACTCTCTCCTCAATACTAACAATGATGCACACAGTATATTTTTCTATGAGCCTGTAGAACCCCGAGATCTAGAAATACTACAGTCATTCCTGAAAACCCAGCCTCATGCCCAGTGGCAGCAGAACCCAGCACAATACACTGCATGCAGCCCAGCAGGGATTGATGAGCTGTGAGTTCAGTGACAGTCAGAGCTCTGCATCCAGCAACTGGCATTACAATGCCCACTGCAACCCAGCTACAAGTTCCTCGTGTGATCAGTCCAGCATGGAGAATACAGCGATCTTTTACCCCCACCTTACCTTTAATCTGACTCTCGTAGTCAGCAGTTCGGTCCCTCCTTGGTCTGCCGTGAGATGCCATCCTTCACCCGCTGATCTGCTTTGCTGTCAGTGCCAAGTGGTCGGATCCATCAGCTGAGGATGGGCTGAGGCGATAGAGGACCGCTATGGGAAGCTGTTAGGGGAGCCCAGCGCAGGCAGCAGGAGGTTAGCGGTGCTGCTTCTGCTGCTCAGTGAGGACCTTGTGCTTCCATCCTCTGTGCCAAAGTGCTGCATGCAGGAAGTGCCTAGGCAGGCAGACACAGAGCTGTCAGTGAGCAGCGATCACACTGACTTCCAGCTGCATAGAGTGCAGTGCACAGAGCTGAGCAGTCAGGCGCCGCCCCCTCCTCCCCTTCAGCTGTCTCTATGTGCCATCCCAGATTGATGTCTGTCTCTATATGTGTGTGTGTCTCACTCTCCAGCTGTCTCTCCAGTGCCGCCTGCTTCTATAGGATACCTGCCTGTGTGATCTCCATTCTTCTCTGCTGCCCCCTTTGTATAAGTCTCCCCCTATGCCCTCTGCCTCCTCCCTTCTCATCCATGTATTAATGAAGCTGCAACATTCTTACAGCGGTGTACAAACTGCAACAGTGGGCCAGGGCTGTACTCTGCACAGAGTGGAATGAATGATTTCCTTTTGCTGTTAGATATGTGTATGTATGCTGTGTGTTTCTCCCCTCCTCCTCCCTCTCCTCCTCCCCCTCCTCCTCCTGGGTCAGCAGCAACAGCAGCAGCAGATCACACACACACTCTCATACACATACATATACACTCACTGTCAGTGTGAATTTCTTCATCACACTTACACTTCTCCATATGTGGACCAATCACACCCAGAAATTGTGGGCTGATCATCTGAGGCTTGCATGGCATTCTGCATGCTGAGGCAGGGGGGCATTGTGGGTTCTGTAGTCCCTGCCTCTCTCTGATCAGCTCTGACAGCTCATCCTTGTTCTGACACAATGGAAAAGGCTTTGCATTGAGGAGATTCAAAAACACAACATGGGCTGTCCTTACATCAAGTGTCTAGTTGGAACATTTAACCCACCTACTACCAGGACAATAGGCACAGTGCAAATGCATAAACAGACATAAAGGGGAAAATCATTGGGGTCACTTGGCCCTTTGAAAGCTAGCCATCAAGGTCTTTAATTATTATTCTGCATTATCTGCAGTGCTTTAGTACATTGAGCAATTTGTGCCACTAATCGGCCCTCTGTGGGGCCCACAATTATTATTATCATCCATTTATATAGCGCTAACATGGTCTGCAGCACATTCCTCAGGACTCTGAATAATTCATGTCACTAAAGGCCACATTACACGGTCGACTGAATTGCTAGCAACTAGTCCCTGTGACTAATTGCTTGTGCTAGCAACTAGTTGCCAATGCTGGTGGCTACTATAAAAATGCGTTTTTAGTCACTGGGACTACCCTCGTTAGCAACACAGTTTGAGAGGAAAACAGTGACTGAAGCAAACCCACACAAACATGGGGCTAACATACAAACTTCATGCAGATAGCGACTTGGCTGGGAACTGAGGCTAGGATTCAGTGATGTAGCTAGCTGTAGGGCATTGGGTTCCATGACAAATTTTTATATGACCCCGCTCACCCGGACAGCTGCTGTGTGAGGAAAGTGCAAGCTATGGTTTGTTTGCTAATAACTACCATGATTTGAAGCGCATAGTACTACAGCACCAATGGACGGCTTCACACTGCAGATTGGCAGACTGCACCGCCAAAAACAGGCCTTCAGGGTTTACTGCCTTAGTACGTTGTAATCACTGTCTGGCATCCAGCCAAACAGGAAGTTTCTAAAATACACTTCCGCGCATGCGTGACACAGATAACTGAGGAGGGCTTTTAAAGAGGAACTGTAACGGCAAAACGTCCCCTGGGGGGTACTCACCTCGGGTGGGGGAAGCCTCCGGATCCTAATGAGGCTTCCCACGCCGTCCTGCGTCCCTTGGGGGTCTCGCTGCAGCCCTCCGTACAGCCGTGACCTAATATTTACCTTCCTGGCTCCTGCGCAGGCGCTCTGACGGCTGTCGGCTCCGAAGTAGGCGGAAATACCCGATCGCCGTCGGGTCCGCTCTACTGCGCAGGCGCAAGTCTCCGGCGCCTGCGCAGTAGAGCGGACCCGACGGAGATCGGGTATTTCCGTTTATTTCCGAGCCGAATGCAGCCACAGCGCCCCCGCTGGAGCCAGCAAAGGTAAATATTGAAATTACAGTCGGGCCTGTCGCCGGCTGTTCAGAGGGCTGCAGCGAGACCCCCGTGGGACGCAGGACGGCGTGGGAAGCCTCATTAGGATCCGGAGGCTTCCCCCACCCGAGGTGAGTACCCCCCAGGGGATCTTTTTAAAGTTACAGAGTCTCTTTAAAATGTATGCGCGTTACCATACACTTCTGGCCTGATGCAGATCGCCGCAGGAGGTGCGCGGTAATGTAGGCATTGAAGCACGTTGGGGCACTTCATGCGCAACATGGGGCGTGTGAACTCCCCCATAGATTAACATTAGGCTGCGGTGGGGTGCGGTAAATTTACCACACCGCCTCAGTGTGAGAGGGCTCTCAAGGGTACCCAAGCATAATGAGTCTTCCCTCGCTGTCCTCTGGTCTCCCATCGCCAATCGAGAACCCTCTAATGATTACCGAAAAGAACTTGACGATAATTTGATAGGGGCCACGCTCTTCCTCAAGTACGAACGTGGCCGTACTGCACCTGCGCGAGTGTGGTGCGCCTGCACAGTAAGCAGGAGCAGCTTGTTGTTACATTTTTCAAAGGTCCTTCTTAAAGTTTACAAAGGTCGATTACAGGGCACTAGGGGGGTCTCTGGACAACACAAAGGAGACACACAGACATGAGACTGAGCAGGGAACATGCCTGTGTGCTCCATTCATGACAAAAACTGCTTCAGGTATACTTTAAAGGGAACCAGAGATGTTGGAATAAGCAGCTTATATACCTTCCTGGGCCTTCCTCCAACTCCATGCTGGATGTAGGCTCCATCAGCGTCTTCCTGGTCCATTCCGTTCCTCCGCTGTGTCTCCTGGTATACAGTACAGACCAAAAGTTTGGACACACCTTCTCATTCAAAGAGTTTTCTTTATTTTCATGACTATGAACATTGTAGATTTGAAGGCATCCAAACTATGAATTAATTAACACATGTGGAAGTATAGTGCATAACCAAAAAGTGTGAAACAACTGAAAATATGTCATATTCTAGGTTCTTCAAAGTAGTCACCTTTTGCTTTGATTACTGCTTTGCACACTCTTGGCATTCTCTTGATGAGAAATGGTCTTCCAACAGTCTTGAAGGAGTTCCCAGAGATGCTTAGAACTTGTTGGCTCTTTTGCCTTCACTCTGCGGTCCAGCTCACCCCAAACTATCTCGATTGGGTTCAGGTCTGGTGACTGTGGAGGCCAGTTCATGTGGCGCAGCACCCCATCACTCTCCTTCCTGGTCAAATAACCCTTACACAGCATGGAAGTGTTTGGGGCCATTGTCCTGTTGAAAAATAAATGATGGTCCAACTAAACGCAAACCGGATGGAATAGCATGCCGCTGCAAGATCCTATGGTAGCCATGCTGGTTCAGTATGCCTTCAATTTTGAATAAATCCCCAACAGTGTCACCAGCAAAGCACCCCCACACCATCACACCTCCTCCTCCATGCTTCACGGTGGGAACCAGGCATGTAGAGACCATCCGTTCATCTTTTCTGCATCGCAAAAAGACACGGTGGTTGGAACCAAAAATCTCAAATTTGGACTCATCAGACCAAACCACAGATTTCCACTGGTCTAATGTCCATTCCTTGTGTTCTTTAGCCCAAACAAGTCTCTTCTGCTTGCTGCCTATCCTTAGCAGTGGTTTCCTAGCAGATATTCTACCATGAAGGCCTAATTCACACAGTCGCCTCTTAAAGAGACTCTGAAGCGAGAATAAATCTCGCTTCAGAGCTCATAGTTAGCAGGGGCATGTGTGCCCCTGCTAAACCGCCGCTATAGCGCGGCTTAACGGGGGTCCCTTCACCCCCAAAGCGACCACTGCAACACTTGGTCGCAGATTTGGTCGTGATTTATGGCTTCCTGGAGGCAGGGCTAACGGCTGCAGCCCTGCCTCCAGTCGCGTCTGTCAGCGGCGCATCGCCGCCTCTCCCCCGCCCCTCTCAGTGAAGGTAGACTGAGAGGGGCGGGGGAGAGGCGGAGATACGTGCTGACAGACGCGCGTGGGGCAGGGCTGCGGCGGTTAGCCCTGCCCCAACCAGGAAGCGCTCCCCCGCTGTACGGAGCGGATTTGGGGGGTTAAGCCGCGGGATAGCAGCGTTTTAGCAGGGGCACACGTGCCCCTGCTATCTATGAGGTCTGAAGCGAGATTTATTCTCGCTTCAGACTCTCTTTAACAGTTGTTCTAGAGATGTGTCTGCTGCTAAAACTCTGTGTGGCATTGACCTGGTCTCTAATCTGAGCTGCTGTTAACCTGCGATTTCTGAGGCTGGTGACTCGGATGAACTCATCCTCCACAGCAGAGGTGACTCTTGGTCTTCCTTTCCTGGGGCTGTTCGCATGTGAGCCAGTTTCTTTGTAGCGTTTGATGGTTTTTGAGACTGCACTTGGGGACACTTTCAAAGTTTTCCCAATTTTTCGGACTGACTGACTTTAATTTCTTAAAGTAATGATGGCCACTCATTTATCATCTACTACTACTACTGCAGCTGTGCAGTACAGTCCAGACAACGTGGACTTGATAGACAGCGGCGCTCGCGGAGGCGCAGTAGAGGACGGCCTGGCGAGACACCGTTGGGGAACCAGGGCCGGCGGCTACAAGGCAAGTGCACTAACCACTATGCCACTGTGCTGAGCTTTATTTGCGATTAGTTATGCATAAAAGGTTTCTGAAAAACAGTAATAAGTATCTACCTTTCGCAGTAATTCACAGATAAAGACCTGCTAACTTCCAGTCAGCATTGGCCACTCCCCCTTTAGTCACATGTGCATGCGGAGGGAAACTAATTGCTCTGTCAGCTGCCCTGCTGACTCTGAGCCTATCATGGTATCCAGGGGGAGGAGACGAAGCAAGCAGCTGGAGAACTGCTGAACTGTGCAACATTGCAGGGCACAATGCACTTCCACATATATTTTTAGTATACAGCAAATGCTTTGTCAGTGCTTTGAGTAGCACGGTATTTGTGAAGCAACAGACATGACTTGGGTTGTGTTAAAATTTAACAAAACTGCATCTTTATCTCATATTAGGCCTTTATCCTTCCCTCTAACCTTAACCGAATCTATTGATACTGGTTGACCCTCGGTGTGGTTAGACAAGACAAATACCATTTTATATCGCGCTTTTCTCCTGGCAGACACAACGCGCCAGAGCAGCAGCCACTAGGGCGCGCTCTATAGGTAGTAGCAGTGTTTGTTAGGGAGACTTGCCAAAGGTCTCCTACTGAATAGGTGCTGGCTTACTGAACAGGCAGAGCCGAGATTCGAACCCAGGTCTCCTGTGTCAGAGGCAGAGCCCTTAACAATTACACCATCCAGTTTCTCGATCCTTAATACTGTTCATCTCTTTTCTTTTCTCTTCTCCTTCCTCACCCTTATATATACCTATTCTTCTTATTTGTACCCTATTGCCATTGACATGACCCTTATTAGTTATCCTACAAATTGTTGGCAAGTCCCTTGTTTATGACCTACATAGTTAAATCCTTTGTTATCTCATGTTTTCGAAGATCTCCGCAATTAAGAAAGCAACAACAATTCTCTATCCATGTTCTCCTTTACTACTACTGCTATGGATGTTTACTCACTGAACGCTGTATAATTCTATACCACAAGTTTACTTTCTTGATGGCTTAATGATTTTATCTTTTGTATAGTAAGAGGAAACCTAAAAATTAACCACCCTGGCGTTCTATTGAGATCACCAGGGCGGCTGCGGGAGGGTTTTTTTTTAATTAAAAAAAAACTATTTCATGCAGCCAACTGAAAGTTGGCTGCATGAAAGCCCACTAGAGGGCGCTCCGGAGGCGTTCTTCCGATCGCCTCCGGCAAGCAGAAGTAACAAGGAAGGCTGCAATGAGCAGCCTTCCTTGTTTGGCTTTCCTCGTCGCCATGGCGACGAGCGGAGTGACGTCATGGACGTCAGCCGACGTCCTGACGTCAGCCGCCTCCGATCCAGCCCTTAGCGCTGGCCGGAACTATTTCTTCCGGCTGCGCAGGGCTCGGGCGGCTGGGGGGACCCTCTTTCGCCGCTGCTCGCGGCGGATCGCCGCAGAGCGGCGGTGATCAGGCAGCACACGCGGCTGGCAAAGTGCCGGCTGCGTGTGCTGCTTTTTATTTCATCAAAATCGGCCCAGCAGGGCCTGAGCGGCACCCTCTGGCGGTAATGGACGAGCTGAGCTCGTCCATACCGCTAAGGTGGTTAATAAAAAAAAATAAGTATAATAAAAAAAAAAACCTAAACTGACAATAAAAAAAACTGTCTGCAATTTGTGCCCCCAACCTTAAAGAGAACCAGAGACGAAGCACCCTCATGTATTTTATTACATTTATCAGTGAGAACATGACAGTAAACACCTACCCTGCTTTTAGTTTTATTCTTCTCAGTCTAATCTATCTGTTATCAACTGTGATAAGAATCCACCGACTATTCAGTCGAGGTTTGACCTGGAATCATTATAGCTGAGTCACTCTTCTATGAAGTCTTTTCAAGCCCAAGCCTTCCCCCTCCTGGCTCAAATTTCATGCTTTACATACTGAGAGCTGTGATAACATGGGAGGGGCTGCTGCTGCAGGAAAAATCTCTGTCTAACAGACAAGTGTGGCTGTGTGATCTGTGTGCTCTGTCTGTGCAGCCTGTCATTATTATCTACTGTATGCAGTTTCATTACTATGACAGACTTCCTACAGGCAGCCATAAAGCATACCAGAATATGAAGTTGAAAGCACACAAATGAAAGCCTACAGCAGCCCTGCTTGTCTATAGTCTCATATAGCCTAGACAGCACATCCAGAACACCTCATAACCTGGAAGCAGAAGGAATATGAGCCGGCGGCCATATTGGATATTTCCTGGAGCAATAATGGATAAAAAGCACTCAAAAAGGCACATCAGAGTGGCGAAATTATCGGGTAGAGCATTTATTCTTTACACGCTATCAACTGATATGTTTATTTTGTGTGAATCGTTCATCTCTGGTTCCCTTTAAAGTGTACCAGAGATGAAAAACAAAAAATTCATACATACTGTACATGGGGCTTCCTCTAGCCCCCTCCGGCCTGATCGCTCCCTCTGCGCCGTCCTCCGCCCACTGGGTCTTCCGTAAGGGCTCCAGGTATTTTTGGCCAATCGGCGCACGCACAGTGCGGCTGCGCACGCTTTCCGTCTCGCTCGCCGTAGTACTGAGTAGGAGCAAAGAGAGCACCTGGCAACAGGAGTGCGACGGGGTGGGCGTGTGCAGCTGGGCTGTGCATGTGTAGCAAGCCCCAACTGCCAAAGATACCGGGAGCCCTTACAGAAGATCCAGAATGTGGAGGACGGCGCCGAGGGAGCGATCACGCCGGAGGGAGCTGGAGGAAGACCCAGGTATGTATGAATTTTTTTTTTCTTTTAATCTCTGGTTTCCTTTAGGAAATGGCAGAAACGCTTGCGGAGCGCGAAACGCTGCATTTTATGCAGCAATGTTAGTCTATGGGACGCAGAAGTACCAGCGTTGCACTTGCGATTTACAGTAAGTGTTCTGCAGGCGCTGGTAGTGTTGCATAATATGCAGGCTGGCTGCCAAAACGCACATAATGATAAGTCTATGATAACACATATGCGTTGCGTTTTTCATGCGTTTTTTTATGCGTTTTTCATGAAAAAGTAAAGATCTGTGATGTGTTTCCGCTTCCTGTTGTCTTCCTAGTGATTTGCATACATTTAAAAAAAACGCATATGCGTTTTCCATTTTCCGTTTTCCATTAGCGAACCGCAAACGCATTAAAATGCACACATAATGCATGAAAAATGCATCTGCATAAAAAACGCAAACACACCAAAAACGTGGTCAAAACGCACCATCTGAAAACGCTACTTTTTCACGCTATGTCATATGTGAACCCAGCCTCAAAGCACTGAAAAACTCTTGCCTTGATTGGCACCTTTTCAGGACTTGCTGTGCATTCACAATGCAAATGGAATGTAGATGTGCTTTTAGGAATCATTCACACCATATGCACTTATTTTTTTTTTCTCAATACAACAGGATGTATCACGACCGACTCCTGAAATCATCCTCTTGCTGACATAGTTGAGGGTCAGTCAGTCACGTCTTCTCGCGATGATTGGTCGAAATATCATTTTGCTAGGGTCCCGAGCTGATTTTATCTAATGTGTGTACATAGCTGAAAGGTCATTTTACACAATACATGTTAAGGGGAAGGGTGATGGACTACTCCAGTAAGGAAATTTGATTTTCCTGAGCCGGATAGGCTCTTTTTCCCAAATATATACACATCACTTCATACAATACACATAGCATTGCAATTAGAGCACAACGGTGGTGAAAAGTCGCATTGCACCTTAGTAGTGCAATGTGAAGCATACACTGAAAGTATGCTTCACTGCCACTGGAAACACACATGTTGTCCAATAAACATACAGCATGCTGTCTGTTACCTCAACGGAACCTGCACCCATTGAGAACGTACCATAGAAATATAATTGTATTGCGCTGGGATACTATGATATTGTCTGTTGCGATGGAATGCAATGGGCACAGTATGAAATAACTATAAAGGTGCCCATACATCAGACAATGTATGGACAGCTCGCCCAAGAGACAAATCTCTCTCTGATCACATCTGATCGGAGAAATCTGTTGGCTGCCCATTCCTGATCAATTTCATACGGAAATCGATCTGGAACCGGCCTTGTGATGCCGCATCTGCCGCCTTACCGTCCCGACACTGTCCCCCTAATGTTCCATGTTCCCCCCGGTGCCCAGAGCACTTACATTACCTGTCCGCGTCCGCCGCTTATCCGCCGATGCTTCCAGGCTCATCCGTCCATACACGCACCCCACGTGGTTACTGGAGTAACGTGGGCATGTGTGTGATGTCACACACGCCTTCATGTACGCTGGCAACCACGTGGGGCGCATGTATGGACGGAGGACGGCGCCTGGAGCCAGCCCAGAGACAGCGGTGGACACGGAGAGGTAAGGTATAGCGCACTGGGCAACACAGAACATTAGGTGGGGACAGCGTCTGGGTTTTCTTCACGTTCGTCGCTCATCCCGATGTCGCTTGCGATTACCGCCGCGTACCCAACCGACCACGGCGTCCCGACATCTTGCAGCTTGTCTGAACGATTAATGCAACCAATTTTGGCCCTGAAATTGGTCGCGTTGTCGATCGGGCATGCACTTGGCAGCACAGAGATGGTCGATCGGCCGGCAAGTCACCTGATGTATAGCCACCTTAATACTTTTAGCCATAGACCATGAACAAGCATACAGGATCTTCTCAAAAAATTAGCATATTGTGATAAAGTTTATTATTTTCTGTAATGTACTGATAAACATTAGACTTTCATATATTTTAGATTCATTACACTACAACTGAAGTAGTTCAAGCCTTTAATTGTTTTAATATTGATGATTTTGGCATACAGCTCATGAAAACCCCAAATTCCTATCTCAAAAAATTAGCATATCATGAAAAGGTTCTCTAAACAAGCTATTACCTAATCATCTGAATCAACTTATTAACTCTAAACCCCTGCAAAAGATTCCTGAGACTTTTAAAACTCCCAGCCTGGTTCATTACTCAAAACCGCAATCATGGGTAAGATTGTAGGCCTGACTGCTGTCCAGAAGGCCATCATTGACACCCTCAAGCAAGAGGGTAAGACACAGAAAAAAATTTCTGCACGAATAGGCTGTTCCCAGAGTGCTGTATCAAGGCACCTCAGTGGGAAGTCTGTGGGAAGGAAAAAGTGTGGCAGAAAACGCTGCACAACGAGAAGAGGTGACCGGACCCTGAGGAAGATTGTAGAGATGGACCGATTCCAGACCTTGGGGGACCTGCGGAAGCAGTGGACTGAGTCTGGAGGAGAAACATCCAGAGCCACCGTGTACAGGCATGTACAGGAAATGGGCTACAGGTGCCGCATTCCCCAGGTAAAGCCACTTTTGAACCAGAAACAGCGGCAGAAGCGCCTGACCTGTACTTGACACTGGACTTCAGGCATGTTGGCATTTCCCTCTCCCCAGTCTTCCTTCAGACTCTGGCACCTTGATTTCCGAATGACGTGCAATTGTTGCTTTCATCCGAAAAAAGTACTTTGGACCACTGAGCAACAGTCCAGTGCTGCTTCTCTGTAGCCCTGGTCAGGCGCTTCTGCCGCTGTTTCTGGTTCAAAAGTGGCTTGACCTGGGGAATGTGGCACCTGTAGCCCATGTCCTGCACACACCTGTACACAGTGGCTCAGGATGTTTCTACTCCAGACTCAGTCCACTGCTTCCGCAGGTCCCCCAAGAACTGGAATCGGTCCTTCTCCACAATCTTCCTCAGGGTCCGGTCACCTCTTCTCGTTGTGCAGCGTTTTCTGCCACACTTTTTCCTTCCCACAGACTTCCCACTAAGGTGCCTTGATACAGCACTCTGGGAACAGCCTATTCGTTCAGAAATGTCTTTCTGTATCTTACCCTCTTGCTTGAGGGTGTCAATGATGGCCTTCTGGACAGCAGTCAGGCCTACAATCTTACCCATGATTGCGGTTTTGAGTAATGAACCAGGCTGGGAGTTTTAAAAGCCTCAGGAATCTTTTGCAGGTGTTTAGAGTTAATAAGTTGATTCAGATGATTAAGTTAATAGCTCGTTTAGAGAACCTTTTCGTAATATGCTAATTTTTTGAGATAGGAATTTTGGGTTTTCATGAGCTGTATGCCAATATCATCAATATTAAAACAATAAAAGGCTTTGAACTACTTCAGTTGTGTGTAATGAATCTAAAATATATGAAAGTCTAATGTTTATCAGTACATTACAGAAAATAATGAACTTTATCACAATATGCTAATTTTTTGAGAAGATCCTGTACATATCAGATGTTTCTGACTGAAGGCTGAATGGATTAGTTGCCTGCTTGTTTCAGGTATGTGATTCAGACACCACTGCAGCCAGAAAGATCAGCAGGACTGCCAGGCAACTGGTATTGTTAAAGGACTTACGAGGTCAAATTACCCAAAAAAGTTAATTACCTGCTTCGTGTAACGATCGGTGTAACACAGAGAGGGTCTGATTACCGGTGATCTGCAGTATCACCGAGAATACAGATATATACCCGATTATTGAAGATCTGCAGTATCACCGATAATCAGATATATCTCTAACCTCTGGACACCTGAGTAATAAGAGTGTTTGGTGCAACAGAAATACTTTGAGGACTGCACCTGAGGAGCAGGTGCACAGCAGTAAGAAGTACTGCACAGTAACACGTTCCTTCCATAAGCCTGAGACTCTCCCGAGGGAGGGGTCAGGCTAGGAATAGGAAGGACAGAGTGTGAGTGACACCAAGGAAGGGTGTCACCCCCAGGTCTGTGAGCTATCTCTAAACTGGGGAGATAGCTCTCAAGGTTGGACAAGCCGGGTCGGCAACAGACAGACAGATCGGGGACAGAGACAGGAGACAGATGCGGAATCCTAAGACAAGCAGAGATCGGCAACAGAGTATCAGAAATAGCGAAGTGCCTAATCAGAGATCAGAAGAGTAGTCAGGAAAGCAGAAGGTCATAACAAATAATCAACAATGCCTAGTCTTGGGTGTGAGCTCCTTGATCATCAACACCCTGGAACTAGTCTAGGTAATAACACAGATAATATACAGTTTTCCCTAGACTGAGGTGTGAGGTCCTTGATCGTCAACACCCAGGAACTGGTCTAGATAATAACACAGATAATATCACAGATACTGGCAAGGTCTGAGTGCTACCACGTAGTGATCGCAACGGCAGACAACCAGAGAATGACCAGCACCCAGTATACATAGCAAGGCGCTCTCCAGCGCCTCCCCAAGTGCTGGACCAATGGGAACTGGTGGAATTGTCAGCTGACCGGCTTGGTCAGCTGACTCCCTTCTGGCTGTCATAAAAGCTCTGCCTCTCAGCGCGCGTGCGCGTCCTTCTAAACCTGTGTGGACTATCAGTCCCAGCCACACCAGACCTATGCTGTAAACCATCCGCTGTGCTGGGCGCGGAACCAGCCGCACCGCTATCAGAGCATGCGCGGTTCCTCCGCGTTCCGCCATACTGTCAGATGTAGGCCTATGCGTGCAAACTGCCGTGTCAGACGCGGAATCCGCCGCCTTGTTCTCAGGACATGCGGCGGTTTTTCCGCGTTCAGCAGATGCAGGCCCATGCGCGCAACCTGCCGCGTTGGACGCGGAATCAGCCGACTTGCTCTGAACACTCGCGGCGGCTTTTCCGCGTTTTCTCACAGTACCCCCCCCCCCCCTGAGGAGTGGACTCCAGGCAGCTCCTACCCGGTTTCTCAGGATATAAAGCGTGAAACTCCCTCCTCAATTTATCTGCATGCATGCGACACTCAGGTACCCATGTTCTCTCCTCAATACCATACCCCTTCCAGTGAACTAGATACTGCACTGAGTTCTGTACAACACGTGAGTCTAAAATCTTTTCTACTTCGTACTCAGGTTGGTCATCTACCATGACAGGAGGAGGAGGAGTGGAACCTACATGAACTGCTGGCTTAAGCAGGGACACATGAAAGGATCTTACACCACGCATGCTGGCAGGGAGATCAATGGCATAAGTAACATTGTTGATCTTCCTGGTCACTGGAAAAGGGTCCACAAATCTGGGTCGTAACTTGGGCGAGAGCTGTTTCAGGGTCAAATGACGTGTGGACACCCAGACCAAATCTCCTGGCCGGAACTTCCACTCTAAGGAGCGTTTTTTGTCAGCTTGACCTTTCTGACTTTGAAAAGCCTTCTCAAAATTATTTTTCACGACCCCCCAAATGTTCTTAAATGACTTTTGCCAAGCCTCCAAAGCTGGAAATGGAGTGGAAGCTACTGGAAGTGGAGAGAACTTAGGCAACTTTCCAGTTACCACCTGAAATGGAGAAAATCCAGAGGAGGAGCTTTTCAAATTATTGTGCGCAAATTCTGCAAATGGCAAGACTTTGACCCAATCATTTTGCGCATCCGCAACATAACACCTTAGAAACTGTTCCAACGACTGATTAATTCTCTCAGTCTGACCATTGGTCTGTGGGTGGTAGCCCGACGAAAATGACAGTTCCATGCCCATTTGATGACAAAATGCCCTCCAAAATTTAGAAACAAATTGGACTCCCCGATCTGACACAACGTTTTCCGGAATGCCATGTAGCCGGAAAATGTGGATGATGAAAAGATCGGCCAACTCCTGGGCCGAGGGGAGTCCTTTCAGGGGCACAAAATGGGCCATTTTACTGAAACGGTCGACTACCACCCAAATGACCGACATGCCCTCAGACCTTGGAAGCTCACCCACAAAATCCATGGACAAATGGGTCCATGGTTCACTCGGGGTGGGCAAAGGCTGCAACATTCCCACAGGTGCCAGACGGGAGGGTTTGCTTTTTGCACATACTGCACACTCTCTAACATACTCCTGGCAGTCAGTTGCCAATGAAGGCCACCAAGCACACCTAGCAACAAGGTCCTGTGTTCTAGTGGCCACAGGATGTCCAGCATTTTTGTGGGAGTGGAACATCTGCAATATCTGGAGACGAAATGGCAGGGGTACAAACATCACCCCTTCAGGCTTTCCTTCAGGGACATCCTGCTGGAAGGGACTTAAAGTCTCCATCCAGTTTTTCCAGGTCTCCGTGGCTGCCAACACTACTCTCTGTGGGATAATAGTCTCTGGGTCTGAGGGCTGTGCTGTCTCTGGCTCAAAGCATCTGGACAAAGCATACGCTTTAATGTTTTTACTACCCGGAGTGTACGTAATTACAAATCTGAATATCGAGAAAAACAGTGACCACCGTGCCTGACGGGGACTCAATCTCTTAGCCCCCTCAATGTATTCCAAATTTTTGTGATCAGTGTAAACGGTAATTGTATGTTCTGCTCCTTCTAGCCAATGGCGCCATTCTTCGAAGGCCAATTTAATGGCTAGGAGCTCCCTGTTGCCTATATCGTAGTTTCTCTCTGCTGGTGAAAACCTACGAGAGAAATAGGCACACGGGTGTAATCTTCCCTGCAACCCAGAACGCTGAGACAGCACAGCCCCTACCTCGACCTCCGAGGTGTCCACCTCCACAATAAAGGGATAGGAGGTGTCGACGTGTCTCAAAATGAGTGCAGAGCAAAACAATTCTTTTAAAGTAGAGAAAGCAGCCAGAGCTTCGGGTGACCAGTGGTTGGTATCTGCCCCTTTCTTAGTAAGACTGGTGAGGGGTGCTATGACTGTGGAGTACCCCTTTATAAACCTTCTATAGTAATTAGCGAATCCTAAAAACCTCTGGAGAGATTTTAGTCCCACAGGCTGAGGCCACTCCAGGACAGCAGAGACTTTGGCAGGATCCATAGAAAGGCCCGAGGTGGAAATTATGTACCCCAGAAAAGTGACAGATGTTACCTCAAAAATGCATTTCTCCAATTTAGCATAAAGCATGTTCTGTCTTAACTTGTGCAGCACGAATTTGACATGAGCCCTGTGCTCAGAGAGGTATTCTGAGAAGATTAGTATATCATCCAGATATACCAGAACAAATTTACCCAACACCTCCCTGAATACTTCATTAATGAGTTCCTGAAAGACGGCCGGGGCGTTACACAACCCGAAGGGCATCACCAGGTACTCGTAATGCCCATCGGGTGTGCTAAAGGCCGTCTTCCACTCATCGCCCTCTCTGATCCGCACCAGATTGTATGCACCACGCAAATCCAATTTCGAGAAAATCTTGGCGTTGGTGACCTGGGTGAATAAATCGTCTATCAAAGGCAAAGGATAGCGATTTTTTACTGTGATTTTATTCAGGCCCCGGTAATCAATGCATGGCCGAAGGCCTCCATCTTTTTTCTTTACAAAAAAGAAACCTGCTCCAGCAGGCGACCGGGAAGGGCGAATAAAACCCTTAGCCAAGTTTTCACGGATGTACTCTCGCTTGGCCACTTTTTTTGGCCCAGACAAATTGTAAAGATGACCTCTAGGGGGCATACAATCAGATCGGAGATCGATGGGGCAATCGAAAGGGCGATGTGGAGGCAGTTTCTCTGCAGCTTTGGGACAAAACACATCAGAAAATTCAGAATATTGTTCCGGTACTCCCTCCACATGAATCCTGGTCTGACCCAAGGCTACCCTCACTAAACAATGATCAAGGCAATGGGCTGACCAGCTTGTTAGCTGACCAGTGGCCCAATTAATCTGAGGGGAGTGAAGGTGCAACCAAGGCATGCCAAGGATGATAGTGGAGGTTGTCATGTGTAACACAAAAAACAACAACTTCTCCCTATGCAGCACCCCTATAGTGACTCCCACCTCTGGTGTCTGAGACAGAGGACGGTTACGTTGCAGGGGGGAATCATCCACTGCCGTAACTTGGATAGGTGGTGTTACCGGGGTGAGCGGAATACCCAATTTCTTAGCAAATTCGTAATCCATAAAATTAGCCACTGAGCCTGAATCAACGAAAGCCTCAGTGACTTCAGATTTATCTTCCCATGTAATCGTACAAGGAAGAAGCAACCTTTTATCATCTAGGGGTAAAAGTTGTACGCCTAGGGTATTACCCCCAACTACTCCTAGGCAGTAGCGTTTCCCGATTTTTTAGGGCAATTCTGTACTCTATGACCCCCCTCTGCACAATAAAGACATAACTGCTCTGAAATCCTGCGTCTCCGTTCCACTTGAGACAACTTTGACCGACCAATCTGCATTGGTTCGGGTGGAGGCAAAACAGGAGGAGGTGGAGTCACAGGAGGCGCAGCGGAGGACACCATCCTTACATGGTCTCTACCTCGGGTCTGTCTCTGATAGCGTAGCCTACGGTCGATCCTGATGGCCGATGAAATGGCCTCATCAATGGTCTTAGGTTCAGGCTGACTTAACATAAGAACAGAGACCTCATCTGACAACCCTGATAGGAAACAATCTAACAGGGCAAAGGTGCCCCACCTGGCTGAGACTGACCACCTTCTGAATTCAGCAGCATACTCCTCGACCGGACTCTTGCCTTGACGTAACAACTTGAGCTTTCGCTCAGAAGTCGAGGCAATGTCTGAATCGTCGTAAATTATTGCCATAGCTTTAAAAAATTCATCTACAGAGGTTAGGGCTAAGTCTCCAGCGGGTAGACTGTACGCCCAAGTCTGAGAATCGCCTGATAACAACGTATTTAATAAATGTGACCCTTTGGGCCATAGTTCCTGAAGATCTAGATCTCAACTCAAAGTATACACTCTACTCCTAAAATTTCGGAAATCAGATCTGTGACCGGAAAATTTTTCAGGTACAGGCATACGTATGTCTGTGCTAGGAGAAGGTCGCACTTCATCCACAGCCGTTTGGAGGGTTTGTAAAGACCCGGACAAAGCGTCAATTAATGCCCAGTGATTACCCAGCACTTGGTTGATGGTATCCACCGAAGTGGTAAGTGCGCCCAGACGGTCGGTGTGTGCGTCCATTTGCATTTTGGGTCTGCCGTTCTGTAATGATCGGTGTAACACAGAGAGGGTCTGATTACCGGTGATCTGCAGTATCACCGAGAATACAGATATATACCCGATTATTGATGATCTGCAGTATCACCGATAATCAGATATATCTCTAACCTCTGGACACCTGAGTAATAAGAGTGTTTGGTGCAACAGAAATACTTTGAGGACTGCACCTGAAGAGCAGGTGCACAGCAGTAAGGAGTACTGCACAGTAACACGTTCCTTCCGTAAGCCTGAGACTCTCCCGAGGGAGGGGTCAGGCTAGGAATAGGAAGGACAGAGTGTGAGTGACACCAAGGAAGGGTGTCACCCCAGGTCTGTGAGCTATCTCTAAACTGGGGAGATAGCTCTCAAGGTCGGACAAGCCGGGTCGGCAACAGACAGACAGATCAGGGACAGAGACAGGAGACAGATGCGGAATCCTAAGACAAGCAGAGATCGGCAACAGAGTATCAGAAATAGCGAAGTGCCTAATCAGAGATCAGAAGAGTAGTCAGGAAAGCAGAAGGTCATAACAAATAACCAACAATGCCTAGTCTTGGGTGTGAGCTCCTTAATCATCAACACCCTGGAACTAGTCTAGGTAATAACACAGATAATATACAGTTTTCCCTAGACTGAGGTGTGAGGTCCTTGATCGTCAACACCCAGGAACTGGTCTAGATAATAACACAGATAATATCACAGATACTGGCAAGGTCTGAGTGCTACCACATAGTGATCGCAACGGCAGACAACCAGAGAATGACCAGCACCCAGTATATATAGCAAGGCGCTCTCCAGCGCCTCCCCAAGTGCTGGACCAATAGGAAATGGTGGAATTGTCAGCTGACCGGCTTGGTCAGCTGACTCCCTTCTGGCTGTCATAAAAGCTCTGCCTCTCAGCGCGCGCGCGAGTCCTTCTAAACCTGTGTGGACTATCAGTCCCAGCCACACCAGACCTATGCTGTAAACCATCCGCTGTGCTGGGCGCGGAACCAGCCGCACCGCTTTAAGATCATGCGGCGGTTCCTCCGCGTTCCGCCATACTGTCAGATGTAGGCCTATGCGTGCAAACTGCCATGTCAGACGCGGAATCCGCCGCCTTGTTCTCAGGACATGCGGCGGTTTTTCCGTGTTCAGCAGATGCAGGCCCATGCGCGCAACCGTCCGCATTGGACACGGAATCAGCCGCCTTGCTCTGAACACTCGCGGCGGCTTTTCCGCGTTTTCTCACACTTCGTAATTAATTACCCCACTCATTAACCCCCCGGGCCGACTCCCGACCCCACGGCCTGGGTCGGGCTCTCATGCCTCTCCTAAAATGGCTGCTTGCTCTGGCCGTGGCTGCGCAGTCCTCATAGCCGCGAGTGCGGCTGCGCAGCTCTAGGGCCAACCCCCTCCCCCCCCCCGATCCACGCTACGTAGCGTGGATTGGGCCAATCTTTCTCTGCCTAAAAGAGTTAAATATCAGGTATGTAAGTGACTGACTCAGTCCTGACTCAGACAGGAAGTGACTACAGTGTGACCCTCACTGATAAGAAATTCCAACTATAAAACACTTTCCTAGAAGAAAATGGCTTCTGAGAGTAAGAAAGAGGTAAAAAAGGGGAATTTCTTATCAGTGAGGGTCACACTGTAGTCACTTCCTGTCTGAGTCAGGACTGAGTCAGCCACTTACATACCTGATATTTAACTCTTTCAGACAGAGAAAGAAAAAAAGGAACACAGCATAGTTATTTGTGTGCTAGGCACTGTACATACACATGTCTATCTCATCATGTCACATATCACTTCGGGTATCCTTTAAAGCTCATGTTCATGTAATATTGTAATAGACTCACCCCACACAACAGTGACAATGATGGTTACATTTTTAAAACTGGTGGAAATATATTTTGGTACATATCATTTGGTCTTTTAGAGCTGTCAGCACAATACAATGCTTTTTCCTACAATTCCCTAATTGTAGGAAAAAGCCAAACTTTAGTTTCCTCCCACCCCAAAGTAAACTACAAGTCCCCCCAGTATAAAAACGATTTCCCTCCCACATCCCAGAAATAACCCTCTAATATAAGTACCCGACCCCATAAACAACTTTTCCCTCTCTTATGTCCTTGTAAATACCCATTTTAAAAGATGTGACTCTCCCACACTTAAAAAAAATCATACTTACAAGCCCCCCTATAATTCTCCAGTAATGTAATCCCCTCTAAATAAACCTCTTCCTAATGTCAAATACTATTGCCCCTCTGTCAGTGCCTTACCAAAATAAATCCTCTCAATGAAAAAAAATGATTTTCCCTCTATTTCTCCCCCTAATGTAACACTCCCCCTACCCCCTCCATCAATAAATCCCTTCCTAATGTAAAATCTATTCCCTCTGTATCCTGGTAATATCACCCACTTTTACCGAGCGCAAAACCTTTCCCAAACCCAAACGTAGGAAAAAAAGGCTTCAAATACTCACCGAATGAAGAAGTCTAGCCTGAAAATGCTCTAAAACTACTGCTCTAGAATCACCCTCACCCAATCTCGGCTTGTGTATTTTTGGTTCTATGGTGGTTTCAGAGCAGTATCCTATGCCTCACCACTCAAATAATCAGAGCACTGGCACTTGTGGTTAGTCCCTGCAGCAAATGGCCTCAGACCATGTTAGGAACACTAGACTGACTATGGTAGGGATTAGATTGTGAGCTCCTCTGAGGGACAGTCTGTGACATGGCTATGTACTCTTTAACCACTTGCCGACCGCACGCTTATACCGTGCGTCGGCAAAGTGGCAGCTGCAGGACCAGCGACGCAGTACTGCGTCGCCAGCTGCAGCTTAATTAATCAAGAAGCAGCCGCTCGCGCGAGCGGCTGCTTCTTGTCAAATCACGGCGGGGGGCTCCGTGAATAGCCTGCGGGCCGCCGATGGCGGCTCGCAGGCTAGATGTAAACACAAGCGGAAATAATCCGCTTTGTTTACATTTGTACGGCGCTGCTGCGCAGCAGCGCCGTAAGGCAGATCGGCGATCCCCGGCCAATCAGCGGCCGGGGATCGCCGCCATGTGACAGAAGACAGCCTGTCACTGGCTGCACAGGACGGATAGCGTCCTGTGCAGCCCAGATCTCCGGGGGGAGCAGGTAGGAGAGGGAGGGGGGAGAATGTCGCCGCGGGGGGGGCTTTGAGGTGCCCCCCCCGCAACATGCCAGACAGGAGGAGCGATCAGACCCCCCCTGCACATCATCCCCCTAGTGGGGAAAAAAGGGGGGCGATCTGATCGCTCTGTGTGGCCGCGGATCTGTGCTGGGGGCTGCAGAGCCCACCCAGCACAGATCCAAACAAACAGCGCTGGTCCTTAAGGGGGGGTAAAGGGTGGGTCCTCAAGTGGTTAAAGTGTTGTGGAACATGTCAGCGGCGTGTGGCGGTGTGTGTGTGTGTGTGTGTGTGTGTGTATGTATATATATATATATATATACTACAGTAGGAGATAGAAGGGACCCAATAGGTTAATAAAAGTGTGTGACTATGGAGACTTTAATCAGTTGAATTCAAGAGGTACAAATTTTCATTTGCCTCATTTAAAATCTGCATTTTTATTATCAAATGAGGCAGAGACTCAGGGGCGTAGCAATAGGGGGTGCAGAGGTAGCGACCGCATCGGGGCCCTTGGGCCAGAGGGGCCCCGAAGGGCCATCCCTCAACTACATTATTAGCTCTCTATTGGTCCTGTGCTCATAATAATCACTTCTATAGATACTTTGAATAGTGGTAATCACTAACAAACTGTTCCCCATCCCCTTCTTGCATCTCTGACACTGTAGTTGCCATTGGCAGGCTTTGGTGCGCCGTATCAATTGCTACGTATAGAGTGCTTTGGGGGGCCCCATTGTAAAACTTGCATCGGGGCCCAAAGCTCTTTAGCTACGCCACTGCAGAGACTCCAAAGAGTTAAACCTCTTATTGACAAGCTGTCACTGTTGTGCCATATCTCAGGCCTCAGAGACAGAAAGTATCTCAAAGATAAAAATCACTTCTTGCTGCAGCTTCAGGAAATTTCTGTCAGAGAATGTCAAGCGTTTATAGTGATTTCACACTATGCGCGTTGTGTTTCACTATCTTAAAGCAGTGAGCTCACTGCCCATATAAACTGTAAGGTTGTATTCAAGTAGCTGTATTGTAGCCGAGTGTGAGCATGCATGAGTTTTTCCACCCATGCCATTTTTCTCACTAGCACTTTGTTCCGCTGGTCATACGCAGACCATACTAACACATACACAGTACAGACACACACACTCATCCACGGGAGCAGTAAAAAAGGGCGCCGGCAGCTAGTGGACGAAAAGAGCGTCACCATTCAATCCCATAATAAATATCATTTAATGGGCGCCAAACAGGAAAAAAGGGCGCCAAAGATTTTTAGCGTTTTATAACTGCACCCGGAGATTATTAATGTTTTATAACTGCGCCCGTGACAAATCACGTTTACAAATATACTAAACATATCTATCGTATTTAACTAAACCGTTATTTAAAATGTTATCACTTACTGTTTGTAAAACATTATTATCCACACAATAAAGCGATCACTAAGGGGGGTCCTAGGGTTATGCACCACCAGGGGGGTGGTTAGGGTTAGGCACCACCAAGGGAGGTCTTAGGCTTTGGCACCACCAGGGGGGGGTCTTAGGGTTAGGCACCACCAGGGGGGGTGGTTAGGGATCACTAGGGGGGGTGGTTAAGGTTAGGCGCCACCAGGGGGGTCGTTAGGGTTAGCAACCACCAGGGGGGTCTAAGGGTTAGGGATAGGTAGAGGGAGGGTTCTGTGTGAGAATAGGGTTAGGTTTAGTTGTAGTAAAATGTTAGTAATATTTACTAATGTTTTACTACAGTTATTTTTCATTGTTACAAACAATATTTTCAGATTTTATTGCATGAAGAAATGATAAATGAAGTTTATACACAATATTATACAATTATAATGATTATACATATATTATCGTTTTTTAACAAATGTAACTATAAGTTTCACTTTCAAAACAGGGAAGATTATCGTATTCACAATGTGCGATTTCATAGACATTATTAAAGGTTTTCAATTTGTAAAACATTATTGTAAACGGAATACAACACAATTTTTTTAATAAACATTATTGCCACTTATCGTTTACACCCCACGCCCTTTTTTTCCGACGCCCTTTTTGCATGTACGCCTCATCCACAGCTGCATTCGCACAATGAAGTAACGAGAGCTTGTTCGAGTTGAATAGCAGAGAGGGATCCTGATGTAAGTAGACTAAAGAAGTGACTGACAGGATGGGAGGGGTAGTTCTTTATCCTGATGGCCCTGGTCCTCAGTCTGGAGGTATGGAGGAGGCCCAGTGGTGGAAGAGATGTCCTGATGATCCTCTCCGCAGCATTGATGATCCTTTGAAGTTTATATTTGTTGCTAGCAGATGTTCTAGAGAACCAGACAATGATGGAGGTGCAGAGGATTCATTCAGTGCTGGTGGAATAGAAGATGGACCATAATTCCTCTTCTGGGTTTTGATGGAGTTCTTGCCCTATCTCAGGTCGTTGGTAATGGTAATGGTATTGCCTAGAAACTGAACTTTTGGTCTCCTGTGACTTCAGTGCCTTTGATGGAGGTGGTGTGTGTTTGCTGTTCTTGCACCATTTGCAGATTGCGAAAGTGTCATACGACATCCCAAAAACATACAGGTAAGTGACTTGGCTTTCCCAAAAATGTACCGTAGACTAAGATGGAGATAGACTACAATAAGGATTAAATGGCGAGCCCCCAAAATACATTAAAAGAACTTAAAGGACATCTGAAGTGAAAATACACTGATAAAATCAACAATTGTATCTATCCTTCTTCTCCTAAAAATGAATTTTTTAGATATCCCACAGTTTTATTTTATAATTCAATCTAGCTTTTAAGTTTTTACAGTTTCATTGTCTCTGCTCAATGACACCTTCATTGAAGTATGCAAGAGCTCATATCTATGAATTATTGACCCCTTTTTATCTGCTCTCAGAAGGCATTCACTGACAGTAAAATGTTTTATGGCTGTAATTACTTATCAGTGAGGGTTATGCTATAGTCTGACCCAGTCCGACACAGACAGAACCTGTCACTTGCATACCTGATGTTTAACTGTTTCAGGCACAGAAAGAAAAAAAGAACAGCCTAGTTATTTGTGTGCTTGGTTCTGTACATACACATCTATCTCATCATGTTACATGTCACCTCTGTTGTCCTTAAAGAGAAACTCCGACCAAGAATTGAACTTTATCCCAATCAGTAGCTGATACCCCCTTTTACATGAGAAACCTATTTCTTTTCACAAACAGACCATCAGGGGGAGCTGTATGGCTGATATTGTGGTGAAACCCCTCTCACTAGAAACAAGAAAAGTATGAACTCTTGGCAGTTTCCTGTCTGTGAATCTTGCTGCATTGTGGGAAATAGCTTTTTACAGAAGTTTCCAACTGCCAAAAAAGGCTGCAGCAGCTACATCACCTGCCAACAGTAAAAATGTCACCATGTAATAAATGTCAGAAGGTAAATTAGGGATTTAAAAGATTTCACAATGGACAAACACTGACTAAATCATTTATACATAATTATTGTAAAAATTATTTTATTACATTATTTTCACTGGAGTTCCTCTTTAACAGTGCTCCCCTGGGGCCCCTACAGAGTACTTACCTGTCTGGCTGGCGCACTCCATCCTTTAGTCTATGTCTTTCCATCTCCATCTTCACCAACCCATCTTCTCTGTGAACCGGCGTCATGTTACGTTAGTGTGTACGGCATGCCAGGTCACGGAGAAGAGGCGCCAGGGGACAACCTAATGCTATTGGGGGAGAACAAAGGTGCCACCCAATCCTGCTGTCTTGGGGGAGGGGGCCTTTGGAACCTTATACTACATTCCATTCAGGTCTGGAGGGAGGGGCACCTAATGCTGCATTCAGAAGGAGGAGGAGGCACCTAATACTGCTTTATGGTTATCGGGGGTTGTTGGTCAGGGAGACCCCATGTTAAATTTTGCCCAGTGCCCCATCTTAGCTAGAACCGGTGTAGTGAAAAATTTAGATACCCATCAGATTTTGCATCTTGCCATAGAGGACAGTGTATGACTGTGTAGGCGTGGCTCCTCTCTGCTAACACGCCTGTAATTTTTTGCAACCACAGATCTCATTGAGCTAGAAGGGGGATTGTTCCCTCCAGGGGGGGGGGGTTATTAGTTGAGGAAGAGGGGGGATTGTTCCCTCCAGGGGGGGTTATTAGTTGAGCAAGAGGGGGGATTGTTCCCTCCAGGGGGAGGGGGGGTTATTAGTTGATCAAGAGGGGGGGATTGTTCCCTCCAGGGGGGGTTATTAGTTGAGCAAGAGGGGGGATTGTTCCCTCCAGGGGGGGGTTATTAGTTGAGCAAGGGGGAGGGTTCTGTTTGAGAATAGGGTTTGGTTGGGTTGCATTTTCTGATACAGATAGGTTAAAGTCAATGGTTAGGTTGCACTTTCTGATAGCTATACCTATAAATAAATGCAACCGGTTGCAAAATCTGATAAAGTTGCAAAGTTGCCACACCGGCCCTGCTTACTAAACTGATTACTTGTCTAAGGTTTGTAACCAAATCATTTTATTGCATTACAGTGCTGTGCAACATGATGACAATTGTTATAAACAAATGATAATAAAAATAGTAATGAATTGCTACCCAGCCAGTCCTGTTAGTTGGCTTCACCTTGGCACGTCCCCCGGACATACTGTGCTGCTCAGATTCTGATGCATCTCGATACCTGCAAGGATATTTGGCACAGCAGCAGCCGCATGGATACACAGCCCACACGGTGACAATGCACAGAGGATAATAGATTATTATATACAGCTAGCCCAGCATACGCAGCCTGACACCTGGGCTTCAGCAATGCTTTATAGCCTTATCAGTGTTCCGGCCTGCTATGCCCTCTGCTGATAAGCTTCCCGGTTTATTACTGCAGTTACCTTGAATTCAAATCCAAACACAGAGCTGTGAAATCAGACAAGCTGCTATGCTATATAACTGGGCAGCAATGCTGAAGCACTGCAGTCAGTGTCACACTGCTAAGGGCTGCAGACATTTACATGGGCATTATTTATAGGCTTTTTACATTAAATAAAATCTCATATCTAACACAAAAAAAAATGTTATGCCAGAACTGTCCTCTAAAAATATCTTATCACCGGTTTCTTATCTCCGTTGCTGAAGCCCAGAGGGATGCTGATATGCAAATTAGCCAGTATCCTCAGCCAAACAAGCAGATTCATTTGCTGTTTAGTGCCTACAGTTTTCTTTTAAAGTGCACAAGAGTCACAAATGTGCTTAGTAGAGGAAACACATGATGTACATATATAATCCTACACAATAAAACCCTTGTCCCTGTGTCATCCTCCTGTGTGTCCCTGTGTACACGCTTTTGCATACCGCGCATGCGTGGCACACGGATGGCAGTTAGAGCAGGAGGAGGATTGGGCCAGGGGGGCGGGCGGTGTGTGCGGCCATGCGTTTGCTGACATGCGGTAGTGACAGGGGCAGGAGGGGAGGTTGGTTGTGAGGGAGGCCCAGAGCATGTTATTGTAATGGGCTTAGGTCTACTAGTCCTATCCTCTATAATAAAAACCCTGTGTCCCTGCGTCCCTGCATCACGCCCTGTGTAGCTGGGTCCGTGCTTTTGGCTACTGCGCATGTGCGCAGCACGGACCCAGCCTCGCAGAGACAGGAGGACGGGGCCAGGGAGCCGGGCGGGCGGTGTGGGAGCGGGCGGCCGGGTGTGCGGCAGGTGCGCGCATGGCGGTTGTGCGGCGGGTGCATGTGTGGCGGTTGCGCGCTCATGCACAGTAACAGGCGGTGGGCGGCGGCGAGAAAACACAGACCTAGAGCCCGTTTTTAAACGGGCTTGGGTCTGCTAGTATATGATAATTGCCTTGTCCTGCGTCCTCGTGTGTCCCTATGTCCGTGCGTCGTGTCTGGCACACATGCAGGGGCGGCTCCAGGAATTTTTTTTCAGGGGGTGCTATGCAGGTGCTGGATCTTTTCTAGGGGTAGCTTGCCGAAAAAATCAGGGGACGTGGCCAAACAGAGGCATGGCCAAAAAGGGGCATGTCTATGCACTGGAAAGTGGGCGTGTATAGGTGATAAAGTTGCCCCAGTATAGGTAGTATAGTTCTCCAGTATAAGTAGTATAGCTGCCCCAGTATAGGTAGTATAGTTGCCCTAGTATAGCTGCCCCAGTATAGGTAGTATAGCTGCCCCAGTATAGGTCGTATAGGTGCCCCAGTATGAGTAGTATAGCTGCCCCAGTATAGGTATTATAGCTGCTCCAGTATAGGTAGTATAACTGCCCCAGTATGAGTAGTATAGTTGCCCCAGTATGGGTAGTATAGCTGCCCCAGTATGGGTAGTATAGCTGCCCCAGTATGAGTAGTATAGTTGCCCCAGTATGGGTAGTATAGCTGCCCCAGTATGGGTAGTATAGCTGCTCCAGTATGGGTAGGATAGCTGCCCCAGTATGGGTAGGATAGCTGCCCCAGCGTAGGTAGCATAGCTGCCCCAGTATAGGTAGTATAGCTGCCCCAGTATAGGTCGTATAGGTGCTCCAGTATGAGTAGTATAGCTGCCCCAGTATAGGTATTATAGCTGCTCCAGTATAGGTAGTATAACTGCCCCAGTATGAGTAGTATAGTTGCCCCAGTATGGGTAGTATAGCTGCCCCAGTATAGGTAGTATAACTGCCCCAGTATGAGTAGTATAGTTGCCCCAGTATGGGTAGTATAGCTGCCCCAGTATAGGTAGTATAGCTGCCCAAGTATGGGTAGGATAGCTGCCCCAGTATGGGTAGGATAGCTGCCCCAGCGTAGGTAGTATAGCTGCCCCAGTGTAGGTAGTATAGCTGCCCAGTATGGGTAGTATAGCTGCCCCAGTATGGCTAGTATAGCTGCCCCAGCATAGATAATATAGATGCCCAAAGTGTAGGTAGTATAGATGCCCCAGTATGAGTAGTATAGCTGCCCCAGTATAGGTAGTGTAGCTTCCCCAGTATGGGTAGTATAGATGCCCCAGTATGGTTAGTATACAGTAGCTGCCCCAGCATAGGTAGTATAGCTGCCCCAGTGTAGGTAGTAGAGCTGCCCCAGTGTAGGTAGTAGATCTACCCCAGTGTATGTCGTATAGCTGCACCACCCTGCTCTCCCCTCCGTTCCCGTGGCCGCTGCTCGTGTATCCTTCTGAGCTGGCGGACGCTACCTCTATGCCCGTTCCCACCACCGCCTCCTCTCCCTCTGTAGTTAGCATTTGTGGACATCGGCATCCATTTTCTTGTAGCACTACAGGAGCAGGGAGAGTGAGCGTGGAGGCAAGCAGCTGCCACTGCGGGTGCTCAGGGGGTGCTTTGACTATTTTGGAGGGAGCTTCAGCACCCCCTGACACCGCCCATGCACACATGCACGGTACGCGGATGGAATTCGGCCGGGAGGGAGTGGGGAGGTCGAGGCCTAGCTAAAAAACGGAAAATTGAATACTTACCTACCGGTAATTTTCCTTTCCTGATGCATCCATGGCAGCACTTATGGGTAGTTGCCCCGCCCACCTACCCCATTGGACAGGTAACTAGATAAATTCACGTCCCACCCCCATACACCTGTCTGGTATCTTTTCGACCTCACCGAGCAAAGGGGTGGGTCTCCCATGCTGCCATGGATGCATCAGGAAAGGAAAATTACCGGTAGGTAAGTATTCAATTTTCCGTTTTCCTTATGCCTCCATGGCAGCACTTATGGGAACTAACTAAAAAATAGAGACATGAAATAAGTACAAGGGGGGGCACTTTGCAGGTGCAGAAAACAAATTAAATTTTAATGAGATCAACACATCTCAACATATGCAAACAAAATCAGATATTCAATTTGAGACCACAGACAATACTGATTTACCAAACTGTACAGTAGAGTTCACAGCTGGGTCTACTTTATAATGCTGCATAAAGGTATGAATTGTGCGCCAATTGGCCGCTTGGCAGATTTTATCCGCCGATACATTTGCATAGGCCGCCCAAGAGGCTGCCACTGACCTTGTGGAGTGTGCCCCCAGCTGAACTGGGGGTACCATGTTTGCCGCCTTATAGGCGGTCTGAATTGTCTTGACTATCCAGCTTGCAATAGTCCTGGAGGATGCTGACTCCCCCTTCCTATAGCCTGCTGGTACTACAAAGAGCGTGTCCGCTTTCCTGAATGGCTGGGTTATCTCTAAGTATTGCTTTAAAGTTCTTCCGACATCCAATGTATGTGGTTCATTAGTATCACTCTCCTGGAATGTGGGTAATGCCCAATCCTGGTTAAAGTGGTATACTGACGCTACTTTGGGTATGAAGTGTAGCATTGGTCTAATTACCACTCTGTCCGGAAAAAAAGTCAGAAACGGTTCTCTTGTACCGATTGCCTGGAGTTCCGATACACGCCTTGCAGAAGAGATTGCTGTAAGAAATACGGCCTTCATAGTTAGATTCCACACTGTACAAGATTGTATAGGTTCAAAGGGGGGCCCTGTAAGGAAATCAAGCACTACTGGCAAATCCCACTTCGGAAATATGTTCTTCCTGGGTGGTCTCATCTTCATTACCCCCTTCAGAAATTGTGTGACTAGTGGGTCTGTAGCCCATCTGATTCCCGTCAGGGCAGAGAGGGCCGTAACTTGCACCTTCAGTGCAGAATAACTAAGCTGTTTGTCCACCCCCGTTTGTAAGAATTCCAGAACCTGACTCGGAAGGGGTTGTTCAGGATTGACGCCATGTTCAATAGCAAACTGCAGGAATTTTTGCCAAATATTGTGATATGTCCTGTCAGGGGCGTAACTAGAAATCACTGGGCCCCCCTGCGAATATTTGGATGGGCCCCCCCCCCCCCATAGGTGCCAAATAATCGTAATGGGGCAGCGTTTCACTGTAAATTAATTGTAAAGTGGGCAGCATTTTACCAGACAATCGTAATGTGGGCCAGAAAATCGTAATGTGGGCAGAGTTCACCAGAAAATCGTAATGTGGGCCTTTAGAAAATCATAATGTGGGCAGAGTTCACCAGAAAATCGTAATGTGGGCACCAGTCACCAGAAAATTGTAACGTGGACAGCATTCACCAGACAATCGTAATGTGGGCAGCGTTCACCAGAAAATCATAATGTGGGCAGAGTTCACCAGAAAATCATAATGTGGGCAGAGTTCACCAGAAAATCGTAATGTGGGCACCAGTCACCAGAAAATCGTAACGTGAGCAGCAGTCACCAGAAAATTGTAACGTGGACAGCATTCACCAGACAATTGTAATGTGGGCAGCGTTCACCAGAATATCGTAATGTGGGACAGAAAATCGTAATGTGGGCAGAGTTCACCAGAAAATCGCAATGTGGGCAGCAGTCACCAGAAAATCGCCATGTGGGCAGCAGTCACCAGAAAATCGCCATGTGGGCAGCAGTCACCAGAAAATCGCCATGTGGGCAGCAGTCACCAGAAAATCGCAATGTGGGCATCAGTCACCAGAAAATCCTAATGTGGGCAGCAGTCACCAGAATATCGTAATGTGGGCAGCAGTCACCAGAAAATCCTAATGTGGGCAGCAGTCACCAGAATATCATAATGTGGGCAGCACACACCAGAAAATCCTAATGTGGGCAGCAGTCACCAGAAAATCCTTATGTGGGCAGGCAGAAAATCGCAATGTGGGCAGCAGTCACCAGAAAATCGCAATGTGGGCAACCGTCACCAGAAAATCGCAATGTGGGCAGCAGTCACCAGAAAATCCTAATGTGGGCAGCATACACCAGAAAATCGTAATGTGGGCAGCAGACACCTGAAAATCGTAATGTGGGCAGCAGACACCTGAAAATCGTAATGTGGGCAGCAGACACCTGAAAATCGTAATGTAGGCAGCAGACACCTGAAAATCGTAATGTGGGCAGCAGGCACCTGAAAATCGTAATGTGGGCAGCAGACACCTGAAAATCGCAATGTGGGCAGCAGACACCTGAAAATCGTAATGTGGGCAGCAGACACCTGAAAATCGTAATGTGGGCAGCAGACACCAGAAAATCGCAATGTGGGCAGCAGTGACCAGAAAATCGTAATGTGGGCAGCAGACACCAGAAAATCCTAATGTGGGCAGCAGTCACCAGAAAATCGCAATGTGGGCAGCAGTGACCAGAAAATCGTAATGTGGGCAGCAGACACCAGAAAATCGCAATGTGGGCAGCAGACACCTGAAAATCGCAATGTGGGCAGCAGACACCTGAAAATCGTAATGTGGGCAGCAGACACCTGAAAATCACAATGTGGGCAGCAGACACCTGAAAATCGTAATGTGGGCAGCAGACACCTGAAAATCGTAATGTGGGCAGCAGACACCTGAAAATCACAATGTGGGCAGCAGACACCTGAAAATCGTAATGTGGGCAGCAGACACCTGAAAATCGTAATGTGGGCAGCAGACACCTGAAAATCGCAATGTGGGCAGCAGGCACCTGAAAATCGTAATGTGGGCAGCAGACACCAGAAAATCATAATGTGGGCAGCAGTGACCAGAAAATCGTAATGTGGGCAGCAGACACCTGAAAATCGCAATGTGGGCAGCAGACACCTGAAAATCGCAATGTGGGCAGCAGTGACCTGAAAATCGTAATGTGGGCAGCAGACACCAGAAAATCATAATGTGGGCAGCAGACACCTGAAAATCGTAATGTGGGCAGCAGACACCTGAAAATCGTAATATGGGCAGCAGACACCTGAAAATCGTAATGTGGGCAGCAGACACCTGAAAATCATAATGTGGGCAGCAGACACCTGAAAATCACAATGTGGGTAGCAGTGACCAGAAAATCGTAATGTGGGCAGCAGACACCTGAAAATCGTAATGTGGGCAGCAGACACCTGAAAATCCCCCTGCAGTGACGTCAGCGGCGGCGGGATACATACCTTCTTCCTTGCGTTCCATCGCCGCCTTCTCGCTCTAGCGGCTGACGTCACTTCCGCTTCCGGAAGTGACGTCAGCCGCTAGAGCGAGAAGGCGGCGATGGAACGCAAGGAAGAAGGTATGTATCCCGCCGCCGCTGCTGCCCGCTGCCCACACACATTCACTAGCTGGAGGGGGGCGCAGAGGGGAGAGCCCCGAGGTGAGGGAGAGGGGGGAACTTCCCCTCTCCCCGCCAACTGTGGGCAAGGCTTTCCCCTTATGCTGCCACCCCTCCAGCCCCCAAAAAACGGCCCCGAGCGGGCCCCAGGCGCTGCAGGGCCTATTGCTACGCCCCCTGTGTACTGTTAGTCGTAGATTTTCTGGCTTTAAGTAACGTTTCAATTACTTTCTCCGAGCAACCTGAATTTCTTAACTTCCTCCCTTCAATCGCCAGGCCATCAAATTTAACCTGTGTGGGTTCTGATGTAGGATTGGCCTCTGGGATAGCATGACCGGTGTTATTGGTATTGGCCATGGTGGCTCCATCTTCAGACTCCAAAGGAGAGGGAACCATGGTTTGTGTGGCCAGAATGGTATTATCGCTATTATCGTTACATTCTCCTGTGATAACTTCCTGATGGTTCTGTTGATCATTGGTGTGGGAGGAAAAACATATCCCAGATGGAAATTCCATGTTGTATTCAAAGCATCTATTGCTTCCGCTCTCGGGTCCCACCGGTGAGAGTAGAATCTCCTGCATTTCGAATTCTTGTATGTGGCCATTAGGTCCACCTCTGGTGTGCCCCATTTCTGACAGATAGTCTGGAAGATGCTCATGTGTAGAGACCACTCGTTGTTGGTTACCCTGTTTCGGCTCAAGTAGTCCGCTCTGGTATTCTCCAGCCCAGGTATGTAGACAGCTCTCAGGCTGTGGAAACTTGTCTCCGGAGTTTAATTTGTGCCGTTTCCTGCAGAAGTCTTTGGCTCCTTGTACCCCCTTGCCTGTTGACGTAAGCCACTGCAGTTCTGTTGTCCATCCTCAGAAGTATCGCACCGCCCTTTAAAAGAGGTAGGAAGTGAGATAGAGCTTGATAGGCTGCCCTCAACTCCAGAATATTGGCCGGTAAGTGTGAGGTTGAGTGACTCCAGATCCCCTGAGCAGAGTGTTCTAGAAGGTGGGCTCCCCATCCCCACTGACTGGCATCCGTGGTTACTATTAGAGGGGTCCTCTGTTGTATGTCGTGAGGTCTGGATAAGTGGGATCTCACCGTCCACCAGTGCAAACTGTCCTTCATTTGTGTAGTCACCTGAATTGTCTGCTGCATACTGACTCCATTCCATTGGGACAAGAACCCCCACTGGAACATCCTGGAATGCCACTGAGCCCAGCGTATCATTGGGATCGTTGAGGTTAAGGTTCCCATCAGACTCAGACATTGTCTTGCCTGTAGACTGTCCTGCTGGATGGTACTCTGTACCCTGTCTATTACCACCTGTTTTTTCTCCTCTGGGAGAGTAACAATGTTCTGGGTTGTGAGTAATCTTGCCCCCAAAAAGACCATATCTTGTACTGGTTGAAGACAACTCTTCCTCCAACTTATCCACCAGCCGAATTGTTGCACAGTTGTTAGTAGCGTCTCCCTCTGGGCTAGGATAGTTTCTCTGTCCTGTGCGAGAAGAATTATGTCGTCCAAGTAGTGGTGCAGGCGTAAGCCTTTGAGACGTAGTAGAGCGATAATCTGCACGAGGATCTTGGTAAAAGTTCTCGGTGCGGTGCTGATACCAAAAGGGAGACATCTGAATTGGAGGTGTGCATGCCCGACCGCAAATCTTAGGTATTTTTGGAATTCGGGATGTATCGGTACATGCAAATATGCATCCTCTAGATCTGCTGATAACATCCAGTCTCCCTGTCTTGTGGCTAGCAGAATGGACTGTAGGGATTCCATTTTGCAGTGGTGTAGATTTATATGCTTGTTTAGGATCCTGAGATCTAACACTGGCCTTAATTCCCCTGATCTCTTTGTGACAAAGAAGAGTGGGGAGTATACTCCTTTGTTCCTCTGTGTCTGTGGAACTGTCACTATTGCCTGTTTTAGAGTTAACTCCTGTATATATTGATTCAGAATGTCTTTCTTTACTTGTGACTTGGGAATTCGTGTAGGAACAAATAAGTTGTGCGGTGGTTGCGTCTTGAAGCTCCAGCGGTGTCCCTCTTTTATTGTTTTCACCACCCAAGGATTCTGAACATGTTCCGCCCAGACGGATCCAAAACTTTGGAGTCTGCAGCCTACCGGACCCTTCTGGACGGATACACCATCAAAATCCCTTACTGGCCGTAGCCGAGCTGGAGGCGGCCTTTTGTTTGTTCATCCTCGCCAGGCTGGCCTGGCCTCCCTGCCAATTACGGCGGTAGTCCTTTCCTGGCTTATAGGCTCTGGAATTGCGGAACCTTGTTTGCTGGGAACGTCCTTGCTGATTAAAGGTCCTCTTCTGCCTACGATCCTGTGGGATTAACCCGGATTTCCCACCTGTGACTCGGGATATTGCGGTGTCTAACTTCTCTCCGAACAGATTCTTCCCATCAAAAGGGATTTTACACCAGTTATGTTTTGAATTAGGGTCTGCTGACCATGATCTCAACCAAAGGGCTCTCCTGGCTGTTACTGCATGTAGTAGTGTTCTAGCGATGGAGCGGATGATATCAACTGATGCCTCTCCGACGAAGTCAGATGTTAGTTTAAATTCTTGCAGAGATCTAATTAAGGATTCCTTGTCTGTATCCGACGAAATGGCGGTTTCTAGGTTCTCGGCCCAGGCCCGTATAGCCCGGCTGACTGAGGTTAGCGCCACTGCAGGTCTCATGGCTCCGCCAATCACAGCGTATACTTTCTTTAGATCCGAGTCTATTTTTCTTTCGATTGGTTCTTTGAAAGAGATAGCATCCTCTATGGGTAGCGTGACGTGTTTCGCTAGTCGCATGACAGCAGCATCTACTGTGGGTACGTTATCAAAACTGCTACATTTTTCCTCTGGTAGCGGGTAAAGTTTAGAAAATTTATTATTAAAATTTGACTTCTTTTCCAATTTGCTCCATTCTTCCTGGATGATTTCGGAGATCTCTTCCATAAACGGGAACGTAGCCGAAGATTTCTTGAGGTGTTTGAAGTAGGTTATCTTTTGCCTTGTGTCTCTCTGTGGTTTCTCCACTTGGTCCTCTCACTCAATGGCCTGCTTTACTGCGCCAATGTAAGGTTCTACCAGATTGAAGTCGAAGCCCCCTTCTACTTCCTCTGTCTCTGGCACTTCTTCTTGTGATGTAGACGGTAAGGGGTCCACCTGTGTTAACTCCGGTCTGCTGGCAACATATTCCGCCATTGAGTCTTGTACAGCTTTTCGGATAAGTTCAGACACTTCTACCGGCTGTTGCTGTTCCACCGACATCTGTGAGAAACATGACTGGCATACAAGCTTGTCTGGTAACGGCCTTTTACCACAGGCCCAGCAGGTTTTAGAGGAGTGTCTGTGGTGGCGATGATCCCTATGATAGTCCTTTGGTGATCTGCTCCTAGACCGGTAGTAGGATCTATGATAATAATCCCTCCTTGGTGAGCGTGATCTTTCAGAATAATGCGGCTGTGGATTTCTATAGTCCTTATATTCATAATAACTTCTATAGTCTGTCCGAGCACGATAATCTTCCATGTCTTTGTCTTCATGATAACTGTGATCCTGTTCCGTGGGCATCACGGGGTCTTCAGGTCTTCTGGGGCTGTCAGGAGACATAGTAGTGTCTCTTTAATGCCTTGCACTCTTTTAAACAGTAATCTCTAATACTCACCTGGTGCATCATATCTTACATATTGAAGCTGGTCTATGGGCTGTGCGTCCTGATCCATGCTTCTCCCCTTTAAGGAGTTTCAGCTGACAGTGTCTGAGGAGGAAGCCAAAAGACAGCCATATGTACTATAGTGAGCAGGGATGAAATTTGCCAATAACACTAGCATATAACAAACCATAGGCTCCCCCCAGAAGTGCCTCCACAGTGCCCTCCACAGCCCGCACCTACCAGCGAAACACGGCTGAAAAAGATAGCGTCCGACGTCCAGATCCTTTCAGAGTGCAGGACCTTGCTGCCTGGACGCCGGACGCCGAAGAGCCGCGCTTGAAATCGCCGCCGCTAGTATGTGGGCGTGGCAGCAGGGATGACGCTTCCGCTATGACCACTTCCGGTTGCGTGGAGCGCACCCGGAAGTGATGAAACACCGAGTGTATCAGAGCCTCCACTCCTCAGCCGGCGCCACCGCGTCAGAAGTCCCCCCGCAACTCCCCAAGGAGCGCCGAGAGCGACCAACACCATCTGCCAGGTATGCTTACCATGCCAAAAAAAATTTAAGGATCCGCACGTAAGAGGCATTTAGCCATCCGATATCTAGGAGGGATACGCCGCACAGGGGATATTTAATCCCCAAAACTGACAGCCCCGCAGCATTCCCCAAACCCCCCAAGACCAGCAGAACGGGGTTACCATAGGGCTACCTTTAGTAGTCACAAGGTCCACATCAGGAGAGGCTGAACCTGATGGATAACCACACTTAGTGGCCGGCACATGCACCTGAAGTCTTCCCTGTCCGAGGTGAGGACGAAAAACATAGACAGGTGTATGGGGGTGGGACGTGAATTTATCTAGTTACCTGTCCAATGGGGTAGGTGGGCGGGGCAACTACCCATAAGTGCTGCCATGGAGGCATAAGGAAAACAGGTGGGCCTTTATACTAATAAGTCATAATTATACACGCCTGCTGTTTTTTTTGTTTTGTTTTTTACTTTGTTTGTGACTTGTAAACACAGCTAATAATAACCACCTCTGCCAAGGATTTATGGTGTGTACAGCAGTCTTCAATGCCATCTGATGCCTCAGCCAGTGATTAGCCCGGCGGATCGATTTGGCTGATCGCTGGTCGAGGCCATTGTTCTCCCCTCTCAGCCATATGATGTCTCTACTGCGCCACACCCTCAGCCCATTGGCCCCCAAATAGCAACAAGACATGTTGCTAGCCTACAGGCTAGAAACACTTCTGTACAGTCTCAGCACTACAGTGTCGCCGAGGGATCTGATCCCAAGAACCGCTGGGCGACATGCCTGGTACATGCGTATGAGGCTTACATTTCTGTATATATGTTAGAAATCTCAGACTTTTAGATCTGGTCACAGGAAGTGTGAGTTTCTGCATTTTACTTCCTTGTTACATGTGAAAATGACTGTTAGTTGGTTCCTCTGACTGTCTGAAATGTAGGAAATTCTGTTTTTATACAACCTTCATTTACCAGTAAGGGCTCTTTCAGACAGACGGCTAAACTGCATGCTTGTGGAGCAGTTCAGCATCCCGTCAGTGACGAATAATCACAATTTGTCCAAAAGTCCACGCCCGAAGGCTTTTACAGAACCTCCCTTTAAAATTAAAAGCAGGGGCTTGAAACTGCATAGGAAATACAGACAGCTGTAAATACCTTCTGCTGTAGAGGGGGCAATACATAACAGCTCCTCTTCCTGGCATGCCTGGCAAATAGCCCCATACTCACTTTATGATATCTCCTCATATTGCAGACTTATTTTTTCCTCTAATGAGAGGGCAGGTACTGGATCAGATAGCAGAGTCTGCCCCTCTCTCATTGCAACTTTGCCTGCAGGAAGTGCATGGGTTAAAGGCCTGAACACCCAGAATTAACATAATCTTGGATCCACCAATCGAAGTCGGTACCATACCAAAAAGCATACTACCGATACCTCCCAACTTTTTGAAATAAAAAAGAGGGACACGTAAGCCACACCCCTTCTACACCCCTAACCCCACCCTGGCACACCCCTAATCACGCATATTATAAAGATTTCATTGGTGGAGGTGAGTCGGATCAGGTAGAGCAGTTTTCTGCTGCTCCTCGCAGCTCCTTCACCTCGCAATCATTGTTTCCATTTGTTACGAGAAAATAAATGGCTACAGCGCTGCAGAGAGTGCTCTGGGCTCTTTCTCCGGAAGCACAGACACAGAGAGGCGGTGGAGGGGTGGTGGAGAGGCGGGGAATGGGCGGAGGAGAGGCAGAGCTAGGCCACTGAGAGCAGGGGAAAGGGCGTTCCTAACCAGAGGGGATGTTTTGCTGGAGTGCCTCTACTGCAAAGGACACCCCTTCCCCTTGTAAGCTGCCGACAAGCTACTTGTCAGGGATTTTGGGCATGCTGTCACACTTGCGGTACAGGAACAGCCTTCTATCCACCTGCCCCTGGTCTGGTTTATTCCCCATTTGCCACTCCAATGATGCTTTTATTAATGTTTCTAGCTCTTACTTATCGTATACTTCTTCTTCGATCAATGTCTGGTCTCCTGATGAAGCTGGTCCTTGGCCACGAAATGTGTTGGAATGTTTTTGCTGAATTTGAAGTTTCATGTTTTTCTTACTTTTGCATTGCACTGGACAATATAAAGATATGTGGATGTGAATATAATCAATTCTGATCACCTTTCTGCTAGAGATCTGTTTGAACCTAAGTGAATAATGCACTGCATCATTGGCCCCAACCTGTAATCAATGAAGAATAGGGTTAGACTTCAGGGGAGAGTACATTGCCACCACTGCAGCCTAAAAGGCCTTGAACAAGTTAGAAGTTGATTGAACACTGTGTATTCTGAGAGCATTGGCTGTTCACACTGGGGTCTTGGGTACCTTGTAAAAACAAGATCACAACAGAGGCTAAAAGTTGCATTGTGGGTTGCACTGGTTGCTGTGCCCGCCCACTAGCCACCCCACCCTCATGTCTGTGCGCGAAGTGCACTGCGGCAAAAAATGTGCATGGCTCCAACACTGAAAAAAGCATCATGCACAGCTTGATGCGGCAAAAAGTGGGCGTGACCATGGCATGTTGTGGGTGGAGCCAAATGACTACATCATAATTGCATTGCGTTTGCAATGCAATTATATTGTCCGATGCACTGCACCACAAAGCCCCTGTGTGAATGCAGCTGAAAAGTCTTCTACATTTACCTGACATTTCTCACCATCTGGACCTTAGTAATCAGTCAAGACAGTGGTCAGTGTTGTGGGGCCGGCTTTTTGGCTCATAAATGCACATATTTTTTCCACTCTATAGATCATTTCCTTCAGGAAAAATCTATACTTTATTAAATAAAGTAAAACATGCTTACAGGAGAATTCACTTCTGCTATTATTACCTGTTATTAGCTGCTGCAGAGTTCTCTCTCTGGCTTTATAAAACACAATTTATATGAGATTACTGTGTGACAAAAGGGTAAAGTGGGCTTGTTCATTACTATGCATTAGCAGGCTCCCTGTCCCCATGGCTGCCGCACAAAAATGGGTATGGGAGAAGGGACAAAGGAGAGCAGTGAATGTCCTTTCTCCATGCATCCTGTCTGCAGTATCTTTATTCACTCCGGAGCCCGTGTGTCATCCTGCCATCGCTCATCAGCTCCTGCCGCTTACTAACGCAAACACATCATAAACCTGCTCAATACAAAATCAGAATGTGATATATTAATGCTGGAGAGAGCCAGAGATTCTGTGATTTAGCAAACCAGGATGGTGTGATTTTCACAACTTCTGTGGCAAAATGTGCAACAGAAACCTGTGTCATATCAGATAACAGAGATGAGAACGGAAGGGTTACTGAAATAGCAGTCATGTGACCGCAGTCACTGGCGGCACCTGCAGTGAAGAACATTAGCAATAAATTCAGGACTACCGTGATACGTTGTAAACATTTTGCACCACAGATGCTGCCCTTGACAGGAATTGAATGGCTGTAATCTCACCACTTATTATTATTAAAGCAAACCTAAAGCAAAAATAAACGTATGTGATAAAAAATCGTATGTGTAGTACAGCTAGGGAATAGAACATTAGCAGCAAAGAAAAGAGTCTCATATTGTTTTTCAGTGCAGGAAGTGTTATAAAACTTCCATTTATTTATTTATATAGCGCCGACATATTATACAGCGCTGTACAGAGTATATTGTCTTGTCACTAACTGTCCCTCAGAGGTGCTCACAATCTAGTCCCCACCATAGTCCTATGTCTATGCAAAAGAGTTTCTCTGAGTGATTCGACCCACTGGGTGGAATACAGTCCTGTTTTCTGAAGCACTCAAACAGCCAAGAAACAGTGAGAGACAGCTTGAGATAAAGTTTTACTGCAGGACAGTTCAAGGGGTCATTACTTTTGCTTTGTTTTATAGCTCAAAAGACAGAGTGTGGTTTCTAAACTGCAACTGTGACAGAATGATATAATATTATAAAAAAAAGATATATAACTGAAAATAAAAATATGAGACTCTTTTCTTCACTACTAATGCTCTATTCACTATCCGTACTACACATACAATTCATTATATCATAATTTTTTTTCGCTTCAGGTTTGCTTTAAGTATTTATATAGCACCAACATCTTCCACAACGCTTTACAGAGTACATACAGTGGGTTGCAAAAGTATTCGGCCCCCTTGAAGTTTTCCACATTTTGTCACATTACTGCCACAAACATGAATCAATTTTATTGGAATTCCACATGAAAGACCAACACAAAGTGGTGTACACATGAGACGTGGAACAAAAATCATACATGATTCCAAACATGTTTTACAAATAAATAACTGCAAAGTGGGGTGTGCGTAATTATTCGGCCCCCTTTGATCTGAGTGCAGTCAGTTGCCTATAGACATTGCCTGATGAGTGCTAATGACTAAATAGAGTGCACCTGTGTGTAATCTAATGTCAGTACAAATACAGCTGCTCTGTGACTGCCTCAGAGGTTGTCTAAGAGAATATTAGGAGCAACAACACCATGAAGTCCAAAGAACACACAAGACAGGTCAGGGATCAAGTTATTGAGAAATTTAAAGCAGGCTTAGGCTACAAAAAGATTTCCAAAGCATTGAACATCAGAATCAGAATTTATTTCGCCAAGTACAACGGTGGATTGTACCCGGAATTGGTTTTGGAGCATACAGGGTCGTTGGTGAAAAACAAGAAAATAGCACAGTTAAGCATGGACAAGCATACATAGGACAACATTACAGTTTGTACATACATTTAAGCAGAGCGTCATATACAATTAAGCATGGTATATATGTATAACAAAAGCAAAATCAAAGCAAAAACAGAGCATTACAGCATACACATACAGTAACATAATACAAACAGAGCATTACAGCATACACGTACAATTAACGTAATACAAACATAGCATAGCAAGACATACACTGATAGCGGGAACAGAAAAAGAGTGGGACTGGAGGAGCAGCCTCAGAGCTGATATGAGCGCTGCCATTTTCGGCACTGGACGCTACACAGCGACGTGCTCCCAACTAGACAGGTGCTACCGAATGTCCGCGAAAAGTAGAGAGGATGCTGGGGGGGGGGGATCATGATGGAGGCGGCCAGCAGGGATCACTTGAGCCAGGTTGCTCGAGGAGAATCGCTCCTAATTTCAGGATCCGCACGGCTGGTTGATGAGGGTGCAGACACAGTGGGGCCCTGTGGTGCCAGGGGGCACCTTTGCTGGGCAGCAGTGGTGGACAGCAGTGGTGGACGTGGGGCCTGGGGCCACCAAGGCTGGTGGACATGAGGCCAAGGGGCAGCTCGGCTGGGCCGCATTTGTGGACATAGGGCCGGGAAGGGGGCACCCTGGCTAGGCAGCAGAGGTGGACAGGCCAGGGGCAGCATACCTTCTGTGTGGCTGCGAGGAGCAGCAACAGGCCCTCCATCAACACGGTGGCAGCCTGGTCGTGGTCGTTCTCCTGGTGACCGGGGGAGCCGCTCCAGTCAGGCCTCCTCTGCACGTGGCGGGTGTCCCATGTGCCCTTGCTGGTCCCTAGGCCCCTGGGCGACCCGTGGTGGAGGGGGACCGGCAACCCCAGCAGTCCTGGCTGCAGACGTCCGGTGATGGGGAGGTCTCTGAGGGAGGTCTCCGGCGGCGGTCCTGTTACGGTTAGTGGTGGCGGCGGGAGTACGTGGTGGCGGCGGGAGCACGTGGCGGCTTCTTCCCAGGCGGCAGCCCCCGAAAATCAAGAGCGTCCGAGGGCAGTGTGGAGCCGCCTCTGCCCCTCTCCGTGTGGTCCCCGGCAGTAGAGGCGGAAGCTATGCAGCGTGGAGGCGGCGTGGTGCGGGGCTGCGTGGTGCGTGCGGCGTCCCCTGGCTCCAGAGCGGCGTCCCCGGCTCCCCTGGCAGCAGTGATTGATTCCCCGGGCAAGCAATCCTCACCCCGCAGCACGCTACCTCCCGATCCTCCAGCAGCCTGCGAGGCACCATCGTGGCCCCTGCATCATCCCCAGGTGGGTGGAGGTGGTCGGGAGGTCGCCAGAGGGGGTGTTAGGGGAAGGGGAACATCCCATGGAGCACTGTTCAAGCGATCATTCAGAAATGGAAGGAGTATGGCAAAACTGTACACCTATCAAGACAAGGCCATCCACCTAAACTCACAGGCCGAATAAGGAGAGCACTGATCAGAAATGCAGTCAAGAGGCCCATGGTGACTCTGGACGAGCTGCAGAGATCTACAGCTCAGGTAGGGGAATCTGTCCATAGGACAACTATTAGTCATGCACTGTACAAAGTTGGCCTTTATGGAAGAGTGGCAAGAAGAAAGACATTGTTAACAGAAAAGCATAAGAAGTCCCGTTTGCAGTTTGCCACAAGCCATGTGGGGGACACAGCAACCATGTGGAAGAAGATACTCTGGTCATGAGACCAAAATGGAACTTTTTGGCCAAAATGCAAAACGCTATGTGTTGCAGAAAACTAACACTGCACATCACTCTGAACACACCATCCCCACTGTCAAATATGGTGGTGGCAGCATCATGCTCGGGGGGTGCTTCTCTTCAGCAGGGACAGGGAAGCTGGTCAGAGTTGATGGGAAGATGGATGGAGCCAAATACAGGGAAAACTTGGAAGCAAACCTCTTGGAGACTGCAAAAGACTTGAGACTGGGGCGGAGGTTCACTCTCCAGCAGGACAATTACCCTAAACATAAAGCCAGGGCAACAATGGAATGGTTTAAAACAAAACATATCTATGTGCTAGAATGGCCCAGTCAAAGTCCAGATCTAAATCCAATCGAAAATCTGTGGCAAGATCTGAAAACTGCTGTTCACAAACGCTGTCCATATAATCTGCCTGAGCTGGAGCTGTTTTGCAAAGAAGAATGGGCACGGATTTCAGTCTCTAGATGTGCAAAGCTGGTAGAGACATACCCTAAAAGACTGGCAGCTGTAATTGCTGCAAAAGGTGGTTCTACAAAGTATTGACTCAGGGGGCTGAATAATTACGCACACCCCACTTTGCAGTTATTTATTTGTAAAAAATGTTTGGAATGATGTATGATTTTCGATCCACTTCTCACGTGTACACCACTTTGTATTGGTCTTTCACATGGAATTCCAATAACATTGATTCATGTTTGTGGCAGTAATGTGACAAAATGTGGAAAACTTCAAGGGGGCCGAATACTTTTGCAAGCCACTGTATAGTCTTGTCACTAACCGTTCCTCAGAGGAGCTCACAATCTAATCCTTACCATAGCCATATTTCCATTGTAATCTAAATCCACTTTAGAGGGAAGCCAATTAACTTATCTGCATGTTTTTGGTATGTGGGGGGAAATCTAAGTGCCCGGAGGAAACCCACACAGACATGGGGAGAACATAATTTAATGCAAGATGTATGAACTAGGCCAAGCACATGAACTTCTTGTCAATTTTAATTGGCTGAATTCCAAGCAGCATACAATTTGCATACGTTTGTGAGTAAGCTGCCACCCATATTATGATGCTGGGACTGGAGTAAGCTGCGGGAGGAAACTGGTAGCCGCTGTAGGAAGCCACAGCAGCTGTAAGTGAAATCAGTCTCATGACACCCATATTACCCTCCTGGTAATTACATTGTGGGCTATGGTGGCTCCTAAATGAAAGGGAACCCGAGTTAATAAGGATATGGAGGCTACCATATTTATTTCCTAAACCTGTGCCTCTAATACTTTTAGCCATAGACCCTGAATAAGCATGCAGCAGATCAGGTACTCTGACTCAGCTGACTCAGGTTTTTCTGGATTAGCCATATGCTTGTTGGTGCCTATTTCATGTAGTGTATATGTTACGGCCAGAACACGAAGTCTGGCCACTTTGGGTTCTGGCCCGTCAAAACTAGAAGTGGCCGTCACACTGCAGCCAATGCCCGGAATGAATAAATTCCTTTTGTTAAAGAGAACCCGAGGTGGGTTCTAAGAATCCTAATTACACACAAAGGCTGGGTCTGCATGGAATGCCCAGCCTCTGTTGCTATACAGTTTCCCCCACAGGCCCGCCTGCGCTCTGCTTGCCCCCATATATCATACGTTGTACTAAGCGACACCCGGCGTGTCCATAGCCGGCTATTTACATTGCCACTGTCAGTTTCGCCTCTCCCCCATCTCCTCTATGTCGCCGCTCCCCTTCCCTCCCCGCTGATTGGAGCGGTGACATAGAGGAGGCGGGGGAGCGGCGAAACTAACAGTGGCAATGTAAACAGCCGGCTATCCACACGCTGCGTGTCGCTTAGCACAGCGTATGATTTATGGGGGCAAGCAGAGCGCAGGCGGGCCTGTGGGGGGAACTGTATAGCAACAGTATTCCATGCAGACCCAGCCTCTGTGTGCAATTAGGATTCTTAGAACCCACCTCGGGTTCTCTTTAAGGCTCTGGCCCCTGCCACCTCCTATTGACTTCGGTCAGCTGGCCAATTTATTCATCCTGGGTATTGGCCGCAGTGGCACGACCACTTCTAGCATTGACCGGACAGTATCCTTTAAGCAGAATCACACAGAAAATTGCAGGAGTTTCAAATTTCGAAAGATTGAAACGCTGCTGCGAGAACACCCTAGCTGCTCTAGCGCTTTGCAGATCACTGGTGATCGGTAACCGCAGGCAGCACAATCACCCTCAGTGTGAACCAGACCTAAGACAGATCTGTACTGCTACAAACCTATGCACTGTCTCTCCTGTGTGTTAGACACCTTCTAAATGAAGCTGCCAGGATTTGTGGTTTCAGAATGAGACATAAGTTCTTTTTGCACCCAAAAAAGTTCCACTTTGAAACTGAGACTACAGCTAGTTTATGTTTTGCTAATCAATGTTCATGTAGTTATGGAACACTTTTACATTTAGTCATGTGACTTCACCATCCTCCAAGCATGGATGCAGAGAGTCTTGCTGATGAAGAGAGTGAACTTAGTATCGGCAGGTGGTCTGAGCACTATCAGTACAACAGATTGGGCGCTAGTAGCCTGGTACACACCTTCAATCATAATTGGCCAATTACTGACCGATTTTACCACCTCCATGTAGTATGAGGGTCAACAGATATTGAATATTATGAGCAGATTGTGTAGGAAAGATTTCATAATACACGAAGGTGGTACGATTGGGTAGTGATTGGCTAATTATAATTGAAGGCGTGTACCAGGCTTTGGAGGAGTACTTATGGACTGGGAGCGCTCATTGAAGTTGAAAAGGTCAATAGAAAGGTTGGGTATTGGTAATGAGGGTAGAGACAAGACAAATAACATTTATATAGCGCTTTTCTCCTGGTGGACTCAAAGCGCCAGAGCTGCAGCCACTAGGATGCACTTTATAGGCAGTAGCATTGTTAGGGAAACTTGTAAGGTCTCCTACTGAATAGGTGCTGGCTTACTGAACAGGCAGAGCCGAGATTCAAACCCTGGTCTCCTGTGTCAGAGGCAGAGACCTTAACCATTACACCGTCCAGCCACTGGATGGTACACACTTTCAATTATGATTGGCCAATCACTGAACAATTTTACTACCTCCTTGTAGTATGAGAGTTTGTGCCTTATACCTCCTTTTAATGATTTTAAATGGTTTTACTCTATCTGGCTCCTCTTACCATCAAACTCAATCATCATAGTTGTCTACTCTTGATGGAGGAGTATATCCCCACTTATCTTCCTACTATAGCGAGTTAATTTGACCTGAGTGGGGACAGCATTGTTATCCCCACCTGCCTTTACAGTGGTCACCTGGAAGGCGACTCATGTTTGGGAATATAATTCCATATTCACTTACATTTCTATCATAATCAGTACATACTGCACTACTGGGGCTCCCGGTTTCTCTTATTTTTGTTTTACAATGATGGAAGTCTGAGCAAACTGTGATTCCCCCAAAAGCAGCATGTTGTACATTGCCGTCTGTGTAATTCCCCATTATAAATAGTTATAAACACATTAGGGGCTCACTACTGGAAAACTGGCAGACCACACACAGGTTGTTGCTCTAAGGCAGCCAAGAAGTATGTAGTAAGTGAAGTGAGGTCAGTAAGAGTAGCTGGTACCATGGTTGGTAGACAAGCTGAGGTCAAGGCAGGCTGCTGATAACACAGTCACTAAGTAAGTTGAGGTCACAACAAGGGCAGTGTTCTGTTAGATCCCACATACGTCTCCTTAGATTATAAATACAATTGAATGACAGGTGGCCATACACTGATCGATTTGCCATCAGATTCGACCAACAGATAGATCCCTCTCTGAACGAATCTGATCAGAGAGGGATCGTATGGCTGCCTTTACTGCAAACAGGTTGTGAATCGATTTCAGCATGAAACCGATCACAATCTGTGGTGGTGCTGCCGCTCTACTGTTTAAACTTCCTGCCGGGACAGGAAGTAGCCAGCCGGTAGCCGGAATCCTGCGGAGAAGAGACAGCGGTGACAGCGGGAACTCACGCCGGCCGGAGCAGGTAATGCGGGAATTCGAACGCCGCTATCGACGCACTCCCGACCCTCCGGCGATCGAGCAAAATCTTCCGCACGGATGGCTTGACGGGAACGATTGATTTCGGACGGAAATCAATCGTTTGCGTTTGCGCAACGATTTCACAGCAGATTCGATCACAGTGATCGAATCTGCTGTATATCGGCGGGAAAATCGTTAGTTGTATGGGCCCCTGAAAAAGACGTGGCACACAGACACTAACAAACTGTTGTACTGAATATGTTTAATCATTGGACAATAGCAAGAGAACTTACCGTATTTTTGGACTATAAGACGCAACTAGGTTTAGAGGACGAAAACCAGGAGCAAAAAATATACTAAACCTGGTGCATCCTTGGTGAAGGGGCATCTTGTGGATTATGCCCCATTTGTACCTCATGTTCTTTGTACCTCTTGTGTCTCCCTGTGTCCTCCGCTGTCCCCCTTGTGTCCTCCAGTGTCCCCCAGATGTCTGCCTCTTTCATTGGACAAGGAGGAAATCTACAGTGAAGTGAACCATAGGACATCCATTTGTGTGTTTTCTTCCCTTTCAGGTTTTTATTTATTTTTGGGAAAAATCTTTTTTATAATACATTTTGGATTTAAGAGACGGACCTATTTTTTTATGCGCATTTTCTTCTCAAGGAGACAACATTTTTTGAGGGTTTGTGGGAAGTGTGATGTAAGTGTGTATTTGGTACAATATTGGTTAATACAATATTATTATTATTATTATTTATTGTATTTATAAAGCGCCAACATATTATTCATCACTGGACAATAAATACATACAACGATACAAAGGATGACAAATGTAACAAGGTTATACAACACAGGGCAAACTTACACAAGGCAAACAGGATACAAAATACATGATCATGCGATTTTGGGCTGGGTAGGTAGGCCCATGTAATACAAGTATAAGGCAGTCATAGGAAAGGAGCTCATGATCATGTAGAATGCACTAGGGAAGGGAGGACTCTGACAAAGGCTTACAATCTAAGTGGAGGGGAAATGGATACACTAGGTAGGGCTGTAGAATAAGTATTCAGTAGAGAGCTACTGTGTGGTAGGGGGTGGGTAGGCCATCTTGAAGAGGTGGGTTTTGAGGGCTTGATTGAATGTGTTGAAGGAGGAAGCAAGTCTGATGGGCGGTGGAAGGAAGTTCCAGAGGGTAAGGGGGGCTGTTGAGAAATTCTGCAGATGTGCATAGGAGTGGGAAATGCGCAGGGTATTAGGTGAAGGTCAATGGATGACCGGAGGGGACAGCCTGGTGTATACCTGTGAACTAGGAGATGTAGGTAGAGAAGGTTTTGTGCACAGAAAATCTATGAGATGTAGATAGAGAAGGTTTTGTGCACAGATTCATAGGCCAGACATAGAATCTTGAAACTTATCCTGAATCGGATAGGGAGCCATTGTGGGGATTTACAGAGGGGGTATGTGGAAGCGGAGCAGTTAGAAGTATTGATAAGTCTGTCAGCCATGTTCATAACTGATTGAATGTGCGCAATGCGATTCAAGGGGAGGAGGCCAGACAGAAGGGAGTTTCAGTAATCAAGACAGGAGATGATCAGGGCATGGGTGAGCAGCTTGGTAGTGTCCAAGGTGAGGAAGGGGTGGATCTTGGAGATATTACATGCTGAATTGACATGTGTTAACTCAGGAATATTAAATAAACTCTCTTAATCTAGCGCTCCTCTATGTACATTATGTAGAATCCTTTTCCAGTGGGATAAGGGGGAATCCCCACAATTGAGGACAGCACCAAGGTGTTATTGCTAGAAGGCAGTCTGCATCTGTAGCACCACCCAGGTCTCGTACTTATCCAAAGTTCATTAATTGTTGACGATGTAGATCTGCGTCTTGTCGGCCTAGATGAAGATGTAAGTCTACATGCTCAGCACATTAAGTGGTTTAAGTCCAGCTCTAGGAAAAAAATACAGTATTTAGTATTGGATAGTGTGGCAAGGGGTTAGAGTCTTTTTTTGATTGTATTGATGTCTTGTGTCCTCATCTGTAAAATTCTTCATCACATCGTAGAGAGGAAGTGGGGATATTTCTTGAAAAGTGACAGAAACAGCAGTGAACTATTTTTCTTAACTGGATATATTTTTTTCAGCCTGAGGAAGAACTAGGATTCCTAACTTCTAATTGCACTTCCTCATTTCCTCTACCTGGGGAAAACCAGTTGCCACAAAGCTCCGTGGATGACTAAGGCACAGAAGATTAGGGCAATGTCTCTAGTGGGGACACAAACAACAATAAAGTATCCCAAGATCTTTTAATCCTTTTCCATATTATCCAATATAAAAATTCTATTTAAAGAAAATCTGCATCCTAATGAGGCTTCCCCCATCCTCCCAAGCCTTAGCGATCTAGTGCTGGAAGCCCCCGAATGTCGGTAAATATTTATCTACCGCGATTGAGCGCAGTAGCACCTGCAATATTTACCTTCCCCAGCCTCAGCGCAGGTGCAGTAGCGGCTCTCCAGCCGAGCCAGACTTGCGCCTGCACAGTAGAACAGCCCCGAACTGGAGCACGAGCGGAGAGCCGCTACTGCTCCTGCGCTGGAGCCATGGAAAGTAAATATTATTAGTACACAGCAGACGGCCTTTGTCGGCTGTGGGTTGGGGAATCAGTGCAGGATTGCTGAGATTTAGGAGGATGGGGAAGCCTCATTAGGATCCAGAGGGTCCCCCCTCCAAATGTAAGTATCCCCCAGAGCGTTTTATGACAGAGTCTCTGGAGTGGTGTTTTAAGAAGGCCATAATGTACATTATGGTGTATTTAGCGGGTGCTTTAAAGTGTAACTGTCGGGCATAAAATCAAAAATCAATCCTTTATTTTTATCTGGTAAACAAGTAATAAGGATGCTAACCAGGCAATCCAAAAGTTAAAATCTCTATTACTTTTCTTGTTGATAAATGATCATTCCCCAGTTTACCTGACTCTTATTTGGTACATTGCCGCACAAAGGAAGTTGCAGGGCATGCTGGGTTGTCTTTTTTTACTTCTTTATTTCCCCTGAGACTTAAGTAATGTACAGAAGCAAAAAAAGGACAACCCAGGATGCCCTGCAACTTCCTTTTTGCGGCAACGTACCAAATAAGAATCAGGCAAACTGGGGAATGATCATTTATAAACAAGAAAAGTAATAGAGATTTTAACTTTTGGATTGCCTGATTAGCATCCTTATTACTTGTTTATCAGATAAAAATAAAGAATTGATTTTATGCCCGACAGTTACACTTTAAACTCTTTTTATTCACTACATTAAATCCTGATGGTTTTGGCTCTGCGTAGATACCCTGCATCACTGCTGTGTAGCAATAAAATCTGCACCGCTTCGTACAAGGTTGGTGAAACAATTGTTCCGTTATACAGAAATAGAAAAGTGTTCATAGAGGCATGAGGGTGCTTCATCCAAGCTTTTCACACCTATGAATATTCACACTATTACTGACACCCAGAGACAGAAGACAGGATGCTTGTGTTCACAGAGTCACACCCACCCACAGGAAGCATCACGAGGAGGAATTAAAGCAATAGCAGCCGCTCAAAGGAAATACTGAGTGTCTAAATATATACAGCAAGGTTTAACGGCTTCTTTAAGGGAGATGGTGGATCGACTTCTCAGGAAACACTGAAATTTAACGGAATAGCAGAAAAGCAAACTCAAATTCTCTCAAAACAAGCCAGTTAGGAGAAAGGATCCAATATGTTCTTTTGATCTGATTTTCAGTGAATACAGGTTCGCTGGGTTTAGAGGACAGATTTATGAACGTTTGATAAGTACAGCTGTGATTTCCTGCTGTTAAGGTGCACCTTCACCACTCGATATTGTGGCCTGATCAATCAGTGCCACAACATAGTCGCATCTGAAACTGGTCAAAATGATTGATCGGACAATGCTGAAAATTCTGGGTTGCAAGTGCTCAATCAAGTGTGCGGCAGAGAAGTAGCTATGGGTGGGGACATATGTCGCAGCACTGTGAGGGTGCTCAGCATGGCCATTGCACCCCCAGGTGCATGAGAAAGGCTCGCTGGCTGCCCGAAGTGCACCTGCTTCTCTCCCTCACTCTGCAGAAGCATTAACAGCAGCAGAATAAGGCTATCTAAAGTGGGCACATCTGGCTATTTAAACATGGTGAAGGAGGGCACATCTGGCTAACTAAAAGAGCTCACATTTGGCTATTTAAAGGGGGGAGCATCTGGCTATCTGCTGAGGGGGCACATATAGCTATCTAACTAACTTTTGACTCCACCCATGACCACATTCTGATGTGTGGCCATGCCCATATTGTCCAGAGGGGGGCGTGAAAACTGTCTTTGTCCCCGTGCGCTGAAAACCCTAGCTACGCCTCTGTGCAGCGGTAATGGGAACCACTAGCCGGTGACACAAGCCCCCCCCCCACTCCCCTCTATGTGCCAGTGTGCAGTATAAGACTCTCACCAGTCTGCGACCACGATTCCTAGCCCCCTCCGGTGTTCAGCATCACCGTGAGCATCCTGCACCACATGGCACTAGATGCATGTGTGACATCACTACTACACTCGTTGAGTGCTATGTTGTACAGGCGCTTGCGGTGACACTGAACACGGAGGAGGCCAATTTTATAGGTTCTGATCCACCTGCATTGCATTGGCAGGCAACAGATCCCTCTCTGATCAGATTTAATCAGAGAGGGATTTGTCTCATGGTCGATCTATCCATACATCAAGTGATAAGTCCTTGAGACATAAAGCAACACACAAATTAGCCACATGGAGATTGCCAGCATATAAAAAGTTACTTTGGTACATGAAAGAGAAGCAGCGCACCTTCCTCTTGAAATGCTTTTATTTGGGCAGTCTGCCCACAGCCAGCGTATATGACATAGAAAACAAGAGTTGTCAAACCTGGATCCACGGAGGTGCAGAGGTGAATAGGGAAGAGGTGACCAGGGGATGTGTGGACGGCACTACAGCCGGTTCACGCCGTCTGGCGCTTGCTGGGGGAGGGGGGGCTTGTGTCACCGGCTAGTGGTTCCCATTACCGCTGCACAGAGGCGTAGCTAGGGTTTTCAGCGCACGGGGACAAAGACAGTTTTCACGCCCCCCTCTTGTTTTCTATGTCATATACGCTGGCTGTGGGCAGACTGCCCAAATAAAAGCATTTCAAGAGGAAGGTGCGCTGCTTCTCTTTCATGTACCAAAGTGTTTCAGTTTGTGCTATGCACTAACCCAAGCCTGCTGCACTTCTCTGTGCTTGGACTGGCAGCCTAGGAACGCAGGTGTGAATGTATGAGGTGAAGCTGCTGCAGGCCTATAGGAGCTGGCTCTACCCCTTGCTTAACCACTTGATGACCCACCCTTTACCCCCCCCCTTAAGGACCAGCGCTGTTTTTAGTGATCTGTGCTGGGTGGGCTCTACAGCCCCCAGCACAGATCAGGGTGCAGGCAGAGAGATCAGATTGCCCCCCTTTTTTCCCCCCTATGGGGATGATGTGCAGGGGGGGTCTGATCTCTTCTGCCTGCGTGTGGCTGGCGGGGGGGGCACCTCAAAGCCCCCCTCCGCGGCGAAATTCCCCCCTCCGTCTCCTACCTGCTCCCCCCCCGGAGATCGGGGCTGCACAGGACGCTATCCGTCCTGTGCAGCCAGTGACAGGACGTCCCCTGTCACATGGCGGCGATCCCCGGCCGCTGATTGGCCGGGGATCGCTGATCTGCCTTACGGCGCTGCTGCGCAGCAGCGCCGTACAAATGTAAACAAAGCGGATTATTTCCGCTTGTGTTTACATTTAGCCTGCGAGCCGCCATCGGCGGCCCGCAGGCTATTCACGGAGCCCCCCGCCGTGATTTGACAGGAAGCAGCCGCTCGCGCGAGCGGCTACTTCCTGATTAATCAGCCTGCAGCTGGCGACGCAGTACTGCGTCGCTGGTCCTGCAGCTGCCACTTTGCCGACGCATGGTATAAGCGTGCGGTCGGCAAGTGGTTAAAAAGCTGAGTGCCAAGTGACTTTTTTTCCTAGAGTGTACCATATATCAAAAGTTACGCCCATCAGTCTTCAAAGTCCTTGAGATATTGTTACAATTCTCCCTGCATTTTTTCACGGCATCAGTGCCACGGTAAAGAAAGATGTATGAAAGCTTCCTGCAGTGGAAACTAACAAGAACAAGCAGCGTTTGAGGCTTTTCTTCCATTAACTTGTATTAGTAGCAAACCATTCAGGTTGCTGATAGCAATGCAGAGCAGTTCAGGCAGTGATAAAGGCTGGGACCCACTAGAGCGGGGGGTTTTTTTAGCTTTAAGGGAGCGCTTTAAATTGCTAGCAATTTTCCTAAACACTCTGCCGATGTAAATAGATGGGACAGATTCCATTAGAGCAATTGCAATTAGGGAAATCGCAATCGCAGGACATGCAGCATTTTGGTAGTGTTTCCATATTGCGATAGCACTTTTTTAGTGGGTTCCAGGCCTTTCGCTTATTTCCACTTTATAGGTGTGGAAAGTGTGGTGGTCGCTGTTAACCAGACTGATAAATCAACGGAAAATTTAAAAGCACCATGAACCTTATCGCAGTTGCTTTGCATGGATGCATTACAGCAGTTATCATGCATTATTAATAATAATGGTTTAGGTTTTTTTTTTAACCCTCCTGGCGGTAACCCCGACCTACACTCGGGGTAGCCGCCACAGAGGGTTTCTCTGCTTCCGGAGGGATTTTTTGAATTACATTTGCTTTAGCCTTTGTAGCTAGCACTTCGCTAGCTACCATTGTCCCCAAGTCCCTCCGCTCTTTTTTGATTGCCCCCGATCGCCCCCGTTATATGTACCCCCCCCCCCCCCCCCCCCGATTCTGTGATGGCGCAGCCTCTCCAATCAGTTTCAGGCTTTGCTATAGGGAGGATCAGGATTGCCCATGATGTCATGTCCGACCATCGCCATAGCGACGACTGAAGCTCATTGGGGAGGTTGCGACTCTTGCGGGATTGCGGCTAGGTAACGTATAGCGGCGGCGATCGGGGGGGGGATCAAAAGGGTGCGGGGGACTTGGGGGACAATGGTAGCTAGACTAGTGCTAGCTACAAAGGCTAAAGTAAATTTAATTTATAAAATCCCTCCCGCGGACGCAGCCTCAGAAACTGCGCACTGCCAGGGAGGTTAAGGCGTCACGCCAATGTTTTCCAAGCTCACTGCAGGCATTCTCAGTGCTCAGTTGCGTTGCAAAATAATTGCATTACTGAGCTCATGAAATTTATTTTTTAGATCTTTGCCTGGAATTGGCAAAGAAAATGGCAAGAAAAAGAGCGCCTCAGTGCGCGTGTGAATTAATAGTTCCAGGTAAATGTCATTTTTGTTGAGAACCAAGCAGCTACTTTCTGTCACCTCTATACAATATAAAAATGATAGGCAAACATTATACCCCCGATGAGTCACAAGGCAGTGACGAAATCGACAGGCCGGAGGTTGGGCGAACCAGGAAGTGGATGGCGGAAGGCGGCGGTGCAGACGGGTCCAGTGGAGGAGTGGGAGATGAGGGAACAGGGGAGAGCCCACTAAACTCTATGTGTATATAAACGCCTGGATAATGTGAGTTTATTTTAAAATAAAAGTTTTATGAGTTTTTACGGTATCACGCTATGTAAGCCATTTCTTTGAGGTTTAAGCAAGGAAAGGGTGGAAAGTGGATGTGATCCAGAGGCTTGTGTTTAAAGAGACACCAGGACCCTGAGGCACCGAGGCTCCTGGATTTGTGCATGGTTGGCCAGTCTAACAGTGGCCAACACATCTGGTGAGTTTGTATGCTGTCGGGTGTCTATGGTGGAGGTGACGCACTGGATCAAAAATATATGGACTGTTTGTAGTAACAGGAGGTTAAACGAATATATATAAACATTATACCCCACTCACGTTGATGGAACTAGGACCTGCAGAAGCCTACAGATTTATCCAGGCATTGAAAATTAGTAACAAGGACTTTTCTCTGTGCAATGAATTGCTCATATAAGAAGATGATAAATCCTCCCTGAAGATGCTTTCCTGATCCTTCTCCGCAATCTCACTGCAGCACAGGGACCCTCGAAAGCCAGCTTGCCAACTCTTGCACATGCCCAGTAGCTCTGTCCTGCTCTGCTTTCTTCAGAGACAGCTGGGCCTTATCGGGTGCACTCTACTGCGCAGGCGTGAGCTGTTTGTGATCAACCAGTAGCACAAACCCAATCGGGCTCCGGCAGAAACAGCTGAGCCCGATTGGATCTGTGCTCCTGCGGGACGGAGCTGGAACTGGAGACTGCGGAGGAGGACGGGGAAGCCTCTTTAGGATCCAGTAGCTTCTCTCTCCCACGGCGAGTTCCTACATGGGGGCACTTTTAAATCTCACATGATTACTTTAAAACTTTTTTTAAAGGACCACTCTAGAGAAAAAAAGTAAGCAGTTAAAATTTGACAGAACTGACAGGTTTTGGAGTAGTCCATCTCCTCATGGGGGATTCTCATGGTTTTCTTTGTTCTCTAAGGGCACGTTTCTACTACACTACGGCTGTACTGAAACCAAAGCACCTCAATGGAACAATTTCCATTGCGTGCTGGTTATCCGGAGCGGTGCAGAGTGATCAGAGAATCTGCAGCATGCTGCAGATTCTCGCATGCCCGCATCTCCTCCATTCGGGGGTTTCGGAATGGGAGCGGAAGTGATGCGTAGCCACATCGCAACCCTTCGGCTCCCATTCGCAAATGGAAATGGGCCCTTAAAGGTAACCTGAACTGAGTAAAATTATTTGAAATAAACACATGATGTAGCTGCAAATGAATATTACATACTAACCTCACCATCGGGTCCCCTCAGCAGCTCACCATTTTCTTCTTACAGTGATCCTTCCCAGTTCTGAAAAGATTTTCTCAGAACTGAAATATACCAGTTGCTGTCAGTTATATATCAGCTGCTGTCAGTTACAACTGAATGTGCAAGGTAATGTCTATGTTTCCTTATGGCTCAAGTAAGTGATATTACAGTTTAACAGTGTTCTGACCAGAAAGCTGTTATGGGGTAATGGCCATTTTCAAAATGGAGGACAGAGAATTCCATCGATCACAGTGGACAAATGGGACGCAGGAGAGGAGAAAGAGATTGATGAGCAGACTACATGGGAGGCAAGTATGACCTGTGTATGTTTTGACTTTTTATTTTCAGTTCAGGTTCTCTTTAAAGTAAACCTCCAGACTACAAATCTACTCAGCAGCACTTTCTTTAACAGTTTCACAGCATCAGAACTTTGTTTTTCTCACCCAAGCCTAATTTTTAGCTGCACAGACTAAAACTGCCCAGGCATTTTTTTTCCCCTGATGCTGTGCAAAGCATGATGGGATTTCTGATGTTATCGTTCTCATTCTGCAGTTTGGTGCAATTTTTTTTTGTAATTTTGAATTTGAGATTTGAAGCCTAGCGAATGCAGCTGGGAGGGATGATCAGGACACAGGACAGTTGGAACTGTCTCATGCTCCGTCACCTCCTTTCAACCAAAAATATGGCTGCCTCCATTAAAAAGATGGCTGCCCACATGAAATCCCAAACATTTGCCTGTTCTTTTAAAACAAGGTGGGTAAGAGATTATATTACCTATCTATTTTAATTAACTTAACTAATGTAACTTAATGACAGCATGTTTGTTTAGGCTAAAATTCCCCTTTAAAGAGAACCTGTACTGAGTAAAATTATTTAAAATAAACACATGAGGTAACTTCAAATGAACATTACATAGTTACCTTGCCATCAGTTCCTCCCAGAAACTCACCATTTTCTTGTGACAGTAATCCCTTCCAGTTCTGACAACATTTTGTCAGAACTGAAATATATCAGTTGCTGTCGGTTATATATCAGTTGCTGTCAGTTACAGCTGAGAGGAGAACTGATGTGTCCATGTTTCCTTATGGCTCAAGTGGGTGATGTTACAGTTTAACTGTGTGCTGACCAGAAAGCTGTTATGGTGTAATGGCCATTTTCAAAATGGAGGACAGAGAATTCCATTGATCACAGTGGACAAACAGGACGCAGGAGAGGAAAAAGACACTGAGGAGTAGACTACACGGGAGGCAAGTATGACTTATTTTGACTTTTAATTTTCAGTTCAGGTTTTCTTTAAGCATTTCCTGAACGGCAGTTGCTAAGTCTAGCTGACAAAATAGTGTGCAAGTGAGTAGGGAGGCCGGCTGGTATCTTACTATTTTGGCAGTTAAACTGCTGATGCTGTTGAAAACAAAGAAAACCCTGAAAATCCCCCATGAGGAGATGAACTGGCCCAAAACCTGTTGGTTCCGTCAGATTTTAACTTCCTTCTTTTTTTCGCTGGAGTGGTCCTTTAAAGGAAAGTGGATTTTCGCCAATGAAACAAAAATTGATGAAGAGACAAATTAAACTCAAAAGTAAGAGGTTACTGGAGGATGTGTACAACCTAACAGAGTACTAGTTGTCTTAAAGGACCACTATCGCGAAAATAGTACAATTTTAAATATATGTACACACATACAAATAAGAAGAATGTTTCTTCCAGAGTAAAAAGAACCATAAATTCATTTTCTCCTATGTTGCTGTCACTTACAGTAGGTAGCAGAATTTGACAAAACCGACAGGTTTTGGACTAGCCCATGTCCTCATGGGAGATTCTCAGGGTTTTGTTTATGTTCAAAAGTACTTCGTGAAATGCAGTTGCTCTGTCCAACAGCCAAAATAGTGTGCAGTGAGCAGGGAGGCTGGCCAGCACTTTTTGTACAAATCCTTTTCAGGGAGTGTCTTTATAAAAAAAATAAAAGCCTTGCTGAGAATCCCCCAGGAAGAGATGCACTAGCCCAAAACCTGTCGGTAATGTCAGATTTCTACTAACTACTGTAAGTGACAGCAACATAGCAGAAAAGTAATTTATGGCTCATTTTACTCTGGAAGAAACATACTTATTTGAATATATTGACATATATTTTAAATTTTACTATTTTCGCGATAGTGGTCCTTTAAGTAAATCACACAAAAGGTCTGTTTGTAAAGCTACGGACATGCTGCCACCTGCTGGAAAAAATAGGGATGGTTTAACAGGACCACCAGATCACTTAAAACAGATAAAATCTATCTTGTAATTACAGTTTCAAAGCCTAACCTGTTTGAAATAGTCACTCTAAAGATTTTGCTAACAGAACATTTTCAGTTCACTAGTTCAGGGGTGTCCAAGCCTATTAAGCCAAGGGCTAGATCAACGTTCTCGAGAATGTAAGGGGGCCAAACTAGCAGGGTTGTGGAGTCAGTACAAAAATAATCCGACTCTCCAACTGCAGGTACCCAAAAATTGCTTCGACACCACAGCTCTGCAAACTAGCGAAATTAAACAGAATTTTTGCTGATTGGCGTTAGGTGCACTATGCCTGTGACATTTTGTTAAAGCCTTTCCATAGCATACATACACTGCATTTAGCACAGTGGCAGCTGCTTATCAGTGGCTATTACTGCTGCTGGCCCCTGCATGCTGCATGGAATTAACAACTGTAGAGAGCTTTAATTTTTTTGGCCTCATGTATCCTTTAAGTGTATCCTGGGAATAAACAAAATGCATCTGATTGGCAGAGCGGAGGGTGTGTGGAGAGGCATACAGTTCTAATAGACCCGCTATGTATTTGGGCCCCATGTGGTGTAGAGCCTTGAATGTCAGCAGGCAGATCTTAAAGGATACTGCAGCCGAAAGGCTAGCTTTATAGCATGCTAGCTTTATAGTGGAGCCGCTGAAGCGCACACGCAGGAGGCGGGGGAGTGTCCGTACTTCTGGCGTCATGATGCGACGCCAGAAGCGAAGATTACAGGACATACTGCGCATGTGCGGCGCAGTATGTCCGGGTCAGGGGTCAGGAGAGTCGGCCAGTACTGGGAGCTGTGGCTGACGAGTGGGACCCGACGGCAGGGAGCGATGAGTATGTCCTTTTCTTTACCTACACAATGCAGGTTTTATCTCGCTGGCTGCAGTATCCTTTAAAGAGAACTTGAACTGAAAATAAAAGTCAAATTAACCATACACAGGTCATACTCACCTCCTGTGTAGTCTACTCAATCTTTTCCTCCTCTCCTGCGTCCTATTTGTCCACTGTGATCAATGGAATTTTCCATCCTCCATTTTAAAAATGGCCATTACACCATAACAGCTTCCTGGTCAGCACACTGTTAAACTGTAATATCACCCAATTGAGCCATAGGGAAACATGGACATTACTTTGCACAGTCAGTTGTAACTGACAGCAGCTGAGATATAACTGACAACAACTGGAATATTTCAGTTCTGACAAAATATTGTCAGAACTGGAAGAGATCACTGGAAGAAGAATATGGCGAGCTTCTGAGAGTAACTGATGGTGAGGTTAGTATGTAATATTCATTTGCAGCACATCATGTGTTTATTTTAAATAATTTTCTTCGCTTCAGCTTCCCTTTAAGATGGATTCTCCATTTTACTGGCAACTAGTGAAGAGTTTGAAGTACTGGGGAGATGTGTGAGCTGCGGGAGGCATTGGCTAGGAGTCTGGCTGCTGCATTCTGAACTAGTTGTAAGGGGCGCAGAACTTTATCCAGGGATCTGATGAATAGGGCATTGCAGTAGTCCAGACAGGAGGATACAAATGCAGAGTAGGAAGGTCTTCAGCTGGGATAAAGTGTTAATTCTCACTAGATTTCTCAGATGGAAGAAGGAGGACAGTTGACACCTGCTGTCTGAGTGTTAGCTTTCCGTCCATCACCACCAGGTTTCACATATGCAATTAACTTTTTCACCTGAGATTTCTCCTAGGAGACAATTTCCATTTAAACTAACGTTGCAGAATTTTACAATTGAAAAAGTACCCAAAAGTTAGTGAAACAGTATGGTCAATTTTTTTTTTTTGAGTATCTTCTTGCTTGCTGGAGGCTTAAAGGGATACTGTAGGGGGGGTCGGGGGAAAATGAGTTGAAGTTACCTGGGGCTTCTAATGGTCCTCTGCAGACATCCTGTGCCCGCGCAGCCACTCACTGATGCTCCGGCCCCGCCTCCAGTTCACTTCTGGAATTTCAGACTTAAAAGTCTGAAAACTACTGCGCCTGCGTTGCCGTGTTCTAGCTCCCGCTGATGTCACCAGGAGCGTATAGCACAAGCCCAGTATGGTCTGCACCTGTGCAGAGCCATCAGAATTCGCATACCGCTATGCAAATCGCATACAATGTATTTAATAGGAAATTCGCATGCGGTTTGGGTATGCGAATTTTCATGCTAATTCGCATGCGAATTCGCATAGAAACAATGGAAAAATCACACCAGCACTGCCTTGGTTAAATTCACATACATCGTCATCCATGCGAATTCGCATAGACCTGCATGCGAAATTCGCATCCGCATGCAAATTTTTCCTGTGATGATTCCCACCGCACAAGTGGAAATGCAGCCTAAAAGGCAAGTTTTGAAAAAATTACCCAGGAGAAAGTGAATTGCATATGGCCCTGTCTTTATACTGCACAGCATTTCCCCCTATTGCTAGTTGGAAGTGGGCAGTGGCGTACCTACCGTCAAGCGGCAGGGGCGGCCCGCACCGGGTGTCTTCATGCTAGGGGGTGACACCCGGAGTCCTGTGTTGCCGTCCCTGCCGCTGCCCTGTGTTGCCAAATTTTACACCCGCCCGCTGCCCCCCCGCGGCCATCCCCGCTGACACCCCACGGCCGTCCCTGCTGACACCCGCCCGGCCACGCTGTCAGGCAGCAGGAGCAGCCCAGCTTCAGACCTCCGACCAGCCGGCGACCACTTTGCGGGCGCTAGGACCTAGCGGACACCGCACTGATATGCGGAAGTGACATCACTTCCGCATATACAGCGTGGTGTTCACCGAGATCGGTGCGCCCGCTCTAACTGGTCGCCGGCTGATACTGAGGTCTGAAGTTGGGCTGCTGGTGAGTGAAGGGCACCGGGGGTCCCTGTCGCTATCTAACCTGGGGGGCACCTGTCACTATCTAACCTGGGGGACACCTGTCGCTATCTAACCTGGGAGGGTCCCTGTCGCTATCTAACCTGGGGGGTCCCTGTTGCTAACTTGGGGGGCACCTGTCGCTATCTAACCTGGGGGGGTACCTGTCGCTATCTAACCTGGGGGGGTCCCTGTCGCTATCTAACCTGGGGGGTCCCTGTTGCTATCTAACCTGGAGGGTCCTACTATCTAACCTGGGGGGCACCTGTCGCTATCTAACCTGGGGGGTCCCTGTCGCTATCTAACCTGGGGGGTCCCTGTCGCTATCTAACCTGGGGGGTCCCTGTTGCTATCTAACCTAGGGGGTCCCTGTCGCTATCTAACCGGGGGGTCCCTGTTGCTATCTAACCTGGGGGGTAGCTGTCACTATCTAACCTGGTGGTCACTATCTAACCTGGGGGTCGCTGTCACTATCTAACCTGGGGGGGGGTCGCTGTCTAACCGGGGGGTCCCTGTCACTATCTAAACTGGGGGTTTATGTCACTACACACACTGGGGGTCGCCAGTCACTAACTGAACTGGGAGCTCCTGTCACTACCTAAACTGGGGGGCACCTGTCACTACATACACTAGGGGCTCCTGTCACTACCTAAACTGGGGGGTACCTGTCACTAACTGAACTGAGGGGCTCCAGTCACTAATTGAGCTGGGGGGCTCCTGTAACTACCTAAACTGGGGGGCTCCTGTCACTACCTAAACTAGGGGGCATCTCTCACTGCCAGCCCAACATAACCACCAGCCAACCAGCCCAGAATAACTGGCAAAAAGGCCACAGCATCACCACCAGTCAGGCTAGCATTTACTTCAACCAGCCAGCCCAGCCACAGCATCACCGCCAGCCAGCCCAGCCACAGCATCACCGCCAGCCAGCCCAGCCACAGCATCACCGCCAGCCAGGCCACAGCATCACTGCCAGGCCTTTCAGCCCACACATCATCCCCAATCCAGACAAAAATAGTAATGCCAGCCAGGCACAGCAGCCAGTAGAGGATAACTCAGAATCCAGGTGAGAGGTGTCTACCATATTAAGGGGGCATTCTGCCCATTTATGTGAAATGCTGTCTATTTATGTGCCTCATGACTGCTGAATTTGTCTTGTTGGGGGACTCATGGTTACTGGATTTGTCTTGTTGGTGGCCTCATGATTGCTGAATTTGTCTTGTTGGGGGCCTCATGATTTGTTGGAGGCCTCAAGATTGCTGAATTTGTCTTGCTGGGGGCCTCATGATTGCTGAATATGTCTTGTTGGGGGCCTCAAGATTGTTGAATTTGTCTTGCTGGGGGCCTCATGATTGCTGAATTTGTCTTGTTGGGGGACTCATGATTTAATGGGGGCTTCAAGATTGCTGAATTTGTCTTGTTGGTGGCCTCATGATTGCTGAATTTGACTTGTTGGGGGCCTCAAGATTGCTGAATTTGTCTTGTTGGGGGCCTCAAGATTGCTGAATTTGTCTTGTTGGGGGCCTCAAGATTGCTGAATTTGTCTTGTTGGGGGCCTCATGATTGCTAACTGTGAGACTATGGGAAAAGCTGAATCATCATCATATGAGACAATAGCATTAAACCTACTTTTTTTTTTAGCTTTTTAAAACCGAAAACTGGGGGGGTTCTAAAAAAAAATACATTTTTCAGGAGTAGGATGGATGAAATTGTTTATCTTCACAGTTTATTTTCAACTTGGATTTTCCATAATGTTCATGTATGAGTTCAAATGTTTGTATTTAGTTTAAATTGCTGTTGGCACTTTGCGATAGATACGTGACTTTTCGCCACCACTGTCCTAATCTAATGTCCCACCATTGCTAAGTTCATGTAACTTGTCTCCACCCGTGACCACACCCACATTTTAGTCTATGACCACACATTTTTCGCGCAACGTAGCCCCAATTACGGGGGGGGGGGGGTGACTGTGGATAATCAGCACCGGGTGCCAAATACCCCAGGTACGCCACTGGAAGTGGGTTAGACTTTTGTCCATCATGTGTGGACTGCCCACCTCCAACACCTCTGTTTTGTCAGAGTTCAGCCTCAACCAGGTAGAGTTCATCACATTTTGTAATCCCACTAGACAGGCATTAATAAATGCTGATGGGTCTTGTGTACCAGGCTTGAAGGACAGATACTGTAGTGTGTTGTCCGCACAACGATATCCTAGGCCAGTGATGGCTAACCTTGGCACTCCAGCTGTGGTGGAACTACAAGTCCCATAAGCCATTGCAATACTCTGACAGCTCTAAGCATAACTCGGGGAGGCAGAGGCATGATGGGATTTGTAGTTTTGTCACAGCTGGAGTACCCATCACTGTCCTAAACCATAGTTCTGGGCTATTTTGCCCACTGGGAGCATGTAGGCTACAAAGAGTAATGGTTGGTGATGGCACAAAGTCCCCAGTTAACCAGAGGCGTGTTGACCATGTAATCTTTTGGAGAGTCACAGCTAAACAACGGAGCAAAACAGGAGGAAACTGAGGGACCTGTTAAGGCTTCGGGGAGTTGGTAGAAGCCTCTGTTAAGTAAATTAAAACATTTTTCTCCCATGACCGGTTTACTTTAAGGTGCATTATTGAGCATACAGGGGCGGGCGATCAGTCCATACTGCTCCTACTTACCTGTTTGCCTTTTTGTGTTAATAAACTGTACTTTTAACTAGGGCTGTGGAGTTGGTACAAGTCACCCGACTCAGACGCCTTAGCTTATGAAACCACCGACTCTGCCTCGAGGTACCCAAAATTGCTCCGACTCCTTGACTCAGACTCCTTAGTCTGTTACTTTACCAGGGCTGAGGAGTTGGTACAAAAATTCTGATTCCAACTCCTCAGTTTATAAAACCACCGACTCAGACTCCAGGTACCCAAAAGTGCAACTCAATCCCTATACTGTCACAGATTAAGAAGTGCTTAATAGGGGGGGCGTGGCTTGCGCATGGCCGAGTGAGGAAGCAGACTTGCGGAGCTCCCGCTGCGATACCAGCTATATATATCACCTAGCAAACCCAGAAGCAGATGTAACCCTTCATGGGACCCTCCAAACGTAAAGGGAACAGGAAGACCCCAGCCCGCCACAGTTCTGCTCATATTCTCTGCTTCCTGAGACCTTTAGAGAGAAGATTGGCAGAGGCGGAGGATTCCAATATGGCGTCGCCACGCGGCCAGACACAGGCCGCATCTCCTCCTACGCAGCAACAAAAGGGATCCTCTCCCAAATCGCCTCAAAACAGCAAAGCTAACAAGCATCCTAACTCAGGTCCGTCATCTCCAGCGGCCTCGGAGGGAGCAGAGTCCTATCTGGAAGTAGACTTACATGATTACGTGCAATCTCTCCCAACGAAGGACGACTTTGAACGGCTCATAATCAGAATGGAGGCCTCATATAAGAAGGAGATGACAGACTTCAAACAAGAGGTGAACCAGATAGTCTCCAGAATAGAGGAGGTAGAAAAGAGACAAGAGAAGCTTGAAGCACGGCTTGATAAACAACAAGAATCCATCGATGGCAACGCTAAAAATATCACCGACATATTTCTCAAAATGGATGATACGGAAAACAGACACCGACGGAACAATATCCGAGTGCGGGGAGTTCCCGAGACCATAAAACCTGATGTCATGGCTACAGTAGAGGGAATCTTCAAACAAATACTAGGAGCCCCACAGGACCGGTCTATTGAAATAGACAGAGCCCATAGATCCTTAGGCCCTATGAATGTTGACCCCTCCAAAACACGAGATATCATATGCAGGGTCCATTACTACAAAGAAAAAGAGGCCATCATGGCGGCTGCCCGCACGCAAGGAAAATTCAACTACGATGGTGCAAAAATCCACCTCCTCTCCGACCTATCGGGCCTTACCCTGCAGCTTCGGAAAGCCACTCGTCCTCTCCTGGATGCCCTGCGAGAAAAAGGTATCCTCTACAGATGGGGCTACCCTTTCTCCCTGATCGTTAACCACGAAGGGAAGTCAGCAACATTCCGTTCACCAAGTGACCTATCTACAATGTGCGACACATTTGATCTCTCCACAGTAGCTATCACTGAATGGCCGCTATCACAACCACAGTCTTCAAAGCCGCAGGCGGAAAATTGGGAATCCGTACGAAGGCGTAATAATCGTCGCCAACGGTAGCCAGTATACGATGGACAAACCTACACCGGTTTATGTGTATCCCGTACTGTTTTCTACAACGCACTCTTAGTCTCATGGCAACTCTTAAGACTGCCTTATCTATCACACCCATACTTTTGCAGTACGGCATTTTCTGATGGAAAGCCTTATTTAACTATGCTGTACTAACAACTATGTAAATCCCCCTCTGTGTGAACTGCCTTATGCTTGAACATCCGCACCGCTTTGACCTTTTGGCAATATCCCCCCCAAATACTACTGGGCATACAGTGCCTTCAGGACCCACACCATCCACGATAGCCACGGAATGCCTAACTTGATACGTAGGGTATTCTCTGCTAGAGAGCCCGGACGCCTCCACACTACATACTGCTTTTATTCTCCCTATAGGAAATGATAATTGACCCTGTATCGGAGAACACTTTTGCTGAATAAGCCTTGCTATAATCAATATCTATGACGTCATGTTCTGCAGGAATTTATCATTGGACATTAGCAAATGTGCCCAGATGCTCATTGCTCAATATGTTGTAGGCTATTTGTAATAACCCCACGAATACTGAAACATTACTTATACCTTTGACAAACCAGGGGACTATGAACAATCTCCCCTTACACATCTCCAATACTGAGAGGATACCTATTTCTGTGAAAAATGACAAACTCACCATTTTTTCTACTTTTTCAGGTTAAGACATGAAGTGTTTATCACGTCCCAGTTTATATCAAGATGCCTTAGTACGGTGTTTGACCATGTTATTCCTCTTACTCATAATGAGCTAACTGTTCATATATTAACCTGTTATTACTAATATTTAGTTGTTCCAATTAAGTTAACCTATGCACTGGTTATTCCCATCACATTACAAGACCTGGGCTTACCCTGATCCAGGCTGTGACAGCTTGTTTTTACGAGATATATCTACCTGGAGTTGGGTGACCCAGAACGAGTTATAAAGTTGTCTGACTCAGGATCCATAGATCTACATGATTATTCCGGACCTGTAGGTTACACTCACTATTGTTTTGTTATCTTTTTGCTATAAATATAACCACATACTATCTCTACTTTGCCGGTGGACAGCGGGAGCCACCGGACATGCGTCTCCATGACTCGATGATCAGAACTGCGACAAAGAGCGTCATATATGTCGCTCCTCTCGCAGCAAGAAACAACTCTGATCCGCGACCTGGAGAATGGAACCTAGGTAAAAGGTTTATTGTTATTATATATCCCCCCCATTCTTCTTCTTATTTTTTCAGGCAATCCGTGAAATTAGTACCATCTCTTCCCCTCAAGCACCATCTCCCCTGAATACTCATAACAAGGTTTGTAGCTTTCTCAGTGATTTTTACCTGATAATCTTTAGATATATAGACTACCATGGCTGAATGTACAATTGCTTATTTTAATGTGAATGGATTCAACACGCCACAAAAACGTGCACAGGTTCTGTACCATTTTCATAAACAGAAGTTTTCTATATTAGCCCTCCAGGAGACACATTTTAGATCAGATACGATACCCCATATAAAATCAAATTGGTTCAATAAATGGTTCCATTGTACGAACCCAGAGGGTAGATCCAAGGGAGTTTCTATTGGTATCCATAAAAACTGTAACTCACTACTCAGACGAACTTAAGGATTCTCAAGGCAGATATCTGTTTCTTAACCTCCAGATCGGCAAAATTAAATATACTATTGCTAATATTTATCTCCCCAATCAAAACCAAAGCCAGAAACTCTCCTATCTTAATAAACTACTATCCTTTGCCAAAGGACATATCTTATGCGGAGATTTTAATTTCTGTATGACCCCACAATATGACTCCTCTTCCAAAAAATCTACAATCTCTAGATCCTTGCTATCCAATATCAAAAATAAGCTGAAATCCTGTTCCCTAGTAGATGTATGGAGAATTCTCCACCCCAATGAATACGATTACACACATTATTCCCATGTCCACAAATCCCACAGCCGTATCGACTACATCCTGGTTTCCCAATCTCTTTTGGATAAAAATATCCGCTCCACTAACAGACTCTGGTCTGACCACGCTCCGGTACAATTTTCATTTTACGTCGATAGCAAACATCAATCAAACCATCTTGGAGGCTAAACGACAATCTCCTTAAAGATCCCACCTGTATAAAAGATATTTAAAATACCATTACACACTTTATCCATGGTCATAAAGAAGATGAGACAGCCCCCAGTATTAAATGGGAAGCACTCAAATGCACCTTGAGGGGGGTTTTGATATCACATGGCACCAGGCTTAAAAAAGAAAAGGGAATTCACATATCAGATCTAATCACGAAAGTTGCTGATCTGGAGGATAAGCTTAAAGAGCGTATGAAGCGAGAATAAATCTCGCTTCAGACCTCATAGTTAGCAGGGGCATGTGTGCCCCTGCTAAACCACCGCTATCCCGCGGCTTAACGGGGGTCCCTTCACCCCCAAATCCCCTCCGTAAAGCAGGGGAGCGCTTCCGCATTGGGGCAGGGCTAACCGCCTCACCCCTGCCCCACGTGCATCTGTCAGCCGCGTATCTCCGCCTCTCCCCCACCCCTCTCAGTCTTCCTTCACTGAGAGGGGCGGGGGAGAGGCGGCTATGCGCGTCTGATAGACGCGACTGGAGATCAAGACTTGCGGGGGTGGGTTTGGGGGTGAAGGGACTCCCGTTTAGCGGCACGATAGGGGCGGTTTAGCAGGGGCATGTGTGCCCCTGAGTATGAGCTCTGAAGCGAGATTTATTCTCGCTTCAGAGTCTCTTTAAACACTCCCCGAATCCTTTAACAGAAACAGACCTTTCCAATACTCACCATAAACTCCTCTCACTCCTAGACGAACGCTCACTAGCTGACTGCATGCGACTGAAAGGTAAATTATATGAACGGGGGGGGGGGGGGGGAAATGTGGCAGACTCTTAGCTAGTTATCTTCACCCAAAACTAACAAACGCCTCTATCTTTACTACAACTCGTCAAGACTGCACTAAGGCCTACAAAACTTCAGAAATTGCCGTAACGTTTAGAAAATATTATGAAACCTTATACAACCTGAAGGGAAAGTACTGTGAAATGGACAGGGGCAGCCTCCAAAAGAAAATCAAGTCATATCTTGATAAGACCAAATTACCAACCATACCCCCTGATCTAGTCAAAGAATTAGAACAGGACTTCTCCCTTCAGGAATTGTTGGAGAGCATAAAATCACCTAAGTCAGGCAAAAGCCCTGGCCCAGATGGCTTCACTGGAGCCTTTTATAAGAAATTTGGCCACCTTTTGGCCCCTACTATGCTGACAGCCTTCAACCACATATCCCCAGATCAACCGTTCTCCCCACAGGCCCTCAATGCCCACATCACGGTTATACCAAAACCAGACAAAGACACCACCTTATGTGCCAACTACCGCCCGATCTCTCTTATCAATCTAGATTTAAAGTTCTTCTCTAAAATTTTGGTAGAAAGGCTTAAACCAATCCTCCCAAATATTATCCACAATGACCAAACTGGATTCGTAATGAAGAGAGAAGCCAGGGACAACACTCTTAAAACAGTATCTATTATACATAAAGCCCAGAAAACAAGAGTCCCCTTATGTATTATGTCTGTTGACGCGGAGAAGGCATTCGACAGGGTCCATTGGCAATTTTTGGAGGGTTCATTGAACCAACTGGGGCTAGGGCCCAAATTTATTGATCGAACAATGTCTCTCTATAATAACCCATCTGCCAATATCAAAGTAAATGGGACCCTGTCGGGTGCCTTCCAAATCCGCAACGGAACCAGACAGGAATGCCCCCTATCTCCCCTTTTATATGTAATATGCATGTAGCATCTGGCTGTAGCTCTCCGCAACAACCCCTCTATTCAAGGCATATCAGCAGGGGAAACTCCAGTTAAATTAGCTCTCTTCGCTGATGATCTCCTCTTATATATATCTAACCCACTGATCGCATTCCCAAGGAACTGACAGAATATGGGAACTTAAGCAATTTCAAAATCAATCTTTCTAAAACTGAAATTCTTAACATCAACCTATCTGAGCAGATGGTACAGAACCTGTCCGAGTCCTTTCCCTTCAAGTGGCAAAAAAGAAAACTCAAGTATCTGGGGGTCTACATCTCCAACAATCCACACGAACTATTCCAATTAAACTTCCCACCACTTGTCACCAAAATACGGTCTGACCTTGCTAAATGGAGACTACTACAATTATCTTGGTCAGGTAGAATACCTGTAATTAAAATGGATACTATGCCCAAATTGCTCTATGTTATGCAGGCTCTCCTAGTCAGTCTTCCAGGTTTTTTCCTCAAAAAGCTACAACTCCGCTTTTATGAAGTTTATATGGGACAAGAAACCCCATAGAATCAATTTTAAACTCTTAAGTCGCCCTAAGGAGGGAGGCGGCATGGGAATCCCTGACATACGCATATACTATTACGCAGTCATATTGACACAGATTTTAGAGTGGTTTCAAAGTAGAAACTCCAAACAATGGATTATGATAGATACTGCTTTTTCCTCTAGTGACCCAAGGGCCTTGTTATGGACCCCTTCTTCCCTCAGACAAAAAAAAAAAAAAAAAAAAAAAGGACAGCCTTAGCCCCACACTACCTTCTACAAGGATGGGATAATATTAGGAAATCCCATAAACTTTCCTCGGTACAAAGCCCTCTTACCCCACTTCTAGACAACCCATCCTTTGCCTTAGGTATGAACACACAGTCCATCTTGGGCTGGGATCAAAACTTTTGGCCACAGGTGAGACATATTACCTGCTCTACTGGTCTGAGGAACAGAGAGAACTTAGGAGACAAAACGGTGATCCAAGGAAACCGCTGGTTTATGTGGACCCAAATTACATCATTCTATAACTCCCTTAAATCCAAATCAGAAATTCTTAGAGGCATTACCCCTTTCGAAACCCTTTGCTCACCTACAGTTTCTACAGAACACAATATTTCCCTGTTATATACTGAATTGATATGTGCCAATAGCACACCACAACTGACAGCTTTGACTAACAAATGGGAAACAGACCTGGGATATGAATTAGAAAGGGAGAAATGGGAAAAGATTTTCACCTTCACTCATAAAACTACAATCTCTACATCCTTTCAAGAACGCAACTATAGGATCTTTGCTAGATGGTACAGATGCCCTTCTCAGACAGCCAAATTTAATCCTCAAAACTCTGACCTATGTTGGAGATGCCAACTTGAAAAGGGTTCCTACATCCATATTTGGTGGCTTTGCCCCCTAATACAGCCGTTCTGGAAAAATATTTTTGCTCTAAATCACTCATATCTAGAGAACCTCCCCTTCAACCCTGAGACAGCCTTAATCTCTTACCTGGTAAGATCTCTCAGGCCAAGAAAAACCTCACTGGTATCTTCTTCATCGTGGCCAAATTGCTAATTGCCCGTAACTGGAAAAGTAATTTGGTCCCATCCATGTCCCAGGTCTTCTCCGAAATTAATAATGTTTGCAGATTGGATGATCTTTATTATAGTGCTCATGACCGAAGCGAAGCTTACACAAGGAAATGGGCTATATAGTATGACTACAGAGAGTCAGAGGCGGCTAGGGTTCTTGTAACTCAATAAATCACACCCCCTCTCTTTATCCCCTTATTCCTCTACGCAAACCTGAAATGACATTGATTGGACAATATAACTTGAGAAAGCTGGCTACCCTCACCCTGTTCATTAACTACCCAGGGAGATGGTGCTTTGCGCTCCTTCTCCTTCCCCCTCTTTCCCTTTTGTCCCCACTCCTCTTTCCCCTCTCTCCTACCCAATTTCCCCGCTCTCTCCTCTTCTTACCTTTTTTACAACATGCTCTAAATCTCTCTTTCTTTACACAAAAAGTATAGGCAAAACCCAATACTGGCATATTCAACTGTTATGAGGATTTTACTTCTAGAACAATGTGATTATATTATACTGACAAAGGTCCATCTATACACGTGTTGTAACTGTGTAATTTTGCACTGTGTTTTGATACTGTTTACCATTTTACTTAATAAAAAGTTTTATTACAAAGAAAAAAAAAAGGAAGTGCTTAATAGCAGTTCACCAGATAGTACAGCAGTGCAGTACAGCAGTGCAGGCTAGGCATGATTTATGAAGTGCTCCTTCCCCCTGCTGCCAGGTGTCCTGTGAAGCAGTTCTGTGTTTTACCCTCTGAGTGATGGGCAAGGATGCAATACAGCAGATGTATTGGTTACCTCAGCAACAGCAATTTCCCTCACACACTACACTGTATGAAAAATCTTCCTAACTCCTCCTATTCCTAACAGTTTAAGAAGGAATCTGCACTATTTAGTGATTTCTTAGGATGTCTGAGACAGTTCTGCATAGATTTCTAAAAAACTACTAATATTTTTTGTTTTAGACACTCTTGATGAATGTCCCCGTGACAAGTGGCATGCCTGGTTTGCACATTATGGCGCATCTCTATCCCAGCTACACGTCTCTTCAATTGCGCTCCCATCACCGGCAGCGTTCGGCACATGCACTGCTACAAGGCTTTATGAACTGCACATGCGCGGAATGCTATTAGAACGCAATCAAGAAGGAACACGTCAGTCAGCTTTTCAGACTAATTGGTGTAACAGAGGAACAGAGGTGACCCAGAGGACGTCATACTACGGGGCTAAAAAGAGCCCTCCTGCCTCCACTACTGGTTTACATGAAGCAAAATCTTCAATTACCACAGGGCACAATCATTTTCTAACCCACCTTTGGAATGAAAGCATAATGTACTCTGGATTCTAAGTTTGGTTGTTTCCAACTTTTTCTAGAATGAAGCACCAATACACTATTCGACCGCAACGATCAATACACTATTGATATTACGACTGAGATCACAGTTCAATCACGGCAAAAAACGCATATCTCGATCATGGAATGTTGCCTGCGGGTCGATGTGATGGCTAAACACAGTTTCTACCCAACTAGATGACCTTTAGCACTTGTTCACACTAGGTGCGTTTTTGGCCTTTTTTCAAGCGCAGGCGATTTTCTAAAATCACCCCAAACTCTTGTGCAATGAATCTCTATGAGAGGATTCATATTAGCGCGGTTTGTGCGCTGTGCGTTCAGCAAAGCGGCGCCTGTACCATTTTTGAGGCGATTTTCGTATAATGGAAGGTATAGGAAGAGCACTAAATGCTCACAAAAAAAACGGCTTTATGCAGCGATTGCGTTCGCGTTTCTTAAATACATTGTATTCTTTTCCGGGTCTTAAGCCTCATTTACACATGTAGATGAGGTGGCGATTCCGGTGGCTCGATTAGCCGCCAGATCGCCTCTTCCTCGTCCCCGCTCGCGGCGGATTCGATACCCGCTTGTCCCCGCGCCGCTTATCTTCCGCTCGATTCCCTGCCATTGTCCCCTCGCGGGGAACGAGCAGGGAATCGGTGGTAGCAAGATCGGTCCTGTCGGATCTTATCGAGCCGCATCAGCGGCTCGATTGATAAGCCACATCGCCGCCTCATCTACGCGTGTAGATGAGGCTAAAGAGTTCACTTCCTGACTTGCGTCAGGGAGTGCATCTCAAAACCACTTAGAAAAGCGCTTTTTCCAAAAACGCAGCGCGTAGTGGAGTGCCAGGAGGGGAAACTAAATAGAGCACAAAAACGCTTTTTAGGTGTGAATGAGGCCTTGGAAATTGTTATGGAACATCTTAGAAAAATGATTGCGATATAGCTCAGATTGTGTATTACTGAGGTTTAGTGACAGTCATGTCTAGAAGAACTCATGGAGAAGCATGCGATTTATAAGATCAGCCGATAGATTTTCAAAGCTCTGATTTGCTGTGTTCACATCCTGCTATAGCACATGATCATGACCAGCAAATCAGAGACTAAAGCTGTGTACCTACCTCGTGATTTTTCTGACCGTCAAAAAAAAAAAAAAAAAAAAAAAGGTTCATTTACGCACTGTAGATAGAGACGCACGATTACATGAATGTTGCTTAGCGTCACATGGTGATAAAAGATCGTCACGATGGATTGGATCTTTAAGATCCCCAACACCACCGCGATCGTTTGACTTCTTCTTGTCGTGTAACATTGCGTGACCCACTGGCAGGAAATTGAATGCTGGACGCTCGTCGTGAGGGAGCCGTTGCTGGATCCATCTTCTTGGGTCGTTGGAGTAAGAGGCTTTACATATAACCTGACCAAACTAATCACATGCTTCTCCTAGACATGACCATCACTATTGAGGTGTATAAAAGGGATGAATACAGATCTTCACGCCTAAAAGCTTGTTCCACAAGTGTCCTTGTCCTTCAGAAGTCTGAAGATGGGACTACTTTATTAATGACATTTCTTGTGAATTTGAAGTACATAATTCACTATACTGTTCACTACCAGAGTGTGAAATTGCATTATGTTTATTAGTACAACAAAAGCAAAACAGAAAAATGCCACAAACAAAACTGCTCCAGCAACACAACAAGGATTGTTACATATGATTCTCAATTTCACATAAAATTGTAATACAGAAACAATAGAAAATAAGCTTGTTATATAAACTGATTTAGACATTAAATGTGAGGGGGGGGGGGGAGAGAGAAGTGTCTCCTGAGCCCATATCTCCACTATTAAACAAAAATATAGCTGGTAAATAAAAAAATAGCACTGTCTTCTATTATAGAATGCAGCATGTATAGCCAACTGTAACTATATACTATAACTGTATAGCTAAATATCTTATTGAATCTAAATATATGGATCTCAAAACAAACTCTTACAGTCAAAGTCCCCCCTAAACCGATAAATCTGTTCAAAAACTGAACCAGAAATGGCGTTTTGAAATGCAGAAACAAAAAATTTGCACTTAAAGGATTAACTTTTACTACTTACTGTCCCAGGACAGGAGCAGAAAAGTCAGCGGTGATACTTACCTGAAGTGCCGCTAGAAAGAAGATTCCCTTAATCTTCCAAGAATGGAATTGTAGGCATACATGATTACCATTAATTTTTCTGCTCATCTCGGAGCCCAGAAAGCTTGTCAAGTTTACATGTGACAGTCCTCTTAGCTTATAAGTTAGGGCCACTGCAGCTGGATTTACTGTACTAAAAAGATGGTCAATCTGAGATCTCCTTTAATGCAAACCTGTGTGTGATGCCTCATTTTCATCCGTTTAAGTGTCCAAGCCTCATGATGACAGCAACGATGCCAACAAGAAAAGACTCTGGAGCACTCAAACAGCTTTTTGGTCATGAATATATATATATATATATATATATATATATATATATATATATATATATATATATATATATATATATATATATATATATATATATATATATATATATATATATATATATATATATATATATATATATCCTATTGGGTCATCCATTTATATGCGCATTCACTTTACTCACCCAGTATGCTAAAGAAATATGCCAGATACTTTCAAGTGAAATAAGAAAGTCAGATACTTAAAGTGAACCAGAGACGAAGCACCCTCATGTATTTTATCATATATATCAGTGAGAACATTAGAGAAAACACCTACCCTGCTCTCGGTTTCACCCTTCACTGTTCAGCCTGCTTCTAATCAGCCCTGATAAAATCCCAGACTGAGCATTCAGCCTGGCTTTGCTCAGGAATCATAACTGAGTCCGTCTTCTCTGATGTCTTTTCAAGCCCAAGCCTGCACCCTTCTGGTTCTGCTATAATAACTCAGCTCTAAAGATTCCTGAGCAAAGTCAGACTGAATGCTCAGTCAGGGAATTTATCAGGGCTGATTAGAAGCAGGCTGAGCAGTGAAGGATGAAACAGAGCAGGGTAGGCGTTTTCTCTAATGTTCCCACTGATATATATGGTAAAATACATGAGGGTGCTTAGTCTCTGGTTCACTTTAACTATGGAGAGGGAAGGCTTAGGATCCTGTTGAGCCTTTGTCCCACTTCAGCCCAGTTGCACGTACTCAACCAACTGGGGAAGCCTTCACGCCATACTGCGCATGAATGCTCTTGCGCACATACGCTGTATGAAGCCAGCTGTCTGCGGAAGCACTCGGGGTCAGGGGGAGCCTCTGACGCCTTCCCTAGGTGGCAAATTAGAACAGGGGACAGTGATGGAATGCAGAGACTGAGAGAATCGGGAAGGCTCTATAGGCTCCAAAGCCTTTTCTCTCCATAGGCAAGTATCCGACCTTTTCTTGCAATTTTCACTACAGATTTGCTTTAAAGTGAATCTTTTACAGAGAAAAAAAAAAAAAAAAAAAAAGTGGACAATCCCATGGCAGATTTTTCCCATGATGCTCATCTCATTCATCTAACACCATCAGTTAGTAGACATGTGTGACAAAAGTGCACGTGTTAAGGCAGTGGGGGGGGAGAGGAATGGCCTGATTATAATGCCATCTATCCTGCCTTGAACCTAATATCCGCATTGGGAAGACTCGGCTTATAAGTGCTTTGAGCAGTTTTACACATTTGGATAAATGGAGATCGTACAGTGGACGCATTGAGAACCTTGCTTTGTGCACCCACTGCCAAGTAACGGAGACATCCCCCAACGCATCACAGGAACTGACACAATCAAAACATTATATTCTGGCTGGCCCACAGTGCGTCCTGGATTTGGTCCTCGCGGAGCAAGCGCAGCGAGCGCATCCCGTACAGCAGCTGGCTTTTTGAATTCCCAATGAAATTGTTGGACAGAAAGGCTGGAAGGCCTCCGAAGCCGTCACGTAAGGTGTAAAGAGGTACACGGACCAACCCCATAACCTGGAGGACACAGAAAGGGAGGAAAAATACAAAAGTAAGTATAGGTGACCGCCGTGGCATTTTATCATAAGCAATTTCAAAATCCTAGCTTAGCAAGACAATGGCCGCATTAAAGGATTATTCTTTTAATTATTATTTAGTGCCAACATCTTACGCAGCACTTTACAGTATATATTTTGTCTTGTCACTGTCCCTCAAAGGTGCTCACAATCTAATCCCTACCATAGTCATATGTCTATGTATTGTGTATGTATTGTAGTCTAGGGCCAATTTTGGGATGAGCCAATCAACTTATCTGTAGGTTTTTGGGATGTGGGAGGAAACCGGAGTACCCCGGAGGAAACATACGCAGACATGGGGAGAACATACAAACTCCTTGCAGATGTTGCCCTGGCTGGGATTCGAAACGAGGACCCAGCGCTGCAAGGAGAGAGCACTAACCACTACGCCACAGTGCTAAATCAAGACACTGGCATGCCCTTTCCTTAGCGATGGTAATAAAAAAAAAAAAAAGAAAAAAGGGAGCTTTCCCGTAGAAGACAACCGCCCTATAACTGCTCCAGCGCCATGATTGGAAAACGTGAACGCAACTAGGTGAGGGTGCACATGTCATGTCATTAACGGTACAATTTTTTAAAATTGGAAGGCAGTTATCGTTTGTTCCCATTAACGGAACAATTTAAGAAGGTCTTGCATTCCGACTCAATCATAAAATCCAACTATCGGATCGATATTTTTTCAATCGACAAGGGAATCCCGCACGTGGCACAGTTTTCTGTACAATTCAATCAGAAAAATTGCATCGAAAAATCGAATCAGAAGGAAAAAAAATTGTACCATTAATGGGTAATGATTATCATGCGCAGTAGACTGATGTCACTCAGAATTGTGTCTCGGCTGTGTTTTATAGCCTGTAATTAGGTATTAGTGATAGTTGCTATAGTTTGAGTGGAGAGTAACTGATTCTGAGTCCTGGAACTTTGAAGGTTACCCGAGGTGACATGTGACATGATGAGATAGACATGGGTATGTACCTTGCCTAGCACACCAATAACTATGCTGTGTTCCTATTTTTCCTTTCTCTGTCTGAAAGAGTTAAATATCAGGTATGTAAGTGGCAGTTCCTGTCCGAGTCAGGACTTGGTCAGACTACAGTGTGACCCTCACTGATAAGAAATTACAACTATAAAACACTTTCATAGCAGAAAATGGCTTCTGAGAGCAGGAATGAGATAAAATGGTCAATAGTTCATAGATTTTAGCTCTGGCATACTTCAACGAATGTGTCATTGATCAAAAACAATAAATACAGTAACAACTTAAAAAGTAGATTTCAATATAAAATAAAAAACAGTGGAATATCTTAAAAGTAATTTTTAAGAGAAGGAGGATAGATACAATTGTACATTTCATTAGTTTATTTTCACCTCGGGTGTCCTTTAACCCTTACAGTGATAGAAAATGTAAAAAGGAACACAGCCTAGTTACGTGTATGCTTGGCACTGTACATAAACGTTTATCATACCACGTCCATTCACGTTCCCTTCCTTTAAAGGACATCTGAAGTGGGAAAGTAATGGAGGCTGACATTTATTTCCTTTTAAACAATTCAAATTGCCTGGCTGTCATGCTGATCCTCTGCCTCCAACGCTAGGTACACACGATGCGTTTTTTTCGGTCAATTTTCGATTCGTTTTTCCACTCAATTCTCTTATCTTTTCAATTTCCATTAATTTCTATGAGATATCGACTGGTAAAACATTTGAAAGTAATATGACGGAATTGATCTATCGAACGCACAAATGTATCATGTGTACCTAGCATGATACTCTTTGCCATAGACCCGGAGCCTGTATGCAGAGCAGTTGTTTGAATGAAGTCTGACTGGATTAGCCACAGGCTTGTTTCAGGTGTGAGATTCAGACACTGCAAATGCATGAAAGATAAGCAGGACTACCAGGCAACTGATAGGCGTCGGCAGGTCAAAGTGGTGTTTCCATGGAAACGTTCCATGTCAGTTCACGGAGGGTGTCTCCGTGAACAACCTGCGAGCCGCCGATTGTGGCTCGCAGGCTAATTGTAAACACACGGGGAAGAAATCCCCGCTGTTTACATCAATACAGCGCCGCTGCGCAGCAACGCCGTAAAGTAGATCGGCGATCCCCGGCCTCTGATGGGCCGGGGAACGCCGGCCTCTGATAGGCCGGGGAACGCCGGCCTCTGATAGGCCGAAGCCTATCCTGGGTAGTGCAGGACGGATTTCCGTCCTGCACAGCCCATAGAGACGAGCAGAGGTAGGAAGGGAGACGGAGGGAGGAAAATTGCTGCGGAGGGGAGCTTTGAGGAGCCCCTCCCCCCCCCCCCCCCGCAAGGCCACACGGAGCGGCGGCGATCAGACCCCCCCCAGCAGGACACCCCCCTGGTGGGGTAAAAAAGGGGGGGGTTGTCTGATCACCCTGTTTTTTACCCGATCGGTGCTGTGGGCTGGAGATCCCGCGCAGCGCCGATCACTCAAAAATCCCCTGGTCCTTTAGTGGTTAAGGAAATAAATATGGCATCTTCCATTGGTCTCTCCCTTCAGGTGTCTTAACTTCATACCTGCCTACACCTTACCACCTGCTGTCTCTGCCTCTACTGCTGCACTTTCTACTGTGATGACCTCTCCCCCAACTCGGGCCCTCCCCACTGTCCTTCCTTCAGCAGGGATCCCACTGCATTGTCCAGTAAGGTTTAAGATTCTGTGGAGGCGTCAGTACGGTTAGATCCATAATTATTTGGCCAGAGACAACTTTTTTTTTTTTTTTTTTTTTCTTCTCATTTTGGTTCTGTACATTGCCACAATAAATTTTCAATGAAACAACTCAGATGCAGATGAAGAACAGACTTTCAAGCTTTAACCATGGAAATTATTCTGCCATCATACACAACTTGTCTTCCCTGGATGTCCAAGTCTTTTTGTGTTGCTGAGCTCACCAGTGCTTGCTTGCTTTCTCAGGATGTATCAACTATAGATTTTGCCACTCAATATTGTAGCAGTTTCTCTGGTTTTTTTGTCTTTGTTTTGTTTTCCCAGCTTAAAGGAAACCTAAACCAATGGTGTTATGCAAAAATATCTCAATACATATTTTTTTTCAAGTAAAGCAGGCACTTACCGCAGTGTCTGCACTTTTAGTTTAGCCCCCCCCCCCCCGTTCATCTAATTGCCTCTGTGGTTCCCCATCTGGCCAGTCGATGAGTCAGTCACTCAATTTCGCTAAGTCCTCCCTAGGTCTAAGTACCGATCGCCTTCTCCTCTAATGAGGTACACACGCGGCTTGTTTTAGCGCGTGCGAGTCACCTCTCACATCATGTGCGCACCCGCTCAAGTAACCATCTAGCGGGGACTGTGCGCTGCACCGCAAATGGTGTTCCAGGAGAAACACAGCCGGCCCCTTCTACGCAATGTGCATGCGCTGGCAGTCCCACCACACGGCCGTGCGCCCGACAGGAAGACGCTCGTGCACTGAAGAGGAACTGTGCTTGAGCTCGGAGAGGAAGATTCCCGCTATGCGCTGGGAAGCAGAGCAGTTCCAGCGCCATCTTTGATGACGCATACAAAATCACAAGTCTGCATTACAGTTGTTACAGCCACTGAGGAGTGGCGAAAACATGATCAATAGGGATAATGGAAGGTAGGCTACTTGCTCATGTGTTTAGTTTAGAAAGTTATTTTTGGTTTAGTTTCTCTTTAAGGATGGCTTCCATCACCTGCATGGAGAGCTCTTTTGACAGCATGTTGTCTGTTCACAGGAAAATCTTCCAAATGCAAGCTTCACACCTCGAAATCAACTCCAGTCCTTTAAGGCATAAATGTGGACTTGCCCACATCTGCCCTGCCCAGCCTTTGAGTCAATTATCCAATTAGTCTTGAGCCCCTGAAATCAAGTGATTATGTTAAAAATGCTTTAGTTGCCTCACATTTCTATGCAATCGTTGTGTTCCTTCCACTGAATAAAAGCTGAATGTCTGTACTTCATTTAAAATTCATTGTGGTAATGTACAGAACCAAAATTAGAAAAAAAAGTTGTCTATCCAGAGAACAGCTATAAATATGCTTCACTCACCTCCAACCCATGGTCTTTGGCACAAGCACTCTGTTTTTCAATTGATTCTACATCCTCCAATTTTAGCTCCTTGATGAAGAAATGTGTGACCATCTTCTGTGGGAAGTCCCGTGCCTGCGAGCTTCTGTAGTCATCCTTGCTCAGTTTTATTGTGCTCATACTGGGGCCCAGCTCCTCCTCCATTTCCCGACCCAGACCCTCCTCCAGGGTACTGTCTCGCGGGTCCACAAATCCTCCTGGAAAGCCAAGTCGTCCATCAAACCTCATCATCATCTGATGGAAAGCAACAGAAAGTCACAACGTGGTATGTAAAAGGAATACAGGTTAAAGAGTAACTATCAGGCTGCAAAAGCTAATTTAAACCTCTATTCTCCTGTGTTAAACAGTTTAGAAGCAAGCCAAAAAGGCAATACTGAAGTTAAAAATCTCTCTTACTTTTGATGTGTGCTGACAGCAAGGCTCTGTATTCCCAAGCTCTTAAAAGGACGAGAGGCCGCATAACATACAGCAAAGTATTCTGGGGCCCTCCCCTCGGCTGCTAGTGAGAAGTTACAGGGTCAAGTTACAACAGCATGTAACTCAGTCCAGCTCACAGCACTGATAAATCTGCAGGCAGAGTACACTGCAGGAGTCCGCTATTGTTCCTAGCCACATGGCTAATTAATATTCACTGCACAGTAGTGTTATTCAGTAAGAGCTTTTCTGTGAGTGGAATCGTCAGGAAGCAGGGGGGACATGACGACACATTTGGCTTCATAGGAGACAGACAAACATGGAACCTGCCATGAGCTGTCAGGAGCATCAATTCTCTGCATATACTATATAAAAATTCTGTGAAATCTAAACGTGGACAGTGAAATGCATATGTAATGTAAGTACAGCCAATATTTAGCTACTGATATATGTGTTTATTTTCTCTGAGACCTTATACCTAACAGCTCCTCTTTAAATAAGTGGTATGCGCACTATTTCTGCATGCTGGCACACCGCTTTGAGACATTTAAAGTGAACTGGAAGTGAAAGTGATGCGGAAGCTTCCATTTTTATTTCCTTTTAAAGTGGACCTGAACTCAGCACTTCCTCTCTGCTCTAAAAGATACAAAACAACATAATAATCTTAAGGCCTCTTTCACAATGCGACTTTAAAGTCGCACGTTAAGACAACATTTAACGCAGAATAACTCACTGCAATGAAAAAAATCAATGCCCCACTCACAGTGCACACGTTGCGTTGGTGACTAATGCTGCAAGTTAAGTGAAAGTACTGCATGCAGTGCGTTATACATGTTATTAGCGGCGCTGGACTGTTTGCACATGCTCAGTAATGACTTAGAAACATACTTTTCATTGCCTGTATGCTCTACTCTATGCGACCGTAACAGGGTATGAGGTGGTGTTACAACCTTTTTGGGGTATTGCGTTGTAATTTGCGTTGCGACTCTAACGTTGCATCAAAAGGCAACGTCTTACTGTGAAAGAGTCCTTAAAGCAGATCTGAGATGAAAAACTAACTATAACAAGTAACTTGTCTATATATCTTATCTAAAGTTTAGATGGTTTACACAGCAAATCTAGCTGCAAACAGCTTCAACAGTATAGGATTATTTCTTCCTGTGACACAATGAGAACAGCCATGTTTTGTTTGTGATTACACACAGGCAAGGTGATCTGCATCTCCAGCCCTCAGCCTGTGAAAACTTCACTCCCCTCTCGTCGTCCTCTCTGCCTCTGAAATCTCTGGCTAGTAACACATCCTCCTCCCCAGACTGAGCTCCCATAAGCCCTTGCTACATGGGTCTGGAGAAGCTGTGGGTGAGGCTTGTTTAGTTTATAGGGAATTAGAGTATTAAAAAATATATATTGGGCTTGATGAATGTCCTATAAAAACTTTATGAAAGGAACACAATTATGCAATGAGTAAAAGTTTATCTCGTATCCAATTTAAAGAAAAAAAACATTTGTTACAGCTGATACAAATCCTGCAATAAATCTAGTGTCCATTTCCTGCTTTCATGGAAGCAGACAGAGTTAAGATCCCGTGTTTACAAATTAGCTACTATGCCATGGCAGAGGAGACTCCTGAGCTGACACAGCTGAAGAGATCAAATTACACTGGTGATTAGTCACAGATGAGGGGGGATAAGACAGGCTTAACTCTCTAAATACCTACAGTGTGCATTTCTCTATGCTTTCCTTCTGTCCTGTGCAAGAGTTTAGGTCCACTTTAAACACCAGTTGCCTGGCTGTCCTGCTGATCATTCTGGCATCATTACTGTCTGAATCACACACCTAAAACAAAAATGTGGCTAATCTTACTGTCTGTTCAGTGTCTATGGATAAAAGTATTAGAAGCAGAGAGTCAGAGGGACTGCCAGGCAACTGGTATTGTTTAAATAATATAAATATGTCAGCCTCCATATACCTCTCACTTCAGGTTCCTTTTAAGAGTGGGGGCAGTTTCACAGATTTTCAGTAATGTCTGCCCTACCACACACACACGTTATACAGCTTACTGGTGACGTAAAGCCTCAGAGGAAGTGGCACCAGCCATAATACTAGTAAGGCAGAGAAGCAGGGGGGGGGGGGCCGTTACCATCCTCCCAGGTGTTCCACAATTCCTCATGCAAGTCATGGCAGTCACATTATATATTAGACATGGTTGATTTCTTGGTCTGGATTTATCTGATTGGTGAACTGACGTCTAAGAGTAAAAGCGCCACCTCCATATTATTGACATTTTTCCGTGAAGCTGCATAGCTCCACCTCCATAGTGCTGACATTTTCAGTTAAGCTGCATAGCTCCACCTCCATAGTACCGACATTCTTCAGTGAAGCTACATAGCTCCACCTCCATAGTATTGACACATTTTTTCAGTCAAGCCAAGTATAGCTCCACTTCCGCACTATTCACACATTTTTCAGTGAAGCAGAGCTTAAAGGAATACTTAACCACTTGAGGACCACAGTCTTTTCGCCCCTTAACCACCCTGGCGTTCTATTAAGATCGCCAGGGCGGCTGCGGGAGGGTTTTTTTTAAATAAAAAAAAAAAAAAACTATTTCATGCAGCCAACTGAAAGTTGGCTGCATGAAAGCCTACTAGAGGGCGCTCCGGAGGCGTTCTTCCGATCGCCTCCGGCGCCCAGAATAAACAAGGAAGGCCGCAATGAGCGGCCTTCCTTGTTTTGCTTACATCGTCGCCATAGCGACGAGCGGAGTGACGGACGTCCTGACGTCAGCCGCCTCAGATCCAGCCCTTAGCGCTGGCCGGAACTTTTTGTTCCGGCTATGCTGGGCTCAGGCGGCTAGAGGGACCCTCTTTCGCTGATCAGGCAGCACACGCGGCTGGCAAAGTGCCGGCTGCGTGTGCTGCTCTTTATTTGATGAAAATCGGCCCAGCAGGGCCTGAGCGGCAGCCTCCGGCGGTGATGGACGAGCTGAGCTCGTCCATACCGCCCGGCTGGTTAAGGACCAGAGCCTTTTTTTCCATTCAGACCACTGCAGCTTTCACAGTTTATTGCTCGGTCATACAACCTACCACCTAAATGAATTTTACCTCCTTTTCTTGTCACTAATACAGCTTTCTTTTAGTGCTATTTGATTGCTGCTGCGAGTTTTAGTTTTTATTATATTCATCAAAAAAGACATGAATTTTGTCAAAAAAAATTACTTTAACTTTCTGTGCTGACATTTTTCAAATAAAGTAAAATTTCCTATACATTTGAGCGTGAAAGTTATTCTGCTACATGTCTTTGATAAAAAAAAAAAAAACAAAACATTCAGTGTATATTTATTGGATTGGGTAAAAGTTATAGTTTACAAACTATGGTGCCAAAAGTGAATTTTCCTATTTTCAAGCATCTCTGACTATTCTGACCCCTGTCATGTTTCATGAGGGGCTAGAATTCCAGGATAGTATAAATACCCCCAAATGACCCCATTTTGGAAAGAAGACATCCCAAAGTATTCAGTGAGAGGCATGGTGAGTTCATAGATTTTATTTTTTGTCACAAGTTAACAGAAAATGACACTTTGTGACAAACCCCCCCCCCCCCCCCCAAAAAAAAAAAAAGTTTCCATTTCTTCTAACTTGCGACAAAAAAAAAAAAAAAAAAAAAAAAAAAAATTAAATCTGCCACGGACTCACTATCCTCCTCTCTTAATACCTTGAAGTGTCTACTTTCCAAAATGGGGTCATTTGTGGGGTGTGTTCACTGTCCTGGCATTTTGGGGGGTGCCTAATTGTAAGCACCCCTGTAAAGCCTAAAGATGCTCATTGGACTTTGGGCCCCTTAGCGCAGTTAGGCTGCAAAAAAGTGCCATACTCAGGAGAAGTAGTATAATGTGTTTTGGGGTGTATTTTTACACATACCCATGCTGGGTGGGAGAAATATCTCCGTAAATGACTTTTTTTTTTTTTTTTTTTTTTTTTTTTTACACACAATTGTCTATTTACAGAGATATTTCTCCCACTCAGCATGGGTATGTGTAAAAATACACCCCAAAACACATTATGCTACTTCTCCTGAGTACGGCGATACCACATGTGTGGCACTTTTTTGCACCCTAACTGCGCTAAGGGGCCCAAAGTCCAATGAGTACCTTTAGGATTTCACAGGTCATTTTGCGACATTTGGTTTCAAGACTACTCCTCACGGTTTAGGGCCCCTAAAATGCCAGGGCAGTATAGGAACCCCACAAATGACCCCATTTTAGAAAGAAGACACCCCAAGGTATTCTGTTAGGAGTATGGCGAGTTCATAGAAGATTTTTTTTTTGTCACAAGTTAGCGGAAAATGACACTGTGGGGAAAAAAAAAAAAAAAAAAGTTTCTTTGGGATGTGCTCCCAAAGACACACCCCCCCCCCCCCCCGTATAGTAGCTAGATGTGCACTCCCTTCCAGTAAAGTAGCCAGATGTGCTAACAACCCCCAAACCACCCTAGCATAAAAGAACCCCCCCCCCCTCCCCAATTAGAGAGGCAATGGGTAACCGGCAGAATTATGGAAGCAATGGATAACAGGCAGGACACACAACTTCTACAGGTTCCAGGTGCCGGAAGGGTCTGTCCACTCTGTAGTGTTACTGTTCTCATATGGGGTGGTGGTGGGGTGGAGAACCCTTGTTGAGATTTACTACCTTTTTTTCTACTAAAAGGGATGCTGCTAAGAAATAGCGAGTCGTCTCCCCTACGAAGATGCCATCTTAGAGACCAGAGGTGGACTTTCAGAAGTAATCAAAACATAGTATTTAAGGCCTCAGGCATTGCTAGGCAGCTGTTTGGCAAATATGGTTCTAGCCAATCAGAGATTTAACTCTGAGGTCCCACCATCCTAAATTCCCAAAATAGGAAATGTAATATAGTTTAACAGCTTAATTGGAACAAGGTTTTAGGATATCCATCCTGGTCTTTGTTATGCAACCCTCTTGCCCCCTTCCCATTCAACTAAAGTTGCCAACCCTAGGATTATCAGTGTCACAAATAAAGGTGGGTACACACATCAGATAAAAGTCTTTGGAAAATGGAAGATCACAGACCAATTTTACCCCTTCCATGTAGTATGAGAGCCATACTCTACACAGTCTATTCTATTGAGCTGAACTCCTCCATCAGATAAAAATATTTGCAAGATGCTGCACACAAAGATGCTGTACACAAAGGCCTCGATTCATAAAAGTGCTGTCGGTAAGGTAAATCCGTGCGGGGAAACACCGCTGTCGGTATTTCAGCCTTCTGGGTGGTCATTCATAAAAATGTTTCTAGTTGTGATAGGAGTGCGGAGATATTCCGCTGTAGGCTAGCGTTAGGTTGTCGGTAGGCATGCGGAAACAGGAGAAGCTGGCCGAGTCCCTCCGTGCGGTGTTCTGTCTGCTGCTGCTTGGGAGGTCTGTCCCATTCACTGCAATGTATTCCGCACGCTTCTCGCCACATCAGAGGTATCGGTAATCCCCGTCTGCATACCGCTTCCTCTAATCTTAATGAATTGACATTTGTTACTTTTCTTAAGATAATCACCACGCAAGGCGGTGATTTATCGCTCTTCTCAGGAATGTTGGCTTTTCATGCAGAAAAAGCCTTTATGAATACAGATTCTGCTATGTGGCCGGTAAAGTGAGCTGTTTTCAGCATTTCCGCATGCGGGAATGCTTTATGAATCGAGGCCAAAGATGCTGTACACAAAGATGCTGTACACAAAAGATCAGTCCCTGCAAATTGCATTCATAGTCTACGATATCTGCAGATCTCATACACACCTTGTTTAACAGACATTCATATGCAGATTAGATCCACCAGGATGGATCTTCAGATGATTGATCTGCAGATGAATGTCCGTTAAACAAGGTGTGTGTGAAATCTGCAGATATCATAGACTATGAATGCATTTTGCAGGAACGGATCTTTTGCAGGAACTGATCTGTTGCATGTGTACAGCATCTTTGTGTGCAGCATCTTGCAAAGATTTTTAGCTGATGGGGAGTGCAGCTCCATAGAAAAGACTGTGAAGGTATGGCTCTCATACTACATGGAAGGGGGTAAGATTGGTCTGTGATCTTTCATTTTCCAAAGACTATGGTCTGATGTGTGTACCCACCTTAAGTCCCTAACCAGCAAAACTCAATGCCACCAAGTTCAGAGGTATCTACAGAAATGTATTGATCACTTATATATTCCAGTTGGGCTACTACATTTTTTTCCTCCCATCTTTTGAGGGAAAAAAGTGAGTCTAATAATCTGAAAAATACAGTGCCTCAGTAGAGGCTTCCCTGATCTTCTTATGCCTCTCCATTCCTCTGTTGGGACCCTTTTTAAAAAAATATTCACAAGTAATATTGAAACTTGCTTGCGGCCATGCTTCCCTTAGTGTATGAGTACAGCCGCACTGCACAGGCGCAAAGTATTCCCCGTCCCTGCGCAGTATTACGGATCAGCTCATGCATGACTTTGTCCTCCGTGTATAAGCAGCTCCAGCTTACTGCGAAGGCACGACCCCTACTTTCACCGGCATAGTACAGCTGCAAAGAAGAAGATAGTCCTGGCCAGCAGCAGAGGGGTTGTGGAAGATGTGGGAAGCCTCTATAGTGGCAAGTATCTAACATTTTTTTTTTCATGGCTTAAAATAGCAATAAGAGGCCTGTTTATAAAGCAGCATTTAAACTTGTAGTGGTGAAATGAAAAGCCTATGGGGGTTAAGTAGAGCAATGCCCTCGGAGCAGGCAGATTAAAGTGGATCCAAATTAAAAATACAAGATTTCAGAAATAAAATCTATTTTGTAAATTATAATAATAAATAGCAGCCTTTAATCAGCTGCATGATGACAAATATAAAATATTTTACATTTATTGGAGAAGCCCCTCCCTTCCTTTCATATTGCCGGGAGAGAATCCGGCAGACTGGTGGAGTAGGTGGTGTCCGGCAAAGGAGGAATTGCTAATGGATTGGCTGCCACCTGTATAACCCTAGTTATGAAAAGAGTGAAAAGCATGCACTGAATTGCTCATAGGCTTGAATGAGTTTATTTATCTTTGTATGTGTCAGAGTGGTGCAACTAAATATTTTGAATTAAAAAAAAAAGTGTTTGGTTTGGGTCCGCTTTAAGTAGAACCCTTGAACCTAGTCAATTCCTCAGGATAATTGCTTGCAGAAGTATCAACGGGAATCGGTGTTTGCTGTTCACACACCATCCCAACCATGATAGCATGTGTACAAGGCTATACAAATAACAGCAAAGAATCTCAAACAGCGGCTGTGGGGATACAACAGAAAGATATGGGAGTGGCAATACTGTTCAATCTCATGACACAATATGAGAAGGAAGCAGTGATGTTAGTAAAAGGCAACCTCCGCTGTTTTAACATACTTTTATAAGGCAACACCGAAGGGACCCCTTGGCATCTAGTTGATAGACCAGTGCTGGCTAACCTTGGCACTCCAGCTGTGGTGGAACTACAAGTCTCATGAGGCATTGCAATACTCTGACAGCTCTAAGCATAACTTGAAGAGGCATGATGGGATTTGTAGTTTTGTCACAGTCGGAGTGCCAAGGTTAGCCATCACTGTGATAGACCAATGGCCACTTCCTGCAAATTGGTCACATTCACTTTTTTTTTTTTTTTTACAAATATAGATTGATAGATAGACACAAATGCTAAAATTGTGCTTCAGGCTCAGCTACCGCCTCCACTTGCAACTTTCCTAAAACTAATTCTTATAGTGCAATGGATAGTGTTTTCAAATGTGTCCCCTACTCCTTACAAATTACTGGCCAAGTCCATATTGCTACGAGCAGGAAGCGGTTGTGGGTCCCCTTAACTAAACTAGCGTGACCCCTCCGCCAGATCCAGTCCAATGTTGCGTATTGTCCGCTTTGTAATGCAAGGCTCAAAGTGCGGCAGTAGCGCTGCAGTATCACAGAATATGGCAATGTTATGATACAAACCTGAGAAGAAAAAAAAAGTGGCTGAACAGTCTACTAGTTAAGGGCACCGCCTTTGGCATGGGAGACTCCTGTTTAAATTCTGGCTACGGTCAGTACCTATTCAGTAAGGAGTTCAAGGCAAGACCCCAACACTGCAGGGTGGCCTCTTGAGTGCGTCCCAGTGGCTGCAGCTCTTGAGCGCTTTGAGTCCAACAGGACAAAAGCGCTATGTACGTGCATGTACCTGGGGCTAACTCGCTGCCATCCCGTACTGGTGTATGCGGCAGTGTTGCCAACTCATCCCTTTAATTACTGACACATCTAAGTTATACAGGTTCTGGGGCTATTTGCACATAATCAGTGCCTTAACTGCATCTACCTAGCCACGAAATCTGTATAATTCATATGTGTCAGTAATTAAAGGGATGAGCTGGCAACACTGGTATGCGGTCCGTGAGGACTGAGAGGGAGCCCACGCCCTGAAGAAAGCCCCAGGTAAGTATAAATGCTTGCTTTCTTTCAGTCTCTGGTAGACTGGTACACATTAATGGGTCACCTGCTGGGTCAGTTATACAGCTTTTTTTTATGGCACTTCACAATTACTCTGCATTACTTCAACTCCACATAAAGTAATCCACCCCATGCACAACAACCTGATCATCAACAATTCTCTATCACTAGAAGCCATTGATTACATCATGTCATGCGAGTTACAGTATAGACAGCGACAGGTCCTCTTTAGCCGTCCCGCTCACCAGTATAACGTGTTTGATGGGGATTCGTTCAAAGAGTTTGGCATTGGTGGGCGCATACAGCATGATATGGCAGGCGTGCCGGTAGCCCTCCAGATTGAGCGCCTCCTCTCGGGACACATTGCGGGGCCGCGGCGGCCGCTGCTCTTGAGGGCGTCTATCAGGCTGCACCGTCTGAGACATCTTTTCTTCTTTACCGCCCGCACCACTCTGACAACGCCGGCGCTTCCGCAAACACTGACACTGCGCAGCCACGGACCAATCACGCTGCAGCCCCCGACCCCTGACCGCTTGAATAGCTCAGCAGCGAGAACACGTGTCCTGCACTCTGATACGTGCACAGCGCCACCTACTGACCCTCACAAGGAATACCTAGGCCCCAATTTATTCACTTTGAATCTCGAGTTTTCCAACAAATGTGTTGTGTTCACACCAACCTTTAGAAATATCTACCCCGTCAAGCACAAAAGTTTATTGAATATGTTGTACGAAATTCACCTAAATTTGATATGGCTTTCCTTGCATCTACGAAAAAAAACTGGTTCGAATATGTAGGCGCAGGGTGAGGCCCCTAGTAGAATATTGGCAGACAATACTGCCGATATTTTATTATTGGGAGTTAGATTATTTGGTAGTAAAATATGGGTAATTTTTCCAATATTCTAGTATCGCTTTACCTTGTAAATAATTAGAGGGTACCAGAACTACTGCGTCTGCACAGTAGAGACCAGATGACGTCACTTACACCACGTGACCCGCGCCGTGGAGTGCACATGAAGCTGACCTGGCGAGGTCGGATTCTTCACCGCTGGACGCCAGGAGGGAGAGGAGCTGCGGCGAGGGCACCGATCGACTACCAAAAGCTGGAAGAAGCCCCGGGTAAGAGCAGTTTGTTTTTTATAGTCTGCGCGGATCTTCCCTTTAACCACTTGTCGACCGCGCACTCATACAGTGCGTCGGCAAAGTGGCAGCTGCAGGACCAGCGACGCAGTTCTGCGTCGCCGGCTGCAGGCTAATTAATCAGGAAGCAGCTGCTCGCGCGAGCGGCTGCTTCCTGTGAATTCACGGCGGGGGGCTCCGTGAATAGCCTGCGGGCCGCCGATCGCGGCTCGCAGGCTAAATGTAAACACAAGCGGAAATAATCCGCTTTGTTTACATTCGTACAATGCTGCTAACAGTAGCAGAGTTGTACCAGATCAGCGATCCCCGGCCAATCAGCGGCCGGGGATCGCTGTCACATGACAGGCAGGAGCCTGTTAGAGGCTGCACAGGACAGATCCGTTCCTGTGCAGCCTCGGATCTCCAGGGAAGGGAGGGAGGAAAGGGAGGGGGGGACTTTCGCCGCGGAGGGGGGCTTTGAGGTGCCCCCCGCAACACCCAGGCAGGCAGGAGCGATCAGACCCCCCCAGCACATCATCCCCCTAGTGGGGAAAGAAGGGGGGCGATCTGGTCGCTCTGCCTGCACCCTGATCTGTGTTGGGGGCTGCACAGCCCACCCAGCACAGATCAGCTAAAACAGCGCTGGTCCTTAAGGGGGGGGGGGGTAAAGGGTGGGTCCTCAAGTGGTTAAAGGTTACCCGAGGTGGCATGTGACATGATTAGATACACATGGGTATGTACAGTGCCTAGCACACCAATAACTATGCTGTGTTCCTTTTTTTCTTTCTCTGCCTGAAAGAGTTAAATATCAAGTATGTAAGTGGCTGACTCACTCCTGAGACATGAAGTGACTACAGTGTGACCCTCACTGATAAGAAAATCCAACTATAAAACACTTTCCTAGCAGAAAATGGCTTCTGAGAGCAGGAAAGAGATACAAAGGGTCAATAGTTCATAGATTTTAGCTCTAGCATACTTCAATGCATGTGTCATTGAGCAAAAACAATAAAACAGTTAAAACTCAAAAAGTAGATTTAAACATAAAATAAAACTCTGGAATATCTTAAAAAGTCATTTTTAGGAGAAGAAAGATAGATACAATCGTTTATTTCATTAATTTATTTTCACCTCAGGAGCCGTAACTAATATTGGGTATCTAAAAATGAAAGATTTTGTGTTAGGGGTCCTTTAAAGAGGAACTGTACTGAAAATAGCGTAATGAATAAAACTGCTTTTATTCATTAGCCATTTATTTAGGAAAGGGTTCTTTACAGTAAGAGTGATTAAGATGTGGAATGCATTGCCACAGGAAGTCGTTATGGCAAACTCTATACCTGCATTTAAAGGGGGCTTAGATGCTTTCCTTGCGTTGAAAGACATCCATGGCTACAATTACTAGGTAATGTCTAATGATGTTGATCCAGGGATTTTATCTGATTGCCATCTGGAGTCGGGAAGGAATTTTTTCCCTTTTGGGGCTAATTGGACCATGCCTTGTAAGGGTTTTTCGCCTTCCTCTGAATCAACAGGGATATGTGAGGGAGCAGGCTGGTGTTGTGCTTTGTTCTCTGGTTGAACTCGATGGACGTATGTCTTTTTTCAACCCAAATAACGGTAACTATGCTCTTTTTTCCCTTACAATATTCAATTATAAATTATTTACCCAGTGTTTACCCACTCTAACTTTTTACCTTAAATTTAGATTCTGAAATTTATCACAGATTGTGACATCTTAACGGAGGCCATTAACAGTGAAATTTTTCACTAAATGCGATTTGTACAATTGGAAATGATCAAAAGGCAATTATCGATTGTTCACATTTACTGAGCGATTCTTTTTTCAAATTTGATCATAAAATCTAACTTTCGAATCAATTTTATCCTAATTAGCAATCGACTGAAAAATCGTTCCTTATCCGATGCCTTCATAAATGGCGAATTGTCTATACAATTCGATCATTAAAATCGCATAAAAAGATCGCAATTGGTGAAAATAAGTGTACCGTTAATAGGCACTTTAAAGAGGAACTCCAGTGGAAATAATGTAATAAAAAAAAGTGCTTCATTTTTACAATAATTATGCATAAATGATTTAGTCAGCCCATTTAAAAATCTTTCCTCTCCATGATTTACATTCTGACATTTATCACATGGTGACATTTTTACTGCTGGCAGGTGATGTCAGTGGAAGGAGATGCTGCTTGCTTTTTTGGCAGCTGTAAACCGGTTATTTCCCAATTCCCACAATGCAACAAGGCTCCCACAGTGTGATGTCAGAACCAGTGGCGTAGCTAAGGAGCTGTGGGCCCCGATGCAAGTTTTACAATGGGCCCCCCCAAGCACTCTATACATAACAATTGATATGGCGCACCAAAACCTGCCAATGGCAACTACAGTGTCAGAGGTGCAAGCAGGGGATGGGGAGGAGCTTGTTAATAATTACCACTATTCGAAGTATCTATAGAAGTGATTATTATGAGCACAGGACCAAAAGAGATCTAATACTGTAGTTGGGGAAGGCCCTTCGGGGCCCCTCTGGCCCAAGGGCCTCGATGCGGTTGCAAACTCTGTAACTCCTATTGCTACGCCCCTGGTCAGAACCATGGTCCTGACATCACACTGTGGGAGGGGTTTCGCCACAATTTCAGCCATACAGAGCCCCCTGATGATCCATTTGTGAAAAGGAAAAGATTTCTCATGGGAAAGGGGGTATCAGCTACTGATTGGGATGAAGTTCAATTCTTGGTTACGGTTTCTCTTTAAAGAGGAACTTCAGCCTAAACAAACATACTGTTATTAAGTTACATTATTATGTAAATTAAAATAGATAGGTAATATACTCTCTTACCCACCCTGTTTTAAAAGAACAGTCACATGTTTGATTGAGGGCAGCCATCTTTTTGGTTGAAAGGAGGTGACAGGGAGCATGAAACACAGTCCCAACATCATCATGCTTTGCACAGCATCAGGTAAAAAAAAGCCTGGGCAGTTTTCTTTGATGAGTGGAGCTTAGCTAAAAATGCAGCTACAAATGATGCTTTGGTAAGAAAAACAAAGTTCTGATGCTGTGAAATTGTTAAAGAAACGCCAAGCCAGTGGTGCTCAGCAGAGCTCGAATATTCGAGTAGCTTGAATATTCGAGCTCTTTTCCAGCTATTCGAGCTCGGTATTCGAGCTCCGAATAGCTGCAGCTATTCGAATGGGCTATTCGAGTAAACGCGAATAGCCCATTCACTATTCGAGCTATTCGAGCAAACGGCGCTATTCGAGCTCGAATACCGAGCTCGAATAGCGTCATAGCCCAGATTGATGTCCTTAGAGCCAATCAGAGGGCTCCCAGGCCCTCTGACGGCAGCCAATCACAGAGGGGGACCCTGGCCAGCCCCTACCCTATAAATAGCGGCCGCCATGTTCCGTTTCTCCGTCCTTGCCTGAGACTTGCATAGAGAGAGAGTTGCTCCTTTGTGCTTTGGCTTAGCAAGAGCTCTATTGTGGTCATTTACCTAGCGTTTTTGCTCACATACACCTCCTATACACACCTATATTGTTGTTAGTTAGATAGACATTGTATTTTAGTTAGTAGCTTTTGTGTTACATAGAGAGAGACTCAGACAGCTGCTGCAGGCTTACAGCTTTAGGCCTCAGGGCCTTGCCTGTGTGGGCAGCTGTCCTCCTGTCCTCTGTTAGTTTATTTCTCATTAGTATTTAGACAGTATTAGACAGTATTAGACAGTATTTCTGCTGTCCTTTACTACTTAGTGATTGTATTTTGTATTGTAGTTATATACTGTAACTGTACTAGGACACTCACTGACTGTCACTGTTCATAGGCTAGCTCCTGCGTGTGCTTGCACTCACTGTCTGTGTACACACACTCTATTTCCTTCTGAATAGTTATATACTGTAACTGTACTAGGACACTCACTGTCACTGTTCATAGGCTACTAGCTCCTGCGTGTATGTGTGCACTCACTGTCTGTGTACTGTACACACATTCTATTTCCTTAAGTTCTGAATAGTTATATACTGTAACTGTACTAGGACACTCACTGACTGTCACTGTTCATAGGCTAGCTCCTGCGTGTGCTTGCACTCACTGTCTGTGTACACACACTCTATTTCCTTCTGAATAGTTATATACTGTAACTGTACTAGGACACTCACTGTCACTGTTCATAGGCTACTAGCTCCTGCGTGTGTGTGTGCACTCACTGTCTGTGTACTGTACACACACTCTATTTCCTTCTGAATAGTTATATACTGTAACTGTACTAGGACACTCACTGACTGTCACTGTTCATAGGCTAGCTCCTGCGTGTGCTTGCACTTACTGTCTGTGTACACACACTCTATTTCCTTCTGAATAGTTATATACTGTAACTGTACTAGGACACTCACTGTCACTGTTCATAGGCTACTAGCTCCTGCGTGTGTGTGTGCACTCACTGTCTGTGTACTGTACACACACTCTATTTCCTTCTGAATAGTTATATACTGTAACTGTACTAGGACACTCACTGACTGTCACTGTTCATAGGCTAGCTCCTGCGTGTGCTTGCACTCACTGTCTGTGTACACACACTCTATTTCCTTCTGAATAGTTATATACTGTAACTGTACTAGGACACTCACTGTCACTGTTCATAAGCTACTAGCTCCTGCGTGTGTGTGTGCACTCACTGTCTGTGTACTGTACACACACTCTATTTCCTTCTGAATAGTTATATACTGTAACTGTACTAGGACACTCACTGACTGTCACTGTTCATAGGCTAGCTCCTGCGTGTGCTTGCACTCACTGTCTGTGTACACACACTCTATTTCCTTCTGAATAGTTATATACTGTAACTGTACTAGGACACTCACTGTCACTGTTCATAGGCTACTAGCTCCTGCGTGTGTGTGTGTGCACTCACTGTCTGTGTACTGTACACACACTCTATTTCCTTCTGATTACTGATTGATTATTGTAAATTCTACTTCCTGACAGTTACTACTTACTTACTGTAGTAGGGACACTCACTCAGTCACTGTTCATAGGCTAGCTTCTGCACGTGTGTGCGCGTGCGTGCACTCACTGTCTGTAGTGTACACACACTCTATTTCCTTGTGATTACTACTGATTATTGTAACTTCTAGTTGTACTTCCTGACTGTTACTACTTACTTACTGTACTAGGGACACTCACTCACTCTCTGTTCATAGGCCAGCTCCTGCGCGTGTTTGCGCGTGCGTGCACTCACTGTCTGTAGTGTACACACACTCTATTTCCTTGTGATTACTACTGATTATTGTAACTGCTAGTTGTACTTCCTGACTGTTACTACTTACTTACTGTACTAGGGAGTCGGGACACTCACTCAGTCACCTCACCCACCAACCCACTCCATTAAAGTACCCCACTTTTCACCCGCCCTTTTCAAAAACGTTTGTGTTTACGCCCAAAACATCGAAGATGTCTGGAAGTGGCAGCCAGCGCGGTTTGGGCAAGGGGAAGGGCAGCAAGGGAATCAGGAGGAGAGGGAGCAGCATTGCGGCAAGCCGCGGGCGCGGCCGCGCCACCATGCACAGTTCCGCAGCAGCAGCGTCAGTGGCTAACATTCCTCCCATAGCCACTGGCCGTGGACGCCTTGGGCGCCGCCCAGCAGGAGCATCTGCAACTCACGCTGCAGAGACACAGCAGCAGCAGCAGCGTGTAGCACCTGCTCCGATTTTCCTCCAGCCGGGTCGGAAACGTCCCATTGAGGAAAAGGATGCAGACACTGTGGTGCAACTGATGACGGAGGATGAGCAGCCCGCCATCAGCTCTGCATCCGAGGCCTCCACCCTCACCACCACCACCCCTGTTCGCAGCAGCCGCCCAGCAGGGCCTGGGGAGGAGGCCAGTTCACCGTCAGTCGCCGACCTGTCACTCAGCACTCTTTTGAGCCCAGGCATGATGCGTCAATTGTCTGCTGTTGTTGGCGATTTGGAGGAGGAGATGATGATGGGCACTTTGGGGGATGAGGGATTGAACAGCAAGACTGTGGCGACAGTCAAGCAGCCCATCCATGCATCAGGAGAGGAGTTTGGGGGGTCATCATCCCAGCAGGACATGTTTCAGGAGGGGGAGGCTGATGATGACACGGTGACAGACAGAGACTGGGTGCCACCACCTCCAGGGGATGTCGTCCTCAGCAGCTCTGAGGAGGAGGAGGAGGATGCGCTTGTGGGCCTTGCAAGGAGGCGCATCATTGCAAGCATTGGCAGCAGTAGGCAGGTCCCACAGCCTGCTGGTGTCTCAGGCTCAGCAGCAGCAGCAGCAGCATCTGCCAGTACCACCACCAGCCGCACCCAAGCCCCCCCCCCCCCCCCAACCACCACAGGGAGACAGGCAGCAGCGGTTCCATGCCGTAGGGGGTCGTTTTTGTCACCAATCTGGCGTTTTTTCACCATGCCCACAGTGTACAGCAAGTACGCCACTTGCAACCACTGTCAGCGGAAGTTGAGCAGAGGTGCAGACCCCTTAAAGTTCAGCACCAGCTCGCTCATCAACCACCTTGCTGCGAAACATTTCCACCAGCATGAGGAGTTCCAGAGGCTGAAGGCATCTGGTGCTGGCAGTGGCACCACACCCATCACTGCACAGCCTTCAGCAGCAGCAGCAACAGCAGCCACCCGCCCTCCTGCTCCTCCAGCAGCACCAGCAGGAGTGCGGAAACGCACTGCTCCTCCCCCCTCTGCAACTCCTGCCGCCGACACTGAGGCCTGTTCTGGCAGCCAGTCCTCAGTGGCCTCCTCTGCTGTGTCTGCTGATTCCCGTGCCAGCAAAAGGCCACGCCAGAGCCTTTTGAGCGAGTCCTTCCAGGGGGTGGTTAGGGCTCTGCCTCCCAGCAGCCGTCGCGTGCGGCAGCTGAACGGCTTGCTGGCACGGGCCATGTGCTCCCAACTCCTGCCAGGAGGGGAGCGACATGCGTGCGCTGCTTGCTTGTGCAGCCCCAGACTGGCAGCTCCCCAGCAGACACTTCTTCGCCCGCAAGGCCATTCCTGCACTGCACCGCTTTGTGATGGCCAATGTGGAGCGAGGGCTGGAGCACGCGGTTGGTGAAAGGGTCCACGTCACCATGGACTCCTGGAGCAGCCGCTTCGGGACAGGCCGCTACCTGTCTTTCACTGCCCACTGGGTCAGCTTGGTGGAAGGGGGTGAGGATGGGAGAGCAGCAGCGGGCACAGCAGCAGCAACACAGTGGGTGGTGCCCCCTCCGCAGGGTCAGGGGAACTGCAGCAGGTTCCTCCGATCCTCTGCCATCCTCCGGCACACCTGGCCAAACCCCCCGCCTCAGCAGCAGCGTGAAGGCCCGCCACTGCCAAGCGCTGCTGCACTTGGTCAGCCTTGGGAAGACCAAGCTGACGGCAACCCATGTGTTGGCCAAACTCCAGGAGCAGGAGAGGATTTGGCTGACCCCCAGAGGCCTCAGAGTCGGAGAGGTGGTGGCCGACAATAGGGCCAATCTGGTTGCCGCAATAGACAGGGGAAACCTGACCCACATCCCCTGTCTTGCCCACGTGCTGAACCTGGTGGTGCAAAAGTTCTTGCGCACCTACCAGGGGATGGGCGAACTGCTGGAAACGGCAAGGAACGTTGTGCGTCACTTCCGGCGCTCGGCTGCAGCCTGTGCGAGCCTGGAAGACGTGCAAAAGGAGCTGGAGCTGCCACGCCATCGGCTGATCCTTGACGTTCCGACTCGCTGGAACTCCACCCTGGCGATGTTGGAGCGTCTGGTTGAACAGAAGCACGCTGTCAACCAGTACCTTGCCCTGGCCACTGTTTCCGCCGCTCGGAGAAGGGACAAGACCAGCAACATCCCGTCCATCGTCCCCGATGATGACTGGAGGCACATGCAGCAGGTGTGCTTAGTGCTGGCTCCCTTTCTGCAGGCCACTAACATGGTGAGCAGGGACCATGCTATGGTCTGCGAGTGGGTGCCCCTGGTTTGTCTGCTGAACAGGGCCCTCGATGCTTTGCTGGAACAGGGAGCGGCAGCCTTGGACCAGCAGGAGCGGCAAGCAGCTGCACAGTCCACCTCTGAGGGGGAGGAGGAGGAGGACTTGGTGGAGGTCCCTGACCTTGCTGCTGATGAGGGGGATCAGCACAGCGCAGCTGAGTTGGTGCGGGGGTGGAGAGAGGATGAGGCGGCAGAGGAGGAGGATGAGGAGGACAGCACTGCCGTCGATGTGCCAGCACACGTGGCCCGCCTCTTCCCAATGGCAGCGCACATGCTGGCGTGCCTGCGCAAGGACCCCAGGGTGATCCAGATGAAGCAGAGGGAGGACATCTGGATCAGCATGATGTTGGACCCACGCCTCAAGGGGAAGTTGAGCCAGTTCCTGCCGCCTGCAGGAGGAGACCCAGCGCAACAAATAAGGAGCTTGCAGCAGGCCCTTGTTGAGCGCTTGGAGGAAGCCTTCCCCCAGCCTTCCACCCCCACTGTCCAGCAGCCAGCACAGAGGCAGCAGCAGGTGCCTGCATCCAGCAGCAAGCGCCCCACAGACCTGCTGTCTCTCAGCCACGAGCTCTACAGGACTGTAGAGGCTCCAGCAGCAGTGACTAGAGAGGAGGTGCATGATGCAGCAGCATCCTCCTCCGGTCACAGCCAGCGCCTGACCCGCATGGTGGCTGACTACATGGGGTCCTACAGCGGGCTTGACAGCGATGCCCCTGTTGATCCCATGGAGTATTGGGTCAAGCGCCTGGAGATCTGGAGCGAGCTGGCGCAGTACGCCCTGGAAGTGCTGTCCTGCCCCCCTTCCAGCGTGCTGTCCGAGCGCTGCTTCAGTGCAGCTGGTGGCGTGGTCACCCGAGAAACGCTCACGTCTGTCTCACAAGTCTGTGGACAGACTGACGTTTCTCAAGATGAACCAGGCGTGGGTGGAAGGCGAGTTCCTGGCCCCTGTTGTCGGCGAGAGGGGGACATGAACTGGCTAAGAACCATCGTTAATGTGCCTTACCACCCTTTACCACCTCCTGGCTCCTGCTCACTAAGCCAGCCTGGTTCAGTTTGACTATTACGTCGCCTGCAGCCACACATTTTACACCTACAGTGGGCTGCTGTGTACTGCCCTTCTGCTGTCTGTCTGTGTTTCCCACTGCCAGGGTACACAGAATTACATTCTACTGCCACTCTGCCACCAGCTATTACGTCAAACAATAGCTATATATCTGTGTAATTGGTTGTACAAACAAAACCAAAAAACCATTAAAAAAAAAAAAAAAGGTTTAATTTTTCTGAGGTGCCCGGGTTGAAAACTGTGTTGTCCCAGTTCTGTATTGGACATGATGTGGGCTGCACGACCGCTGTCTGGGACCTCCTGTTGTGTTTATTTACAGCCCTGGTATCACCGCTAGGTACCAGGGCTATTATGTCACGCTGCCTGCCTGCTGCCACACTCACACTACTCCTCTATTCCTCCTGCTGCTGCTGCTGTCGGTCTGTGTTTCCCACTGCCAGGGTACACAGAATTACATTCTGCTGCCACTCTGCCACCAGCTATTACGTCAAACAATAGCTATATATCTGTGTAATTGGTTGTACAAACAAAACCAAAAAACCATTAAAAAAAAAAAAAAAGGTTTAATTTTTCTGAGGTGCCCGGGTTGAAAACTGTGTTGTCCCAGTTGTGTATTGGACACGATGTGGGCTGCACGACCGCTGTCTGGGACCTCCTGTTGTGTTTATTTATATAAATATGGTATCACCGCTAGGTACCAGGGCTATTATGTCACGCTGCCTGCCTCATTGACTGCCTGCTGCCACACACTCATCCTCCTCCTCCTGCTGCTGAATTTACCTCCTGCTGTCTGTGTGTTTCCACTGCCAGGGAGCACATACAATGGCGCTTCCAACATGCGTGCGCCACCAGCTATTTGTTACGCTCAAAAATAGCTGCATTTCTGTAAAAAAAAAAAATTGAAAAGAGAAATAAGTGAAGAAGAAGACGATATAGAAGAAGATGAAGAAGATGAAGAAGAAGAAGATGAAGAAGAAGAAGGAGAAGAAGAAGAAGATGAAGAAGAAGAAAATGAAGAAGAAGAAGATGAAGAAGAAGAAAATGAAGAAGAAGAAGAAGAAGGAGAAGAAGAAGAAGATGAAGAAGAAGAAGATGAAGAAGAAGAAGATGAAGAAGAAGAAGATGAAGAAGATGAAGAAGAAGATGAAGAAGATGAAGAAGAAGAAGATGAAGAAGATGCAGAAGAAGATGAAGAAGAAGAAGATGAAGAAGAAGAAGATGAAGAAGATGAAGAAGAAGAAGATGAAGAAGATGATGAAGAAGAAGATGATGAAGAAGATGATGATGAAGAAGATGAAGAAGAAGAAGACAATATAGAAGAAGAAGAAGATATAGAAGAAGATATAGAAGAAGAAGATATAGAAGAAGAAGATATAGAAGAAGAAGAAGATAGAAGATGAAGAAGAAGAAGTATATACAGTACTGAACAAAATTCTGGACACAACTTCTCTTTTCACCTTTTTTTTTTAAAGGAACATCCCCACATTATCACTTGCTGTTGTTACTTGGAAAAAAAGATGTTTCTTGCATCATTCACCCTCAAAACAAGTGTTGGAAGCTATTTAAGGCCAATTCGAATAGTCAGCTCGAATAATGAGCTCGAATACCGACTCGAATAGTGAGCTCGAAGTCCGAGGTTGAATCGAATAGTAAAAATTATTCGACTCGAATATTCGACTGACCTCGAATAATTTACTATTCGAATTCGACCAAACTCGAATTTTAAAAAGGGGTATTTGAGCACCACTGCGCCAAGCCTTTTCAGATTTGCTGAGTAGATTTTTAGTCCGGAGGTTCACTTTAAGTCCCATCAAATGATTTTGGGAGTGTCCTAACTGTAAGCTCTATGTATAGAGGGAAATGTTTGCTTGGCAGTTGGAGACAGCAGTTATTTCCCACAATGCAAGGAAGTTCACAGAAAGCCAACTGTCATGTGACCATGTGTTAAAGTTCTTCTTTAAAGGGAAGGTTCAGGGACAGTTGGAAAAAAAATAAAAATCCAAATCCACTTACCTGGGGCTTCCTCCAGCCCGTGGCAGGCAGGAGGTGCCCTCGGCTCAGGTGCCCTCGGCTCAGAACTACTGAGCCTGCGCAGTACAGCCCGGAGGACGTCCGATGACGTCAGCGCGCCGGCGTGGAACGCACAATGGAGCACAAAAGAGGCCCGACCTGGCCAGGTCGGGTCGGCCACCGGAGACCACCGGGAGCCTGCGGAGCGGCGCCGAGGGCACCTCCTGCCTGCCACGGGCTGGAGGAAGCCCCAGGTAAGTGGATTCGGATTTTTATTTTTTTCCAACTGTCCCTGAACCTTCCCTTTAAAATCTGTTGACCCTACATGGAAGTGTAAAGATGGCCACACACACCATACATTTTTTTTTAAATATCTGTTCAATTCAAGAATAGCAATCAATTTTTCTGACTGATTGTAACAATTCAAAAATCTGACCAATGACACTTGGCGGGCCAACCCCTCAGAGCATTACTATCGTATCACATAATGGGCCTACCCACACCCAAACTCAACACAGAAACAATAAAAACGACCCTTAAAGAATGGCAAAGATGCATGAAGCCATCATCTGATGACCCCGGGAGCCCAAACCTTCTAGTTGGCCTTGACCTAGTATCCCCTTTAATAAAAGACATCTCTTTCTCCCAATGGGAAAGTAGAGGAATCCATACACTAAATGATATTTAGGATGGAGAGCACCTGAAAGAATTCGCAGACATACAAAAGCAATACAACCTACCCAATAATCAAATATTCACGTACCTGAGACTAAAACACTGGTCCTCCACTAATAAACCTAAATTCCCTAGACTACCATCTAAGACTCTACTGTTACTGAACAATACAACCACTAATAAAGGAGGATTGTCAAAATGGTACCAACTAATTATGGGTGAAAACAGTAATAACGCCCTAAACAAATACATAAAATCATGGGAGTTAGAACTAAATACTAATATCTCCATCCGGCAGATCCGTACGGCATTTAACTTAGCCTCTAAACTTTCCAAATGCATTTCCCATTGGGAGCTTCTACAGAAAGTCTTCCTGAAGTGGTATATTACGCCAAGGAAATTAGCAGCCTTTGACCCCTCCACCTCGCATCTATGCTGGCGGAAGTGTGGCCAAGTGGGCACCCTAACCCACATTCTGTGGGAATGCCCCATAATAAAGTCCTTCTGGTCAAAAGTCCAGTCACTAATACAAGCTCTTACACACACATCCAACGATTTACCTCCGACATTAGCTCTGCTCAACATAGGAATGGAAGAGATAGACCTGGCACACAGACCAATCACCTTCCATATCCTTGCAGCGGCTAGATCCCTTATCCTCCAAAACTGGAAATCTGAAGACAGTCCTTCCTTAGCTCAGATGAAATGCCTCTGCGAACAAAACATCTTACTAGAGCACAGGTTAAGGTCCAGATATCTTATCACAGTGCCTGCTGCATACTCCCTACCCCCCTGGCCAGAGGGAAGAGGTTAAAAAAGCTTTACCTTCCATAGCAGGTCCGAAGAAAGCCCTGATCCTTACTCCTGGTAAAAACCAAAACTGGCGGGTGATTTACCAATCCTTTCAAACCTAAACAAACAACCCCATAGATAACCGTACACAGCATAAATCATAGTCTTAATAATAAACTTAGAGAACAACAACCAGATCAACAACAGCAGTGTCAAGCTATTATCTTGTTCTTGTTTTGATGTGTGTTTGTATGTTAATGTGTGTTAAGTTAACTAATCTCCAGACGGCTGGACTAGTAGGATTCAAATTCACAACCCCGTAAATCCTGACCAACAAGCTAGACCCACCCATCAAGGTTAACAAATGCAGAGTGCAATAGGCAAAATACTAAGCCAAGACAATCGAAGCCCAGAATAGTTAACCAGTCTCAGAACCTTCTATAGCTGCCTCCCCCTGTGCGCTGGTACAGACCAGGAGAGGTAAGCACAGCGACACTACCATGCACTACCGCAGAGACACCCCCAATTTAAACCCAGGAGAATCAACCCCATCCGCCTGGAAAACAGAAAAGACCAAAGTAAATGGAATCGTGATGTATCAATACATGTTTATAGATGTCTGTAGAAGTAATAAGAGGCATAAAGTTGTATGTAATGTTATGTTATAAAGTGCGGTTAGCACTGATTGCTGTACTATAAAACAAAAAACTTTCAATAAAACTTGTTAAATATAAAAAAAAAAAAAAAAATCTGACCAATGTACCACGCACCTATGCTAAATTTTTCCCCAAATAAAATAATTTAAAGCTCAGAAAAAATTGATTGGATACATCAAGTAATTGACAATCTATCACACACCATACAATTCTTGATAAAGTTGGTCTGAAATTCCCAGCATATCCAATCTCCAAAAGTAAAAAAAAAAAAAACCACGGGAAATCCGATTGGTTTCAAAAACAAAGAAAAGCTCTCGATTTTTCGGGACAACCGATCGTAATTATCGAATTGGCGAAGAATTGGATCTTTTAATTGTATAGTGTGTGGCCACCTTTAAAATTGGCCAGTCATTGTCCAATCAAAATTGGATTTGTGTATCCACCCTAACACTAAACTACCCCTACCTACCTACTCCTAACACTAACCCCCACCTAAGGCTAACACTTGCATGCAGTAACTTACCTCCACTGCAATCTCCACTGCTATTGGTCCCTCCGCTGCCCCACAACTTTGGCCATATCCATCACCTCTAGCGTCCAAGTTGTCCACCGGGCGCCACTATAGCCGTAATTAAAGAACACTGTTAGTGAAAATAGAGAGGGTTAAACACTCACCGCCTTGCCTGTAATTCATTAATGACAGAAACAGATTCCACCCACCCACCCACTCCAGAACACTGCCATTTTTTTGTAAACTCTTCTGAAGGTGTGGCCACCCCATCAGTGCCACCTTGGCCCACCCCCACCTTGAGAGTCGTGGCCTAAATGGTGTGCTGCAACCAGAGCAGGATTATCCTCCAGGCAACCTAGGCAGGTGCTTGTGGCCTAGTGGGTGTCAAGGGGCCCTCCTGCCACTCTTCTTTGACCTCTCTTCACTTCAGCTTACTAAAAGGACCACAAGGGACTCCGAATTGACTGCCTTGCTTAAGGCCCCATTACATCTTAATCCATCGCTGGGTGCAACGCAGGTGGAGGTGACCACATAACTTCAGAAAACTTTGGAAAAATGGCCGTGCATGTCTTGCCGATGAGAGGGCGGAGCTTCTGTCATTAATAAATTATGGGCGAGCGGATGAGTGTTTAGCCCTACCACTTGCAGATCATGGCAGCAGTGATAGAGCCTTGCAAAGCAGGCTCTCTATTTCTCCACTGCAAGAACTCTTTAACATTGTGGTGTTTGCGGCACCCAAGTTTCATAGAGCCTGCGGGCACACAAACATTATCTTTTATCAACTACGGTTCCACACAAAACGCATACATTTTAGAAACATGCCAAACATTGGTATAGATACATTGATATGTGTTTTGCATTTGGGCAGAGTCGGTTTGACCCTAAATGCCATTGTTGCCAATGTAATGGTTAGGTGTACTGACATAGTGCTAAAGGTTCATAGTTCCAGGATGGATCAGTTTCTTTGATAATGATGCGAGTAGACAGACTGTGATCTTTAACCACTTCAGGACCACAGGCTTTACCCCCCCCTAAAGACCAGGCCGTACTTCACAAAAATGGCCCCTGCAGCTTTAAAGCGCATCCGAGATGAAAAACTAACTATACCAAGTAACTTGTCTATATATGTTACCTAAAGTTTAGATAGTTTACACAGCAAATCTAGCTGCAAACAGCTTTAACAGAATATGATTGATTATTCCTGTGATACAATGACAGCAGCCATGCTATTTGTAATCATTACACAGAAGCAGGCTTACATGCATCTTGAGCAAAAAAACCTAATCCCCTCCCTCCTCCTCCGTCCTCCCCTCTGCCTCTGAAATCTCTGGCTAGTAATACCTCCCCCTCCTCCTGCCCAGACTGAGCTCCCATGAGCCCTTGCTACTGTCTGAAATTGCCTTGGCTCTCTGAAAACCTGTGGGTGTGGCTTGTGTAGTTTATAGGGAATTAGAGTATTAAAACAAAAAAGTATTTGGCTTGAGGAGTGTCCTATAAACTATATGAAAGGAAGACAATTATGTAACAAGTAAAAGTTCATCTTGGATCCACTTTAAGGGCTCGCTGCAGCGCCACACAACTCAAAACACAAGTAATCCCCCTCCCCCCTTTTCTCCCCACTAACAGAGCTCTCTGTCGGTGGGGTCTGATCGCCCCCCAGGTGTTTTTTTTTAAATAAATATTTATTTCTTTATTTTTCTAATATTTGTAACTATTTTTTTTCTTATTTCCTCCCCTCGCCAGCCAATCAGCACAATCGGCTGTGATAGGCTTCAGCCTATCACAGCGGATCCCTTTTGTCCCTCTGGAGGGGACAGCCGAGTGACATGGCTGTCCCCTGTACACTGCTGCCTTAGATCACAGTGCTGTACTGAGTAAATAAACAGCGGTTTCACCATCTAATAGTCTCTGAGCAGCGATCACCGCTGGGAGACCAAGCGATCTCCTGCAAAACGATCCCCAGGACTTTACGCCGATTGGCGTTAGGCGGTCCGGGGGCCGCCGCTGCGGCCACGCCCATCAGTGTGACGCGGTCGGCTAGCAGTTAACATTTATATTACGCTTTTCTCCTGGCACTTCAGCTGCAGCCACTAGGGCCACGTTCAGTAGGCAGAAGCAGTGATAGGGAGTCTAGCCCAAGGACTCCTTACTAAACAATCAGTAGGCAGTAGCAGAGACAGGGAGTCTAGCCCAAGGACTCCTTACTGAACAATCGGTAGGCAGTAGCAGTGATAGTCTAGCCCAAGGACTCCTTACTAAACAGGACTTGAAACATCCACAGTTAGGCCCAGTGCACACCAAAAACCTCTAGCAGATCTGCAAAACGCTAGAGGTTTTTGAAGCAGATTTCAGAGCGATTCTAGGCATGTTTTCTAAACATGCCTAGTGTTTTTTGGAGCGTATTTGTGTAGCAGATTACAAATATTGTTACAGTAAAAGCTGTTACTGAACAGCTTCTGTAACAAAAATACCTGGAAAACCGCGCTGCTCTAGCATTTTTCAGGCCCAGTGCACACTGAACGGTTTTAGCAGCGATCCGCCAGCCGCATCCGCCAGTGAAAACGCTTGGCTAATGTATTTCAATGGGATGGTGCACACCAGCGGTTTGAAGTTTTTTCCAAACCGCAAACGTGCCTCCTGTTCCACGTTTGCGGTTTTCAGAAGCGTTTCGTCCTCGATGTAAAGTATAGGAAAAACGCAAACCGCTGTGGAAAACACTACATCAGAGCGGTTTTCCAGGCATTTTTGCTTTTAGTGTAACAAATGTTCTAATCTGCTACACAAAAACGCTCCCAAAAATGCTAGGCATGTTTAGAAAATGTCTCTAAACATGCCTAGAATCGCTCTGAAATCATCTCCAAAAACCGCTAGCGGTTTGAAGATTTGCTAGTGGTTTTGGTGTGCACTGGGCCACAGAGCTGTTTTCCACTTCCCTATACTTTAACATTGAGGCAGAAACGCCTCAGAAATCTAAAAAATGCTGAAGTTTGCATTTGTGGAAACACGAGCTGTTTTTCTTATGTTTTTCCATTGTCCTCAGTGCAGAATCGAGCGCAGAAACGATTGGGTGGGAGATCGGACATGTCGGAAATTATCTATCGAGCCATCTAAATGGCTCAGAATTGAGCAGTGTATTCCCAGCATTAGGATGGTTCCACTTTGCTCGTACTGATACCTGTATATAATAAATTTAGGCAGCGCTAATTGATAAGAGTATTTAATCGTAGTGAATTCAGTTCATAAATAGACAGTAAAACAACTGTATGAGCGTAATATTCATCAATAATTAACTAAAATAAGTATCATGCACATCCACGCACCAATCATCCCCACACACCTACTGCAGTAGGAAAAAACTTTTTGGACTTGACGGTGTTCGTGGAGAACAATACCATTGTCACTAAGACATATCGCAAGGAAGTTGATACAAACAGCTACATTAATATGGATAGTTGCCACCATTTGAGGTGGCTATCGAATATTCCACAAGGGCAGTTTCTTCGCTTAAGAAGAAACTGCACCAGATTGAGTGACTTTGAAGAAGAAGCTGATAAGATGCAAGAGAGATTTGAGGACAAGGGTTACTGTCTGGAGAATATTGATAAGGCAAGAGAATCTGCAAAAAACACTAGAAGGGAAAACTTGTTGAAAGAGAGAACAGAGGAAGACAAAGGATTTGATCTGGACCCCAAACTTATATTCAATTATTCCTCACAAGCTATAAAATTGCGGAAGATTGTGATGAAACACTGGGAGACATTAAAGGAGGATGTCTTGCTTAATGACATACTTCCAGAGAATCCAGGAGTGATATTTAAAAAATCACGTAATTTAGGTAATATCATAGCTCCTACGGTTAGAGAGATTAGGGGGAAAATGAAGGCAGGTTATTTTAAGAACTGTGGATTTTGTAGGATGTGTAGAGAATCACGGATGCCAGTTGAACGAACGAGTGAGATCATCTCCACCACAGAGGGTAACACTTTTTCCATTAAAGATATTATGAATTGTGACACCAAGGGTGTCATCTATGTTATTATTTGCCCATGCCACAAGCAGTATGTGGGGAGGACGAAACGCCCCCTCAAAGAACGTTTAGGTGAACACTGTACTAACATAAAAAAAGGGAATATGAAGCACCCACTGTCTGATCATTTCAAGCAGCAACATAATTGCAAGATTAATGGCACTAGATTCTGCGCTATAGAGATAGTGAAGCGACCTTGGAGGGGAGGAGATTACATTCTTGAGATGTCCAGACATGAGACAAATTGGATTTACAATCTTAATACCCTTGTGCCGGCGGGCTTGAATAAAGATTTAGAATTATATGCTTTCGAATAAATTTGAATAAAGTTTCTGAAGTTTCGATGACACCATAACCCCTTTAAAAGACAGACCCCTCCAACCCGCAGCCAGCTTTGAGAAAGAAGGACGTTGCCTTCGAAACGCGTCAGCAATTGGCTAATCCTCTAGTGACGTCACGAAGATCGAGGAAGGAGGTGTGTCTCACTAACACGCTACGGAGAGCCGTTCCGGAAACAGCTGAAGGAACGTTGTACTACCCGCACTGGAGCCGGGCAAGTCAGCCCGATACCGCTGTCAATCCATCCTCAGTGGCTCTTAGACTCTCCTGTGTAGTCACCGGCCGGGACACACTGGATCGAGCGGCTCCAGATACCATCACTCCATTCATCTGAGGGGCTGTGAGTATTAACTTACGAAGATCTTTGCATCACAACGGACATTTGCCGTATATACTGTTTCTCGTGGATTGCTGCCATAAGTGTGGAAATTTCCATCAGAGATATCCTATGTGGAACTTGCCAAGTATATTCACGCTATCTATTGCAGTTAATTCTCCATTGAATCAATCAAAATACCAATCAATTATGATGTGATTAACTGCTTGCTGCTATAATTTATTTTTTATATATTTTTATATATTTTTACATTTTTTAGTGCACGTACCACTTTTTTCCTACTGCAGTAGGTGTGTGGGGATGATTGGTGCGTGGATGTGCATGATACTTATTTTAGTTAATTATTGATGAATATTACGCTCATACAGTTGTTTTACTGTCTATTTATGAACTGAATTCACTACGATTAAATACTCTTATCAATTAGCGCTGCCTAAATTTATTATATACTTTATTCAATTATTAGGGGTGCTGGGGTACCCCCTTTTTAGGTGAGCTGCTGACTAAACTAGGCGCACTATTGACAATTTTTTGTAATTTTCAACCCTCTACCCTGTTCAGTAGATTGCTGCCGTTATGGAGTCACTTAATATGACTAATAGTAATCTATGGCAATATAGAGAAGAAAGATTGGATAGACTTGAGAACTTTTTTAAACAAGAGGCAACAAGACCTGTAAATTTATTTGAGAATGACATTATTAAAACGCACTGTAGAGCATTAGAAAAGATGCTGGTACATGAGACCAAAAATTTATGGGAAGTATATTCACTTGAGAGGTATCATCAACATGGCATTAGCCCCCCGGGACTAATTGTTAGCAAAGCACTGGCCTTTGATCTACAATCTGAAACAGTCCAATTACAATGGGATCGTATGTTCCACGTTTTTTCCATGCAAGTATTGGAATTCATATTAGAAGTTAGAAAGATTCAATTATTAAAAACCAGTGAGGACATTAGACAGGCATATAAGAATTTACAACCGTTTCAAGATACAGATTGCTACAAAAATCTAGAGACGAGTATACAACTTAGATTGGTCAATATGGAGGAGGATATTGTACAACGCAAACGAAAAAAATTTGAAAGGGATGGTTTATATAGTGAGGAGAAATTCATAACTGACCAAATGGGAAAGGGAATTGATGGAATACTCCCCTTAGAGGATATTACGAGTAGTGAGGGGTCCTTTGAGTCAAGTATTAAAGAAAATTTAAATATGGCACCAAATGATCTAGAACAGGAAGTCCCCTCCACAATACGGGAGAATGAAAAGGGGTTTGAGGTTTCCAGTACCAATGGAAATACCTCAACCTCTAACCAGATTGAGGACTCTGGAAAAACAACAAGTACCATAGAAGAAGAAGATGTTCTCAATTTTACAGATACATTGGTGGGAGGAGAGGTGGGCACCATTAGGGCTGCAAGTGAGATTGAAACAGAGACTTTGAATGGACCATCCCAATCCTGTGTGGAACTAGTTCCAAATTTAGTGGAGGGTGGGAGTGGTAACACGCAGGAAACCAATATCACTAGACAAGAGATAGATATAGTTGGACCGACATTGGATGAGGAGGAGATTAATTTAACATCTAATAGAGTCGACAGAGAAGCCTATCAGGATCAAGGGGCAGGAGCCCCCTCCATCCCCATATCAAACAGATACACCATGTTGGGGGCCAATCCCAGGACCAACACTCATTTTTTAGACTATCGGACAGCTCTGAAGTTTGGGGCTCCAATTCAACAGAGAGAAACCAGGAGCACATCCAAACAACAATATCAACTAAGGAAACCACCAGACAAATCTCAAAGAAAGATGGATATCTTTATGAGAGGGTCCCAAAACACACTCGAGGGAGAAGGGGGAGAGGACTTACAAAAAAGATCCCGAAAACATCGCAGATAGATAGGGTTGAGAAACCCTTAGGGGAGGGAGGGATATTCAATCTTAGCTCAAGACTTCTAACAGATGAGGAATATTCATTATTGATAAGAGGCCTTAAGTTTGCGCCAGGGACTAAGCTGAACAAATTTGAGGCTTTTATAGGAATAAAAAAGTTTATGCGCAAATTATGCCTAAAAAAGCATTTTATTAAGAAAGCGAACAGTAACCCCAGTACTATACCAGTAGAGGAAGCACATGACACCTATATTCATTCCGGCCTAAAGAACCCCTCACGTTTCCATCCAGTTCAAGAGATGAGTAAAGCGATGAATGTCTTTGAGAACTTGGTTCTTAAGGACATTAAGAAGATGAACACAAGATTTATGGACAATTTATCAAATAAAGAAAGAAAAGCAATGAAAGATTTGAGGGATGACTGTTCTATTATAATACGACCTGCCGATAAGGGTGGGGGGCTTGTATTGCAGGATCTACAAGATTATGATAAAGAAGCATGGGGACAATTAGGAGACACTAACACTTATAGTAAACTAAAGATGGACCCCACTCACAAGTTTCTGAAAAGGTTGGAGAATATCCTCATGACAGGAAAAATAAATGGTATACTGACAGAAGAAGAATATGCCTATCTATATGTCGATAACCCAAGAATTCCTGTGTATTATCATTTACCAAAGATCCACAAACGACTGAAGGACCCCCCTGGGAGACCCATTATCTCGGGAATAGGGTCCATGACTTCCAACCTATCACGCTATGTGGATCAATACCTCCAAAAAGTGGTGAAATCGACCCCCTCTTACCTTAAAGACACAGGCCATTTTCTAAGAATCCTTATGGATATTCCATGGGATGGAGATTACTGGCTCTGTACTATTGATGTCAGTTCATTATATACAGTCATACCCCATGATAAGGGCCTAGAGGCAGTGAGATTTTTTCTGGCTCAGGATGGCGAAATGCCTGCTGACCAGGTTAGGTTTGTCCTTCAGGCTATTCAATTTATCCTGGAACACAATTATTTTGTGTTCGGGGGGCAGTGCTTCCTCCAGGGTACCGGGACGGCGATGGGGACCCGGTTCGCTCCGTCCTTTGCGAATCTTTATATGGCCCACTGGGAACGATTTATACTTGGTGGGCCTCAGGGCCCCGGAGCCGCCCTGGTGCTCTGGAGGAGGTTTATTGACGATGCCTTCTTTATTTGGAGGGGCACTAAGGAGAGTCTGGAGGACTTCCTGACCTGGATCAACATCAATGATTATAATCTCACCTTCACGGGAGACTTCAGCAAGATTAGAGTAAACTTTTTGGACTTGACGGTGTTCGTGGAGAACAATACCATTGTCACTAAGACATATCGCAAGGAAGTTGATACAAACAGCTACATTAATATGGATAGTTGCCACCATTTGAGGTGGCTATCGAATATTCCACAAGGGCAGTTTCTTCGCTTAAGAAGAAACTGCACCAGATTGAGTGACTTTGAAGAAGAAGCTGATAAGATGCAAGAGAGATTTGAGGACAAGGGTTACTGTCTGGAGAATATTGATAAGGCAAGAGAATCTGCAAAAAACACTAGAAGGGAAAACTTGTTGAAAGAGAGAACAGAGGAAGACAAAGGATTTGATCTGGACCCCAAACTTATATTCAATTATTCCTCACAAGCTATAAAATTGCGGAAGATTGTGATGAAACACTGGGAGACATTAAAGGAGGATGTCTTGCTTAATGACATACTTCCAGAGAATCCAGGAGTGATATTTAAAAAATCACGTAATTTAGGTAATATCATAGCTCCTACGGTTAGAGAGATTAGGGGGAAAATGAAGGCAGGTTATTTTAAGAACTGTGGATTTTGTAGGATGTGTAGAGAATCACGGATGCCAGTTGAACGAACGAGTGAGATCATCTCCACCACAGAGGGTAACACTTTTTCCATTAAAGATATTATGAATTGTGACACCAAGGGTGTCATCTATGTTATTATTTGCCCATGCCACAAGCAGTATGTGGGGAGGACGAAACGCCCCCTCAAAGAACGTTTAGGTGAACACTGTACTAACATAAAAAAAGGGAATATGAAGCACCCACTGTCTGATCATTTCAAGCAGCAACATAATTGCAAGATTAATGGCACTAGATTCTGCGCTATAGAGATAGTGAAGCGACCTTGGAGGGGAGGAGATTACATTCTTGAGATGTCCAGACATGAGACAAATTGGATTTACAATCTTAATACCCTTGTGCCGGCGGGCTTGAATAAAGATTTAGAATTATATGCTTTCGAATAAATTTGAATAAAGTTTCTGAAGTTTCGATGACACCATAACCCCTTTAAAAGACAGACCCCTCCAACCCGCAGCCAGCTTTGAGAAAGAAGGACGTTGCCTTCGAAACGCGTCAGCAATTGGCTAATCCTCTAGTGACGTCACGAAGATCGAGGAAGGAGGTGTGTCTCACTAACACGCTACGGAGAGCCGTTCCGGAAACAGCTGAAGGAACGTTGTACTACCCGCACTGGAGCCGGGCAAGTCAGCCCGATACCGCTGTCAATCCATCCTCAGTGGCTCTTAGACTCTCCTGTGTAGTCACCGGCCGGGACACACTGGATCGAGCGGCTCCAGATACCATCACTCCATTCATCTGAGGGGCTGTGAGTATTAACTTACGAAGATCTTTGCATCACAACGGACATTTGCCGTATATACTGTTTCTCGTGGATTGCTGCCATAAGTGTGGAAATTTCCATCAGAGATATCCTATGTGGAACTTGCCAAGTATATTCACGCTATCTATTGCAGTTAATTCTCCATTGAATCAATCAAAATACCAATCAATTATGATGTGATTAACTGCTTGCTGCTATAATTTATTTTTTATATATTTTTACATTTTTTAGTGCACGTACCACTTTTTTCCTACTGCAGTATGTGTGTGGGGATGATTGGTGCGTGGATGTGCATGATACTTATTTTAGTTAATTATTGATGAATATTACGCTCATACAGTTGTTTTACTGTCTATTTATGAACTGAATTCACTACGATTAAATACTCTTATCAATTAGCGCTGCCTAAATTTATTATATACTTTATCCAATTATTAGGGGTGCTGGGGTACCCCCTTTTTAGGTGAGCTGCTGACTAAACTAGGCGCACTATTGACAATTTTTTGTAATTTTCGTACTGATACCTCCTTCAGCATTTATGATGACCTAATTACCTTTGTGACTCTGTCACTAACATGGCTAATGCTAGGTACACACCATACAATTTTCTGTGAGATTTTCTGCCAGATTTACCTGCCAGATAAAGTCCAAGATGTTGGAAATTATCTATCTAACCATCTATCTGCCTAGCAATTAGGCACTGTTCTACTCAGCAGGAGATAACCAGAAGACAATGCACCAGAGATAATGACCAGTCTCTACAGAAAACAATCTTATGCTGGGAATACACGGTACATTTTTCGCGTTCGATTCGGCGCACGATCTATTAGCCATTCGATTTGCTGCTCGGTTCTCTTATCTTCCACTCGTTTTTCTTATCTTTTTTCCATTGACTTCTATGAGAAATCGAGCAGAAATGAACAGAGCGGAACATCGGACATGTCAGAGTTTTATCATTGAAGGCATCTATCGGAGCGATTCTTAGCAAAAAACGTACCGTGTAATTCCAGCATAACAGAAAAGTCTAGCAGAAAATAGTATGGTGTGTACTAGGCATAAGGTTTTTGATTAGCCATATGCTCTTGTTCAGGGGTCTCAAACTCAATTTACCTGGGGGGCCGCAGGAGGCAAAGTCAGGATGAGGCTGGGCCGCATAAGGATTTCACAATCGCGGCGCATCGCCGCCTCTGCCCGCCCCTCTCACTCTTCCTTCACAGAGAGGGGCGGGGAGAGGCGGCGATCCGTGGGGCGATTGACATCAGGAGGGGCAGAGCTGAAGCTGAAAGCTCTGCCCCTTCCAGGAAATGCCGATGGATTGCCCCCCAGGCGATTTGGGGGCTCTGCAGCCCTTGTTTAGCGGCGGAAATGCGGCAAATTACTTGGGAGCACTGAAGCGAACTATAAGGAAGCTTTTGCTGGCGAGGGCCACAAAATATTGTATCGAGGGCCGCAAATGGCCCGCGAGCCGCGAGTTTGAGACCCCTGCTCTTGTTGGACTTACTATTATATTGAATTGTATTGTATGATATTGTGATTGTGATTTATAGCCCTATGTTTTTGGCTCCACAACACAGTCTGTTACCTTTTTTTTGAAAATTAATATAAATATTTTTAAACGGAAAAAAAAAACCTTTACACTCTAGAACCAAGAGGTCTCAATAAAGAATAATACAGGTTAATGTTATCTTTCCCGTGGATTGTTGGGGGAATTTAGCACCAAGGAGCCGTCAGATTGGAGCAAGAGTAGCCTCCTTCTCAGGTGACCACAGTGTTTCCTCTGCAGTTTCAAAGACTCCATTCTGTAAAGGGACCCAGGAACCTTGGGCAGTGGCACACTAATGCAACACATGCTTTTCCTTCAACTTCCTGCATCAACTGTACTTGGCCATCTTGTAATGGCCCATACTCACGGGCAGCAAAAGTTGCCTGTCGCCAGCACACGTGAGTGTGTGGGCGACAGCTCCTCGCCAGGTCCCTCCGCATACACACGCGGAAGAGGAACCAGCGGCGCGACGGAAGCTGTCGCCGACGTTCCTCCTCCACCCGCCGGAAGCTCCGCATTCTCAATGGAGGTTGCTGTCGCTAGTCCACGTACTCACGCGGACTAGCGACAGTTGCGGCGGAGGTGCGGCGGCGACTGTCGCCAGGCGATTGAAGCTTTCAATCGCCTAGCAACATCAGCGGCGGGCGACAGATCAGGGTGCGCGCCCGTGCGACGGCCCATACTCACGGGCGACCTGTCGCCGCGTGTTGCGGCGACAATTGTAGCCCGTGAGTATGGGCCATTAGACCTGGACTAAACGTTTGCTTTACAATAGCAACAAATAGGAGCAGTAACAGGGATGACATGGGTAAATGACTGCACAGTGTGCTTATAACATAACTCATAAATACTTATAATATAACTCATTACGGCCACACTTTGCAGTCACATCATACATCAGTATTTTATTACTTTTCACATCATCTCTGTAAAAATTAGTTTCATTTTCAAATGGAAGGTACACTTTGCATTAGTCACAGAAAATACTCCTTGGAGTCCATATACTTGCTCCAAAGTTATTAATTCGCAATCCCTTGTTTATGGTCATGGTTTTAAGACTTTTGTGCTGGTTTTCACACCAAATTTGTGTAGTGTAATCTAGCAAGCACAGTTGAACCCACAATCAGTGGTGCTCAGCAAGATTTCGGATATCCGAACTACCCAGATAATCCAATTTTTATCCACTAGCCGAATAGACTATCCGAGCAAACGAGACAGAGAGAGAGACCCCCGAAAGAGATTTTGGCCATTTGAAGAGACTTTGCGGAAGCATTTTAAGCCATTTTTAGGTCACTTCCGGTTTTCTATCCAGATATCCGAATCTGGCCGAATACTGAAGTCGGATATCCGATTCGGATTGGAAAATGTTAAACTCGGATATCCAACCCGGATTGGATATCTGGGTATCCGGATCCGAATTAGATCCAGATAGTGAAAAGTAGTATCCGAGCAGCACTGCCTACAATAACTGTGACGAAGCTGGCAAGTAGTACCACACTAGAAGAGAGTGGGGAGCAATACCTACAATCCACAAAATTGTGGAGTACCCCTACTTCTTTGTGGGGAAATTTAGCAATGTTACATTTTATGGAAACAAACTTTTTCTTTGAACCCAAACTCTGAGTAGTATACAACCCTGAATAGTGGTCATGTGACCACTCACTGGTGTTTTTCCTCTGCTATGCACCATATAATGCTGTACAGGTCTGTGCCACGCCCTGAATGAGGTACTGGTTCACCAGCCTAAACCATTCCACAGCTCTGTGAAGAAAGAAGATGATGAGGATTTATGTCTGCTGCTTGAAAAGTCCAGCATGGCAAGATGCCATTTTCAGAGATGTAGTTGGGAGGTTGAAAGTGAGTTCTTTTTGTAAATTATTAAAAGTTTTCTATTTGAATTCTGAAATTAATCATTAAAGAGAACCTGAGTGGGTTCAGAATCAAATACTATAGAGGCTTCCAACGACATACTTGCCGCTACCACAACTCTTAAGCACTCTCTTCTGGCATGAGCACATCTTTCCTACACCTGCGCGAGCACGGCCATGCCTACAGCTTACTGCGCGGATATGGCCGCAGTACAGTCGCGTTTGTGCCTGAAGAGGAGCGCGACTCGGAACCACGCTCGGTGACACGAGACCAAAGGATGATTTGGGAAGCCTCTCAGGCCTCATTCACATCATATGCGCTTCTGTGCACATTTGGAAGTGCGTATGATGTGGTGACATGCAATGGCAGAAGGGTATAGACAGCCCTTCTGCCATTCACATCAAAGGCGCTGCGCAGCAGAACGATGCGTGATGATGCGCTTGCATACTGCTGCATGCATTCTGCCCGCAAGCAGAGAGCTGACCCATTCACTGTCAATGGATGGGATCAGCACGGCCATCTGCGCAGCATAGATGTGAACGGGGCCTAAAGGAACCAGATGCTTCCCCATTCTGGAAGTATTAAGGCAAGTATTTCATTTTTTACCCGAGCTTTGGCCCAAGCAAACTTTAATTTCTGAAAAGGAATATTCTGTCCATTGCAGCTATGGCTGCAGTAATCAGTATGATGTAAAGACTGCTTAGACGTTTTTTGTTTGGCTGCATAAGTAGGTAGCTGCAGAAAGAACTTTTGTAATACTAGCATATCACCCTTGGCATGATAATTGTAGGAAAAGCTGTCTGCCTTTGAAAAGGCCGCTAGTGGCGGCGAAACATGTCAGGCTCCTCCTGACAGCGCGGATTTCCTCCTCCATCCCTCCGTTCTCTGGCACCTGCACCTTTCTGGTTCCTTCTGGTTCCATGGACATTTCATAATTCGGCCTTTGGATCAGCTGCATGGCCACATCAAGGGAACCCTGCGGACATGCATATGGGCCCCGGATTTCTTTAATGAAGTTTGGTAACTATTTGTGAGCAGCATCTGTGCATAGATATGGCTGTTTGACCATACAGACCCTGCGATTGGGGGACTTTGCAGAACATTTGTTACATGTGTTTATCCTGGGATAAGATCTTTGTGTTCTGATTTACCACCTCACACCCTGCGATTGAGGGACTGCTTGCTTATCCAGGCTCATCACCTGCCATCTATCTGCATTACAAGTTATCAATACTGCATGCTATTAGCCTGCCTGATGCTATCTATGCTGTCAGCTCATGAGTTTGCTTTTGCTTTGCTTCGGATGCCGCATTTTAACTTGCTTCCCTGTGCCTGCTACACATTTCAAGAACATCACTTAGGAGCTTTTGTTGGCACCCATTGCTGTTTGCTGTCTATTATGTGCTGGGCCTGAACGCCTGTGGCCTCTTGATTTGCCCACAACAATGATATCACCATTAAGTGTGTGCAGAGTGCTCAATTTCATCCTTTTTGGGGGACTGCAGCCCCTATTTTTTCTGGAGGGTTTGTGAGGAGTTTTTTATGGGGTTTATTTTTATATTTATGGGTGTTTTTTGTACTATTGTATTTTGTATATTGTCTGTTTTGATATATATGTGATTAAATAATTTTCATCCTCTTCATGCACCCGAGAGCCAATTCTCTTTTCTTGGTACTTTGCAATTGTAGGAAAAGTATGCCTTTATTATCTTACCCACTGCTTCGGAAGTTCTTACCTCTCCTTTCCTGAGGACAGAAAAGCCAGAAACTCTCCAACTGGATCATGATCTCATCTTCTTATACCAAGCAATCATAGCTGGAGATTCCCTTCAAATGAAACTATCCAAACCCCTTTTGATACAAGTATAGGATTTGTCCCTACGACTTCCTGTGGCAAGATGCGGAACACCTTAGCCACTCTTCTTGTGAAAAATCCTTCTGTAAATAAATAGTAAAATCTCCTTTCCTCCATGCACAGTTAATGTCCCCTTGTCCTTTGTATAGGCCTAGAGATAACTGGCTAATTTATATTGCACATTGATATATTTATACATTAATAGGACACCTCTTTTACAGGTTAAATCACAGCTGAACTGAGAGGGATGTGCAGGCTGACAGATGTATTTCCTTTTAAATAATGCAGGTTACCTGGCTGGTCTGCTGAGCCTCTGTCTCTAATACATTTAGCCATAGACCCTGAACAAGCATGCAGAGCAGAAAGAGCTATGACTAAGGAGCCATGTCTTTGCTCCGATACGCGTGAGCGTTAATGCTGTGTCCAAATAGGCTGCAATAAAAATCGGACTTTTAATCACTGATCGATGCAGGGATTCTCTTTCTGCATTGATGCGTATGTGGCCTGCAAGACTCCTGCTCCTGATTGGATTTATGAGAGGTGGTTGTAGCGATCAATTTTTTGTTTTGATGTATCCGACTTGATTAGCTGCATAATTGTTTCATGGTGTGCGATACAGACTCTACTACAGCAGAAGAGATCAGCAGGGCTGCCAGGCAAATAGTATAACTTAAAAAGGTTCTGTGGAGGCCAATAAAAACAAAAACTAACACTTACCTGTGGCTCCTATCAGCCCCCTGCAGCTGTCATGTCCCGTCCTACGATTCTCCATTCCCTGCCGCTGGTCCGATTATTCTTCTAACTAGACGAATACTGCTTGCTGCTCGCCTGTGCAGTAAGCTCCCGATGACGCGTTCGGGAGCGAGCACCCGAGCCACGGCCACGCAGCTGCAGTTTAGTTAGAAGCATAATTAGACCGGCGGAGGGGAACGGAGGATGGCGCGGAACATGACAGCTGTAGGGGGCCGATAGAAACCCCACGTGTCAGTGTTTTGTTTTTAATAGCCTCCACAGAACCACCACTACAGTATATCTACGTCCTCTGTGACTTTATCCAAGCCACAAATCAGTAGATATAAGTCTTGTAGCAGAAGCAGTGCTGTGCAGGATTAGTCTTGCTCCTGTGCACATTTCTGGCACTATCTGATGCAGCACTAATTGGTGAACGGGAATATATGTTTCCTGAGCTAATGACATTGATTTTTACCATTAAAATACTTTTATTTTCTCAGTTCATAGTGAAAAATACACGCTGTAGCATTATTTCAGAATCAAATATCGTCACCATAAATTGTGACAGGAACATAATCTAAGTTTTGTGATAAGCAGTAAGAATAGCCAAACAAAATTTGTGTTTTTTTTATCTACAATAGCACTTAATTTTTAAACTGGAATTGGTAAAACTTGTGTTTTTTCTAAAAAAAAATTCGTTTTCCCATTAAATTTCATAGAAAACAAAATGGCATACAATAAAAGCCTAGTTTGTCTTGAAAAAAGCAATATATATTTCAATTCTGTGTCATAAGTAGGGATAAAGTTATTTCTGATTAAATAAAGACATAGCTAAACTGCCAAAACTGCTCTGGTCCATAAGTGGGAAATAAGGTCTGGATGAGAAGTGGTTAACAGGAATTAAATATGGCAACCACCATATCCCTCTCACTTTAGGTGTACTTTTATTAAAGGGACACTTAAATAGAATCTGTACTGTGAAAATCTTACATAAATAAAATGTACCAGCCTGTTTGTTGTCTTCTCCTAGCCTCCTTTGTGAAATGTTAGTCACCCACCGCTGCTTTCTTGGTGATAAAATCACTGTTTTATTCGTTGTTTTTGTAAACAATTAAAGATGGCTGCCAAATAGGATATACATCATCAGAGCAAGTGCCCATTTGCAGTGGCTCCTCTCAAGCCTGATTTGACTGCTGGAATTTTACTCCCACTTGTTGCCTAAGCTGCTTGTTTGGGCACTACACTCACAGCTGTTGGAATCCTCACAGCTCCATGAGCCTCAGACACGCTGGCTGTGAGCAGAGACCTTGCCTGTGACTCATACACACAGCACACACACAGAGCCTGCAGGGGGCGTGGAGTACATAACTTCTCCCTATTACAGCAGAGGCAGTGCATTCCTCCCTGGGTTTACAAAGCTTGACAAAGAAAATAAGATTAGATATATTACAGAGACAGTGCAACTAGAAAAGGCTGCAGTAATCCAGACCACATTAGAACAGGTACAGGAACTTAAAGAAATAAGGCTGAGAATCAGGTCTCTAAGCCAGGAATTAAAAAAAAAAAAAAATCAGTTTTACTTGCCTGGGGCTTCTACAGGCCCCCTCTAGCCGTCCCATGCCCTCGCAGTCACTCACAGAGCTTCCGATCCCCCACCGCCAGCTAGTTTCAGCAGACAGGCCCGACAACGCGTATTTTTCTTCTCATTCCCGTCCGCAATAGCATCTGCGCCTGTGCAGGATGCTATTGAGGACGGGAACATGAATAAGGATAGGCGTGGCCAGGCCTGTACAGAAAGCTCGCTGACTCTGTCAGTGAAAACAAAACTAGCTGGCGGCGGGGGACCGGAGGCTCCATGAGTGACTGTGAGGTCACGGGCCGGCTGCAGTTGGCTGGTAGAAGCCCCAGGCAAGTAAAACTGATTTTTTTTTTTTTTTTTATTCCTGGCTTAAGTGTCCCTTTAAGCTCAGTTTGCCTATACTTTCTTGGAGAGCTTCCATCAGACTCTTAATTTATACAGAGAAAATTGTATACTGGCATCTCATTTAATTTGTTATTTTATGCATCACAGAATAATTTGTTTTAGCTGTTCCTTTGTATTAAATACAGTTACTTAAAAGAAACCTGAGGTGAGAGGGATATAGAGGCTGCCATATTTATTTCCTTTAAAACAATACTAGTTGCCTAACAGCCATGTTGATCTATTTGGCTGCAGTAGTGTTTGAAGAACACCAGAAACAAGCATGTGGCTAATCTTGTCAGATCTGACAATGTCAATAACACCTGATCTGCTTCATGCTTGTTCAGGGTCTATAGCTAAAGGTATAGAGGCAGAGGATCAGCAGGATAACTGGTAGGAAATATAGCAGTCTCCATAGCCCTCTCATTACAGTTGTCCTTTAAACAATGTAAGTTGCCTGGCTGTCCCCCTAATCCCGTGTCTCTAATACTTATAGCCATCCACCATCAACAAGTTTGCAGATCAGTGTACATACGTTTATATGTGCACCCACTTTCCACTGCCTATGGGTAGTCGCGAAGTGGGTGAGGTGGCCATATATCTAGGGATGTATGGGTAGCTTCGACCAAAAGACAGATCTCTTTCTCATCAAATGTGATCAGAGAGATCTGCTGACTGCCCATACACAGCAGGCTGATTGCCGATTTCAGCATATAATTTCTCAGGAATCGGCCTTGTGACACTGCATCCACTGTCGCTACCCCCCAAGTGTAAGTGTGCCCTCCGTGCAGTAAAATATATTTCACCTGTCCCCGTCACCTGCTGCAGTGCCCATCCATCCATCTTCCGCACTGCTGCCCCAAAGGGCTCCAGGCATATAGCCCGTGAAGCTCGTGTGTGACGTCGGTCACACACAAACACCAGCCGTTGAATTCTGTCTGATTATTCACGATATTGCACGCTGTTACCGACATGCACCCATTCGACAAAGTTGGCCTCAGATTTCCCAGCAAGTTTGTAAATTTTGTGCCGTAATTGGTTGAACTGCCAATTGGACAGGCTTGTTACAGCACTGATTTTTATCCGATTTGATAATATTCAAGGCGGATGGCTAATCAGCCACAAAATCTCTATATGGCCACCTTTCTGCTAGGTACACACGATGCAATTTTGCGACAGATTTACTCAGACTATTTCCCACATGTCTGATCTGATTTCCAATCAATTTTCCATTCACTTCTAAGGATGTTTGAAATAGTTGATCTGACAGTAAATCTGTCAGAAAATTGCACCGTGTGTACCTAGCATTAGTCAGGCTAATGTAATCAAACATTGTGCTGTTTTAAATCTATAAGAAAAACCAAAACAAAAAAACCCAAAACAAACTAAGCCACACACTTTAATGACGGTTTTATCAGCAGCAAAAGTACAGACAGTTCCCGACTAACAAACGTCTCAAGTTACGTTTCAGATATACAAAGTTGTTCTAATGTACAAAACATACAATACTGTTTTTTATTACTTGTTACAGTATTGTATAAACTATATATATATATTCATAGTTTTAAACACTTTAAAAGCACATTGAAAACAGCCAAAAAATATAGTTTATACTACAAGTTCAAAACCAGAGCGGTCAGGAAAAAAAAAAAATCATTTATCCACGTTTCAATCATTAATCTGTTTTTAACACAGGACTCAACTTACAATCTTCCGAAACAGAACCTGTTTGTAAGTAGGGGACTGCCTGTACATAAATTTGGTTCATTTCCCAAATGCCTGTTTTGCCTAAAAGCTACTATTGGAAGTCAAATCCTCTCTTAGGCTAGAAACACACTAGGAGAGCTTTTCTGAGCGCTTTGTGATTTGAAAAGCTCTAGCTAGTGTAATGCTATGGGTGTGATCCCACTTGAGTGATGTGATTTCATAAAAATCCCCCATAGCATTGCATTACCAAGAGCTTTTTCAAATCACTCACGCTTACAAAGCTCTCCTAGTGGGTTTCTAGCCTGAAAGCTGACCCCTTCCCACCACCTGACAGGGGAATTTAGCAGTGATCAAGGTAGGTGATGGTAATTGGTCTGCAGTCATCCTCTGAGTGCTGAAAGGATATTGTCTGCAGTGTGGTCTTGGAGGACCATGGTGATTAAATTAAAGTAAATGTAAACCAGAAAAACATAGGACTATGTACAAGAGGCATTATTGTGGAAAGAAAAAAAAAAACATTTCTAAGCTTTTATTTACATTTGAGCAAAAAGTGTCTAGTCCAAAATTATTCATATCCTTCACAAACAGTCACACTCTTCAAAGTTCTATACATTCCAAATAGTCCAAGCTGTTCTAAAGCATCCCAATTACCCTGATTAATTGGGAACAGCTGTTTTAATCAACTCAACAGGTGAAAAACAGCAGCTCTCTGCAGTTGGTTTGTGGACAGTCATGGCTAAGACAAAAAGGAGCTCATTGAGGACCTGCGGCTGTGCATTGTGGCTGCTCACAAGTCAGGAAATCTGCAGAGAAACTTGGCCATGGGCGCCAGTGGACATTTCAGCATGACAATGACCCAAAACACACAGCAAAAGTGGCGAAGAAATGGTTAGCAAATAACAACATTAACGTTTTGGAGTCCTGACTTGAATCCAATTGAGAATCTAAGGGAGCTAAAGATTAGGGTGATGGCAAGAAAACCCTCCAATTTGAACAATTTGGAGCTCATTGCTAAAGATAAATGGGCAAAAATAACTGTGGAGACATGCAAACAGCTGGTCTGCAATTATAGGAAGCGTTTGATTGCTGTAATAGCCAATAAAGGCTTTTCTATTGATTATTGAGAAGGGTATGAATAATTTTGGACTGGACACTTTTTGCTCAAATGTAAATAAAAATCAGGGCAACACAAATATTTTTGCAACTCAATATTAGTACAAATGACCTCGCCACTTCAGCTTGAAGCCATAGTGCAGAAATTGTTGCTTACTTTCCACAACTGCACAAACTGAGTGACCGGCAGGAAGTCTTTACGCTTCCAGTCTTGTTAATATCTGTTCCAGAAAAGTAACAGAGCATTTGGATCCAAATATTAAGGATAAGCAATATAAGATAATATAAATATGTAAAGCTGAACTGAATAGACTGCAACCAAATAAAGTAAAATTTCATCTTTGTTAAGAAATAAGTAGTGGGGCTACACAGACAAATATACAAAAATCACCAAGGCAAACCCTAGGCAACATAGGATACAATAATAAAGTCAGCTGGTCACAGAGTTTAATATCTTCTTATATTTACAATCTGTTCTTCCAGTACAGGGTAACAGACCTGAATGAATTGATCTTTACACTGATTGGGCCTGGTAAGGATCTTACTGAAATCGCACCTGCGACTGCACCCATGGTTGTTATGGAAACCCAATAAAGTTACTTTGTGCAAGTCCCTTTAAGAAGCAGAGTCTGAAGCTTCGGAGCTGTCTTTTACATCGGTGCTCTCTGTTGCCTCGCTGACTTCACTCACATCCTTGCTGTCCCCGCTGTCCTCCAAGCCATCGCGTCTGCCTGTGTTGCCCATGCACTTCTCATCCCGACAGCAATCCCCGACATGGCCAGACCTGTTATCAGACTTGTTTTCTATGGAGCTCAGAGGCTGTGGCCGGTTCTTATCTTTCAGTTCCATCTGTTTCTTTAACTGTTGAAGTTAGCAAAAATCAAAGCAGTGATATATGTTCGTGTTGTAAGCAAGACTCCAGGAGAAAATGGATTGGTAGAGCGGAATAGGCAAAATGACTGCCTGAATTACACTGACTTGTATGCAACAAACAGGAAGTTCTGACCTGGGCCACTTCTGGTAACAGTCTGCTCGAACGCCATTTCACTAGGGGTCCTATTTATAAAGATGCGAAGTGTCAACTTCAAAAGGTCTTATCACAGAAATAACATACTTCGCATGATTATAAGTGTCAAATGCTAATGATGACTCTAAACGCACCAACTTTGCATATTTAAATTTAACAGAACTTATAAAAATACTCTATTCTAATTGTTAATCCTAAAGCCTCTTAAAAATCAAACATTCCCTCTGAAGTGATATTCAGTTTTTTTTTGGTGTGGAAAATTCACTGAACACCGGTTCCTCCATTTTGGATTCATAGCACCTAGTAGGTTACCTGTACCAATACCAGCGATCATTCATATTGCCCATCTGGCCTCAAGGTCGAGAACACCTGGACATGTACCCTTTTCTGGGAGCAGCGTATGGCTATGTACATGACACCCAGGGTCCCGATGTATGTACACAGCTGTTTGTGCACAGATCCAGCATGTAAGAAGGTGAAGAGGCGCCCAATGTGTATAAAATACTTTAAAATCAATAAAAAGAAGAAATTTTAGGTGGCTTACCTTACACACACGACAACTCACTTTAGGTAAAGATATTTCATAACAAAATTAAGCACAGGCAGCGCGTTTCGTGGGATCTAGCCCACTTACTCAGGCCAATATAAAGTGCCGCTGCAGTAGAATAGCTGGATTCGGGACGCCTCTCTGCCCCAAATGCGGCTATTCTACTGCAGCGGCACTTTATTTGGCCTGAGTAAGTGGGCTAGATCCCACGAAACGTGTTGCTTGTGCTTAATTTTGTTATGAAATTTCTCTACCTAAAGTGAGTTGTCGTATGTGAGGTAAGCCACCTCAATTTTCTTATTTTTATTGATTTTAAAGTATTTTATACACATTGGGCACCTCTTCACCTTCTTCTGTGCCTCACTCCCCCGCTTCTCAGTGAGGGGAGTCTCATACACCTGACCCAGGGTGGAATTCCACCACCTTACGGGGTTCAGAGTGCATGAGATGTTTTGCTAGAGACCGACCGCCTCCAGGATTGCTGGTATACCTGAGTGGAGTCAGGTTTAAGACACTACACATGCCTAAAGTGGTCGGTTGCCCCTTGTGCAACCCACATTTGTGAGTATTACTTTTTAGAACTTTTTTTATTTTTTTTATTTTTTTATATACTCAACTTGTGACATACTGTACTATTTGGGCTCCCATTCTCTGTGGTTTTTTTTTCAGTATCTTATACAAGATCCAGCATGTGGTGGTGAGCGCAATTACGCAACACCAATGAGAAGACACACATTAGGCGATTGCACAGGCGTTTAACCAGGCACCATACATTGGAGGCAAATAGTGGGACAGGTAACATATACTAATTTTTATGGATCCATTATGGGGATGGCTGGGGCTCAATTTCCCATAAGAGGTGACATATCACTTTAAAGAGACACTGAAGCGGAAAAAAAATTATGATATTATGATTTGTATGTGTAGTACAGCTAAGAAATAAAACATTAAGATCAGATACATCAGTCTAATTGTTTCCAGTACAGGAAGAGTTAAGAAACTCCAGTTGTTATCTCTATACAAAAAAGCCATTAATCTCTACGACTTTGAGAGGGCCGTTTTCTGACTTTTATTATCTCAACTGTTCCTTAACTATTTACTTTTTCTCTGCCAGAGGAGAGGTCATTAGTTCACAGACTGCTCTGAAAGAATCATTTTGAATGCAGAGTGTTGTGTAATCTGCACATATTAGAGAATGATGCAATGTTAGAAAAAACACTATATACCTTAAAATAAAAATATGAGAATATTTTCTTTGCTGCTAATCTTCTTGTAATTATTCATAGTACACAACCAATTCATTATATCATATTTTTTTCGCTTCAGTGTCTCTTTAAAGGGTACCTGAAATGAATTGAAAAAACAAAAGTTGGATAGTTGCCTCGGTAGTGGGAAGCCTCTTGATGTGCGAGAGCAGTGTTCCCCAACCCTGTCCTCAAGGCCCACCAACAGTGCATGTTTTGTGGAAATCCACAGAGGTAGTTAGTTAATCAACTCTGTTGAGACACTAATTATTTCACCTGTGAATGTTTGTGGTTTTCTGCAAAACATGTACTGTTGGTGGGCCTTAATGACAGGGTTAGGGGATCTGTGGTCTAGAGCCTAGGTTCTCAACGTGTGGTACGCGTACCCCAGGGGGTACCTCTGATGGTTCCAGGGGGTACTCGGGTTTGATATACTTAACCGAGAATAACAAATTTAGAGTTTTAGAAAATGATAAATCTTATTTAAACACCATCAAATTAGTATTTTAGGTAATTAAAAACAACGGTAAATGCTTGGAAATTGTTTAGTACCAATTATCATGTACTAAGATTAAATATATATTTGTCAAGGGGTACTTGTGATAATGTTTACTATGCTAGGGGGTACTTGGTGATTACAGGGCTTTAAAAGGGGTACATACCAATAAAATGTTGAGAAACACTGGTCTAGAGCATACATATCAAACTTTGGCCCGATGAGCCATCAAATTTGTCCCCAAGTGGTTTCCCCACGATGCACTATGTTAGGCCCACTCTCAGGGCTGGTTCTCTCATTAAGCAAGATGAAACATTTGCATCTGGCGCTGAGATAACAGGGGCAGCATTTTTGTACTGTGTTTGCACTTACAGCATGCAGCCAGACAGTGAGTGAGGAGGGGGAGGCAGGAGAGCAGCAGTGTTTCATTTGACTTGCACAGCAGAAGAGAGGAGGTGGCACTGTTGTCTTGACTAAGGAGGAATGGACAACTGGCTGAGGGTGAGCAGTTTGTCACAGACTCACAGCCAGCCAGTGTGCTATTGTGTTGAGCTGCAGCATGTCATTTGGGAACATTAAATAAAGCAGAGTAAATTGTGTGCTGTGCGATCGGGAAGGGGGAGGTTTTTTTTTCCTCGCATCCTCACAAGTTTGCCTCAGGCAGCAAGACGTCCAGAACTGGCCCTGCCCACTCTAGACCACCAGGGAGTCTGTACTGGAGGTGAATACATAGATCACCTGGGAAGCCACGTGGGCAAGAAAGGGGAAAAGCAATAGGCACTTGGGAACTAGGGTGGTCTCTAGACACCAAGGAACTGCATGGGGGGGGTCCACTAGACACCAGGGAACTGTATAGGGGAGGAAGGAGGCCAGTAAACACCATGGAACTCTTTAGGGTAGAGGGGGGCATTAGGCACCAGTTACCTTTATAAGGGAGGTGGCCACTAGACATTAACATTGGCTCGTAACTTGGTCCCAGTGTTAAAGGAATCATCAGCTAAATTTAAAAAAATTCGTTTCACTCACCTGGAGTTTTCTCCAGTCCCTTGCAGCAGACTGTCCCACACAGACCGCTCCGCTCTCCGCCGCCATCCTGGGCTCCCCGGTGCAGAGGCCGACCATTTGATGCCTGCGCAGTACGCTGCGGACAACGTGGGCTTGACTGACAGCGATGATTCACGCAGGCGCAGTAAGGATGACTTTGAGGTCGTCCTCTGCACCGTGCAGGGAGCCCAGGATGGCGGCGAAGAGTGAAGCGGTCAGTGTGGGACAGTCAGCTGCAAGGGGCTGGAGAAAGCCCCAAATGAGTAAAGAGGATTTTTTTTATTACAGCTGATGATTCCTTTAAATTAGGCCCACTTTGTATGCGAGTTTGACGCCCCTGGTGTAGAGACTTCCCAGATCCTGCAACAGCCCACCGTTCTATAGCTCAGAGTCTATTTACACCTATTTGACTAGTTGCATAGGTTTCTTCTGGCCATCAGGGGACGAGTGCATACAGACTGGCCATGCACGAGTGGCTTTGCTCTACTGGGCTTGTGCAGACTTTACTCCAGATGCATTTCCAGTCCAGATGGGTTTTGTACATGGCGAGAAGATGAAGAGGGGCTCTGGAATGGAATGGTGATTCTACAAGAATCTGTGAAGCCAAAGCTTCCCACTACTGAGGTAGGTATCTAACTCCCCCCACCACACACTTCAGGTAAGCTTCAAGGATAAGAAGTCAATATAAATTTGAATCAACACATCTACTCACAAAAAGCATATATTGGAACATGAATTGAGGCATCTCCCAGGTGTCTGAGTCTGTCCATTTTACATTAGTGTGACTAATACTGTTCCTCAAATAATGTGCTTGGTTTGTATTAACTGGCAAAAAAAAAAAAAAAGCCCTAAAAAGTTTTCCCTTACTAATTCACAATACGGTGAAAAGGTCCTTGCAGCAGCACAGAATGCAGGCCCCTCTAATAACCACTAATAACCACTTCATTTCATAACGGTAAGCCAAAGATGACCACTATAAAAATACTAGCATTTGTTAGAAGATGACAGCTGCCTCTATCTCTCCCTAACTTCAGCTGTACAGTGCAGCTGCCATAAAAAGGTATCCGAAGAAGATTTTATGCTTCCAATTTTTTTCCTCTGTGCTCTGCTCAGAAACCCTTTGCAAATCTTAGTACAAAAGAGTCCACCCCTACAATCCATAAGCTAATTTAAAAGCACAGTGCTACATGGGCAACAGGAAATGTTTGGACAGAGGTCCAACTCAAAACTCAAGGGGCCTGAAATATGAGAATGGATCAGGAGTAATTGCAGCACCCTGTGGTACTTGCACTCAAATAGCTATGCTGGTTTTTGAAGCAGATTTTCAGAGCGATTCTAGGCATGTTAAGAGAGGTTCTCTAAACATGCCCAGTGTTTTTTGGAGCGTTGTGTAGCGGATTTCATAGATTGTTACAGTAAAGCTGTTACTGATCAGCTTCTGTAACAAAAACGCTTGGAAAACCGCTCTGATCTAGCGTTTTTCACAGCAGTTTTCCCACTTTCCTATACTTTACATTAATGGAGAAACGCATTTGCAAACCACAAAAATGCTGCAGGAGCCACGTTTACGGTTTGCTAAAAACCTCAAACCGCTGGTGTGCACCTTCCCATAGAGATATATTAGCCAAGCGTTTTCACAAGCAGCAGCGGTTTTGAAAACGCTACCAAAAACGCTTGGTGTGCACCAGCCCTAACAAACACTGAGACAATAATTGATGTTTAACATACACAATGTAAATTAACAGTATTCTAGTTTAAGCTGCATATATATAAAAAACAACAACAAAAAACAACAAAAAAAAATAAAATAAAAACATTCATATACACATTATCAACACTGGAAAACAATCATTATGCATATATAAACAAGATCAGCAAACAAACATAGTTAATGTGTTACATGTGCTGATGGATCTAGTAAGGATCCAAGGCTACTAACCTCTTCAGCCATTTGGGTGAGATCTCGCTTCATAGCGTACGCATCCTCACCATCCGCATAATACTTTGGCTCCACCTCACTAATTCTGTGTGGTAGTGAAAAGCAGCAAAATTTATAATATAAATCATAAAATTACACAGTTTGTATTGTAATATTCTAAACTCAGCAAAGAACCTAAGTAAAATTCAAACTAAAAAAAGGACCCATGCATACAAGGAAGAGCAAGCACTTAAAGGAGTTCTGTGTAGGTTAGTAAAACAAGTTGACACTTACTTGGGGCTTCTATCAGCCCCCTGCAGCGGAAATGTCCCGCACCGTCCTCTTCTGACGCGCTGTTCCCCGTGTAATCATGCGAGTGATTACACTGCGGCTGAGCTCTCGCTTCCGTATGCGTCAGAGCTTACTGCGCAGGCGCAGTACAAGAAAACTCTTTACTGCGCCTGCGCAGTAAGCTCCCGATGACGCGAACGGGAGCGCGCACTATTCGTCTGTCGTCAGACGAAAAGTGCCAGGTGCCGGCGGTGGGGAACGGCGCATCGAGAGAGGACGGCGCGGGACATTACCGCTGCAGGGGGCTGATAGAAGCCCCAGGTAAGTGTCAGCTTATTATACTTTTTAACCTACACAGAACCCCTTTAAAGAGACCCTGAGATTGGGATTGAAACAAAAAAATATACATCCCTGAGGCTTCCTCCAGCCCCCTCCGTACCGATCGCTCTCTCATCGTCCACGGTTGCCACCCAGAGCTAATTGCACATGCGCGTCCAGGCCACGCGTTCCCGCCTCCGGAGCACAGAATGCTCCCGTCGGAGTGTGCCTGCCCCAACTGGCCCCCTTACCAGAGGCAGTGGCGGACAAACCAGGTGGCGACTGAGGACAACAAGGGAGCGATGGAGGGGGATGGAGGATGCCCCCCCGATCACAGAGAGTAGGCAGAGTGCCCCTCCTTTTACAGGTAAGACAGGCAGTGCCCCCACCCCACCTTTAGGTAGCAAGAGACCCCCCCTCCACCAGGGTTGGTAGCCAGAGTGCTCCCCCCCCCCCTCCAGAATATATAGCCCTAATACACCCCCCACCTTTCCTCCCACGCAGAGAGCAGAATGTGCATTACTCACCCTCTCCTGGATGCGGCCACATGCTGCAAGTCTTCCTCCTGTCCTCTGGGGGCACTTTATCTCTATGCGGAGATCGCCCTCAGTCGTCATGTGATAAGTGGCTATCTCGACATAGAGATTGGAAGCCTTGGAGGACTTGGAGAAGACAAACTGCTGCAGCAGGATCGCAGGGATGTGAGTGATACTACATCTCTGCCGTGCACTCTGCACCTGGCTCTCCCAGCAGTATCCACAAGTGTAGCTTGTAGCTCGGGATCACCACTACTTGCTGTGAAAAATGACCCCGACTTACACTCGGGAATACCATCAAGGAGGTTAACAGGGATACAGACAGCAATATGCAAGATTCTGGCTACATACACACTAGGTTTTCATCAAACAGTTGTTGGCCACTGCTGGAGAGATACACAAACAGCGCACTTCTTATATGCTAGAGTGGCTCCGACTGACGGAAGCGCGGGGACCCGGTTCTCGTAGGTGCGGCCAGCGGAGGACGGTGGCGTGGGAGCGATCCAGGCGGATGGGGCTGAAAGAAGCCCCAGGTATGTATAAAATCTTTTTCATTTTCAGCTCTGGTTCACTTTAAAACAGCAAGCAGCTGTACTGTCATAGTACCAAAGATACAGAAGCAGGATGTTTCGGTCGCATGGACCTTTGTCACGTTGACATAAAGCTAGTGGCTGTAAAGAGAACCTGATGTGAGAGTGATATGGAGGCTGTCATATCTATTTCCTTTTAAATGAAGAAAGCAGCCTGGCTGTCCTGCTGAATACTTTAAGCCATGGATCTTGCACAAACATGCAGGTCAGGTGCTCTGACTCAAATCTGACTGGATTAGCCACATGCTTGTTGCAGGGTTGTGACTCAGGGCCCTGTCACACCGCAGAGCACTTTTCAGATCATTTAAAAAAACGCTGCAAATTGACCTGCATTAAAATAGCGGTGAAATAGGAATGATCCTGATTTTCTGAAAAATCACAACCACAGAAATTTTGCCACGATTTTAATGCAAGTCAATGGGAGCGTTTTAAAAAAAACCAAAAAAACGAAATTGATCTGGAAAGCACTCTGTGGTGCGTCTCCAGCCGTAGACAGTACTGCAGCCAGAAGATCAGCAGGACTGTCAGGCAATTGGTATTGTTAAAAAAATAAATATGGTACCCTCCAAATCACTCATCCTGGGTCTACAGTATTTGCAGTGAACTGGACATTTGCCCATTCTGGGTTTGGATATCCTGGTCTGACTCCCTGGTAAAAACAAACTAAAAAAAAAAACTACCGGTAAATTGAAAGTTGAGTGTATGATTGTTCTATTTGGATTGCTAGTTCAGCATTAGTCCATTATTCCTACTGCCCGTGTGCATTTTTCTAGTGGAAGTTACAGTGGAAGCTGTTATAGTGGAAGCTGTGGGCATAAGCTTCACAGTCTCAGCAGCTGTCACAGCTCAGGATAGCAGTAGCTGTTTATACACACAGTCCTGATCTCCCTCAGCCTAGCATATTAATGTAATCCAGTGGTTCTCAATCTTTTTTGGGTGAGGGCAACCTTGATAGCTTTGACATTTTTTCAAGGCACTCTTCTGCAAAAAACAACTACAGAAATGCAGTTATAACACTTTCTAAGCAGACCCCCTAATCAGTGACTCCCACTTTAGGCAGCATTAACTCCTCTATATAGCCATTGGCTCCCCATCAGACAGCACCCCTCCCCCTCCAAAATAATTAGTTCTCCCCTATTAGGCAGCATTCCCCACTCCAGTTACTGAGCGAGGCACCATTTCCCCATTATGCAGCATCCCCCCTGAGTGACTATGACAAGGATAAAGAGTCAATTTTATAGAGCACAGACTATTCCCCACATGGGTTCTGCAGTTAGTAACAGCCCCTTTAATTATGCAGCATCACCTCAGCACCCACTCCTGATTATAAGTGACCCACATTAGCTGGACAAAGTATCCTTACCTATCCAGGTCAAGGCCCACTGATCTGTCGCTCCACCCAGATTCCATGGATGTCCAACTTCAACCACGGCTACCGGGACTAAGGGTTTACTGGCAGGTAATGCAGCCGCATTGTATATCAATGTGCGGTTGCATTACCTAATGGCAATGCACAAGGGATGGCAATGAACACCGAGGCACCCCTGGGAAGTGCTCGATGTGCACCAGGGTGCCGCGGCAACCAGTTTGAGAACCCATGACCCAATCTATAGTAGCTCAGGACCAGAAAAGACAGAAGCAATACTGCGGCCCTGAGCTCTGTCACTGGAATGGTGAAGAAGATTAGGCCACAGCTCCCACTACTGATGGAAAATGGAGTTGGGTGTGGCATGAGATAAGGCATAGTGCTGAGCTAGGCAAAACAAAACAAGTGCTTTTTATTTCATTTTAGTGTTACGATAGCCCTTATAGAGCATTTTGGTAGTATAAATGCTCATTGTGAAATTCATAATGTTACATTTGAAATATGATAATTAGCTCACTCAACACTATTCAAACCAAAACAATCAGGTTTATGAGGAAAATTGTGAAATTCAAATAAATTACCCTGGTCACACATGATACAATATGACTGTTCGGTAAAACAACTGATTTGTTAAGGTGATCAAAATGATCTCATAGACAAATTTTCCAGGGAAAATTTGATGGGGCGCAAGGTTTAAAGAGGAACAGTAACCCAGGATTGAACTTCATCCCAATCAGTAACGGATTCCCCCTTTCCCATGAGAATGCTTTTCCTTTTTCTCAAATAGGTCATCAGGGAGTCTGTATGGCTGATATTGTGGTGAAGCCCCTCCCACAGTGTGATGTCATGACCATGGTCTTAACAGTTTACTGTTGTGAATCTCATTGCATTGTGGGAAATAACAGCTGTTTCCAACTGCCAAGCAAGCAATATCTCCCTCTGTGCATAGAAATCTCAGTAACAAACATTCTGTACAGATCAGAAATACAGTAACAATGTCACCACCAGTGATACATTTCAGAATATAAATCAGGGATAGGAAAGATTTTACAATGGGCAAACACTGACTAAATCGATAAATGTATATTGATTAAAAAAAAAAAAAAAAAAGCAATTTTATTATTTTATTTTCACTACAGTTCCTCTAATCATCTTTATGCAGAAAAACAGATCAGTACAGCTATAACTCTGCAATCAATCAATATAATGTTAGGCTTGTGATCACATATAGGATCATTTGCCATTTCATGTTTGATCATTCTTATGACATTGCTGAATTTTTGTAGTACAGATTGTAGAATAGCGTATGGCCAGGGCCCATGCAGAATGTTGCAACACTGATTATAAGTAATGGAATATAAAAGCACTTACTGGAAGTTCAAAGTATTGGAATACAAATGAAGAGCTGCTCGGTTGCTGCAAACGGAGTACAAAAAAAATGAGAAAAGAAACACGATGAACAGAATTAGTTCACAAAGCCAGCACATACTGTGTGACACACACACAACAGGTCAATGAGCTAGGAATCTCATCATATACAGGATCACACTCAGCTAGTACATGCCAGGTTCATCTGCAATCATTGTATAACTCCACCAATGTGCTATATGGTACGACGAAGAAGAAGGGATAATCTGCACTCTCCATATTGCCTGCACAGTTATGGGACTCTCAGAAGAAATCCTGTCTTGCTGAAATACTGCCACTAAGCCAGACTACAAGCTGTGGCTGGCTAGAACGCTTGAGGAGCAACTGTGAAGCAATATGTCCGTGTGTCAAACTCTACAGACCATACTGCTAAGTAAAAGGGAAGATTGATCAAGGTTTGGAATGATAACATTCAATGTTTTAAACCTTCTCTTGAATAGTCAGCCTGAAAGGCATCTAACGTTTTACAATGTTATAAATGCCCTTTCATGGCAGTTAACAGCCAACTATCATTTTGTAGATATGCTAAATGGTTCCAACTATATTACCACGCAACAGTATGCTGTTTGCAATACAAATCCCCCATTCTCCGGTTTACACTAACCAATCATTTCTGTTATAATCAGTCTATGGAAGTTAGGATCCAGAAGAGATACTGGGAAGAGGGGACATCATGTGTTTGTGAATGCTGGAGATGAATTTCAACATTTCGGGGACACATGGGATGCCTTTATCAGGAAAAACAGCATTGGGTTACTGGTGCACACACAAAGCACATCAACGAGGGAGTGCCCAATGAGGCAAATCATATCGTTTTCCTTGATAAAGGGGTCCTATGTGCAGAAATGGATTAAGATGTAATGGGGCCCTAGGCAAGGTAGTAGATTTAGGGCCCCTTTGGTAAGCTGAAGTGGAGAGAGGTCCAAGAAGGTGGCCCCCTTGACATCCACTAGGCCCCAGGCACCTGCCTACCTACCTACGTGTCCCTGAAATGTTGGAATAGCTTTTAAAATTATGTTCTATGATTGATATGGTGATGCTCCTCACCTTGTATAGCTACTGCACCCATCATCCACTGACTATAACTAGCTTTGAGTGGGATGACCAACCATTTTCATCATCTGTGTTTAGGCGCTCGCTTTAAAAAAAAAAAAAAATTAGCTTTCTTAGACTGGCCATTTCCAACACAGTCACCTATTTACCCAGCGCCCCATAGACAGCTGATGCTGATGCTGAGAAGCCTCATACTTCCCTCCAGGAGAGGAACATTTATAAACTACACCGTACAACTCTACTGACTACACAGCAAAGGAGGGGGATAAGGAAGAGAGCTGATGACAGACAGGTGCTCACCAAAATTATAGCAAGAAATAGGCAGCGCTCCTAGGCTGCAAATGAAATGAAACCAACAAAGGTGTGCAGAGCCCCACTCTTCCAAGAGGGCACCTCATCGCTGTGGTAGAGTCTAGTATTGAACAATCAACGTCCTCCTTTGCTGCATCTGTTTTGAATAAGTTGCCCATGTTTGGGCTCTGCACATTTATGCAGCTGGTCAATTCGGGTGCAAACTATATTTGAAAGCGCTGCCATTTCCTCCTGTTGCTCACCAAAATTACCCGGGTGTTGCACCCGGCTAAAAAGCACCTGGGGAGAACACTGCTATCTGTTTAAAAATATCGTTACGGTTTACATGAAGCAGACTTCAACACCTTGAAGAGGTTTTTGAAGTGACACCATTTTTAAATCTACAGGAATTTGGAGAATTATTTGCAGAAACATTCAGGTTTTATGTTTGCACATGTAGGCATTTGTTCCTGAGATGCAGCACAGAGAAGAGCATTCAGACCAGCTGTAAAAGTCCTTGTGCCAGCTCTGGCATCGGAAGCTCTCCGGGGAATGGGCCCGCCTGAGGCAGCAATAGAGATAATTGCTGGAAAGGCAACTGAAGGAGGATTCTGCCATCCATATGTCATCAGATGCTCTAGCAAAGCCCAGAGGAGCAATGCAGATCATTACTATTGCATCATCAGATAGGGGGCAAAGCACAGTATAAACAGATATCTGCATCTGATAAAATACAAATGAATGGGCAAAGCTTCTATAGCAATCCATTCCACTGAGGCAATCATCATGTTCTGTAACTCTAATCCCTGGAATGGGTTAGCACAGCTTTCTGTATGGCCAGGATAACACAACAGCTCTGTTACAAGGTTTTCATTAGATCTTGCTATTCAGTATGGAAGTACCATTTAACACCGCATGACCCTCACAACTTGCTATTGAATGAAGTAAGGATGAGGGCATAGGAACGCCACAATAACCTAAGATCTCATCTGATTGTGTTTATACGAACTCCTTGTAAATACAGAATGCTTTCACCATGCTCAACCCAACCTCGTATATCCACATGTGTGGAATGACAGTTGTCAAGGCTGGTGGGGGATTCTTATACCAAACAGAGGAAGGAAAGAAGAGACCTATAGTACAGGAGGGCCACTCCCTTAGCACTATTTCTTGCTGCTTTTGAAAAGCAGATTATATGATCACAAAATAAACCTGAAGTGAGCTGTAAGAAGCAAAATAAAAAAAGAAAGAGGGTCAAGCAGTTGTCAAGAACTTCTATACCAGGGGTGTCAAACTCAAATACACAGTGGGCTGAAATTGAGCTCTAGTACCAAGTCGCAGGCTGACCTCAATGTCTAGTGGCCACCTCTCTCCGTTATAAAGTTCCCTGGTGTCTCATAGCCGCCTCCTTCCCTTTCCATATATGGTTCCCTGGTGTCTAGTGGCCCTCCTCCCTCTCCTATACAATTCCCTGGTGTTTAATGGTACTCCCTCTCTCCCTTTCCCTCTCTCCTTTCCCTGTACAGTTCCCTGGTGCCTAGTGGCCCCCTCCCTCTCCAATACGGTTCCCTAGTATCTAGTTCTTTCCCCCTCCCCCATATAGCTTCCCTAGTGATCTGGGGCTTAGCCTCCAATATAGCTTCTCTGGTGGTCTAGAGTGGGCCAAACATTATACAAAGTGGGAAAACCACCCGAGGGCCAAATCTGATGGCTCTGAGGGCTGGATTTCACCCACGGGCCAGAGTTTGACATGTATGTTCTATATAGAAGTTTTGGAAAACAATAACAAAATCTAATGAAAACAATGTAACAAGAGCCGTTGAATCTGCTCCTGGCCTCACAGAAAGGTTGAATAATTTCAACAGGGGTCAGTGGTGGAACAAGGGGATGGCGAGAGGGAGGTAGGTGTTTTTTTTTTTTTTTTTTTTTTTTACAGCTCACTCTGGTTCACATTAAGGACTGGAACACGCTAGTAGCACTTTTATAGGCGCTTGCGATTTGAAAAGCACTTGCTGATGTAATGCTATGGGGGAAATTTTTTTTTTAACTCGCATCTCAAAGTGGAACTAAAAAATGACTATAAACAAAGTGTTTCACTTACCTGGGGCTTCCCCAAGACCCCTGCAGCCTTCCTGTCCCACGCCGGTCCTCAACAATCCTCCATTCTCCCGCCGCAGTGCGTAAGTTGTCGGCAAATGCGCCTGTGCAGCCCTGGTCACGCGTATCCTTCTTTGTGTTCCCCTTCTATGTCGGAGGGGAATCCGAAGAAGGATACGCATGGCAGCAGTAGTCGAATACGCAAGTCGGCAGTAACGAAACTGCACGGGAGAACGGAGGATCGTGCAGGACCGGCGTGGGACAGGAAGGCTGCAGGGGTCTTGGGGAAGCCCCAGGTAAGTGAAACACTTTGTTTATAGTCATTCTTCAGCTCCGCTTTAAGTGGGAGCATAAAGATAGCATTACATTAGCAAGAGCTTTTCAAATCACAAGCACTTAGAAAAGCACTGCTAGTGGGTTCCACGCCTCAAGATAAAAACAAGTATTTGAACATTATTTTTGGCAGCTATATATAATTTACTAGTTAGCTTATTTACTGCTTCCAATTTAATACAAAAGGGCTTCTCTAAGCTCCAGGATTATGCAGCATACCTTTTCCGCACATGTAAAGAAACATATTTTGCATTGAAGTTCTCGATCATTGCTCTGGATGCTTGGTCCATCAATTTTTGGGCCAGACCAAGACGTCTGTGAGATCGTTTCACAGCCTAAAAAGGGAGAGAGAGCCCAATCTCACGTTATAGTGGCGTAAATGGAAAGAAGTTTACCATCATTGTACACCTCAAATCGACAACGGTAAAACAAATCTCATACCAATGAAGTGATGTGGCCATGTGGGACATCATCTGGATCTTCCTCCCTGAAAACGAGAAATAAATATTGGTACACTATATCTCTGATCAGTGTAAAGGTGCCCATTAATGGTACAATTTTTTTCATCATATGAGATATTTCGACAATTTTTACGATTTAATTGTACCGTAAACTGCGCAATGAAAATCGATGTAAAACAATTCTATGGTCGATTGGAACAGAAAATGTAATCAAATGAAATAATCCTTCTAACCAGTAAGGAAAATGGGGATGCAGAGGGCACCAGAGAGGGGAGGGAATGTCGGGGGTTATTGAGGACTCCGTTAACCAGAAGTCTCAAGCAACCAGAAAAAAAATCTGGCCTTGAGTATGCATAAAGCTGCTTTGTACTTTTACACTAATTTATACAGTAATAAACCAAAGTGGACCTGAACTCTTGCACAGGACAGAAGGAAAAAAAAAAACACCCTGTATGTATTTAAAGGGTTTAGCCTGTCTAATATCCCCTTGTTTTTGTCTAATCACAAGTTGTATGTAATTTGATCTCTGCCCTCTGTCACCTGACTGCCACAGCAGATAAGCTCATTTGAAAGCACAGGATGTTAATATGTCTGCTTCCATGAAAGCAGGAAGTAGAAACAGTACAGATTTATATCAGCTGTAACAAAGAAATGTTTTTCTTTAAAGGTCATTATGCAGTTGCATATCTTTTAGAGCAGAGAGGAAGCTCAGAGTTCAGGTCCGCTTTAAATCTTTCCTTTGTCATAATTTGACTTTAATTACTGTAATTCATCATCATCAACACAGAGTGTATGGTAAGAATACAGTGTATGGTATGCTACTGGTTTTTTAGGCAGGCCTATATTTAACATAAAATCTCAAGAAACTGCAGTTATCCAGCATCAGCCAATATCTATTGGTGTCAGATAATGGGGGTTTTATTGTATATTCAAATATATACAGCATTCTAAAGTTTGAGTTAAGACAGCTCTATCGTTTACATTAGGCTACTCAGCAATAAAGCCAGATTTGACTGCATCATGGAGCACCCATATTATCCTGCAGTAAGTTTCGCCCATAAGCCAAGTCTAAAAATACATTTTTAACATTACACAAAGGATTATTCAATGATAAACGTTATGTATGTCTGTTATTATAAAGCAAACCTCTAAGGTTTTACACTCCATTACAGTGCTTTCAGTAAGAAACTCATCTGTTTGCGCACATTTCTTCTCCCACGCTAACAGGCATTAATAGTCATCTACACAAGAAAAACTGGAAACCGATCCTGTTGATCAGGACAAGCAAGGCAGCTCTGTAAGCAATGCCTGAACAGCCAGCCTCATGCTTGGTGCAGCCTACAATTTGTAAAGTACTGTATGCTCTGTATGAACACATTTTATGGGAACATAAAACTGAAAACTGCAGTGCATCATAGCAGTTACAATAACTTCAAAAACTTACATTTTTGCTAAGACGTATCCAACAATTTTCCCATTTTCATCCTCTGCAATATAAGAGAGCTGCAGAACAAAATGCAAGGAATGAGACTACTCCATAGACATCAAATACTTTACAGTCTGAAGTTTCCAACACCATTCAAAGACACTGAAGCGAAAGCGAAAAATAATAATTATGATTAATGAATTGTATATGTAGTAGGAATAATTACTAGAACATTAGTAGCAAAGAAAATATTCTCATTTTTATTTTCAGTTATATAGTTTTGGTACTTTTCTGTTAGCCGGGCACATCCACCAGGTGGCGTAAATTACTATTCCCTCTCCAGGCCGCCATGGATAGCAGGGAAAGATGTAATTCTGGTGGAGTTTTATCGCCACCTAGTGGATACGCCCGGCTAACGGAAAAGTACCTTTTTTTTCATAACATTGCATCATTCTCTAATATTTGCAGTTTACACACTACTCAGCATTCTAAATGATTTTACAGAGCAGGCAAGTGAACTTTTGAACTGTTCTCTGCACTAAAAAAAAAAAATTAAAAAAAATCAATATAGTGCCAGACACTTGAGATAACAAGCTTCAGAAGACAGAGTTCTCTGCCACTTTAAAAGTCGTGGAGCTCAATGGCTCTTTTGCATAGATAACTACTGGAGTTTCTTAACTCTTCCTGAACTGGAAACAATATTAGACTTATGTCTCTGCTCCTAATGTTTTATTGCTTAGCTGTACTACACATACAAATTAGGGCTGTGGAGTCGGTCCAAAAATCCACCGACTCCGACTCCTCAGTTTAGGATTCCACCGACTCCACGACTCCTCTAATTTGCATATTACAATTTTGTTGATTAAAAGTATGTAACATGAAATTCGTCTCTTAACTGCCAACGCTTAGGAATTTTACAAGACAACTGAAGTGAGAAGAATATGTAGACTACTATATTTATTCTCTTTAGACTAAAACTAGTCCTTGGTAAGAGTACTTGTAAAAGGTACAAACCGGAACAAAGAACATCTATCAGGCCCTAGGCAATGTAAGTGTGGGTGCATGTAAGAATGATGTGCAGGTACTCTGCAGGGGAATGAGGAGATTGTAAACAGACAACACCTCTGTGTTCAATGTGCACAGCATTCTCAGTGGATTCCCTGCAGCTCTGTGGGGAGTGCATATGTAGAGTATAGTACTACTGTGTAACAAAGTAAACCTGAGACAGATGAAATTAAAGTTTTATACATACCTGGGGCTTCCTCCAGCCGCCTTCAGGATAATCAGTCCCTCGTTGTCCTCCTCCACCACCTGGATCTTCTGCTATGAGTCCAGGTACTTGAGCCAGTCAGGCGTAGTGCGCATGCACACACTCCGCCGCCAGGAGCATACTACACCTGTGCAGCACTATTGCGCAGGTGCAGAATGTTCCCGGCTGTGGGAGCGGCATGCGGCCGGACAGCGCTGACTGGCTGAATTACCAGGACTCATAGCAGAAGATCCGGGTGGTGGAGGACAGTGAGGGACTGATCAGCCTGAAGGGGGCTGAAGGAAGCCCCAGGTATGTATAAAACTTTACTTTTCATCCGTCTCAGTTACCCTTTAATTTGTAGTCACCAAACCAAATTTTAATAACATATCAAATTATTTGATTTCATCAGCAAAGGGAGTGCATACATTTGCATAAATCAGCATCAATGCAGAATTATTTCCATCTCATTGACCATCTCTATTAGTGACATAGCTACACATTAGGCTTATTCTTACAGCATAGATGTTATTTAGTATATATAAGAGATTCCTGTGTACACATCATATATACAGTCACAATCAGATATGTATATCTGACCTTAAAAATACGGGGACTGCTTTATTGAAGCAGCACAAGTAACTAATTTTGATTGGTTTATTTACTAAGCACAGCTATTACTGTATATATACTGTATATATACACATTATTTTTAATGACTTATCTGAGAAATAGAACATTTTATCATATTTTCTATTTTAATTACAGTTACAAATTCATTAGGAGTCGGTGCATTTTTTCCCGACTCCGACTCCAGGCACCCAAAATTGCCCGACTCCGACTCCACAGCCCTGATACAAATCATTGTATCATAATTTTTTTTTTGCTTCAGTTTCTCTTTAAAGATAATGGGAAGCGCAAAAAAAATAAATAAATACAATTAAACAGATACTTACCTGGGTCCTATTGAGACTTCCTGCTCCTCTCCCAGTCCCCTCGTTCCATCGCTGGCTCCCCCGTTAGCAGGTCGAATACTGCTCTCTGTCGCTGCAGAAGGCTTCTGAAGCTCAGGTGATCCCGCAGATCTACTGCGTCTGTGCCCAGTAATAGCTGATAGTACAATATCCGTACAGTATTAATTCCGGTATTTTACTCCAGCTAAACCTAACCCTACTCTCACACAGAATCCTCCTTTATCTGATGCCACAGTGGCATCATGTGACACTGGCACATAATGTCGGTGGGTCAAATGATGCCGCTATGGCCATGGAGATAGGACCGGTTTCCACCTAAAGAGAAACTGAATTAAAAAAAAAATAGTTATGAAAGAATGATTTGTATGTGTAGTACAGCTAAGAAATAAAACATTAGGAGCAGAGACATAAGTCTAATATTGTTTCCAGTACAGGAAGCGTTAAGAAACTCCAGTTATCTATGCAAAAGAGCCATTGAGCTCCACCACATTCAAAGTCGCAGAGAGCTCTGTCTTCTGAAGCTTGTTATCTCAACTGACCGTCACTGTATTGTTTTTTTCTCCTGCAGTGGACAGTTCAATAGTACACTGGGCTTCTCTGTAAAATCATTTATAATGCTGAGTAGTGTGTAAACTGCAAATATTAGAGAATGATGCAATGTTATAAAAACACTATATAACTGAAAATAAAAATGCTAATATTTTCTTTGCTACTAGTGTTCTAGTAATTATCCGTACTACACAACCAATTCATTATATTATTATTATTTTTTTTTTCGCTTCAGTATCTCTAACTAGTGTGCCCTATTACGCACTGCTCGCAAGTGTGCAGGCAGGAAGGAGACGGTATCTGTCCCTTTATCGGCAGGCCAGATTTGGCCCGAGAGACGAAATTTGCCCAGCACTGATCTAGCCTGTGTATGTAGCCTGAGCTGCACCAGGATACATCTCTGCTGTGCGCATTATCGGTAACCCAGCAAGGAGTTAGAGAGATGCATCAATTCCAACCCTTTATTTAAATTTCCACTGATGTGAAGCTGAGCATAGTAGCTGCCTGTTAAGCCCGATACACACATCCAACATTGATTGGCCAATTTTACCACTTCTATGTAGTATGGGAGCAAATCTACACAATCTGTTCATAGTACAGTATTCACAATATGCTGGCCCTCATACAACATGGATGTGGTAAAAATTGGCCAGTGATTGGATGTGTGTACCAGGCTTTACTTAACCAGCTACCAGCTAATAAAGCAGCTCGAACTTGGCTTGTTTGTCTCAGTTTCAAGTCAGTGGAAATTTGCATGGAATGTAAGCTCCTTTGGCATTTGTTCCACTACGTAACAGCAAACAGGGGGAAAAAAATGTCAATTGTTTTTTCTACACACTTGTAGACCCCCCTATTCGATTATACTGAATAGGCCATAATCACAATCACACCAAAACTGCAGCATGCAGTGCATTTATTGATCACACTGCTTGCTTGTAATATGTTTTTTCTCGGACACAGCCCACAGCACTGCAATTCCAATTATGTGTTTCCGAAAGTGAATCAGACCGTGTACAATGGGAACAAAGCCATGTGATCTGGATAATCTTGAGGGGTTTTTTTTTTTTAATCTTCTACTATTACAGTTGGTGGTAAAAGACTGCAGCCCTAGTCTGGTTCATCCTGGAGGCTACTGGAAAATTAGTAAATTAGCAATTGTATTGTTTAAGACAGACACAGAGAACTTTTTCCCAGAAAAAAAATCTGAGGCCTGGAACCAACTACAAGTCGCAAATTGCTATCGGAAGCGTTTTGTAAGCATGTAGCACAGCCAGGAAATGTGCATTGTTTAAGAGGAAATAAATATGGCATATCCCTCACTTCCGATGTCCTTTAACTACATAATTTAAGGTATTACGACCAGGCCCGGATTTACCTCACGGGAGCCTATAGGCACAGATGTCGCCCTTCATGGACCTACAAACCTTCACAAACCGCACCCCAAGCGTGCTGGCTGTCCCAGCTGTCACTTCTCCCTTACTGCCCTTCTCCGTCATAGGTAACTACAGGTGCCCCTCAGTAGTTCCCTCAATATTAAGTAGCTAGAGGTGCCCCCAACTGAAGGGAGATGTCGTAAGTGAAATGCTGAGAGCTTGGTGAGTAACCTCTCGTTTACACCCTCATCAGGACTCTGCATAGGGAAGGAGAGAGGCGCTCAGGGAGGGGAGTGAGCCACCTTTTCATAATCAGGCGCCTGTAGGCACGTGCCTACAGTGCCTTATAGTAAATCCGCCCCTGATCCCAACTGTGGATACCTGAGTAAGGGCTTGTTCACTCATAGGGCTTTTGCGTTTTTTTAAGGGCCGGCGATTTTCTAAATTGCCCTAAAAGTGCTTGTGCAATGATTCCCTATGAGAGTGTTCACATCTGAACGGTTTGTTTCCGATCCCCTCAGCGGTATCATTTTTGGGGCGATTTCCCTATAATGGCAGGTATAGGTAAATCACAAAACGCTTGAAAAAGCGCTAGTATAGCGATTTCCCCAGCGCTTTCAAGAATAAATATATTGTATTATTTTCCGGGTCAAAGAGTTCACCTCCTGACTTGCATCAGGAAGTTAAAAAAAAACAAACTCACTCTGCTAAAGTGCTTTAAAAAGCGCTTTACAAAAAAAAGAAGTGCGCAGGTAAGCGCCGGGAGGGGGGGGGGGGGGGGTTGGGATTTCGATTTTAGATGTGAACAGAAGCTCAGGAAGCCCAATTGAAATGCACCATGGCTATGTGGTGTGTTGAGGTGCAGCATAATAACCCCATATCCAATGCATCCTGCCGCACTGCATTGCACCCCCTGTGAGATGTTAAAGAGAGTCTGAAGCGAGAATAGATCTCGCTTCAGACCTCATAGCTAGCAGGGGCATGCGTACCCCTGCTAAAACGCCGCTATAGCGCTGCTTAACGGGGGTCCCTGTCCCCCCAAACCCCCTCCGTGCAGCGGGGGAGCGCTTCCTGGTTGGGGCAGGGCTAACCGCCGCAGCCCTGCCCCATGCGCGTCTGTCAGACGCGTATCTCCACCTCTCCCCCGCCCCTCTCAGTCTTCCTTCACTGAGAGGGGCGGGGGAGAGGCGGCGATGCGCGTCTGATAGACGCGCTGGGAGGCAGGGCTTCAGCCGTTAGCCCTGCCTCCAGGAAGAAGATTACCAGCGACCATTTTACGACCAACTTTTGCGGGGGGTGGGTTGGGGGTGAAGGGACCCCCGTTAAGCCGCGGGATAGCTGCGTTTTAGCAGGGGCACACGTGCCCCTGCTATATATAAGACCTGAAGCGAGATTTAGTCTCGCTTCAGTGTCTCTTTAAGTGTGGCGGGTGTATTGCGGCATAACAGAGTGTGGCATCACAATGCACTGCATAAAGTGTGTTACCGGAAAACATGTGCGGAAGCAGTGATAAGCAGTGATAATGAAGCAACATTTTAATTGACTGTATGAGACGCAACGCACTGATACCGTGTGACGCCTCTTTCCAGATCTGTTGCGTTCCTGCTGTTACAGGGAACTGTGAACCCTTATGCTAGCCACAGGCAGATATTTAATGCAACAATTTTACAACAGCAAAACAAACTTAAAGAATCAATAGTAATGAACAGAATGTCTAAATACAGTGGTTTGCAAAAGTATTCGGCCCCCTTGTAGTTTTCCACATTTTGTCACATTACTGCCACACACGTGAATCAATGTTATTGGAATTCCACGTGAAAGACCAATACAAAGTGGTGTACACGTGAGAAGTGGAACGAAAATCATACATGATTCCAAACATTTTTTACAAATAACTGCAAAGTAGGGTGTGCGTAATTATTCAGCCCCCTTTGGTCTGAGTGCAGAAAGTTTCCCGTAGACATTGCCTGATGAGTGCTAATGACTAAATAGAGTGCACCTGTGTGTAATCTAATGTCAGTACAAATACAGCTGCTCTGTGAAGGCCTCAGAGTTTGTCTAAGAGAATCTTGGGAGCAACAACACCATGAAGTCTAAAGAACACACCAGACAGGTCAGAGATAAAGTTATTGAGAAATTTAAAGCAGGCTTAGGCTACAAAAAGATTTCCAAAGCCTTGAACTTCCCACGGAGCACTGTTCAAGCGATCATTCAGAAATGCAAGGAGTATGGCACAACTGTAAACCTACCAAGACAAGGCAGGCCGCCTAAACTCACAGGCCGAACAAGGAGAGCGCTGATCAGAAACACAGTCAAGAGGCCCATGGTGACTCTGGACGAGCTGCAGAGATCTACAGCTCAGGTGGGGGAATCTGTCCATAGGACAACTATTAGTTGTGTACTGCACAAAGTTGGCCTTTATGGAAAAGTGGCAAGAAGAAAGCCATTGTTAACAGAAGAGCATAAGAAGTCTCGTTTGCAGTTTGCCACAAGCCATGTGGGGGACTCAGCAACCATGTGGAAGAAGGTGCTCTGGTCAGATGAGACCAAAATGGAACTTTTTGGCCAAAATGCGAAACGCTATGTGTGGCGGAAATCTAGCATTGCACATCACTGAACACACCATTCCCACTGTCAAATATGGTGGTGGCACCATCATGCTCTGGGGGTGCTTCTCTTCAGCAGGGACAGGGGAGCTGGCCAGAGTTGATGGGAAGATTGATAGAGCCAAATACAGGGCAAACTTAGAAGAAAATCTCTTGGAGTCTTCAAAAGACTTGAGACTGGGGTGGAGGTTCACCTTCCAGCAGGACAACGACCCTAAACATAAATCCAGGGCAACAATGGAATGGTTTAAAACAAAACATATCAATGTGTTAGAATGGCCCCGTCAAAGTCCAGATCTAAATCCAATCGAGAATCTGTGGCAAGATCTGAAAACTGCTGTTCACAAATGCTGACCATCTAATCTGACTGAGCTGGAGCTGTTTTGCAAAGAAGAATGGGCAAGGATTTCGGTCTCTAGATGTGCAAAGCTGGTAGAGACATACCCTAAAAGACTGGCAGCTGTAATTGCAGCAAAAGGTGGTTCTACAAAGTATTGACTCAGGGGGCCGAATAATTACACACACCCCACTTTGCAGTTATTTGTAAAAAATGTTTGGAATCATGTATGATTTTCGTTCCACTTCTCACGTGTACACCACTTTGTATTGGTCTTTCACGTGGAATTCCAATAAAATTGATTCATGTTTGTGGCAGTAATGTGACAAAATGTGGAAAACTTCAAGGGGGCCGAATACTTTTGCAAGCCACTGTATAAAGCCTTAGGCCCCGTTCACATTGCACGCGTTCCCGTCCGCGTTTCGGGAACGCGTGCGGGAGGCCGACACGCACGACATCAGACAGTGCATACAGTGCACTGTCTGATGTTCACACTGCATGCGTTCCGGACCTGTGCGGTCCGGGAACGCATGCTGCACGCGTTTCCTAGCAAAACGCGCGGCTGTCCCATTCACTTTCAGTGAATGGGATCAGCCACGCAACGCACAGAGACGCACATGACGTGCGTTCCTGTGCGTTGTGTTCTGAACGGAACGCACCTGCGTTCCGTGATATGAACGGGGCCTTAGTCAGGCAACATTAAAGTGGACCTGAACTCAGACCTCCTCTCTACTCTAGGATACACAACAGCATAATAACCCTTAAACAAAAAAACTATTTGTTACAGCTGATACAAATCCTAAAATAAATCTGCACAGTTTCTTCTTCCACATGGAATACATGGAAGCAGACATATTGTTTACAGCCTGTGCTTTCAAATGAGCTTATCTGCCATAGGCAGTCATGTGACAGAGGGGAGGATCAAATTACAACTTGAGATTAGACACAGATGAGGGGGAATTGGACAGCCTAAAGGTGGGTACACACGTCAGATAAAAGTCTTTGGAAAATGAAAGATCACAGACCAATTTTACCCCCTTTCATGTAGTATGAGAGCCATACCTACACAGTCTATTCTATGGAGCTGAACTCCTCCATCAGATACAAATCTTTGCAAGATTCTGCACACAAAGACCGCTGCACACATGCAACAGATCAGTATCTGCAAAAGATCTGTTCCTGCAAAAGATCCATTCCTGCAAAAGACATTCATAGTCTATATCTGCAGATCCTCATACACACCTTGTTTAACGGACAATTATCTGTAGATCAGATCCACCAGGTTGGATCTTCAGATCGGCAGAGAATTGTCTGATCTGCAGATGAATGTCCATTAAACAAGGTGTGTATGGGATCTGCAGATATAGACTATGAATGCATTTTGCAGGAACGGATCTTTGGCAGGAACAGATCTTTTGCAGATAATGATCTTTTGTGTCTGTACAGCATCTGTGTGTGCAGCATCTTGCAAAGATTTGTATCTGATGGGGAGTGCAGCTCCATAGAATAGACTGTGTAGAGTATGGCTCTCATACTACATGAAAGGGGGTAAAATTGGTCTGTGATCTTTCATTTTCCAAAGACTTTTATCTGGCGTGTGTACCCACCTTTACTCTCTGAATACATACAGGATGCATTTATGTTATGTTTTCCTTCTGTCCTGTGCAAGAGTTCAGGCCCACTTTCAATAAGGCAAAAAGTAGACATTTGTAAGCTACAAGTGTGTATACTGCATCAGTGAGACCAAACCCTCACCTGGGGCCAGGACAGTCCATGGTAGAAGTAATACTTCATCTGGTAATTTTCCGGCAGACACAGCAAGTTGCAGTGCTGCATGTTCATGAGATCCTCGGGCTGCAGGGGAAGATGCACAAATCAGTACAAAAGATTGTAACAGAAGACAGACCACATGTTTAACATTGAAAATACTGAATTTGCAAGAGCTTCCTCTCTGCTCTGTAAGGTAAGCAACAGCATTATAACCTTTAAAGAAAAACATTTGTTACAGCTGATACAATTCCTGCAATAAATCTGCAGTTTGTACTTCCTGCTTTCATGGAAGCAGACATATTAACATTCTGTTTTTACCAATTAGCTCTTTGCTTTGGCAAGCAGCGGATACAGCTGAGGGATCAAATTACAACTTGTGCTTAGTCACAGATAAGGAGGAATTATACATGCTAAACTCTCTAAATACATACAGGGTGCACGTCTATATGTTTTCCTTCTGTCCTTTGCAAGAGTTCAGGTCCACTTTAACAGGAACCTGAAACCAGAGGGATATGGAGGCTGCCATATTATTTCCTCTGTGAGGCGCTAGGCTGAGACAGACACTTGTTGCTGTATGGTCCATCCCCTATTGCCCGATGCAGCGGGCCACACCTGCAAAATGCGTTGCTAGGACCCTTTGGGGTGTATATATGAATAAATTTGGTTGTTGATATAATATCAACTTGTTTTGTGTCTGCTTGGTGGGGGTAAGTCCACCCCCACCCCCCAATTTTTTTTAGCTACTTTTATCCTTTTGGTGCCCCTGTTCATTTCCACATTATTCTGGTGATGTTTGTTTCCCCTCGTTTTTGCACGGGTGTACTTGTGATGCGTAATACACTTTACCTCACCTTTGTATTGCTGCTATGCTCAATAACTTTATTCATTGAATTTGCACAGTCTTCTTTACCAGATTGTATTTTATATGCCTGGCACTTTATGTATATATGGGCATTTGTCTGTTGTCTGACCAACAGTGCACTGACCCAATGTCTCACCATATTAATAAATTGTTTATTTACCTCAGGTGAGACATACATTCATTGGGCCATTGCACTACTGCTTGTGAGAACGATGTATGGACACTTATAACATTACAAATATTATTATGGGATCAATGGGCTTGGGTGCCAATTTGTGATTTTAAGTGTTTTTAATATATTACTGTTGGTTAATAATTTGTTCTACGAGAATACTGTAGTGTTAGACTCTTGATTAATATTATATTTTGGAGGAACTACTTTTTCTGTTTTCTGCTGCTACAAGTCACAACAAGCAGCTTGGGTCATTAGGAAAATGCAGCCCAAAAAGATCAAACATTTTTTTTGGACTGGCCCAATTCTCAGCTGCTCTCGTGCACCAACTGAGCACTCTGTACCCCCCTTCCCCCCAATGGAGTCACATTAGACACAAACGATATGCTGCAGTTCTCTGCCACATAGTAACACCACCATTCTGCTGCACATATCTTTGAAGTGATTGCATATCAAACCTAATAGCGAAAAATGTTGTATAGCGTATTCTTCCCTTAACAGAGTGCATGTGCAATTGTATAGATGGACTCTCAGCCTTGTGACGTCTCCTATAAACAGCTACTGGAGATGTCACAAGTCATGTGCCTAATCACAGGTGGTCATTGAGTTCGATACTTTTGGCTTGTATACAAATTGAATGCAAACTGTAGGCAGCTTGGAATGTGACTAAGGCCTGGAACCCACTAGCAGTACATTGGAAAAGCTCTTGCTAATGCAATGCCATGGGTGTGATCCCACTAGAGGGATAGGATTTTATAAAAAAAAAATAGTGACCTTATCCCATTTAAAAACGGGCTCTAGGTCTGTCAACGGCGTATGCGCCCGCCCCTCCTGGGCGTCATTCCCCCAGCTCAGTGTCTCTGCATGTGTGCATTGCAAAAAAAAAAACAAAAAAAACACACACACCGGGACATGGGACGCAGACCTAGGTAGGCTAACATTTGAGGCCAACACTAATAAACAGGAAATACATTTCCCCATTACAAAGCTTCATACAATTTACATTGAATCTGCATGCAAACCATAATATTTAGCACATCATTGCCCACATCTAGTGCCTATCTGTAGGTTATACAGACATCCAGTTAGAATTTGTGGTGCGCATGCTGGAAGTGCAATAAAAGTGGAAAGGGCGAGTAGCGTAGGAAAAATGCTGCTTCCACACAATGACCAGATTTTTTTTTTTTTTCACTAAGCAGGGTGATGCGGATGTATAACGCAAATGTGTGCTTAAAAGGAACCCGAGGTTTGAGACCCATGGCAGCTGCCATATTTATTTGCTTTAATGTTGCCTGGAAATCCTGCTGATCTTTCTGGTTAGTAGGGTCTAATGCTGGGAATACACTATGGGGTCAATCAGGGCTGTGGAGTCGGTACAAAAATCTTCCGACTCCTCAGTTTATGAAACCACGACTACGGGTACCCAAAATAGCTCCAACTCCTCGACTCCTTAGTCTAATACTTAACAGGGCTGTGAATTTTGTACAAAAATCATCCGACTCCTCAGTTTATGAAATCAACGACTCCAACTCCGGGTGCCCAAAATTGCCCCGACTCCAACTCCACAGCCCTGGGGTCAATTCATAAAAGGCTGTGCGGGAAAAAAAATATTTTTGGGAAAATACCGCATTCGGCATTTTAGACGTGTGTGCCAATTCATAAAAATCTTTACAGTTGTGATAGAAATGTGTAGATTTCCTGAACTAAGCTGGCGGTAACATGAGAAGCTGCCCGAGTTGTTACATTCCTCCGTGCAAAGACAGCATTACAATAAAAGAGGCATCCCCAACTTCCCTTTACATGTGTATTTTTATGGTATACTGCCTCTGTTTGCCCTGAATTTGTCTATTAGTCTTTCTAAACAATCTATTTAATTGCCACAGCTTAGAAGAACTTCAAGAAATGTTACACATGCAGGCTTTCTCATGTGAAATATATCTGAAAACAGGTACCCAAGAGGTTAAAAAAAAAACAAAAAAAAAAAAAAACACAGCCTGGGGTATTCCCGGGAAGCCTTGTTTGTTCCGTCCTCGCCGCCGCTACCTGGGAAATCTGTCCCCATTAACTTTGCGGTTATCGCTCTCTTATCACCTCTTCAAAGGAGACGGTAATGGCATGGAGAATACCGCCTGCTCTAATCTTTATGAATTGACATTTCCTGACATGTGTTGAGATAATCACCGCACAAAGCGGTAATTTTCCGCACTGCTCAGGAATTTCAGCTTTTTCATGCGGTAACAGCTTTTATGAATTTACATTTTGCTAATTGTTTGGTAAAGTCAGCGGTTTTCAGCATTACAGCATGCGGGAATGCTTTATGAATCGAGACCAATGCGTTTTTCCAGCAGATAGATGGTTCCATAGATAATTTCCAACATGTCCGATCTGACGTTTGATCGTTTTACCGCTCGATTTCTCATAGAAGTGAATGGAAAAAAAGATACGAAAAAAACAAGCAGAAGATAAGAGAATCGAGCGGCAAAATCGATCGAGCGGAAAACACACATGTATTCCCAGCATAAATCACACACATGAAACAAGCATGCAGCTAATCTTGACAGATTTGTCATAGACATCCATCCTAGTTCAGGGGCTATGGCTTAAAGCATTAGAGGCAGATAAACAGAAGAACAGCCAGACAATGTGCATTAGTTAAAAAGAGATAAACATGCCAGCTTCCATATCCCTCTTACCTCGGGTTCCCTTTAAATATTCATCCTTTAGCTTTACATATATAGGTACAAAAAGTCTTTTTACCACTTCCCACACCAAGCTTTTGCAATTGGTACAATAGTCTATAGGCAATTTATTTCTACCCAGCTTTACCATGATAGCAGGAGATAAAAAGCTAGCATGTACGCTATAGACTACAGCCTGTAGAAATGTACATCTGGCAGCACTATCTGCAACGATAGTGTGAAGCAGAAATGGTGGCACCGGAAAAAACAAACAGTACCTTTATTGTAGTCCTATGGGTACAGATAAAGTGGTATGCTGTGTAGGTAGGAGGAGCCATACCACTTTCTGTACCCATAGGACCACAATAAAGGTACTGTTTGTTTGATCCAGTATCACCGTTCCATGATAAATATGAATGTTCTTTCAAAGCCACATGTAGTGCCGGTTTTTCTTTTTAATAAGTTTTGAACTATCTGCACAGAGTTTATACGTCCTCTGTGTCTGCATGGGTTTCCTCCAGATTCCTCCCACATCTAATAAACATAGATACATACACTACACCATACATACAACTAAGGTTGGGTATTAGATTGTGAGCACCTGAGGGACAGTTAAGTGACAAGACATATACTCTGTACAGCACTGCGGAAGATGTCAGTGCTATATAAATAATAATAATAATAAACATTGAACAGAGCTTTCAGAACGTAATCGGTCTGCATATGAAGTAGAGCTCGTGTTGCACATTGCTATGAGCTTGTTGGTGTGAGAAGCCCACACAGTAGGGAGAGGATGTTGTATTAAGACAGAGGGGAGAGCACAACTGAGTTGATCTCAATGGGGAAAGAATACGAGCCTGGTCATAGGACCAGGACTCCTATCCTCACTGTTACCCCTATAACCGTGTGTAGTAGAATGGGAGAAGCACTAAGCTCCAACCTCTATACGACCAATGCCACCCCATTACATAGAATGATTAGCCCCAGCATGCAGTGCGGCACGCAGAGCATAGCTGCGGCGTACTGAGGCATGATGGGACACAGCATGCTTCCCTAGAGCAGATTACAGCAGCCAGGCAGGCCGCACGCTGGAGGAAACCTGCCCCAGTCTCTATACTGTCACCCCAGAGAAAGTCACTTCACCACGAAACTGAGCGCCCCACTTCCGGAAGCCTCAACACAACTATCCTCCCCCCAGATAGTAGCCGGTTACCCGAGCGTTCCGTATATTCATGGCTGCAGTCTCTGACTGTCACACGCTCCTCTTCGCGCATGCGCTGAGCTCACTCTGCCCGGCACAGAGCAGCCACTGAGAGGGAAGCGGCTAAGAACAGTAGCGAATGAGAAACAAGCTTCAGAAAGGCATCCCTTTCCTAGAGGGTTACCAATCAGCGAGCTGGCTGCTGATTCAAGAGCCAGTCAGAATCAGATTCTCTGCTGCTGTGGGCTCTGAACTGACTGATGAAATAAGCCATGCAAAGTAATCCAGAAAAAAACAAAGTTCTTGTGGGCACTCGATCGGGGTAAAAGATAGTTCCTTCTCAGATCAAACTAATCTATTATGCTGGGATTACATGGTACGTTTTCTGCAAAGAATCGTTCCGATAGATGCCTTCGATGATAAAATTCCGACATGTCCGATGTTCCACACTCGATTCTTTTCTGCTCGATTTCTCATAGAAGTGAATGGAAAAAAAGATAACGAGTAGAAGATAAGAGAATTGAGCAGAAAATCAAATGGCTAATAGATCGTGCACCGAATCGAATGCAAAAAAAGTAACGTGTAATCCCACCATTAGATTTCAGCTTGAAATCTATACTAATCTAGGGATCCAGAACGACACCTTTTCGGATAGTACTGTCTCCTGGAGGCCACAGTTCTGTCTGGCTGATGAGTAGTGATAACAGAATTGGTTCTGGCGGACATCAGCATAGCTCTCAACTAAAAAACAGTGTCCCTCTTTTTTCCTCATTTGTCCTTCTTTCAGGACTGATGTACAGATCTGTGCAATTATATGTATTTTTCTGCAAAATAAAAAGTGTTTAAAGAGAATCTGTACTGTAAAATTCTTACAATAAGAAGCATACCATTCTATTCATTATGTTCTCCTGGGCCCCTCTGTGCTGTTTCTGCCACTCCCTGCTGCAATCCTGGCTTGTAATTGCCATTTTTATGCAGTGTTTACAAACAAGACATAGCAAGTCATAGGCTGAGAGTAGCTCAGTGTGTGAGTCATACAGTGTGCAGGGGGCCTGGAGAGGGTGTGTATAGCTTCTATCCAATCACAAGCAGCACATCACATTCCAGCCTGACTGCCTGAGCCCGACAGAGGAGAGAAGATTAGATCATATAACAGAGATAACACAGCCACTGTGCAAATAGGAAAGGCTGCAGTAAGTGAGAGCACATTAGAACAGGTATAGGAACTTATAGGATAGAAGAAATAAGGCTCAAAATTTTGTTACAGAGTCTCTTTAAAGTCATTAGGAACCTGGTATATATAGCCAGATACTCTAGGAGAGGGAAGGCTCTCCATAGGTTTTATAGAGCCTTCCTGGTCCCCATTGCAGCGCTGGATCCCCTGTAGCAGTATTCAACCAATTTGGTCAAATACACCTGTCTCTGCCGCCGAAGGGAGGATTCGGGAGCCTGAGTGCTCCTGAAGACAGGCGGCGCCACACTGCGCACGCGCAAGCGCCCTCTTTTGCAGACTCACCCATGCGCAGTATTGCGCTGACGGTCTATGGGAGGGCTCCCGAAGACTTCTGAAGTCCCCCACGGTGGGGAATTCAAATGGGGAGGCACCGGGAGAGGAGAGGGAAGGCTCTATAGGACCCAGAGCCTTCCCTCTCCTTAGAGGGAAGGTATCTTGCTTTTTTTTTTTTTTTTTTTTTAATAAACTGATTCCCAATGACTTTAATTGACTAAAAACTTTATTCCCACCCTTTAAATTGATATATTCAAATGTTAATATGAAGGAAAATTATCCAGGATAGAAAGGAACAGTGTGGTTTTAATGATAAAACATTATTTTCGTATGAATTCTTTATGGTATGGGTGAATAGGAGTGTGTCAGGGACGTGATTAGATGTGTGGCAGGGGCGTGGCTTAAAGAGACATTGAAGCAAAAAAAAAATTATGACATAATGAATTGGTTGTGTAGTATGGATAATCACTAGAACATTAGTAGCAAAGAAAAGAGTCATTTTTATTTTCAGTTATATAGTTTTTTTTATAACAATGCATCATTCTCTAATTGCAGTTTACACACTACTCAGCATTCTAAATGATTTTACAGAGCAGGCTAGTTAACTTTTGAACTGTTCTCTACAGAAACAAAAACAATACAGCGCTAGACACTTGAGATAAGCTTCAGAAGACAGAGCTCTCTGCGACTTTGAAAGTAGTGGAGCTCAATGGCTCTTTTGCATAGAAAACAACTGGAGTTTCTTAACTTTTCCTGTACTGGAAACAATATTAGACTGATCTATGTCTCTGCTCCTAATGTTTTGTTTCTTAGCTGTACTACACATACAAATCAGTATATCATAATTTTTTTCCACTTCAGTGCCTCTTTAAGTGTCTCTTTTTCTCATCTCAAAAAGTTGGGAGGTATGCATCAACTGGTACCTGATCACCACCTGGGAGCCCCCAACCCTTATGCCTGGTACACCCAATGCAACTTTCTGTTCGATTGATGGTTGAATCAATTATTTTGGACAGGTCCGATCTGATTTCCGATTTCCAATTTGTATAGAAGTGATCAGAAAAATGACCTGTCAGAAGCAATCGATTTGACCTTCAATTTGATGGAAAATTGCATTGTGTCTAATAGCCATAAGAGTAGGGAGAGGGGCAGTGGCGTAGCTAAGAAGCTGTGGGCCCCAGTGCGAGTTTTACATTGGGGCCCCCCCAAGCGCCCCAGGGAGCCCCTCAGGCCCCGATGTGGTCGCAACCTCTGCATCCCCTATTGCTACGCCACTGGAGAGGAGCTGCTTGCTTATACAGGGACAGGGTTAGAGAGGCTGTATTGCATATGTTGTGCTGTGTAGCAGCTCTGCTATTTCTGGTGCACCAGCTAGAGACCTCCAAAAGTCCTTTACAGGCTAGATAGACTGTGTATTGTGCTGCATAGTTGCTTCTTAGTTCTTAAGTGCAATGCTCCTTGTAGTGCATCTGCTAGGGACACTCCAATACAGCAAAGTCCCCTTTATGCAAAACTCAGACAATCCAAGTTTCAAAAGTTTTTATTGAGATATATAAATGATTGCAAAATCGCAGTTCAAAAAGCCCTTAACATAGGGCATTACATTACATAAACAGGATAGGTTTCGGTGGGTTTTGAGGCTTTTAAAATACTTACCAAGCCTCCAGCGACGTCTAGCAGCCTTCTTGCTATTGGGCTTCCGATGTGGGTCAGGTGACACGCAGGCTTGCGTGCACAGGAAGGCCACAGAGCAGCTAGGAGCCCACTAGGTGCTGCAGGAAGACTGCTAGACATCGCTGGAGGCTCAGTGTTTGGGAAAGGTGGGGGGAGGTTGCTCAAGCAACTGGCAAGCACATGTATCCGGCTTTAGGCGATCCCCGCTGGTGCCAAATACAAAGGACTCTGCTGTAGTCTTTTTGAGGACTCATTCTGATCACGTCTTTTTTTTCTACTGATGTTGACCCTGCTGTGTGCGGTTGAGACATTTTAGCATTGTGGTGTGTGTGTTGTAGCAGCACAACTGTATACAGTTATACAGTATAGCGTATGGCTGTCCTACATCTTTGATCTGGTCCACAGGCACATACCAGCCCGCCCCCTCCGATCCTCCAATGACCTGCGCCTAGTCCCACCACTCATATCTCAGTCGCATGCACTATTGCAGGACTTCACCAGGGCTGCCCCTACTCTCTGGAACTCACTCCCACCAGCCATCAGACTCGCCCCCACCTTTAATACCTTTAAACAAGCTCTCAAGACTCACCTTTTCATGCTCGCATACCCCCCTACACCAGCACCATAATATGTTCTGTTAGACAACCTCTCAACAGATACACCTATTGTCTCCACCCCCACCCTTTAGATTGTAGGTCTCTGGCAGGGCCCTCCTCCCTAGTGTTTCTAGCTTGATTATGCAATCTTACTGACAATCAGCCCTCTCGTGGACTAGAACAGTCTCTATTTTGACCTATGACACTGTATTATCAAATCATTTGCATGATCTTGTTTTGTTGTGAGTTTCCTGTATGTTCTACCTTGTATGTTAACCCATTTATTTATTGTGCAGCACTGCGTAATATGTTGGCACTTTATAAATACAATAAATAATAAGAATACTACATCACCGATCTAGCCCACTGTCACTGCTTAAGTGATAATTGTCACTGACTCCAACACAGTGTCACCCTTGACACTTTGTGTCATATCAGACAGCCATTTTGCGGTAAAAGAAAAAAAAATAGTTCATTTACAGTGTACCAGAACTTCTGGAAGTGTGTAAGGGGCCAAAAATGACCAAAAGCTCTTACTACTACGTGCTATGCAAAACTAGAACAGAAGGTATTTAGGATTATTCAGGATGGAGGGTGCTTCTGAGGTGTCCCACAATGCACCACTGCTGAATATGTAAATCATTTGTTTTATGTCCCTGAAACCTAAACATCTCCAGAACACCTGGAATGCGATGACGTGACAGCTTGTTAATTGTACAGAGCCACAATACTCTAACATACATAGACTGTTTTGGACTGGTTGGTCCTCATCAGTGCATGGCATGGATCACTGTCGCCCTTCTGCATAATGCCTCAACAGGGTGCTTCTGGATCCACCCTCAGGAAATGTCTCGACCAACAGGTGTCAAACTACCTTAGGTAATGATCACTGTGGACAGCCTAAGTAGCAAGGAAACTCTGGGTGTTTAGGCTTGACCTGTGGCCGGAGCTGTCGTAATTTGCCATGGAGCTGTTGGCTTGCCTCACTTCTAGTGTCTTGTCAGAAAGGACATTCAGTGCGTCTGGAGGGATCTTAACAGACAAGCGAAGTTGCTTAGCACACAGCAGTGTTGATTGCTTGACATTTATTTAAATGAACTAGTCATGGATACCAGAGGGTTGCAGCATTGACGTGTAATATGGTCCTAAATTGATTTGATTTTTTTCAACCATTATTACCCTGTCGCATGCCAGTTACTCCAGGCCTCATGTTGGCCCGGGCCACTGGCACAGCTTTCCTGCTCTGTCCACAACCACCCAGTAATGTTGATTGGTCCTACTTCAATTATTATTACTACCCTTAGTGCATGCCATTTACTCCAAGCCTCATGTCTGCCCTGATCACAGGCAGAGCTTTCCTGCTTCGTCTGCCACCACCCAGTATGTTGGCTTGGTCCTACTTTGATTGGCTTTAAACCCCCCCCCCCCCACCAAAAATAATAATAATAATAATGATTATTACCCTGGTGCATGCCATGCCAATTACTTCTGGCCTCTGTCTTACAGAGGCTGAAATTGAAATATTTATCTGGCAGGTTATTGCCCAGTTTTTATGGTCTCACCTAGTGTGGCTGCTATTTCAAATGTTTAGGCAGGTAACTGCTCAATTTTTCTGGCCTCACCTAGCGTGGCTGCTATTTTTAAAGGAACCCCAGGTAAGGAGGATTTATTTCCTTGTAAACAATGCAAGTTGCCTGGCAACCCTGTTAATCTTCTGGGGTAAGTAGTGTCTAGTAGCTCCTATATAATATTACATTTTCCACAATGCATACATTTGCAACAACTCAAAATTAGGAAGATCATTACAAGAACTCCAGACACACTTTATTTTAATATATGGGTAGAGTATTTGTAATATTTGAATTTCTTACAGCATCGTTTTTTGTTTCAATACTTTTTATTGAAATTTTTATTAAACAGTATAAACAACTTGCAGCATAACTTTGCACTTACAACAGCATCTTTGTTTTACATAAAAACATTAAACAGTTTTCATTGCTCACTACATAATATGAGAGATTCTAGCTATCTTTTGTATCAGGCAAGGTTCAAGGTTCATAGATGGCATTGTATTCCCTGAAATGATTGCGCTCACATGTGACTCTGTGGGGGCCGCCTGTCCACCGCCGGTACGGAGCGCAAGTGCCTGGCAAGTGCAGGACAGCAGCTGAAAGGCAGTGAATAAACTGCCTGTCAGTTGCTGGTCTGAAAGAGGCCAAACACTGCATTGCAAATCAAACACTTCAAGCAAATGTAGCCTGTTGTGATGACATGTGAGCACCCACATTATGCAGAAGCACTAAATAAAACCCCACAGTAAGGCCTTTTCTAAATGTCAGTCACACCCGAGTGCAGCCGCAGCCATGCTCAGATGGGACACGTTGTGGTTCTCTGCCGTGTAGTAATACCATTGCGTGTCAAGTGCCGACACGTGTGGTGTTATAAACGTTGGCAATTGGCTGCATTTTAATTGCACCTGAATGGCGCTAATGGGCGACAAGCCCGCAGTTCATCCTCCCCTCTGAAAGAGGCCTGACTGGGCCTAATGTACACAGAAGGATTACCAGGACCTGAAAGAAAAGATGTCTAGAACTCATGGAGAAGCATGTGATTTGTTTGATCAGCTGATAGATTTGCAAAGCCCCGATTTGCTGTGAACACATCCTGCTTTAGCACATGATCATGACTAGCAAATCAAAGACTTACATATCTATCACCTGACCATCACATGCTTCTCCATGAGTTATCCTAGACACGACCAATACTAATCAGTTCCTATGCGTCTAGATTTCTCTCCAGCAAGTTTGTTTAATTTTGTGCTCTGCATGAGAATGTCTGCCCCAGAACACGTAACATGAAACTCAAGATTACATTTTACTCTTGTAGGAGAAATAGGTAATATTAGAAAAAATGGGTATGACCAAACACCAGAGTGTGGGTGTGGAAAAGGGTGGAGTCAAATTTACATGAACTTAACAGTGGTCTAAGTAGGCCTGCCAAGCAAAATGTTGGATGAAGCGTCCTCTCCATTAATACAAAGATCACAGCAGAAGGAACTACTCATCTCCTCAATCCGCTCTGCAAGTCTGAGGTATATCCTCTGCAGCTGGCAATTCTCCCCCTCGCATCGGAGATCAGATGTTAGAAGCTCTAGCATCTGATTCATTCTCTGTCACTAGGGGGAGAAGCCCAGAAGAGAAGATGTCTGGAGAATCTAGAGATCAAGCGGCCGGAGAGGAGTACTGTCGTCTGTTGCCTGACTCTGCCTGGGGGACATCTGGGGCACCCCCTAATAGATCCGTGGCACGTGCCACTGATCTTTGAGGCTAGCAACCCCCCTGGTGAATTATATGATACTCCCACTTCTTGTACAAGATAAAATAGGAAGCAGAAATTATATGATAAAATGATCATGACCATCCAATCAGAGATTTTTCAAACTGACAGCATGCTCAAACCAATCATCATTTCTCCACGATGCCTCCTATAGGGTTATCTGATGATCTCTATTCAAGAAATAGCCTTTGTCTCCAACACTTAAAACGTTAAACTGTTCAATGTTGAATACGTTGTTGTGTTAGGTAACATACTATCATGGAGTGACCATACATTGCCCTATACTAGTTAACAAGGAGGCAGATATGAGCCTTGCTTGTTACAATCAGATTATGAGACCATCTAGGAATTCGCCAGAGGACAATAATGAGCTCTTGAGAATCAGATGTACTGTTGCTATACAGAGATTTTCCAGTATGGCAATAAACCCCTCACTCTGCAGTATACACACAATGAAGTGGGCGGTGGTGATCACAGCAGGTAGGAGCATTTGGGGAACAGGATGGAAGGCAGGCATCTCATTGGCTGCTACTCCTCACGTGTATCAGTCTTTGATGTTTTGGTTTTGCAAGTAGATGGTCCTTTCGTAGGCATCCACCTGGACTCAGCTTCATAAAACCTGGTGGGTCTGGCGGATAGTGATTTAGCAGATAGCTATGGCTTTGTCATCTTCTTCCAAAAGAGTGGACAGAATCTCCTCACACATGTACAGGCATCGAGGAACATGGAAACAGCCTAGAATGATATCGGATATATTACTATAGTAGCATTTAAATCTGAACTACAGGTACTACATTTAAATAAATTGTAAGCTTCATTTTTTAAAGGTAAAGTATAAACTGCGCTCGTGTACAGACAGAATAATTCTATTTACTGATGCTGTGCAATGCACACTTTTTCTCCACTAAGCCACATCTTGAATACACCTCATTGGGCTTTATTCATAAAATTTTTGCAGTAAAAAAAAATCTTGGAGGTAAAATACCGCATCAGTATTTTAGACTTGTGTGCTAATTCATAAAATTTTTTACAGTTGCAATAAAAGGTCGGGGAATAACCGTTCAGAGACAGAGTTACTATAAAAGAGGCATCCCCAACTTCCCTTTAGATGTGCATCTGAATCTGTCTAATAGTCTTTCTAAACAATCTATTTAATTGCCACAGCTTGGAAGAACTTCAAGAAATGTTACACATGCAGGCTTTCTGATGTGAAATTTATCTGAAAACAGGTACCCAAGAGGTTCAAAAACACAGACTGGGTATTCTGGTGGGTCTTTTTTGTACTGTTCTTACTGCTGCTGCCTGGGAGATCTGTCCCCATTAGCTTTGCTGTTATACGCTGGCTTATCGCCTTTTCTAAACAGACTATTCTCCGTCCTGATACCGCCTGCTCTAATATTTATGAATTGACATGTAGTGACATGTGTTGAGATAATCACCGCACAAGGTGGTAATTTCCCGCACTGTTCAGAAATTGTAGCTTTTCATGCGGTAACAGCCTTTATGAATTGACACTTTGCTAAATGGTCGGTAAAGTCAGCTGTTTTGAGCATTACCGCATGCGGGAATGTTTTATGAATAGAGGCGATTGAAGGCTTAAAGGGGTTCTGTGGAGGGGTTCAATAAAAGAAACTCGACACTTACCTGGGGTTTCTATCGCCCCCCTGCAGCTGTCCTGTCCCACGCCGTCCTCCTACGATCTTCCGTTTCCCGCCGGTCCCGGTCTAATCAGGCTCCCGCGCGCGTCGGGAGCTTACTGCGCAGCCGTAGCCTAGACGCCTGATTAGACCTGGACCGGCGGCGGGGAACGGAGGATCATTGGAGGACGGGGCGGGACATGACAGCTGCAGGGGGGCGATAGAAGCCCCAGGTAAGTGTTTTTTTGTTTATTTAACCCCTCCACAGAACCCCTTTAAAGCTGAATTCCATCAGGGAGGTGGGGCACCACTACAGATCATGGCCTCCCCAGAAAAAGATTTGACAGGGCCCTACCTCTACATTTAACAATCCCCCTTGGCCAACCTCCCATACCCAAGATGGATAAAAGAAAAATTATACGTACCTGGGGCTTCCTCCAGCACCCATAAGGCTAATCGGTCCCTCACTGTCCTCCACCACCACCTGGATCATCCGCTATGGGTCCCAGGTATGCATTTTTTTTTATTTTTATTTATCCAGCTCAGGTTTCCTTTAAATGAAGCCTGAAGTCTGACTGCAGTACAAATGCAGACTGTCATTTTGAGCCCTTGTTCTTAACTCCCATGGGGAGAAAAAAAAACAAAAACCTCGACCTAGTTGTAAGTAGGCTTGTATATCTATATGCTTATATCCATATATCACTTCAAGTACCCTTTAAGGCAGAGGTCCTCAAACTAAGGCCCACGGGCCAAATGCGGCACACTGAGGCATTTTCACTGCCCCCCAAGCACAAAATGTATAACTTACAGATGCTGCCCACTGCACCTGTAAATATCAGTTGCCTGCATATAGAATAGCAGTGCTGGCACCACCCATCCACATACTGTAGAAGCCAGCGAGCAGTAATTCACTGGCTTCCAATTCTGCATCAGGTGTCACTGCTGTCCAACTGGACAGCAGGTTGCCACCTGGGTATGCTTCACTGGTGCACAAAGACGTTCCTCTGGCAAGCATGACTGAATGGCTGCTGTATACCCTTGCTCACAGCCTCGAAAGAAGTGCAACAGTGTGCGAAACGGCCATCAGGCTCTCATCCCCCGACACCCACTGTCCCACCCTTCCCTCCTCAGCTACACCTGGTAAGGGATAATTCTTGCAATTGTATTTACTGCCTTATAAGATATTAAAAGCACTCATGCATGGCAGTGCTGGACTGGGTCTAGGGTGTTATAATGTATGGTTAACAGTCAAACTGCACAAAAGGATATCAGACAGGGATCCAAGGACCCTTACAGATGATTGCAAAAGAGAAATGATAAGTATAATTATCACATGACAATTCTGGTCTAACCTTTAAAAGGTCCTCCCTTAATGGTTAGCTGTGGCTTTCCTTCTTGACTCAGGTAGCCAAACCACTCTCCATGGTCTGGGTCTGGAAACTGGAACAAATAAATAAATACACAAAGCAGGTCATAAATGTCAGTCATGTTAAATGCCAGATTGTTGTGGTTGGGGCACTAGTACAGCGTCAGATTCCTACAGATGCCACATGGGCCATGATGTAAGTAAATGATCCCCAATGGAGAAATAGGAAAGGCTATATATGGTGTTAGTGAGAGTGTGCGTACAGGCATGTTGGGGGGGTTGCTAGGATGCTGCACATAAAGGTTGCTATACAGAGTCTGATGCACATGGAAGGTGGTGAATAGGGGTGGTGAGAACAATACAAGTCAGTTGACCTAGGACAGGGGTGTCCAAACGTTTTCGGCCAGGGGCCATATTGCCGTTCTTGAAAGTGCTAGGGGGCCAAACTAGTGAAGTTAAACACAATTTTTGCTGATTAACAAAATGTCACAGGTATAGTGTACCTAATTGTAAATAAAACATTTCCACAGGAAATACCCATATACTGTGTTCAGTTAGCACAATGGCAGCTGCTAATCAGTGGCCGTTACAGCTTCTGGCCTTTGCATGTGGCACCGCAGCTACGGCCTGCATGGAATTAACAACTGTAGAGAGCTTTGGGGGCCACCAGAAATGGCTTGGTGGGCTGCATTTGGCCCCTGGGACATGGACATGCCTGGCCTAGGAGGTAAAATATATAGATCTACCTCTGGCACCAAGCGCTGCTCAATGGTAGAAGACAACAATGTGATTTTAAAGGAGAACCTTCAAAAACCTTTGAACTGGACACTGAATACCAACAACATTTGTAAATTCTACTTTGAAGACTGTTTGGTATGCTCTCGTCAGCTGTCCAATACATGCTTTTTCGCAGTTGTAGATAAACAAGTATGTTAACATGTAGCAGTTTATACACTCAGGAACAATGATATTGGCCAAGCGTCACAAGGGGCGACCTGATTTACAAATGTATGCGCTTTCAGAGTTTCTTTCCCCCTTATTGTGGGGTCTTGCAGGCAGGCTCTCTTTTCTACTTTTCATTTTTTTCTTTTGTTCTCTCTGACCTGTTTCATGTAAAGTTACAGTCACCTTTTTTGGTGGGAACTGGTAGATGTTCCGCAACAAGCCTCTGCCATGAGATTGGGAACTCTGGGAGTATGATCCCTCTGGGCCCTAACTAGGGTACTTTGCATTTGTGAACACATGGCTAATGGAGGCTGGGGATTAATGGGTCATATGTACATTTGTATGCCGACAAGGAGTTTATTTTGTCATGTTTTATGTACATTGTTCACCCTTGTACGCATTAAGCCTTTTTTGATGCAAATGTCTTGAGTGTAAAGTATGCTGAATGTTTTTCTGGCGGGCAAAAACTAGAGACCTCCTCCTAAAAATGAGTTGGTCCACCTTTAGCTTTAATCACAGCCGATTTCCTTCTTGGCATAGACTCAGCAAGATGCTGATGCCGTTACTGAGGAATGTTGGCCCATGCTGACTAGTCCAAAACCTGTCGCTTCTGTCTGATTTCTCCTCCCTACTGTAAGTGACAGCAACATGGGAGAAAAGTCATTTATGGCTCATTTTTCTCTGGAAAAAAAAACCTACTTATTTGTCTATGTTTGCGCATATTTTAAATTTTACAAATTTTCACCATAGTGCCCCTTTAAGTTTAGACTAAATGTTTTTTCACACCATTGTATGTCAATTCTAGAAATTCCTGTGCGTTTAAATCCCAGGTGACCACCAGAAACAGAAATACTTAAACCAGGTGTTTGATCAGTTTTCCTATTATGGTGCTCAGAGCCCTTTAAATGCACTCTGTAGTGAGAGTGATATGGAGGCGGACCTATTTCTTTATTCTTAAAGAATGGAAATTGCCTGTCAGCCCGGCAGATCTCATTGGCTGTAGCAATGTCTGAATCACACCAGGAACAAGCATGCAGCTAATCTTGTCAGATCTGACAATATCAGAAACACCTGATCTGCTGCATGCTTGTTCAGGGTCTATGGCTGAACGTATTAGAGTCAGATGATCAGCAGGACAGCCAGGCAACTAGTATTGCTTACAAGGAAATAAATATGGCAGCCTCCATATCCCTCTCACAGTTATCCTTTAAAAGACAATAAATATGGAAACGTTCATACCCCTCACTACAGGGCTAATTTAAGCTGTGTATGTAGCTATTGGTGGACATCCAGCTTTCACATTACGCACCCTGGTGAAAACATAATTTAAGACAGTCTGGAAGTTCTCAAGCAGCTGTAGATCCCGGGTCTCCTGATATCCAAGAAGGAAAGCAATGAGGGCTTCTGTGTGCGGCCACCACATCTTCATATTCCATTCAAGCTAGAAGAAAGGAATGGTAAACACACTCCTCAGTATATCACATCATTGTATACTGAATGTGGCTGGATGGTGTAATGGTTAAAGGGACTCAGAGCAGTGCCTGTGGGTATGCCTTTAAGCATACTCACAACTAATTAATTATATCCTCACACCTACCAGCATGATGTTTGTAATTATATCCCCCTGGGTTCCTTATATTTCATTGCATTGTGCTGAATGGAGCTGCCGATTTTGGGGAAAAGTCGCCCCGTGCAATACAAGTAACTATGGAAAGATCCATACCATTTTGAAGCTCTCTTTCTCCTCTTTCCAACGATATATAAACCGTTGCCCTACGCCTTTTAGTTTTCATTATTTTTGTGATCGAAATCACAGCCGCCGGCGATTTTAATCGTGAAAACTAAAAGGCGTAGGGCGGCGGTTTATATATCGTTGGAAAGAGGAGAAAGAGAGCTTCAAAATGGTATGCATCTTTCCATAGTTACTGCACTGCTCGGAGTCCCTTTAAAGAGAATCTGTACTCTAATATTCTTACACTAAAAAGCATACCATTCTATTCCTTATTTTCTCCTGTGCCCCTCTGTGCTGTTTCTGCCACTCTCTGCTGCAATCCTGGCTTGTAATTAACAGTTTTAGGCAGTGTTTACAAACAAACAAACTAACCAGCTTGAAATAGGCTCACATAAACAGAGTGTGTGAGTCATACAGAGTGTGCAGGGGGCCTGCAGAGGGTGTGTATCGCTTCTAACCAATCACAAGCAGCCCTGCACATTCCACACATTCCAGCCTTAACCCGACAGACACGACAGAGGAAAGGAGATGAGATTTATTACAGAGACAGTGCAATTAGGAAAGGCTGCAGTAAGGCAGAGCACATTAGAACAGGCATAGGAACTTATAGGATAGAAGAACTAAGGCTGAAAATTTTGTTACAGAGTCTCTTTAAGGGCTCTGCCTCTGACACAGGGGACCAGGGTTTGAATCTCAGCTCTTCCTGTTAAAGGGGCCCATACACTCAGCCGATTTTCTGGCCGACCGATCGATCCATCGATTGATCGTTTGCAAATCGGTTGGCCAATCGATCGATGGCCGATTTCGATCGATTTCGATGGATTTCCATCGAACTGGCAGGGTGGAAAATTTAGGTCGATCTGATGAGATTGCTTATCAGTTTGCATTGGCCTTAATGGAAATCTGATGGCAAAAAAATGCCATCAGATCGAATTTCAATAGATTTCAAACTGAAATCTATTGGAATTCTATCCTGGTAAAAAATGTTCTAAAAACGCATCAGATAGATCATCAGATGCATTTCTTATCTATCTGCTGCCAATCTGACGAGTGTATGGGCACCTTAAGTAAGCCTGCACCTATTCAGTAAGGAGGCATTGGGCAAGTCTCCTTAACACTGCTACTGCCTATAGAGAGCATCCTAGTGGCTGCAGCTTTGGTGCTTTGAGTTCGCCAAGAAAAAAAGCACGATATAAATGTTATTTTCTTTTGTCTTGTCCTCTCACAGAATGTTGAGACAAGTTGGCATTATATTAATTACCCTGCATAATAAATTCAGTTGGCATAACGGTCTCATTTATAAAAAGAGAGAATCATGTAAACTGAAAGGTTCTAGCAAGTGCAATTATTTAAAACATGCATTAATAATGAAGTAGATATTGAAGAGTTCTGGCTATAATCCAGCCTTTCTCTACTTCTTTTTTTTTGCAATAGTGGTCCTTTAAAGTGTATCCGAGATAAGCTTTTACTCATTGCATAATTGTGTTCCTTTCATAAAGTTTATAGGGCATTGCTCAAGCCAAATACTTGTTTTGTTTTAATACTCTAATTCCCTATAAACTAAACAAGCCTCACCCACAGCTTACTAGAGAGCCTTGGCACTCTCAGCCTTAGTAGCAAGGGCTTATGGGAGCTTAGTCTGGGCAGGAGGAGGAGGCGGTTACTAGCCAGAGATTTCAGAGGCAGAGGTGAGGAGGAGAGGGGAGCGGGAGATACAGATCTGTTTGTCACATTACACACAGGCAAGCTGAACATGGCCGCTCTCATTGTAACACAGTAAGAAATAATCATATTCTGTTGAAGCTGTTTGCAGCTAGATTTGCTGAGTAAACTATCTAAACTTTAGATAAGATATACAGTATAGCCGTTACTTGTTATAGTTAATTTTTCATCTCGGATCCGCTTTAAGGTCTAGAGCAGTTTTGATGTTTTAGCTATGCCACTATTTAATCAGCAAGAATGTGATCACATCTTAGTAATATATACTTTCTTTTTGTAGGGAAAAACTAGAATTTGTTGTTTTTTCCCCCCTCAGGATTTTTTTTATATATGCATTTTAAAGGGAAAAAAGAGAATACACAATTTCTCAGTTTTCACTTATTTTAAAATCAAAAGTGCTACTGTAGTAAATAATAATGTAATAAACCCCAATTAAATCTGGCTATCCCCATTTATAAAACATAAATGTTGTTGCTGCTGCAATGTATGGGGGGGGGGGGGGGGTTATAAGATGTGGCGAAATGGCATATTTAACCCTCCTGGCGGTATATTAAAAACCGCCAGGGGGCAGCGCAGCCGTTTTTTTGATTTTTTTTTTTTTTAATCATGTAGCGAGCCTAGGTCTCGCTACATGATAGCCGCTGCTCAGCGGCATCCCCCCAGCCCCGCCAATCGCCTTCGGCGATAGGCGATCAGGAAATCCCGTTCAAAGAACGGGATTTCCTGGAGGGCTTCCCCCGTCGCCATGGTGACGGGGCGGGATGACGTCACCGATGTCATGGACGTCGTGACGTCTAAGGGAGTCCCGATCCACCCCTTGCCGCTGCCTGGCGCGTGTTGCGACGCGGATAGTGGGGGGGGGCTGTGTTGCGACGCGGATAGCGGCAATCAAGCGCGGGGCGGCGGCGATCGAGGTGCTGACGCAGCTAGCAAAGTGCTAGCTGCGTTCAGCAAAAAAAAAAAAAATTACTCAAATCGGCCCAGCAGGGCCTGAGAAAACCTCCTGCGCGGCTTACCCCGAACTACGTTCGGGGTTACCGCCAGGAAGGTTAAAGTCTTTTTGTCATAGCTTGTCCTGGTAAACTAGTGGTTCCCCCTTTTATTTAGATCTTTCCCCGGGGTCTTGTAGAGCTTTTCCTGGGGTCTGGTGGTACCCCCTTACACTTAAAGCAGGGGTAGGGAACCTATGGCTTGGAAGCCAGATGTGGCTCTTTTGATGGCTGCATCTGGCTCACAGTCAGATCAGTAGGGGTTGATTCACTAAGCTACACGGCTCAAGCAGCGCAGCTTAGTGTGGAGGCGCAAGTAACATTTTCAGAGTAGGCACGCTACTTCTGTAGCATGCTACTTCTGTAGCATGCACCACTAACTTACTTGTGCTCCCCCCAAAACGATCAGCTGTTCCAATTGTCCCACTCTGCACCCTGTCAGGTCCAGTGACTTTGTAGGATGAGATCCCCGCACTTTGATTGGGCCAATAGGCTGCCTGTCACTTGACAAGCAGCCTATTGGGCCAAAGTGCGGGGATCTTGTCCTACAAAGTGAATCAACCCCCAAGTCAGCTAGCTAATTGTACAAGCTGTTAGTCGGTATTTCTCCTGTCTGGCTCTCGGGGAAATTGCTGATGTTGCTGAATCCCAAGAGAAGCTGAAGACGTGTCTGACACTTCCGCTGCCCGGCGGATCAACTGTATACACACCACAGGCAACAGGGACGTGAGCCCTCTGCTGCACATGAACACTGTGCCAGTTTGAAACATATTGTATGGCTCTTACAGAAATACATTTTCAAATATGTGGCGTTTATGGTTCGCTCAGCCAAAAAGGTTCCTGACCCCTGACTTAAAGTATCCCCCTTTAAGGGACCCTGGTGGTATAATATTGCACCCCCCCCCCCTTATCACTAGTAGTCTAGTGGAGGCCCCAGGCACCTCTCCCCCTCTTGCAGAGATTGGCAGATGGAAGGGACCATGTTAGTATATACTTGCCCTCCTGGCTCCTGCAACAATCAGCAATGATCCCTATGAGAGTGGTCCCACCAGCAGTGTGATTGCAAAATGCTGCTTGCAGCATTTTGAAAGCAATCGTATTAGTGGCTACATTAGCCAAATCGGGTTCGTTCCAAGAAATGGGGTGAAATCACAGCACTTCTGTGATTCACTAGAATCATGGGCACTCTGCAATTGCCGCAAAGTGCCCATAATGGGTTTCGGCCCTTTGACACAGTCAAAACGGAGCAGCTTCAGAAATGTATTCAATGGCAGCAAATGTTGACAAAGTAAGTGACATTTGCTACTGCTCTACGCAGCTAGTTACACATTCAGTGATCTAGGAGTTCATGAAAAATCTGTACTCCAAACAATACTGCTGCCATGGTCGCGTTCCATGACAACAGCCTTTTTATTTACAAAAATGTTGCTTTCAGACATTATTTCAAACAATGTTTTAAGCAAAGGAAAAATATAACTGATCTAATTAGCAGGATAGTTTATCTAGCACTCCTCCTTTCGGGTTGTCCTGTGTCTTAACCAAAGGGAAAATATAAGCATTGGATAGATATACAACACTGTAAAGGTGGCCACTAACAATAGAATTTGCTAAAAGATCGTTTACGAATAATTATTTGTATGAACGATCGGAAATAGTCATTTGGGACCTCTAAAAGACAAACATTTCCTACTCAGATTAATGAAATAGATTTGATTTTTGGATTGATCCCGTCAATTTGAATGGATTGGTTAGGAGATATTTGTCTTTTATTGGTCCCAAACGACAATTTCCGATCATTAATACGAATATTCATTCATAAATGATCGTTTGGCAAATAGCATCGTTAGTGGCCACTTTAAGAGTTCTGCTGTGGAATCCCATCTTCTGAAGCTGTACGGTCACCTGCGTAGGACAGTGCCCATCCACGTCTTGAAAGGAGAACAGGCCGCTATATTCTTCATCCCAGCCAGAGCTAAATGGCATCAACACAAACTTCTCCAGAGCGGTCTGGGCCAGAGTGCGGTCAGAGTGTCGGGTGGCTTGGCGCAGCAGGAACCACCCAGCTTCAATGGCGTGCCCTGTGAAGGTGGAAAGAAACCAGAATATATTTCTAAACCACTCAAGTCTCAACAGATCACACTATAATATACAGTATATAAACACTGGAAATCAAACCACATTGCTGAAGCAACAATCACACCAACTGCACACTTTTGAGGTCTTCTCCGGCTATTTAAAAATTGAGGAGACTTAAAAAGAACCGCAAGCGAGAAGTATATGGAGGCTGACAGATTTATTTCCTTTTAACCTCTTTAGGACCACAGATTAAAATTCAGCTTTCTGCAGCTATAAGAGTTTGTTACTCGCCCATACAACTTAGCAGCCAAATTAATCTTGCCTCCTTTTCTGCCCACCAACAGAGCTTGCGGTTGGTTGGATCTGATTGCTGCTGCCATTTTTATTAAAATTTTATTTTTTAATTAAATTTTTATTTTGAAAAAATGTCCCTCCCACCTCCCTCCCCCCCCCCCCCCCCCCCCGAGATCCAATCACTTTGATCACCTCTCATAGGCATTAGATTATGAGAGGGATCAGCTTGTGAGCCACTTGAGGGGACAGCTAAGTGACAATGCTGTCCCCTGTACAGCGCTGCGCTTTAGCTGTACAACAGTAAATTGCTTTTTTTTTTTTTATCCTAACAGCCTGCGCGGCTGGCAGGCTGATTACCGGGCCCCGTAGTGTTTATTTACAGAAGCTCTCCCTGCTAATCTTGCGCATCGCGAGATGAAACACCAGTGTGTCCTGGAGGAGCGAGAAAGCCACTCTGCGGCTGCCATCCTGCGTTAGGTGGTCGCTCAAGTGGTTAAACAATACAGTCCTGCTGATCTATTTGGCTGCAGTAGTGTCCAAGTCACACCATCAGCGGCTAGGCATTGTCAGGTGTCAGAAACGCCTGATCTGCTGCATGTTTGTTCAGGGTCTAATGGCTAGGGCGCAGGGCAAAGCCAAAAAAAGTCTTATGCTGGGAATACATAATGAGGTTTTTTTGGCATATTTACTGTCTGATGTGTATGAGAGATATAGGCTGATGTCTGAGGGCCGATCACTGTGATTGGCTGGTGGGGAAAAACAGCATTTTTCAACTTTTTGCAATAAAGTGTATTTTTAAAGAGCTGTGCTGGATTGTGTGGTGGATGAGTCTTTTGTGTGAAAGGAAAATGGACTACCACTGTCCAGCCGCCAGAGTAGGAGTGTCAGTCTTTTGCCAAACACATGTTTGCTGCTTACTAGTGCCCGTTAACGGCGTTGCCCAATCATGTGTGAATACATACTCCAGGTCGGTGGCCCGTTTTGGGAGGTTGAGAAACTACCTCACCAGTCCTAAACCGTCCCTATCTAAACTAATTGTTTTGGGAACAAGAAAGCCCCTGCTCTTGTGATTTCAAGCCGGAATATTCCATACCGGGATTCTGATGACGGCCTATACAGCCTGGAAGCTCTTTTCCATCTTCAGATACATTCTCCAAAATGGCCAGGCCATCTCGCTGCACATGTAAACAAAGACAAAGATTATACTTTTTCATTTGTAGTGAAAAAGTTACATCCTCTTATTGCATTGTATAATAACTCTGGACACATGGGACCCATTTACTAAGGATTTTGCTATTGTAATGTAAAATTGCACTTTTAATACATTAGTGTGCGTTTCTCAAGAGTTTATTGGTATGTACCCCTTTTAGAACCCTGTACTCACCAAGTACCGTATTTTTCTTACTATAAGACACTCCTGACCATAAGACGCACCTAGGTTTGGAGGACAAAAACCAGGGGAAAAAGATATATACTAAACCTGGTGTGTGAAGGGAGATCTTGTGGAATATGCCCCCTTGTACCTCGTGTCTCCCTGAGTCAGCCTCTGTCCCCCATGTGTCTGCCTCTATCCTTGTGTCCTCCTCTACGCCCTTTTGTGTCCCCCTTCATCCTCCTCTGCATGGGCACAGTACAGGGAGTCCCCGACATTGTGGCAGGTTGGAGGTTCGTATTGGCAGGCGTTTACAAGTCAGGAACTCCCTGCATTTGGACTATAGGATGCAGTGGATTTTTTCCCTTCTTTTGGGGGAGAAAATATGAGTCTTATAGTCCAAAAAAATACAGTACCCCCTAGCATAGTACCCCTTGACAACTATACATCTAATCGTAGTACATGATAATTGGTTCTAAACAATTTCCAAGAATTTACTATTGCTTTTAATTAGCTAAAACACTAATTTGGTATTTAAATAAGATTTTTTTTTTCTAAAACTCTAAATGTATTATTCTTGGTTAAGTATATCAAACCCGAGTACCCCCTGGAGCCATCAGAAGTACCCCGTGGGGTAGGCGTACCACACGTTGAGAACCTAGGCAGTAGATAGTTCTTTCACCTTGCAGCACTGGGGTCCCTGGTTTCCAATCTAGACTAGGACATATCTGCATGGAATTTGTATGTTCTCCCTGTGTTTGTGTGGAGTTCCTGGGCACTCAAGTCCCCCCCCCCCCCAGAACACAGATCGGTGCTTGTACCAGTATAGGTTTATGGCAGGGGTCCCCAACCCCCGGTCTGCAGCCCACTGCCGGCCTTTGAGCCGTTTGCAGCTAGGCCGTGGGTCTGTCTTCTCCTGCCCCCTCCCCCCGCTAGTGTTACCTTAGTTGGCGGCTGCTTCCTCTTTATATATCCTGGTTAGCTCCTCTCCTTCTTGCCCCGTCTTCTTTCACAGCAGTGCGTCTCCCGGCTGCTGTGAAGAGGCAGAAGCAGGAAAGGGGCTTCCTGTAGCGGCGATGTATATCGCCGTTACCAGGGGAACCGCTGCCCTGCTTCCTGTGAAAGGGGAAAAGCCATGCTTTCAAATGAAAATAAATATAAACTTCACCTCCAAGTAGTAGGCCCCAAACTACCTCCAATCAGTGCTAGTTAAGCCTTCAGTAATGGGTTGGTAAAAGCGTGCTCTGTGATCACAGATCATCTTTACAATCAATAACATAATGCTATTTATTCAGCCAGGGCGTGACAGCTCCAGAAGGGGAAAAGGTAGCTGCCACTCAAAGCAGGCTGGCAACACACACTTGGATTGAGAAATCAATAACGTCCTCACAGCAATAAGAAATCCAGTAGAATACTGAAGTTGCAGTTGAGAGCCGGGCACCAGTAATGGAAAGCTTCAACACTTTAATCAGTCCAACAAGGTATGCACAGGCAAGGCAACATGAGGGTGACAAAAGCTCAGCCTGACAGCCGTCTCACTGGTCTCCCTGGTTTGTCAAAAGCTAAAAAGGTACCAGGGTGTAATTATTTTTCACAAGGCCCCTCCCTTCCTACACTCAGTGCCCTCCCATCCTTCCCCAAAGATCGGCAGGGATGAGGAACCCTGTAGAGATGGGAAGTTCGGATCTTTCAATGATCCGGATGATTCGAATCGGATCATTGAAAAGATCCAGATCTTTCATCCGAATCTCGGATTATTTTACTACCGAAGCATTCGGGGTGAAATGAATAGCAGGACAGGTCTTGCCCTGCTGTGGACAGGAGAAGGGGAGGGGGGTGGACACACAGAGAAGGGGAGAAGATGGACAGTGGGCAGGGAGTGGACAGAGAAGGGAGGAGGGACGAGCAGAGAGCAGAAATGTTTGCACAGAATACCCACATGCTGCAATCATATACTTTACATGTATTTCACCTATATGCTCATCTGTGTACTTTGAATTTGATTCCCCAAAGCATTCCCAGAAGTAAAGTGCAGCTGATCATATTGCGCTGCAATCACAGTGCCTGCAAAGTTACTGAGCTGTGCTGAGCCAAAAGCTTCCAATGTGTTCACTGCACAACTACGGAACAGACAGCCTATAATGAGCAGCACATTATAGCCAGTATGTGTGCTCTACACATACCTGGCAGTGGCACCCATGTCCCCTCTCTCTCATCTACCTGTGGCTGCAAGGCTGCCTCCCATCCAACAGAGCGATCCATCGCTGCTCTGCTTCCAGGACCCCGCTGCCCGCTGAGAGGGGGCGTGTGGCTCCTGGCCCCGCCCCTTTTGCGATCCGAATCACTCATTTTGATGATTCGGATGATTCGACTCACAAAATAGATTTGGATCAAACATCCAAATCGTTCATGATCCGGACAACACTAGAACCAGGGCCGGCCCGCCCATGAGGCGGGGTGAGGCGGGTTCCTCAGGCGGCAGGAAGTGGAGGGGCGGCACCAGATGAAGTGGCTGTGACTGAGCGGGGGGAGCCAGAGCCGTGGTGAGGTCAGCCCGACCTCTCCCTCCCTCTCCCCGGGCCGCCCTCCATGCTCCCCCCTCGGACTTTAGGCAGCAGAGTTAGCGCGCAGGGAAGCGCTGCTGTACACAGCCTGTTACTCACCTCCCTGGATCCGATCGCCGCTCCCGCCCTGCTGGTCTTCTCTCTGCAGTGTAGCCGCTGATACATTACACACGCTGCTTCCTGTTTACACAGGAAGCAGCCGCGTGTGTATCAGCCGGCTAGGCAGAGAGGAGACCAGCAGGGCGGGAGCGGCGATCGGATCCAGGGAGGTGAGTAACAGGCTGTGTACAGCAGCGCTTCCCTGCGCGCTAACTCTGCTGCCTAAAGTCCGAGGGGGGAGCATGGAGGGCGGCCCGGGGAGAGGGAGGGAGAGGTCGGGCTGCCCTCACCGCGGCTCCGGCTCCCCCCTCCGCCATTATGAGGGGGCACCTACCTGGGCAAGCTACCTATCTATCCTATACTGGGGGGCACCTACCTAATCTAACCTGTTTTGGGGGCAGCTACCTATCTATCCTATACTGGGGGGCACTTACCTAATCTAACCTGTTTTGGGGGAAGCTACCTATCTATCCTATACTGGGGGGCACCTACCTAATCTAACCTGTTTTGGGGGCAGCTACCTATCTATCCTATACTGGGGGGCACCTACCTAATCTAACCTGTTTTGGGGGCAGCTACCTATCTATCCTATACTGGGGGCACCTACCTAATCTAACCTGTTTTGGGGGCAGCTACCTATCTATCCTATACTGGGGGGCACCTACCTAAACTAACCTGTACTAGGGGCAGCTACCTATCTATCCTATACTGGGGGGCACCTACCTAATCTAACCTATACTGGGGGCCAGCTACCTATCTATCCTATACTGGGGGGCAGCTACCTATCTAACCTATACTGGGGGGCAGCTACCTATCTAACCTATACTGGGGGGCAGCTACCTATCTAACCTATACTGGGGGGCAGCTACCTATCTAACCTATACTGGGGGGCAGCTACCTATCTAACCTATACTGGGGGGCAGCTACCTATCTATCCTATACTGGGGGGCAGCTACCTAATCTAACCTGTACTGGGGGGCAGCTACCTATCTAACCTACACTGGGGGGCAGCTACCTATCTAACCTATACTGGGGGCAGCTACCTATCTATCCTATACTGGGGGGCACCTACCTAATCTAACCTGTACTGGGGGGCAGCTACCTATCTAACCTATACTGGGGGGCAGCTACCTATCTAACCTATACTGGGGGCAGCTACCTGTCTATCCTATACTGGGGGGCACCTACCTAATCTAACCTGTACTGGGGGCGGCTACCTATCTATCCTATACTGGGGGGCACCTACCTAATCTAACCTGTACTGGGGGGCAGCTACCTATCTAACCTATGCTGGGGGGCAGCTACCTATCTAACCTATGCTGGGGGGCAGCTACCTATCTAACCTATGCTGGGGGGCAGCTACCTGTCTAACCTATGCTGGGGGCAGCTACCTATCTAATCTATACTGGGGGCACCTACCTAATCTAACCTGTACTGGGGGCAGCTACCTATCTATCCTATACTGGGGGGCACCTACCTAATCTATCCTGTACTGGGGGGCAGCTACCTATCTAACCTATACTGGGGGGCAGCTACAGTACCTATCTAACCTATACTGGGGGCAGCTACCTATCTATCCTATACTGGGGGGCACCTACCTAATCTAACCTGTACTGGGGGCAGCTACCTATCTATCCTATACTGGGGGGCACCTACCTAATCTAACCTGTACTGGGGGGCAGCTACCTATCTAACCTATACTGGGGGGCAGCTACCTATCTAACCTATGCTGGGGGGCAGCTACCTATCTAACCTATGCTGGGGGGCAGTTACCTGTCTAACCTATGCTGGGGGCAGCTACCTATCTAACCTGTACTGGGGGCACCTACCTAATCTAACCTGTACTGGGGGCACCTACCTAATCTAACCTATACTGAAGGGCAGCGACCTAATCTAACCTATACTGGGGGGAAGCTACCTATCTAACCTATACTGGGGGCACTTATCTAACCTGTATTGGGGGCACCTACCTACCTAGCTAGCCTATACAGGTGGCAACTATACTGGCTACCTATACTGCGGGCACCTACCTAACTAACCTATACTGGGGGTACCTACCTATCTTACCTATGCTGGGGGCAACTATACTGGCCACCTATACTGGAGGCAACTACCTGGCTAACCTATACTGGGGGCAACTTTACTGGCTCACCCATGCCTGGCCACCTATACTCGGGGGGGACCTATAGCTGGTTACCTATACCGGGGGGGAGGGCGCAATTTTTACACCCTCGCCCTGGGTGCATTTTAGCCTAGAAACTGCACTGTTGCCGCCGGCCTCCGAGTCCGATGACTCTGAGCTCTGCGGCCTCTCCTGTCTCCTCCAAGGCTGCATGCTGGTGACGCTGCCTAGTGCCTAAGCCTGCTGATTTGATGGCGGCGGCTGCCGCCCGCTCTGCCGCCCTGGCTGCGGCTGATTGTCACGGTCAGTCACTGAGCAGCGAGCGCCGCCGACGTGACGATGATGATGATGATGATAAGGCTGGCTGGCTGCCGCCGGCCGCCGCTCATGTTATGTAGAAATATTGGGGGGGGGGGGAGGGGGGGCGCCTTTACGATCTTTGCCTCAGGCAGCAGAAAGTCCAGGACCGGCCCTGACTAGAACCCTGACTTTATTCCTCCTCCATGGAGGCTTCCCTGGCTGTCTCTGCTCATCCAGACCCACAGATCAGCACAACGACAGAGACTTACCCCTTCCACTGTCTGGTCCTTCCTGTGCTACCGCTGCAGCCACTACGGTAGGAGTCCTCTGGTCTCTATCTTCCTTACATAACATGATGTGCAGAGAAACACAGATTGAGAGGAAGGCAGAGACCAGAAGACAGGTGCTGCAGAGAGGGTGCCAGAGACACACAACGATGGAAGAGGTAAGCCCTGGCTATCACTGCCGCCGTGCTGATCTGTGGCTCTGGGTGAACAGACACAGCTTAGAAGATCTCCTGGAGAAGCATGTGATCAGTTTGATCCACTGATAGATTTGTAAGGTTTGGATTTGCAGTGATGACTTCCTGGTTTGACACATGATCAGGACCAGCAAATCATGCTGCTCTATGAGTTCTCCTCAGCATTGCCATCCCAGGCCTGTCCTCAGTGCAGGTGTAATGCATACCTCCCAACTTTTTGAGATGAGAAAAAGGGACACTTAAGCCACGCCCCTAAACACACCCCAGTCACACCCCTAGTCACGCGTACCATAAAGATTTCATACGAAAAATATGTTTTATAATTCAAACCACACTGCTTCTTTCTATCCTGGTTCATTTTCCTTCATATTAACATTTGAAAATTAGTAATCTATCAATTTAAAAGATGGGAATAAAGTTTAGAGGCAATTAAAGACATTTTTCAGTAGAGAAATACTTATATTTACAGTACATAGAAAGAGGGACAAAGTCCTGAAAGAGGGACAAATGAGGAGGGACAGAGGGACAGGGCTCCCAAAGAGGGACTGTCCCTCCGAAAGAGGCACAGTTGGGAGCTATGGTAATAGCTTGGGTACCTGTATGTGCTGCAGGATTCTCTCCACACTCCAAGCCCCCAGCAGTTCATATTTATTGGTTGCTTCTTCATCCTCATCACAAAGCTGTTCCACCAAGTTCAGCATCATCATTGGCACCGCCATGGAATTTACTGGACTGGCCCCTGGTAGCTCTGGCCTTCCCAAGCCAGAGGCATCTTCTCTCACCCAGTAGGCGATCTGGTCCATCATCTCTCGTGAGGCTTTCTGCAATATACATTATTTATCAGAAGTCATCTAATCAGTCCAGTCTACAAATGTGAATATGCAAAAGAGCCCATTACTGTATACATACACTCCCTCTTAAAGATTCTAGAAGTAAAAGGATCCTCCTAGTTATTGTAGTTTATCTGAATACAGTTTTTCCTTTGCTTATAGCATGCTTTGACAGATTACTGAAGACACTTTGCATCATAGAGCAATTTAAAATGGTTTTTAAAGCAAACCTGATGCAACGATACACTTGTGAGATAATTGTATGTGTAATACAGCTACGGTAAGAAATAGAACATTAGTAGCAAAGAAAAGTCTCATTTTCCAGTACATGAAGGAGTTAAACATTTCAGTTATCTATGCAAAAGAGTTTCTCTGAGCTCTTCGACTGGGTCAAATACAGTGCCGTTTTCTTAAGCACTTAAACAGTGAGAGACAGCTTGAAATAAAGTTTTAATGCAGGAAAGGTCAAGGGGTCATTATTTCTGCTTTGGTTTATAGCGTAAAAGAGTGTGTTTTTTAAACTGCAAACATGACAGAATGATGCAAGGTTACAAATAAAAAGCTAAAGAGTTTGGATAACCAGCGTTCCCAGACATTCAGATATTTACCAGGGCAGTTTCTATGTTTGTATATCAGTTTCTTGTAGGGTAGAGAACGATGGACTTTAGACTTCCAGTCATTGATCGTGGGACATCTATAGGCAATGCATTGTTTAGCAGCAAATAGAGCTTCAAGGGTCCGAATTTTTGTCAAATTTAGGGGTGTCTTCATCTAATTTAGGATACAGGTTTTCATGTCAAGGGAGACTGGTGAACCCATTACATCATGTAGAAAAGGTGATTACCTGTTTCCAAAAGGCTCATTTACCCACCTTACTGTATTAGTAACAAACAGGCAGCTCCTATAATATTTTTTAAAATAGTTAAATTGTCCTTACAGCGTTAATGCTAAATCTAGGTCTCTTGTTTTCTGTACACTTGAAATAGATGGGCTGGCTAAAAAAGAAACAAAAAAAGGCTTGACGGATGAGCTTTTTGTCCCTAGGCCTTCTACAGGACATGATTTGCGCATGGAGGAAAACCGTTTAGCCATTTATTTAGGAAAGGGTTCTTTACAGTAAGAGTGATTAAGATGTGGACTGCATTGCCACAGGAAGTCGTTATGGCAAACTCTATACCTGCATTTAAACGGGGCTTAGATGCTTTCCTTGCATTGAAAGACATCCATGGCTACAATTACTAGGTAATGCCTAATGATGTTGATCCAGGGATTTTATCTGATTGCCATCTGGAGTCGGAAAGGAATTTTTTTCCCTTTTGGGGCTAATTGGACCATGCCTTGTAAGGGTTTTTCGCCTTTCTCTGGATCAACAGGGATATGTGAGGGAGCAGGCTGGTGTTGTACTTTGTTCTATGGTTGAACTCGATGGACATATGTCTTTTTTTTTTAACCCAAATAACTATGTAAATACACCAACATGTTATAGAGTTCTCTACAGGATACCAGAGTTGAACCACACATTAAAAACGGTATGTGTATGGGGGGGGCGGGGGGTGGTAGGGGAGCAGGCAAGTGTATGAAGTAGTCCTCATGTCCACCGCTCCCCCGTTCTCCTCTGTCAGCCTCCTTTCACCAGCAAATGCCCCCCGCAGCCACTTCTTGGTCGGCCGAGTCAGGCATTAGTGTGAGGTGCTGACCTAGCTGCTCATGGCTGGGAGCACTCTACACATGCGCACCACATAGTTGTGACATTGTGCGCAGCGTGCTCCCAGCCATGGGATCAAGGACATGCACAGCTGGGTCAGCACCTGTGCACTAATGCCCATGCGCTGGTCAGGAAGTGGCTGCAAGGGGCATTTGCAGGTGAAAGGAGGGGAGGAGGGGGGTTGGCATGAGGGCTACTTCATACACATGCCCGCTCCCCCTGTTTTTGCTATGTGTCAGCTCTAGTATCCTGTAAGCAGCGATTCCCCTGCACCATTTATCACCTTATAGACTTCATTCTGAGTTGTCCTCCAGAGCTCATCCATGGCCATGACATAGAAACACTCACTGAAGATGGTGCGCTGGATCTTGACTGCTCGGCCATCACGAGTCACCACAAAAGCACATTTGAGGGAGTCAGAGGAGGGACGGGCATGAGCAAGGAGGAACTCCCCTCCTGTATAGAAAGCGATACAACATGTCAGAATTTCAGGGCAACTTATCCCAAACCTGGTGCTAGATTTGTGAATTGATGCCGTTTATATATATGCTAGATATGATGACAGGACATACACAGCTTACAGTTGGAGCTCTTCCTTGAGTTGACTTAAAATACATACAGATTCATGTCATCTTGCATCTGAAGTAAGAGTTTTCCCAGTTACTGCATCGTAAGTTGGAACCCACTGCACTCAATGCGTAAAGCTCCATAGGAATACCATTGCATTGCGCTGTAGTGTGGCAATAATGTCCCTTGTGACCTTAAAAGGACACCTGAGGTGAGAGTGATATGTAGGCTGCCATATTTATTTCCTTGTAAACAATGCCAGTTGCCTGGCTGTTAATCTTCTGGCATACGTAGTGTCTGAGTCAAAACCCTGGAACAAGCATATGGCTAATCCAGAAAAACCTGAGTCAGCTAAGTCAGAGCATCTGATCTGCATATGCTTGTCCACGGTCTATGGCTAAAAGTATTAGAGACACAGAATCAAGAGGACTGCCAAGGAGCTGGCTTTGTTTAAAAGGAAATTAATATGGCAGCCTCCATATCACTCTCACCTCGGGTTCCCTTTAAGAAGAATGTAACTGTGCAGCCTGTGCGACAGCTGTCTGTAGCATTTTTAATACAGATCACAGTATCAGTGATTCACCTGCGATGGCAGCTTTAAGTATCTCCGGTCTGTGAAACCTGGGAAGCTTCCTATAGAGACGGCAATACATCCACACCTGACAGACGAAGCAGAAAACAGAAAGGTGGTGATCAGTGGAGACATCACAGCACAGATCTAAGTAAAGCTTTCTACACACAAGAAGACAATTATCACACAATCTGGCACGTCAGCTATGGAGCCATGATACCACATATATGTTCCTGCTTATTGGGGTAGCTAGTTCATATTGTATTTATAAAGCGCTAACATATTTCGCAGCGCTGTGATATACTGTATGTTGATGGTTCCTGTGTTGGCAACAACCCCAGGCTCATCTAAAAGACAGACCAGGAGCCCAATGGAGCAGAATCGTGTAAGATTCAGAAAAGAAAAATGCTAAGGATGTAAATTCAAAGGTGGGTTGCATATTCTTGCAACCACCATCAGAGCAGGCGGGAAAATAACCATCCATGCTCTGTTTTCCAGGTCTGTAACAGGAAATAGTCTGTCACACTCCGAATGTTTTTAAGGACAAACTGAAAAAACTTTGACCTCTAAAAAGTTATAACAAGACACTTAACCTCTTGAGGACTGCAGGGCTAAACCCCCCTAGTGACCAGGCCATTTTTGGTAAAATTGGCCACTGCAGCTTTAAGGCCAAGCTGCAGGGCCGCACAACACAGCACAGAAGTAATCCCCCCCCCTTTTCTCCCCACCAACAGAGCCCTCTGTTGGTGGGGTCTGATCGCTCCCCCCATGTTTATTTTTTTAATAATAAATATTATTGTTCCTGCTTTTTAAAAAAAAAACAACTATGTCTTTAAAACCCTTCCCTCCCTCCCTCCCCACAGCCAGCCAATTACGGCGATCGGCTGTCATAGGCTTCTGCCTATGAGAGCCGATCGCTCTCTTGTCCCCCAGGGGGACAGCCGTGTCACACGGCTGTCCCAGTGCAGCGCTGCGCAGTGTAAATAGACGGCGATCACGCCGTCTAACAGTCTCCAGAGCGGCAATAGCCGCTCGGAGACTGAAGAGGGAGCGGAGCTCCGCCCTCCGAGCATGAGATGCGTGCGCGCGATCTCATGCAAATTACAGCCCCAGGACTTTACGCCAATTGGCGTTAGGCGGTCCTGGGGCTGCCGCCGCGGCCACGCCCATCGGCGTGACGCGGTCGGAAACTGGTTAAAACAGGAGGCGCCCAATGCATAAAATATATGCTCAAGTGCTTTGAGTCCGCCAGGAGAAAAGCGCAATATAAATGTCCTTGTCTACTACTACAGTTATACACCTCCTAATCCTTATACTCAAACCACATTTATTTAGTGGGAGTAAATAAGCATGAAAATAGTTGTTATGGTGGCCACTAATGATACAATTTGCTGATTGATTACGAACGATTCTTTGTATAAACAATTGTAAATGATCGTTGGGACCACTAATAAACAAAAATCTGCAAACCAATCTGATCAGATTGATGGGTTTGAACCGAAATTCGGATCGATTTCATTAATCTGATCGGATTGGTCAGGAGAGATTTGTCCTTTAGTGGTCCCAAATTATCATTTATGATAGTTCATAATTGATTGCTCAGCAAATTATAACATTAGTGGCCACCTTTAAAATTTACTGCAATCTGAACAAAGCTGAGGTGTAGTAATTACGCTACCTGTCTACCTTGCAGCCAGATATACTTCAGGTCGTCGTATGCTATACCCTCCTGGCTGAGGCATGTGAAGAATCCGCTAGAAACAGGAGACACAAGACAGGTGATGAATCAATAGGGAACTATAAAAAATAATAATTCAGCTGTCAACCAGAAACAACAAAGCAAAAAAGAAAACAAAAAAAAACACAACGATCAATGGCTGACCTTAGAAAAAAAAAAAAATATATAGATTTTAATGAACCTCCCTGGCGTTCTGGGTAATGCGTACATAAGTACGCATTATCGTTTATGTTAAATAATTTTTTTTGTTCTTGCTGTAGCTAGCGTATTGCTAGCTACAGCAGTAAGCCATGTCCTACGCGTCCGCATCCACCCACCCAATCCCCGCCGGCCATACTTATGCGTCCGAGATCCCGCGAGAAGCGTGACTTCCTATCGTCGCTTCTCCCATCGCCATGGTGATGATCGGACATGACGTCATGGAGAGTTTCGATCCTTCCCATTGCGCAGCCTGGCGGTGATTCGCCAGGCTGCGCTAGGCGTTTCGGGGGGGGGGGGGGGGGGCAGCCCCTTTAGCGGCGCAACGCGGCGGATCAGCGGGTAGCGTAGTGGCGATCGGACAGAACATGTAGCTAGCAAAGTGCTAGCTACATGTTCTGAAAACAAAAAAGTAAGTAAAAAGACCCTCCAGGGGCTGAGCAATCCTCCTTGGCGTACATGGACGAGCTGAGCTCGTCCATACCGCCAAGAAGGTTAATGTAAACTCTGAGGGAGGGATCACACTTGGGTCCGCGGTAAACGGCCACGGTTTTCTGCAGACAGTTTGTTTTGATTTGCATTTTCTGCATGCAGCAAGTTTTTTTTTCCTGCATGTGGAACCCACTGAAAACTATCTGTGATTCCCCCAAGTGTGTCCCTTGCCTGAAGGGTTGAATTAAACCCCAAAACGGTTTTGGGAATTGCCGGTGATCCCTAAATGCTGCCAAAAATGCTCTAGTGGGTCTCAGCCCTCAAAGTGCATTCACACTGCATTAGTTACGCTGCAGAATGATTCTGCATATCAACTCACTGTCCATACAAGTCTATGGGCTTATCACAGTACTGCATTGCAATGGATCACATTATTCTAATTCGCTGCATGTAGGCTTTAAAGAAAATCTGAAGCAAGTCTAAATTCCCATTTTTAACTAGTATTTATGTAAAGCACTATAGGTAATGCTAAACCGCTGCATCCCCGCTGCAAAACGAGGTGTTTATACCCGCCAAATCCCCTTTGCAAAATCCACGACTTTCTTGGTTGTGCATTTTGCTGCTAATTGAGGCAGAGCTTTGAGCTGCAGCTCTGCCTCCATCAAAGATAGGTGAAGTGAGGGGCACCAAAGCATTGGTGGGTGTGCCACGATCCCGTCCCAGTGTCCCTTGGTGGTGCCGACCCATTCATCACTGTGGCTCTGCCTCCATCCGCATCAATCCACCGCAGATCTCAGCCTGTCCGCTGCCTTTCTCAGTGATGGAAGATTAAGCCTCTTGCACACTACAAGTGATTCCGATTCAGATTCCGCTTTTTAATCAGTTTTTACATCTGTCACGAACGGTTGCAGGGCCGCAGGCGCGTCCTGTAACCGCCCGTGAAGAAAAAGCGATCGCACTCGATTCCCTGCATCGATTGCGCTTCAAATCGATACAATCTGGGTTGAGTGTGTAGGGGGAGCTGAAGTCCTTTTCTTAGCAGAGAGAGCACCATCCTAAAGGCTGGATGGCTCTTTTGATATGCTAATGAGCCTGGGCCCAGAGAGTCCCTGGCTTCAAGCTGTGCGGATGGCCCATCCATCAGGTATAAGGTGACACCTAGCTGATCTCATGTAGATGTTAATTAACCAAGGGGTGATCAGGATGCCTAGGTGCAGCCAGGCAGGCTACAAATCTCCGGGAGGTCTTGACACCTTGCTCACTGGTAAAGATCAAAGGGAAGTCAGCTGTTAGCAGCTAAAAACACATCCTGAATAAACCTGAGTCTCATAGCATAATCCATAACTTCCCAGATCTGTCATATTTCTGGGGTTCCTGAGATGGCAGCTTCGCCAAACGTGGGGGAAGTGTAGCATGAGCCCCGGTGCTGGTTCTGAGGAAGTTTCAGAACATTCTGAGGTAAGGACTGCCAGTTAGGCAGTTTGAAAATGCCCTGATGATACCACAGGGGTCCCACCCCTCATGTCTGGTATCAGGGCGCTGGGTAAATCGAGACAGACCTGAAAATGTTAATAAATCTGCCCTGACCTGTACGGTTCTGTGAGATAGAGCCCATATATGGGTAGATATGATTTCTAGCCCCCAGGACAAGGGGAGGGCTCATCTCATCTTCTAAGGGGGTGTATGGCTCCCCGCCCTCACTCCCTCCTACTGAAGCAGGGGCATAAGAATGGCAGAGGACCCAAACTCAGTGTCCTCCACACTGAAACATCTTGAACTCATCAGATGCCAGCTTGAGGATATGCTGGCATCCACCTGGTCTGAACTCTGAACTCAAATTGAAACCCAGAACTCTGTTTTCCCACAAAAAGGACATCTTTCCAGGAACTAAGTATTTTTCTCCCTTCTTTTATTTTTTATACTGGCTATTACTGTCTTAATAATTGTGATTTTAATAATTGTCTGTATATATTAATTATTTATATTGCGTGAATAAACGACTTTCTCCAAGTCATTCACTGTCCGCTACCCTGCTTATCAGCACACGCAGAACTGATCCCGGGTCTCTGAAGATACGCTACTGTTTGTTTGTTGTTGGCTAGACAGAATACCGTGTGTTTAACCGTTTTATTCTAGTCAGTCAGTTAGTGGGCTCCACGGTCCCATGGTAACCGCGGTGGTGGCAGTTTACGCTGAACCAGTAGGTGACGTTGTAATTACCCGTGTCTCACAGGCTCCCTTCTGAGTTGTCTGCGGCTAATTCTTAACGGTTCCTGCGCATTGACTGCGACCAGAGTTCGCACGATCTGTGCGCTGGCACCGTTTAGAAGGCTAAGTGCGGTCAGCCACTAGGGCTTCTGTGACAACATCCGATTCCAATTTGCAGTTTGCTCCCTGCACACTGCAAATCGGAATCTGAATCGTATGTAAAAACTGATAAAAAAGCGGAATCTGAATCACTTGCAGTGTGCAAGAGGCCTGAGAGGGGCAGGAGAGGCGGCGATCAGCTTCCTCTGCCTCTATGAGTAAGCGCTCCCGGACCTAGCAGAGGGAATTTGGCGGGTATAAACCCCTCGTTTTGCCACAGGGACGTGGCAGTTTAGCATTACCGATAGTGCTTTACATAAATACTAGTTAAAAACAGGAATTTAGACTTACTTCAGAGTCTCTTTAAAGTAAAGTGTATGGTATAACGCAGACATAAACCATTGCAGTTCACACATTATTATGCATTGGGCAACGAGCACAGTGTGAATCCAGCTTTATAGGGCAATGGACAGCAATCTTCTCAGTGAGATTGGTCTGTCGCCAACTCCCTCACAGTCTGTTCGGCAGCATAAGGCCTCTTTACCACGAGCAGTTGAACTGTGTGCTCAGCAAACAGTTACCAGGCAGCAGCGAGCAGTCATGAGCGATTGAGAGGCATTTCACTGCCTATCAAATGCTTGTGGAAAGGAGGCCTTACAGAAGCCATGACACAGAGACTGCTCTTAACTCTTTCAGTTCTGACCAAATTTTTAAAACAGAATTCTTAGCTGCAGAAACATTCCCCATCCACCCTCAAATCGATCCCTTTCTGCACGGAAAGGGATCATTTCCTAACACTAACACTAACACACACACACACACACACACACACACACACACTAGATTTCAGCAGGGAATCTATTGGAAATAGATTGAATCTCACCATTGCACTGCTCGATGTAGTGCAGTGCTATCGATTTGCTACCACTTCTGCCCTACCCCTGATCTGCAGAGATTGTCCAACCTTTCTGATAGTATTGATTTTTGGTCGATTGGACAAGTTGAGGCATAGCTTGATTAGGGTTATCAAATCTGATGGCAGATTTAATCAGTGATCGACTCTGATGGCAAATGAAGTGTGAAATCAATAAATGTGTGGCAATACGTTTTAAACTCTAGAAAGAGGGAAACGGAATCTTTACATCTCAGAATATCCTGATAAACCTCCCCCCACTCAAGCAGAAGCTTTTTTTTTTTTTTTTTGCAGAGAGAGAGTGGCACTTGCAGATCAAATCAAGATGATGGAATAAGGCCTGGTTCACACGGGCGATTGCCAATTGTTTCTCACCAACTGCAGCACCTGTCGTTAAAGCGATGCCCAATCAAGTGAATGGGCAGCGCCAGTACCGCTGTTTGCAGACATTTACCATAGTTTGCACAAACGCTGCTTTCTGATCACCCATCACGATTTTTTCAGCCGTTTTAGCCGACCCTGGAAGCAGCATGCAGCTTCCAAGGTCACATACTACCACGGAGAATAAACGCAGAAAGCCGCCAAAAAGCAGGCACTAGTTTTCTTTAGGGGACCCAGCAGGAAACCTCATAGGGAACAGTCCTCCAATCACAGCACCCTCTTACAGCACAAAGCATTTTGGTTGGCCAAATAGTGTGGGCATAGTTTAATATAACCTATTGGAAACCTGGCAGTTTGAGAGGGTCACGTCCGCCCAATCACGTTAGTGGGATTTCCCTTTGAGGTTTCCTGCTGGATCCCCTAAAGTAGACTAACACTGAAAAGCATTTGGCTGACAAGCCAGCAGATGACTGTGTGAACCAGCCCTAAATCATTCCCACAGAAATAAAGCTACTGGTCACATGATCATCACTGCAGGATTAAAGAGGGCAGTTACCCATATTCCTTGTCTTCAGAGTGCTGAATCCAGAAGTCCATGACTTTGTCCAGCTCCTTACTTATCTTGTCTTTCCATTCCTGCAGACACTCTCTGTCTCCAATCTTCACATAGTGAAAGTCTCCCATTGTTGGCAGCTGCAGACCTGTGACCCAGTCCCAGCACACACAGCTCAGATGTGCTCTCTGCCAGGGTACTCCTCTCAAGGCTGCTGGTAGATTATCAGCTGCTCACAGAGAACTTCTATCACACATCATTAAATCCAATGTGCTGAGACTGCTTTTCCCTGGTTGCTGTGTACTCAGCTGCTGAGGAAGGAAATCACTCAGCTGTGTGGAACAAACTTAGGGGTCAGCTGACTGAGTGTCATGTGATGCATTAATAAATAAGTCAATAAGAACCAGGAGAAGCACAGCTGAGACTGTATTGAAAAGAATAAATAAATATGAAGCGATATATATAGAAGAATCCACATGTAATCATTATTTTAAAAGCAGCTATCTCCAAATATTCCAAAAACTAGTTACAACAAGTAAAACAAAACAGGGTAAAGAGGAACTACTGTATGAAGGATTTTAACCACTTGAGGACAAGAGGTTTATACCCTCTAGCGACCAGGCCATTTTTTACAATCCTGCACTTTACAAGTTTAATGGTTTATTGCTCAGCCATACAGCTTAGCACCCAAATGAATTCTCCTTTTCTTCTCATTAACCTCCTTGGCGGTAAGCCGCGCAGGAGGTTTTTTCCGGCCCTGCTCGGCCGATTTGTTTAATTTTTTTTCTGCTGTGCGCAGCTAGCACTTTGCTAGCTGCGTCAGCACACCGATCGCCGCCGCCCCGCGCTCGATCGCCGCTATCCGTCGTGCCGCACGCCCCCCCCCCAGACCCCGTGCGCTGCCTGGCCAATCAGTGCCAGGCAGCGCTGAGGGGTGGATCAGGACTCCCAATGACGTCCCGACGTACGTCATCCCGTCCCATCGCCATGGCGACGGGGGAAGCCCTACAGGAAATCCCGTTCTTTGAACTGGATAACCTGATCGGAGATCGCCGAAGGCGATCGAAGCGGGCGGGGGGATGCCCTGGGCTCGCTACACGATATAATAAAAAAAAAACAAAAAAAACCTGCTGCGCTGCCTCCTGGCGGAATTTTTTAGACCACCAGGTGGGTTAATAAAGCTTTCTTTTGGTGGTATCTGATTACTGCTGCTATTTTTTTTTTAAATAATAAAAAAGAGCATTTTTTTCATTTTGTTTAGCACCCCCTTCCCCCCCCTTTCCCCCCTTAAATTGGCCCTACACTACATAATGTTATATGGCTATGGCAGGGATTAGATTTGTGAGCCCATCAGAAGGACAGTTAGCGACAAGACAATATACTCTGTACAGCACTGCACAAGATCTCAGCGCTGTCACGGACGGTTGCGGGCCGCAGACGCGTCCTGGAACCGCCCGTGAAGAAAAAGCGATCGCACTCGATTCTCTGCATCGATTGCGCTTCAGATCACTAGAATCGGGATTAATTGTGTAGGAGCCTCTGCTTAACTGCAGGATGGCTCTTTTGATATGCTAATGAGCAGGAACAAACCCTTGTGCTCAGGAAGCTAATCCCAGCAGGGGGCTATTCAAAACCTGCTTCTTTCCCAGACTGGCCGGAGCCACTTAGCCAGCCATAAGAAAAGCATGGGTGGTATGATTTCCTGTCGGTGTACGAAAACCGTATGTCACACAGCTATAAAATTCATATCGTCTTGTTCGGTAAAATCTGGCCATTGTGCTGATATGACATTCATTGTGATAGCCCGTCCGGTTATTGAGATATGAATCTTCTCAGGAGCCTGACCCGCTGGCTTAGCCATGTCTGATGTCATATTAATCTGTCTTTTCCAACAAGTATGAATTTGTTACTCCCCTAAATATAACGTGTATGGTTCAGGAGTTACAGCATTTCATAAGTTTAGCCCTAAAATCTCTCAGAGGGAATGAACTGTCATTTGTTGGTAACTCAGAGGGGGCCGGCATTGCCACACCCCCAAACCAGCTTCCTCAAAAGTATCTGCGAGGGGCCCTCCCCTCATTTCTCCATTTTTCCACCTTCATGAACACACGGCCACCGTGAGGAACAAGTGGTGGCCATTTTGATTGAACTTAGCTGAAACAAAGAACTCTGCGGAACTTGAAATCGAGGACTTGATGATTTTCCCACAAAAGAACATTTTCCATGAAACTAAGTATTTTTTCTCCCCTTTATTTTCATACTGTTATCTCATGTCTCAATAATTGTTGATTTTAATAATTTTCTGTATATATTAATTATTTATATTGCTTTCAATAAACCGACGATATCGTCAGTTGTTGTTCCAGCTAACCTATTATTCAGCATACACAGGAACTGAACTCAGATCTCTGAAGAGACACTACTATGGTATTGTGGTTAACTAGACAGAATAGAGTGTGTTTAACCGTTTTATTTGTAGATCTAGGCTCAGACAGGCAGCGGGCTCCTCTGTCTCATGGTAACAGAGGTGGTGGCAGATACCCTGGAATAGTGTGTAAAGTTGTAATTACCGTACCTCACAGGCTCCCTTCTGGTTGGGCTGCTGCCCAAATTTCTGTCGGTGTCTGCGCAAAGATCGCGACCAAAGCTTGCATGGTCTGTGTGCTGAAACCGATTGGAAGTCAATTTGCGGTCTGACCACTAGGGCTCCTGTGACAGTGTTTGGCAGCGGTTGGGACCTGTGTTGTGCTGAAAGTATCTAAGATAGCGCTAGCGCTATCAAGAAACGAACTAATTCGTTGGTGTAGCTGGAAGGCAATATATTTTTTAGATATACAGAGAGACTGTGTCGCCAGTACCCCTCCCCAAAAGTTTTATTTTATTTGGCGTGGAAATGTACGGGAACTACCAGCAAATGTGCGTGGCCGACCTGCAAACTCTTTGCCAAGCGAGAGGCATTGATGTCGGCCGCAAGAAACACCAGGATCTGGTAACGGACTTGTTTCAATGGGATACCCAGCAACTGCAGGAGCCGGGAGTTTCCGCTGAAGTGGATACCAGCCCATCTGACTCAAATCGAGGGGAACCAGAGACTGAGAATCCTGACCGTACAGAGGTTGTGCATCCTGAGGGCCCTGCATTAACGGCTACGCAGGAGACTGTCAGTGTGGTCCCTAATCCCAGAGTTTCGGAAAGTACTCGCTCGGAACTGGCCAGTACTGGACTTTCCATGGGTGCTGACCCGGTAATGCAGCAGGCATTACGAAAGCTGATGGAGACTGACCTGGACAAGTACCTGCAGTACATGCAAGCGCAGTTGGAGCGCCAATCTGCAGAGGCACGAGAGGAACGGGAACGGCAACGACAGCATGAGCTGAACCTGGCAAAAGTTCAACAGGCCAGCCGGAGTTCGCCGCCCAGCCTCCCTGCGGAAGGAACATCACCCGTAAGTGCAAAATTTAAATTTGCTAGTATTGAAAAAGACACTGACATTGACTTGTTTCTGCGGTCTTTTGAAAAAGCATGCCGTCAGTATCGTCTGTCCCAAGACCAGTGGGCCAGACATCTGACACCTTTGCTGCGCTACAAAGCGCTTGATGCTTTCGCAGAGTTGCCTGCGGAGAAAGATAATGATTATGCCGCTATAAAAGACGCTATCATTACCAAATACCAGCTGACGCCAGAAGCCTATCGGAAAAAGTTCAGGGCCTGGCAGAAAAAGTCTTCTGATTCGTACCGAGATGTGGTCAGCAGCTTGCTCACCACACTTCGCCAGTGGACTCTAGGCCTCACCAAAGGGTCTTATGGGGTCCTGGAGGACTTGATAGTCCTGGAACAATTTCTGAACATTTGCCCTGCTGATGTACGACAGCTTGTGCTGGAGCGCAAGCCTGCGTCAGCAACTGTCGCTGCAGACCTCGCTGAAACCTTTGCAACTACCCGGGTGTCTGATACACGCAGAACTGCCCCATCCAGCTGGAGAGGAGGTCAGCCCAATACGCCGGCAGACTCTCCTGCCCCTGTGAGCCGTCAGCCACCGAGGCCACCCAGCGCAGCTGCTGCACCCAGGCCTGCAGCCCCTGGAGAGGTCACCTGTCACTACTGCCGCCAGCCCGGACACATGAAATTCGACTTTCCGGAGCGGAGACAGACACCACCAGCACCTGCAGCACCTGTATCCCCTGTACCTCACCCACAGCAGAGGCAACCCGCCAGCGAACCACAGCCTGGATCATCAGATTTTGTTCTGTTTGCCCGCAGAAAGGAAATCCACGACCGAACTGACCAGCAGCAACTTGTTAGAGTGAACGGCAAAGTTGTCACCGGATTCCAAGACACCGGAGCTGACATCACCTTAGTTCACTCACACCTTGTGCCAATGGAGAGCATCAGCTCCAGCCGATCCCTTGCCCTTACTGGAGTAGAGGGCACCCTTTTTCACATAGCCCACGCGAGAGTGAAGATCGACTGGGGGGTGGGAGTCCAAGAAAGGGTTGTTGGGGTTATGAAGGATCTCCCAGTCCCTGTGTTGCTGGGGACTGATTTGGGCAAGCTTGTGTCCTACTACGAACCTGCCACGACCGCCTTGTCGCTCACGGAGGGAGACGGACTCTCCACCCACCACCAGGTACTTTATACACTTGGGGGAGCACCAGGGGATGGTGGGTTGAATGTGCCCAGTTCAAGGGTACCAGGTTCAATAGTGCCTGCTTCAAAGGCACCTGAGTTTGATGTACAAACTGCCTGTTGTGATGAAGATGTAACTGTACCTGTGTTTAATGTACCAACTGTCTGTAATGAAAATGTGTCTATGCCTGTCACTGTCATTAATGCATGCAACGATGATTCAAGTAATGCCAGTCTGTGCCATTCTGAAGGTATACCTGTGCTAGCAGTACCGCGCAGCTGTACTGCTCAGAACCTGAGCTCAGAACAGGTGGAGGGGGTTCCGGCCTCCTCCCCCTCCTCTGACCATAGGGATGAGACCTTTCAGCCGCTGAACTCGTGGGACATGAGCCAGGTGGCTGAAACTGACAGCGTATTCACAGCAGCTCTACAAAGGGACCCAAGCCTGGAGGTGCTCAGGCAGCAAGCCTCTGAGCCCCTCGCAGACGGGGCCGCTTTCAAGGTATACTGGGAAGGTGGGAGACTGTACAGCAAGTCTGTACAGCCCCCTACTGGTAGATCACATGCGAATACCAAATGGCTTGTGGTCCCGAGTGTGTTCAGGGGACATGTGCTGAAATCCGCACATGATAATTCCCTGACAGGACACTCTGGTGTCCGCAAGACACTTGCCTGTATTCGGAGACAGTTTTATTGGCCCATGATGAACAGGGATGTAGCAAACTAATGCAAAGCATGTGCCGTCTGTCAGGAGCTGGCAAGGTCCAGGGATTCCCACGGGGTTCCCTTAGGTCCACAGCCACTTAGCAGGGAAACCATGCGTTGACATGCGTTGAGTTAACCAACCTACTGCCCGTTGACAGCAGTCCTGGCAGACGCCCCATCCGAACGCAGTGGCGCAAACGCCCTGTCCGGAACGGTCCATGTCGGGTCAAGCCTGAGGGTAGCGGACTGCGACCTGTCCAGGGGAACCGAGCCGCCGGCTCCAACGGGCTTTCCCGCCGTACCGGCAACCCGAGACCCGTCAGCCAGGTTAGTGTCGCCGCCACACATCTTGCGGGTGTGTGGCTAAGCCACAGACAAGAGGGGGGGGGGGGCTGTCAAGGACGGTTGCGGGGCCGCAGACGCATCCTGGAACCGCCCGTGAAGAAAAAGCGATCGCACTCAATTCTCTGCATCGATTGCGCTTCAGATCACTAGAATCGGGATTGATTGTGTAGGAGCCCCTGCTTAACTGCAGGATGTCTCTTTTGATATGCTAATGAGCAGGAACAAACCCTGTGCTCAGGAAGCTAATCCCAGCAGGGGGCTATTCAAAACCTGCTTCTTTCCCAGACTGGCCGGAGCCACTTAGCCAGCCATAAGAAAAGCATGGGTGGTATGATTTCCTGTCGGTATACGAAAACCGTATGTCGCACAGCTATAAAATTCATATCGTCTTTTTCGGTAAAATCTGGCCATCGTGCTGATATGACATTCATTGTGATAGCCCGTCCGGTTATTGAGATTTGAATCTTCTCATGAGCCTGACCCGCTTTCTTAGCCATGTCTGATGTCATATTAATCTGTATTTTCCAACAAGTATGAATCTGTTACCCCCCTAAATATAACGTGTATGGTTCAGAAGTTACAGCATTTCATAAGTTTAGCCCTAAAATCTCTCAGAGGGAATGAACTGTCATTTGTTGGTAACTCAGAGGGGGCCGGCATTGCCACACCCCCAAACCGGCATTGTCACACCCCCAAACCAGCTTCCTCAAAAGTATCTGCGAGGGGCCCTCCCCTCATTTCTCCATTTTTCCACCTTCATGAACACACGGCCACCGTGAGGAACAAGTGGTGGCCATTTTGATTGAACTTAGCTGAAACAAAGAACTCTGCGGAACTTGAAATCGAGGACTTGATGATTTTCCCACAAAAGGACATTTTCCATGAAACTAAGTATTTTTTCTCCCCTTTATTTTCATACTGTTATCTCATGTCTCAATAATTGTTGATTTTAATAATTTTCTGTATATATTTATTATTTATATTGCTTTCAATAAACCGACGTTATCGTCAGTTGTTAAAGTTGAAGAGAAATCGAGAGCCCAATATGGTGTAGTATGTCAAAATTGATTGGATAAATGAAACAGTGAGATGGTAATACTCACAAACACGGGTTACCACCTAGGTAACCACTCATTAGGCAGGTGAGGAGATTAGACCTGTCCTCACTCAGGATTAAGAAGTCGCTCTCTGTAGATAGGAAGAAAGGGGGTAGATCACCCCAACACCTGGGGTGGACTCAAATATATTGGTAGGTGAACAGAGGCGCCAGAAGGATAAAAGTACATAAAATTTTTTAAAAATTGCAGGGAGGAAGTGGTGGACTCGCCTCCGTTAAAGCAGACACCAAGGACTGTAAATATATAGATATACACATTTATTGAAAATACCCCAAAGATGCAACGCGTTTCGCGGGCACAGCCCACTTCTTCAGGCAATAAGCAGGGGATAAACAACAGCAATTCAGTTATAGCAAGCAGAGCACCTCCACAGAGGTGCTCTGCTTGCTATAGGGATAAACAACAGCAATTCAGTTATAGCAAGCAGAGCACCTCTGTGGAGGTGCTCTGCTTGCTATAACTGAATTGCTGTTGTTTATCCCCTGCTTATTGCCTGAAGAAGTGGGCTGTGCCCGCGAAACGCGTTGCATCTTTGGGGTATTTTCAATAAATGTGTATATCTATATATTTACAGTCCTTGGTGTCTGCTTTAACGGAGGCGAGTCCACCACTTCCTCCCAGCAATTTTTTAAAAAATTTTATGTACTTTTATCCTTCTGGCGCCTTTGTTCACCTACCAATATATCGTCAGTTGTTGTTCCAGCTACCCTATTATTCAGCATACACAGGAACTGAACTCAGATCTCTGAAGAGACGCTACTATTGTATTGTGGTTAACTAGACAGAATAGAGTGTGTTTAACCGTTTTATTTGTAGAGCTAGGCTCAGACAGGCAGCGGGCTCCTCTGTCCCATGGTAACAGAGGTGGTAGCAGATACCCTGGAATAGTGTGTAAAGTTGTAATTACCGTACCTCACAGGCTCCCTTCTGGTCGGGCTGCTGCCCAAATTTCTGTCGGTTTCTGCGCAAAGATCGCGACCAAAGCTTGCATGGTCTGTGTGCTGAAACCGATTGGAAGGCAATTTGCGGTCTGACCACTAAGGCTCCTGTGACAAGCGCTATTTCCATTTTTATTATAAATTAAAAGAACAGCCTGACAGCGTTGATCAGCCACTGGCAGACGGATCACTGCGCCCCGCTTTGTTTATAGACGGGAGATCGCACTCGTGCAAGATCCCATCTAATCTCGTTCCATATGGCGTGGTGGAGGAATAACGGAGCCACTCTGCGGCAGTTAATCTGTGTTAGGCGGTCGTAGAGCGGTTAAATAAGCAGGAACGCACTGCCAACATGCTGATGTGAACTTGCCATTGTGAATGTACTAGTGGCGTTGACCGTGTAGGGCCCTTCTTCAACTGCAGTATTAGCTCTTTATTGGTCCTGTGCTTGTAATGATCACTTCTATAAATGCTTTGAAAGATTATAATCGCCAACGAGCTGTTCTCCATCCCCTCCCTGCACCTCTGACACTGTGGTTGACCTTGGCAGGTTTTGGGGCGCCGTATCAATTGTTCTGTATAGAGTGCTTGGGGGGGGGGGCAATGTAAAGAAGGAACACAGTATAGTTATTTGTGTGCTAGGCACGCTACATACCCATGTCTATCTCATCATGTCACATGTCACCTCGGGTTTCCTTTAATATGTAAACATTTTTTACATGGACCTATCGAATAACACCTCTTAGTTGCAGGGAGAGGCAGTGTAGGTGGTTTCGGTCCTACATATTCTGGTACTGCGGATGCAATTTGCATATGCTGTGCCTTTAAAATGACTGAGAGACTTTTTTGCAGCCATTATAAGCCAGGTGCTGCTTGATTATAAGCAAACACCATGCCACTGTTTTGCTACAGTTCAACAGTGGATGGCTCTCCTAGGTGGTAGCAATATTTGGGGGAGCTGTCTTCACACCCTTCCCTTCCCCCCCCCCCCGGTGCATTATGAGGGGCGTGTTCAAGCAATAACATGCTTGGGCAGGGGCGTAGCAATAGGGGTTGCAGAGGTTACCACCACATTGGGGCCCTTGGACCATAGAGGCCCCATAGGGCCCTCCCTCAATAATCACTTCTATAGATACTTCTATAGATACTTTGAATAGTACTGATCATTAACACTCTGTTTCCCATCACCTTCTTGCACCTCTGACACTGTGGTTGTCCTTGGCAGGTTTTGGTGCGCCGTATCAATTGTTATGTATAGAGTGCTTGGGGGGCCCCATTGTAAAACTTGCATCGGGGCCCACAGCTCCTTAGCTACACCACTGTGCTTGGGACACTCCCTGCTCTGTTCCCCTTTCCTGGTAGTGTAGCTTCCAAGTCATGCAGTTTGCATATTTTTTTGCAGCTGGACAATGTTTGCAAGTGGTAGGGTTTCTTACCTGGAGGGGCAAACTGTAGGCAGCTCTCCTAGGTGATGGACACCCTTCAGGGGTCTGCGCTGCTTCCTCTTCGCTTCTGGGCACCGAGTGTGCTTGGGGCGCTGCTTGTGCTGCTCCCCTTTCCTGGGAGCATAGGAGGCCTACGTGTGGTACCCCTGTTAATATATACATATTTTACGGAGACTAACTCCTTTTAGTGGCAGGAAGAGGCAGTGTAGTTGAATTTGGCCCTGCATATTCTAGTATTGTGGATGCAATTTGCGCAGCCTGTCCCTTTAAATTTGCCATAAATCTTTTCTGCATCCATCATAAGTCAGGTGCTCCTTGGTTATGAGTACACACCACGCTACTATTTGGCAACAGACAACAGAAGCCGCCGTCAGTACAACTGAGGGGGAGAGCCGTTCACCGCAGGAACAGGGAGGGGTGAAATGCATGCTTATGCAGCCGCTAATCACTACATGGGGGGCTTGGGGGGTGACCACTAGCCTTCCAGGGAAACAGGGCAACCGCTAGCCGCAGGAGATTTCAATAGAAAGTGCGGGGCTTTTTAAAAGGGAATTGGATACCACTAGACTGCCAGGGGATGCTTCAAGGGGGAGAGGAGATTCCACTAGCCCACCAGAATATGGGAGGTACCACTAGACTACTAGGGAATGTTTAAGGGGAAGGTGGGAGGCCCACTAAGCTACCAGGGAATACCTTAAAGGGGAAGAGAGCAGGACCACTACGCTACCAGGGAAAGCGACTTCAATGGAGGTGGGAGGATTAGACTACCAAGGAGAGTTTTGGGAAATGGGGGTACTAGATTACCAGAGCATGCCTTAAAGAGCAAGGGGTCAACTGAACTACCAAGCAATGCCTTAAAGTGAAATGGGGACAACTAAACTACCACCCAAGAAAATATGAAGAGGTGGTGGCCCACTAGGCCCCAGGGAAAGCTCTGCCACACCCCACAGGAAGCTCTAAATAAGATGGGGGGGCTAGATCACCAGGGCAAGCTCTAACAAAAAAGGGCGCCATTTGTTACAATGCAGCGCTAGCTGCTAGGAAAAAATGCATAATGCAGAAAAATATATCTTTATTTCAAAATGAAATATCTTCACCGAATGCTGTAACAGCAACAAAATATAGGTTTTATAATAAATAGCCAAATTTAATTAGTGTTTATTATCCATGGTAGCACTTTTTTATTTTAAAGTATCTTTTTGTTTTTTTATTCCTCAATTTCTCTTTAAAATGCATAAGAAATAAAATAATTTCTGGGGAATTAAAAAAAAAATCACCTGGAAAAAAAAGTCTAGTTTGTAGATCATTAAGGTGGCGTAAGTAGTAATAAAAGTATTGCTAATTAAATAGAGGCATAGCTAAAATGTCAAAACTGCTCTAGTCCATATGGAAAGAAAAAACATACCTAGTTGCAAAGTGGTTACAGTGAATGTCCAAACCCCCCCCCCCCCCCCAAAAAAAAACAGAGAGGGAAGGCTCTGGGTCCTATAGAGCCTTCCTGTTTCTCTCACGGTCCCCTTGTTCCAGCACTGTTACCCCCATTAGCAGTATTCGAACAATCGGTTCAATACTTTGAGGTGCCGCTACTGGAGACTTCTGAAGACGCGCAGCTCTGTACTGCACCTGCGTGAGCGCATTCTCTCTCGCACTCATGTGGGGCAGTATGGAGCCGCCCATCTTCTGGAGCACTCGGGCTCCTGAAGACTTCCGAAGCCTTCTGTGATGGCAGATTGAAAGGATATGACAGCTCTGGAATGAGGGGACCGTAAGAGGAACAGGAAGGCTCAGAGCCCTCTCTCTCTGTAGGTAAATATCTGTTTTTGTTTCTGTAAAGCTTTAATTTTTTTTAAATTTCAGTTGACATTACCTTTAACTACTTGGGGACATCGGCGTGATTCGGCCACGACCATGGCGTAAGGTCATTGCGTGAGGTCCTGTGGGCGTGTTTTGCAGGAGATCGCGCATCCTGATGCGCGCACATCTCCGCTTGAATGATGGAGCTCCGCTCAGTCATCAGCCTCCCAGCAGCGAATGCCGCTAGGAGACTGTTAGATGGTGAAATCGCCGTCTATTTACTGTGTACAGTGCTGCGATCCATGGCAGCGCTGTACTGGGGACAGCCGTGTGACACGGCTGTCCCTTCTAAAGGCTCAGGGGTGATCTGCTAACATAGGCTGAAGCCTATGACAACCGATCACAGTGATTGGCTGGCGGGGGGAGGGAGGGAGGTGTGCAAAATTAGAAATAAAAATGGTAATTTATTTAGAAAATAAAGAAATAAATATTTGTTAAAAAAATAAACATCCTGGGAGCGATCTTCACCCACCAACAGAGAGTTCTGTTGGTGGGCAGAAAAGGGGGGGGGGGGGGAATCACTTGTGTGCTGAGTTGTGCGGCCCTGCAGCAAGGCCTTAAAGCAATGAGAAAAGGGAACATTTCTTCACACTAGTGAAAAAATGGACTGTTCTAGCCAGCAAAATCCACTTTGATGATAGGGGTCTGGGGGTTATGAGGAAACAGAGCTGAAACGGCTAAACGGCAAAGGAGTGAAAACGGATCTGATTGACTGGTAATTAGGTCCGTTTTCACGAATCCGTTTGCCACTAATTGCCAGAGTGAACCGGGCCTAAGTGATTGCCCTGTAGTGTATGTATAATTGTGCTAATGCTGGGGTGGAGGTTGTGACGCAAAAGGTCAGCAACTGCCCTGAAACCAAGTCCCCGATGAGTTCTGACATCACAAGAAATATTGAAGCTAGATAAACAGTAAGTACTAATGGGAAAGAAGTGACATTGGAAATAAACTAGCAAATATGCCGGCTATATCAGGATGCAGAGTGTGTAACATGTGGCTAGGATGTTTGCTTTAAGCTTACAGAATATTCCACAGTGATCCCTTACCTTCGTGACTGATGTGTGTGAGTGTGCTTCTCTTGTGAAGTACAGACAATCAGAGGTCTTTAATAATTTATCTGTAGTGGAAACAATCGTCAGAAATAAGAGCAGGTAGGGATCTAGTGTGCCAGAGAGCTCAGATCTTTCCTAAACCCACTGCGAGATTTCCAGCTGCATTCAGCGATGTCACAGACCCCAGGAGACTCCAGCCCCATCAAGGACATGTAAGACCCCTGCACCCTTTTCAAAAACTTATTTTTACCATTAGGTGATATACTTGTTAGACATGACTTTTACTGTAATTTTATTATTATTTAGGATAGCACCGACATCTTCCGCAGCGCTGTACAGAATATATTGTCTTGTCACTTAACTGTCCCTCAGAGGGGCTCACAATCTAATCCCTACCATAGTTATATGTGTATGTATCATGTAGTGCATGTATCATTGTCTAGGGACAATTTATGGGAAACCAATTAACTTATCTGTATGTATTTTGGGATGTGGGAGTCAACCGGAGTGCCCGGTAGTATTACGAGACCCAAATCAGAATCATTATAGCACTGCTTATCTCAGATTTCCATCAGAAACACAATCATTTTAGTTTCTACGGACAAACAAAGTACAGCATACCACTGCATACAAAAGCCGTAGTAGCAAAACCAGAAAATGACTTTTGTGATTAACTGGACTGTTTATCCTCAACATTTTTTGTGTATATTGACTTCTGTTTGAAGGCAACCTGAACTAACCTAAAATTGGCAGGTAGCCTTTTACTTACCTAGGGCTTCTTCCTGCCCCCCCCCCCCCGTAATCCGTGAGGTCCCTCGGTGTCCACTTGGTCCCCTCCATTCTCCTGCTGGTGGCTTCTTTACACCTGCAACATGAACACAGGTCACTGTGCCTGCACGGCCCCGTCTGCACGCCCAGCTCAATCGAGCTCCTGGCAATGCACTGCACATGAGTGCTTCAAGCTTTCAAGAACCGCACATGCACAGAGCGCTACCCTCCGTGGCCCCGTCCTTGCACCCCGCTGGACTGCCTTCCTGGTGCCGGGAGCCGGGAGCCGGCACCAGAAAGGCAATCCAGCGGGGTGCAAGGACGGGGCAACGGAGGTACAGTTGCCACAACCTGCATTTGGGCCTCAGATGTAAAGAAAACGCTGAGCGACTTCATGGAGGAAGACCCAGCTAAGGCTGCCAATTTTAGGTCAGATCAGGTTTCCTTTAAATGGTTGCTGCCCTTGAGAGAAATACTTATTTATTATACTCTGAAAGGGTCACCCAGTTACAAACAAGAGTTCAGTTTCTGGTAGACACCACTGAAATTACATGTTCACAAGTTCACTATATACACTTCTCAGTGATATTGGTGGCATATGAGTTCTCAACTCCATTAACCAGCCATGGCTATAAAACGTGAACTATCAACTCCTGCAGGTTACAGATAGTCTTGCAGGGGGTTTGAGACTCCTTTGTGGGTTGGAAGCTGAGCATAGAGGCAGGGAAGTTTCACCACTAGAATTTCTCAGTCGTAAAGTGATTTACCCAGCCAGTGTGTCAGCCAGAATACTGTAATAGTGAGGGTAGACTGACGTTTTATAAATTGCTAAATGCAACTTGGGATAACAAGGAGGTGAGATCAGGGCCGGATTACCATAAGGCACTTTAGGCACGTGCCTACAGGCGCCTGATGATGGAAAGTCGGCTCACTCCCCTCCCCTAGTGCCTTCCTTCCTCCTTCCCTTTGCAGAGTCCTAAGCAGAGATTAAATGAGAGGTTACTCACCTAACTCTCTGCATTCCCTGATGCGATTTCCCTTCAGTCGGGGGCACCACTAGCTACTTATCCTCGGCAGAAGTCTGGGGGCAGCACCAGACAGAAACAGGAAGTGAAGTGAGTGCATGGCCAACCTATACTGGGGGCAATGTGTACCTGGCTAACCTATACTGGGGGCAACTGTACCTAGCTACTAACACTGAGGTCAACCTATAACTGGCTACCTACCTATACTAAGGGTGTTTTTTTGGGGGCTTACCGCAGCTATAACGTGCAGTGCCAATTGTTGGGGGCTGTGTGATCATTCCAATTTAGGGGGGGGGGGGGTTTGCACATCCTCACAAGTTTGCCTCAGAAAGTAAAAAGTCTAGAAACAGCCCTCCCTATAGGCTCCTGTAAATCCGGGTCTGGGTGAGATGGACAATTTACAACCAGGAAGAGGGGGGCTTAATACTTATGAACCAGTGAGAATAAAGGAGATTAGTTGATTAGAAGCAAAGCTTTCCTTTTTTCAGTATAGCCTCTCGCCCTTCCCCCTGCATTTCCCCAGTAGTTACTGTTCCTCTCTCCATGGCGCAGCAGTGGGTGGTGGAACAGTGTACTACCTTTACTAGCACCGGCTTCAGATTGTCATCCTGTCCCCTGCAGCTGCCATCTAACCCATTACTGCTCCTGAGTCTTGTTGCATGTCATGTGATGTCTAACAGAAAGTAAGAAGACCAGGACAGAAGTGAGTGAGACTGGCGGATGCATGGAAGGGGAAGATGATCTGGACACAATATTGGAGAAGGTAATAACCTGCCACAACATTCACTGCTGCATTACTCTTCAGTTTGGAGGTTGAGATCATGGTGGCTGGGGGAAGCCACACAGTTATTGGGGCCCTGTAAGCTGGAGTTATTGGGGACATGGTGGTTGCAGATTCATGGGTAGAACAAGGGCCACATGGAATGGTGATCAGTCTTAACCGCTACTGGACGACATGTCATTTTAACGTCATGTTGGTCCCTCTGAATGGATTAACAGATGTTTTAAAATGTCCTCTGCTGCTGCCACTGCCATGCACGTAGCCGTCGGAACTTGGAGAGCTGCGATTAGTGAAAGGGAACAAGTACTCCCTAAACCAATTAAAGTCCCTATAAGGGAAAGATCATGGCTTCAACTAGAAGCCAATGATCGTTTCTGTAACAACACTGTCTGTGTGCTTGTTCAAAGTGTGGCGACATCTAGGGGAAAAAAAACAATGTGTGTGTGTAAAAATACACATTTTACACTTTTATGTTAAATAAAAATAAACTAATACCTCCTTCCCCCTCCCCTGCTGCCCCATAGTTACCAAAATTAAACACTTGTTAAAAAAAATGACAGCATTTTTTAAAATAAAAACTTAAATAGATATGTTAGGGACTTATTATTGATCCAGTACAAAAAAAACTCAAAACAAAACAAATACACTTTTATTTCAAAATATATTATCATCATACATTGTTCTAGGGACATAATTTAAACGTTGTGATAACCGGGACAAATGGACAAATAAAACGTGTGGGTTTTATTTACTGGTGGAAGCCCCAGGTAAGTAGATCTCATTTGCTTAAAATTGCCTGATATTTCCTTTAAATTATCCAATAAAGTAGAGCTTGTATTTTAGAGACAGGAAGTTTTAAACCAGGATAATAATCCTGATTCAAAACTTCCTGTCTGTAAAATACAAGCTCTAGTCTCACTCTCCAGCAATGCTTAGCTACTTAGCTACCAAGATAAGGTATTACACGCAGTGTTTCTTTCCCTCCTGCCTCTTCCCCCTTCCCTTGCTTGTAGAGACGTGAGACAAAGGCTGGGACTGGAATGATTTGTCTGTGATCTGTCCACACAGGAGCAGCTTGCTAGCAAGGATTAAAGGACACCCGCAAACTAGCTATGTGCATCTGTACATCTGTTTTTTTTGTAATGATAGCACCATCATTTGAGCTATCTGTTCTGCTCAAAAGCCTCTGAGTTATGTTTGTGATGTTTGCATTTGGTTCCTATCATTACTGAACTAGTAAGCCTTAATTTTATCACCTCAGTTAGGTAAAAAAAATATCTAAAGCTTGCCAATGTCACCATGCAAACATCGATTTTGATCACTGAAATGTGCCCCACCAGCCAGTCATTGTGCTCCCTTTGTGCCCTCCTAAAAATTTGAAGCTGGAGCCGCCACTGGTCAGGGCACCTAATATTTAAAATCTGGGAGGCACAGGAGTGTAAAACAAATATGGGGGGGGGGGGGGGGGTTACAAAGTCTATCTAAACCAAGCTCTAGGGGCCCAAAGACTACTGGAAACTTGGGCTGGGGAAAGGGGCCACATCCAGAGTTTTGTAGGGATTCCCTGGAAGGGATGTCTGTATGTAATATGTGAAGAATCAATAGATTTTTTTTAGACACATTTTTATTATTACTATTATTATTTAGGACATCTTTACATGATTTTCAAAAAGCCTCCAAAACCTGTTTCCAAGGAATGTTGTCTGAAATTTAAGGAGTGTGTTTGCTGATGAAGCAGTAAAAAAGGGAGCATGCGGCAATTGGACCAATTGGGTGACTCCTAAGGCGCCAATGCAAAATATTGGAAATTGGGTGCCGGATTGGAAATTTTGGCCCTCGGTAAATAGTGGACACTGGTACAGCTCTTGCTTAATATCAGGCACCATGGGCACCCAAATGCCAATATTTTTAAGCACCTATGGCGGCACCCCTGAGAATTTGTGTTTTTTTCTTTTTTGTCGTTGCCACGGATACAATGCGATTATCGCATTGCACGATGGCTAGTGGAAACAGTCCCTTAGGTAGCTAGTATGCGGGGGGTTTAGGCGTTAGGTAGATTTGTGGGGGGGGGGGAGGTTAAGGGTTAGGCATTAGATAGGTATTTTTTGTGCATGGTGTGTGTGTGTGTGTGTTAAGGTTTAAGCATTGGGCAGGTGGTGTGTGCGGGGGGAGGGGGGGCTAGGTTTAGGCATTAGGCAGGTGGGGGAGAGGGAGTGGTAAGGGTTAAGGCTAGCTACCGGATTGGAGGGTTCTGTGTGAGAGTAGGGTTAGCTTTGGCCATAGTGCAATATTGGTATTTAATAGTGATATTTTACACTTTTATGTAAAATATCTGTATTTACTGGGCGCTCAAATTTCCAGGTGCCTTTTTTGGATAGACGCGTTTGCTGGTGTATGAGTGCTGTACATCACAGCCAAAAGCAAGCTGCTGAGAGTCAATCATCAGCTATTCAGCTATGACACCTTACTGGAAGACCTGCACAGACATATGTTGAGCGCTGACCCATGATGCCTTAGTACAATGGCAAAGCTGTTTCTTATGTAAGGTGTGACTGTACACTTGGTCATTAATAATACCAGTAATAATACCATCTAGCCGCCTCCTAGCTGTAATTAGTTATCGTCTACCCCAGAAGTGTTTATAACTGGCTGTGAAACCGGAGCCCTGAGCCTCTCAATCCATTATTAAACATCCAGTTGAGGTTTCCTAGACACAGGCAGTTTAGTAGTTGAATAGCTATTGTATATAATCCATGTACACAGCCACAGGCAGAGCAGCTGCATATGGAATATGTATGGAATAAGTATGGAAATATTATAATCCTGTGTACAATGTTACCAGCTTGCATTAACTCATTGTTTTCTGCTTCTTTATACCACACAGAGACCAGCAATGGGGAATGATGCCTCCAATGCCTCAACAGTGCAGGTAATTAGTGATAGCACAGGTTTCCCAATAACACATTAACATGCACTTGCACCTTGATTTATATAGAAATAATAAAAAAATATGTTTGTAAAAGCAATCCTGAACTTGCTGTGTGTTAAGCCCCCGCCCCCCATGTGGCTTGATGAACTCCATTATAAACTGTGCTTCTTTATACCATAAGTGCCACTTTCCACAATCCCACCCATCACACTGTGGGAGGGTTTCAGCACAATATCAGCCACACAGACCTCCCCTGATCATGATCTAGTAGAGAAAAAGTAAAGATTTTTCATGGGAAAGGTTTTTTTTCCCTTGGAAAATGTAAACAGTTATTTTACAGGTAAGGTGAGCAATACATAAGGAGAGTTCAGTCTTGAGATAAGTTTGTAACTCATCCCCCATGTTAAATAAATCCAGACAAGTTTGCAAGAACACAGATTTTCTCTACTATCCTCCAACCCCAGAACATTTCTGGTAAATCCGCCCACTGCATTAGTCAGCCCTTGAAATGTGGCACCTACGCACCTGTCACAATTGTCACTGTAATTACTATGTCTATCGATTCTGTATCATGTACCAGTTTATATATTTTGTGTTTACCACTGTCAGTATTATGTGTCCCACGTTTTGTTCTTACTCTGTACAGTGCCATGGAATAGGTTGGCGCTTTATAAATCAGTAATAATATTTGTATTCCTACCTTTTGATTTGACTGTCTCAGGATGTCCCAAGAGCTGTGGATGTGGGCGAAGTGTCAGGTGTTGTCCTCGCTGCGGATGCCTTTTGGTATCAGAGCCTCACTTCCAGGGCTTAAGAAAGGTGAGTGAAGGTAAAGTAGGACATTTCTTCCCAGGTAAGCTGAAATCCACTCTCTCAGGATCACAGCATACGCTCTGACTGTATCAGAGTCCTGCCCTGCACATCTCTGCTTTTGTAGACCTAATCCTGTCCCACCTCAACTTCCAGGAATCCGACCCACAGATTGTAAATGCATAATCAATGGTACCTGTACTCCAACGCATCTTGCACAGTTAGTTTTCACACCCACTCAGTTTTAGGGTTGGAACCCACTAGGGTGTTTTTGGCAGTGTTGTGGGATCGCCGATGATCGCCGGCGATTCCCAAAAATGCTTTGCCAATGAAACTGCTGTTTCAATTCATGTAATTGTGGTGTCTCTTTCAACCAACATATCATGTATACAGCAGAGTCCCCGGGATCTGTCATTGGCGGGGATCATCTGCGGCTGGTTGCTTGAGTAAGCTAAAAAAGCAAAAATACTCACTGAGCCTCCAGAAATGTGTAGCAGCCTTCCTCTTGCTTCTAGCGGCTTTCCAGCAACCTACTAGGAGCCCGTTAGGAGCAAGAGGAAGGCTGCTTCACATCGCTGGAGGCTCGGTAAGTATATTTAACTAAGCAAACACCCACAAAACACCCCAAAAAGAAATTCCCCATTATCCATCGTTATCCATCAGGCATGCCGGTTAGTTGAGACTTTCGGGTTGCCTGAGTTGAGGGACTCTGCTGTACTATGCGTAACACGGATGGGACCAAGAGGATGCTGGAACACTGGAGGCAGCCCCAGGTAAGTCCAAATTTTCAATGCATGGCTTTGCTCAGGGTCCGTTTAAGAGAGTTTTAACCACTCTGTGACCGCCTAATGCAGGATGGTGGCTGCAGAGTGGCTCCCTTGTTCCTCCATCACGCCATATGATGTCATCTTGCTCCTCGCGAGATTAGACAGGAGCTTGCGTTCGCACCAGCACTAACGCCTGTTAACAAACAATTCCGAGCTCCGTGATCAGCCTGCTAGCCCGGGGCCACAGCTGGTAGGCTGCGATCGTTACTAAAGGGAAAAATGTATCTATATAGCGTTACCATCTGACGCAGCGCTGCACAGTATATTGCCTTGTGACATAACTGTCCCACAGAGGGGCTCACAATCTAATCTCTATCATGGGCATATGCCTACGTATGTATTGTGCAGTGTATGTTTTGTAGTGTAGGGCCAATTTAGGAGAGGGGAAAAATAAGAAAAAATAGGCTTTTTTATGAAAAAAAGTGCTATTTGAAATTAATAATAATAATAAAAAAATATTGCAGCAGCAGTCAGAGACCAACACCAAACGAAAGCAAGTGATTCTGATTCAGATTCCGCTTTACATCAGTTTTTACATCCGATTCAGATTCAGATTTGCAGGTTGCTCCCTGTACACTGCAAATCGGAATCTGAATCGGATGTAAAAACTGATTAAAAAGCGGAATCTGAATCGGAAATGCATGCAGTGTGCAAGAAGCCTTAGTGAGAAGGAAAGGAAGTAAAATTCATTTGGGTGCTAAGTTGTTTGGCCAAGCAATAAACTGTTACACTGCTGAATTGTAAAAAATTGCCATTAGGGGGGATAAACCTTTGATCCTCAAGAGGTTAAGCAAGGGAGAGGAACCATTTGTTTATGATTATCACTATTCAATGTCCCTATAGAGGTTATCATTACCAGCACAAGACCAATAAAGTGCTAATACAGCAGTTAAATGGGGGTCCTGATGTGGTTGCAATCTCTGCATTCCTTAGGCCCGGTTCACACTTGCGGTGGCCCTCCGGAATCGCCGTGCCGGAGCCGCACCGCCTGCAGAACGGACGGAACGGACGCACGGCATAGCAATTAAAGCCTATGCGTCCGTTCACATGGGTCCGTTCTGCAGAACCGGAGCCGGACCGGATCCGGGCCGGATCCGGACTCCGGCCTCCGTTCCAACATGCGCTATTTTTTCATCCGGCCCCTCCGGCAGCCGTATCCGGGGCGGAGCCGGACTGCACCATCCGGCCAATACAAACAAATGGGAACCGGAGGACGCACAACACACTGGCTGAGAAATCCGGATCTTCTACCCCACTTCCTATGCGGATTTTTGCGGCGATATTGGCTGGGGACACATGGGCAAGCATTTTGGAGTGGAGCAGCACGAGCTGGAGGTGTTGGCAGGATGTTGGCAGCATGTCGGAGGTGGAGGTGAGTGCTAAACAGCAGAGGGCCTGATTCCACAGGTCCCCCTTCTGCTGACCTCCCAGACCCCAACATTTTTTTTTTTTTTTACGTATATTTTGCCAAACGGATCCGGATCGCATCCTGATTGCCACCTGATGCAACCTGACCGGATCCGGATCGGATCCGGATCAGAACCGTACGGTTCCGATCCGGATCCGGTCCGGATCCGGTCAGGTCATCCGGTCCGTTTGGCAAACAACCGCTAATGTGAACCGGGCCTAATTGCTCTGCCACTGTCAATGATTGCAATGATTGATCTAAGTCCCCATGTCAATGATTGTAACTACTGAAGTAACATGTCCATGCATTACTTCCTGTTCACAAACTTATAGTACGCTAACAGGAAATAATGGGTGAGGAAATCTTGTGGCCAAATAGTAAAATTATGAGTACGTGGCGTCTCGACACCGATCAGTTTGGTGCAGGGAGAGCAAAATGATGGCTCTCCCTACTGCTGCTAAACTCCGAGGCGGCTTTAAATACTATTCCCCCACTGAGTTGTCGCAACTCGGAGGCATATGTATCTCGGGGTCTGGCAGCCGATACGCAAGGCACGCAGCATAGCATTGCTGCTATGACGGCACCCAGCTTCGACACCACGCGCTGAAATAACCCGTTTTGTAAAATTACACCTACATACATTTATTTTAATAAAAAGACCCACACATACATTTAAAATTAACGCCTCACCTCCCACACTATCCCATAATTACCCAAATAAAACTTTTGCAGTAACAAAAAAATGACAAAAAAAAAATGTAATAGTTACCGTAGGGACTGCACTTGCACTTTTTTAATATGTATGTCATGAGGGTATATTACTATAAATTTTGAAAATATGGATGCAAATAGTGAAAAATAGTGATGGATGCAAAACTGAAAAAATGCACTTTTATTATTATTATTGACGCCATACATTGTACTAGGGAAATACTTTAAATGGTGTAATAACCGGGACAAATAGACAAATAAAATGTGTAGGTTTAATTACGGTAGCATGTATTATTTTAAAACTATAATGGCCGAAAACTGAGAAATAAAGATTTTTTTCCCTTTTTTTTCTTATTTTTCCTGTTAAAATTCATTGAGAATAAACTAATTCATAGCAAAATGTACCACCCAAAGAAAGCCTGATTGGTGGTGAAAAATGGAATAGAAGGGGCGCTAATAGGTGAAAATTGCTCTGGTACAGAAGGGGAAAAACCCTCAGTAGTGAAGTGGTTAATTGTAACGTTGCCTTATAGGAGGAGACCTGCAATTTACTTTGTAATATGTTTAATTTATACTGTACTAAGTGGAAACCAACTTTATGCTGATCTTTTCCCTTCCATGTTACACAGCTACTGGGACAGATGGATCATGTGACTCTATCACCATTCTTCCTAAAACTATCCCTCCATATAAAGCCGAAAACCCTATGAAGTCATCCCGCACCCATCAAGAGCTGCATCGGGAACTGCTACTCACCTGTAAGCGGTAGGTGTGGGGTATTCCAAGTCCAAAATACTGTTTTTAGAATAGAGGCTGACACGTTTGGTATTGCGCGGGGTTGGGGTCGGGGGGATGGGTGCTAGCAGCTTGGAGGAGGCTCGGTACTATGGGGATGCAGAGCTGGAGCAGAGCGTTATATGTTACCCTGCTCCCCAGTGGCAATACAAGCCCTCTTCACTTCCCTTCATGATGTCGTCATGCAAGGCACCAGTCAGAATCATGGTAATCAGATGCTAAACGGGAGAGGTGAGCAGCTCGATTCGGTGCTGGATCGTGGACATGTGAGTACTCGCTGCAACTCTGCAGGATAGGAGGAGGCCACAGAGTATCACAGCCCAGCATGCGAGGCCCAAGACGGTTGCAGAGAGGAGAAAACATCTATCTACCTACATTGGGCTGGGGAGGGGCATCTGATTACCCTTAGTGAGGGGGCGGGGGAGGACAGGAATGAAAAGTTTGGAGAGAAAGTGGCTCAGAATACAGGGATCATTGTGTTATATGGTTGGATGCGCTTAAAGTTCTTATGTATAGCATGCCAAAACGCAAAACACTTCAATTCGTCTTAACAAAAATACAAAGAATATGCAAGAAGGAGCTCTGCTCTGTCTACCAGAATAAAAGTTTATTCAGTCCATTGGCCAGAGAGGTGGTGGTGGGAAGCTCCAGTTAAAAATAACAGCTTAATTTACTAAGGCTAAATTTCCACCCGCATGAGTTCATGCGCCATGTAACACACACATTCTCCATAGCCACAGAACACTTGTCAATAGATGAGCTCGCCATCTCCAGAGATCTCTGACCACCCCCAGTGGGGATACTGTGACATAAGTGACTCAACAAACATAGACTGGAGTTAAGAGGTGGGCTGGGTCAGGTGATCTGCTTTGTGCTGTGGAAGAAATTCCCATTTCTTTGACAATAAGGAGTTACTGGATGCAGCCTGCCACAAGCCAGACATATGCTTACAATATATTTATTGCAAAAAGTACAAACCGGCAATACACAAAGCTTTGAACATTGCTTATGCTCATTAAGGCAAATGCACTATGATATACATTAACAAATGGAAGACTGAACTAAGGTTTTATCCACTTGACCACTGAGGGGTTTTTCCCCTTTTGGACCAGAGCTATTTTCATCTTTCAGCGCTCCTCCCTTTCCTTCACCAATAACTTAATCACTACTAATCACAACAAAATGATCTATATCTTTTTACCACCAATAATTTTTTTTTATGGGTGGTACATTATGCTAAGAATTATTTTATTCTAAATATATTTTAATGGGAATAATAAGAAAAAAAAGGGATAAATTCATTATTTCTCAGTTTTCGGCCTTTATAGTTTTAAAATAAGCTTTCTACTGTGGATAAAAGCCACACATTTTATTTGCCCATTTGTCTCAGTTATTGCAAGGTTTTTAAAATATTTTCCTAGTACAGTATATAGCGCCAATATTTTATTAGGAAATAATGGTGCATTTTTTCAGTTTTGCACCCATCACTAATTACAAGCCCATGATTTAAAAATTAACAGTAATATATCCTCTTGGCATACATATTAAAAAATGTGAGTCCCTGAGGTAACTATTTATTTATTTTTTTATGCAACTTTTTTTTTTTTGGGGGGGGGGGGGTACTATGGGAGAGTGTGGGAGGTAAGAAGTTAATTTTAAATGTGATTGCGGGTCTTTTTATTAAAATACTGTGTTCCCATTCATTCATTTCCCGTCTAATGGGCGGCAATGTGAATGAGCACGGGAACGCGCGCAGGAGGCGGTGGGGAGCGCGCACATTGGTGATGCAGCGAGAGGTGTATGTCTACGTCCCTGGAACTGGAACAGTCCTCTTGCGGGGTGTAGATATACTGCCTCTACAACAAGAAGTTGTTAAAAAACCTCTTGAAGTTGATGCTAAAATCAACTGTCATTCATATGCTAGCACTTTAAACATAACAATTGATACGATGCACCAAAATCTGCCAAGGACAACCACAGTGTCAGAGGTGCAAGAAGGGGATGGGGATCAGTTTGTTAATGATTTCAAAGCATCTATAGAAGCAATAATTACCAGCACAGGACCAATAAAGAGCTAATACTGCGGTTGAGGGAAGGCCCCTCGGGCCCCCTCTAGCCCAAGGACTACAGTGCAGTCGCAACCTCTGCACCCGCTATTGCTACGCCACTGGATCTGATATGTCCTGGGGATTGTAAATCCTACCCACTGAAAAGCACACAACTGTCATCAATCAAGTTCTGATTTGCCTGATCACTCATTAGAATGCCACTTAAAGGTCTCCTCAGATTCCGTAGTAGGTCAGGCTGATTATTTCTCCTCACAGCTGATTTGTTGTCAGATCGTAGTCATGTGCCCACTACTTCTCTTGTTCAGTTCCACTTCCTAGGAAATGTGGGGTTCTTGGTAAACGTTACCAAATTTGTTGTAATGTGTTGTATTCTTCCTACAGAGGCCTTGCTTTGCACAGTAAGCCGGAACTATTGAGGGTTTTGGAGAAAAGAAGAAATCAGTGGCAGGAAAGCCAAAAACCAAAAGAGCCACAATGTCCTTTAGAGCAAGAATTGAAAAAGTGGCAACTGCGAAGAGAGGAGGTATAAAGACCATGTATATTTATCATTTGACAAAGCAGATAGTTAAAGGAAGCCTCCACTTCCACAAACAAATTTGAGAAAAACAAACAGTAGTCATGAGGCCGGTTTGGTTGTGTCATTCTGCATTAGACAGAGCCATACTTTGACACCAGTTTCTGATCGATACCATCACGGTCATGTCTAGAGCTCATGAAGAAGCATGTGATTTCCTTAATCAGCTGATAGATTTGAAAATCTCCGATTTGCTGTGATTACATCCTGCTTTAGCACATGATCATGAGCTTTTCCATGAGTTCTCCTAGACATGACTATCACTAATGATCGATACCTTAATAATGGTGTCTTTATGACCACAGTGACAAACTGAGATCTGAAAGATAGAGGGGTTCATCATAACTAGTCTATTTAGTGCTATTCAGCCTTCTCAGTTAAAGAGACTCTGTAACAAAATTTTCAGCCTTATTTCTTCTATCCTATAAGTCCCTATACCTGTTCTAATTACTGCAGCCTTTTCTAGTTGCACTGTCTCTGTAATATATCTAATCTTCTTTTCTTTGTCAAGCTTTGTTGACTCAGGGAGGAATTGGCTGCTTCTGTTGTAATGAATACAAGTTATGCACGCCTCCTTGAATAGGGTATTCTCAGCAAGGCTTTTATTCGTTACAAAGATATTCCCTAAAAAGGATTGAAACAATAATGCTGGCCAGCTTCCCTGTTCCCTACACAGTTTTTGGCAGTTGGACAGAGCAACTGCCATGCACTAAGTGCTTTTGAAAATAAATAAATCCCTGAGGATCCCCCATGAAGAGATGGACTAGTCCAAAACCTGTCGCTTCTGTCAGATTTCTACTACCTACTGTAAGTGACAACAACATAGGAAAAAAGTAATGTATGGCTCATTTTACTCTGGAAAAAACGTACTTCTTATTTGTATATGTTTGCACATATTTTACATTTTACAATGTTTCGCCATAGTGTCCCCTTAAAGGACATCTGAGGTGAAAATAAACTGATGAGATGAACAATTTTATCTATTCTCCTTCTCTTAAAAATGACTTTTTTTTCAGATATCCCACAGTATTATTTTATATTTAAATCTACATTTTAAGTGTTTACTGTTCCATTGTCTCTGCTCAATGACACATTCATTGGAATATGCCAGAGCTAAAATCTATGAACTATTGGTTCTTTTTATTTCTGTCCTCTCAGATGCCATTTACTGCCAGGAAAGGGTTTTATGGCTGTAATTCCTTATTAGTGAGGGTTACGCTATAGTGCAACCTGTACAAAAACTGTCACTTGTATACCTAATGTTTAACTCTTTCAGGAAGAGAAAGAAAAAAGGAACACAGTATAGTCAATTGTGTGCTTGGCACTGTACATACGCATGCCTATCTCATCATGTCACATGTGACCTTGGACGTCCTTGAAGTGTGTGAACAAAGTGCACCATGAGCTATCCCACTATTTATTTACTTTTGGATAACACAATTGGGGAGGTGTCCTTTGTCCCTCATCACTAGCAAAAGGGTACTATGAGAAGAGGGAGGGGGCGCTTTGGTCTGGTTCTGGTTCTGGAAGAGTAGGCTCTTCCATTTAGAGCAGGATCATCCACCAGGCAAGGTAGGCAGGTGCTTGGGGCCTACTGGGTGTCAAGGGGCCTACCTGTCACCTTCTTTGACCTCTCTCCACTTCAGCTTACCAGAAAGAGTACAAGGGGGCCCCAAATCCTCAACCTAGAAAAAATGTAAGTGTTGAATATTAACGGGCCACCTGAAGTGAGAGGGATATGGAGGCTGACATATTTACAGTAGAACCTTGGATTGCAGGTAGCTCGGTGTGCAAGTCAATCAAATATTTTTATGAAATGTTGACTTTATAAACAAGAAATATCTTGACATACAAGCATAGCACATATACACGCATCACACCATCACAAGTGAGCCGATTGTTCTTCTCCTTTTCACGCTGCAGGATTCTACTTAAAGTGGATCCGAGATGAACTTTTACTCATTGCATAATTGTGTTCCTTTCATATAGTTTATAGGGCATTCCTTAAGCCAAATACTTTTTTTGTTTTTGTTTTAATACTCTAATTCCCTATAAACTAAAGAAGCCACGCCCACAGGTTTTCAGAGCGCCAAGGCACTTTCAGACAGTAGCAAGGGCTCATGGGAGCTCAGCCTGGGCAGGAGGAGGGGGAGGTATTACTAGCCAGAGATTTCAGAAGCAGAGGGGAGGAGGGAGGAGGAGAGGGGATTAGGCTGATGGCTCAAGATACAGATAAGGCTGCCTCTGTGTAATGTTTACAAACAACATGGCTGCTGTCATTGTATCACAGGAATAATCAATCATATTCTATTAAAGCTGTTTGCAGCTAGATTTGCTGTGTAAACTGTCTAAACTTTAGATAAGATATATATAGACAAGTTACTTGTTATTGTTAGTTTTTCATCTCGGATCTGCTTTAATCTAAAGGTGGCCATACACTGGCCCGATTCGCGGCCGTTTCGACAGCAGATTCGATCCTGGGATCGAATCTGCTGCCAATCGTTCACGGTAAACGCACCCGCCGATCCGATTTCCTCCCGAAATCGGATCGGTCCGTCGATCGCGCCGTGCGGGAAATTACCCTCGATCGCCCGCGGGTAGGGAGCGCGTCGCTAGCGGCGGCCGATCCGATCAGGTATACATTACCTGATGCTGGCTCCCGGGCATCTTCTCCGCGCTGCACGGCTCTGTTCCGGCTCCATCCCGGCGCTTCCTGTGTCACTGCAGTGACCAGGAAGTTCAAATAGAGGGCGCTCTATTTGAACTTCCTGGTCACGGAGTGACACAGGAAGCGCCGGAATGGAGCCCAAACAGAGCCGTGCAGCGCGGAGAAGATGCCCGGGAGCCAGCATCAGGTAATGTATACGGGGGGGGGGGGGGTTAGGAGGGGACAGGCGGCAGGAGTAGCTCAACAGATTGTGATCGGTTTCAGGCTGAAATTGATTCACAATCTGTTTGCAGTAAAGGCAGCCATACGATCCCTCTCTGATCAGATTCAATCAGATAGGGATCTGTCAGCTGGTCGATCTAATGGCAAATCAACCAGTGTATGGCTACCTTAAGTGTAGTGACTGTACTGACTGTAGTGAATGTCACATCTCCATGAAATCCTCATAAGGAGGCAAAACCAATTGTCACTGGATAAGTTCCTGGGTAAGTTCCTTGGTAAAGACACACAAAAAGAAAAAGGTTGGGGTGAGCCAACAGATAGCAATGACTCCTCCTACACAATAACCTTCATCTTCTCATCTCGCTCACACCAGCCACAATTCCTTTCAAAAGTTGTAAAGAAGACAGAAAAGGAGGGGGACAAAAGGACACCGGGAGCCCAATCTGGTGTATTATTGTTGGTTTCCAATGTATTGTAAACAATAGAAAATCAATATACTCACAAGGCTGGGTTACGTTAGAAGCAACCACTCAGCACAGCATTAGGGGGAGTACCGTCTCCACTCGACCTTGTGGAGATATGAACCGGTTGCTGCTCCTTGGAAAAATTAATACCCACATGGGCTGGGTCCTCCAGTACTCTGGGGAGGTAGAATTAAAGGGAAGGGTAGGAGGTTCCCGAGATTGTCCAATATAGGTGGTTGCCCAAAGCCTATAGTTGCCTGTAGGGATAAAACTATGGTAGTGGCAAAAAACTGGTTCTAACTTGATTAAGAAGTCTTTTAGTTTGATAAAAAGAGAAAACCTTTATTGGGTACTTTTAAATGACAACGAATTTCGTGGTGTGAACCGCTTCCTCATGTCGAGTAGTGTGTGTCAGGAACCGGCCCGCGGCACGCCTGCGTATACGGTTCCCGACTGCGGGTTTGACCAGATCAAGCGGGGAGCAGCCTTATTCGAGCTAAAACAAGGCTGGGACTCCTCAGAACACCTCTCACTGCCACCACTAGCTGTTCGCTAGACACTTCCACTCTGCTGTCGAGTCCTCAGCGCGCACTCCGTGTTTTCGTATTCGGGTCAGCTTTGCGCTTAGGCCGAATACGGGAACGCCACGCACCCACACCCACACACACACACACACACAGTTGCAATCTTACACTGTAGTGAAGCAAAAACCCACTAACAGTCGTTCCGAACGATACTGTTAGCCACTCTGCTGTCGCTACTCGCACTGGCGTTTTTCGTACGTTGGGTCAGCTGCGCACTTTAGGCCAACGTATGACAAACGCCCCCACACACAATGCAATTACAATTTCATATGGTAGTGTTGCTCAAGCATACAATTAGGCATGGACTATACACAGTTGCACTTCAATCTCTTCTAGGCTATGAGTGTTAGTTTAGCACAGCAGAAGTCAAGCTTATTAAATAACGATTTAATATTCCATAAAAAACGTGGAACAATGCAGAACAGATTATATACACAAGATTAGAACAAATAAAATAAAAAGTTACAAAGATAAAAAGTTACAAAAATACACACAAAGCAATTTTGCTTACCAAAATAAACAGGGAAATAAACGTACCAGCGTATCGATCTGGCGTTGTTGCGGGAGTATGCACTTCTGGTCAGAAACCAGGTTAGTTCTAGCCGTGTGAGCTACCTCCAAGAACTACAAGTTGTGGCCATCCTAGCTGCGGTTTTATACTGTGCGATACGCCTGGAGGCTGCAACTTCCTTGGGGAGGGGAGGAACTAGTTTTTAATTAAATCTCAGACATATTTCATTTCCAGGTAAAAGTCTATACATCAAAAGATTGTGAAATGAGGCTTTCAACTCCAGGTGAGAACTTGGTTAAGGCTTCCTCCCATTATTTCCTAGCATCAAAGCTTTCCTGTCTCAGCCCTTAAAGTCTGCATAGATTTCCAACTCCCTTCCAATAAATGTAATTTACAGGGTATCGTTTGCACCTCCACCAATAATTCAATTTCCAGTAGGCTGTTGTCATGATCGCTGCTGCAGCAGGTATTGCTGGAAGTAGTAGTGCTGCAGCTCAGGCAGTTCTGATCTCTTTCCATGCAAGCTGCATAGCTTTGTCTGCCTTTCCCTGCTGTCAGCTTGTGACTGATTATCATTCACCTGTGTGGGAATCTGCATGTCTGCTCCCATTGGATGACCTCAGTATAAAGATCTGCTTCCTGCAGGACTCCTCGGGTTTTCATAGCTTCAGTTTAAGCCTGTCTTGCTGTCGCTTCAGCTCCCGTCGTGTTTCTTGTTCTAAAGATACTTTGCTGGTTTTGCATCATATATTGGTTCATTGCCCATATATATGCATACCAGCACGTTTATTATTTTCCTTGTATTCGTGTTACGTTGATACATCAGTGACGCTGATATATACGTACACGAACTGTTTATATCCTGTGTTCAGCTAGTCAGTTCTAGCACGTTGATCACCCGTACTGAGCTAGTTATCCTGTTCCTGGTCCTGTTTGTGGATTGCGTTCATCTCTGCGAGGAGATAACGAATCCTTCTGAATCCTGTCCTGTTACCGTTTGTGGATTGCGTTCATCTCTGCGAAGAGATAGCGAATCCTTCTGAGTCCTGTTCCCTGTATCGTTCCAGTCCTAAGTCAGTGTTCCTGCTTATGTCATATATCGGTTCATTGCCGATATATACATATGTTAGTCAGACGTTACAAATAGTTTCATTGATAGCTGTAATTGTAATACGCTAGGAAATCATACTATTTGTATATTTATCTGTGTTACGTTCATCTATCTTGATCCTGCTAATTCCTGACTATCCTGTCCTGTCTTTGTGAGGCACGCCATCGCCGCTACGCTTTGGCTGCCTCATTCCAGTCTGTCTTGTTGTGGACGCTTGCTGTCACTAAGTAGCGGCTAGCTAGCAAGCGTTCATTCTGTCCACCTGTTCTGATCTCCTCAGTTCTGGTTTATGCGCTCAGCACTACTTTGCGCTGAGACGTTATAGCGAAAGCATTGTTTGTGGCTGTCGGATCTGCACCGGCTCTGTGCGCCACAATCTCCTTTTGGAGTCAGTCCTCCCCTCCACTATACTAGGGATAGCCTGTTTCCTTGTGCTAGTGTGTGTACCTCCTCCACGTCAGCTCATGCGTTGCATGCTGACTGTGGAGAATACACCACCAAGCCTTACATTATGAAAACCCCATTACCAATCCCCATTGTGGGGGGGATTCCCAGAAAGAATGACACTGTTAATTATGGTTCCTGTTCCTTTAAGAAATTTGAAGAACTTAACTCTGAAACAGAAAATGAGTTTTTCTCTGAATGTGCCAGGTTCCTGGCCAATCCCGATCTCCAAGTGACTCCTGTTTCAACCTGGGCACTCCAATTAAGTTATATTTTGTTTAAAGGGGAATTATTTCAGTGGGCATTTGATGTTCTCAATCATTCCGATTTGAAAGAGAGACCGCTGGAATTTCTAGCGTTTGTGATCCATAACTGGTTGCGCATAGATCCATTGCCTTTTCCTCTAAATGAACTCCTGGCAGCAGGCCAATCAGCTTCCCCTTCAATTGTTTGCAAAAATGATCAGCAAGCAGAGAGTGTTCCTGATAATTTTCCTGCAGCTTTGAATAAATCATCAAAGGCAGCAGGGTCTAAGGCCAAACGCAAACGTTATAAAAAAACGTGTCCGATCTGCAGAGTCCTTATCCTTAGCGACTGAGACCTATAATGAGATTCTGCCATTAACAGATAATGAAATGCAATTGTCTTTCAGGGGAGTTAAATGGACTTATGAAACTACTAATGAACTTTCCTCCCTGGCTAGGGAAAATAAAGATTTTTGTTTAAAAGAATTATCTGAGTATGATTATGAGGAGATATTACAGAGTATTGAACAAATCAACTTATTTGTGAACCAAGGGAAGTTTGCATACACTACAGTTCAACACTTGCTACAGGTATTGGAGATTCTTAAGAATAAGGAATCTGCCAATCACCTGCTAATTAACCCTATACATGTGCCTGCCACAATCATATCTGCCAACTGTGATCAGCCTAAATGTTTCGCTGTTAAGTATGCATGGGATCCTCCATTCGAGAGGGGAGAGATGGAAGCCCTGGTCTGTGAATGGAAGAATGATTCAAGTTCATTTTGTCAATTTTACATTGCAAAAAGTGAAATGGTATTGAATGCATGCATTAAGTCAGCCTATAACCTAATAGAGACTGGTGTGTGTATGTATGACTGTGTGGCTCCTTTGATTGATGTGTGGGAACTGATTTTGGATGATTTTTATGTGACTCCGAATTCGCAAATATGGCGTTCTGACCCGCCTGCTTCAGCACCTTTCGCTGATTCAGCAGGTGATTCGGAGCTCTTTTTGTGTGAAATTGAAGTTCCTGCAATTCCACCCTGTACCATGGATAACTCAGTGTTACTTCCCAGTAAAACAGAAGCCACTGATACTTTCTTAACCTTGCCCTGCACAAATTTCTCAGCAGAGAATCCAGAGGTCCTGCTGACTTCCGAGTCCAGTCTAGCCAGTACTCATGAGTCTTTGTTCAGTGAAACAGACACCAGAAAAATCTTGCCTGCCTCTGCAAACACTTCTGCAGAAATTACCTGTGCTAATAAAGTTCAACTCCTGTCTGATCCAGCAGATGCCAATAGATGCACTACATCAGTTTCCGAGTCCCAGCAATCCTGTCTAGAAACCTCAGAACCCCAGCATCTGAATTTTCCAATTTTACAAATGAATGGTGATTCAGATGCGCAAACATTGTGTCTTGATCTTCCTGTTTCTACACCTCGCTCTAGTTTCGTGAATAGCTCAGAGCATCTGCTATGTGAACCTGAAATCGCAGAATTATTACCTTGTTCAGAAAATGTTCCAGTAAATTTGCCCTGTATCGTGAATAGCTCAGAGCATCTGCTATGTGAACCTGAAATCGCAGAATTATTACCTTGTTTAGAAAATGTTCCAGTAAATTTGCCCTGTATCGTGAATAGCTCAGAGCATCTGCTATGTGAACCTGAAATCGCAGAATTATTACCTTGTTCAGAAAATGTTCCAGTAAATTTGCCCTGTACCATGAATTGTGCAGTAGATCTCTCCAATGAAACTCAGGTCGCAGAATCCTTATGCTGTCCAGCAGGTGCTTCCATGGTTTTGCCCTGCAATATGGACTGTTCAGTGATCCTGTCCAGTGAAGCTGTGGTCGCAGAGTCTTATGCTTCACCCAGTACTTTGGATACTTCAAACCCTCTAGCAGAGGAGTCTGAGGCACTGCTTACCTCAGTTGGTGTTGCAGTAATATTCACTTGTCTAGCAGCTGTTTTGGAATTACAGTCTGCTCTAATAAAACTTGATGAATTTCTGCCCAGCAAAGCAGAAGCCATTGAAATATTGTCCTCGTCAGCAAGTGTGTTAGATACCTTGCCCTGTACACAGTCTGATTTAACCAATGTTGTTGAGTCCCTCTCCAGTGTTGTAACAGCCGAGGAACTCCAGCCGTGTCCTCTGAATGTTTCAGAAGTCTTGCCCTGTAACATGGATAATTCTGATTCTCTGGTCAAAATAATAGAAATCTCAGAATTTCAGTCCGGTCTTATGAGTGTTCCTGAAACCTAGCCCTGTATCCTGAAAGATTCTGGTTCTCTGGCCGCTGTGGCAGAGGTTCCAGAGTCCCCTTCCTGTCCAGGGAATTCCTCAGTTTTGCCTAGTCCAATGGGGGCTGCTGCAATACTGACTTGTTCTGCAGCGCCTCATGAGCTCCAATCCAGTGTATTAGATGAGTCTCTGTCCAGTCCAGAGGTAGTTGTGGAGTCCCTATCTGGTTCAGTGCATACATCAGAAGATTTGTCCTGTCTTGTTAGTGCCCCTGAATCTGATTTGTTACTGACTTTGCTGGAATCAGCGACATCTAAGTCTGATCCTGCATTCTCGTGTAAAAGTTCAGTAGTTGCGAAGTCTAGTCATGATGATTTTTTTTTGGCCAGTCCTGGTTTTGGTCCTGTCTTGGCTGACCCTGAGGCTCACAGTTCCTTGACATGCCCAGAGGTTTCTCTTGTGCCAGTGTGCCCAGATGTTCTTTGTGTGCCAGAATGCCCAAGTGTGTCTAAGGTGTTAGCATGCTCTGATGCTTCCTTAGTGGGAACATGTTCTGATGTTGCCAGTCTGCCTGCATGCCCAGAGATGGTTCTGGTCCCTGAAAGCCCTGATCTTGATGTTTGTCCTTGTGGCCCTGACTCGGGAATTGCCCTAGGTTCCATAGGGGTTCTTGATAGTTCTCCATGTGAGCCTAAGGGGCATTCTGATCTATGGGGATCTCTTTGGAGCTTCAAGGTGTTCTGGGAGGTCTCTGAGAAAACTTGTCCTGGTGCCTTGGACTGGTTCAACAGTGGGTTTTGTGTTGGTAAAGACAGTCCCGGTGGGCATTGCAAAGGCTTTGGCGTTTTTGAACGGTTCCTGGAAGGCGGTGGGTATCGCTCAGGGAGTTTCGGAGGGCTTTCTTCTGGAAATCATGGTTCTGATGGGTGTCACACTGGGGCTTGTAGTACTGATGGGCATGGTTCTGTAGGTTCTGGTTCTGATGGGTCCAGTCTTGTGGGGACTGATTCTGGAATTCGGTCTTGCCGGGCTGTCCCGGTCATCATGAATTATCAGTCAGACTGTTTTGTTGGGAATTTCAGTTTTGAAAAGCGTCTGGAATCCGCTTTTAAGGGCGGGGGTACTGTCATGATCGCTGTTGCAGCAGGTATTGCTGGAAGTAGTAGTGCTGCAGCTCAGGCAGTTCTGATCTCTTTCCATGCAAGCTGCATAGCTTTGTCTGCCTTTCCCTGCTGTCAGCTTGTGACTGATTATCATTCACCTGTGTGGGAATCTGCATGTCTGCTCCCATTGGATGACCTCAGTATAAAGATCTGCTTCCTGCAGGACTCCTCGGGTTTTCATAGCTTCAGTTTAAGCCTGTCTTGCTGTCGCTTCAGCCCCCGATCGTGTTTCTTGTTCTAAAGATACTTTGCTGGTTTTGCATCATATATTGGATTATAGCCCATATATATGCATACCAGCACGTTTATTATTTTCCTTGTATTCGTGTTACGTTGATACATCAGTGACGCTGATATATACGTACACGAACTGTTTATATCCTGTGTTCAGCTAGTTAGTTCTAGCACGTTGATCACCCGTGCTGAGCTAGTTATCCTGTTCCTGGTCCTGTTTGTGGATTGCGTTCATCTCTGCGAGGAGATAACGAATCCTTCTGAATCCTGTCCTGTTACCGTTTGTAGATTGCGTTCATCTCTGCGAAGAGATAGCGAATCCTTCTGAGTCCTGTTCCCTGTATCGTTCCAGTCCTAAGTCAGTGTTCCTGCTTATGTCATATATCGGTTCATTGCCGATATATACATATGTTAGTCAGACGTTACAAATAGTTTCATTGATAGCTGTAATTGTAATACGCTAGGAAATCATACTATTTGTATATTTATCTGTGTTACGTTCATCTATCTTGATCCTGCTAATTCCTGACTATCCTTTCCTGTCTTTGTGAGGCACGCCATCGCCGCTACGCTTTGGCTGCCTCATTCCAGTCTGTCTTGTTGTGGACGCTTGCTGTCACTAAGTAGCGGCTAGCTAGCAAGCGTTTATTCTGTCCACCTGTTCTGATCTCCTCAGTTCTGGTTTATGCGCTCAGCGCTACTTTGCGCTGAGACGTTATAGCGAAAGCATTGTTTGTGGCTGTCGGATCTGCACCGGCTCTGTGCGCCACAATCTCCTTTTGGAGTTAGTCCTCCCCTCCACTATACTAGGGATAGCCTGTCTCCTTGTGCTAGTGTGTGTACCTCCTCCACGTCAGCTCATGCGTTGCATGCTGACTGTGGAGAATACACCACCAAGCCTTACAGCTGTCATGTACATTTCAAACCTTCAGGTGTCAGCTTCCCCCTGTCCCCAAGACTCTGGCAGGCTTGCCTTGTATTATGGGACAATGGCTGACACCAGACTCAAAAGCCATGCCGACCAGCCTATTCTTCCTCCATTGGCAGCTAATTAGCAGTAAACACAGTTTCCCCTACTGGACAATGAGGCAGAGGTAATGGACATCTACATACAGAATTACATTAGACTTCAGTTTACTCTGGCCAAGTGACCAATTACTCCCAAGCACAAAACACATCTGAGGTTTTACCCAGTAGACAGAAACAGGACAGAAATATGTTCCGTTATTATCCCCAACATTATCAGCACCTCAATATATCACCACACCTCCCCTCTTTAGAATGGGGCAAGGCAGATGATCTTCCCAGATTATCCTGCCAGCACCTACATTGTTGGTTCTGCTTGACGAGACAGCCCGTCCGCATTCCCATGATTGCTCCCCTTCCTATGTTGAATAGTGAAGCTATATTGTTGGAGAACTAAGCTCCATTTCAGCAATTTGCCATTGTCACCAGAAACTCGATGTAACCAACTAAGAGGGTTGTGGTCGGTTACGACTGTGAATACGCGACCGTAGAGATAGTGCTGCAGCTTTTGTAGGGCCCATACAATTGCCAAGCACTCCTTCTCTATGGTGGCGTAAGCTACCTCCCGGGGTAGCAGCTTCCGACTTAAGTACAGAATCGGATGTTCTTCCCCAGTTTCGTTTACCTGGCTTAACACAGCACCTAGGCCAAAGGCTGAGGCGTCCGTCTGGACCACAAACCGTCGGCTGAAGTCTGGCGCTTGCAACACGGGAGGGCTGGCTAGGGCCCTCTTCAGAGCTGTGAATGACTGTTCACATTCTTGTGTCCAGAGAATCTGCTTGGGCAGCTTCTTTTTTGTGAGGTCTGTCAATGGCTTGGCGAGGGCACTGTAGTTGGGGACAAACTTTCTATAGTACCCAGCAGTCCCTAAGAAGGACTGAATCTGCTTCTTCGTTTGGGGGGGTGGGCCAGGACACAATGGCATATACCTTCCCAGTATCTGGACGAAGCTCTCCCCCCCCCACCACATGTCCCAGGTACTGTACCTGTTTCATGCCTATCTGACACTTGCTAGGCTTGACTGTTAGTCCTGCTGCAGTGATGCGCCCCAAAACCTGTGACAGCTGCGCTAAGTGGTCGTTCCAGTTGGCGCTAAACACGGCGATGTCATCTAGGTAGGCGACAGCGCAGTGTTCCAAACCTTCCAGGAGACCATTTACAACCCTTTGGAAGGTGGCCGGGGCGTTTTTAATTCCGAAAGGCATTACATTAAATTCAAACAGACCTGAGGTGGTGATAAAGGCAGACCTCTCCCGTGCCTCAGCTGTTAGAGGGACCTGCCAGTATCCCCGACTCAAATCCACGATGGTTAGATATTGTGCGCCAGCTAGCTTATCTAACAATTCGTCGACCCTCGGCATTGGGTAAGCATGTGACGCAGTTATCAAATTTAGTTTTCGATAATCTACACAGAACCGAGTGGTCTGGTCCCGTTTGGGTACTAGCACTACAGGTGATGCCCATGTGCTGTGCGACCGTTGGATCACCCCTAGTGACAGCATTTCCTCAATCTCTTTGCTGATGTGGGCCTGAACCTCAGGGGAGACTCTATAGGCTGACTGTCTAACCGGCTTGTTATTTCCGGTGTCAACATGGTGTACAGCCAGGCTGGTCAGACCAGGGCGGGCTGTAAAGGTACCACGGTAAAGGGTCAGCACATCAGATAGCCCAGCCTACTGCTCTGCTGTCAACTCCGGATTGATCTGCACCTCGGTAACAGAGTCGGTTTCCTGGGTGGAGGCCAGGATGTCAACCAGGGCCTCTGCTTCACCGTCCGGTAGCAAACTGCAGACAGGGAGAGCGCAAGTGGTTCTATCATGATGTTCCTTTAACATATTGACATGGTACGTTTTCAGCTGCTTACCTCGGTCATCCAGCGCGACCACATAGGTCACATCACTAATCTTCCTATGTATGGTATAGGGCCCATCCCAAGCGGCCTGCAGCTTATTCTGTCGCATCGGGTTTAGGACCCATACCTTGCGACCTACCTCATAAACTCTCTCCCTAGCCCCGTGGTCATACCACTGCTTCTGGGTGGCCTGGGCTTGAGTAAGATTCTCTCGCACTAACCCCACCAGGGTGTCCATCTTTTCCCGGAACTTTAGAACGTATTCCACTATGGAGACCCCGGGACCCATATCCTGCCCCTCCCAGACCTCTCGAATGAGATTGAGGGGTCTACGTACCCTCCTCCCATATAAGAGCTCAAAGGGCGAGAACCCGGTGGATGCCTGGGGCACCTCACGATAAGCAAATAGTAAGTGGGGCAGGTATCGCTCCCAGTCTCTCCCTTGCGATTCAACAAACACCCTTAGCATCTGTTTCAGAGTACCATTGAACCGCTCACATAACCCATTTGTCTGGGGGTGGTAAGGGCTGGCCATGATGTGTTCTACCTGCATTTGCTTACAGAAGCACTCCATTAGGCGCGACATGAATTGCGGGCCGTGATCGGTGAGCATTTCGTGGGGAAAACCGACCCGTGAGAAAATGCGCACCAATGCGTCCGCAACCTTGTCTGCCCGTATGGAGCTCAGGGCTACAGCTTCAGGGTAGCGAGTGGCATAATCTACCACCGTGAGAATGAAACGTTTCCCTGTGCTGCTGGGTATTGCTAGAGGCCCAATGATGTCAACCGCAACCCTTTGGAAGGGCTCCTCTATGATGGGCAAGGGCCTCAGCGGGGCTTTGTCTGTGTCACCTGCTTTGCCGACCCGCTGACATGCGACACAAGACCGGCAAAAATCAGCAATATCTGTCCCCATGTGGGGCCAATAAAAATTGTGGGCAAGACGGGATTTGGTCTTGCGGATCCCTAAGTGACCAGCCAGGGGCACCTCATGTGCTATTCTTAATAGCTACTCCCTGTACCTGTGGGGAACAATCAACTGCCGGTCTGCCTCCTCCACTTCAGACGGCTCAGAGGGAATAATCTCCCTGTACAGTCTGCCTTGCTCCCAGTACACCCTCACTCTGTCGCCCTCCACCGGTGCCCTGTCCGCCAGACCCCTGAGCTCTTCCAGGCTGCTATCAAGCCGTACAGCCTCGGAGAACTCAGTGCTGTCGGCCATAGGCACCAGGGAGGTGGCAAACTGAGAGGCCTCTGGGTCCTCAGAGCCAGGTTCTGAAGTGGAAGAGCCTGACCCAGTGACATTAGCCCCTTCAGTGGACAATTCGTCTGCTGCAGCCCGGTGAGCACTGCGGGTCACCACTGCAGCTGACAGAGCGTTCACTGTACACATGTCATTATGCAACACATCACATATTACATCAACATTATCTGCATGCATGGTAACAACGTGTCCCCCTCCAGGCCTGGGCACTGGAGACTCACTAGGGCTGGCTCCTAGTACACAGTCCGTAGCCCCTGGGGCCTCGCCAGCACTCCCCACTTGCACAGCATTTTCACACAGTACCTTGCAAGAGTCCTGAACTTCTGCTGGGGATGCAGGCTCCACGGGGTTTGGAGTAGGCTCATACCGGGCCACTAACCGTCCCAGGTCAGTACCCAACAAAACGTTCGTGGGGATGGCATCCGTTACCCCCACTTCTTTCATTCCGCTGCCGGCCCCCAATCCAGGTGGACCAAGGCAGTGGGTATGGCAGAGGTGACACCCCCAACTCCTTTGACGGCCATAGTCTTGCCAGGAATGTACTCCTCGGGGTTCACAAGCTGGGGGTGCACTAGAGTCACCTCTGCTCCAGTGTCTCTCAGACCGGTGGTAACTGTATCCCCAACCGTGACAGGTTGCAGATTCTCGGCATAGCTACCTGCATTCCTGGTGGCACACAATGCATTCCGGGCCTCGTCAGAGTTTGGGGCTTCCTTCTTCTTTTCTGGGCACGTAGCACTGATGTGACCCGGTTTGTTACAGGCAAAACATCTCCGAGTGTCAACGGTGGCTGTTCTACCTCCAGGCGGCTGCGGGACTTGGCTTCGCTGGGTGCTCAGAGGAGAAGGTCTCGCAGGCTTTTCTCCCTTCCAGCTGGGCGCCGTAGTCCTCCGAAAGTCAGATGCTCGATTGGACGTGTAGGCATCAGCAACTTTCGCGGCCTCATCCACGGTCTTCGGCTCTCGGTCCCGTACAAACTGCCGGACCTCAACAGGACAAGTGTGGAGGAACTGGTCTTTTATTATCAGTTCCTGCAGGGCATCAAAGGTTTCAACCGACAGTCCTTTTAACCACTGCTGGAAGGCAGTGCGCAGGTTGCAAGCATGATCCAGGTAGCTGTCATTAGGACCTCGCTGCACTGTCCTGAAACATTTGCGATACACTTCTGGCGTGAGGTGGTATCGCGCAATAATGGCTTTCTTAATCGCCTCAAAGTCTGTTTCTTCCTCCTGGAGGAGACTCACAAACGCCTCCAGGGCCTTGCCTCTCAGCCCTGGTGTGAGGTATCTTGCCCACTGCTCACGGGCACCCCATACTGCCGACAAGTCCTTTCAAACCCCTGTAGGAAAGTGTCTATGTCAGAGTCCTTGTCCATAGCGGGGAACTTATCCAGGGGGATTCTGTGGACTCGCTCACCTTCGCGTTCTGTGGGTCCAGCAGACCGGTTCTGCTGCTGAAGTTTAGCCAGCTCCAGCTGGTGTTGCCGTTCAGCTCTTCCCTACTCTGCCCGGAGTCTGTCCCTCTCGGCCTGGAGTCTTTCACTCTCGGCCTGGCGTCTTTCACTCTCGGCCTGGCGTCGCCGTTCAGCTCTTCCCTCCTCTGCCTGTCGGTGCAGTAGGATCAGCTTTAGGCGCAGTTCAGGATCAGCCGAGTTCTGCTTCCAGAGATGGCATCTCCTTGCTTGGTGGATCGTCCAGGACATCGTCTCCCCTCGCATTCTGTGGCTGGAGCGATTCCTCCTCTGGCGTGTCGTGAGCTGCATCCGCTGACGTTGAAGCACGGGCTTGCTCTGCCTCATCATGCTCCTCGAGGGCACGAACTAACTGCTCCTTAGTCTGGCCGTTCGCCGTCTCGATGCCTCTGTGCTCACACAGGTTGAGGAGCATCTCTTTGTTTTGCCTTGCATAGCTGGATGCTTTCTGAGCCATCGTGTTGCAAAAAATAAAAAGAAAAAAGGGGGGGGGAGAGAAAGCAAAATACCAAGTGTGTATCTTTGAACAAAAAAAAAAACGATTATAGATTCTGCACTGGGTAGACTTCTGTAGGCTAGTTGCTTCTAGCAAGCTTCCAGCCTTTAGTACTCAGAATAGCGAGCTAAACTGCGTACTAATGTACTAAACGATCCCACCTCTGCCAGCCAATTATGTCAGGAACCGGCCCGCGGCACGCCTGCGTATACGGTTACCGACTGCGGGTTTGACCAGATCAAGCGGGGAGCAGCCTTATTCGAGCTAAAACAAGGCTGGGACCCCTCAGAACACCTCTCACTGCCACCACTAGCTGTTCGCTAGACACTTCCACCCTGTCGAGTCCTCAGCGCGCACTCCGCGTTTTCGTATTCGGGTCAGCTTTGCGCTTAGGCCGAATACGGGAACGCTACGCACCCACACACACACACAGTTGCAATCTTACACTGTAGTGAAGCAAAAACCCACTAACAGTCGTTCCGAACGATACTGTTAGCCACTCTGCTGTCGCTACTCGCACTGGCGTTTTTCGTACGTTGGGTCAGCTGCGCGCTTTAGGCCAACGTATGACAAACGCCCCCACACACAATGCAATTACAATTTCATATGGTAGTGTTGCTCAAGCATACAATAAGGCATGGACTATACACAGTTGCACTTCAATCTCTTCTAGGCTATGAGTGTTAGTTTAGCACAGCAGAAGTCAAGCTTATTAAATAACAATTTAATATTCCATAAAAAACGTGGAACAATGCAGAACAGATTATATACACAAGATTAGAACAAATAAAATAAAAAGTTACAAAGATAAAAGGTTACAAAAATACACACAAAGCGATTTTGCTTACCAAAATAAACGGGGAAATAAACGTACCAGCGTATCGATCTGGCGTTGTTGCGGGAGTACGCACTTCTGGTCAGGAACCAGGTTAGTTCTAGCCGTGTGAGCTACCTCCAAGAACTACAAGTTGTGGCTATCCTAGCTGCGGTTTTATACTGTGCGATACGCCTGGAGGCTGCAACTTCCTTGGGGAGGGGAGGAACTCGTTTTTAATTAAATCTCAGACATATTCCATTTCCAGGTAAAAGTCTATACATCAAAAGATTGTTAAGTGAGGCTTTCAACTCCAGGTGAGAACTTGGTTAAGGCTTCCTCCCATTATTTCCTAGCATCAAAGCTTTCCTGTCTCAGCCCTTAAAGTCTGCATAGATTTCCAACCCCCTTCCAATAAATGTAATTTACAGTGTATCGTTTGCACCTCCACTAATAATTCAATTTCCAGTAGGCTGTCATGTACATTTCAAACCTTCAGGTGTCAGCTTCCCCCTGTCCCCAAGACTCTGGCAGGCTTGCCTTGTATAATGGGACAATGGCTGACACCAGACTCAAAAGCCATGCCGACCAGCCTATTCTTCCTCAATTGGCAGCTAATTAGCAGTAGACACAGTTTCCCCTGCTGGACAATGGGGCAGAGGTAATGGACGTCTACATACAGAATTACATTAGACTTCAGTTTACTCTGGCCAGGTGACCAATTACTCCCAAGCACAAAACACATCTGAGGTTTTACCCAGTAGACAGAAACAGGACAGAAATATGTTCCGTTATTATCCCCAACATTATCAGCACCTCAATATATCACCACAGTGTGACTTGAACAAAAATAAACAGCGCGCTCAGAAGAACAGTGCTTTTCAAAAGTAAAGTGCATATTAATTTGTTTTACTTTTTGCATTTTTACTTTATGCAGTGCAGGACTTTGTATTAAATATTTTCTATGAATCTTTTTGGATTGTGGAACAAATTATCTGAGTCTCCATTAATTCTTATGAGGAAATTTGATTTGTTATAAGAGTGCTTTGAATTATAAGCATGTCCTGCTGATCCTCTGACTCGAATACTTTTAGGCATAGAGGATGAACAAAACTTATAAATCAGGCCCATTATGTTCATCAGAAAAGCACCTTGTGCAACTCTTCTGTATGTTTTGTATCAGTGCACTGCACAGAGAAGGTTGCATAACTACCTTCCTGGATTAATGTTTGAAATGTAAATCTACCCTGTTACAAGTGGGTCAGTCACATGCATGAGCACAGAAGTTACACTCACAAATACACATTTAATGAGTTAAAGGATAACTCCAATCTCGTTAAAAAATCATACCGCATATGTAATGGATACACAAAGCATTTTGTAAGTTAAGTTACTGTTATTAATATAAGCTTCCCATTTCCAATCCCCAGCTGAATGTGATTTTATATATTTGATAAATTATTCTACTGTGCATCTACAGAACAACTCGCTAGTATGCAGGCTAGTAATCTGCCTGTACAGTGTCAGCCCTGCAATGTTGTCTGAGGCCCCAATTCCCACCAGGCGACATATATCTAGCATGTGTATGGTAATTTAGAAGGAGGGATATTGTTCAAGGAATACTGTAGGGGGGTCGGGGGAAAATGAGTTGAAGTTACCCAGGGCTTCTAATGGTCCCCCACAGACATCCTGTGCCCGCGCAGCCACTCACCATGTTCCGGCCCCGCCTCCGGTACACTTCTGGAATTTCAGACTTTAAAGTCTGAAAACCACTGTGCCTGCATTGCCGTGTCCTCGCTCTGGCTGATGTCACCAGGAGCGTATTGCACAGGCCCAGTATGGTCTGTGCCTGCGGAGTGCACACTCCTGGTGACATCAGCGGGAGCGAGGACATGTCTTCTTAAATCACTGTGGTTACCAAACAATGACTGTCCATCTGAAAAAGGGGCACAAAAAGCGAGCTATGGGGAACCCTGATGTAAATGTATGACAATTTTAAAATGCAGACACAGTTTTCTTTCAAGAGTAGATTTGGCTGAAATAAACAAGGATGTAATGTTCTGATTGTTAATATTGCAGAGACAGCAGCAGGAATCAGCACGGATTGAAGGCCAAGCACCTGTCATCCACGAGTTCCTGAAAGTAAGAGAGAATCTCAGGAAATCCAGTGCAAGAGAACTGCAGAGCCCTCCACCTCCTGTCAGCTGATTTGTCTGTAATTCACCTTTCTGATCACATGATCAGAACACTTTATTCAGGATGCCATGCAGACTACGTACTGCTGAACTGTATGCTGGGAAAGACAATTTCCAGAGAGACAAGAGGATGGACCAGCCCAAGACCTAAGCAGTATCCTGCTGTTCACATAGTGACAAAAGAGGGTGATGCAAAATGCATCCATACATACATTTAGTGCAGGACAGACAGATGTTAATAGTAGAGACCTGCAGTTATGGGTAATTTTTTTTTACAGTTTATACTGTAGCCACTGGGGAAGGATTAGTGCATGAGCCACGTAGAGTGTGATATAGGGTGAGGGATTTGCTAAGAGGGTTTCTGCATGGGGCATATAGGGTGTAATATGGGGTGATCGATCTGACAGGAATGGCATTCATTACAATGGACCGTTATTCATGACTGACCTTAGAAGGAAACCCTGATCTTTTATTGACAGCGATATGTCCTTACCTAGTAGAGGCGTATCTACTGGGGTGCAGGTATGGCTTGTGCCATCGGCGCCTCTTACTGGGGGCTCTGCTCTATAGCATCCTTGGTGTTCTCCATACAGATACTACTTTTTATCAGGGGGACATTCTGCTGCCTGGTTACATCTGGGAACAAGCTGCCTAACTGTTATTTGGCGGATATGCATAGGCTGGCTAACCTATTGCAATTCCCCATTCTTACAGGCAATGCTTGACTTCAACTTGCACACAATCAGTTAAACCCAGACTACAGTGTTTGCCTCTGTTACTTAGCAACATCCAGCTACCTGACTTGAATAAAATGCTTCAATGTCATTTCCAGCATGTCTCACTATTTTGTGATAGTGGCTTTGTGAAAGATTAAGGGTGCCCATACATGGTACAATTTTTCATTTTTTTTTTCGATTAGATAATTTAGTTCGATTATTCCGCTAGATCGAATATAAAGATTTTTCCAGTATGTCCGATCTGATTTTTCTTGAAAAAACTGGATAATCGTTCGAATTTCTTGATCGGAAAAAAAAAATATTTTCAACTTTCATTCGATCATTTAGATCGAATAAACGGGATAATCGAACGTTTTTATTGGACCATGTATGGCCATCATAAGCAAACCGTAATTTCTTCTGTTCTGGTCACATGTCTTCTGTGACCATAAAGTTACCAAAGCAATCATCGTTTTTCACATTACTACTGAAAAGAGTGTATGAAAAATCACCATCACATTAGAGCCTGGACTGTAAGGTTTTAGGCTATATTCACATAGGCACTGGATGACAATATGTATTCAGTGTCCATGGCATTCTTCAAATAGCTAATAGCTCTCCTAGAGGTGGGGAGGGTCAGATCATCACATGATGTTCAGGTCAAGTGGGCTCTACTGAACTTGCCAGAAAGATGCCTGCAGTGCCACCTGCCTAATTAGAGATACCAGCTGTAGGGGTAAAAAGGGGAACAATGAGCTTGGCCAAGAGTCGATTCGGCAGTCCAGACCTTTCAATGCACTGTTTCAGTGCTTCAGAAAACAGGACTGTATTATACCCAGTGGTTCGGAGAACTCAGAGAAGCTCTTTTGCATAGAAAACAACTAACATTTTAACTCTTTCAGAAATGGAAAACAACATGAAACTTTTTCTTTGCTACTAATGTTCTATTTTTTAGGTGTACTACACATACAATTCATTATCTCATAAGTTTATTGTTGCTTCATGTTTGCTTTAAAGAGACTCTGTAACAAAATGTTGAGCCTTATTTCTTCTATCCTATAAGTTCCAATACCTGTTCTAATGTGCTCTGTCTAACTGCAGCCTTTCCTAGTTGCACAGTGGCTGTATTATCTCTGTTATATGATCTAATCTTCTCTCCTCTGTCGGCTCTGTCGGGCTGAGGCAGTCAGGCCGGAATGTGCTGTGCTGCTTGTGATTGGATAGAAGCTATACACACCCTCTCCAGGCCCCCTGCACACTCTGTATGACTCACACACTGAGCTACCCTCAGCCTATCACTTGCTATGTCTTTTGTTTGTAAACACTGCATAAAAATGGCAATTACAAGCCAGGATTGGAGCAGAGACTGGCAGAAACAGCACAGAGGGGCCCAGGAGAACATAATGAATAGAATGGTATGCTTTTTATTGTAAGAATTTTAGAGTACAGATTCTCTTTAAATTAATATGCTAAATGAGTTGTAATTGTTTCATATTTGGTTAGAATTGATTGTTGAAACTTTCCCGGCTTTCCAAGACCCACACTGTTCATAAACAGTATAAAGTTTGCATAAAGTGGCTATACAAGCTACATAACAATTATAAGAAAGATTTGTTGATTTCACTGACTTTGGAGCATTGAAGTATAGTATATCTGGCCTGGTAATAATGTGCAAATCATTTATGACGTTGTTGATAATAACTATCTACTTGTAATTGGTGCCTGCAAAATGAATGACTGTATGCAACAATCTTCCTATTTAAGAGATAGGGTGAGGCAACAGATGCCTTTCCTAGGGCATCAAAATGGCCAGAAAAACTGATTTCAATAGAAGTGTGCATGGTGGCAGCCGCAGCTGGCTATGGCTATGTGAGTTTGATAGCTGCCATACTAGGCTGTACATTGCTGGTAGTTAGGCGATTGCAGCAGCACTAAGATGAGTGATGGCAATGTGCGAACCTTTGTGTCAGTAAATTGGGGTTTCTTAGCCTCTTGTCCATAGTGTTCTTACTCCACTTCCTCTAGTTGCAAGTCTGGAGCAAATGTGTTACTTAAAGAGGAACTTCAGCCTAAACAAACATACTGTCATTAAGTTACATTAGTTATGTTAATTAAAATAGATAGGTAATATAATCCCTTACCCACCCTGTTTTAAAAGAACAGGCAAATGTTTGATTTCATGAGGGCAGCCATCTTTTTGGTTGAAAGGAGGTGACGGAGCATGAGACACAGTTCCAACTGTCCTGTGTGCTGATCACCCCTCCCAGTTGCTAGGCAACGTGAATAACAACATAGGCAATCCCATCATGCTTTGCACAGCATCAGGAAAAAAAAAGCTCGGGCAGTTTTCTTTGATGGGTGGAGCTTAGCTAAAATGCAGCTAAAAATAATGCTTTGGTAAGAAAAACAAAGTTCTGATGCCGTGAAACTTAAAGAAACACCAAGCCTTTTCAGTTCTGCTGAGTAGATTTTTAGTCCAGAGGTTCACTTTAAAGAGAGCCTAAGGTGGGGTTATATAATTGAAAAAAAACCTAGACTACCTGACCCAGGGGGCTGGGCGGATCAGGTAGCTGCCATTCCCGCCGCTCTCTGCTGCTTTGTTGTTGTTTAACTTTCACTTTCGTGACCTCTGGGGTCACAACGCTGGAAGGAGAGAGAGATTCTCTCCCAGCATACAGAGAAGCAGGGGAGCGGCAGGTGGTGCAGCCAAGGAAAGACAGCTGCCCAATGACAGCTGTGGAAAGACTGCAGGAATACCCCTAGTAGGCATTTTGAGCAGGCAATACCTCCTCCTCCCTTACCCTCTGGAATAGTGTAAATTATTGTTGCTAATTTTTGGGGGCTAAAGCGTGGCAGTGGGGAGGCAGAGAGTTGTATACTATAAGGCAGAGAACATACCTCTGTGTCCCCCACACACCGCCTCGGGTTCTCTTTAACTAGTTCCCCGCCCGCGTACAGTATATCTATGCTCCTTTGGACTTCACTTCCCCGCCCGGAGCGTAGATATACGTACCCCCCGCCGCTACCGCCGCTGTCCGCGCTCCCGCTCGCACTCCTGCGATCATGCACGCCGCTGCCCGCCTGCCCAGAGATCAATGAATGGGAAAATACATTCCCGTTCGTTGATCTCTGCCCCCGCAATGATCTGCTGCTTTCGCTAAGCAGCGCGATCACTGTGAAAAAGAAAAAAAAAATCCCAGCCTCTTTGTACTTCCTCCAAGCTTCCGGAAGGACGCTTGGAGGTCGCATTAAACAAAAAGTTACTATTGCCATCTTGTGGCCAAATAGTAAAACTACACCCTAAACTATTTTTCACACACACATACATTACTTATACACAAAAAATTAACTCATTACCTCCCACACTCCCCATTTTTTTTTTTTGTAATTAAAAAAAAAAATAAAAAATTTACAATTAAAAAAAATACATAAATAGTTACCTTAGGGACTGAACTTTTTAAATATTTATATCAGGAGGGTACAACACTGTTACTTTATAAACTATGGTCTTGTAATTAGGGATGGACGCAAAACTGAAAAAAATGCACCTTTATTTCCAAATAAAATATTGGCGCCAAACATTGTGATAGGGACATAATTTAAATGGTTTTATAACCGGGACAAATGGGCAAACACATTTCATGGATTTTAATGACAGTAGCATGCATTATTTAAAAACTATAATGGCGGAAAACTGAAAAATAATGTTTTTTTTCCCATATGTTTTCCTATTTTCCCATTAAAACACATTTAGAATAAAATAATTCTTGGCATAATGTCCCACCTAAAGAAAGCCTAATTGGTGGCGAAAAAAACAAGATATAGTTCATTTCATTGCGATAAGTAATGATAAAGTTATAGGCGAATGAATGTAAGGAGCGCTGAAAGGAGAAAATTGCTCGGATGCTGAAGGGGTAAAACCCCTCAGTTGGGAAGTGGTTAAACAGTCAGGGAACTGGCATGCCTTTTTAAAATAAATAAATAAATAAAATGGGATGACCTCCAGTTACAGTATGAAGTCCATATTTCCTATATCGATGAACTCTGTTGCACGACTTATCCACCTCTCTCACTGACCTCTCCTCCGCTTCTCCAGCCCTATCCCACTGTCAGCCTCTTCACTGGCTGCCAGGTACACAAAGGATACAATTCATAATCCTGATGCTCGGCTACAAAGCTCTCCACAACCTAACTCCTTCTTCATATCTCCCACCTGTCCGTGTTTTGGAAGGACAGTCCCTCTTTAGGAACCCAGTCGCTCTGTCCCTCTTTCTTCCTCATTTGTCCCTCTTTCAGGACTGATGTAGAGATCAGTGTAAATATATGTATTTTTCTACTGAAACGTGTTTAATTGACTCTAAACTTTATTCCAATCCTTTAAATTTCCTATTTTAAAATGTTAATATGAAGGAAAAAGGGTAGAAAGTACCAGTCTGGTTTAAATTATAAAACACACATATTATACAGATCTCATAAGAAAAATATGTTGACTAGGGGTGTGTTGGAGTGTGTGGCAGGGGGTGGCTTAAAGGACATCCGAGGTGACATGTGACATGATGAGATAGACATGTGCATGTACAGTGCCAAGCACACAAATGACTATGCTGTGTTCCTTTTTTCTTTCTCTGCCGGAAAGAATTAAAAATAAGGTATGGAAGTGACAGTTTCTGTCTGGGTCGGGACCTGGTCGGACTGAAGAGCAATCTTCAGTGTTAAGGAATTGCAGCCATACAACATTCTTCTAGCAGTAAATGGCTTCTGAGAGCAGGAAAGACATAAAAAGGGTCAATAGTTCACAGATTTTAGCTCTGGCATACTTCAATGAATGTGTCATTGAGAAGAGGTCTGGAAACAGTAAACATTTTAAAAATAGATTTAAATATAAAATAGAACTGTGGGATCTCTAAACAAGTCATTTTTAAAAAGAAGGATGATAGATACAATTGTTTATCTCACTAGTTTACTTTCATCTCGGATGTCCTTTAAAGCGGTATCGTCACAATAAAAATCAAATTTCAACAGCAACTGGTCTGAGTGTATTAAGTGATAAAGATGCTAATCCTGCATTCAAAACTTTCAAAACTTTTTCTGCTGTTATGATTTGGAGTTATCACATACTTAAAGAGACTCCGTAACAAAAATTTCATCCGGTTTTCTTCCATCCTACAAGTTCCAAAATCTATTCTATTGTGCTCTGGCTTACTGCTGCACGTTCTACTATCACCATCTCTGTAATAAATCAACTTATCTCTCTCCTGTCAGACTTGTCAGCCTGTGTCTGGAAGGCTGCCAAGTTCTTCAGTGTTGTGGTTCTGTGATGCATCTCCCCCCTCCAGGACCCTCTCTGCACACTGCCTGTGTGCTATTTAGATTAGTGCAGCTCCTCTGAGCTGGCTGGGCTTTCACATACTGAGGAATTACATACAGGCAGAGCTGTCTGCACTCTGCAGGAAGAAACAGCCTGACACTTCAGTGGAAGATAGCTGCAGGGGGAAAGAAACACACAAATGATCTCTTGAGATTAAAAAGGAAGGCTGTATACAGCCTGCTTGTGTATGGATGTATTTTCTATGTGTGGACATAATGTACATCAACCTACTTCCTGTTTTGGTGGCCATTTTGTTTGTTTATAAACAAACATTTTAAAACTGTTTTTAACCACTTTTAATGCGGCGGGGAGCAGCGAAATTGTGACAGAGGGTAATAGGAGATGTCCCCTAACGCACTGGTATGTTTACTTTTGTGCGATTTTAACAATACAGATTCTCTTTAAGGAGCACTGGCCCTTTAGTAGTTGGTGCCAAAGAATTGCATGCTGGGGTTTCTTTTTATCTATAATGTATTCCTCCTCTTTCCTTTATTTCCCTGCCAGCTGCTTATCTGAAACCTAATCCCCTACTCACTTGTGTTAACAAGCAAGGCTGAGGCGACTCAGCGATTGAAGAAGACAAGAAAAAAAGTAAAGGGCAGAAATTACATCACGAGTTAGCCTTAACTGTGGGCAAAAGACATGGCCCCCACCAGGAACAGAATTCTCGTAATTTACTATATAACATTCACTGAAATCAAAACGTGGACAGTATAATACATGTGTTATGTAAGTAGATCAAGTATTTATCTACTTATATATGTGTTTTTTTCCCTGGCATAGTATGGCTGATCCTACTGCTTTAAGTGTCCCTCTTTCTTTTCTCAAAAAATTGGGAGGTATGCCTTCCTATCTAAATCAACTTATTTCCAGATACCATCCTACACGCAATCTCCGCTCTACTAACAATGTTCTCCTGCCTTCCTCTCTGGTCACCTCTTCTCACTCCCGCCTACAAGACTTCTTCTTCTTTTTAGGCACAAACTGAAAACTCACCTCTTAAGGCAAGCATACTCTCGTCTTTAGCACACCCTGGCAACAGACCACCATTGTACCATCTCGTACACAGGTTCCCTTTACCTATTGTCCTATCCCCTAACCCTGTAGACTGTAAGACCTATTGGCCAGGGCTCTCCTTCCCCTTTGTCTCTTAATGCTGTGTAATGTGCGTGTATATCTTCCAAATTATGTAAAAATCTTTAATTGGGTTGTTCACTTCATAAGCTGTAATTCCCCATTGTCTTCTACTGTTAACTGTATTGTTCATATTGTATTGTCATACCTTGTATTCTGTTGTACAGCAAAACGAAAGATGCAGGCGCTATATAAATCAATAATAATAATATATGGACCGTTACTATTAAAAAATGTTTCTGGAATATCCTGAAAATTTTGTTGAAATCATAAGGTGTTCATTTTGAGCTATATTTTGTTTTTGTCTTTTAAATCTCACATATGCTCCATTTATGTTATGCAGAAGAAGAGAAACGCCTGTAGAAACAAGTGGTAAACTGCCCTTCAATTTCTTCTGACAATTTCTGCCATTGATCAATAAGATTTTTAAAAACGGCCACTAGATGTCGCCAAAGTTCATTGTGTAGGGACAAATGACCGTTAGGAAATCTGGATTGCTGATACTGAAACAGATTGTATGTGGAAAAATAACTCCAGGAACAGGAATTCCTTTCAAAGGAACAGCATGAAGATCTTCACGTATCAGTCTTTAGTGACATATTCGTTTGAGGACATGCAGATAATCTTTCCATTAGTCTTTATGTATTGAAATTTAAAGTGGACATGAACTCAGAACTCCTCTCTGCTCTAAAAAATGCACAACAGCATAATAACCTTCAAACAAAAAACATGTATGTGTCACAGCCGATACAAATCCTAAAATAAATCTGTACAGTTTCTACTTCTTGATTCATGGAAGCAGACATATTGTTTACAGCCTGTGCTTTCAAATGGGCTTATCTGCTTATCTGCCATAGGCAGTCATGTGACACACAAGAAGATTAAATTACGAATTGTGATTAGACACAAATGAGGGGGAATTAAACTGGCTAAACTCTCTAAATACATTCAGGGTGCATTTCTCTACATTTTCCTTCTGTCCTGTGCAAGAGTTCAGGTCCACTTTAAAGCTGTGGAGGAAAACAAATCCAAGTTAGTTACTTACTTATAGCTCCCAACTGCTGCTCTTTTGGAGGGACAGTCCCTCTTTGGGAACCAAATACCCCTGTCCCTCTTTCACCCTCATTTGTCCCTCTTTCACGACTGATGTACAGATCTATGTAAATATACAGTATGTATTTTTGTACTGAAAAAAATTGTTTAATTGACTTTATTCCCATCCTTAAATTGATGTCTTTCTTATTTGTATTATTAATATAAAGGAAAATGAACCAGGATAAAAAGGACCAGTGTGGTTTGAATGATAAAACAACATGTTTTCCTTTGGAAATCTTTATGGTATGCGCAGCTAGGGGTTTGCTGGGGGGAGTGATTAGGGGTGTGGCAGGGGTGTGGCTGAAGTGTCCTTTCTTATCTCAAAAAATTGGGAGCTACAACTTACCTCAGTAGAGATAAGCCTCTGGTATGATGCAGAGGCTTCTCCAATCCTCTCCTACCTCCACCGCTGCCTGTAGTGACCTCCTTCTTCAGGGCCATATAAGCACGGCCGTGCTGCGCAGGTGCAAGTATGACCCGCACCCGTGCCACAAAGCTTCTTGTGTACAAAAGGAAAAAGCCATGCACGAGAACAAATCCAACAAGCGGATATGTTCAGAGGGAAGTAGCGCTGGATCAGTGTGGTCGAGGGAAGACTCTGGATTATCCCGTTATCCATTATTAAGTATCTAACTTTGAACTTTTTTTTATCTCACAGGTATGTTTGAAATTAACATAGTTTTTGATAGACAACAAAACCCGGCCAATAACAGCCTCCCCCCAAAAAAACTGTCTGTCAAAGTTCTAGGTGGAGCTATGAACAAATATTAAATATGTAATATTTTATATTTTCCTAATAAAAACAAAAAAACTGTTTTAGGAATAAACCTAATACACAAAGAAAAAAAAATACACACACTATACATTTCCTTAAAGGACAACCGAGGTGACGTGATATGATGAGATAGACATGTGTATGCACCCAAATAACTAGGATATGTTCCTTTTTTCTTTCACTGCCTGAAAGGGTTAAACATCAGGTATGCAAATGACAGTATCTGTCCTGGCCGGGACCAGGTCGAACTGGGTCAGACTACTATAGCATAACCCTCACTGATAAGTAATTACAGCCATAAAACACTTTCCTGTCAGTAAATGATTTCTGAAAGCAGAAAAGAGATAAAAAGGGTCAATAATTCATAGATTTGAGCTTTGGCATACTTCAATGAAGGTGTCACTGAGCAGAGACAATGAAACAATTAAAGCTTAAAAACTAGATTTAACCTATTTTGGTTCCTGGACGTAGAAACTACGTCCAGGAACCATGCGCGCTACCGCGCAGTCCCGCGGCCAATCGCGCGCGTGCACGCGCACTCCCGGCCGAGGATTCGGTAGCCACGGAATCAATGTGTCGGGCTATGGTGCCCGATCACTGATTCTTCTCCCCCGCTGAAAAAGCGACAGCTTCTCTCGGAAGCTGTGCTTTTTCTGGCCATTCCCTCCCCGATGCGTCACTCTAAGCGTGTGTTACGCTTAGAGTGACGTCATGTAAACAAACTCATGGCCGCCATCTTGTGGCCAAAAAGTAAAACTACAACTAAAATTAAAAAAAAATTAAAAACAACACACAATTACATTATAAAACTATACTTTACATCCCACCCTCCCAAAAATACCCAAATAAAATGTTTAATATAAAAAAAACAAACATTACAATAAAAAAAAAACATGTAAATATTTACCTAAGGGTCTAAACTTTTTAAATATCAATGTAAAGATGAAATATTTCTATATTTTTTTTATTTTAAACTTGTAAATAGTGATAGATGCAAAACGGAAAAAATGCACCTTTATTTCCAAATAAAATATTGTCGCCATACATTGTGATAGGGACATAATTTTAACGGTGTAATAACCGGGACATATGGGCAAATACAATACGTGAGTTTTAATTATGGAGGCATGTATTATTTTAAAACTATAATGGCTGAAAACTGAGAAATAATGATTTTTTACGTTTTTTTCTTATTCTTCCTGTTAAAATGCATTTACAGTAAAGTGACTCTTAGCAAAATGTACCCCCCAAAGAAAGCCTAATTGGTGGCGGAAAAAACAAGATATAGAGCAGTTCATTGTGATAAGTAGTGATAAAGTTATAGACTAATGAATGGGAGGTGAACATTTCTCAAGTGAAAACGACGGAACGCGAATGGGTTAAATATAAAAAAAGATACAATTCTATAATAGATAGATACAATTTTTTTTCATCAGTTTATTTTCACCTCAGATGTCCTTTAAACAAAAAAGAAAATCCCCATTTTACTGTAAAGTATTATTGAATATATTTTTTCTCTCTGTCCTAGAATGACCTCCTTCCTGTCGCTCAATAACCTTTCCTGGCCCAGACTGCAAAAACAGGGAAGGCCGGAAATGCTTGCATTAATGTCTTTTTAATGAGTGTGGAAGGAAAAGTGTAATGGGAACCACAAGCTTTATTCAGCATTTTCCTGAAAGTTACCGGTATTACAATGCTAGCGCAGGAGACGTTCCAATACAAGGGAGTCACTCAAGTAAGGAGAGACAATTGTGGTCACTAAAAAAAAATTCAGTCTCCATAAAAAGAAACATGACTTTTTTATTTTGACCTTTTTTGTCTCTTTGTTTTGTAACGACATGTAAAACTTTGTACACACTTGAGATTAAAGTCAGCCAAAGCGGCTGCTAAAAACCACCGCAGGCCAGAATCTAGTGCGTTTACAGGGGCCCTAATATGTTGGTGAGAGCATGGTGAATCCTCTTGCTCAAACGTAGCCCAACTCCATTTTTCTCTCCCTCGCTCCACCCCCTCCAACGAGCACCACACATCATTCCAATAGTAAAAGAGGATTCCCTAGCATTTAGGCCAGCCTCGGCCACAAATTATCACCTGAAATTGTGTACCAATCTCATGACAATAGTCCTAATGCTGGGAATACACAATGCGTTTTTTCGGTCAATTTACTGTTCAATCGATTTTTGATTTGTTTTTCTGCTCGATTTCCTACTCGATTCTTTTATCTTTTCTTATCAATTTACATTCACTTTTATGAGAAATCGACCAGAAAGATGATAAAAAGTAAGATTGGAAATTATCTATCGAACCATCTACAGTATATGCTGAAAACAGGCATTAATTTGGCTGCTTCTATTCAATATTCACCTGATGCAAATTAATGACTACTTGCCATTTTGGGCAACAGGTGTTTGTGAGACGGCTATTGTGTAGCTGATACCAATGACTGAGTAAAGATTCCCAAATTGAAGTACTCCTGACGTGGGTTCAAAAATAAAAATGAGATACCTCCCTTGGTACAGGAAGGTGTCTGGGTAGTTCAGATGCTTCCTGTATCTTCTTACAGCCCACTGTTCCAGCAAAGGGTCCTTCTAACTTGTGCATCCTGCATGAGTAGGTACAAACATGCCAAGTAGAACAAACCAGCTAGTGTCATACGTGGCTCTCTATAAGCTATGAGGGGACAAAAATAATGGTCTGGACCCAAAGAAGGCAGGTTTGCATAGGGACATTGTATGGACATTGAAAGTCTTGGTTGGAATGTACAGTACATTACAAACACTAAAAATATGTTAATAAAAACATACTTTAAAAAAAATCAATATAAGTATTAAACATTTGTCACATAGAACAAAAATCTTTTTTACACGTATATTAAACAGCAACAAAATATTTATAAAGCGCTTTTCTCCTATAGGACCCAAAGTGCATAAGCTTGTCTCAGATCAGTACATTGTGATGTGTAGAGGGGAGTATGTGATCATACTGTAAATACCAGACTAAGCAGGTGGCTTTTCAGTTTCGATTTAAAGCCCAACTGAATTAAGAGGGACAAGGGGGCTGCCATATTTATTTCCTTTTGAACAATACCAGTTGCCTTGCAGCCCTGCTGATCTATTTGGCTGCAATAGTAACTGAATCACACCAGAAACAAGCATGTAGCTAATCTTGTCAGATCTGACAATAATGTGAGAAACACCTGATCTGCCGCATGCTTGTTCAAGGTCTATGGTTAAAAGCATTAGAGGCAGAGGATTAGCAGGACTGCCAGGCTACTGGTATTGCTTAAAATGAAATAAATATGGCAGCCTCCATACCCCTCTTGCTTCGGTTGTACTTTAAACCGATCCAGGGTTGGATCTGTAAGGCATTCCATAGGGTAGAGGCAGCATGATAGAAAGCTCTGGCTCCAAAGGTTTTTAGTTGAACTCTGAGGGTGGTTAAGTGATTGGTGTTATGTGGCAATGGCAGGGTTGGCTTATTAACAGTCTTGAGGCAGCATTCTGTACTAGCTGCAGGCGGTGCGGATCTTTACTTGGAAGGCCTGCATAGAGGGTATTGCAATAGTCCAGCCGTAATGTGATGAAGGTGTGAACTAGGGTTGGAAGAACCTTGGAAGGAATGAGGAGATGCATTTTTGCAATATTCCTTAGGTGAAAGAAGGAATGTTTCACAACATATGAAATTTGATTCCTGAAGTTTAATTCCCAATCAGTCAGTAAACCCAAGGTGTGCACAGTGTTGGAACTAGTAAGGTCTGTCTTCCCTATTCTCAGTGGTGTGGACTGTGTCTGAAGCTGCTTTGCTGTTAGGCGCTGACCTCCGATAACAAAAACCTCAGTTTTGTCAGCAGTTATTTTAAGCTAGTTTTCATCCACTCCTGAAGCTCAGTTAAGCATGTGTTTATTTTTGGTATGGGGTCTGTCATGTCGGGTTTGAATGACAAATATAGCTGAGGACCAGCATAGCAGTGGTATGTTAGACCATGTTTTTGGATGATTTTTTTGAGAGGCAGCATGTATATGGTAAACAACAAAGGGGATAGTATTGAGCCCTGAGGCACACCATATTGTAGTGGTACAGGGGTGGACTGGAAAGGCCTCATGGCTACCTTTTGTGTTCTGCCAGTCAGGAAGGAGGAGAACCATTGGAAGACTAAACCATCAATGACACAGTACTCTTGCAGTCTGTTCACTAATATTTCATGATCATCTGTATCTAAAGCCGCTTAGAGATCAAGCAGTATCAGGATGCAACACTTGTCTTTGTCTCTGACCATGACCAGTTGTGGTGCTTCTTGAAGCCAGATTTTAGGGAGTCAAATACGTTGTTCCTTGAGGGCCTAGCTTCAAGTTGGAGATATGCAGCCTTCTCAATAACTTTTCCCAGAAAGTGGAGGTTAAGACAGGTCTGTAGCTGCTCATAATATATGGATCTAGGTATGGTTTCTTGAGTAGTGGCCTGATTATTGCTTCTTTCTGACAGTTAGGAAATTTCCTGCTTGCAAGGAACAGTATGAACCACTGTCAAACCACAAAAAAAAAAACATCACAGCACCCACCACAGCAGACCATTGTCATTGATCTGCAGCTTGTAAGTGATCTTAGCACCTTGTGAAGTAGGCAAATGTACTTGCAAACACAATGTAACAAACATAATACAATTACATCATATACAATAACTAAAACATCGATCAGCTAAGTCCTGGCTAAACTTCACCACAAAATGATACAAGTGTTGATTGCGCCTTGTGGGTGGTGCCTGACGCATGTTTTGTGGCCAAAGTGCTTCGTCAGAGGCCAAAATAGTTGTAATTTTGCATCAGCAGTATGTATTAAAAAAACAACAACATTAAAATAGGGGAAATTCAAAACAGATGTTATTGTTTGTTGTTGATAATGATTACAGATTTGACTGTAAAGTTGATAACAAAGCTTTGATGACAGTATTTTACTGATATTCCCTTCCCCTTTTGTCTCGGAATGCTGTGTAATGTGGGTGCATATCTTCCACCCCTGTGTAAATATCCATAGTTGATTTGTTCACTGTATGGGCTTGATTCACTAAAGCGTGATAACTGCTATCACAGCAGTTATTACGCGATCTGCCGTGCACAAAGGTTTGCCCAGAAATGGCGTTACTTCGCGTGATAAGCGAAGGTTTGCGTGCGATCATGAGCGCTTTTCACGTGAAAAGCACTTGTGATCGCGCACACAAACCTTCGCTTATCACGGGAAGTAACGCTGTTCGTAGGCAATCCTTAGCGCACAGTATATTGTATAATAACTGCTGTGATAGCAGTTATCACGCTATAGTGAATCAAGCCCCATCAGCGGTAATCCACCATTGTCTTGTGTTAACTATTGGTGCCACAAAAGATGCCGGCATTATATAAATCAATAATATTGTTCTATTCAAACAAAACAAGGGTAATATCCGCGCCAGAGAATGGTAGCCAAATAGCTGTTCGATGTTTCAGTCTTCAGATAAGACTGCTAAACAATCGCACAAATAAACTTCAGTGCTGTTCCAACATCCAAAGTCTACCAACACCTTGAAAACAGTGAAGGCTTACGAGATGGTTGTTAAGGCTTACCACTGTAGATAAAATTGGCGTGTAGTACAATAAGGCACCTCACGAGCCCCTGATGACGCAATAGAAAAACCGGTTGGGTGAGCGGCAGGTGGATGAGGTGACGATGCCTTACTGAACTCTAATTTTAGCTACTGGGTCCCTGTCATAAGGGCCCGTAAGTAAGTGTTTGTGTTGTTTTTCTGATTTATATCAAAATACTGGCTTTTATGGAGAAATAAATCTGTTTATATAGTTAAAGCAGTCTGCACTTAGAGGTTTTGTTACTTCATTTTTATACATGCTAACAGCGGCTGAGGTGATTTGTGAAGTGATGTTTTAAGGATGTATGCGGACTACCGGACTTTCCTGATTGCCAGTTGGGCAATACATGTTCAGACCTTATAGTTACATAGTTATTTGGGTTGAAAAAAGATATATGTCCATCGAGTCCCCTAGAAAATAAAGTACAACACCAGCCTGCTCCCTCACATATCCCTGTTGATCCAGAGGAAGGCAAAAACCCTTACAAGGCATGGTCCAATTAGCCTCAAAAGGAAAAAAAATCTTTCCTGACTCCAGATGGCAATCACATAAAATCCCTGGATCAACACCACCTAGGAATTACCTAGTAATTACAGCCATGGATGTATTTCAAGGAAAGCATCTAAGCCCCCCTTAAACGCAGATATAGAATTTGCCATAACTACTTCCTGTGACAAAACATTCCACATTTTAATCACTCTTACTATAAAGAACCCTTTCTTAAATAATTGTCCAAAACTTTTTTCATGTGTAGATCATGTCCCCTAGTTCTTTGTAAAAGCCTAGATACATAAAGCTCATCTCTCAAGCTTTTATATTGCCCTCTGATGTATTCAGACATGTTAAGTAGATTCCCTCTAAAGCGTCATTTCTCCGGACTAAATAAACCCAGTTTATCTAACCTTTCTTGGTAAGTGAGACCTCCCGTCCCTCTAATCAATTTTGTTGCTCGTCTCTGCAGCTGCTCCAAATCTGCAATAACTTTCCTGTAAGGCAGTGCCCAGAACTGAATTCCATATTCCATATGCGGCCTTACTAGAGCGTCAAACATGGGGCAACATTATGCTAGCATCGCAAGTTTTTATTTCCCTTTTAATGCATCCCAAAATGTTATTAGCTTTAGCTGCAGCGGCTTGGCATTGAATACGATTATTTAACTTGCTGTTAGAAATTAGAATATATTGGAAAATCTGTAAAAACAGCAGTTAATGCGTTTCAGCTTACGCTAGGCCTTACTTATAGCATTTACCGACAGCGCTTAAAGAAAAACAATATATTTTAGAAAATGGCAGCCTGTTTTCCATTGTACATGTTTCACAGTACGTCATCTGTCTAATATTTAACGATTAACTACGAAAGAGAGTGAAAAACAACAATGGCTTTCTGCATTGTGCGCAACAGGACTCTGGCCAAATGATGGTGAAATTCATAATAATCTGGATGTTCTGAACAAAAATGAGCATTTTCCAGATGTTATCTATGTACCATAATATGCACCTTGGGTTGCTCAACATCTTTATCAGGAAACAGATTTTAACAGCAGATCTTGCCCTTGGCAAAACAGTAGCATTGACTAGAAATATCATTTTACTGGCAGCCGATCAAGAATAATAAAGGTGGAAAGAAGAAATACCATGAAAGGCACAATTACACACTCTATTAGCCATACTCAAAGATTAGCAAAGTGGGCTTAAAAGATAATTATTTGCAGTAGTCATTGTAAAGCTGGAAATACACCTTGTAGTTATGTTGCTTGTTGCTCAAAGGTCGCTTCAGGCAAGAGTGTACCAGTAATCCTCACACAGATATACCTAGGTGTACCTAGGTGTAGAGGGAAGAAATCAGGGGGGAGGGAAGAAACAAACTACTAAATTTAATGTCTCTAAGTCACTCTATCTACACTATACTGACCAGCTACACTACACTAATCCCTACTGCCCCCACCAGTTACACTACACTAATCTCTGCTGCCCTGCCATGAGAGCTACACAACAATGCACTACACTACACTACAATGCACTAACACTACACTACAATGCACTAACACTACACTACACTGCAATGCACTAACACTACGTTGTACTACACTAACACTACACTGCAATGCACTAACACTACACTACACTGCAATGCACTAACACTACGTTGTACTACACTAACACCATAGTCCCCAACAGTCCCGATTTGATCGGGACTGTACCGATTTGGGGGGCCCCTCCCGCCATCCCGCGCTGCCCCCCTTCTGTCCCGGCCGCTGGGCAGAGAGAAGGAAAAAAATTGATCGAGGCACCAGCCCCGGGGATCTGCATGCGGGATAGATTGCCGCCGCTATTTATTTCTCCCTCCCTCCCTCCTAATATGTCCCCCAGTGTCCCCTTCCCCCCGCACAGTAATTATGGGCAGCGGAGCGGGCAGTGAGTCTTACCACTGCCTCTCCGCTGCGTACCGGGATCTCCTCTGATCTTCCTGTGACGTCACAGGAAGCGAGAAGATCAGAGGAGATCCCGGTACGCAGCGGAGAGGCAGTGGTAAGACTCACTGCCCGCTCCGCTGCCCATATTACTGTGCGGGGGGGAAGGGGACACTGGGGGACATATTAGGAGGGAGGGAGAAGGATAATGATGGCGGCGGCGGCCATCCATGCCGCATACCGGGCGGGCTGGTGCCTCGATCGGCTTTTTTTCCCCCCTCTCTCTGCCTGGCCACCCCCCTCCTCCTCCTCACCACCACCACCCCGGCATCCTCCCATTTGGGAGTAATTTAATAACAAAATTATTTAAAAAAAACAAAACTTTTTTTTCCCCTGGGGTGGGCGTGACTAGTGGGTTGGGGGCGTGGCCAGGGGTGTGGCCTAATTGTCCCGTTTTGGGACATTGAAATGTTGGGAGGTATGCTAACACTACACTGCAATGCACTAACACTACACTACACTGCACTACATTAACACTCCAATACTACATCTGATTCTGCTGTCGTGCTCCTCTCCCCTTGCTCCAGCTAATATGCTCCCCTTCTCCTGTAGCTGCCGATCACTGCAGCCACCTGCCACCGTCATATGCCTCCGGGTCCTCCATTTGTCCTGGCCACCTCCGTTCTTCCTGCTCAGTGCCCTGGCATGTGTGCCACACGTCATGTGTGACCCCAGCAGCTCTCGTGTATGGGGGTCACGCATCATGTGCAGTGCATGTACCAGGGAACCACTGAGCAGGAAGACTGAAGTGAGGGAAATATAAAGGCTGCCTAACTTCTGTGTTGATGCTCTGTCTCTAATACTTTAAGTCACTGGCCCTAATGAGCATGCAGGTCAGATGCTGTGACTCTGGTCTGACTTCCCTGGCTCCATGCTTGTGCAGGTGTGTGAGGCATGTCACTTCCTGTAGGGTAAAATCACCATTTCATATCTTACAGTATGTTACAGCTGGTGGTCTTCCAGCATTCTTAGTTCTTGAAATAAATTATCCTTGATTCACCAGTAATTAGGGCCACAGATTTGCAGCTATGGTTTGCCAGGTGCTTTACTAGGGCGTTGAGAAACACGCAAACAGCAAAAGGGTTTGCTGTGAGCAGGGTTTAGCTATCAGTAGCCAAGCTCTGGACATTGGCAGAAGCATGCAGTGGGGCTCCGGATATCGACATTGGGCTCTGGGCTTTTTTTTATATCTATAACTAGGCCTAAGGCCCATTCAAAAACAGGCGATAGGCTGTGGCCGTGCCCCCTCCCCAGCACTGGTCTCTATATTTTTGGTTTAGCCGCACGCCGCACATGCACACGCACAACGCTCGCGTATCCACCCACCACGCGCGCTCCCGCCGCGCACATACACCCACACACCGCGCTCTCATAGGCCCCCCCCCCTTCGGGACCTGTCCTCCTCTGCCACCATCATTCCCCCAGCTCTCTCTTGAGTGTCTCTGCATCCGTCCCTGCACATGCGCAGTGCAAAAAAGCACTGACACAGGGACAAAACAGGATGGGGGGGGGGCAGGATGGGGGGGAGGGGGGTCGTCCTCACAATGTTTGCTTCAGGCTACAAACAGTCTAGAACTGGCCCTGATTTACCCTATAAACATTGCTGAGACAAGCCTTCTACAATTTATATCCAAGTGTTCTTTATTTACTTATTTGTGTGCCACTGTTACATGACTACTAGTTTTCTGAACTGTCACATGCCAAGTGAGCTCTATGAAATGTAATGGTTTAAAGGTTTCAGGGCTGTTGGTACTGATACATATCTGTTCTGAGGCTGGACTGAGAGAAATATGTGAAAAGGAAATGGCCTTTGAGTTATGAGTGTACCAGAGGTATGCTAACTGAGGTAAACTTTTATCTTCCCATCTCTGCAATATTCATATTTTAGATGGATCATGAAGGCTGCTGGATCACAGCTCATGTAAGTTACAACCCTCATTTTGGAAAAACCAACTTCCTACTTACAGGAGCAGTACTAGCAGTACTAGGCATTAGTGTAAAATGTTGATACTCAGTAAGGGGAAGTTGGAGCTCAAGGGCAAACCCTTGACTCTGACCAATTGTTATGCAACTTGAATGGTGTAGGGTAAATATTCAATTTTCTCATGTATAGACCCAAGCTATTGGGGAAGAATTGAAAAAAACGTGTGTGTGATACATTGGTCAGAGTTTTGAAATGTTACAATCAATCAAAAAAAGAAAAAAAAATGATTGTAACTTTTGAATTGAAAAGAATTACAGGCAGTCATCTACTTACAAACTGGTTCTAGTCCGAGAGATTGTTGGTTGAATTTGTTTGTAAGTCGAGTCCTGTGTTAAACATGGTGAAACATCGATAAATAATTTACTTTTGGACAACTCTGAATTTGGACATAAAATACTGTATAAACAATGGTTTTTGGTTGTTTTCAATGTGCTTTTAAAGGAGTCATCGGGCAATATTATGTCCCCCTGATCTACTTACCTGGGACTTGCTCAAGCTGCAAGGCTGACATGTCCTACGCTGCATCTCTGATTGCAGCCACCAGCCCTGGCCCGTGCCGAGTGCAGAGGCTGACCTTCTCTACTGCGCCTGAGTAGCGCGGCTCGCCAAAAAATGGGTGTGGTCACGCAACAGAATATGGGTGGGGCAAAATATACATGACCTTAGCAGTGGTGTAAAAGGTCTGCCGGGGAAGTTTGAACTCTGCCATAGTGTTTCCCCGCAAAATACATGTAATCTGACAGCATTTCACCGAAAATCCATGCAATATGGCAGAGGTTCTTCCAAAATACAGATAATATGGCAGTCGTTTACCCAAAATAGACGTTATCTGGCAGCAGCGGTTCCCCCAAATACACATAATTTGGCAGCGGCTCCCCAAAATATGCATAATCTGGCAGCGGATCACCGAAAATACATGTAGCAGCAATGGTTCCCCTAAAATACACAGAATCTGGAAGCAGCAGGTCCCCCATTATACACAATCTGGCAGAGGTTCCCCAAAAATACACATAATCTGGCAGCTGTTTCTCAAAATACACTTAATCTGGCAGCAGCAGTTCCCCAAAAATAGTTAATCTGGCAGCAGTTCCCCCAAAATAGGTGCCCCCAGTATAGGTAACCAGGTCAAAAGGTATCCCCAGTGGAAGTAACCAGGTCTATAGTTTTCCCAGTGCAGGTATCCAGGTCTATAGGTGTCCCCAGTATAAGTACCCTAGTCTACAGGTGTCCCCAGAATAGATAACCAGGTCTATAGATGTCCCCATTTAAGATAGCCAGGTCTATAGATGTCCCCAGTTAAGATAGCCAGGTCTATAGGTGTCCCCAGTATAGGTAGCTAGGTCTACAGGTGTCTCCAGAATAGGTAGCCAGGCCTATAGGTGTCCCCAGTACAGATAGCCAGGTCTATAGGTGTCCCCAGTACAGATAGTCAGGTCTATAGGTGTCTCCTTTATAGATAGCCAGGTCTATAGGGGTCTCCTGTATAGATAGCCGGGTCTTGAGGTGTCCCCAGTATATGTAGCCACTGTATAGGTGCCCACAGTATAGCCAGGTCTATAGGTGCCCCCAGTATATACAGCCAGGTCTATAGGTGCCCCCAGTATATGTAGCTAGGTCTATAAGTGCCCCCAGTATATGTAGTCAGGTGTATAAGTGCCCCCAGTATATGCAGCCAGGTGTATAGGTCTCCCCAGTATATGCAGCCAGGTCTATAGGTGCCCTCAGTATATGTAGCTAGGTCTATAAGTGCCCCCAGTATATGCAGCCAGGTGTATAGGTCTCCCCAGTATAGCCAGGTCTACAGGTGCCCCCAGTATATGTAGCTACTAGCTAGGTCTATAAGTGCCCCCAGTATATGTAGTCAGGTGTATAAGTGCCCCCAGTATATGCAGCCAGGTGTATAGGTCTCCCCAGTATATGCAGCCAGGTGTATAGGTCTCCCCGGTATAGCCAGGCGTATAGGTGCCCCCAGTATATGCAGCCAGGCTTGTAGTGTCTCCAGGAGGGGAGACAGCCAGCGAAGGAGGGCGATTTGCATAGCAGCGGAGAAGGGGGAAAGTCCCCCCCCCCATTCTCTCACCTTGGGGCCCCCCTTCCTGGCTCTCCCTTCCAGAATCGGTAAAGTGTCGGCGCAGCGGGTAGCGGCTGACAGCGGGCGGAGACTTACCGCTGTTCAGCCCCCGGAGGGAGTGCTGATCTGTGTGCCATTAGTCTGGGCTTGAGAAGCCCAGACTAGTGGCACACAGATCAGCGCTCCCTCCGGTGGCTGAACAGCGGTAAATCTCCGCCCGCTGTCAGACGCTGTGCCGACACTTTACCGATTCTGGAGGGGAGAGCCAGGAAAGGGGGCCCCAAGGTGAGAGAAGGGGAATCTCCGCTGCTCTGCCCATCGCCCTCCTTCGCTGGCTGTCTCCCCTCGTGCTTAGGGCTCTCTGGCGGGCGGCGGGCCCCCCTGACCACGGGCCCTCAGTCCGTGCCCGAGTGCCCTAATGGTCAGTCCGCCCCTGAACTGCGTATAACTGTTTATACAAGACTGTAACATTTAACAACAAAAATATGTAATAAAACAATACTGTATAATTTTTATATAAAGACAACTTTGCTTGTATCTCTGAAATGTTGTAACTCAAGTCGTCTGTAAGTAGGGAACTGTCTGTATAAAACATGTAGTAAGACACACCTAGGAAAATCTGAAAAAAAATCTAAACCTAGTGCATCCTCAGGATGCCGGGGTGTCCCCCTCCCCCCTCTGCCCCACAGCTGACAGTGCTCACTGGAGCCCCTGCAGAGCATAGCAGCAGTGAAGGGCACTCACCCATCCAGCCGGCACGCCCCTTCCTGTCTGTGTGTACATGAGTACGCAGATGCGGCCGGGTCGTGGAGAGGGGGCGCAAACAATGGTGAGGGCACAGGCAGTTAAGAGTGCACTAGCTGGACAGGTGAGTGCCCACCGCTGCTGCTGTACGCTGCAGGGGCCACAGGGTCTCACTATTAGCTTGGGGGGGGGGGGGGGGGTAGCTTGGGTGGAGCCCTATTGCCGGGCCTACTGTAATATATTATTCGGTCCATAAGACGCACAGACAATTTCAGTAGTACTTTTGCATCCAACAAGCTCTGTATCATTATGTATCATTAGGAGTCTACTCTGCAGTATATGTGACAATGACAAATTACCCTAACCTACTATTACTATGCTCAGTGATACTAACTATACATGTCCATTAGTTATAACACTGTGGGTGCAGTAATGACAGCAAGGTATGTCTTCCTAAGGAGTGACACTTAATTCCTCTAATGAGCTGTTTAGTTTTCTAGGTAATTCAAGGTACATCTAAGTTTAGCTGCGTCTGGCTAGAGTCTTTCTGAACAGGATCACTCTGACAGCTCATAGATCATGCTAGCAGTCCAGATTTCTTACACTATATCAGAAATATCTTAAAGGGTAATTCCACTGTTGTTAAAAAAGAAAAAGCTACCCATTTAGTACAGCTCTATACGTTGCTCTATACGTTGCAAAGAATAAAGGCAAACATCAAATACCATCATTAGGAGGCACCAATTTATATACAATTAAAAACAGTCTACAAGAGATTTTACGGATTAACTATTTAAAGCAAACTTACGACTTTCCTCACATCCTCCTCCGGACCACCAGTGCCCTGATTACCTAAAACAATCCCTGATCATGACTATTGTCAAGTAGGAGGTTAAAGCTCTAATTTTAAATGATAACATAGGGGAACACTCTAATCTTAATATTTGGTAACACTCACACACATTCCTATTGGTAGATGTATATGCTAATCACCATGCCGCTTTTTAACTAGATTGGGGGGGGGGGCAACTCTCTCATTACTCAATATTGACCAATAAGATAATTGAAAGGTTTTATGTGAGAACTCTGTGCGATCATTACTAAATCACCTCTGATGAAGCGAGGGTGAACTGTGAGAAAACGCAGAAAAGCCGCCAATACTTAAGGTGAGGCGGCTGACTCCGCGTTCAACATGGCAGCTGGCGCACAGTCGGAGCGTGGAGAAACCGCCGCATGCTCTAACAACAGGATGGCGGATTCCGCATCCAATGCGGCAAGTTGCTCGCATAGGCCTGCTTCTCTCAGCAATGCGAAATGCGGAGAAAACGCTGCACGCACTGACAGCGGTGCGGCGGTTTCCACATCCAACTCAGCAGAAACATTACAACACATGACTGGTGTGGCTGGGACTGATAGTCCACACTGGTTTAGGAGGACGCGCGCGCGCAGAGAGGCAGGGCCTTTATGGCAGTCAGAAGTGGGTCAGCTGACCAGGCTGGTCAGCTGACAATTTCAGTAACTTCCATTGGTCCAGCACTTAGGGGAGGCGCTGGTGAGCGCTAGTGTATATATACTGGGTGCTGGTCATTCATCTGGTGTCTGCCATTGCGATCACTACAAGGTAGCACTCAGACCTTGTCAGTATCGGTGTTTATTAGTCAGTTTCGCAGGTGTTGATGATCACGGAGCTCACACCTTAGCCTAGGTATTCTGTTATTATCTGTATTGTTATCTAGACCAGTTTCCAAGGTGTTAACGGCCACGGAACTCACACCTTAGTCTAGGAATTCTGTACCATCTGTATTATTTGTAATATCTAGTCTAGTTCCCGGAGTGTGAGAATCTTGGAGCTCACACTCAAGTCTAGGCATTGTTGATTACCTGTTATGACTTTCTGCATTCCTGACCATTCTCCTGATCTCTGATTTTGTACCTTTGCCCTTCTGATTCTCTGTTGCCAAAACTCGGCTTGTCTCTGGATTCTGTACTTGCCTACTGTACCTGTACTGTATCTGTCCGTGTGTTAACGACCTGGCTTGTCCGACCTCGAGAGGAGATAGTTTACAGATCTGTCAGTGACGCTTCTCCTTTGTGTCACTCACGTTCTGTCCTTCCCACTATCTCAGCCTGGCTCCGCCCCTTGGGGAGCATCAGGCCTGTGGAAGGAAGCTGATCCATAACTGTTACTCCTACGGTCTAGCACCCATCCCACGGGTGCTTTCCTCAAAGTATTACTGTTGCACCAAACACTCTCATCGCTCAGGTGTCCAGAGGTTAGAAGATATATCTGATTATCGGTGATACTGCAGATCATCAATAATCGGGTATATTCTGCATTCTCGGTGATACTGCAGATCACCGGTAATCAGACCCTCTCTGTGTTACACCGATCGTTACATGAACCTTGAGAAATGCGTCGGTTTACTGCATGCTTTTACTTTTTTTAAAATAATATAACTTAATCCACTGATGAGTATCAATAGTCTGTAAAGGAACACTGCACCTCGGATCCAATCAGAGAGATAGGCCTCTTCCTCATTGTATCCCTGAACAATGTTCAACCCACAGATTTCACAATCGTGACCAAGATAATACAACTAGGTGGTTTATCCACCGACAACCTTGAACGCTGACTGGTCAGTAAAGACATTGACAGCCACCTATTACAGTGAGTGGCTTTCAGGGGAGAATTTTTACATTTACACATTTTACATCACAAGCGATGATGGCTTTAGGTATTTAGGGACACTGAACAAAAATGAACATGGGACCTTTTGTATTAGTACAGAATGAAAAATGTTTCACCTCCACAATCACTGACTTGGGGTGCCTAATTAATGCAGGACCCTAGGCAGTTGCTAAGTTTACCTCTATGGAAGGACCAAACTGAACCACAGGAGTGCTCCTATCCCACTGCAGCATTTATCAGCATCTGCACTGTGAGAAACAGACCTTACAGGAGCTCTTCCTACTATCTTCTGATATTATTCATGTGGTAGTGACAAGCTGGTGGTGATGTAACCCGATTTATCCGTTAGCACTGGGCTCCGGCTGAGAGGAATCCACCAAACCCTGACTCAGAAGAAATTATCAAAGATTTATTTCTGACCTAACGGTGGTCACTGTAGCTTCAGCCAACCCATAACTCTTCAACAACACAATGTTATAATTTAAGTAGGCCTCAGTTATTTGGACTGAGTTTAGGTAAAAGGCTTGGTTCACAGAGCTTTACCTTTATACCTTTAAGAAGAGTTTCTCGCAGAAGAGGGGATGCAAGCAGTTACCAGGAACATGCCCCGAACATGTCCCTGTGAAAGGCCACAGGTAGAGGGACCAGATTTTTGTGGGTCCAACCTGGGACAGGGAGGGGGGGCGCGGGGAGGGGGGGGGGGCGGCGAGAAGTGGGGAGGACTGAGGAGCGCGCAGCGATGAAGACCGGGGGGGGGGGGGGGACACTGCGGCGCGCAAATGGCAAAAAATGGGCGTGGCCATGACATTGAATGGCGGAGCTAACGTAATGATGTAACAGCGAGGCATAAGAAAGCAGTGTTTATGCCATGATGTGGACAAACAAGACTTTGCATCTTGGGTGTGCAGAAACTGTGTGATGCTAATAGTATACCGTAACCACAAAGCAGCAAGCATAGCCATCTATGACCATCAAATAATAAATGCAGTAACAGTTACCCCGGACACCAGAAAATAAATGCAATGGGCAACATGTCAGCACAAAATAAACGCAATGCGGGCAACATGTCAGTATAAAATAAATGCAATGCGGGCAACATGTCAGTAAAAAATAAACGCAATGCGGGCAAACATGTCAGCACAAAATAAACGCAATGCGGACAACATGTCAGTATAAAATAAATGCAATGCGGGCAACATGTCAGTACAAAAAAAAAGCAATGCGGGCAAACATGTCAGTACAAAATAAACGCAATGCGGGCAAACATGTCAGTACAAAATAAACGTAATGCGGGCAACGTGTCAGTACAAAATAAACGCAATGCGGGCAAACATGTCAGTATAAAATAAACGCAATGCGGGCAAACATTTCACCAGAAAATTACTGCAATGCGGGCAAACATTTCACCAGAAAATTACTGCAATGCGGGCAAACATTTCACCAGAAAATTACTGCAATGCGGGCAAACATTTCACCAGAAAAGAAACGCAATGCAGGCAAACATTTCACCAGAAAAGAAACGCAATGCGGGCAAACATTTCCCCAGAAAAGAAACGCAATGCGGGCAAACATTTCCCCAGAAAAGAAATGCAATGCGGGCAAACATTTCACCAGAAAATAAACGCAATGCGGGCAAACATTTCCCTAGAAAGTAAACGCAATGCGGGCAAACATTTCCCCAGAAAAGAAACGCAATGCAGGCAAACATTTCACCAGAAAAGAAATGCAATGCTGGCAAACATTTCACTAGAAAGCAAAACGCAATGCGGGCAAACATTTCATCAGAAAAGAAACGCAATGCGGGCAAACATTTCACCAGAAAAGAAACGCAATGCGGGCAAACATTTCACCAGAAAAGAAACGTAATGGGAGCAAATTTCACCTGGAAAAGAAAGCATTTACTCACCTGGCAGAAGTCTCCGGCCTCTGACGCGCTGCTCCCGGGACCACCTTCCTCCTGCTCATCTCCCACGCTGACAGGGCTACGACAAGATGGTGCCCGAAGCCCTGTACTGGAGACACAAATAGTATCCAGTACAGGGCTTCAGCAGCCATCTTGCCGTAGCCCTGCTCGTCTGCCGGTGTCGGAACAGACACCGGAAGAAGGAGGCTGGAGCGGGGCTGCGAGCAATGAACTGGCACGGCGTCTATAGACGCCGCTGCCAGTTCATGAGGATAGAGTGACCAGAGTTCCGAGGTCGGGACGTCCCGCTGCTGAAAGCGGGACGTTTCCCGGGACCTCATGCAGCCTGGGACAGCGGACCCCTAATCCGGGATGTGTCCCGGGTAATCCGGGACGTCTGGTCACTCTACCACAGGCCTAAACTGCCCCAGACCATTAGACGGCAGAAAGATAAAAATAGCCAATATTTACCAAACATTGGATTCCTTTTATGTAGGTTAGAGAGCACTTGGAATATTAATTAAGTAGGTGTGTGTCATGACACCACAAGGGGTCTGAGCCAATTGTAGGTTTAGGGGGATGACTCAGATGATGTCACATTTAACTCTTTGGTGACCGGTATTAAAGGGGGGGTCACAGGCTGAAGAGAGACACTTCTTCTCTTTGCTGGCTTCCAACCCTTTACTCTTATTTATGTTTTGTCATCGTATATAACTGTATGTTGTATATAGTAGATAGGCCTCCGGGCTATGTAGTATAGATGTAACGTAGTATAGACAGAAGATAACCTGATTACCATTCACCAGGAAGGTAATCAAGAAGCTGTAACGCAACGGACTTACTACAGAAGAATCTGCTTTGCTAAGATGTAACGAACTGTACTGTATATTTGTTGACTGAATAAACTCCTAAACTCTGACAACGCCTGAGGAGTTCTATCTCCAATGCTGTTGCTGTGATGAGAGTCATGTTTGCAGCTCCTTACTAATGAGGTGCCGGAATAAAGGTGTGTTGTGTTGTTGCCAATAGCAACCAACATATTGTTTCTTACACACAATACACCTCCCTTGCACATCACAGGTCAAAATACACAATCTCCTAGTCTTCACAGCCGATGCACCGGTAAATGCTGTGGAATAAAAAGGTTAAGTTACATACAAATTATATATGAAATTTGAGCTACAAAGGTATTCTTGTACAACAATCAATCACTTTACAGCATGTTTACATCACAGTACCACTGTTGGGGCGTGGGCTAGGAAAGGGGATGGTCTACTGTGCAATTTCAGTTCCTAAACAGTTCTCAGTCTCTTGTAACCAAATCCAAGCTATATTGCTCAGCAAAACCTTGGGGGAACTCGTGACAGTTCTCAAAGATGGTACTGTATAGTTGCACAGTTCGTTGGTTGATCCCAACAAGGATGTTCACCTTGCTCAAAGATCTCTTAGACTCTTTACCCTTGATAATTTACCACAAACCCACTTTACAGTTAGCACACCTCTCTGGATGGGGCTTCCCAAAATAACAAACAAAACAAAATAGAAATCACATAGTTAAAAAGGATTAGGAAAATAAAAGTAAACAAGATAAAAGATAAAGTGATCAATGCACCTGTCACAATCTGCATCTGCTGGTAAATACCTGCATGAACTACCTTTGCTTCACCAGCAGATGTCACCAGCCTCCGCCATGAATTTGCAACCTGAACTTTCCTCTGCCCACCAGCAGAGGGCGGACTTTCTAGAGATCTCTCCACAGACAGGGAGGAGGCCTGGACTGTCACATGGTCTATCAGCATGGCATTTAAGCCACACCTGAACACTCACTACATGCTAGCTCTTTGTTCCTGGTTCTAGCCATCCTGCCCTGAGTTCCCTGTTCCTGGTGTTATAGTTCCTTGATTCCCTGCTGTATTGATCTCCCGTGTTTGACCTTGTGCTTTGTATCATCGACTATTCTTTGCCTAGCGATTACTGTACTGTTTTGATCTCCTGTGTATGACCTATGCTTGCTGACCATCCGTATGTCTCCTCCTTGAGTGTGCATCTTGTACTTGTATATATTTCTGTGTACATTGTGGATAATAATCTGGTTCCAGGGTCAGTGTGCACACAGTTATACACACTGGACCTGCTCTGCATAAATTGCCTTATGCAGAGAGGTCCTTGTGTATATACCCTGATTGTCATACATTTGTATGCTTATGGTATACATCCGCCGGTGTCATCGTTGCTGTGTATATTTGTTATATTAATATATCTGCTTGTGTTATTGCTGTTGAATACTTTGCCTGCAAGTCTATGCTCATTGTTTCTGTGCATGAGGTTAATGCACAGCATTACTTTATTTTCATTTATTAATAAATCCTTATTATTCACGTACTCCTGGTTTGTCAGTCTTTTTCCTAAACAGTGACATCTCTGCCTGGTTGCAGGTTTGTGCGTTTGTTTCTGTTTTACTCCAGGGGCAGCGCACAAACTCCATGCAAAACATAACAGCACCTGGCTATACCACTCAGATTACCCTCCCACAATATAACTCTTTTAGTGCACTTTAACTTTTAGGCTGAGTGAGATCTAATTTAGAGTTGTTGCAAAACTTGTGCTCCAAGTAAGTGGTCTCTGTATCTTGGTAAGAGGTAATTTCCCTCTTCACTGTAGCACACTTTTAGTATCACAAGATGCAATGCAACTCCTCCCTTTTCACTTATCTTCTTTAATACTGGCAGGTTCTCTTTACTCTCACGGCCTTAGTTATCTCCTCTTTCTTTAGGACCGTGTACTCAAGTAATATGCATAAATCACACTTTGGTTCACTTCTTGTATCACTCTCGTTGTAACACTTCAGAACATATCACAGACGAACACATGAACTTCAACTCTTGACTTCAAACGGACTGGACAGGCACACTGCACTGAATCAGGCCTGCTGATAATGTCTCTTGTAACAGAAAGGCTTCACACTCAATACACTTCATATAGTCAGCAGCAGATTCCTTCACTTTAGCTGGCAGCAACAACTATCATCAACACAATGTCTCTGTATATTTAGGGCCTTTGCACACAGAGTCTCTAGGAACAACACTTTTGAACAGCATATGCCTCTTCAGCGATCCGGATTTCTTTCTTTCTATCTCAGCAATCTTCACTGAACACTGGCTTCTATCTGAACACAACACTGTGGCTTGTAGTTGCCCTCAGACTTATACTCATCTGTACTGCCGGAGTCTCTGGCTTCCGATCTAGCTTGGATCTGTCTGTGTCTGCCGCCTCTGGCCTCCGATCACTGTCCGGCCTGCTGCCGCTGCTCTCACTCACTCTGCTGGGCTCTCTGTGTCGCCGCCGGGTCCCCTCTTAGCCTCAAGGGGTGACTGCTGCGGTTTTCCTCCCTTTGCCTCCTCTCCCATCCAGAGGACTCCCCCTGACTGAGCTGCACGCTGAGGGAAAAACTGGTTGAAACCAGTTCCCTCCAGCTAGTTTCCGTGCACTCTGCCTCCCCCGCATCTGCGCTGTCTGTGTCACCAGCCGCGCGGGGCTTCTGGAAGATTCCACTCCTTTGTGTACATGGTCGCCTAGCAACCCAGCCTATGCGACCATCTAAGGGCTTCAGGTCCTCTCTCCATGCGACTTTTTAGTTCCACAAGCTGACATCTAAGGCTAAACTTGATGTTAAAGTCACCACACACATAAAAATGCCTTAGCAAAACTTTTGGGACTCTCTTTTAGAGCGTTAGTGACCCAACCAGAACAGTGAGTAACATATACCTGCACTGCTGTCTTATCTTACTCAGCCATGGGAATGACTTCAGTTGCACTTCTATAACTTCCTGGGCTTACCACGTGTCCACCAACCCTGAACAAATGGAGTTGTGTAACTGCATCTAATATCATCTGTGATCTCAGCTTTCTGCATGACTGAAATAACCAATTATGTAACCAAAAGCTGCAGACAGCAATAAAGTGCACAAATCCAGTCAGACATTGCCCTTTAGAATAGCAAATAACAAAACGTGTTCAGATATTGTCTTATTGATCTATTGGGCCCTGGTGCCAGAGACGCATTGTGATTTCATGGTTAATTAGCCCAGCTTCAGTTGATGCTTGTCCAGACAAGGACAGATTAACTCTTTACAACTCACTGCTTCGCGCAACATCACAGTAAACAGTCAGTTGCCCACCCAGACTCCATCTTGTAAATGTATAGCTGACCAAAAAAACAAAATAAAAAAGCAACAGAAATTGCATTGGCAAAAGAAGCCATAAATCCATTATACCTTATTATTTACCACATTTTTGGACTATAAGACTCACCTAGGTTTAGAGAAGAAAAATCAGGAACAAATTATACTAAACCTAATGTGTCCATGGTGCAGGGGTGTCTTGCGGATCTATCTTCTTCTCCCACCAGTTATTATGTCCCCCTTGTGCCTTATGTCTTTCTAGTACCTCTTGTGTCCCCCTTGGTCCCCCTTGTACCTTTAGTGTCCCCTTGTGTCCTCCTCTCTCCCCTGTGTTCTCCTGGTGCCGTCCTCTGTCCCCCTCATGTCCTCCTGGTGTTGTCCTCCTTTCTATATACAAAAATGTCTCGCACTCCAGCACAGATATAAATGCAAAAAGTATGTATTCAAAATGTCACTAAATAGCAACACAGCTTTACATGTCAAAAAGGATTACAATAAATAGCCTGCTTAGCAGACATCACAGTTAGTGAGTATTACACCAATCAATCACAAGGAGTCAAGTTGTAACAAGTATAAATAGATAAATGCATTACATTGGCAACAAATATGGTAGTAAGTTATACAGATCAGATCAAGCAGTATAAGCAAGACAAAGACTCCATAGTGAAAAAAGTATACCCTGACAGCGCGCTGTTTCGTAACCTTCGTCAGAGAGTATACACAATAAGCTCTTTCTGGCTGCTGCAAGAAAGCAGTGTGACCTACTAGCTTAAATACCTGAACAGACGCCGACCACCCGCCCTGGACACCTGGGCTAGCCCTTTTGGTGCATGAGAGACTACGCGGCGGCGGCCGCGAGTCCCACCGCGTCACTTCCGGTACCGCGAATCCCCGCTTCCTGTGCCTCCAACCATACGGGGACAGACATCCCCAATATGGCCGCCACACATGCGCAAAGCGGGGAAACCAAGCCGGGACACATACGCTACATACAATAGATTTAATGAGAAACATAAGACAAGCAGGTAGCGATGTGACTGTTCCAGAAGGCGGGTCTTCAAGTCTTTACACAAAACGGTGTCCAGATGCAAGGCTTCATGTACTGGTTACCAGGACCTTAATCTAAAAATAAAAATACAAAAATATCCATTATAAATCTACAGGAGCAGCACCGATCAGCAGCATTTAAAGTGGAAAACCTACATAAAGTACTAATGTGTGAATCCCAACACGTAGTCTGAAAAGCACTCACATTATCCCAAAAACAGTCGAGCAGACCCCAGAGCCACAATCATTATCTCAAAAAGGGTATTAAATCCACCTCCTGGTTCATCCCACTTGGTGATTTACTGTCCAATTTATAAATCCAAAATAGCTCTCTCTGAAGCAATTTTTGCTCCAGAATGCCCCCCCTAAACTATGGGGTCACCTCCTCTATTACCCTAAACCTCAACTGAGAGACATTATGGCCTGCTTCTAAAAAATGACGTGCCACTTGCGAATCCAATTCACCGCAGCGTATATTGCTGCGGTGCTCGCTGATCCTATTCCTCACTTCCCGAGAGGTTTGTCCAACATAAACCTGGCCACAGGGACAGAATAGACAATAAACAATGCTCTTAGTAGAGCAATTGGCAAATCCCCTTAGTGTGATACGTTCCCCTGTATGGGGATGTGGAAAAGAGGGGCCCCTTTGAACATAACTACATTGTGCACAGTGGCCACATGGGAACATACCGATAGGCCTTGGTAAACTGCTGAGCCAAGTGTTGCGACTTGATGTTGATGGATTAGTGCTTTTGGCGTGAACCAGAGAATCCCGCAGATTCCTAGACCGACGAAATGCACATACAGGTTGATCGCGAAAGGTGTCAGCTAGAGCTGGATCACTGCGCAACACATGCCAGTGTTCCTTAATAACTTTCTGTGCCTGTAGGGATAGTGGAGAATAAGTTAAGATCATCGGGATACGCGTGGCACCCACTTTGGGCTTATTTAAAAGTAAGGCTGAACGATCCTTAGCAGCAGCTTTCTCAAAAGCCTGTCTCAGAACATTAATGTTATAACCTCTCTGTCTAAAATTCTCAAACATAACCCCCGCCTCTCTATAGAATGCTTCGTCTGTGGAGGAAATCCTCCGCAGGCGTAGAAACTGGCTGTAAGGGAGTCCCTTAGCTTGGAGGTAAGTATTTTTGTCAGTAGGTTTTCTATATGGTGCTGTGTGTATTGAGTCCCCCTGAATGGAAACCAAAACATCAAGAAAATGTACTTGTGTTGAGCTATAATCCAAGCTAAATGAAATAGTAGGCACTGATCTATCACGATCTTGTTTAAAGCTAAGCAGCGATTCCTCTGTGCCGGCCCAAATCAGGAAGACGTCATCAATGTACCTCAGCCAGCATAGAGCATGGCTGAGGTACAGAGGGTGGGTATAGACAAAACTGACCTCAAAAGCCTCCATAAAAAGATTGGCATAACTAGGGGCCACATTACTTCCCATAGCGGTTCCCTGTTGTTGCTGGTAAAAACTGTTTTCAAAACGGAAGTAGTTCTTCGTCAGAACCATTTCCAACAGCTGGAGAAGAAAATCCGTCAAAGCTGGGGTAATATCAATATCCATTTTAGCCAGGTTGTTCCGGATAACAGAGATGCCTTCAGAGTGAGGAATAGAGGTATACAGGCTGGTGACATCCATCGTGCACAGGAGAACAGGAAAGTGAAAAGAACCAAAGCCCGAGAGTTTAGAAAGAAAATCAGTTGTGTCCAACAAAAAAGAACGCATGCAAGAGACCCTAGGCCGGAGAACCTGAAGAAGGGACTCCCTGAAGAAGGGACTCCCTTACAGCCAGTTTCTACGCCTGCGGAGGATTTCCTCCACAGACGAAGCATTCTATAGAGAGGCGGGGGTTATGTTTGAGAATTTCAGACAGAGAGGTTATAACATTAATGTTCTGAGACAGGCTTTTGAGAAAGCTGCTGCTAAGGATCGTTCAGCCTTACTTTTAAATAAGCCCAAAGTGGGTGCCACGCGTATCCCGATGATCTTGACTTATTCTTCTCTATCCCTACAGGCACATAAAGTTAATAAGGAACACTGGCATGTGTTGCGCAGTGATCCAGCTCTAGCTGACACCTTTCGCGATCAACCTGTATGTGCATTTTGTCGGTCTAGGAATCTGCGGGATTCTCTGGTTCACGCCAAAAGCACTAATCCATCAACATCAAGTCGTGACACTTGGCTCAGCAGTTTGCAAAGGCGTATCGGTATGTTCCCATGTGGTCACTGTGCACAATGTAGTTATGTTCAAAGGGGCCACTCTTTTCCACATCCCCGTACAGGGGAACGTATCACACTAAGGGGATTTGCCAATTGCTCTACTAAGAGCGTTGTTTATTGTCAATTCTGTCCCTGTGGCCGGGTTTATGTTGGACAAACCTCTCGGGAAGTGAGGAATAGGATCAGCGAGCACCGCAGCAATATACGCTGCGGTGAATTGGATTCGCAAGTGGCACGTCATTTTTTAGAAGCAGGCCATAATGTCTCTCAGTTGAGGTTTAGGGTAATAGAGGAGGTGACCCCCATCATTTAGGGGGGGCGATCTGGAGCAAAAATTGCTTCAGAGAGAGCTATTTTGGATTTATAAATTGGACAGTAAATCACCAAGTGGGATGAACCAGGAGGTGGATTTAATACCCTTTTTGAGATAATGATTGTGGCTCTGGGGTCTGCTCGATTGTTTTTGGGATAATGTGAGTGCTTTTCAGACTACGTGTTGGGATTCACACATTAGTACTTTATGTAGGTTTTCCCTTTTAAATGCTGCTGATCGGTGCTGCTCCTGTAGATTTATAATGAATATTTTTGTATTTTTATTTTTAGATTAAGGTCCTGGTAACCAGTACATGAAGCCTTGCATCTGGACACCGTTTTGTGTAAAGACTTGAAGACCCGCCTTCTGGAACAGTCACATCGCTACCTGCTTGTCTTATGTTTCTCATTAAATCTATTGTATGTAGCGTATGTGTCTCGGCTTGGTTTCCCCGCTTTGCGCATGTGCGGCGGCCATATTGGGGATGTCTGTCCCCATATGGTTGGAGGCACAGGAAGCGGGGATTTGCGATACCGGAAGTGACGCGGTGGGACTCGTGGCCGCCGCTGCGTAGTCTCTCATGCACCAAAAGGGCTAGCCCAGGTGTCCAGGGCGGGTGGTCGGCGTCTGTTCAGGTATTTAAGCTAGTAGGTCACACTGCTTTCTTGCAGAAGCCAGAAGGAGCTTATTGTGTATACTCTCTGACGAAGGTTACGAAACAGCGCGCTGTCAGGGTATACTTTTTTCACTATGGAGTCTTTGTCTTGCTTATACTGCTTGATCTGATCTGTATAACTTACTACCATATTTGTTGCCAATGTAATGCATTTATCTATTTATACTTGTTACAACTTGACTCCTTGTGATTGATTGGTGTAATACTCACTAACTGTGATGTCTGCTAAGCAGGCTATTTATTGTAATCCTTTGACATGTAAAGCTGTGTTGCTATTTATTGACATTTTGAATACATACTTTTTGCATTTATATCTGTGCTGGAGTGCGAGTCATTTTGTATATATTATGGTATTGTAGGGCCATTGATGTTCCCGTTTTACAGACTTAGCACCCGTTGATCAATTTGAATGTTTAATTTAAGGCTTTTTGCTTAATTAAGGGTGTGCAAACCTTTTTTGTAAATGTTGTCCACCTTTCCCCTTGTGTCCTGCTGTGTCCTCCTCTGTTCCCCCTGTTTCCTCCAGATGTGGTCCTCTTTCCCCCTGTGCCCTCCTCTGTCTCCCTGTGTCCTCCTGGTGTCCTCTGTCCCCTGTGTCCTCCTCTGTTCCCGTGTCATCCTGGTATCTACCTTGTCCAATCACACAATATAATGCAACCCTTATTTAATGAGCCTTCTCAAAGTAGTGATGCAGTGGTAAAAGCAATAAAGTGTATTGTAACGCCCCAGCAGATGCCGGACTCACCAGCTAGTATAGTCCTAAAGCACACTTTAGTCTGGTTCACAAGTCAAATCCGCGCAACTGTCGTTCAAAGCAGTAAATATGACGTCATCGCTTGAATGTCTTTTGACTGGTGCCGATTCTCTTGTGGACAGGACCACGGGTAATTGGAGCCAATCACTGCACTCACACAGTAACAGTGACTTATCAGATGTTAGTGGGCGTTGTTCCTTCTTTGTGTAAGGAATGACAAAAGAGGAGGGGATGCTCATCATACTTACTGCTTTGAAATGCTGACGCACGGATTTGACTTGTGAACTGAGCTGAAGTTTCTTCTAGGATTATACTGGCTGTTGAGTCTGGCATCTTCCAGGGCATTACAATACACTTCAATAATCACCCTGTGACTCAGAAGTGCTCACCTAGATTAGGCAGCAAGCCGGTGCACTTTTCCAGCAGGTTCACCACTCCTGCTACTCAAGAATTCATCCAAAAATCTGAAAAAGGCACTCCACGGGCTTCAAACTTTGGTTTGGTTTATTAGAGCAAAGGACACATACATGTTGCGGGTCACCTGACCCTTCCTCAAGTGTCCACTTGAGGAAGGGTCAGGTGACCCGCAACGCCGTAGAATGGGCGTGTCCATGACATTGTATGGGCGGAGCATAACCGTAACCCCAAAGCAGCAAATATAGCCAACTATGACCATTAAATAATAAATGCAGCAACAGTTACCCCAGACACTTGAAAATAAACGCAATGTGGGCAACATTTGAGCAGAAAAAAACGCAATGTGGGCAACATTTCAGCAGAAAATAATCGCAATCTGGGCAACATTTCAGCAGAAAACAAACGCAATTTGGGCAACATTTCAGCAGAACACAAACGCAATTTGGGCAACATTTCAGCAGAAAACAAATGCAATTTGGGCAACATTTCAGCAGAAAACAAACGCAATTTGGGCAACATTTCAGCAGAAAACAAACGCAATTTGGGCAACATTTCAGTAGAAAACAAACGCAATTTGGGCAACATTTCAGCAGACAACAAATGCAATTTGAGCAACATTTCAGCAGACAACAAATGCAATTTGAGCAACATTTCAGCAGAAAATAACACAGTGGGCAATGTTTCACCAGAAAATAAACGCAGTGGGCAACATTTCAGCAGAAAATAACACAGTGGGCAACGTTTCACCAGAAAATAAACACAGTGGGCAACATTTCAGCAGAAAATAAACGCAGTGGGCAACATTTCAGCACAAAATAACGCAGTGGGCAACATTTCAGCAGAAAATAAATGTAGTGGGCAACATTTCAGCAGAAAATAACGCAGTGGGCAACATTTCAGCAGAAAATAAATGCAGTGGGCAACATTTCAGCAGAAAATAAATGCAGTGGGCAACATTTTAGCAGAAAATAACGCAGTAGGCAACATTTCAGCAGAAAATAGCGCAGTGGGCAACATTTCAGCAGAAAATAAACGCAATGTGGGCATCATTTCACCTGCAAAAAAAGGAATATACTCACCTGGCAGTAGTCCCCTCTCCCGCCGGCCTCTGGCGCGCAGCTCCCCGGACGATTCTCCTGCAGTCTCCCGCGCTGAATGGTATAGCAGGGCTACGGGAAGATGGCACCCGAAATACTGTACTGGAGACACAAATAGTCCAGTACAGGGCTTCAGGCGACATCTTCCCGTAGCCCTGCTCTGCCTGCCGGAAGACTATGCAAGCTGGAGCCGGGCTGCGGGCTATGAAATGGCGCAACGTCTATTAGACGCCGCGGCCAGTTCATTCAATCATACGGTGGCCAGAGTCCCGAGGCCGGGACGTCCCGCGGCTAAAAGCGGGACTTTTCCAAGGATCTAGCGCAGCCTGGGACAGGGGACCCCGAATCTAGGACCTGTCCCGGGTAAAGCTGTACGTATGGTCACCGTACTTTAATGTTTAAATGTAACGATCGGTGTAACACAGAGAGGATCTGATTACCGGTGATCTGCAGTATCACCGAGAATACAGATATATACCCGATTATTGATGATCTGCAGTATCACCGATAATCAGATATATCTCTAACCTCCGGACACCTGAGTAATATGAGTGTTTGATGCAACAGTAATACTTAGAGGAGGATCCCCGTAAAGGGGTACAGTTCAGTAAGAGATACTGCTCTGAGAACAGATTCCTTCCAATGGCCTGATGCTCCCCAAGGGGCGGAGCCAAGCTGAGAGTGGGAAGGACCAGAGAGTGAGTGACACCAATGGTGAAGTGTCACTGACAGGTCAGTGAACTATCTGCAAACAGGGAAGATAGTTCTCGAGGTCGGACAGGCCAAGTCGGCAACAGACAGACAGATCAGGTACAGAGACAGGGGGCAGATGCAGAATCTAGAGACTAGCCGAGTTCAGCAACAGAGTATCAGAATGACAAAGGTACAAAATCAGAGATCAGAAGAATGGTCAGGGAAGCAGAAGGTCATAACAAATAATCAACAATTCCTAGACTAAGGTGTGAGTTCCTTGATCATCAACACCTTGGAAACTGGTCTAGATAATAACACAATAACACAGAATTCCTAGACTAAGGTGTGAGCTCCGTGATCATCAACACCTAAGAAACTGGTCTAAAGTATCACAGATTCTGACAGGGTCTGAGTGCTACCACGTAGTGATCGCAACACCAGACACCAGAGAAATGACCAGCACCCAGTATATATACACCAGCGCTCTCCTGCGCCTCCCCTAAGTGCTGGACCAATGAGAACTGGAATAATTGTCAGCTGACCGGCCTGGTCAGCTGACACCCCTCTGGCTGTCATAAATGCTCTGCCTCTCCGAGCGCGCACGCGTCCTTCTGAACCAGTGTGGACTATCAGTCCCAGCCACACCAGACATGTGTTGTAATGCCTCTGCTGTATTGGATGCGGAGTCCGCCGCACCGCTGTCAGAGCGTGCGGCGTTTTCTCCGCATTCAGCAGTACTGAGAGAGGTAGGCCTATGTGTGCAAACTGCCGCGTCGGACGCGGAATCCGCCGCCCTGTTCTCTGGGCATGCGGCGGTTTCTCCGCATTCCGTCAGGCCAGTGAATGCAGGTCCCTGCGTGCAAGCTGCCATGTTGAACGCGGAATCAGCCGCCTTACTCTGAGTACTTGCGGCGGCTTTTCCGCGTTTTCTCACATTAAACCACTGCAACCCTGCTTTAAGGTTGCTTTGTGTAAACCACACACACTTTTAGGGGAGAAATAGTGCGTCTTATGGTCTGAAAATACAGTATTTAAAGTCCTACTCCAGGCACAAATCTTTTCATAGTTGGATACTTTATGTTTGACTGTTGTCAGCAATTGTCAAATAAGTACCTGGTGAGGACACTGGCTGCTTCATGCGCCACAAACTAGCTCTGTTTGTATAGTGTGAGTGACTGGCTGACTTGGTCAGTGTTAAGCAGTCGGTAATGTACGTTATATAGAAGCAATGTATATGTTATGTCCAAAACCAGAAATCGACCAAATTGGGAAGTCGCTCGCCATTTCCTGGGGGAGGCCACTCTGCAGTGAAGCTCATGGAGGATATTGGCAAGGGATCATCAACAAAAGATAAGCTTAATGCTGGGGACTTTGGTCCAGTATAATTCCCTCTGTCTGTAGACATTTGCCTGTTAGGAGAATGTTTTCTCCTTACTCCTTTCTACTTACGCAATTCTCTCTGCCGAGAACCTCTCATTGCAGCCCCTCTCCTATCATGTCACCTACCCTTCCTTTACATTGCACTCCTTTGGCAGGGCCCTCCCTCAATGTGTTTCCTACCTGATGGTGCATCCTGCTCACAGAACAATGTGAACTTGAGTTACTTGGACTACTACTCCAGATCTGGCATTGTGTGTCTTACACCATATTGCCTGTATTGTGCTGTAACCCATATTGTCATTGTCTGTAACCTTATTTAAAATCCAGTGCTGCGTAATATGGTGGCGCTATATAAATCCAAAAAATAACACATTGATAATAATCATGGCATTCAGTGAAATGTATTGCTTTCTTTATCCTAAAGGTGTCACTGTTGCTACTGTTATTTATAGGTTGTAACCAATACAGAAAAAAAGCATTTCACACCAAACAAGTATAATGGTGTGTTTGCAATACTGAACATTTCTCACCTCAAAGAAAATAAAATATGAAAAAATGGAGGAATGTAGGATACTGTGGACCCTACACATACACTGTAAATAGTGACAGATGTTACTGGTACACTATGCGGTGCTGATGAAATAAAAATGTACAAATAAAAGAATTAGGAAACACAGCAGCAGGCATAGGCGTCTGCACAAAGGGGCAAAATGGACCCATCAGCCGCCCCCCCCCCCCACTCAGCCATCCCCGCTGCCTCCCAGCAGCCAGCGTCAGACCTCAGAATCAGCTGGCAACCAGTGAGTGAGGGTGCTAGGACCTCACGGACACTGTACTGATATGTGGAAGTGACATCACTTCCATATATGCAGCGTGGTGTCCACGGGGGTACCATGCACCAGCTCTCACTGGTTGCCGGCTGATTCTGAGGTCTGACGCTGGCTGCTGGGACGACTGACGGTGAGTAGGGTCCCTGTCACTAAACATGGAGGGGCACCTGTAACTACCTAAACTGGGGAGCACCTGTCACTACCTACACTAGAGGGCACCTGTCACTACCTGAATTAGACGGCACCTGTCACTACCTAGCCAGAGGGTTCATCTGTCACCACCTAAACTAGGGGGGGATCCTTGTCACTAAACATGGGGGTACCATATCACTAAACATGGAGGGTCCCTGTCACTACCTAAACTGGAAGGCACCTGTGTTGGAGATGCTCACAATCTAATCCCTACCACAGTCCTAGTCTAATGTCCCACCATTGCTAAGTTCATGTAAATTTGGCTCCACCCATGACCACATCCTGGTCCATGGCCACACCCATTTTCCAGCAAAGCGCATGTGCTCCATCCTTTTTTGCCCCCCAATACCCCCCCCCCCCCGCCTGGAAAATTTTCTGCGGACGCCGATGGCAGCAGGTATTATTATTTAGTATTTTTACAGTGCTAACATCTTCCGCAGCACTGTACAGAGTATATTGTCTTATCATTTAATTTATTATTATGTTTATTATTTATTCATTATGTTATTTAGAGTGGCTCACAATCTAGTCCCTACCACAGTCGTATATCTGTGTATGTATGGAGTAGTGTATTTATCATAGTCTAGGGCCAATTTAGGGGGAAGCCAATTAACTTATCTGTATGTTTTTGATATGTGGGAAGGAACTGGATTGCCTGGAGGAAACCCACGTAGGCACAGGGGAACACACAAACTCCATGCAGATCGTGTCCTGGATGGGATACGGTAAAAACCGGGGACCCAGTGATGCAAGGCAAGAGTGATAACCGCTATGCCACCGTGCTGATATATGGTGTATGTACAGTATTTGTACTCATTATCATTGGTGGTGATGGGGAGAATAATGTTTTTAGTGTCAGGTTTGAACTGATGATTGTACTGTTGCGCTTCCTGCTCTGCAGCTTGTATGTTTTCTTGCCTTGCGGGATGCGTGCCTGGCTCAAATTCTCTGCACCCTCTTAATTTTAGCTTTCCAGTAGCCATAAATCAGCACTTGGAATTCCAGTACAACAAAGGAAGCTACACTGCATGAGTCCCTTGTTTGTCTGCTTTCTAAAATGATGCCTTTCAGGAAACCGGAGCTGCCTAATAAAACATTAAAAAAAAGTGTATACGGCAATGCCACTACAACAAACCAAAAGTGCACTTATCTCAGAGTTAGATGCGTCATTTGTACAAATAAAGCTTTCTTACCTGCACTAATTTTCTACTAGGATCTGCTCCATTATCATAAAGCCACTGTTGTGAAAGTGGGTGACTCAAAATTACCACTTGCCCATGCTATGTGACAGCGCAATTAGTTCCACCTCCCCCCCCCCTTCCTTACACACACACACTGCTAAATGAACTAAAATAGGCTGTTTGCATCAATGCAGACAGCAGTACCAGTCCTTGACCAACTCTATAATTGGTTTGCATGATAATAGTCGTTGAAAAAAGATGAGAATGCATATAGGGATGCATAGGGGATGACTGAATGCAGAGATGGGCCACATGGGGACCCCTAAATCTCTTAAAGGGATCCAGACTTTTTCTGCAGTTTGTATTAGTTTCTAATAGCTGTAGAGACTGCCATTTCCCCTTTCCTATGCCCTTATTTATCCAAGGGAAGGTGTGAATGTAATCAAATGTGACTTCTCTAAACTGTTTCAAGTATAGTGTGCTATGCGCCCCTCTGCTGATGAAAGCTTTTGTTTGCTCATTGCTACTGCTAATTTCAGCAGTCCATAGCTGCCTGCTATTTCTGCAGACCTCAGTAATGAGCAGTAATGAGCTCACATTACTTTAAGAAAGCAAAAAAGGATGCATGTTTGGCCTAGCAGTTGGTAAAGTTGGTAAAAGCAATGATTTGTTGACTCACTGCCCTTATGAAATATGGACTTGCTAGAAGTGATGACCAATAAACTGATGAGATAAACAATTATATTTATCCTCCTACTCCTAAAAATGACTTTTTTTTTAAGTATCCCATGGCTTTATTTTTATATTTAAACATTCACAAAGTAGGTTGAATGTTAATCAGTATCAGTCCATTAAAGGGGCACTATGGCGAAAAATTGTAAAATTTTAAATATGTGCAAATATAAACAAATAAGAAGTACGTCTTTTCTAGAGTAAAATGAGCCATAAATGACTTTTCTCCTATCTTCCTGTCACTTACAGTAGGTAGTAGAAATCTGACAGAAGTGGCAGGTTTTGGACTAGTCCATCTCTTCATAGAGGAAAAGTAATTTATGGCTTATTTTACTCTGGAAAAGACGTACTTCTTATTTGTTTATGTTTGCACATATTTTACATTTTACAATTTTTCGCCATAGTGCCCCTTTAAGTATCCCAAAAATACATGAGCTATTGACCTTGTCCTACCTCTCCCCTGTCCTCAGAAGTTGTATTCTGCTAAGAAAACTTTTATGGCTGTAATTAACTTACCAGTGATGCTTACTATATCCCTGACAAGGTACCGACAAGATTTTGCTTCCATGTCTACAAATTAACTATTACATTAAAATCACGGTAAAATCGTGATCGCGGTAAAATCACAAAATTTTACCGTGATCAGGATTTTACCGCGATTGTCATGTAAGTTAATGGGAGCTGACGGCTAAAATGCGCTCAGAAAAGCGCTTATAGGGCTTGATTCACAAAGGCGTAATAACTGAGTTATCACGCCTAAAAGCTTTGCACGTGCAAACTAGGGTGCTAAGTAGTTTGCACGGCAAAGCAGTTGCTGTTCGAGTGCTATTTTAGCGCGCTACACGTGCAAAATCAGCCGCTTTGCGTGCAAAGTATGCTTATCACGCTACTTAGCATGCGAAGCGGCTGATTTTGCAAGCGAACCGGTTCGCGCAAAACTTTGTGTGCGAAGCATAAAACTTTACGTGCACAAACTCTATTGCGCATATTAGCGCATGAAGAGGCAGTTTGCACATGTTAAGGGGCTTTTCACTGCCCATAGTGTCTCTGAGCCCTAATGTCCGTGTTTCCTATGGCTTAGCTCCCACTATACGCGTTTTAACTGAAAGCTTTTTCTCAATGCATTACTATGGAAAAAATGCACACTAATGCATACCAACACATTGATAATAATAAAAATAATGGCAGTATTTGTATAGCGCCTTTCTCCTGTCGGACTCAAAGCGCTTGCGAGGCAGCCACTAGAGCGCACTCAGTAGGCAGTAGCAGTGTTAAGGAGACTTGCCCAAGAAACTCCTTACTGAAATAGGTGCTGGCTTACTGAACAGGCAGAGCCGAGATTCGAACCCTGGTCTCCTGTGTCAGAGGCAGAGCCCTTAACCATTACACTATCCAGCCACATTAAGGGCTTGATTCACTAAACGGTGCTAACACTTAGTGAAAAGCTACTTAGTGCCCCATAAGTAGCTTTGCGCACACTAACAGCCGCGCAAAGCTACATCATGCACAGCACTGTGCATAGCGTGTGCAGTGCGGTGTGCTGATAATAGTGCACGGTGCGACGATAACGTTGCAACTGCTATGCTGTAAACGGTGCGGCAAAAACGGCGCACCGGGTGCGCCCTAAGCGGCGCATTAATGCTCTGTTTCGGGCACACCCGATGCGCACCATTCACAGCATAGCGGGTGCAACGTTATCGTCGTGCTGTGTGCGATGTGTGGGCGCAAAACACCTACCGCCCTGGTTTGATCCCACAAAGTGATAAGGCTCACTCGGTTAGTGAATCAGGCTCTCAGTATAAAAGGACCCTGAATGCAGATAAAACCTGTGCCTTTACTGGGACTTCAACTGCACTGGTACTAGCAGCCTCTTGTCTGGCAACATTACAGTGAATTACTAATGCATTCATTAACTTGGATTGATTGGATTATCATACTTCATTCACATCTGGTCCAGTAAAACAAGCAGCATTTTTGAGGGAGAAGATCCTTTCATCTGCCAAGATCTCAAGTGAGAAAAAAAAATCATTGGCGTGTAAAACGCTTACTGTATGTGATCTGAGCCTAAAGGAACCGCATACATGACAGCAGCCATAAAAGTATGGAAAGCTGGGCACCATCTGCAGCTGCAGGAGCTGTGTCTTCCAGACTCACACACTGGTGGCTCTTCTCAACAAAGTCAACGATCACATCAGATATCAGTCTCTTCCACTCCAGCACATTCCACGGATGGTAATGGAATCTGCTGCCATTTGTCAGATAAAGGTCTCATCTTTGATAAAAAAAAGATCAGTCTGTCTCCTATAACAACATATTAACCACATCAGGGCACATCTGTCTTCAATTATGTATTTTTTTTGTCACAGCCCCTTAACCACTTCGGGACCAGGGTTAAAAGTAGTAGGTTTCCCCATAACAGATAGCCAGGCAAAAGTATTCCCAGTACAGATAGCAAGGCTTAGGTGTCCCCAGTATAGGTATTTAGCAATTAGGGCTGGGCCGAGGCAGAGGGGAGAGAGGCTCCAGCCTCAGGGCGCACTGTAGGAGGGGCGCACAGCTCACTCAGCTATCATTCCCCTATTGTGTTTGAAGCAGTGAGAAATAAGAAATAGGGATACATGGCAGTGACTGCAAGCCAGATAACTAGAGATTAAGATGTTGGGGGCCCTGGGGCGCCTCTGAGTCTAATAGCAATCAGTGTGTGCCGGCTGGGGTGCGAGGGATGGGGGGGCGCACTTTGGTGGCTCAGCCTTGGGTGCTGGAGGACCTTGTCCCGGCTCTGCTAGCAATTACTCACCTCGCATAGATCCAACGAGGAGCAGTTCTCACCACCTCCTCTCTCCCTGCCAACCAGCCTCACACTGCTGCTAAGTTCCCGGATCCCAGCTTGATGACGTCATCAATCCTGGTCCTGACACTAGCGGCAGTGCGAGGCTGGATGCCATCCAGAGTGGAGGAGGAGCGACGATCGCTGGAGGAGCGTCTGTAGAGGTGAGTGGATCTTCTTCCTCCACCGGCAATCGTAGTGATCACATGATCAGGAGCCAATCGACATAGCTGCTGATCAGTGGGGTGGGGGTGGGGGGGGGTGTCAGCTGTCGCGTGACATACATATAATCTGTAAAATGCACTATGAATAACTTTTTTGCTAGGTTCCCTATACTCACAGTAGGTACAGAAAGTAGGTACAGGTTTTGGATGAGTTCATCTCCTCACTGGGGATTCTCAGGTATTTTTTTTTTTAATTAAAGCACTACACAGCTGTTGCTCAGTCCAACTGCCAAAATAGTGTGCAAATGAGTAGGAAAGCTGATAGCAGTGGCGTTCTTATCTTTGGTCGCAGGGGGGCGTGGCGCACCGAGTGATTGACAGGCAAGGGGGTGTCGCCAAGCCCCCCTGGCCCCTAAAGCAGCAGAACAAGAAGGAGGAAAAGAAGTGCTAGAAGGAGGGGCGTGGGGGCAGCGGCGGGGAGGGGGACCAGAACCCCCCCACTCCCTCACCTGGGACCCCTCCTTCTGCTATCTTCTCCGCCAGAATAGCGGCGGCAAAGAGGCGAGGCGGGCGGAGGATTACTCACCTAACGTCCGCGTTCCAAGCGCTGGAGCAGGTCTCCGCCTTCAATGCCGCCCACTGGGCTTCCTGATTGGCCGAAGCACAGTGGGCGGCATTGAAGGCGGAGACCTGTGACGATGGGGACACTGTGCTCCAGGGCTTGCAACGGGGAAGTTAGGTGAGTAATCCTCCGCCTCGCCTCGCCTCTTTGCCGCCGCTACTCTGGAGGGGAAGATAGCAGAAGGAGGGGTCCCAGGTGAGGGAGTGGGGGGCTCTGGCCCCCCTCCCCGCCGCTGTCCCTATGCCCCTCCTTCTAGCGCTTCTTTTCCTCCTGGGGCAACTACTCTGACCACACTCAGGCAACTACTCTCTGGCCACACTGGGGGCAGCTACACTGGGGGCAACTACTCTGGCCACACTGAGGGTAGCTACACTGGGGGCAACTACACTGGCTAAACTGGGGGCAACTACTCTGGCCACACTGGGGGTAGCTACACTTGGGGCAACTACTCTGGCCACACTGGGGGCAACTACTCTGGCCACACTGGGGACAACTACGCTGGCCACACTGGGGGCAACTACGCTGGCCACACTGGGGGCAACTACGCTGGCCACACTGGGGGCAACTACGCTGGCCACACTGGGGGCAACTACGCTGGCCACACTGGGGGCAACTACTCTGGCCACACTGGGGGCAACTACTCTGGCCACACTGGGGGCAACTACTCTGGCCACACTGGAAGTAACTACGCTGGCTACACTGGGGTAGCTACACTGGGGGCAACTACTCTGGCTACACTGGGGTAGCTACACTGGAGCAGCTACTCTGGCCACACTGGGGGCAACTACGCTGGCCACACTGGTGGTAACTATGCTGGCTAAACTGGGGGCAACTAATCTGGCCACACTAGGGGCAACTACTCTGGCCACACTGGGGGCAACTACTCTGGCCACACTGGTAGTAGCTACACTGGGAGCAACTACGCTGGCCACACTGGGGGTAACTGCGCTGGGGGCAACTACGCTGGCTACACTGGAGGCAATTACACTGGCTACACTGGGGGCAACTATACTATCTATACTGGGGCAACTATACTAGCTACACTGGGGGCAACTATATTACCTATACTGGAGACAACTATAATAGTTAACTATACTGGGACAACTATACTACCTATACTGGAGTGGGGGCAACTATAATAGCTACCTATACCGGGGGCAAACTTTATTACATATACTGGGGCAACTATATTATGTATACTGGGGGCATCTATACCTGGCATTACCTGCCGTGGCACGCGTGGTTTGCCGCACTTGCTCCTTTTTTTGGGGGGGGGGGGGGTCTTATAATACCCAGCACCGGGTGTCAAATACCCTAGGTACGCCACTGGCTGATGGACTTCTATTTATAGATCCTTTACAGGGAGTGTTTTCTTATAGAATGAAGGTAATACTGAGAAACTCCTATGAGGACATGGACTAGTCCAAATTTGTCTGATCTGTCAGATCTTGACTACTTACTGAAAGTTATTGTCCATTTTACTCTGGAAGAAGTGTGCAATTTGTATTTATTTTTAATTTTACAATTTTTCATGATAGTAGTCTTCTAAAGCTTGGCATGGTGGTTTTATTGTAGATTCAACCTGGGCAATGTGAGGAGTCTCTTTAGACTGTAGGGCATGCTACAAAATATTTATTTATGAAATACGCATCAAATCTGGAGAGTGTGATTTGGAGAACATTTACTAATGTGCACAGAAGCAATCTAGAACTGTCCTTCCCCACAAAACACAGCAAAGATCTTCTTCAGCACTTGTTACACCACATTTCTTTTTTTAATAAAACAAGGTAAACTTTACTCACTAAATTATTTCTTTAAATCCCATGGAAACCAAAGCGTTTGTGAACAACGTGACAAAATGTATCCAGTCCAAACTAAAGTATATATTCATGATTAGTAGTGTACATGTGATCGTAGGACAGTTATTTAAAAAATAAATGAGAATATACTTAAAATGGTTCCATCTAAGAAGCCAAGACGTTGCACAGACACTGTAATGGTCATAAATACAGTACAAATTTCACATTATACAAAATGAACTGACCCAAATACTGGTATTTAAATGGAAGAAAGTCAGCATTGTAAATTACTATTACAGATAACTTTCAAAACAGATAATGAATCTCAGTTTATTCTGCAAGCAAAATTCTACTTGTTTATATTGTAACGTTCAATGGGAAACGTCCGACGTGTTTCGTGACCTCATACCTTCTTCTAGGAGCAATATCAGATGCAACTGTAACTCTACCTATGTTTTACCTTTTTGTTAGCTGTTCATAGAACTTACAACTTAGCAGCTGTAGACGCTCCTGTCACTCTTTCATTCCCCTTGAATTTCCTCATTAGGTCCTAAAGAACATTCAGAGTGCGACCAACCAGTTCCTGTTACAGACCTGAAAAACTGAGCGGGGAAGGTTAATTTCCTGCCTGCTCTTATGGTGGTTGCAAGGATTTACTTTAGTGAGTATTTACATCCTAAGCAATATGCTTTTCCGAATCGTACACAATTCTGGACCTTTGGGCTGGTCTTCTTTCATCTTTTAGATGAGCCTGGCGTTATTACAACCAAAGGCCTTCCTCTGGATCAACTGGGATATGTGCAGGTTCAGGATGGTGTTTTATTTTTATCTCATTTTTTTTTTTTTCTGGTTGGACTTGTTGGACGAATGTCTTTTTCAACCAAACTAACTGTGTAACTGTGTGTGTGTCAGATCTGTACTTGATGAAGGTTTTTTTTTCTTTTTGTTTTTGTCACTACTCTAAGAATACTTTTTTTTAGCTTTTTTAATTCTTGTAACTTATGCATCGGCATTGCTAGGGGGTTTGATCCATGGCACCGCCTCCGAACCTGTTGCCATGGTGCCCCGGATCACTTATGGACAGAGTGCCCCGTGAGCCTCCCTCCTAAGATCGCACTCTTCTGGCCTCCTCAGACCTCAGATTGTGGTGATTCCGCCCGCCCTTCACTCCCTAGCTTCCCCCCTCATCCACTGATCGTCCCCCAGCACATTTACAACACCGGCTTACCTATGCCTCGATTCCAGCGTGGAGCCTGGAGCACACAGCCGAAGACCTCTCTCTCACTTCTGACTGTTCCCCTAGTGACCGGCTTCTGCTAATGATGCTGATCGCGTCATTAGCAGAAACCGCGCATCGGGGCAACAGCCAGCCAGGAGGGAGAGAGAGGTCTGCGGCTGTGCACTCCAGGCTCCACCCTGGAATCGAGGCATAGGTAAGCCGGTGTTGTAAACGTGCGGGGGGACGAGCGGAGGATGTGTGTGTGTGTGTGTGTGTGTGTGTGTGTGTTCAGCCCCTATACATACCTACCAACCTATACTGAAGGCCCCATACCTACCTACCTACACTGAGGACCCCATACCTACCTCCCTATACTGAAGGCCCCATACCTACCTACCTACCTATACTGAGGACCCCATACCTACCTACCTATACTGAAGTCCCCATACCTACCTATCTATACTGAAGGCATCTATACCTACCTACCTATACTGAAGGCATCTATACCTACCTACCTATACTGCAGGCCCCATACCTACCTATCTATACTGCAGGCCCCATACCTATCTACCTATACAGAAGGCCCCATACCTACCTACCTACCTACCTACCTATACTGAGGACCCCATACCCATCTACCTATACTGAAGGCCCCTATACCTACCTATACTGAAGACCCCTTTACCTAGCTATCTATACTGAAGGCATCTATACCTAGCTACCTATCATGAAGGCATCTATACCTAGCTACCTATGCTGAAGCAAAGCCCCCAGCAAAGCAGAGCCCCTGGGCCCAGCAAAGCAAAGCCCCAAGCAAAGCAAAGACCCCGAGCCCCAGCCTAGCCAAGCTCCCAGCAAAGTAAAGCCCCTGGGCCCTAGACAAGCAAAGCAAAGCCCCCAGCCCAGCCTAGCAAAGCCCCTGGTCCCAGCAAAGCAAAGCCCCAGTGTCATAGCCCAGCAAAGCAAAGCCCCGGGGCCCAATCCCAGCAAAGCGCAGCCCCCAGCAAAGCAAACCCCTCAGCCTAGCAAAGACCCCAGCAAAGCAAAGCCTCTGGGCCCCAGCCCAGCAAAGCGTACAGCCAAGCAAAGCTCCCAGCTCAGCAAAGCCTAGTAAAGCCCCCAGCCCAGCAAAGCGCCCCAAAATGCCCTCACCCCAGTGAAGCCCCCAGCAAATTGCCCAGCAAAGCCCCAGGCCAGCACAGCATCACCACCAGCCAGGCAGCCCAGCATTACCACTAGCAAGCCCAGCATAACCGCCAGCCGAGTACAGCATACAGGCCAGCCAGCCAAAGACAAGACAGAAGCCAGGTGAGGAGCCTATTTATGTGAAATACTGCCTATTGAATGTATTTATGAAGTTACACCACTGCTATGTTCATGTACATTTGGCCCCACCTATGACCACGTCCACTTTCTCCGGCATGACCACGCCGCACAATCATTACCTCTTGATGCCCAGGGGTGCCCCGGATCTCCCAGGAACCTAGAGACGTCCCTGAACTTATGTATTGTGCTTTGCAATTAAAATACACAGTTTATTTTATTTTTAATTTGCAGCATATACATACAAAGCTTGAAGAACACATTCCTGTAAGAACTTGAATCTGTTGTCAACGCGGGTGAACTTCAGTGGATGCTTTCAGTCCATTGTCTTGCGTCAACGTTCCTGAGACTCTGTGGCCCTTATTCAAATATTAATCTTCTGTTTAAAATGTTGGAATTGAAATTTGATTTTTAAGCTACAATAGGGTTTTTTTTTTTTAATGGGGTTGAATAACAGATAATGTATTTACCCATCAGTTGTAACATCAGGCTTGGCAAGTTATCAGCTCACAGCTCAGCTCCTATGCCCCAATCTATTCCCACCTTCTTCACCCTGTGTGGCGCGTCCCTGCTTGAATGGGAGGTGAGGAAACAACACCTGCCCGACTTTGGTTACACCCAGGCCTTGTAGGTGCAAGGTATAGGAACTAATCGTAGAGTGAACTATGTAACTCACCAGAACCTAACAGGAGATAAGCAGAGTCCAGTAACAATCCGAGGTCATACATGTACAATCAGAAGTATCGAGGTACACAAGGAGCAGGCGAAATCAAGGTCAGGTAATCCTAGGTCGGTCCGGGCAGAGATCAGAGAGTAGTCAGGGATCAGGCAGAAGGTCGGTTCAGGCGGTAGGCAGAGAGTAGTCAGATTCCAGGCAGAGGTCGGTTCACAGGTAATCAATAAGCAGTAAATCACACCCAGCCAAAGCTATCACAGGCAATGGCAGAAAGCACTCAGTAGGTTTAAATACTTCATGCAACCAATCAGTGGTCGACCACATGCACATAGCAGCCAATCACATGCAGGCAATAATCCTGTTTAAGTGTCAGCTGAAGAGATCAGCTGACACAGGTAGCAATACGTGTTAGCTGACTAACCACTCAGCTGACCAGCAAAACCTCCTGACTGTGTGTCAGCTATAGCATACTGGTTAAGGGCATTGTATCTCACGTGGTAGACCAGGGTTCAATCCCGGCCAGGGTCAGTATTCATTATTTTATTATTATTAAATAAACCCCTGCCTAAGTGTCAGCTGACTATCCTTTCAGCTGACACTTCCTCTGTCGCCGCCTCAGACCATACTACGGCCGAGAGGAGCAAGACATTCGCCTACCAGTATGCGCAGAGCGATCCCCAGTGCACGCATCACCAGCGGAGGACGGCCGTCGACATGCGGAAGTGGAGGACCCAACGCGACTCTCGTCAGGAGCGGTCGCATTGCGGGAACCTCCAGGTGAGTTCTTAACATCAGTATTGAAAATTTACATGTATGCCCAAAAAATGCAGTGAATTTCCTGCCAGAGTAACTCCCGGGGCTAGCTGTAAAGCATTTGCTGGGATCGCTGTACAGCCACAATACTGCCATATAAAGATCCCTGGCAAATATAGGTGTCATTTGCATACAAAAAATGATGTTGCGTCCCTCCTGCCAAGCCTTTTTAACCCCTTGTCCGCCATGCAGATTGGTATAGCCAGAATAGGTTCCTGCTGTCTGGTGGATTAGACCATGATGAAACTGCGGCGTGCTACAGCTTGTAAAAGAGGAATGACGCCCCCTATATGACTTCAAGTAATGGAGAAAGCTGGCACATCCAATACAATTCTTTATTATTTATAAACAAATGGCCACAGGCCCTAGATTACAAATTGGGCCCTTACGACGGAATGTACAGGCATTCATCACTTGTAAAACCAAATTTGTCGTATATGCCCTGTGGTGCCCCTGCGGTAGGTTTTATATTGGTGAGACCACCAGAACATTGGGCGAGAGGTTCAGAGAGCATTACAATTCTATATGTTCCGGAAAAGGATCCCCTAGAGTAGTAGAACACATGAGGAATGAGCACAGAGGAGATCCAGACAAACTTACCTTTGCCGGCATACTCCAGGTTCCACCTCTTGCCAGGGGCGGGGATCGCGAAAGGAAATTAAAACGTGAAGAGGTCCTGTTGATTTTAAGGACTAACGCGATGGGCCCTTTGGGTCTAAATGACTACACTGATCTTTCCTGCTTTCTGGACCCTTAACCTTTCTATCCTTGTAAATAACATGTAACAATATGTGTTAAAATTTTGGTTCTTTCCATGTTCCTTCTAGAGCAGTTTGCTCTTTTTATTATCACTATATAGCAGCTACATGTCCACTCAGTTCCCCCTGATCTCTTACGCCTCCCTTGTAGGGTCGACTACCCTGTCAGTTAGCCCCACATATTGGTGACACCCCAATGGGGATTTTTCTGCAGGATAACCGATCCTTTATTGATTTTAATATGTCACAACTTCTCCACTTCCCCTTCCTTTAATGTAACTCCATCCGCGCTGTTACTGTATTAATGCACATATGTTTCGCTGCTGAGACAGCATCTTACAGTTGACCACTCAGGTAATTCTTTACCTATATGTCACTTCTATGCCTTTGTCCACTTTTTTCTATACCGTCTCAATCATCACTATTTTACGTGCCTTTACTTTTCACCACTATTCTTTACCTGATGTTCGGCTGTGGATGCCTTCTCATTTCCTGACACAAGATGGTGCTATTCCAGCCCAACGAGTGTCACAGGCGCGCATGCGTAAGCTACGCTACGCTGTACAATAGTTTCAACGTCCTCAGCCGCCATGACGTCAGGCGCTCATGACGTGTTATGCGTCCTAGCGTCCTGGCTATAGGAGAAGGTGTACGTAGAGGCGGGGAGAGAGGGGCGGTATACTTCCGCCCTTTGCTTTCGGCTACAAATGCCGGACACCTACCCCTTCCGCCTTGCAGCCTCCGTAGATGCGCAGACGTGCGCGAAACGGCCGTCAGGCTTGACCACCCAGCACCCACCGCACCTCCAGGTACCCCACATCTTACTGTATGCCTTTCATATGCAAGACAGCCCTGCTTGTTGCTGATGTGCACATCCCTGTTTGCATGAATGTCAAGATTAAACACAGCTTCCTGCAGTGCCGGTTTTCTTCTGCCTATTTGCTTCATGTCACAATTCTTTATTTGTTTTGTATAACAACAGCCAACGTTTTGAAACCACGAAGGGCCCCTTTATCAAGGCAAGGTTTGCTCATAAGCAAAAATCTGCCTGCCGTAATGAAAAGGCTTCTATTGGAGAAACACGGGAGAAGACTCCTCTAAACACTCACAGAACTGATGTGTATCAGGCTGGCGGCCTACGTGGTTCCGAAACATTGGTTGTTTTTATACAAAATGAATAAAGAATTGTATTAAATATTACAGCTTTCTCCCTTACTTGGCATAACCAGAATTTGGAGTCTGGACCATGTTGGGCTCCACACCATGAGCTATACCAGCTAATCTGGAGTGGGGGGGGGGCTCTGGAAAATAAGAATAGCAAAGCCGTCCCCTTTCTCCCAAAGGTCTTGTCCAGTAGTACTTATCTACCGAGTTAGAATGTCCTGATCAGAGATGGATTAAAATGTAATGGGGCCCTAGCCAAGGTAGTAGATTTGGCCCCTCCTTGAGGTCATTTTGGTAAGCTGACGTGGAGAGAGGTCAAAGAAAGAGGTAGGTGGGGCCCTAGACACATGCACCAGGCCCCAAGCACCTGCCTAGGTTGCCTGGAGGATAATTCTGCTTTGGTCCTGATTACTATTTTGTTTCATCACCATTTTTCTTCCAGCCAAATAGGAATGGAAACTGCTGGTCTGTCTGCTTACAAACCCCGCTATTAGTGCTACTATTGTGTGCAATATAAAGAAAGGAATCTCTAGGTCAGATAACATGGGTGTATGTAGCCTTTGGTGTAGAGGTAGGAGCTTCTGACACAGCAAGCAAGCAAGCTCATCCAAACAATGTAAGATGACTGAGCCTAAAGCTGACAGCCTTGATAAGAGAGCTGGCAAACACTGTGTTTACTTAATTCCTTTATAATTAGAAGGAAATTAAATTGCAGTCAAAAGGCTTGGATCGCTTATTTCAGAAAGCTTGGATAGATATCAGAGTCCGAGGATGAGAAAACAGATGGAGAACTCGAAGATCAGAAATGGGACAAATGGTGATAGGATGTATACAAAGAAAGAGCAAAATGGAATATGGAATGTAATCATCAAAATTCAGTTTGAAATACTAACAAATCTCATTTTAATTTACACGCTAAGAATATCTAAAATATTTAATCTTGTGAACGTGGATGTGTCTGGTTGTTGGCGTGTTCTGCACGAGGGAATGAGAGGCTGGGCCCTGTGCCCACATCAGCCAGTCTCCAGATGCATACCCCAAATGATTTACAGATAGAGAACAAAACAGGTAGATTCATGAAGCTTACCAATGTAAAAACAGTAGGGTATTTTACCGTGTTAGCCATCAGTAAAAGCAAGACGTATTAAATCAGGATGATACCATTTATTGGCTAACTAAAAATGAATAAGTTAAATTCGTTAGCCAATAATTGGTATCATCCTGATTTAAAACTTCTTGTAATGTAAAAACCAGCTTGATGAAGGTTAACAATTTAGTTTATTCAGCTCTTTTAGTATACTGTCGTAACTTATATCACATATTGGGCCTGATGCAGCAAAGCACGATACCATTGCTGTGCACAGACATTATACGACAATATTACCCTTACTAACAGCACTGTGCACTGTGAGTTACAATATTAGTGCGGTCCACTGCTAAGGTGACACATGCTACTAACGGTAACGCTCGTAACCATAGCAAGGGTAGCGGTAGTCGAGTACCACGGGTCTCGGTAATAGTTTAAAGCCCTATCTACACGTACAATTTTTCATCAGATCGACCAGTGATCTGATAAGAATTTGCATTGCGTGTAGACATCCAAATTGTTTCTGATCAATTTTGTGATCGATTTTGCATTGATAAGTCCGCTAAATCGATAGCAAAATTGATCGGAATCCGATCAGACCAGTCTGATATTATCTAATAGATCCGTCGATCTGACAGAAAATTGTACCGTGTAGATTATCTTAACTCATGGTACACAGTCGTATCAGTAAGGATAATATTGCTGCTTGATGTCTGTGCATGGCAAGTGTACCACGCTTTCCTGCATCAGGCCCATTGCCACAATTTAGGGTATGGTTTTGGGAAGGGGGATATGGTTGGGGGAACACATAAAAAACCACAGGAAAACATAAAGGAAGAAGAAGTAGTGGTATTCATGAAGTGGTAATGGACTCTAAATTGGCTCTGCAGCACAACCAAACTGCAGTCGGGCTTCACTGCTGCCAGGTATGCCTACCATGTCTTAAACATACTTTTGGCCATTCCTTATAACCACAGCATACTGAAGAAGATATAGAGCAAAGTTTATCCCAGACCATGTCTTCCACCTCCTCCTTCTCCAAAGTACAGAGCAGTCCATCTGCTGAAGCGAGCCATGAACAGGGTCCCTCTCAGGCCCAGATTTACCATACAGGAGCCTATAGGCACAGATGTCCTGGCACCCTAGACTGCACCCTCCGTGAACCTACAAATCCCCGCCAAACCGCACTGCAAGTGTGCTGGCTGTCACAGCTGTCACTTCTCACTTACTTCCCTTGCCTGTCATATGTAGCTACAGGTGTCCCTTGGCATTAGGTGGCCAGAGGAACCCTAATATTAAGTAGCTAGAGGTGTCCCAAGTATTAGGTAGCTAGAGGAACCTCAGTATTCAGTAGCTAAAGGTTCCCCTTACTGAAGGGAGATCTCATCAGTGGAATGCCGGGAGCCGGGTGAGTAAAATTCTCATTTACATTCTGCTCAGGACTCTGCATTGGGAAGGAAGGAGGGAGACACCTCGAGAGGGGAGTTAGCCACTCTTCCATCATCAGGCGCCGGTAGGCACATGCCTTCAGTGCCTTATGGTAAATCCGGCCCTGGTCCCTCTACTTCTTCCTTGGTGTATGTGAAACCCCGCTCACAACCTCCAACTGCTGACAGTGCAGGAAACGGGCTGCTCTGACCCAAAAGTCCAATACTGTAGAAAGTGAGTTCCGCACGATGTCGGTAGGATCAAACGGCTTTATTGAATCAACACATAGAGGCTAAAATCCAACACCACATGCTAGCATTTGATCCTACCGACATCGTGCGGAACTCACTTTCTACAGTATTCTACTTCTTCCTGTAGCAAACAATCAGCATCATGAACAACAAACATTCTCTGTGGGTGTGGAAGTTGAAAAGGAGGAATCTTAAAGGAACACTAATTAACTTTTTTTTTCAATTGAAATAGATAGGAATAGTTTAGGAAGTGCTTTTACGTACGGGTGTATACATTTCAATGCTTATCTCTTTGTTTACTGTTATCAAATTCCTTTCACAATTCAGTGACGCCAAAATCTGATGGATTAAATCATGAGGGGAGGGGAGACTTACCTCACACTACATTTGTTAACCCTGCGTGTGAGAGAAATCTCACAAAACCTGTCTCTGAAAGCTGTCTGCAGAAAGCAGAGGAAATGTATATTATGTGGAACATAAACATTTGTAATAGTGTGTGAATCCTGACACCACAGATTTTCATATAACTCTGCTTCAATATTACAGTGTTAGGCCTCGTTCACATTGTGTGCATTGAGAAACATGTAAAAGTGCATAATAAAAAATGCTGTGCGCATTACAGTGTGTTGCAGTGCGTTTTTTTAAGCATGTTTTGGTTATTGTAGCAGTAGCAGTTGTCAATAAAGCTTTGCTTTCATATGAAAATGATTTTTTTTAAAATTAGGGGTAAAAAACACATGTGCTTCTATATGCTAAAAAAAGCGCACCCATTCACTTGCATTGATGTGCGCTTTACAGCTCAATGCACAGAAATCCATGCAACACTATGTTTTTGTAACGCAGCTCAGTACAGCGCATAGATGTGAACCAGGCACATTTAATTACAAAAATCAATACTTTGCAGAACGCACACGGCAATGCGCCGTGAAAAGCACACAGAAATGGCCGTGATGTGAACGAGGCCTTAGACTGTCAGACTGCAGAGAGTCACCTATATTGTCAGCGCTCAATAGGAAGACTACAGGTATGCAGAAAGATAGCTGCCACTTCCCAGCACTTACTGTAAGATTAAGTCCAGTTAGAAGAAGGAGGAGGAGGCATCAGAGCATAAATAACCATGAGGTGATAACATGAGGTGAAGGCATGCATCAGCAGAGCAATAGGCAGCTGCATGACGAAGAAAAGAACACAGCACACCAGGGGCGTCTCTAGCCATTTTGTCACTCCAGGCAAGAAAACCTGTGGCCCCCGTGTGGTGCCCCTTGATGAAAATAATCGTAACGCAGCAATGTTTCACCGTAAAATAATCGTAACGCAGCAATGTTTCACTGTAAAATAATTGTAACGCAGCAATGTTCCACCAGAAGATAAAAGTAATGCGGCAATCTTTCAACAGAAAATATTCATAATGCAGCAATGATTCACTTAAAATAATCGGAATGCGGCAATCTTTCACCAGAAAATAACCATAACGCAGCAATGATTCACCATAAAATAATCGTAATGTGGGCATTGTTCACCATAAAATAATTGTAATGTGGCCAGCATTCACCATAAAATAATCGTAATGTGGGCAGCGTTCACCATAAAATAATTGTAATGTGGGCAGCGTTCACCAGAAAATAATCGTAATGTGGCCAGCATTCACCAGAAAATAATCGTAATGTGGCCAGCATTCACCAGAAAATAATCGCAATGTGGGCAGTGTTCACCAGAAAATAATCGTTATGTGGCCAGCATTCACCAGAAAATAATCGTAAAGTGGGCAGCGTTAACCAGAAAATAATCATAATGTGGCCAGCGTTCACCAGAAAATAATCGTAATGTGGCCAGCATTCACCAGAAAATAATCGTAATGTGGCCAGCGTTCACCAGGAAATTAGGCTAATGTGGCCAGCGTTCACCAGGAAATTATGCTAATGTGGCCAGCGTTCACCAGGAAATTATGCTAATGTGGGCAGCATTCACCAGGAAATTATGCTAATGTGGGCAGCATTCACCAGGAAATTATGCTAATGTGGGCAGCATTTCAGTAAAAATGTATAATCACCTGTAAAAACAAAAGCATTTACTCACCTGCAGAAATGTCCTCTCCCTGGGCGCAGTCTCCCCCAACGGTCTGCAGCAGCGCAGCCAGCCTGTGAAAGTCCCGCGCTGACCTGCAGAGCAGGGCTATCGGAAGACGGCACCTGAAGCCCTGTAATGGAGACACAAATAGTCTCCAGTACAGGGCTTCGGACGCCATCTTGCCGTAGCCCTGCTCTGCCTGCCGGAAGACTGCAGGCTGGAGCAGGGAGCTGCGGGGATGAACTGGGTTCACCACAGGGGTCGCACAGTTTGGCAGGGGAAGGTGGGCACTTCCCCCCCGCAGGGGGCGCCCCTCTCGCACCTGGTGCTCCAGGCCACCATCTGTCCTTGCCTGGTGGCTGGGACACCTCTGACCTGTGGCATGATATTATGTGATGACACGCGTCGGGTCACGGAGGAGATGCGCCCCTGTAAGGATGAAGTCAGGGAGTGCATTGAGCCATGGACTGACTGATGAGTGTTCAAGTAGTGTAATTTAGAGGCGCACCAATTCCAATAACGTTTCTGCTGAGGTGCACAGGATATATCCTTATTCTCCTCAGATAGAGGACCCTCTTCAAGGGTATATGCGCATCCTGATTGTTTTAAAGAACAAGTGACACCCATGCTAACCTAGAAATAAAAAAACACACATATAAGTAGATAAATACTAGTTCTACTTACATAACAGATATATTGCACTGCCCATGTTATGATTCCTGTGAATTTTATAAAGGAAAAGCATAGAATCCTATTCTAGACAGTTTCCATCTTGGTTACTTTTGACCTCCTGACATCATTTCCTCCCTCACTCTTTTTTTCTCCTCTAGCTAATTGTGTATTTGTTACCCGCCTTCTTCCCAGAGTCTTCAGACACTCCCACTGAGGTCTATACTAGGAAGTGCACAGTCTTATGTCATTAGAAGGAGGGGTAAATAAAGGGAAGAGGAGGAATATATTATAGATTAAAAGACCCTCCAGCATGCAACTGTTTGGCAATGGCAATTAAAGTGCTCCTAAGGTATGTGATAACTCCAAACCATAACAGCAGGTAAAGCTTTGACAGTTTTGAATGCAGGACTAGCATTAGCAGTTTGAGTTAAGAGGTTATTATTATTATTATTATTTATTGCATTTATAAAGCGCCAACATATTACGCAGCGCTGCACATTAGATAAATGGGTTAACATACAAGGTAGAACATACAGGAAACTCCCAACAAAACAAGATCATGTAAATGATGGATATATAAATCAGAAAATTCTTTGGAAGCTGGGTGGACACTGTTGTACAACATATTGTTAAAAGACAAAAACTGTGAGAAAATGTATGCTCTAAACCTATTACTGACTGGTTTTGCATGCACAGTACTACTCAACGTGGGCAACTTGGCTGCTGTAGCAGGCCGAATGACTGAGTGAGGAGGAAGAGCGTGAGGACCACGAGGGACATACAAGCCTACGGTGGCTGGAAGATGCCTCAGGTACCTGAAAGAACAGACTTTAATTTCAGCTCTGGCATCCTTTAATGTTAATCAGCTTTATATAGATAAGTATTTTGACCACATCATCCTCTTTATGTATGTTGTCTTACTCCAAGCTGTATAGGCTCGAAAGCCTACTACCAATTAAGCATATTAGGTGATGTGCAGCTCTGTAATAAGAAGGGGTGTGGTCTAATGACATCAACACCCTATATCAGGTGTGCATAATTATTAGGCAACTTCCTTTCCTTTGGCAAAATGGGTCAAAATGGCTCAGAAAAGTCAAACATAGTTAGATATCTTGCAGAGGGATGCAGCACGCCTAAAATTGCAAAGCTTCTGAAGCATGATCATCGAACAATCAAGCGTTTCATTCAAAATAGTCAACAGGGTCGCAAGAAGCGTGTGGAAAAACCAAGGCGCAAAATAACTGCCCATGAACTGAGAAAAGTCAAGCGTGCAGCTGCCAAGATGCCACTTGCCACCAGTTTGGCCATATTTCAGAGCTGCAACATCACTGGAGTGCCCAAAAGCACAAGGTGTGCAATACTCAGAGACATGGCCAAGGTAAGAAAGGCTGAAAGACGACCACCACTGAACAAGACACACAAGCTGAAATGTCAAGACTGGGCCAAGAAATATCTCGAGACTGATTTTTCTAAGGTTTTATGGACTGATAAAATGATAGTGAGTCTTGATGGGCCAGATGGATGGGCCCGTGGCTGGATTGGTAAAGGGCAGAGAGCTCCAGTCCAACTCAGACGCCAGCAAGGTGGAGGTGGAGTACTGGTTTGGGCTGATATCATCAAAGATGACCTTGTGGGGCATTTTCGGGTTGAGGATGGAGTCAAGCTCAACTCCCAGTCCTACTGCCAGTTTCTGGAAGACACCTTCTTCAAGCAGTGGTACAGGAAGAAGTCTGCATCCTTCAAGAAAAACATGATTTTCATGCAGGACAATGCTCCATCACACGCTTCCAAGTACTCCACAGCGTGGCTGGCAAGAAAGGGTATAAAAGAAGAAAAACTAATGACATGGCCTCCTTGTTCACCAGATCTGAACCCCATTGAGAACCTGTGGTCCATCATAAAATGTGAGATTTACAAGGAGGGAAAACAGTACCCCTCTCTGAACAGTGTTTGGGAGGCTGTGGTTGCTGCTGCACGCAATGTTGATGGTGAACAGATCAAAACACTGACCAAATCCATTGATGGCAGGCTTTTGAGTGTCCTTGCAAAGAAAGGTGGCTATATTGCTCACTGATTTGTTTTTTTTTGTTTTTTTTTTATGCCAGAAATGTATATTTGTGAATGTTGAGATGTTATATTGGTTTCACTGGTAAAAATAAATAATTGAAATAGGTATATATTTGTTTTTTGTTAAGTTGCCTAATAATTATGCACAGTAATAGTCACCTGCACACACAGATATCCCCCTAAAATAGCTAAAACTAAAAACAAACTAAAAACTACTTTCAAAAATATTCGGCTTTGATATTAATGAGTTTTTTGGGTTCATTGAGAACATGATTGTTGTTCAATAATAAAATTATTCCTCAAAAATACAACTTGCCTAATAATTCTGCACTCCCTGTAAATGGTGTTTTAGCAGCACACTACAGCAGTGAACAGGTAAAAAAAAAAAAGTGCAAAGTAGAAGACCACCACCAGAATCATGAAATGGCATGTTTAGAAAATTTCATGTTGATATTTGTCTATAGGTTGATTATTGTCTAAACTCACTAGTTGGTGGGCACTGGGCAGGCATACATGAAATAAAGGCATCTAGAAAACAGGGCGCACGGTATTGCAGATAGTAGAATATCGCTAAAATAAGTGATATTCTACTGCTGGATTTCATAGTAAACTATCAGTAATACTGATATTTTACTATAGCTAACCTAACCAGACTCTCACACAAAAGCCTCCCCTGTTGGTCCCTAACTGTAAAACTCCCCTGGTGGTGCCTAACCCTAAGACCCCCCTGGTGGTGCCTAACCCTGAGATCCCCCATGGTGCCTATCCCCAGTGGTGCCTAACCTTATCCCCACCCCTACCCCTCTGCAGCACTATTGCTGCTAAGATGCTAATTTTGGGCACTGGGAGGTGGCCAATGAGTGGCAATCATTTACATTTTCTGCAGGCGCTCGATAAAATCACTGGCACCCACTATGCGAGCACCCGCAATTTGCATTTCAACAAACCCCCGGCACCCGTGACTCTATCGTGCACCTGCGGATGTGGAAATTTTCAATGATTACCTCTCCGCGCCCAAAACTAGCATCTTAGTGACAAAGTAATAGCCACGATTTACATCAAAAATTGTAAATTTCGGAACCGGCTGGCACCTGATAGCGGCCGCCGCCCTGAGCCCAAATTGCTGCTTTTATCACAGGCGCCAATGCAGCACCCTTTCTTCCATAAGGGCTCCTGCGTCCTTTTTTCCTGTTTCGACTGGGCAGTATACCCAGTGCCACATGCTTATCCTGTTGGCTGTAGCTGGGTTGGTATATTTATCTGCATATTTACAACCTAACACCTCCCATTTTAGAGTGGGGACCACTTTTGTGATGTATGATTTTTATAGTGTGGCTCTATAAATTCCCTGGACTGCCTTTGCAACTGGCCTTGGCTAGTAGTGTGCAACTGCCACAAAAAGGCTCCAGTGGTCACATGGCAGCTATTTTACCTGTTAAATATTGGAATTCATGTTAATTTTAACCAATCTGTGACCGCCTAACGCCAATTGGCGGCTGCTGAGTGGCTGCCCCAGGACCTTGCGTCAAATCCTTGGGGCGGAAATTAGCAGGGAGTGCGTGAGCATGCACGATCATTCCCTGCCGAGTCACAGAGTGGAGCTCCGTGATCAGCCTGCCAGCCTGCGATCATGGCTGGCAGGCAGTTAGCCAAAAAAAACCACACCCTTATTTACATGTACAGTGCTGCGATCTACTGCAGCACTGTATGGGCGACAGCTCTGTCACTGAGCTGTCCCCTCGAGTGGCAGGGAAACAGATCCCTCTCATAGGGAGATGCCTATGAGAGGCAATCTCTGTGATTGGATCTTGGGGGAGGCAAAAAAAAACATTTTATTTTAAAAAAAGGACACTAATATTAATACAAAAAAAAAAAATACAAATCGCAAATTACAAATCGCAGCAGCAATCAGATGCCATCATGCCACCAACAGAAAGCTTTGTTGGTGGCAAGAAAAGGAGCCATGAGTAATTTGTGTGCTAAGTTGTGTGGCCAGGCAGCGAACTGTAAGCACTGAGGGCTATTTTTGAAGGGCTTTTACAAGAGCTTTCTGAGCGATTTCCGCTTAGATAAGCACTTTTATAAGCACTTTTGTGCAGTGATGATTTTTTTCACGTCAAGTCAGGAAGTGAACTCTTTAACCCGGAAATGAATAAATACAATGAATTTATTCATGAGAGTGCTGGGGAAACGCAATTCAAAGCACTTTTTCAAGCTCTTCGTAATTTCGCCATAAACTTTCTATTGAATCGCAAACGCTAAGAAAATAGTGCAGGAGCCGCGTTCACGATTGGATAGAAAGCTCATCGCTTTTATGAGAACACTCACATGAGCGACCATTGCACTAGTGCTTTTAAGGCGATTTTTAAAATCGCCAATGCTAAAAAAAAAGAGTGCAGTGGCTCTTAGTGTGAACAAACCCATAAAGCTGCAGTGTGCTGAATTGTAAGAAATGGCCCGGCCACTAGGGGGTGTAAGCCTGCGGTCCTCAAGCAGCTAAGCTCTAACAAGAATGGGACGTGAGAGGATAAGATGAATGTTTAGGGGAATTCATACATTGCGTAATTGCAAAAACATTGCGTACAGCATACTGCATTTGTGAATTGTAATTATGCCTGTAAGGACACACAAACGCATGACTTTACATTTAATGTATAAAAATATTCGCATCCATTCACCAGTGTACTGCGCATGCGCAGCTATTAGTTTACTATTCAATGGGAAAAATGCGTTCGTATGCAACAAAAACTTTGTGTCCATCAGCCAGTATACTGCTATAATATATACAGTATACAGTATAATAAATATTCAATACAAGTAATCGCTTCGTATGCGTAAAAACTTTCACGTCCATGTCACGCAAAGAAAATTATGCAACATTCGTAAATTTCACCTACTTCTAGAGACTTTACGCAAACTAAATTTAATGTAAATTCCTCTTACATGCGTAATTACAGTTAGATTATGTTTACATATACATTTTTTTACACGTAATCTGCAAATTTCACATTACAATTACAAAGCTTAAAGAGACACTTAAGCCAGAAAAAAAAATGAGTTTTACTCACCTGGGGCTTCTACCAGCCCCCTGCAGCAGTCCTGTGCCCTCGCAGCCACTCACTAATCCTCTGGTCCCCCGCTGCCAGCTAGTTTGGTTTTTGCCGACAGGCCCGTCAGGACTGGTCATGCGTAGCTTTTTCTGCATTCCCGACTGTAATTAGCGCAATTGCGTACAAAAATACGCGTTGCCGCATTACGCACGCATAGATATGCAGCAACGCGTATTTTTGTACGTGTTGCGGCCCGCAACAGCGCTAATTACGACACTAGCTGGCAGCGGGGGACCAGAGGATTAGTGAGTGACTGCGAGGGCACAGGACTGCTGCGCGGGGCTGGCAGAAGCCCCAGGTAAGTAAATTTTTTTTTTTCTGGCTTAAGGTTCACTTTAATTGTGAATTACGATGCGTAAATACACATAGGTGTAATTTCTGACCACCACTAGTTGTAACAAGAGTTTATACCTACTAAATTACAGAAAAAAAAGCTGACAGTGACGTAGCTAAGAAAATATATGGGCCCCAGTGCAAGTTTTACATTGGGCCCACCCAAGCATTTTATACATAATAATTTATACAGCACACCAAAACCTGCCAAAGACAACCACAGTGTTAGAGGTTCAAGAAGGGGATGGGGAACAGTTTGTTAAAGTGGACTTGAACTCTTGCAAAGGACACAAGGATAACATAACAGAAATGCACCCTGTATGTATTTAAAGAGTTTAGCCAGTTTAATTCCCCCTCATTTGTGTCTAATCACAAGTTGTTATTTGATCCTCCCCCTGTGTCACATGACTGCCTATGGCAGTTAAGCAGATAAGCCCATTTGAAAGTACAGGCTGTAAACATGAATCAGGAAGTAGAAACTGTGCTGATTTATTTTAGGATTTGTATCAGCTGTAACAAAGAAACGTAAGGAATTAGTAGTATTTGGACATATGAGCCATCTCCCAACTGACTAGGCTTAAAAAAAATGCCTGCATGAGATCATCCTCATGGCTCCCAACTGACCAGGATTCAAAAAATGCCTGCATGAGACCACTGGCATGAGCTCAACTGCCGGAGATGGCATGAGCTCAACTGCCGGAGATGGCAGTTGGAAGTCATTAGTCAGTTAAATGCCATTGGAAACTGCAGCAGTTTGCGAGTCTCCAGCTGAATTTATACTTTAGAAGAAAAAAAAAGCTTTTGGAAGAAGAAAAACCTGACAAGAGGACTGAATAGGACATCATGATGACTGGACCAGGCCCAAGCCATGGGCAGGGATCACCGAGGAGGAGGGGGAAGAAGAGGAGCAGAGGAGGGCCGGCTGTCAGCAGCCAGGCCACAACAGGGAAGCAGAGGGCGAAGAAAAGAAGACGGAGGGGTCCAAAGCCCTGGCTGCCAGACCTGCGGCTGACCATGGAGGACAAGATGGATCTCCAAGGCACCGGGATGCTCCGCTGCGCAGTGTTAGAGGCGGCTGTGAAACTCTTGAGACAACAGTTCCAGGATGCGACTGGTCTTCCTTGCATCAGAGCAGTGTGCTTTCCGGTCAGACCCAGAACAGTGCCCACTGTTCAGTTCCACGTGGATTGCCAACATCAGCATGGATTTGTCACCGCATGTGAAGGTACAAAGGTGGTGGTTGCAGACAGCTACAAGGCCATGGCTTTTGGAAGTATGGCCATCAGGCAGATAAAAGACAGCTACAAAAACTACATGAAGGACCCAACAAAAAACATGGAGTATCTGGCGGTGGACCAACAATCAAGCACCAACAAAGACTGCGCCATCCATTGCATTGCAAACGCCTACGAGTTGCTGGCAGCAGACGGGAACCCGGAGTGTGTGTACAACAAGCAACTTATGAGACCGCATCTGCTGCAGTGCTTCACCAACAGGAAGATAACTGAATTTCCCAAGGATTATAAACCAGCAGGACAACCTTCAGTGAAACCTTTTAAATGGAAGCCCTGAAGTTAGAGTGGATTCTCCATTGCATTGCTTGCCTCCCATCACCTGCAACACTAGCATCTCTGCAATGATACAGTCACCGGTCACGTAAGTAGTAGCTGACTATTCTCCTAACATGTTAATCTTTACTAACTCAGGAATGAGATGCCATGCTAGCAAATGAAAGCCACTAGCCACTTATTAATGAACTGGCTGCTTAATAACTAACTGGCAGGCGGAATTCATTTGCCAATGCCCTAATTTTTTTCTTGGGGGGGGGGGGGGGTCAATTTTTTTTTTCTCTACCATCAAATGTATAAATGAAAATAGTTTATAATGGCATCATCCTGGGTTAGTGATGATTTACATGTAAGAAGGATTGTCCACCCGACCCAAGCCATACCTTCTGTTCCATGCTGCAAACATCTATCCGCTCCACTCCAACATCCTAATCGCCTCTGTCTCCACACTGAAGCATCCAGCTCAGCTTAAACACCCCTCTACAAGCAGCCTAATAAACAGGCTGGGTAAGTATCTAAAAACAAAGCTAGGTGAGTATCTATAAGAGTCTGGGTAAGTATCTAAAAAAAAACAAAGCTAGGTGAGTATCTATAAAACAGTCTGGGTAAGTATCTAAAAAAAAACTAGGTGAGTATCTATAAAACAGTCTGGGTAAGTATCTAAAAAAAAAACTAGGTGAGTATCTATAAAACAGTCTGGGTAAGTATCTAAAAAAAAAACTAGGTGAGTATCTATAAAACAGTCTGGGTAAGTATCTATAAAAAATCAAAGCTAGGTAAGTATCTACAAAACAGTCTGGGTAAGTATCTAATCAAAAAAAACAAAACTAGGTGAGTATCTATAAAACAGTCTGGGTAAGTATCTAAAAAAAAAAATAGGTTAGTATCTATAAAACATTCTGGGTAAGTATCTAAAAAAACAAAGCTGGGTGAGTATCTATAAAACAGTCTGGGTAAGTATCTAAAAAAAAAACTAGGTGAGTATCTATAAAACAGTCTGGGTAAGTATCTACAAAAAATCAATGTAAAAGTGGCTAAAACGTTAAAATGTTTTGGTCGCGGTGGTGGACCGGCCGACCATAAACGGACAACAAGGCTGTTGTTTTTCAATAAATATATACAAAATTTATTCAGAAAGCTCCCAGCAAATTTGCTGGGTCCACCACCGCGACCAAAACATTTTAACGTTTTAGCCACTTTTACACTTTCGGCGCCTCTGTACACCTTCTCGCATCCAGAAGTCCACCCTTGGTGGAAGGGTGATCTACCCTACAATTCTTCTATCCACAGAGAGCGACGTTTTACTCCTGAGTGGGGACAGGCTTGTTCTCCCCACCTGCGTTTACAGTGGTTGCTCTTGAGGCAACCCTGACTTGTGAGTATATTACTTACTTTCATTATTCTCATCCCCTACTAATACATACTACACTATATTGGGCTCTCGGTCTTCTATCTTTTCTACAAAAAATCAAAGCTAGGTAAGTATCTACAAAACAGTCTGGGTAAGTATCTAAAAAAAACAAAACTAGGTGAGTATCTATAAAACAGTCTGGGTAAGTATCTACAAAAAATCAAAGCTAGGTAAGTATCTACAAAACAGTCTGGGTAAGTTTCTAAAAAAAACAAAACTAGGTGAGTATCTATAAAACAGTCTGGGTAAGTATCTACAAAAAATCAAAGCTAGGTAAGTATCTACAAAACAGTCTGGGTAAGTATCTAAAAAAAACAAAACTAGGTGAGTATCTATAAAACAGTCTGGGTAAGTATCTAAAAAAAACAAAGCTAGGTGAGTATCTATAAAACAGTCTGGGTAACTATCTAAAAAAAAAACAACTAGGTGAGTATCTAATAAACATGCTAGGTGAGTATTATCCTTCACTCAGGCTAGGTTCACAGTGGTCAGTTGCATAATGCATGTGTTATAATGTGTTATGATTACTGTGAACTGCAATGGAGACTGGCCATAGACTTTAATACAAAGCTTGCATGCATAGAGTTGGAATAAAGTGATCTGTTACAACGCAGTACTGTGAACAGCCCCATAGAATTGTATGGGCAGTGAGCTGACATGCAGAATTATTTAGCAATTATTCTGCAACGCAACTGACCACTGTGAACGGGGCCTTAGGGCAATAACCTTCTTCTTTACTTTTACTTTTTTGTTGTTGTTGTAGCCCCCCCCCCCCCCCCAAAAAAAAGTAAACAAAAATGCAAAAAAAAAATTCCTCTTCTCTCCCTGACCCTGAACATTCTTTTGTTTGTTTTTTTAAATAATGTGTATTAGGTTTGTACTGACAGACTGACCAAATGACAAATCAGGGTTCACAATGAAGCTGGGCATACACTGTTAGATATTTTTGGAGATCAGATAAACGATCAATATCCCCCTAATATTGATCCTTTATCTGAGTACCACCCTGCACAAACTGGCGGGTGACCCCTGCGCCCCCTGGGTAATCAAGAAAAGAAATAACTTTCTTAACTAATGTCTGATTGATATATTGATAAAAAAAATTATGTGAGAATGACCTAATTTTTAATAGATTTTTGTTTTAATCAATTTTTCCATACAAACAAATGTCTAAATTATTACAAATGTCTAATGATGATTGCCCACCTTCACACAGCCAGGCATACAGACTTACACCGACTGAATGACATACCCTGACTGAAGTAGAGTGACGCACACAGACACACAATCACTGAGTGACTGTAGTGATAGGGTAGGGCATACTGGTTAGGAGATGAAGGAATAGACAGACTCACAGTGACTGCAGTGATAGGGTAGGGCATACAGGTTAGGAGATGTAGGGATAGACAGACTCACAGTGATTGTAGTGATAGGGTAGGGCATACAGGTTAGGAGATGTAGGGTTAGACAGACTCACAGTGACTGTAGTGATAGGGTAGGGCATACAGGTTAGGAGATGTTGGGATAGACTGACTCACAGTGACTGTAGTGATAGGGTAGGGCATACTGGTTAGGAGATGAAGGGTTAGACAGACTGACAGTGACTGTAGTGATAGGGTAGGGCATACAGGTTAGGAGATGTAGGGTTAGACAGACTCACAGTGACTGTAGTGATAGGGTAGGGCATACAGGTTAGGTGATGAAGGGTTAGACAGACTGACAGTGACTGTAGTGATAGGGTAGGGCATACAGGTTGGGAGATGTAGTGTTAGATAACAGTATTTGTATGTTCTCGTCTGAAGCATGGTTACCTTTGTTTAGTGTCTGTGAAGTCCCATTCTGCAGATATTCCCATTGTCTGCTAGCCTGCAGGAGGAAGTGGGAATTCCTGAGAAATGGGACATCAAAAAAAGTAAACATGCTATTTTCCTATGAATCATAATTAGCTATTTACATTTGTCTCTGTGAAGTCCACTTTCTTTAGTAATCTGATCTTCACAGAGGAAGAGGGAATATTTCAGAAATGGAACATCACAGAGACACAGTAAAGGCACACAGCTAATCATGCCCCAAAATAGAATATACAAATACTTTTTACTAAAAAAAAAACAAAAAACAAAAAAACCACAAGGTAAAAGATGACTAGCATCTATTAGAGTAGGGTAGCGTAGTGTAGTGTAGGACCTGTCCGAGAGGAGTCTACCTTGGCGTTGGTGGGCAGGCTTACAATCTTTTGGCCAAAGATGTTCATGTTATCTGCAGGGAATAAGGTGCCCATACACTTATCAATGTTACCCGGCAGATTCGATCATTATGATTAAATCTGCTAGAGATCGATGCCACAATATGGCTGTCTGATCATAATTTGAAACGTTTTCCAGATAAAATCAATCCATGCTATCGATTTCTGCAGACAGAAAGGGACCCGTCCATCTAAAATGTGTTCCCCTGGGGCTGTATCCCGTTTGTGCCGATCCTGAAGGGAGGCATTTTAGTGCACACAAGTGGCTTCCTGCCAGCAATACCCTTCACGGACACTGCAGGCCTAATTTAGTCTATGAAGGGTGACAACATGAAAGGAAAAAAATTATCCCCCCCCCCCCCAGGGCCTGCTCGGGGACTTTTGGGGGGCAGCAGGGGTCGCAGCATAAGAGGAGAGTGTGGCAGATCGGTGGGGAGGGGGGAAATTGCCCCCCCCCCTCACCTCGGGCTCTCCTCTCAGCGCTCCCCCTCCTGCAATCATTAGTGGTGTTCGTGGCAGCAGCGGCGGTGGCGGCAGGATGACTCATTACCTCTTTCTCGCCGGAGCTCTTCCGTTCTCTAAGTGCAACTTCCTGTTTACACAGGAAGTTGAATGAAGCACTTAGAGAACGGAAGAGCTTCGGCGAGAAGGAGGTAATGTATTCATCCTGCTGCCACCGCCGCTGCTGCCACGAACACCACCAATGATTGCAGGAGGGGGAGCGCTGAGAGGAGAGCCCGAGGTGAGGGGGGTAGCATCCCCTATTGTTACACCAGTGAATAACAAGGCCACCTCTATTTATACAGTATCATTTTGGGGCCAATTGATTAACTAAAAGACTCCTAAGCTGTGTTTTATGCAAATTTTCGCATTCCGATGTTCCCATGCACACCAAGGAAGTTAATGTAAATGATTATATATATAATCAATTAAAATTCCCTTTTACATTTTCACATTTGGAATTATATACGACGTGCATGTCCATTGTGTAGAAGAAGCAACCATGTAGGCAGTTTTTTCTACAGAAAATTGGAATGCGAAAATTCACACAACGCATGTCCAATGTGATGCCTCTGACTTGCATTAGGTATGCGGCAAATGCAAATTCGCAAAAACGCAATTTGCACAGAAATTGTGTCAGGTGTGAAAGATGCCTAATAATTGTACTTTTTTTCTTTACTACAGGTTTTCAAGCCAGAGCAAGTGCTTTCTTCCTTTTTATTTTCCTGTCAGGGCTGGGAGTCACAACTGGCGGCCAATTAGAGGCCTATGTTCATTTGCTTTATCTTCTTGGTATCAAAAAATGAGCCTTTTTTCCAAATAGTTGGAAGGAAAGGAATTTCAAACAGGAAAACCAGAGCATCTAATCAGTGATGCTGAGTGCATCAGAGGCCAGTAATTGTCCATTATACAGTCTGTTATCATGCGGGCCATGAGAGAGAGACTCCGCATCCTCCATTGGCCAGAAAAGGATCAAGATGAAATGGAGCCTTTGGCAAGATAGCAGTTTTTGCCCACCGCTGATGGTCACCTGGCTTTTGTAGTAAGATTTGGTGCAGCTGCCTAGGTTTGCCTTGCGGATGATCTGGCTCTGCCATTGGCCAGCGAACCCCAGACCATAACAGTCTATTAGTAGCTCTGATAAGTGGTCACTTATGGCACATCTCAGTGGCAGGGTATTTGCCCTCTTATGGTGGCCACTAATGATCCAATATTTGTGTCCAATCTTACCAAATATGTGCAGTAGAAGGGTAATCTGAGTGAATATATTGAATACATCATTTAGGCTGTTCCTCATATTACATAGAAGTGGTAAGATTGGACAAAAAAAGATTGGATCATAAGTGGGCACCTTTGGAAACTGCACAGGCATAGTTTTATGGTAACCTGTAGGATATGGAAGCTGACATATGTATTTGCTTTTAAACAAAACCAGGTGGCTGGCAGTCCTGCTGATCTCTTTGTCTGCAGTAGTGTCTGAATCATAACACCTGAAACAAACTTGACTAAATCAGTCAGATGTCAGTCAGAAACACCTGATCGTCATGCTTGTTAAGGGTCTATTGCTAAAAGTATTAGAGGCAGAGGTTCAGCTGGACAGCCAGGCAACTGGCATTATTTAAAAATAAATAAATATGGCAACCTCCATATACCTCTCACTTCTGGTTCTCTTTAAACACATTACTGTAAATTGCTTCATCTATCCAAGAATGACTGATGGTGTTCAGTGCATATTTCTTATACAGTATAATCTCTTATAGTAAACTCTGATATAGTAACCGTCCAGGTCCTGGCCCAGCACCATTATAAGTACATACCTCCCAACTTTTTGAGATGAGAAAAAGGGACAATTAAGCCACGCCCCTGCCACACCCCTAATCACGACCCTGGCACACCCATAGTCACGCATACCATAAAGATTTCATAAGAAAAATATGTTGTTTTATCATTTAAACCACACTGGTCCTTTCTATCCTGGTGCATTTTCCTTCATATCAACATTTATATAAGAACTATATCAATTTAAAAGATGAGAATAAAGTTTAAAGGCAATTAAACACATTTTTTTCAGTAGGGAAATACATATATTTAGATAGAAAGAGGGACAAAGTCTTGAAAGAGGGACAAATAGGGAGGAAAGAGGGACAGATGAAGTGTGGTTTGAATAATGAAAATACATTGTTTACAGATGAATGCTTCATGGTATGTATGACCAGCAGTGTGTGTCAAAAAGGTGTCCTTATGTCTCATCTAAAAAAAATAGGGAAACATACTCTGGGGATGAAAAAAATGGGAGATGAATAAGGAAGAAGGGATGCAAAGCACAGAATGGGGGCATGTAATGGTGGCCTATTAAAAGATGGCACGAAATAGTAGAGCCTACAACCAGTTTTGCTCTCTCTCTCTATATATATATATATACACCGTATATTCTGGTGTATAAGACGACTGGGCGTATAAGACGACCCCTCAACTTTTCCAGGGAAAATATAGAGTTTGGGATATACTCGCCATATAAGACTACCCCTCTCCCAACGCTCACCAAATAAACATTTATCAGAGAGGTATGGAAAAATAGATCACGCTGTGCCCATAAAACACGCCTCTTACATCCGTCTGGCCCACCCTTGTATCCTATTTACCTCCTTCTCTGCCTCTCAGATGCGCCGCTTCACTACAGTCCTCAGCAGCGAGATCTGAGAGGCGGTAACAGGATAGGGTGTGTATCACCCACACCACCAAAATATTGGTAGAAGGAATATGGTGCCCAAAATAAGGTGCAATCCCCAAGACCATTGGTAAGAGACCACACCAGGTCATCCTGTCAGCAGAAGTCGGCAGAAAAAGCTGCAGGCCACCACTAAGTTTGTTCACTAGATCTATGCTGTCAGGGGTCATACATCAGCTACTGACAAAACTATCATCATTGTACCATTTGTTATCCGCACTTGAAATGGGGAGATAATGCTGTCAACTTGAACACCAGCTGCATGAGTAATCATATGAAGTGCCATTGCTTCGCTCGGAGGAGGTGCCACTTGGCACAGAATATGGTCTAGTGGCCAGAGCTTCCAGGATAGGCAATATGTTGGCTCACCATAGTACAAGTTGGAATGGGGCATTATTGGCACCTGAAGAGGTGTTGACCTACAGATGCATTGACCTGTGTGCAGCCAAAGTGGACCACCAAACGTTTATAAAGTCAGCCAGCCTTATTTAAGGTGATTTCATACCTTTTGAAATATTCATCAGATTAGCTGCAGCTTGCTGCCAAGTAGTGATGGCCCGGACGGTTCGCCGGCGAACAGGAACCGGCGAACTTCCGGGATTCGCGATCACGGAGAACCGCTAACTTTCTCGAAAGTTCGATTCGCCCCCATAGTGCATCATGAGGCTCTACATCACAGTCAGCAGGCACATTGTAGCCAATCAGGCTACACTCCCTCCTGGAGCCCCCCCACTTATAAAAGGCAGGCAGCATCAGACTCACTCGTGTGCCTGCAGTAATTAGAGAAGGGAGAGCTGCTGCTGCTGCAGAGACCTATAGGGAAAGCTTAGTTAGGCTCTTCTAGCCTTGTTAGCTTGCTCCTTGCTGATTTTTATTGCTAAAAAAGCACCCCTCAACAGCTCTTTTGAGAGCTAATCTTGTTCTTGTGATCTATATTTTTTTTGTGTGTCCCACAGACAGTTGTGTTGCATCGACAGCCTTGGTAATTCCTACTGTGCCACTGCCAGGCCCAGCACATTCAGTGACTACCTTTGTGTGTGACAGGCAGCTGCACATTTGTAATCCCAATCACTGCACCTCACCAGTTCACTGTTCGGTGCACCTACCTACCTATACCTACGTGAGTGCACGCATTGTTAATACCACCAGTCATTGCACCTGTTCACGGTCCCTTTGAGAAAGCCGGAAGTGGCCGGCGAAACATGTTAGGGCGTCTGGCGTGACACAGGCCATTGCACATGCCACCTTGCCGGAACCACCTTCAGCTGCTCTCTGCCATCCACCAACGATCACTGTGAACCACCCCAGGGTTCCGCCATCTCCAGCTCCGGCTGCTGCAAGCACTGACAGGGGACTACATTTGGAAATCCGCAGTATCTTTATTGAAGCAGTTGGGACTGTTTTTTGTTTCCTCCCCTAGCTGTGAGCTCCGACGGTGGGTCGAGGGACTTTGAGCACAAGTATTGTTCTGGAACACCGTCGCCGAGGAGGGGGGGGGGGGGGGGTATAGTATACGGTTATACACGTTGTCCATATACTTGTGAACTGTGAACTGTCCAGGTGTGGGATCTACATGCTTATCTGCTGTTACAGTCTGCCTTGCTTGCTTGCTTATAACCTTCATGTACCCCTGGATTTGAACTCTTTGCCCGGGTCATCTATTGGATCTCTTGCTTGCAACTAACACTCTGCATCTATTGCTATTACGCTGTTGCTGCAATCTGCTTATGCTGATCATCTTTGAGCAGGACATTATTTATCAGGCATATTGATCTGATTAACCATGATTTTCTTTATGGGATCCCTAACCACATTAGGTGGTTCAAGCTAGGAGTGGTGGTGTGTGGGTATGCGAGAGAGTTGTTATGTGGTGCTCCTTTGCGGGCAGTAGATGTGTGGGTTGTTTTATGATTAAATCCTCTTTTTGATGATAATTAATAAAGATTTTTGTACTTTTACAATTCACGTATTTATAGTGAGCTTATTGCACATGCCTCCCAACCCCCCATTTCCCTTGACTTTTACGCTATCACGGTCCCTGTGTGTGTGTGTGACATGTGTTAAAGGAAAATTAACTTACACATGAGACATTGTCCATTAAGTGCCAAAAACGTAGAAATCTTTATTCACTTGGCCAAGGACTTTCTAACAGCCAGCATGTAGAGTCTGCAACGAACACAGGCCCTGCACAGCAGTAGAAAGTGGCTTTCTCCTGGTGTGCAAAGTCCTTTTAAACCCTAATTAATATGATAAAATATTCCTCCTTTTAGGCAGTTCTTTCTGGTAAGTGTCCAATTAGCATCATATCGAGGTGTCTCAGTCCTCCTTTCTTGGGCGGGGTTACTTGACTTCTCTCTGTCCTCCATGAAAGTGAAAGTCAACTTTGGAGGAAGTCTTCTGAAATCAGTTCCTTGTTTCGTTTTTCAAAGTCAGACCTGCCCTCAGAATCTGGTTCAAACTGCTTCTCAAAGAGTTGTTTCTTTTGTGCCTAGTACACCATGACACTGAGGGGGAAGGGAGGTGTTCTGGAATTTCACTGCAAAGGACATAGGAAACTGTGCACAGTAAATGGTTCAAAAACATATATAACATATATTCAGTGATATTGCGATAACTCTTAGGGTAATAATAATCCTATTACTTAAAGTGTCACTCTAACACACTGGTCTGATTCTGTGCATGTGGTCCTTATAGCCACGTGAGAATATAAAGGATATACGTAAAGATTAATTATAAATCTACACAATTCTTTCCACATTTCCCTCCTGTTTATAATTAATACTGTGGGTTGTGGCTTGATTATATATGTGTATAAAAAGAATATTTACATTCACATTTCTGTGCTCATGCTTGCTTAAGCCTCGGGTATCTGCAAATGTGTCTCCACTACAGGGATTGGAGGTTCAAGCAAACACAGCCTTCTATTCCCCTTTGCTGCAAATGGGTATGCACTACAGCAAGTCAGGGCATAGAAGTGAAATGATCAAAAACAAAAATTAGGCTCTGGCCGTGAGCTGGAATGATTGCCTCACACGTTGGCCTGGCCATCCCCCTCCAGCATGCCATCATAATCTCCTCCCAGATCACCGTATGATTCTTCATCATGCTGTGCTAAGGCTGCATACATAGTAGTACTCATATGCTTATCTATCAATCTTGCAAAAAATGTTCTCAGCATTGGAAAAATACAGCAGGCTAACAGGAACAGAACCATAAGAACAGTTAGGAATGCGATACCAAAACTCTGAAAAAAATGAGGTCCAGTTTCCAAACCAGTTCTGTAACCAGTCTGTTATTGGGTTCGAAACACCCGAGTTTTGTTTCAGCTCTTCAGATAGGTCTTTTAACTGCTGAAGAGCCACTGTCACTTTTCCATCAGGGGATGTATTATCTGGAATATAGGTACAGCATTGTTCCCCAAAAAATTCACATACACCCCCTTTCTCTGCCAACAGCTTATCTAATGCAATTCTATTCTGCAATGCTGTTAATGATGTTGCTTTCAGTTGCTCTGCCAAACCTTCGATAGCATCTCTAGTATAATTAACAAATCTCTGCTGATTGTAGTAAATGTAATTAATCCAATCCACATTTTTGTTAACTGTTGGCCATAGGAAAATTGACTCAAACCCTGCAGCAATTTGGTTCCTAGCCTTGAACTCATCTGGCACCCCTCTGGGGACCCCTATCGCATCAATATATACATATGGTTCCAAACTCCCTTTTGGTGCCTCCCTTGTACTCCGGTGTAGCTTTTTATCCACCAAAATTTTGAAGGACTAATAGGGCAATATAGTTACATGTTCTATCATCCAGACAGGGACACACAACCCTTTCCATTCTGGTGGCAATGATGATTCTGCTTTGTTATGTTCACAAGTCCACCAAGTATCTTCTAATTGCCATTTTGTTCCTAGGCTCAACCCTTTATCATTGGTTATCTCCACTATTTCTCCACAATACTTAATCATTGGATGGTTACTAGGGGCAGACCTATTATAGCACGTAAGATTGCTGGCTGTAGCAAATGCACGCTTTGGCGTGCCTGGTACCTTCATACAGGCTCTCTCTGTGGTACAGTTCCGTGGTTGATTCACACTTATCATACTTTGTATCATACATTCTAATTCAGACCCACTCGCCACTACTGGTACCAGAGCAATCTGCGGTCTAGCCGCTGCACACACAATACAGTCAGACAGGGTCGGACTGGGACCCTAGGGGCCCACCAGAGAAATTTCAACCTGGGGCCCACACATCCCATGATCGCGTTGAAAAAGGGGCGTGACCATGTACCAGAAGGTGGGCGTGGCCGTGAGGTATCATGGACAGGGCCAAATGTACATAGCAGCATTGTAATTGAGACACCGCTGCCCAGCAAATCTTTGCATAGTATTTATATAAAGTAATATAAAGTAATGTCCTAGTTACCATACATATGAAATTGATTACATTGTGAGCTCCTCTGAGGACAGTCAGTGACATGACTATGTACTCTGTAAAGTGCTGAAGAAGATCTGAGTTCTATATAAATGCATAATAATAATATGGTAGGACATTAGACTGACTATGGTAGGATTAGAGTGTGAGCTCCTCTGAGGACAGTCAGTGACATGACTATGTTATCTGTAATGTGCTGCAGGAGATATCAGTGCTGTATAAATACATAATAATATGGTAGGACATTAGACTATGACTATGGTAGAATTAGATTGTGAGCTCCTCTGAGGACAGCCAGTGACATGACTATGTACTCTGTAATGTGCTGCAGAAGATGTCAGTGCTATATAAATACATAATAATAATATGGTAGGACATTAGACTATGACTATGGTAGGATTAGATTGTGAGCTCCTCTGAGGACAGTCAGTGACATGACTATGTACTCTGTAATGTGCTGCAGGAGATGTCAGTGCTATATAAATACATAATAATAATATGGTAGGACATTAGACTATGACTATGGTAGGATTAGATTGTGAGCTCCTCTGAGGACAGTCAGTGACATGACTATGTACTCTGTAATGTGCTGCAGGAGATGTCAGTGCTATATAAATACATAATAATAATATGGGAGGACATTAGACTATGACTATGGTAGGATTAGATTGTGAGTTTCTCTGAGGACAGTCAGTGACATGACTATGTACTCTGTAATGTGCTGCAGAAGATGTCAGTGCTATATAAATACATAATAATAATATGGTAGGACATTAGACTATGACTATGGTAGGATTAGAGTGAGTTCCTCTGAGGACAGTCAGTGACATGACTAGGTACTCTGTACAGTGCTGCAGAAGATATAAATGCATCATACAAATATAGCACACTAGGCAAGATATGGTTGTAATCATTTGATTGTGAGCAATGGCAATTAATGTCAAGTGTCTCCAAGTAGTAAGAAATGCAGCAATCCTGAGGAGTCTAGTGGACCTCCTCCCTCCAATATACATTTCCCTGGCATCAAGTGGACCCTTATCTCCCTTGTACAATTCCCTGGAGTCTAGGGGTCCACCCTCCCTTATGCAGTTCCCTGAATTCTAGTGGCCCAACTTCCCCATACAGTTCCCTGAATTCTAGTGGCCCAACTTCCCCATACAGTTCCCTGAAGTCTAGTGGATCTTCCTTTCCTATACAGTTTACTAGTGTGTAGTGGACCTCCTCCTTGCCCTATAAAAGTTTCCTGGCATCTTGTGCACCCTCCCCTATACAGTTCCCTATAATCTAGTGGTCCTTCTGCCTCTATACAGTTCACTGGTGTCTAGTTGTCCCCTCTTTCCCCTATACAGTTCCCTGGTGTCTAGTGGTCCTTAATTCCACAGCCTGTCATCAGGGGGAGAAGAGGAGTTATACTTACCTGGGGCTTATTCCAGTCCCTTTGGTCCATCAACTCCTCAGTGTCCATCTGGTCCATTCTGTTCTGCCGCTGTCAGCCCTAGTAAAGTCCACAACTCAGCTCAGTCGGGACTATTGCGCATGCGTTGCCCCAGAGTCTCCTCAATCGTGCTCCCATAGTCAAGAGTATTCTGCGCCTGCACAGCTACAAGCCTTAAATCGGAACTGTAATAAAAAAACAAAGTGTTTTACTTACCTGTTGCTTCTGCCAGCCCCTTGCAGCCTTCCTGTCCCGCGTTGGTCCTCCACATTCCTCCGTTCTCCCGCCGCTAGCTACTTTTGGTACTGTGGACTTGTAAGTCTATGGCAAGCCACCCGTTTCTTTCCTGCCTGCAAAAGTGTCCTGCACTATTGCAGAATAAGATACGTGTGGCCCGGGGCATGCAGGAGCAGTTGTCAAGTCGACCGAGCTGAAAGTAACTTGGGGCGGGAGAAAGGAGGATCAAGGAGGACCGGCATCGGACAGGAAGGCTACAAGGGGATTGCAGAAGCACCAGACAAGTCAAACTTTTTTTTTTTCAGTTTTGCTTTAACTGCACAGACACAGAACGTTCCTGGAAATGAAGCATGATTGAGGAGGCATGTGGACAGTGCTGTGCGTGTGCAGTAGTCCACTACTACTGGGCTGATAATGGCAGAATGGAGGGTAAAGTAAAATCACTGAGGGAGCTGACAGACTAAAGGAGGCTTAAAGAGAACCCGAGGTGGGATTTAATTATGTTAGTGGAGCACAGAGGCTGGTTGTGCACACTAACACCAGCCTCTGTTGCCCCATGGTGTGCCTCCAGGACCCCCCTGCGCGCCGCTATACCCCACGCAGTGCTAGCGACACACAGCATGTCGCCAGCACAATGTTTACCTATGCCTGTCTGTTAGCGCCGCTCCCCGCATCGGCACTACCCGCCCGCGTCCCTTCCCTCCCGCTGATTGGAGGGAAGTGACGCGGGCGGGTAGCGCCGATACGGAGGAGGCGGGGGAGCGGCGCTAACAGAAGGCATAGGTAAACATTGTGCTGGCGACACGTTGTGTGTCGCCAGGGTATAGCGGCGCGCAGGGGGGTCCTGGAGGGACACCATGGGGCAACAGAGGCTGGTGTTAGTGTGCACAACCAGCCTCTGTGCCCCACTAACATAATTAAATCCCACCTCGGGTTCTCTTTAAGAAGTATAAATCCTGTTACAACCTCTCCCCCCCTCCCTTCTCATCCCATGGGTCTGGCATGTCAGCAGCACTGTGGCGTAGTGGTAAGTACTCTCGCCTTGCAGCACTGCGTCCCCAGTTTGAATCCCCGCCAGGGCACTATCTGCATGGAGCCTTTATGTTCCCGTGTCTGCGTGGGTTTCATCCGAGCATTACGGTTTCCTCCCACATCCCCAAAACATACAGATAAGTTAATTGGCTTAAATCAGTTTTCATTTTTGTAAAATGAAATCAATACGACATGACATGGACTCCTCATACATAATATTTGTGAGTCTCTCAGTTATACTCTGAGCTGTGATGCCTGAACATAATGGAGGAGATGGGGATTCTGAAGTCCATATCCTGACTCACATGGCCCTGATGCAGGTGTAATGTAAAGCATTTTGGAACTGGACGGCATTGGTGTTTGTAGCCTGCACTATAACAATGCAGAAGTTGGCATCTCTTATCCGGTCCCTGGCCACCTCCACAGACAGAGCCCCTAATTCCCATTCTGTTCCACAACAATTTGACAGGTCAATGGCTACCTGGCATCAGCAAGGAGGGAACGAAGCTTTTGCTGTATCATGCCCTGATACGGTGCACATCAGTGACACTCACAATACTTTATTCATTGTCTGCAGGAATCCTGGTCACAAAACCTTGGACCAACTGACAGGACTCCCACAGTTCCCAGCCCTACCTGACCCCATTATCTGGCTTGTTGTTCCCTTAAAGCACCATCTACACGATATGATTATTTGTGCGATTCGATTACGATTCTATTTACGATCCAATTAAATCCGACATGTCTGATCAGGATTCAATTTGATTCAATTCGATTTGCCATTGCAAAACAATGGCAAATCGAATTGAATCGAATCCCGATCGGACATGTTGGATTTAAATCGGATCGTAAATAGAATCGTGATTGATCGAACCGGACAAAGAATCGTATCGTGTAGATGGGGCTTAACCCCCTTGGCGGTATGAAACATTCCGCCAGGGGGAAGCGCAGCAATTTTTTTTTGTTTTGTTTAAATCATGTAGCGAGCCCAGGGCTCGCTACATGATAGCCGCTGCTCAGCGGCATCCCCCCACCCTCTTCGATCGCCTTCGGCGATCTCCGATCAGGAAATCCCGTTCAAAGAACGGGATTCCCTGGAGGGCCTCCCCCCCGATAGCGGCGATCGGGCGCGGGGCGGCGGCAATCGGGGTGCTGGCGCAGCTAGCAAAGTGCTAGCTGCGTCCAGCAAAAAAAAAAAATTATGTAAACCGGCCCAGCAGGGCCTGAGCGGCACCCTCCAGCGGCTTACCCCGTGTCACACACGGGGTTACCGCTAAGGAGGTTAAGTGTGCAGAATTAACCATCTGAAGCCCACTTTCCCTATATCAGCTGTACTCTGTAATCCTCCCAGCACCTCAGTGCTCAAACTACCTTGTGGCAGGCTACAGTATGAGCCTTGCCTGGGTTACAGAGGAGGCAGAAGTTCTGCAGCGTTTAGGAATACAGATATGAAGGGCTACATGTGACTAAGCAGAGTCAGATATCATGCTGCTGGGTGCTGGATGGGCTGCCTGTGTGGATGCAAATCAGGGTGATATGTCAGCAAAGGTCACAGAGTAGATAAACGTGCAGCTGCCAGAGCCAAGGTGACTGAAGACAGTACAGAACACATATAGCCTGCTGAGCATCTTGTGGGGAGGGTGATCAGGGATATAGATGCCAGGGAATTCACAACAGCCCAGTCTCTCACCTGCCTCTCTTCCCCATGCTGCAGCCACACTCAGGGAACACTGTATGCAGTGGCGTAGCTACAAACCTCTGGGCCCCGATGCGGAATCTGGATGTGGCCCCCCCCCCACGGCAACAACAGCCCCCCTCCCCCGGCAACACCCGACGCACACACATATCCAAATCCCTATAGCCAGCTATAGGTCCCCCCAGTATAAGTAGCCAGGCATAGGTAAGCCAGTATAGTTGCCCCCGGTATAGGTTAGCCAGGTAGGTGCCTCCAGCATAAGTAGCCAGTATAGTTGCCCCCAGTATAGGTTAGATAGGCAGGCGCCGCCGGTATAGGTTAGATAGATAGGTGCCCCCAGTACAGGTTAGCTAGGTGGGTGCCTCTAATATAGGTAGCCAGAATAGTTGTCCCCAGCATAGGTTAGATAGGTAGGTGCCCCCAGTATAGGTTAGTTAGGTAGGTGCCTCCAATATAGGTAGCCAGTATAGTTGCCACCAGTATAGGCTAGCTAGGTGCCCCGAATACAGGTTAGACAAGTAAGTGCCCCCAGGTTAGATAGGTAGGTGCCCCCCAGTATAGGTTAGATGAGGTAGGTGCCCCCCAGTATAGGTTAGGTAGCTGCCCCCCAGGATAGATTAGGTAGCTTTCCCCCAGGATAGGTTAGATTAGGTAGCTGCCCCCAGGATAGGTTAGATTAGGTAGCTGCCCCCAGGATAGGTTAGAGTAGGTAGCTGCCCCCCAGGATAGGTTAGAGTAGGTAGCTGCCCCCCATTATAGATTAGGTAGCTGCCCCCCAGGATAGGTTAGATTAGCTAGCTGCCCCCCAGGATAGGTTAGAATAGGTAGCTGCCCCCCCCCCCAGATAGGTTAGGTGGGTAGCTGCCCCCCAGGATAGGTTAGGTGGGTAGCTGCCCCCCAGGATAGGTTAGGTAGGTAGCTGCCCCCCCAGGATAGGTTAGGTAGGTAGCTGCCCCCCCAGGATAGGTTAGGTACGTAGCTACCCCCCAGGATAGATTAGGTAGCTGCCCCCCAGGATAGGTTAGATTAGGTAGCTGCCCCCCCAGGATAGGTAGGTAGCTGCCCCCCAGGATTAGGTAGGTAGGTCCCCCCCCCCCATAATGAAGGGGGGAGCCGCAGCTGCGGGGAGAGCAGCCTGACCTCTCCCTCCCTTCCTCTCCCCGGCCCCCCCCCCCCCCCTTCAAATGCAGAGTGCGCGGCGCACGGAAGCGCTGTAGTAGGTAGGGATGCTCATTCGGATTCCACGGAAATGCAATTTCCGAAATTCCGATCGGAAATTGCATTTCCGCATCGGAATGCGGAAATCGGTAATGCAAGTGCGTTAGGCGGATTTCCGCCGGAAATTGCGGAAATTTCCGCCGGAAATTGCGGAAATTCTGCCCGACTTTAACATTGATTTTCTCAAAAACTATAAGGTCTTTTTGAAAACTTTTTTTTGCATCTTGTTCAGGAGATTCTGCTTAATAAACCCTGAAAAATTGGTGTTTCTAGGACTTATGGGGGCTTTGCTATTAACCGCTAAAGTCGGCGGATTTTTACTTTTTACGGTAATGTAAAATGCAGAAAATCCGCATCTGCCTATTTTCTGCATTTACATTACAGTAAAAATCCGCCGACTTTAGCGGTTAATAGCAAAGCCCCCATAAGTCCTAGAAACACCAAATTTTCAGGGTTTATTAACTACTTCCCGACCGCCGTATAGACAAATGGCGGCCGGGAAGCTGACGCCGCAAGGACCGCCGTATAGACAAAATGCGGCGGTCCTTGTATGGGCGTGGGCGGAGCGATCGCGTCATCCGTGACGCGATCCTCCGCCGGGAGTCGGAAGCCTGGCATTTTGCCTCTGCTCGCCGGCCACTTAGCAGAGCCGGCGAGCGGAGGAATCCGTAACAATGGCCAATCAGAATGTATAAGGCACTTTGTTAAGTAAACAAAGTGCCTTATACGTGCTTCCTCCTCGCCTCGTGGTCTCATTGTTGCAGAGACCACTAGCGAGGAGGAAGCACTTTGTGAGTATACAGCACACACGTTTTTTTTTGCCTACAGCCCCCCTGATCTCCCACCCCAGGCCTCATACCCCCCCTGATCACCCCAGCAGACCCCTGCCAGCACCCTTGCACCCCTTTAAAAACCCCAACCCCCCCACCTATCACTAACTTTAAACGCTATCCCCTGCGTTAGGTCCCTAACTGCCTCCTAGTCACCCCTGATCCCCCCCCCCTACCTTTAGATCACCCCCAGACTCCATCCCAGACTACCCCCCTGTATACTGTATACATCTGTATACAGCTACCTTACCCTCTGATCCCCCTCTGATCCCCCTCTGATCACCTGTCTATCACCTGTCCATCACCCCTTGGCACCCCCACCCATCAGAGCAGACCCTAACTGCCCCGCGGGGGTAACCGATCACCTGCCCAGGCCCTCGATTGCCCTCATACCCCCCTTCTGATTACATCCCCTGCTCTTTGTTTACATCTGTCCTCCCCAGCAATCACTAACTGATCTGCGATCAGTAACCCCCTGTGTCTGCCTCTCATCAGATCAGGACTCAGTTTGCCCCGTGCAGGCTCCTGATCAACCCCCCACTCCCTCAAATCGCCCTCAGACCCCCCCCCCTAATCACCGTCCAAGTGCATTGTTTTTGACTGTGCTGCGCTTGTATTCGATTGTGCTGCGCTTGTATTTGATTGGGCTGCGATTGTATTTGATTGTCCCGTGATCTGCTTCGATTGTCCCGTGATTGTTTGATTGCCTGAGACCCCACTTCCCACCACACCCTCCCCCCCCCCCCCCCACCACACCCAACCCCACCCTCCCCCCACCACCTCCAACCACCACCTTCCGAGTGCATCAGATTTGCTTGTGCTGTGATTGGAGTCGATTGTGCTGTAATTGTATTTGATTGTCCCGTGATCGGCTTCGATTGCCCCGTGATTGTTTGATTGCCTGAGACCCCACTTCCCGCCACACCCAATCCCACCCTCCCCCCATCACCTTCCGAGTGCATCAGATTTGATTGGGCTGTGATTGGAGTCGATTGTGCTGTAATTGTATTTGATTGTCCCGTGATCGGCTTCGATTGCCCCGTGATTGTTTGATTGCCTGAGACCCCACTTCCCGCCACACCCAATCCCACCCTCCCCCCATCACCTTCCGAGTGCATCAGATCTGCTTGTGCTGTGATTGGAGTCGATTGTGCTGTAATTGGATTTGATTGTCCCGTGATTGTTTGATTGCCTCTGAGACCCCACTTCCCACCAACCCCAATACCTCTCAAATACTCCCTTTTTGCTAGGTAGGTGCTCTTTTTTTCTGGGTAGTCTCGGAGGAAAACCCCATAAATTTAGCAATCCAAAATGGCAAGAAGGGGGCTTTCCGATGACGAGGTATACAGGTATATGGACCAGTCGGATGAGTTCTTTTGGGAAGAATCATCCGTCGAATCTTCCGGGTCCAATTTTGAACCTGTAGAAAGCAGTGGTTCCCTGACCGATACTGATGACGAGGCTATGGTCCCGGCTACAGCCAGGCGTACCAGACCCCAAGTCGTTAGACCGCAGGTGGCGCAGGATCCGCCTCAAGGGCAGCAGGGTGGTGCTAGCGCTGTTGATAGTTTTCTTGGTGAGGCAGGCACCAGCAGCGCAGCATCTCCTGGACTTAGTGCCAGTGCTTCCGTAGACCCTGACGAAGTGGTGAGCGTCAGCATGGAAGTGGAAACTGGTACGGTGGCAAGTGCAGTAGTACCCCCGTCGCAGCCACCAAGAAGAAGACGGGCCCGTAGTACCCATAGACTCCCAGAGGTGCTGGCACAACCAGATTGGCAATCCCCTGATTCCGCCGCACCCGTAGTGCCCCCTTTCACCGCCCAGTCTGGAGTCCAGGTGGCGACAGCTCATCTAGGAACGGCCCTAGACTTTTTGCAGCTGTTCATCACCCAGGTTCTCCTGGACTTAATTGTGGTTGAGACCAATCGTAAAGCCACACAATTCATCACCGAGCACCCGGAGAGCATGTATGCCCAGCCTTTCGGGTGGAAACCAGTCCAAGTTTCCGACATTAAAATCTTTTTGGCCCTTATCCTTCACTTGGGACTAATGAAACAAAATGTATTGCGGTCGTATTGGTCTACGAACCCAGTACATCATGTTCCCTTGTACCCTGCTGCCATGTCCAGGACACGATTTGAGTCCATCCTGCGCTTCCTGCACTTCAACGACGACGAAACCTGTCTTGAAAGGGGAGACCCTGCTTATGACCGGCTCCACAAAATTCGGCCCCTCATAGACCACCTGTCCTCAACATTTGCAGATGCTTATATCCCTGAACAGAACATCTGCGTAGACGAGTCCCTCTTACGCTTTACCGGGCGCCTTGGCATCAAACAGTACATCCCAAGCAAGCGCGCCCGGTATGGGGTGAAACTGTATAAGCTCTGTGAAAGGGCCACAGGCTATACATGTCGTTTTAGGGTCTATGAGGGAAAAGACTCAAAATTGGAGCCGGTCGGATGCCCTGACTACCTGGGGAGCAGTGGAAAGGTTGTGTGGGACTTGGTGTCACCCTTGTTCCGGAAGGGGTACCATCTTTTTGTGGACAATTATTACACAAGTGTGGCCCTCTTTCAGCACTTAAAGTTAGAAGGAATCCGATGCTGTGGCACTGCGCGGCCTAGTCGCCAGGGCTTCCCCCAACGGCTCGTTACCACCAGACTTCAACGGGGGCAGAGGGCCGCCTTGCGTACTGAAGACCTGCTCGCGGTGAAATGGAAGGACAAGAGGGACGTTTACTTTCTGTCCACCATTCACACAGACACGACTGTCCAAATTCAACGGGCAACTAAGGTCATTGAAAAGCCCCTTGTCGTCCACGAATATAATGTCAACATGGGAGGGGTGGACTTCAATGACCAGAGGTTAGCGCCCTATTTAGTTACCCGGAAAACAAGACGCTGGTATAAGAAAGTGTCTTTTTATCTGATTCAATTGGCAGTTTACAACAGCTTTGTTCTCTACAGTAAGGCTGGGAGAACTGGATCTTTCCTCCAATTTCAGGAACAGATCATTCTGGACATCCTGTATCCAGGAGGTGCCAGGCCCCCCCCCCCAGATGCAACTAGCCGACTGCATGGTAGGCATTACGCCTATCAGATTCCGTGTGCCCCAGGTCAACGCATCCGAAGAAAACGTTGTCGTGTCTGCAGCAGGACTGGAAGAAGGAATGACACCAGTTTTTATTGTCCCCGCTGTCCTGACCAGCCTGGCCTATGCGTAGGGCCGTGTTTTGAGAGGTACCACGAGCAGGTACACTATTAGAACCTAGGGAACTCCAGACACAGGAGTAGGCACACACTCAGTGGTCTTTTGCACATTGTCGCAGGGAGAGGAGAGGTAAGCTTGAAGACCAAACGGGTAAGCATAAAAGTGGGAAGAAGGATCGGTTTCCATGCTTGATATTGCTGATCTGTCCTGGATTGGCGATATAAGACGGCATGTTTGAATTTCCCTTGAGTGTGGACACCCCCGGTTTATATGTGATTTGGGCCGATGATGATGCTTTAATGCCACACAGAGTCATCTCTATTGGCAGGCATATTGCTGTATCCTACAGGCATAATGCTGTATACTAAAGTTCTGAGGCCCAGTCACATAAGTTGGTGGCTCACCCTGAGTGCAGGGTGGCACGGGGTGTCTCTCTCCTGAGGTTATCACTGCCATTGATGTGGAGGAAGATCTGCCATTGATGGGGAGCAAGGTATGTTTGCCGTTCATTTTTCCTTTCAGCCCAGAGTGCATTACTTGTATACCCAATATAAGGAGTATAGCAGAAACTCCTAATACTGGCCATACATGTAATGATTGCAGAGACCCTAAAATGCCAGGACAGACTCCACAAATGACCCCATTTTGGAAAGAGGACACCCTAAAGTATTATGTGAGGTGCACAGTGAGTTCATAAAAGATTTTAATTTTTGTCACAAGTTAGCAGAATTTTTTTTTTTATTTTTTTTTAACAAAGTGTCATTTTCCGTTAACTTGTGACAAAAAATAAAATTTTCAATGACCTCACCATTACCCTCATGGAATACCTTGTTGTGTATTCTTTCCAAAATGGGGTCATTTGTGGGGTTTGTTAACTGTCCTGGCAAGTGGGCGGGGTGCTAAATTGTGAGCACCCCTGTAAAGCCTAAAGGTACTCATTGGACTCTGGGCCCCTTAGAGCAGTTAGGGTGCAAAAAAGTGCCACACGTGGTATTGCCGTACTCGGGAGAAGTAGTACAATGTGTTTTGGGGTGTATTTTTACACATACCCATGCTGGGTGGGAGAAATACCTCTGTAAATGACAATCTTTTGATTTTTTTACGCACAATTGTCCATTTACAGAGGTATTTCTCCCACCCAGCATGGGTATGTGTAAAAATACACCCCAAAACACATTGTACTACTTCTCCCGAGTACGGCGATACCACATGTGTGGCACTTTTTTGCACCCTAACTGCGCTAAAGGGCCCAAAGTCCAATGAGCACCTTTAGGATTTCACAGGTCATTTTGCGGAATTTGATTTCCAGACTCCTCCTCACGGCTTAGGGCCCCTAAAATGCCAGGGCAGTATAGGAACCCCACAAATGACCCCATTTTAGAAAGAAGACACCCCAAGGTATTCCGTTAGGAGTATGGTGAGTTCATAGAAGATTTTATTTTTTGTCGAAAGTTAGCGGAAAATAGATTTTTAATGTTTTTTTCACAAAGTGTCATTTTCCACTAACTTGTGACAAAAAAAAAAATCTTCTATGAACTCACCATACTCCTAACGGAATACCTTGGGGTGTCTTCTTTCTAAAATGGGGTCATTTGTGGGGTTCCTATACTGCCCTGGCATTTTAGGGGCCCTAAACCGTGAGGAGTAGTCTGGAAATCAAATTCCGCAAAATGACCTGTGAAAGCCTAAAGGTGCTCATTGGACTTTGGGCCCTTTAGCGCAGTTAGGGTGCAAAAAAGTGCCACACATGTGGTATCGCCGTACTCGGGAGAAGTAGTACAATGTGTTTTGGGGTGAATTTTTACACATACCCATGCTGGGTGGGAGAAATATCTCTGTAAATGGACAATTGTGTGTAAAAAAATCAAAAGATTGTCATTTACAGAGGTATTTCTCCCACCCAGCATGGGTATGTGTAAAAATACACCCCAAAACACATTGTACTACTTCTCCCGAGTACGGCGATACCACATGTGTGGCACTTTTTTGCACCCTAACTGCGCTAAAGGGCCCAAAGTCCAATGAGCACCTTTAGGATTTCACAGGTCATTTTGCGGAATTTGATTTCCAGACTCCTCCTCACGGCTTAGGGCCCCTAAAATGCCAGGGCAGTATAGGAACCCCACAAATGACCCCATTTTAGAAAGAAGACACCCCAAGGTATTCCGTTAGGAGTATGGTGAGTTCATAGAAGATTTTATTTTTTGTCGAAAGTTAGCGGAAAATAGATTTTTAATGTTTTTTTCACAAAGTGTCATTTTCCACTAACTTGTGACAAAAAAAAAAATCTTCTATGAACTCACCATACTCCTAACGGAATACCTTGGGGTGTCTTCTTTCTAAAATGGGGTCATTTGTGGGGTTCCTATACTGCCCTGGCATTTTAGGGGCCCTAAACCGTGAGGAGTAGTCTGGAAATCAAATTCCGCAAAATGACCTGTGAAAGCCTAAAGGTGCTCATTGGACTTTGGGCCCTTTAGCGCAGTTAGGGTGCAAAAAAGTGCCACACATGTGGTATCGCCGTACTCGGGAGAAGTAGTACAATGTGTTTTGGGGTGAATTTTTACACATACCCATGCTGGGTGGGAGAAATATCTCTGTAAATGGACAATTGTGTGTAAAAAAATCAAAAGATTGTCATTTACAGAGGTATTTCTCCCACCCAGCATGGGTATGTGTAAAAATACACCCCAAAACACATTGTACTACTTCTCCCGAGTACGGCGATACCACATGTGTGGCACTTTTTTGCACCCTAACTGCGCTAAAGGGCCCAAAGTCCAATGAGCACCTTTAGGATTTCACAGGTCATTTTGCGGAATTTGATTTCCAGACTCCTCCTCACGGCTTAGGGCCCCTAAAATGCCAGGGCAGTATAGGAACCCCACAAATGACCCCATTTTAGAAAGAAGACACCCCAAGGTATTCCGTTAGGAGTATGGTGAGTTCATAGAAGATTTTATTTTTTGTCGAAAGTTAGCGGAAAATAGATTTTTAATGTTTTTTTCACAAAGTGTCATTTTCCACTAACTTGTGACAAAAAATAAAATCTTCTATGAACTCACCATACTCCTAACGGAATACCTTGGGGTGTCTTCTTTCTAAAATGGGGTCATTTGTGGGGTTCCTATACTGCCCTGGCATTTTAGGGGCCCTAAACCGTGAGGAGTAGTCTGGAAATCAAATTCCGCAAAATGACCTGTGAAATCCTAAAGGTACTCATTGGACTTTGGGCCCCTTAGCGTACTTGGGGTGCAAAAAAGTGCCACACATGTGGTACCGCCGTACTCGGGAGAAGTAGTATAATGTGTTTTGGGGTGTATTTTTACACATACCCATGCTGGGTGGGAGAAATAACTCTGTAAATGGACAATTGTGTGTAAAAAAAATCAAAACATTGTCATTTACAGAGATATTTCTCCCACCCAGCATGGGTATGTGTAAAAATACACCCCAAAACACATTATACTACTTCTCCTGAGTACGGCAATACCACATGTGTGGCACTTTTTTGCAGCCTAACTGCGCTAAGGGGCCCAAAGTCCAATGAGCACCTTTAGGCTTTACAGGGGTGCTTACAATTTAGCACCCCCCAAAATGTCAGGACAGTAAACACACCCCACAAATGACCCCATTTTGGAAAGTAGACCCTTCAAGGTATTCAGAGAGGGGCATGGTGAGTCCGTGGCAGATTTCATTTTTTTTTGTCGCAAGTTAGAAGAAATGGAAACTTTTTTTTTTTTTTTTTTTTGTCACAAAGTGTCATTTTCCGCTTACTTGTGACAAAAAATAATATCTTCTATGAACTCACTATGCCTCTCAGTGAATACTTTGGGATGTCTTCTTTCCAAAATGGGGTCATTTGGGGGGTATTTATACTATCCTGGAATTCTAGCCCCTCATGAAACATGACAGGGGGTCAGAAAAGTCATAGATGCTTGAAAATGGGAAAATTCACTTTTGGCACCATAGTTTGTAAACGCTATAACTTTTACCCAAACCAATAAATATACGCTGAATGGGTTTTTTTTTATCAAAAACATGTTTGTCCACATTTTTCGCGCTGCATGTATACAGAAATTTTACTTTATTTGAAAACTGTCAGCACAGAAAGTTAAAAAAATCATTTTTTTGCCAAAATTCATGTCTTTTTTGCTGAATATAATAAAAAGTAAAAATCGCAGGAGCAATCAAATCGCACCAAAAGAAAGCTTTATTAGTGACAAGAAAAGGAGCCAAAATTCATTTAGGTGGTAGGTTGTATGAGCGAGCAATAAACCGTGAAAGCTGCAGTGGTCTGAATGGAAAAAAAGTGGCCGGTCCTTAAGGGGTAGAAAGCCCTAGGTCCTCAAGTGGTTAAGCAGAATCTCCTGAACAAGATGCAAAAAAAAGTTTTCAAAAAGACCTTATAGTTTTTGAGAAAATCAATGTTAAAGTCGGGCGGAATTTCCGCGATTTCCGGCGGAAATTCCGCATTGGAATGCGGAAATTGGTAGCGGAAAGCGGAATCGGTATTTGGCAATGGCGGAATGCGGATTTACCGTAGAATCGGAAATTGGCATTTCCGACCATCCCTAGTAGTAGGCAGAACTCACCTCCGTCCCTGCTCCGCTGGTCTCCTCCCGCTCTGAATAGATGTTGTTACACACTGCTTCCTGTTTAGCCGGAAGCAGTGTGTAACAACATCTATACAGCGAGAGGAGATCAGCGGCGCTTGGAACGCAGGGACGGAGGTGAGTTTCAGCCTACAGCGCTTCCGTGCGCGTCACTCTGCATCTGAAGGGGGGGGCCCGGGGAGAGGAAGGGAGGGAGAGGTCGGGCTGCTCTCCCCGCAGCTGCGGCTCCCCCCTTCCCAATAGCGTGCACGGCGCACGGGCCGCACTCAGTCCTGGCCGCACTATAAAAAGACATGGGCCCCCCCGGGCCCCTCCCCCGCCTCTTCAGGAGCCGGGCCGCTGCGACCTCTATTGCTACGCCCCTGACTGTATGGTGTATGTGTTTGCTGAGGCCTTCTGACCATCAGCCCCAGCAGCTCCATAAGGCTCCCGTAGCACAGGACAGAGCAGGGGGCGGGGTTAGAGCAGTTAGTGCCAAGTTCACTACTGCAGGGGGAAACTAGAAACCTCAATAACATATAACAGGGAGAGTGACAGTCAGGGTGGAAGGCAGGATCTCTGCCCCTGTTTAAATGGCTTCAGTAGCGATGGCAATTTAATTCTGATGGTCTGGGGAAGAAGCTGCTGCAGCTCATCATTCTCCCACCCCTGTTTTCAGTGGCACTGGCCCCTACCTCTTCCTGAGTGGCACTTCACTCCTTTTACTGGCTGGCCGATGTGTATTTCTTCTTCACGCTGGGCTGGAGCCTTTGAACCTTGCCGCCCCAGCCCAGCATCACAGGGGGGGCGGAGCTACATGACACACACAGCCCAGCCTGAGCCTGCAGCAGCCTCTCAGCATGAATGATTCATACGCTGAGAGGAGAAACTTTATGCTGCAGGCTGGGATTTGTTCACCCCAGGAGTGGAGGCGGGGCCCACTGGAGATGTGGAGGCGGGGACTACCGAGCAAATCCTCGGTACTTCGGTGGGTCAGTCCGAGGCTGCAGTCAGACACATTCATTTAGTTTGCAGCAAAAGTTGCCAAAGTAATCCAAAAAAATAAAAATTACACCGGTCGCTAGAGCCTTATTACTAGTCACGTTCATCTTGTAAATACTGTCCAATGGGGATGGGTCAGTAGTCTCTTTGTCTATCCTGTCGTTGCTGTTCAATGGAGGTCGTTCAGTCATTGTCATTGTCATTCCAGGGCTCTTCTTCTTCTTCTTCCCTTAAAAATGCTATGGTTTTAACCCAACTTCTCCTATGTAGCCTTTTTAGGTATCTGTTCCCCCTTTTTTTATCTCCTTTTCACCATGGTTCAAGATAAAGAACTACACCTGTGCCTTAGGAAGAATCTTCTAATATCTTCCCACAGCCTTTGAGATCGTGGTCGCACTGAGGCTCAAGCAAATGTTCCCGTCGCCTCAGGATCTCAAATTTCCGCCCCTCTTTTCCCCGTGGTGCTAACTATCAAGAACAGATTGGATCTGGCTACTGTTTTAAAAGGAAATGACCGCTAAGCGTTTTTCTTGAGCAAGATGCAAACAACATTTCTTTTATTTCAAAACCACCGAAACTTCATGTGAGTGTTCGTAGCAAGCTGTGGCACTTTGCCAGCCGCGTGTGCTGCCCGATCGCCGCCGCTCTGCGGCGATCCGCCGCGAGCAGCGGCGAAAGAGGGTCCCCCCAGCCGCCTGAGCCCTGCGCAGCCGGAACAAATAGTTCCGGCCAGCGCTAAGGGCTGGATCGGAGGCGGCTGACGTCAGAACGTCGGCTGACGTCCATGACGTCACTTCGCTCGTCGCCATGGCGACAGGAGAAGCCAAACACGGAAGGCTGCTCATTGCGGCCTTCCGTGTTACTTTTGGCCGCCGGAGGCGATCAGAAGAACGCCTCTGGAGCGCCATCTAGTGGGCTTTCATGCAGCCAACTTTCAGTTGGCTGCATGAAATAGTTTTTTTTTTATTTAAAAAAAACCCTCATGCAGCCGCCCTGGCGATCTTAATAGAACGCCAGGGTGGTTAATCTGAACTCGGAAGGCCCATGTGCGCCCTCTTACAATGGCTCAAATGTTCCCATGTAGTTTTATTTTAGCCACAATATCCCTCCTGTTGACACATGTAAGACTCATGTGTCATTACCACAAATCAATTGAACAGAATCAGTCAAAGGAAGGTTAGTAGGTCAGCAGTGTACAGAGCGACCTGTAGGTAAAGTCTTAGACTGCAAGTCAGCAGAGGGAGCTGTAGTTGTAGACGTCACGTCAGGACTGCCAAGTCGTTGCCATGGGAGATGAGGGGACTGGGAAATTGCACACATGTGAATGGCCAGCGGTGTGGGAGCCCGGAGAACATCCATGGTCTGTGGGACGGGTGGGCTCCTCAGGTGCTGACACCAAACCCTGCGGACGCCATTAAGCCGCAAACGTATGCATGATGGGAAAGCATACAGACTGTTAGTAAAAACAGTGGGGGATGAATCCCACATAACAGGCTGGCGTAGGGTAAGTGATAAAACACACAGCTTGAGCAAAGACGCAGAAAGAAGCTTCTCTATTCTACGATGTTCTTCAGCTCACTACTGTAAGACCAGCTTAGTTGTTGGTGACGTATTCCCTCCTGTGCACATAGAACTGATCCACAAAGATTTGCTAATTGCTCTGCGGAAAAGTCACCGCGCAGATGCGGACAGGGAAAAAACATCCTCTGGTCAGTAAACAACAAAGAAAACAAAGGTACAGGGGGCCAGGGTGGTGCAGCTGTGGACAAGAAGACGTAAATGCCCAAGCAAGCTGGCTGTGCAGCATAGGCGGGGTGGGGGGGGGGGGGGTTGGATGGATGGAGCTGGTGGGATTGGGCTGGTGGGGGTTGGGGTGGGGCTGGTGGGGGTTGGGGTGGGGCTGGTGGGGGTTGGGGTGGGGCTGGTGGGGGTGGGGTGGGGCTGGTGGCGGGCTCTTGGCAGAGAACTACAGTCATGCATCCCTCTCTGCAGTTCGCCATTAGACAAGGCATTGTAGTCAAAATATTTCTATCAAAGTCATTTTACTGAACTTTTTCTAACATACCCACAAATTATAAAAATGTAATCAGATGTCAATCAGACAGTCAATCAATCGATGATAATGACCCATATTGCACAGCAATGCAGCAATCAATTGTTCCCAGAAACAAAAACAAAAAATCATCATATTTACTTTTATAATTGAAAATAATATTTGCGGGATTTCTTTTTTTTTTTTTTTTTAGTATCCCGCTTTCTGGGTTTCACAAAATATATATATCTTTTAAACAAACCTCTTACTTTACTCCATGCATTCTTTCAAATCACTCTGTTCCGCTTCAAAACACACACACACACACACACACACACACAAAATCCACCATCTAGCTGGGATCAGTTCCACCATCTAGCTGGGATCAGTAGTCCATGAGGCCTCTTGCCCCCTCCTCAGAAATGTGGGCGTAACCCATACCTTCACACAGATCCCAGGCAGAAGCTCCACTCAAATTTCACAGAGTTTAACATTACAAACACATTCCAAGTGACCGACATTCACAAACAGACAACTGCAGACAGTAAAAATCACTTTTAAATCTCCAATCTTCAGACAAAACATCAGACAAACAGAGTATAAAACTTGTACAGACATTTCTGTACTTTAGAAAATACACAAACAAAAAAACAAACAAACAGCAGCTCATAACTTGTGAATCTCTCCTATAGCCCCCCCCCCTCCTCCCCCTCTGCTGGATACTTATACATCCCAGGGACCTCTGGTGATTTAGATTTCAGAGCTTGAAATTCCCAGCTTCACATCTTACACAATCCTTTTAATACCACAACGTAACATTCCATTTTGACATTCGTGTTCTTCAATAATACACTTACACATTTGCCTTCTTGCTAGGGTGACCTCAAGGTTGCAGTGATTTTCCACAACTGCGGTACCCCTTACCACACTTCGTCACTGTGGACCTCGAGCCCTCTGGGGGCAATGTCGGACCAGGTGACCTTTCAACCCACATTCAAAATAATTCAAAACATTCTCCGCGTTCTTTGCGACTTTCGTATTCCTTAGATCTGCGCTTTTGTGAGCGCGTGTGGCTGTTACCACCATTCACATAACAATTACTTTCATCCCTGTTGCAATCAGAAACATATGCAGCAACTTTCTTCCCTTTCTTCCCCTTCCTCTTAATCCCACATACAGGGTATCGGGTGCTTTCTAGAAAATCACTCGTTCCACAAATTCTATGATCCACCACATATTGTGTGACACACTTGCATATCCCTTCAGTCAAAACCTCACGTATAGCAACCCTAAACCGTTCATAAGGGGAATCTGTTGTTTCAGCAGCAGGGGGAGCTATACCTCTATATTCACTGAAAACCTTCATCACTTTATCCAATAGCTCATCTATGTCTAATCCATTTATATTATCTTTCACCTCATGTGTCTGGGAGGCCCCATCCACCTTTCGTGGGAGGGGCTGGGCTTGGTTTTGGGGAGTGTTCTGAGGAACCTGACATGCAGTACATGGTACCTCCTCCAAGTCTTTGTTCTCTATTCCTAACCAATATGCTAAAACTTGGCCCCTCCTCATATATGCCTCTAGTAGCCATCTTTGAGCTTCTGGTAAGCCATATTACTTTTCTAAAATCACATTACCCTGAGCATCACATTTAATTTGAGAAACAAGTTTGTTTACAGCTGTCAAGATGCAGATGCCCTAAAAACCCATATTTATTCCCCCCGCAGGCTGCGATATTTTACCCAATTTTTACTTTTTTCCTGCGCATAACACCTTCATCATTAGTGGCCATAATTTTGCTTGTACCTTGACCCATTCTTTACCTCCCCGTCCACACACCTCTTATTGGAAGGATTATTAGTCACCTGGATCCCCTATCCGCACTCAAATATAGGCACGGGGTACCTGACACACCTTCCGTGCGTTGAACTTCTATGGAGAGGCACCTCCGACTAAGGTACTGACACAATCGGTGGTAGTAGATCCACTGCCTGTTACGCGGCTGTATTCTGTTACAAGGATATAAACAGTATAGAGTTTTGTCAATTGCGCTCCCCTCCTATCCCTCTCCCCTCTATTATCTAGGCTTGCTGCAACTCAAACTGATGCTACATGTACATCTATACACTATCAAAAATTGGCTGAAGAGAGTGCGCTACCCCTAAAAACACCTAAAAGATGTCCCACAAAATTCCTACTGTGAACAGTCCTTTAACGTTCAATTAATCGGGATCCAAGTATCCAGATATTCCAAAGGCTTGATCAATCAGTGTGGTGCTCCATACATGTAAAAAAGGAGAGAACATAAAACATAGTGCGATCTGTTTATAATATTATTGTACAGGGACCATCACCCTATGGGGCCCAATCCGTGCAATTTCTACCGTGGGGTCACCTCTATCACCACAGGTGGTAGCCAACAAATGGCACACTCACCTTATTAAGAGGCTGCCCAGCCCCACAGACAGCAATCACGCTTGTGTAATTATCCGAACTCTTTCCTCTGGTGCAGGTACGTTTAATCTCGGACAAAACAACAAGAGATCATGGGGCAATCAAACTAAAAAACCAAGGGTCTCACTTGCATCCACCTCTATCTCACCACTGCTCACCCTTTGCTGCCGCTGCCCACACTCACAGACAGCTGTCCAAGCTTGATTAATGTGCAGTCTCATTCACAGACTGTGTAGGCAATATCCACCATCCAGCAACTCTCTGATATGGATCTAGGGCTAAAAGGCTTCTAATAGTGTAAAACCATTGATTTATTCAATAAAAATCCAAAGATTGTACTCACAAACATCAAGTAAAACAGCGCATATAGTATTAAAAAGATCAGGGGACGTCTCCTCCTGCTGCTGGTCACTTCCTTCCTGGCTCCGCCCTACGCGTTACGTCATACGACTCATCAGGGGCTATTGGTTAGGAAGTGACCCAGCAGACTCTTATACTCACATGATTAATTTACATATACCTCATATTGCACAAACACACTATACATCGTTTGGTCCTATAATCACACAATTGTATCCCAAAACCTAACTACCAGTACACATCATAACCTACTCTAATTATAAATTATTGCATTTATGCCCAAACTTTACCTCGCTACTAGCATGTCAGGAACTACATTTCCCATGATCCTTCTCTCGAGTTCCTCCTTGTACTATTGCGGACACTCCCCGGACTCTATTACCCAAAATCCTCCAGGGCCCCGCCGCCCAGCGATCTCATTATCCCGCATTCACGCGAGATTACGGATCCTCCACAGAACTTCATTCCCCAGCATCCTCTGCTCTCTCATACTTACGCGAGACTCTACATACCCCATGTAGATATGAACTTAGAGTTTTCCTGCTCCTCCACGTGACCTCCCAATAATGTTTAATTAATAGCCACCCATACCTATTACAGGCTCCACACCACCCCGCCCCTCCAATGCAATACCGTGCCCTCCCATCACCTTTCTCCCATCAAAATACCTCCCCCTAATCAAATCAATCCCATTGCCTAAACAGCAACAATTAAACCCAATGTACAATATCAATACCACATAGCACAACCACTATACACCCCACCCTTATTAAACCCCCCCCCGCATCCCATAATTATCTGTGCCAATCACCTTTTATCACAGACTGATTTCTGTAAATGACCACATACCTAATAACTCCACTCGTTTAGTTCTTTAGTACACACCCCATCCTCCATGCTCCCCAAATCCATATTCTCACAAACCATCCCACCTAAATACATCATATTTGTATATAATAGCCCAGCAATGCTGTATCAATTACATTGCAACACCTTAAAGTGTTATTACTAAAATTTTCTTGAATTCCATTATGACAACTAGTCCAGCCAAAGACTCCCTTTCACGTGATCTAACCTACTTAATAGTGTATCTACATTGTCACTGTGTTGATGACAAACAGTTACACTTTACTAAGTGTACACCCAACATACTTATGCCTGGCATGTAACATTACATACCATAATAAACAACTATAAACAACCTCAAATATTAAATGGTATTAAGTGTTAAACATCTCAAATATTGACCACACCTATATGTATATAACACCCTCCACCTCTTACCACCTTTAAAATACGACATCAAACACAGTACCTATTACCTACATATTAAGCACTCTGGCCAACCTATATTTATCCCTCTACCCCTGTACCAGTATATGAAGAGAATTCCATAGGGAAAATCTTATTATATTTCACTAAAGGAAATATAACTGATATCTACAATCTATCCCCCAATTAAAACCCCCCTCCCTTCATCCCCACAAGATGATCACAACTATCCACTGCAAAAATTGTCTTTCTTTTCCAGACCAGGTCCCAGACGTCAACGGGGATCCCCCAGGTGAACAACAAGGGGGAAATTTTAACCCCCAACAATACTTATAGGCATCTTATTGTCACTTATCCCATACTATCAGCTTCGTTTCTTAGTCGTCTGAAATGAAGCAATTGAGGTCTAGTCTGTTACAAGGAACTTACAATTCCGCTGAGGCACACGGTAGCTTAGGACACTGACCACAGATTGTATCATGCAAAACAATATGACAACACATCAATACTTATACTCTCTTTCAAAATTTTTATTGAGATTTTTCACAATACTATATATTGTCTGTTGCAGACTTAGCACAGAACAAACTGAACATAATGATGTACATATTATAAGTTGGTGGACCAGCACAACAGTCTAGCCTAAGGCTCACATCTACACCAAAGTAACATCGTCTGACAAGGTGCTGTTTTCCATCGACTTTTAAATTTAACATAGCTAAATCTGGTGCTAAAACCCACAGATAAAGATTGAAGGAGAAGGGTCCCTTCAAAGTAGAGGAAAAGAGAAAACAGAAAAGTAGGAAAGAAAGTAGAAAAGAAGAGAGAAGAGATGAGGGTATCTGGGGCCCTCTTTTAACTTCCTATCCATTGCAAGAGAGCAATGTGCATAATCAGTGATTGTCTATGTAATTTGAGGCAAGCCTATATATGAGCGCCAAGGATTCCATGTTTTGTAATGTTTCTCCACCTTATCTTCCAGTACTCCAGCCATCTGCTCTTGAATCATAAAATTTGTTACTCTATTCTTCAGTTCCTCAAATGAAACAAACTGGGTCCTCCATGCTCATGCTATTACTTGAGAAGCTGCCACGAAAATAAAGTTAGCCAGAATGTTTTGAGGTTTATTAAGTGTTTCTAGTCTGGAGTGCAAGAGAGCAGACCATGGATCTTTAGCAATTGATTTGTTGAATAGTGATCTGAGCAATCTGTACACCCGAGACCAGAACCTTGAGAGCATGGGGCATTGCCAAAAGGTGTGTAACATGTCACCTTTAGTATCACAGCCTCGAAAACAGTTACCAGTGTTAGATTGGGAGAAATGTCGGAGTCTGGAGGGTACTCAGTACCATCGTAGCATCACTTTATAGGCTGATTCGACCAGTGCTAGATTAAGAGAGAGTTTAGGAGTTGTGTCCCATATCTTTCCCCACTCCTCTTTAGTTTTTATACTACCCAGATCAGATTCCCATCTTTGCACATATCCATGGCGGAAGGATTGGGGTGGGTCATTAAGTAAAGCGTATATTTCCGATATTGCTCCCTTGGCAAAGGGATCTGAAGCGCAATATCTCTCAAATCTGGTCATAGTAAGAGGAAATTGTGTCTGGGGTGAAAGTAAAGATTTCAGCCAGTGGCTTAATTGCATGTAACGAAATCTTTCTGTTGCCGGAATTTGGTATTTTTCGCTGAGATTGTCCCAGGTCAATATGCCTGAGCTATTGGTCAGAGCTTTAACTTGCTCCAATCCCCGATCCCTCCACCATTTAAAACTCCTAGGGTTGTCGTGTGCTGGAGTAAATAGTGGGTTGTCTATGAAGGATACCAATGGTCAAGTGGGTGACATCAAACCTGAAGAATAGCGTACCGTGTCCCAGACTGTTAGACAGTGTTGCATAATTACGCTTAGATTCTTGGGGCGAAGCTTCTTGGGAAGCCAGACAGGGGTTTGGATCGATTGGGGTGCAGCTGTCGGGATGTCAAATAGAGTCCACGTGGGCATCCTGGACCCTTTATAAAGGGAGATAAGGTGATTCAGCTGTGCTGCTCGGTAATAGTTGGCAAGATTGGGAACCCCCAGGCCTCCATCCCTCCTATGCGCATAAAGTGTCGCCTTAGGAACTCTGGGGCGGGACTTATTCCAAATGAAACTGTTTAATTTGCTCTGTAGCATCCTGAGAAAGTGAGGGGGGACGTGGGTCGGTAACAACCTGAAATAGTAGAGGATCTTAGGAAGGAGCGTCATTTTTATGGAATTTATCCGACCCAACCAGGAGAGATTATATGAAGACCATTGTGCCAAGGAATGGGTGATTGATTTTGCTAAAGGGTAATAGTTGTGTCGAAATAACGCTTGATGAGAGGCAGTCAGTTTTATTCCCAGGTAATCAATAAAAGTATCTGACCATAAGAAGGGGAACTGAGTTTTTAAAGATTCACTTGTGCTGGGAGATAGGGTGATATTGAGGAGTTTAGATTTAGCGGTGTTGACCTGGAGCCCTGAGACCTTGGAGAATCTGGCTAATAAGGATATAAGTGCTGGGAGAGAGGATTCTGGTTTAGTGATAAATATTAATAAATCATCCGCAAATAGGTTGAGTTTGTGGTGGATACCTGTCAATTCTACCCCTGAAATTCCATTGTTCTGTCGGATGGCAGTTGCCAAGGGCTCTATGGCCATGATGAAAAGGATAGGGGACAACGGGCACCCTTGTCTAGTACCTCTATTTATCTGAAAGAGGGGAGAGGTTTGACCTGCATAATGACAATACTTATACTCTAAGCGCCGCCCTGTGTACGAGAAGTTACAGAAACAAAAGGTAGTACTTACAATTAAGAAGCTTTCAGGACACCCGAGAACTTCGTTTTAGAATCCTAAGCAGGCGATTTCACCGACCTTGGCTGAAGAAGTCTCACGGTTCGAAATAAACCGTATGTCACAAGGACATGAGACCTAGTTGCGTTTGGCCACCTTTTGGAAGGGAACGTTTGCCCCGGTGAACTTTCACCGGCTTGCTATCAGATTGATCGCCAGTCACAAACGCGCTCCTAGGCCTTAATTCTTTGTGACTATAGGTTTCCGGTTCGACTTGGACCAGATGTTAAAGGAAAATTAACTTACACATGAGACATTCTCCATTAAGTGCCAAAAACGTAGAAATCTTTATTCACTTGGCCAAGGACTTTCTAACAGCCAGCATGTAGAGTCTGCAACTAACACAGGCCCTGCACAGCAGTAGAAAGTGGCTTTCTCCTGGTGTGCAAAGTCCTTTTAAACCCTAATTAATATGATAAAATATTCCTTCTTTTAGGCAGTTCTTTCTGGTAAGTGTCCAATTAGCATCATATCGAGGTGTCTCAGTCCTCCTTTCTTGGGCGGGCTTACTTGACTTCTCTCTGTCCTCCATGAAAGTGAAAGTCAACTTTGGAGGAAGTCTTCTGAAATCAGTTCCTTGTTTCGTTTTTCAAAGTCAGACCTGCCCTCAGAATCTAGTTCAAACTGCTTCTCAAAGAGTTGTTTCTTTTGTGCCTAGTACACCATGACACTGAGGGGGGAGGGAGGTGTTCTGGAATTCCACTGCAAAGGACATAGGAAACTGTGCACAGTAAATGGTTTAAAAACATATATAACATATATTCAGTGATATTGCGATAACTCTTAGGGTAATAATAATTATATTACTTAAAGTGTCACTCTAACACACTGGTCTGATTCTGTGCATGTGGTCCTTATAGCCACGTGAGAATATAAAGGATATACATAAAGATTAATTATAAATCTACACAATTCTTTCCACACATGCAGCTGCACATTTGTAATCCCATTCACTGCACCTCACTTGTTCACTGTTCAGTGCACCTACCTACCTACCTACCTATACCTACGTGAGCGCACGCATTGTTAATACCACCAGTCATTGCACCTGTTCACGGTATGTGTGTGCGACAGGTGCACATTTGTGATACCCATCACTGCATATACCTACCTTTTCAGTGCACCCACCTACCTATGTGAGCGCACGCAGTGTGCTATTTAATACCACCATTCACTGCATACCTGTTCACTGCACCTGTGTGACCGTACATTGTATTAGCCAAGGCAGTGCATACCTTTCACTTCATCCCCCCCCAATATGGACAAAACAAGAGGCAGAGCCAGAGGCAGGCCACCTGGCAGGCCTGTTCAAAGTCGCGCTGTCGTGATTTTGTGCGGCCCTCGACCAAAGTACAGTGTTCAGAAGAAGGCATGTGCCATTAACCCCCAATATTGTCAGGACATAGTTGACTATTTAACACAGAACACCTAATCTTACTCAGCTTCCGCACGGAAGCGTGACATATCTTCCTCCTCCTGCTCTGATTCTGGCACCCCACTTAACACTCCGTCGGCAGCCATCACCAAAGTGCCATCATCCCAGGGCTTAGTGGTGTGGAAATTTTTTTGTGTGTCTGCTTCAGATGAGAGCAATGCCATCTGTACTCTCTGCTACCGAAAATTGAGCCGTGTAAAGACCAAGACCCGCGTAGGGACAACTACCTTACGAAGGCACATGATTACAAAGCACAAACTGCAATAGGATGACCACCTGAGGAAAAGCAGCACACAAAAGCAAAGCCACACACCGCAGTGGAAGATACCAGGCCGCAATTATTTTTCAAAAAAGGCGATGCATAAACTGTACCGTGATATTAAAAGGCAAGTGGTGACATCTCTGGCATACAGCATTGGGTCACGGATCCATTTGACCATGGATGCCTAGTCTGCAAAGCACGCTCAGGCCTGCCTGAAGACTAAGTCAGTCCCCACACGCAGTATCTCTGCCTGCATGCCATGTGACTGCCTGCCCCAAGACTAAGTTGCTCCCCACACAGCATCTCTGCCTGCAGGCCACTTCACTGCCTTCTCCGCCACCACCAACAGGGTCCAGGACTCCAGGCGGATTCCTGAATTTTTAAGGCCGCTATAATATTTTTCTGGTGCGTGTACATGCCTGCCTAATTTTTCTGGCTGCACTGCAAATTCAACAACAAAACAAAAGGCATGTACATGTGCCAATTCCCCTTCATGATTGTTACCTTACCGCGGTGAAGGTGCTTGCATATCACAATGAAGCAATGACCGCTGGCTATATGAGTGTCTCGGAGGGGGGGGGGGCACATCCAAGATAATAAGGTCGTTGCTTCATTGTGGACAGACCAAATTCGATCAGCTGGACAGTCACTGTTGTTCTATCATTGAACTACCACAGCCCGGCGACCATATGGGCTTGAAAACTGCCATGGCCTGCACTCTCGCCATGGTGTGCACCAGTCCAGCATGGCTGTCACTACGCAAACAACTGTTTGCGGTGCGTTACACAGTGAGTTTGGTCTGTCACTGTCAGTGTGAAGCAGTACTCTAATTACACTCCCTGATTGATGTATACACATGCAAGATGTTTTAAAGCACTTTAGGCCTCCAATTTAGCATGCAATGTGATTTCTGCTCTTAAAACGCTGCTTTGCGTCAAATCCAGATTTTTCTCCGGGACTTTTGACGTCCATCCCACTCATGCATGCAAAAATTCAGATGTTAGACCCCTTGAAACATCTTTTCCATCACTTTTGTGGCCAGCATAAATGTTTCTAGTTTTCAAAGTTTTCCTCCCTGTTGAAGTCTATTGCGGTTCGCGAAAGTTCGCAAGTTTGCAAATGTTTGCGGATGTTCGCGAACCTAAAATCGGAGGTTCGGGCCATCTCTACTACCAAGTCTTTCTGCAAGATGATGAAGCATATATGTTCAAAAGTACAGAGAACACACTCTGCCTCTGAGATTATTGCCACTGCCAGTGTACTCCTATCAATACAGCTTATCTGTATTTACGCTGATCACTGAATTATTGATACTGTGCTGGCCAATGATCCCAACCTAAATTCTCTTACTCGGGAGACCTCTCCAAGGTCTTCTGCCTTCACTCTGCACTGAAGAATGTCTGAAGAATGTCTTCAATGATTACATTTTGCAGGAAGATACCTGATTGTTTTCACAAGCCGTCGCAAAGGCTTTCTTATGCTGGATACACGCTATGAGATTTTAAGGTCGATTTACTGTGAGATCGATTATTTCTAACATGTCTGATTTGCTTTCCGATCAATTTCCGAGCATTTTCTGATCTGTTTCCGTTAACTTTAATACTACTTAATCTATTTAGATCACAACCTTTTACCCAGTGCCAAATTATGTTTGTTTTTTGAGGGGGAGGCACACCAAAACTCAGTTTAACGAGCATTGCCCCATTCCCAAATTAAGTTTGGGAGTGCCTTACTATAAACATGCCCAACGTAGGAACTTCTGTGTAAATACAACTTGTTCTAACAATTGAAATAGGTAGAGATTATTTGAAAACCATGGTTTTTATCAAATATTAAGTGGCTGCACTTACCTCGGGAGGGAGAATCCTCTGGATCCTAAAGAGGCTTCCCCCCTCCTCCCCAGCAGAGGTGACCCAGCACTGGGACCCCCAAAAGTCCAATTGTTGCCTCTGTGTGCATGAGCACTATCAGATCTCTCCTCGGGCTCTGGCAGAAATAGCTAAGCCTAAATGGTTCCGCTCTACTGTACAGCCACGAGCCACCTGCGCAGCAGAGCGGACCCGATGAGGCTCGGCTATTGCCCCCCGGAGCCAGAGCAGAGAGCCGCCAGGTAGGCCCATGTAAATATTATTGTTCGGCAGGCCAATGTAAATGTTATTGTTCTGCACTGTTCGGGGTGCCAGTGCTGGAACGGCCTGGCTGAGGACGTCTGGCTAAGCCTCATTGGGATCCAGAGCCTTCCCCATCCTGAGGTAAGTATAATTTTTCTAATCTTTATTAGCTCTGATCAATAATGAAAAATGTAGTTTCTTGATAAACGTTAGGGGACACACAGATAATATATGCACATGAGCAGATTTAATGTTTAAAGGACATCCAAGGTGACACAACGATATTACGCTTTATTCCCCTGGGGCTTCTTCCAACCCCTAGAGTTCTGTGTGTCCCTCGCTGCAGTTCCGCTGTCCTGCAGTCTTCCACTCTACCCTCCATAATGATCGTCGTTCCACCGCGTTGGCATCTTTTGCACATGCAGAAACTGGGAGGAATGCAGAGAAAATATCCACAATTGTTACGGTGAACCGTTATCTTGTGTCACCTGCTTCCCTTCTTACAGGGAAGTGATGGATGCCCCTGTCCCAGTTTTACTTCATCCGGACTATACGCTATATGTGATCAGAGAAGAGCAAATCACAGGATTTAAAGTGAATGGGAACCGCATTTTTTAAAAAATGAAGCCAATACTTACCTAAGGAGAGTGAAGGCTCTGGGTCATATAGAGCCTTCCGTCTCCTCTCTCGGTGCCCTCTATCCTGTGCTGGCTCCCCCCGTTTCAATTCCCCACCGAAAGGGTATTTGGAAGTCTTCGGGAGCCGTGTTCTCCCAAAGACGTGCGGCTCCATACTGCACAGGCGTGAGCGTGCAAGAGAGCGTGCTTGCGCAGGTGCAGTACAGGGCAACCATTCTTCAGGAGCACTCGGGCTCCCTGAAGACTTTTGAAGCCTTCTTTGGCCGGGTAAAGCAGTATTTGACTAAATTAGTCAAATACTGCTACCGGGCGAGCCAGCACTGGAACGAGGGGACCAGGAGAGGAGCGGGAAGGCTCTATAGGATCCAGAGCCTTCCCTCTCCTTGGGTAAGTATCTGTCTCATTTTTTTAAATGCGGTTCCCATTCACTTTAAGTTGCAGCTATATGTACACAGTAGCCTGAGGAACGGTGAAAACTGGCAGGTTACATGATTCAAATTAAAGTCTGTGGCAGAAATCCTCCCTGGATCAAAGCTTAGCTTCATGGTGCAGGAAAGCTTTTATTAATATGTTTTTGGAAAGCCAGCAGCAACACAAACTCAGGATTTCTTTACATGGTGTATTTCATGTCCATAGAGAAGTTCATTTCACACCGTTGTTGAGCGTAACAAAGCGGCTTACAATAAACTGGTAGATTTTAGAGCCAAGACGAAGAACTCGCTGTACAGGAGTAGCTTGTGGCATAAAATCTTTTTCACCACAACAGAAGAAAAGAAATTGTATTTTTTAGGGTTAGATCAAAGGAAACCTGAAGTGAGAGGGGTATGGAGGCTGCTATTTTTATTTGTTCTGTGCTGGTAAGATTCTGTGCTTTGATGTCTTAGAGCTAGATATGGTTCTTACCTATGTAGAGGGAAGGCTTTGGATTCAATAGAACTTTCCCAGTCCTTGCTCAGCCCTGTTGCTCTACTACTGTCCCCAGTTGCAGGTAGAATAGCTTCAACTGGGGACAGCAGTGGAGCAACAGGACTGATGGAATACCTTTTCTACCACTCCTCATGCAGGCTTTAGAAGTTCTCATGTCTCCACTCTCCAGGCACTTCAGAAGACAAGCAGATCCACACTGCGCATGCACAAGTACAGGCTTGTACATGTGCACTACGGATGTGCCCACTTTCGGAAGCACTCTGGGATGTAAGTATTTACGATGCATGCTGAGAAAGCAGATTGCGTAGAAATTCAGTAGGGAAAGCGTTGAAGCAAGGACACGAAGAGAGGACCTTGAAGGATCCAGAGCCTTCCCAATACAATAGGTATGTATCCTCACTTCAGGTTCACTTTAACAAACTGTTACCCTCCTCTGCTTGAACTTCCTTAAAGGACACCCGAGGTGAAAATAAACAAATAAAATAAACAATTGTATCTATCTTCCGTCTCCTAAAAATGACTTTGTAAGATATTCCAGAGTTTTATTTTATATTTAAATTTACTTGTTTAAGTTTATACAGTTTTGTTATTTTTGTTCAATAACACATTTATTGAAGTATGCCAGAGCTAAAATCTATGAACTATTGACCCTTTTTATCTCATTCCTGCTCTCAGAAGCCATTTTTTGTTAGGAAAGTGTTTTATAGTTGGAATTTCTTATCAGTGAGGGTCACACTATAGTCTGACTCAGTTCTGACTCAAACCGAAACTGCCACTTACATACCTGATGTTTAACTCTTTCAGGCAGAGAAAGAAAAAAAGGAACACAGCATAGTTATTTGTGTGCTAGGCACTGTACATACCCATGTCTATCTCATCATGTCACATGTCACCTCGGGTATCCTTTAACATTGAGCATGTCCATGGTAGATTTTGGAGTTCTATATCAGTTGTTATGTATAGAGTAGTTGAGGGGCCCAATGTAACACCCACACTGAGGCCCATAGCCCCTTAGCTACACCACTGAGGGTACCCTCACAGGAACAATTATACATTAAAAATATCTGAAATACTGATATTTTGAAATGATAGCAAAGGGGTTTTCCCCTATTTAATGAATTTCTTGGCCCTAAACAGACAGTGTAAGAAATGTTTAAGTATTGGCTGTCATGATATCGCAGCTCGTTATGATGTTGGGATAATACAGAAGCCATATTTTCCCATTTTTATGTCTGCTGTGTATTATGTCAGGTGTGTATGTTGGCTAAAGCCAGGCTGGCTTTGGGGGAAGCTGTGATTGTCTGTATGACAGGATGAAGTATTTTGAGTCTGTATTCAGTCCTCTGGAAGTTGGAAGCTGCTAATTGGATCGCCTGTTGGCCAGGAGATCGTACATTTGCATCTGAAGGTGAACTCTTGTGAACAATAGAGCAGGAACTGCTAAATTGACTTGCTAGCTTCGGGCAAGGAAATGGCTCATTAGGCCACTAGCCAGTCACCTTTGATCTGCTGTGAAATACTGTCTCAGATGTACTATTGTCCCCTGGCTCAAATAAGCTGCTACTGTGATTGTTTGTATGTCAATGAAACTACATGTGCTTTCGGTTCCTCTGGATACAGGTAATTGGGTAACGACCCTCTATTCTGTCCTGGATCTTGCATTACTTTGAACTTTGTGTATATGTATACAAGCCACTATACAATCCAGCCTAAATGAGTCTGGACAATTGGAAGCTAACACAGGAACGTTTGAAGTTTACATATGACAACCTGCTGGATGTGTGTGAAGTGTTTTGAAATCTCTGAAAGATCAAAAGTGGGACAGAAAAAACCTTGGAAGTTAGCATATCACAGGATATGACAAGCATTCTGGGCAAACCTTCGGAGGCGGGTTGGACTTGTACCCCCAGGCCCCAAATGGGCCTATAAGAACCCGCACAGGTCCTTCACAACTCGTAGCTCCTTGGAGATAGCAAAGATGCTAGAGCTGCCCCGACTACTGGTCAGAAGCTGCGTTCTCCCGCAAACAACGCTCTGTATACGCTGGTAACGTTTATTTCCCTTTTATTGCTGCAATCTGTCTTGTGTGTATCTTTGTAACTTTTATTTTGTAATTTTTACTTTGTTTTTGTAAATCTTTTGTATATATTATTTTCTGCATTGTTCCACTTTTTTTTTGGAATATTAAATCGTTATTTAATAAGTTCGACTTCTGTACTAAGCTAACGCTCATAGCCTTATAGAGTCTGCAGTGTAACTTGCGTTACAAAGTCAGTGCCTGATTGTGCCTTGCTACTGTACGATTGTACTGTGTGTGTGTGTGCGTGGCGTTCCCATATTTGGCCTAAAGCGCAAAGCTGACCCGAATACGAAAACGCGGACTGCATGTAGATCACTCGACAGCAGAGTGGAAGTGTCTAGCGGCAGCTAGTGGTGGCAGTGAGAAGTGTTTGAGGGGTCACAGCCTTGTGTTAGCACGACTAAGGCTGCTTCCCCTCTTGATCTGGTCAAACCCGCAGTCAGGATCCGTATCTGCAGGCTTGCCGCGGGGCCGGTTCCTGACATAATTATTCTTCTTCAGAACTGTATATGCTTCTGTATATTAAAAAGTCTTATCGCAGAAAAAATCTGGAGTAGTAAAACATTACAGAACAACATTGCCCCAACAAACCTGCTACAACGTGTATAAAACAGAGAAACCGAGAGCCCAATATAATGTAGTATGTATTGGATCAGGGAGAATTAGTGTGGAGTAAGTATTATACTTACAAACATGGGTTACCGTTTAGGCAACCACTATATAGGCAGGTGGGGAGATTAGACCTGTCCCCACTCAGGATTAAGATGTCGCTCTCTGAAGAAGGAAAGGAGGGTTTGTCACCCTTCCAACCACCAAGGGTGGATATCTTGACAAGTAGATGTACAGAGGCGCCAAAAGGATAAAATATGCTAAAATGTTTAAAATATTCGGGTGGCAGCGGTGGACCGGCCAGATCTGTTCATGGAGTATGTGAATAAATTGTCTTTATCTTAAGCGACAGCATCGAGTCTATTTCTGAGTGGCCGGTCCACCGCCGCCACCCGAATATTTTAAACATTTTAGCATATTTTATCCTTTTGGCGCCTCTGTACATCTGCTACAACGTGTGAATTAACTATTCAAACAAACCTAAACTCTTGCACAGGAGACAAAGAAAACTTAGAGAAACCCACCCTGTGTACATTTAGAGAGTCTGATTCTCCCTTATCTGCAAGTAATCACAAGTGTAATTTGAGCTGTCAGCTCTGCCTGAAGGTTGCCGAGGTGTGTGCTAATATGTAAACACAGGAGGTTAACTCTTTCTGTGCTCCCATGAAATCAGGAAGTAGACACTGCAGATTTATTGTAGGAGTTCTGTAAGCTGTAACAAATACATGTTTTTCTTTAAAGGTTTTTATGCTGTTGCTTACCTTTTAGAGGAGGAAGTTCATGGTTTAAGTCCACTTTAATCAAGCAACCCTAGTAGGTTGCTATACAGTAGGTATACATGACCAAGATGTTTGTGTTGCACCGCTTTGATTGATGGACTTTGCTCTCAGACATCTTTCAGAGGTTAACCAATAGAGAACTGAGGAAAGAAAAGTCCTGTAAGGAAAGTGATATGATTCAGCAAATGTCACAGAAACACAGCAATGGGGATTTCATTCATTCACCTTTTCATGAATTGAATCCTGTGGTTTACATCAGAGTAGCAACTCCTCTGGGAGATATAGTTTGTGCAGGTACTAGACAGAATGAGTTCACTGGCTGCCAGTGTTGGCGTTGCTCTGTGATCAATTTCAGCAATCTGGGCAGCCAGGCAGTTAAGTTCAAAAAGTCACTTCCTTATACACGGTTAATGTAACACAGAACAATATATTGGAGGCCTGGCCTGCACTCAGCAGATTAGAAAATGAAATTTACTGGTCTCAGTCCACCAGCAGAGAACATAAATTTGTCACATTAGGAAGGATGCAGGGATTGCCTGTAGCTGCACAGACTGTATTCAAGCCCCTTGGCCATTCAGTGAGCTCATCCAGTCAGATAGAGTTAAGCGGGCCACAGGGGGAATGAATGTGTGAATTCACCGGGCTTAACCTTTACACTGCTGTGAGTTTAATCGCACAACAGGAAAATGTCAAATGCTAGGCATACCTTATACAGTTTGTGGTAAAACAGTTAAACAATAACTTTCAGACAGGAGTGAGCGAGCTAAATTTTCAAGTTCAAAGCGAATTGGCACCAATCTCCCTAATGGCGCTCATACATCATACAATTTTTTATTTTTTGGACATTAGCGATATTCTTGCAAGTTCGGCAGACACCATTTGCAATGAGGCCATATACAGAAAAAAAAAAAAAAATAGTACTATTTTACCTTCATTTCAGGGGCTCAAAAGTAATTGGATATTTGACTCAAAGGCGTCATGGGGAAGTCTGTTGTTATGTCATTATCAATTAAGCATGTAAAAGGCCTGGAGTTGATTTGAGGTGTGGTGCTTGCATGTGGAAGATTTTACTGTGAACAGACAACATTGGGTCAAAGTGGCTCTCCATGCAGGTGAAAGAAGTCATCCTCAAGCTGTAAAAAAAAAATAGAAAAAAATCATCACGGAAATTGCTACAATATTATGAGTGGCAGAATTAACAGCTTGGTACATTCTGAGAAAGAACGCAAGCACTGGTGAACTCAGCAATGCTAAAAGACGTCCATCCTGGACATCCATGGAAGACAACAGTGGTAAATGATAATAGAACAATCTCCATGAGGAAGAACAGCCATCTAAGTGAACAACACTCTCCAGGGGATAGGCATATGTATATTCATGTCTACCAAAAAAGAGAAGACTGCATGAACGTAAATACAGAGAGTGCACTGCAAGGTACAAGCCACTCATAAGCCTCAATAATAAAAAGGCTACATTGGACCTCGCTAAAGAACATCTAAAAAAGCCAGCACAGTTCTGGAAAAAACATTCTTTGGACGGATGAAACCAAAATTGACCTCTATCAGACTGCTGGCAAGAAAAAATATGGAGAAGGCGTGGAACAGCTCATTATCCAAAGAATTCCACATCATCTGTAAAACACGTTGGAGGCAGCGAGATGGCTTGGGCATGAACAACTGCCAGTGGCACTGGGACACTAGTTTTTATTGATGAGTTGACACAGGACAGAAGAATCCAAATTAATTCTGAGATGTTCAGAGACATGCTGTCTGCTCAAATCCAGCTAAACGCAATCAAACTGCTTGGGTGGCATTTCATGATACATACAGTATGGACAATGACCCAAAACATACAGCCAAAGAAACACAGAAGTTTATTAAAGGAAAGTAGTGGAAAATTCTTGAATGGCCAAGTCAGTCACCTTATCTTAACCCAATTAAGCATGCATTTTACTTGTTGAAGACTAAACTTCAGACAAAAAAGAAGGCCCGCAAATGAACAGCAACTGAAAGCGGCTGCAGTAAAGGTCTGGCAGAGCATTACAAATGAGGAATCCCAGCATCAGGTGATGTCCACTGAGTTCAAGACTTCAGGGCGTCATTGCCAGCAAAGGGTTTTCAGCCAAATATTAGAAATGAACATTTTCCAGTTATTTAATTTGTCCAATTACTGTTGAGCCCCTGATATGAAGGGATTGTAATAAAAAAATGCTTTGGTTGTCTCACATCTCTATGCAATCATTTAACTCACCCCACTGAATTAAAACTGAAAGTCTATACTTCAACTGCATCTGAGTTGTTTAATTTCAAATTCATTGTGGTAATGCACAGAACCAAAATATGAAAAAAGTTGTCTCTGTCCAAATATTTATAGACCTTAGCATATAATATATGATTGTAGGGTGCACGTTGTAGAAGGCCGTGTACTACTAATATGCCTCTAAGCAAGCCTGCAGGCAATGATGATGATATATTCTCTGTAACAAGCAATTATCAATGACATGATCTCTGTCAAGCTCTTCATTGGCTGCCAGTAACCAGAGGATGCACTTAAAACTCTTAAAAGAGAACCCGTGCCATACTCATGCTTACAAACACATAGGGAAGCCTTGGGATCTTAATGAGGCTTCCCTTGCTGTCAGGGCTGGTTCTTGTATGCAGCAATGTGCAGCAATGTCTAGCAATGTGGGCTTCAGGATGGCTGCGCTTAGAGATCTGGCATCTGTGTGCACTTAGACATCTGGCAAATGTACACAGCTTGATACAGAGCAGAGGCAGGGTCCATAGAAAAATCTGTCTGCACTCTCACCATTGTTCTTAATTTATAGGTATGCACACCTTTTTTTGTATTTTTTTTAACCATTATATATATGTGATTTTCTAAAAGTGAATCTCCTAATACAAATATTTGATTAGTGTGCCTTGATTCAGCATTTATTTTGTATCTGTGACATAGCCCCATTAGTGTCATAACCTTCTTAGTGACATAAAGGGAGGGGGGACACCAAGAGCCCAATAGTGTGATATTGTATAGATGAAAATTAATAATGAGTAATATAACAATTTCATACTCACAAACCAGGGTTACCATTAGGCAGGGGCGTCTCTAGCCATTTTGTCACTCCAGGCGAGAAAACCTGTGGCCCCCGTGTGGTGCGCCTTGATGAAAATAATCGTAACGCAGCAATGTTTCACCGTAAAATAATCGTAACGCAGCAATGTTTTACTGTAAAATAATTGTAACGCAGCAATGTTCCACCAGTAGATAAAAGTAATGCGGCAATCTTTCAACAGAAAATATTCATAATGCAGCAATGATTCACTTAAAATAATCGGAATGCGGCAATCTTTCACCATAAAATAACCATAACGCAGCAATGATTCACCATAAAATAATCGTAATGTGGGCATTGTTCACCATAAAATAATTGTAATGTGGCCAGCATTTACCATAAAATAATCGTAATGTGGGCAGCGTTCACCATAAAATAATTGTAATGTGGGCAGCGTTCACCAGAAAATAATCGTAATGTGGCCAGCATTCACCAGAAAATAATCGTAATGTGGCCAGCATTCACCAGAAAATAATCGCAATGTGGGCAGCGTTCACCAGAAAATAATCGTTATGTGGCCAGCATTCACCAGAAAATAATCGTAAAGTGGGCAGCGTTAACCAGAAAATAATCATAATGTGGCCAGCATTCACCAGAAAATAATCGTAATGTGGCCAGCGTTCACCAGGAAATTAGGCTAATGTGGCCAGCGTTCACCAGGAAATTATGCTAATGTGGCCAGCGTTCACCAGGAAATTATGCTAATGTGGGCAACATTCACCAGGAAATTATGCTAATGTGGGCAGCGTTCACCAGGAAATTATGCTAATGTGGGCAGCATTTCAGTAAAAATGTATAATCACCTGTAAAAACAAAAGCATTTACTCACCTGCAGAAAAGTCCTCTCCCTGGGCGCAGCCTCCCCTGACGGTCTGCAGCAGCGCAGCCAGCCTGTGAAAGTCCCGCGCTGACCTGCAGAGCAGGGCTACGGGAAGACAGCGCCTGAAGCCCTGTACTGGAGACACAAATAGTCTCCAGTACAGGGCTTCAGACGCCATCTTGCCGTAGCCCTGCTCTGCCTGCCGGAAGACTGCAGGCTGGAGCAGGGAGCTGCGGGGATGAACTGGGTTCACCACAGGGGTCGCACAGTTTGGCAGGGGAAGGTGGGCACTTCCCCCCCGCAGGGGGCGCCCCTCTCGCACCCGGTGCTCCAGGCCACCATCTGTCCTTGCCTGGTGGCTGGGACACCTCTGCCATTAGGCAACCACTGTGAAGGCCCCTGTAGATGGGAGAAAGATGAGTACAACCCTCCACCAAGGGTGGACTTAGTAATATGTAGAAGCTTTCCAGAGGCGCCAATAGAATAAAAGTCACTTAAACGAGCTTAAAACCAATGGTGCAATGGTGGACCTATCCCATCCATGCCGACAAAGCAAACAAAGGAAGGACTGTGGCATCAACAGTCAAACAACAATTTATTTATACTCCACAGTAAAAATAGGCAACGCGTTTCACGGGCTCAATCCCGCTTCATCAGGCCAATCAAAAAGGCGCATACAGCTTATCAGCATCAAAACCACACTGAGCGCCTCTGTTCTAGATACACGGTCACCACATGGTTGCCTAGTAATGTGGCCGCCCTTACCAGGCAACCACGTGGGACGTGCGTGTATGCAGAATGGAGGGGAGAACATTAGAAGGGGACAGTGACGGGGTTTTTGTCACGATCGTGGCTCATCCCTAAATCACATGCTGTTACCGCCGCGCACCCGATCGAGCAAGTTGACCCAACATCTTGCAGCATGTGCGATCGATTAATGCAACCAATTTCGGCCCGAAATTTATGGCATTGTCGGTCGGTATGCACTTGGCAGCACAGATTTTCATCCGATTCGATTACAATAATCAAATCGGATGGTCGACCAGCCGCCAAGTTGCCTGATGTATGGCTACCTTTCGTCTCATCTTCGTCTGTTGTGTAGCTTAGGCAAGGAACACAATGTTTTGGGCTAAGGTATCCTTTAGACATTTACAAAGCAGATTGAATGTTTTGTTGCCTCTGCTCAGTGGCAGCCTATTAAGTGTCCCAGAGTTAAAATAGATGAACTAATGACTTTTTTTTAATCTCCCTCTGCTCTCAGAAGATGTATTCTGCCAGGAAAACTTTTATGGCTGAAATCTGCTTATCAGTGAGGTGTACTATATTACCAACAAGGTACAGACAAGACAGAAGCTGTCACTGCCATACCTAAAATTTAACTCTTTGAGGCCGCAAAGTACAAGTAAAACTGCCTGGTTATTTATGTTTTGCACTGTACACACGTTTATCTCATCATATCACATGTTGCCTCGGGTACACAAGTGGATTGTGTTGCTAGCAATGCAGCGGCTAATTGTTCTGTTGCTAGAAACTGATGCTAGAACTTGTTACTCTCCATACCTGAAAACTGATGCTACACTAAACTCAAACAAGCCTCAGCAACGCATCAGCAGGACTCCTTCTTTAGCTGTGCAATCCAGATAGAAGATGAGAAGTATAATTAAATAAAGTATGTAACCCTGTGACCTCATGTCTACATTACAGACCACAAAACATTTTATTTTGCTTGGATAACTGCTGCCCAAAGACCTAACTCCACCACCTCTTCTGCAGACGTTTCTGTTATTCCTAATTGTCCATGTATCCTTCTCTCAATTGGACATTATAAACAAATGCTCATTAAAATGACAAGAGCCAAAAATACCTTCTGAGCCTCACACCAGGGTGTTCATTCAAATGAAGGAAGGATGCCAGAGATTGCTGGCAAAGGAGAGGACTCAGGATAAACAAACAATGAATATCCAGATGAGAGACAGTTTCCAAGTGGATGTGCGTGCAGTCATTGTAATATACAGCTCAGTAGGATAAAACGTGCCCAAAATATGATAAAATAATTATAATGTTAAAAAGGGAAGCTTGCTTACTTCCAGCTTAGAAAACCAGGTCACTGATCACAGGAATGGCCAATTTTAGGGTTTATTAGTATGATAAACCCTGACATTTATCAGACTTGCAGCCTCTTCAGGTGTAAAGAAGGAAATGCACAATATATATATATATATATATATATATATATATATATATATATATATATATATATATATACATACACATGTATAGATAGTAGGATGTGAACGTTTGGGCAACGTTGTTAATCGTCATGATTATCCTGTATAAATCGTTGGTTGTTATTAGTGTTGGGCGAACACCTAGATGTTCGAGTTCGCGAGGAGAAGGCCACGCTTTCAGGTGCAACTCAGGCCTTGCATGAGGACAAAAAAAAGTGTGCGCAAAGCAATGCAATGAGTAGTTTTCAGGACACAATGGGCTATTCGGAGGAGCTATTCCCACCCCCACAATCTTCTACCTGTGAAAGGTCAATGGAACAGCCACAAATGTTGTGCCCGGATTCACAACCTTTTTCTGTGGAAAATGCACCTCGCACTGAAATGCAAGGCGAGGCCGAGGATGAACATGACGTCAACAACTCAACATGACGCAAAATGGGGGCGGAACAGAAAGCTGCTTTCAATGTTTTGAAGGTCTTAATTGCCTCCGGTGGCCAGTTAGATGCATCATTCATCACACCCAAATCCCAGAGCAATGTGTGCAGGAATTTGAATCGCAGGAGGTGTACAGAGATCATCTGGACAAGTGACCAAGTGACCAAGTGACAAGTGACAAAGTGAAAAGTGACAAAGTGACCAGTGACAAAGTGACAAAGTGACCAGTGACAAAGTGACAAAGTGACAAAATGACAAAGTGACAAAATGACAAAGTGACAAGTGACAAGTGACAAAATGACAAAGTGACAAGTGACAAAGTGACAAGTGACAAAGTGACAAAATGACAAAGTGACAAAGTGACCAGTGACAAAGTGACAACTGAGAGGTTGTTCTGGGGAGCTCCACTGCACTCAGTCGCATATGAGGAGAGGTCTCGTCGGGACTGCTGATCCTCCTCAGCTTGCTCAAAGCCTTGAGGGTTCCTGAAGATCCTCTGCTTGGAGTTCGCCGGGGTTCAGCTTGGTGTCGGGGTCGGCGGCGTCCTCCTCACTCCAACGTGGCATATCTTCTGTTGAAGGAAAAAAAAACAAACATTGTTAAAAGTCCAGTACCGCTTCTGAAGGACTCACCAAGAGATGCAGGAGCGCTTCAATCTAGCGCACCATCGCTCGCTGGGTGATGTCCCTCCCTACGCGCTGGAATTCTACGCTGCACATGCTAGCACGCTTTTGCGCAGTGCCGAGGCGCATTCCAGCAGCTAGCTACCAAGCTTCTGTGGATCTGATTGGACCACCATGTTGGATCTCTGCCAAGTCCTCCAAAATTTTGAGCAATTCACGTTGCGTGACTGAGCAGTGACAACTCTACAGTCAGCATTACAATACCACTGCTGTGTTTACTGAAGAAATCAATGTTGAAGATGGAAACCGCTGGCATGATGCAAGTGGGGGATTCTGAAGATGAAAACGATCAGCGTGATGATACCAACATCAGGCAACCTGCCTCAGGAAATGCTGGTCCCAGCTATGACAAAGAACAGGACGACGAACAGCTGGAGTTGGAGCAGGAATTGGATGCCCCCACTGCCGAGGGACAGAGCGGTGCACGTTGGACTTCCACAATTTAGCGGGAATGGACAGCAGAAGAGGAAGAAAGTGATGCTGGTGACGAATATGGTGCATCACAACAATCACAACGCTCACAAGAACATGAAGACAGAGGAGTCTGGCAGGACTCTCTGGCACACATGGCTCAATTCATGCTAGACTGCATTGAACGCGGCCCGCGCATTATTCACTATTCATTATTATTCATTATTCTGGAATCTGGACAACACCAATTACTGGGTTTATACCCAGTTTATACAAACACAATGTTAAAAAACTGATTGAAGAAAGTGTCAGACAGGTCAAAAATGGAACAATTCCAGCAGGCCCTTGAGGATGGAGACTTTAGAGAGGAGATTGACATCCTCCTCCTTCTCTAGCCAGTTGCACGCCGACAGACTGACTTCAGCAAACCCAGGAGGACCAAGAGGGCAGCAAAGAACACAAGCTGCTGCTAGTGCCCAAAAGGGAATGGTATTGGCAGTGTCCTTGGAGTGGGAACATTTTCTGACACCCATGCAGCAGCCCACAGAACAGCAATCGGGCAGTTCCACGTCCTCCAACACCAATCGCCTGGAGAAGATGGTCAAGGTCCAGGACTACATGTCAGATGGCGTAGCTGTGTTGAACAATCCATCTGCAGACAGACGGTGAGTGTGACAGGCAGCACAGAAGGACCATGGCAACTCACTCATAGTACCACAGTTTGATAGTGCTGCTCAAAAAATTATATGGATCCGTGGACCCGGGCACTGCGGGCAGTACTGGGAAGTGGGAACGCAGGTTTTAGTACCTAAACACACGATACAACATGTTTTCCGGGGTCAGACTCTGAGGCACATACAGATGGTCCCGATCATCATCCTCATCATACAACTCTTCTGCTGAGTCTGACCCACCCACCACCTCTGCCACCCCAACATCCCCAGACACAGACCCCTCATCGTCCTCAACATTAACTTGGGATGCTGGCCTGAGCCAGACCTCCTCCTCCACATCAGGCCCCATCATCTCCTCAATGGCAGCCCTCATTAATCGCTCTGGCGACGGACCGATGGACACAACGTTCTCCTCCGGGGAGGGCTGCTGCTGACCACTGGCTGCTGGGGTGGATGTTATAGCTTGCGTGGGGCATTGGCTGTTGCTGTTGTTGGGAGTGCTGCTCACAGTGGAGGTCTCTGAGGAACTCATGGTGAGCTCATATAGTGGTTGGCGGTGAGTGGAGTATTACTGATCCCAGCAATATACACACTGACTGGCAGAGTACGCAATGCTATATAGTCTGGCTGAGCGGTGTACACAGAGTGGCAGTACACACAATGCTATATAGTCTGGCTGAGCGGTGTACACAGAGTGGCAGTACACACAATGCTATATAGTCTGGCTGAGCGGTGTACACAGAGTGGCAGTACACACAATGCTATATAGTCTGGCTGAGCCGTGTACACAGAGTGGCAGTACACACAATGCTATATAGTCTGGCTGAGTGGTGTACACAGAGTGGCAGTAAACACAATGCTATATATAGTGTGGCTGAGCGAGGTACACAGTGGCAGTAAACAATGCTATATATAGTGTGGCTGAGCGAGCGGTGTACTACTGTTCCCAGCAGCGACACACAATGACTGGGGGGGACCCTGGCTAGCGTGGCTGGAGAGCGAACTACCCTGCCTGCCTACCCAAAGCTAAACCCACAGACAAATGGCGGAGATATGACGTGGTTCGGGTATTTATTTACCTGAACCACGTGACCCGTTCGGCCGATCAGATCGCGTTCGGGGTCCGAACCACGTGACCCGTTCGGCCAATCACAGCGCTAGCCGAACATTCGGGGAACGTTCGGCCATGCGCTCTTAGTTCGGTCATGTGGCCGAACGGTTTGGCCGAGCACCATTAGGTGTTCGGCCGAACTCGAACATCACCCGAACAGGGTGATGTTCTGCAGAACCCGAACAGTGGCGAACACCGTTCGCCCAACACTAGTTGTTATGATAAAAAATGTGAGTTAACCATATCATATAGGAGACACACACAGTGATATTTGAGAAGTGAAATTAAGTTGATTGGATTTACAGAAAGTGTGCAATAATTGTTTAAACAAAATTAGGCAGGTGCATAAATTTGTGCACCACAAAAAAGAAAAGAAATCAATATTTAGTCGATCCTCCTTTTGCAGACATTACAGCCTCTAAACACTTCCTGTAGGTTCCAATGAGAGTCTGAATTCTGGTTGAAGGTATTTTGGACCATTCCTCTCTACAAAACATCTCTAGTTCATTCAGGTTTGATGGCTTCCGAGCATGGACAGCTCTCTTTAACTCACACCACAGATTTGCAATTATATTCAGGTTTGGGGACTGAGATGGCCATTCTAGAACATTGTACTTGTTCCTCTGCATGAATGCCTTAGTGGATTTTGAGCAGTGTTTAGGGTCGTTGTCTTGTTGAAAGATCCAGCCCCGGCGCAGCTTCAGCTTTGTCACTGATTCCTAGACATTGGTCTCCAGAATCTGCTGATGCTGAGTGGAATCCATGCGTCCCTCAACTTTGATAAGATTCCCAGTAACTGCACTGACCACACAGCCCCACAGCACGATGGAACCACCATCATATTTTATTGTAGATAGAAGGTGTTTTCTTGGAATGCTGTGCTCTTTTTCCTCCATGCATAACGCCCCTTGTTATGCCCAAATAACTCAATTTTAGTTTTATCAGTCCACAGGACCTTATTCCAAAATGAAGCTGGCTTGTCCAAATGTGCATACCTCAAGTGGCTCTGGTTGTGCTCTGGGCAGAGTAAAGGCTTCCACTGCATCACTTTCGCATACAGCATCTCTTTGTGTAAAGTGCGCCGAATGATTGAACGGCGTACGTACAAAAAGGGCGCCTGGACAAAAAGGGCGCGGGGTGTAAACTCTAAATAATAATTAATCATTAATAGGGTTTATAAAAATAGTGTGCTATATTTCGTTTACAAATAAAGTTTAACAAAACTATAAATCATTAAATAATGTTTATAAAATCGGAAATTGTGAAAACGTTAATCTTCCCTATTTCTAAAGTTAAACTTATAATTACGTTTATTAAAAAAACAATAATATATGTTTAACCACTTGAGGACCTAGGGCTTTCTACCCCTTAAGGACCGGCCACTTTTTTTCCATTCAGACCACTGCAGCTTTCACGGTTTATTGCTCGCTCATACAACCTACCACCTAAATGAATTTTGGCTCCTTTTCTTGTCACTAATAAAGCTTTCTTTTGATGCTATTTGATTGCTCCTGCGATTTTTACTTTTTATTATATTCATCAAAAAAGACATGAATTTTGGCAAAAAAATGATTTTTTAAACTTTCTGTGCTGACATTTTTCAAATAAAGTAAAATTTCTGTATACATGCAGCGCGAAAAATGTGGACAAACATGTTTTTGATAAAAAAAAACCCATTCAGTGTATATTTATTGGTTTGGGTAAAAGTTATAGCGTTTACAAACTATGGTGCCAAAAGTGAATTTTCCCATTTTCAAGCATCTCTGACTTTTCTGACCACCTGTCATGTTTCATGAGGGGCTAGAATTCCAGGATAGTATAAATACCCCCCAAATGACCCCATTTTGGAAAGAAGACATCCCAAAGTATTCACTGAGAGGCATAGTGAGTTCATAGAAGATATTATTTTTTGTCACAAGTAAGCGGAAAATGACACTTTGTGAAAAAAAAAAAAAAAAGTTTCCATTTCTTCTAACTTGCGACAAAAAAAAAATGAAATCTGCCACGGACTCACCATGCCCCTCTCTGAATACCTTGAAGGGTCTACTTTCCAAAATGGGATCATTTGTGGGGTGTGTTTACTGTCCTGACATTTTGGGGGGTGCTAAATTGTAAGCACCCCTGTAAAGCCTAAAGGTGCTCATTGGACTTTGGACCCCTTAGCGCAGTTAGGCTGCAAAAAAGTGCCACACATGTGGTATTGCCGTACTCAGGAAAAGTAGTATATGTGTTTTGGGGTGTATTTTTACACATACCCATGCTGGGTGGGAGAAATATCTCTGTAAATGACAATTTGTTAATTTTTTTTACACACAATTGTCCATTTACAGAGATATTTCTCCCACTCAGCATGGGTATGTGTAAAAATACACCACAAAACACATTATACTACTTCTCCTGAGTACGGCGATACCACATGTGTGGCACTTTTTTGCACCCTAACTGCGCTAAAGGGCCCAAAGTCCAATGAGTACCTTTAGGATTTCACAGGTCATTTTGAGAAATTTCGTTTCAAGACTACTCCTCACGGTTTAGGGCCCCTAAAATGCCAGGGCAGTATAGGAACCCCACAAATGACCCCATTTTAGAAAGAAGACACCCCAAGGTATTCCGTTAGTAGTATGGCGAGTTCATAGAAGATTTTATTTTTTGTCACAAGTTAGCGGAAAATGACACTTTGTGAAAAAACACAATTAAAATCAATTTCCGCTAACTTTTGACAAAAAATAAAATCTTCTATGAACTCACCATACTCCTAACGGAATACCTTGGGGTGTCTTCTTTCTAAAATGGGGTCATTTGTGGGGTTCCTATACTGCCCTGGCATTTTAGGGGCCCTAAACCGTGAGGAGTAGTCTTGAAACGAAATTTCTCAAAATGACCTGTGAAATCCTAAAGGTACTCATTGGACTTTGGGCCCTTTAGCGCAGTTAGGGTGCAAAAAAGTGCCACACATGTGGTATCGCCATACTCGGGAGAAGTAGTACAATGTGTTTTGGGGTGTATTTTTACACATACCCATGCTGGGTGGGAGAAATACCTCTGTAAATGGACAATTGTGTGTAAAAAAATCAAAAGATTGTCATTTACAGAGGTATTTCTCCCACCCAGCATGGGTATGTGTAAAAATACACCCCAAAACACATTGTACTACTTCTCCCGAGTACGGCGATACCACATGTGTGGCACTTTTTTGCACCCTAACTGCACTAAGGGGCCCAAAGTCCAATGAGTACCTTTAGGATTTCACAGGTCATTTTTGTTTCAAGACTACTCCTCACGGTTTAGGGCCCCTAAAATGCCAGGGCAGTATAGGAACCCCACTAATGACCCCATTTTAGAAAGAAGACACCCCAAGGTATTCCGTTAGGAGTATGGTGAGTTCATAGAAGTTTTTATTTTTTTGTCACAAGTTAGCGGAAATTGATTTTAATAGTTTTTTTTCACAAAGTGTCATTTTCCGCTAACTTGTGACAAAAAATAAAATCTTCTATGAACTCACCATACTCCGTACGGAATACCTTTGGGTGTCTTCTTTCTAGAATGGGGTCATTTGTGGGGTTCCTATACTGCCCTGGCATTTTAGGGGCCCTAAACCGTGAGGAGTAGTCTTGAAACCAAATGTCGCAAAATAACCTGTGAAATCCTAAAGGTACTCATTGGACTTTGGGCCCCTTAGCGTACTTAGGGTGTAAAAAAGTGCCACACATGTGGTACCGCTGTACTCAGGAGAAGTAGTATAATGCGTTTTGGGGTGTATTTTTACACATACCCATGCTGGGTGGGAGAAATATCTCTGTAAATGACAATTTGTTAATTTTTTTTACACACAATTGTCCATTTACATAGAAATTTCTCCCACCCAGCATGGGTATGTGTAAAAATACACCCCAAAACACATTATACTACTTTTCCTGAGTACGGCGGTACCACATGTGTGACACTTTTTTGCAGCCTAGGTGCGCTAAGGGGCCCAACGTCCTATTCACAGGTCATTTTGAAGCATTTGTTTTCTAGACTACTCCTCGCGGTTTAGGGCCCCTAAAATGCCAGGGCAGTATAGGAACCCCACAAGTGACCCCATTTTAGAAAGAAGACACCCCAAGGTATTCCGTTAGGTGTATGGCGAGTTCATAGAAGATTTTATTTTTTGTCACAAGTTAGTGAAAAATGACACTTTGTGAAAAAAAAACAATAAAAATTAATTTCCGCTAACTTTTGACAAAAAATTAAATCTTCTATGAACTCGTCATACACCTAACATAATACCTTGGGGTGTCTTTTTTTTCTAAAATGGGGTCACTTGTGGGGTTCCTATACCGCCCTGGCATTTTACAGGCCCAAAACCGTGAGTAGTCTGGAAACCAAATGTCTCAAAATGACTGTTCAGGGGTATAAGCATCTGCAAATTTTGATGACAGGTGGTCTATGAGGGGGCGAATTTTGTGGAACCGGTCATAAGCAGGGTGGCCTTTTAGATGACAGGTTGTATTGGGCCTGATCTGATGGATAGGAGTGCTAGGGGGGTGACAGGAGGTGATTGATGGGTGTCTCAGGGGGTGGTTAGAGGGGAAAATAGATGCAATCCATGCACTGGGGAGGTGATCGGAAGGGGGTCTGAGGGTTTGGCCGAGTGATCAGGAGCCCACACGGGGCAAATTGGGGCCTGATCTGATGGGTAGGTGTGCTAGGGGGTGACAGGAGGTGATTGATGGGTGTCTCAAGGTGTGATTAGAGGGGGGAATGGATGCAAGCAATGCACTGGCGAGGTGATCAGGGCTGGGGTCTGAGGGCATTCTGAGGGTGTGGGCGGGTGATTGAGTGCCCTAGGGGCAGATAGGGGTCTAATCTGATAGGTAGCAGTGACAGGGGGTGATTGATGGGTAATTAGTGGGTGTTTAGGGTAGAGAATAGATGGAAACACTGCGCTTGGGTGGTGATCTGATGTCGGATCTGCGGGCGATCTATTGGTGTGGGTGGGTGATCAGTTTGCCCGCAAGGGGCAGGTTAGGGGCTGATTGGGTGGCAGTGACAGCGGGTGATTGATGGGTGGCAGTGACAGGGGGTGATTGATGGGTGGCAGTGACAGGGGGTGATTGATGGGTGATTGATAGGTGATTGACAGGTAATCAGTGGGTTATTACAGGGGAGAACAGATGTAAATATTGCACTGGCGAATTGATAAGGGGGGGTCTGAGGGCAATCTGAGCGTGTAGGCGGTCGATTGGGTGCCCGCAAGGGGCAGATTAGGGTCTGATCTGATAGGTAACAGTGACAGGTGGTGATAGGGAGTGATTGATGGGTGATTGATGGGTAATTAGTGGGTGTTTAGAGGAGAGAATAGATGGAAACACTGCGCTTGGGTGGTGATCTGATGTCGGATCTGCGGGCGATCTATTGGTGTGGGTGGGTGATCAGATTGCCCGCAAGGGGCAGGTTAGGGGCTGATTGTTGGGTGGCAGTGACAGGGGGTGATTGATGGGTGATAGGTGATTGGCAGGTGATTGACAGGTGATCAGTGGGTTATTACAGGGAAGGACAGATGTAATTAATGCACTGGCGAATTGATAAGGGGGGGGGGGGGGTCTGAGGGCAATCTGAGCGTGTGGGCGGGTGATTGGGTGCCCGCAAGGGGCAGATTAGGGTCTGATCTGATAGGTAACAGTGACAGGTGGTGATAGGGGGTGATTGATGGGTAATTAGTGGGTGTTTAGAGAAGATAACAGATGTAAACGATACATTTGGGAGGTAATCTGACGGCGGGTTTGCGGGCGATCTAATGGTGTGGGTGGGTGATCAGATTGCCCGCAAGGGGCAGGTTAGGGGCTGATTGATGGGTGGCAGTGACAGGGGGTGACAGGGGGTGATTGATGGGTGATAGGTGATTGGCAGGTGATTGACAGGTGATCAGTGGGTTATTACAGGGAAGAACAGATGTAATTAATGCACTGGTGAATTGATAAGGGGGGGTCAGAGGGCAATCTGAGCGTGTGGGCGGGTGATTGGGTGCCCGCAAGGGGCAGATTAGGGTCTGATCTGATAGGTAACAGTGACAGGTGGTGATAGGGGGTGATTGATGGGTAATTAGTGGGTGTTTAGAGAAGATAACAGATGTAAACGATACATTTGGGAGGTAATCTGACGGCGGGTTTGCGGGCGATCTAATGGTGTGGGTGGGTGATCAGATTGCCCGCAAGGGGCAGGTTAGGGGCTGATTGATGGGTGGCAGTGACAGGGGGTGACAGGGGGTGATTGATGGGTGATAGGTGATTGGCAGGTGATTGACAGGTGATCAGTGGGTTATTACAGGGAAGAACAGATGTAATTAATGCACTGGTGAATTGATAAGGGGGGGTCAGAGGGCAATCTGAGCGTGTGGGCGGGTGATTGGGTGCCCGCAAGGGGCAGATTAGGGTCTGATCTGATAGGTAAAAGTGACAAGTGGTGATAGGGGGTGATTGATGGGTGATTGATGGGTAATTAGTGGGTGTTTAGAGGAGAGAATAGATGTAAACAATGGATTTGGGAGGTGATCTGATGTCGGATCTGTGGGCGATCTATTGGTGTGGGGGGGTGATCAGATTGCCCGCAAGGGGCAGGTTAGGGGCTGATTGATGGGTGGCAGTGACAGGGGGTGATTGACGGGTGATTGATGGGTGATTGACAGGTGATTGACAGGTGATTGACAGGTGATCAGGGGGATAGATGCATACAGTAAACAGGGGGGGGTGGTCTGGGGGGGGGTCTGGGGAGAATCTGAGGGGTGGGGGGTGATCAGGAGGGGGCAGGGAGCAGGGGGGGGATAAAAAAAAAATAGCGTTGACAGATAGTGACAGGGAGTGATTGATGGGTGATTAGGGGGGTGATTGGGTGCAAACAGGGGTCTGGGGGGTGGGCAGGGGGGGGGGTCTGATGGGTGCTGTGGGCGATCTGGGGCAGGGGGGGGAGAAATCAGTGTGTTTGGGTGCAGACTAGGGTGGCTGCAGCCTGCCCTGGTGGTCCCTCGGACACTGGGACCACCAGGGCAGGAGGCAGCCTGTATAATACACTTTGTAAACATTACAAAGTGTATTATACACTTTGTATGCGGCGATCGCGGGGTTAACATCCCGCCGGCGCTTCCGTATAGCCGGCGGGATGTTGCGGCGAGCGAGCGGTGACAGGCGCCGGCGGAGGATCGCGTCACGGATGACGCGATCGCTCCGCCCATGCCCTTAAATGGACCGCCGCCTCTGTGGGTGAGGCCGTCCTGCAGGGCTCCACTTCCCCGCCGCCCCTGTGTAGTGGGCGGTCGGGAAGTGGTTAATTGTTATAATTGTATATTATTGTAAATAACCTTCTTTTAAGGTTTGTTCTTATAATAAAATCTGAAAATATTCTTTATAATGATGATATAAATATAAGTACGTTCGTAATAAGTGTTGTAAAACATTAGTAATTATTACTAAAATTTGACTAAAATTATACCTAAGCCTACTCTTACACAGAACCCTCCCTGTACCTATCCCTAACCCCTAGACCCCCCTGTTGGTGCCTAAACCTAAGACCCCCCTGTTGGTGCCTAAACCTAAGACCCCCCCTGTTGGTGCCTAAGTAACCCTCCCTGTACCTACCCCTAACCCCTAGACCCCCCTGTTGGTGCCTAAACCTAAGACCTCCCTGTTGGTGCCTAAACCTAAGACCCCCCTGGTGGTGCCTAAACCTAAGACCCCCCTGTTGGTGCCTAAACCTAAGACCCCCCTGTTGGTGCCTAAACCTAAGACCCCCCCCTGTTGGTGCCTAAGTAACCCTCCCTGTACCTACCCCTAACCCCTAGACCCCCCTGTTGGTGCCTAAACCTAAGACCCCCCTGTTGGTGCCTAAACCTAAGACCCCCCTGGTGGTGCCTAAACCTAAGACCCCCCTGTTGGTGCCTAAACCTAAGACCCCCCCTGTTGGTGCCTAAGTAACCCTCCCTGTACCTACCCCTAACCCCTAGACCCCCCTGTTGGTGCCTAAACCTAAGACCCCCCTGTTGGTGCCTAAACCTAAGACCCCCCTGGTGGTGCCTAAACCTAAGACCCCCCTGTTGGTGCCTAAACCTAAGACCCCCCTGTTGGTGCCTAAACCTAAGACCCCCCTGTTGGTGCCTAAACCTAAGACCCTCCTGTTGGTGCCTAAACCTAAGACCCCCCTGGTGGTGCCTAAACCTAAGACCCCCCTTTATTATGTGGATAATAATGTTTTACAAATTGTGACTCCAAAAAATATATTCCAATTTACATTACGTACTGATCGCTTTATTTTGTGAATAATGTTTTAAAAACAGTAAGGGATAAAACTTTAAATAAAAAAATATATTGCAATTTACATTACGTACTGATCGCTTTATTTTGTGAATAATGTTTTAAAAACAGTAAGGGATAAAACTTGAAATAATGTTTTAATTATTTAAATTAGATAAATATATTTAGTATTTTCATAAATGTTATTCGGTACGGGTGCATTTTATAAACGTAAATCAACACAAGCTCAGTTATAAATCATTAAACAGCTCCGGGAGCCGTTTGTAAACTTTATTTAGCTCCGGGCGCCGTTTGTAAACTTTATTTAGCTCCGGCGCCCTTTTTTCCTGCTCGGCGCCCATTAAACGTTATTTATTATGGGAGTGAATGGCGGCGCCCTTTTTGTCCACTAGCGGCCTGCGCCCTTTTTTCCCAGCTCCGATTGAACGATGCACAGTGACTCCATCTGCAGCAAGATGATGTTGTAGATCTTTGGTGCTGGTCTGTGGGTTCACTCTGACTGTTCTCACTATTCGTCGCTTCTGTCTATCTGATATTTTTCTTTGTCTTCCACTGCGGGCCTTAAAGAGACTCTGAAGTCTCATAAAAATCATCTTTTTATTTCAAAAATGTTTTTAACATGATAGCCCTAACGAAAACGCCACATCCCCGTTGCTGTAATCTAACTAAATCCCCCCAAACTCCCCGGGGGCAATCCGGGCAGCGCTTCCGTGAGAGGCAGAGCTTTCAGTTGCAGCTCTGCCTCTCCATGCGTCTATCAGTGCCGGATCGCCACCTCCGCCCACCCCTCTCAGCCTTCCTTCACTGAGAGGGGCGGAGGGAGAGGTGGAGATATGCGCTGATTGACGCGTAAGAAGGCAGAGCTGCGGCTGAAAGCTCTGCCTCCTCCAGCAGCAAAATCCACGACCAAAAAAGTAGTGGATTTTGCGGGGGAGAGGGAGGGGGGAGTTAGGGGGGATTTAGTAAGATTTCAGCCGTGGGGATGCAGCGTTTTAGTTAGGGCTATCATGTTATAGACATTTTTGAAATAAAAAGATGATTTTTATGAGACTTCAGTGTCTCTTTAACTTGAACTGAGTCTGTGGTGTTCCATTTCCTCAATATGTTACTAACTGTGGAAACAGACAGCTGAAATCTCTGAGACAGCTTTCTGTATCCTTCCCATAAACCATGATGGTGAACAATCGTTGCCTTCAGGTCATTTGAGAGTTGTTTTGAGATCCCCCATGTTGCTACTCTTCAGAGAAAATTAAAAGACACGGGAAACTTACAATTGACCCCCTTAAATACTCTTTATCATAATTGGATTCACCTGTGTATGTAGGTCTGGGGTCACTGAGCTTACCAAGCCAATTTGAGTTCCAAAAATTCGTTCTAAAGGTTTTGGATTCAATAAAATGACAACTGCCCAAATTTATGCACCTGCCTAATTTTATTTCTACAATTATTGCGCACTTTCTGTAAATCCAATAAACTTAATTTCACTTCTCAAATATCACTGTGTGTGTCTCCTATATGATATATTTAACTGACATTTTTTATCGTAACAACCAACGTTTTATACAGGAAAATCATGACAATTAACAAGGTTGCCATAACTTTTGCATCCCACTGTAGTCTTGTCACTAACTGTCCCTCAGAGAAGCTCACCATGTAATCCCTACCATAGTTGCATGTCTATATCGTGTATTTATTGTAGTCTAGGGCTAGTTTACGGGGAAGCCAATTAACTTATCTGTAGGTTTTTGGGATGTGGGAAGAAATTGGAGTGCCTGGAGAAAACCCACACAGACACAGGGAGAACATAAAAACCTCTTGCGGATGTAGACCTGGCTGGGATTCAAACCAGGGACCCAGCGCTGCAAGGCAAGAGGGCTAACCACTACGCCACCGTGATATATATATATATATTGTAAACAAAAGCATACATAAAACATAAATATTAGTCCCTGGAGGTTACGCTCCACGCCATGTACAGAAAATTAAATTAAAACATAAATTGACAAGTCCATAATTCTTAGTATGTTCACTATATTCATTTAATTTATGGAGTAGCACAAGCCAAAGTAATCTATTTTTTAAGTTTTTTATTTGTGCCTTTATTTGATGAACATGCTGGCACTCTAGCCTTTGAGCTTAATATTGGTTTTATAACATTTCTGGGCACTTCTGTTCTATTGAGCTGTTTTTATCCAGTGTTTTCTTTCTTCTTTTTTTTTTTAAATAAATCAAACTAGACTGAGTTAATTGATATCCATGCAATTCCACATTGTTTCCTAGAAAGAGAGGGTGGTCCCAAAATATTCCTCTTCTGCAAGAGAACCAGCTGCACTATTTATCAGCCAGGGGCATTGCTGCTTCTGAGCACCGGTGAATGAGTAAGGCCTCTTGCACCCTACATGCGATTCCAATTTGCAATTTTTAATCGGTACTGCATGCTGCGTTTTTTTTTCTACGTTTTTCTTCCAGTTTTGGTAGCATCCAGGAAAAATCGGAATCGCAAATCGGAATCGCAAATCAGATTGGCAGTGTGCAGGGGGCCTACTGTGGTGAAAAGTAGATGTAGTAAATGTATAGATGTGGTCATACTCATAACGCCCTGTAGGCAATGTGAAGTCATGTACGTGTACCTAGCAGGGCTGAAACTATAGATGAGTGGGCCCCTCCTAACAAAGCATTGGATGAAGCCCCCTCCCCTGGAAGAAAATATAAGGCCCTAACTACTTACCAGATAGACATGTAATGTTATTATTATTTACTATTTTTATAGCACTGGCATCTTCTGCAGCGCTGTACAGAGTATAATGTTTTGTCACTTAACTGGCCCTCAGAGGGGCTAACAGTCTAATCCCTACCATAGTGATGTCTATGTGTGTATCTCATAGTATATACGTTTCATAGTCATAGGGGGACGCCAATTAACCTACCTGAATGTTTTTAGGATGTGGGAGGAAACCGGAGTGGACAGAGGAAACCTACACAGACACGGAGAGAACATACAAACTCCGTGCAGATAGTGCCCTGGCTGGGATTTGAACCGGGTGCAGAAATATATTGTGTATGTACTGTTTTTCACAACAACCACTTCTAGAATTATAGATCCCTAAACCATTAAGCAGCATGTCCCCCAAAAAACATAATTATGCAGGGTGTTCCCCCATACAACATAATTAGGCAGCATGTCCAATTAAACAACAGTTGTGCAGCATGCCTCTCTTCAAATAACATGATTACAAATTATGAGGATTACCCTTCTCCAACAAGAAATTAAGGGAGAGCACTACAGAAGATGCTGGCACTATATACAGTGGCTTGCAAAAGTATTCGGCCCCCTTGAAGTTTTCCACATTTTGTCATATTACTGCCACAAACATGAATCAATTTTATTGGAATTCCACGTGAAAGACCAATACAAAGTGGTGTACACGTGAGAAGAGGAACGAAAATACAATACTTTGTAGAACCACCTTTTGCTGCAATTACAGCTGCTAGTCTTTTAGGGTATGTCACTACCAGCTGTGCACATCTGGAGACTGAAATCCTTGCCCATTCTTCTTTGCAAAACAGCTCCAGCTCAGTCAGATTAGATGGACAGTGTTTGTGAACAGCAGTTTTCAGATCTTGCCACAGATTTTCCATAGGATTTAGATCTGGACTTTGACTGGGCCATTCTAACACATGGATATGTTTTGTTTTAAACCAGTGGTTCCCAACCTTTTATGAGGTATCGCCCCTTGGGGGAAGACAACTCACCCCTGTCGCCCCCTTCGCTTAGTACGGTATACCTTTACGCCAGGTGGTGGTGCCAGTGGACGGGGTAGCGCTGTGACCTTGCCAGCTAAAAATAGCCGGTGACTCAACTACTTTGCGCCAATTCCCTTACCGGTGTAATGTCAGCTATTGGAGCCCCGCACGTTGTGCAGCCCCGCATGCGCAGTAGGAGCCTGCGTCCCATTAAATTGTGCAGCCACGTAAAACGTCTTAAATATCTCCGCTTCCGCACCACGTACACTCCCGAAATTTTCAGGGGAGGAAAGGGGACCCCCAGATCTAGCTCTGTGCCGAATTGCAGTCCCCGAGCCCCGCTGGTTCCCGAGACTGATTGCAGCAAACCTATCTCGGGAACTAGCGGGGCTCGGGGGCTGCAATTCGACACAGAGCTAGATCTGGGGGTCCCCTCCCTCCCCTCAAAATTTCGGGAGTGTACGTGGTGCAGAAGCGGAGATATTTCAGGTAAATAATATCTAACTTCCCACTGAGCATACGCAATACTCAGTGAGGAAGGCTGCTTCCGTGCTGCAATATCTGACATTACATCGGCGCGTGACCAACGAGCCCTGAGGAATTACGCAACTCTATCATGCACACTTGCATATTTTATACAGATCATATTTTTTGCCCATAATTTTCTTAAAAACGAGTGACACTGCGATACTTTATTTTTTCAGCCTTTTCGTACTGATTCTCCCCTGTCGCCCCCCACAAATTTACCACCCCCCTTAGAACCCAAATCGCCCACCTGGGGGCGATCGCCCCCAGGTTGGGAACCACTGTTTTAAACCATTCCATTGTTGCCCTGGCTTTATGTTTAGGGTCGTTGTCCTGCTGGAAGGTGATCCTCCGCCCCAGTCTCAAGTCTTTTGCAGACTCCAGGTGGTTTTCTTCGAAGATTGCCCTGTATTTGGCTCCGTCCATCTTCCCATCAACTCTGACCAGCTTCCCTGTCCCTGCTGAAGAGAACCACACCCAGAGCATGATGCTGCCACCACCATATTTGACTGTGGGGATGGTGTGTTCAGAGTGATGTGCAGTGTTAGTTTTCCGCCACACATAGCGTTTTGCATTTTGGCCAAAAAGTTCCATTTTGGTCTCATCTGACCAGAGCACCTTCTTCCACATGGTTGCTGAGTCCCCCACATGGCTTGTGGCAAACTGCAAATGGGACTTCTTTTGCTTTTCTGTTAACAATGGCTTTCTTCTTGCCACTCTTCCATAAAGGCCAATTTTGTGCAGTGCATGACTAATAGTTGTCCTATGGACAGATTCCCCCACCTGAGCTGTAGATCTCTGCAGTTCATCCAGAGTCACCATGGGCCTATTGACTGCATTTCTGACCAGTGCTCTGCTTGTTCGGCCTCTATTGATCTTTCATGTGGAACTCCAATAAAATTGATTCATGTTTGTGGCAACAATGTGACAAAATGTGGAAAATTTCAAGGGGACCGAATACGTTTGCAGCCACTGTAAATTAGTAATAAGATAAAAAAAAGTCTGATCTCCTTTACACGTTTTGTACCGGGTATCGAGCTGCACGATAGATTGCCATGCGGCCGGATAGATTCCCGCTCGTACCCGTGGGCGGCTTCTTATCTTCTGCTCGTTTCTTCTATTGTCCTGCCCGCTGGTATTGAGCGCGGAATCGATCCGGCGGGGTATCGGACACGTCGGAAATGATCAATCGAGCCATCAGCGGCTCGATTGATAAAAAAAAAAAAATGCACCGTGTTGTCCCAGCATTACACTCAGAATCATCAGAAACATCAGAATTGCTTGTCAGCGCTATGTAAAAGGTGTAATAAACAGCAAGGTTTTTTTTAATTTTTAATAAATTGGACATCCTGGCTCTCTTAAAATGATCTCACTGAGGTTGTCTGCTTGAGAATCTAATCACACAACTACTAATTTACTATTTCCAGCCACCCACCCACTATGTTTTAATATGACCCAGGGCTTCAATCTTTAACCTCCTTAGCGGTAACCCCGTGTGTGACACGGGGTAAGCCGCCGGAGGGTGCCGCTCAGGCCCTGCTGGCCCGATTTACATAATTTTTTTTTTGCTGGACGCAGCTAGCACTTTGCTAGCTGCGCCAGCACCCCGATCGCCGCCGCCCCGCGCCCGATTGCCGCTATCCAGTGCGGCGTGCGACCCCCCCCAGACCCCGTGCGCTGCCTGGCCAATCAGTGCCAGGCAGCGCCGAGGGGTGGATCGGGACTCCCAATGACGTCCCGACGTCGCTGACGTCATCCCGCCCTGTCGCCACGGCAACGGGGAAGCCCTCCAGGAGATCCCGTTCTTTGAACGGGATTTCCTGATCGGAGATCCCTGAAGGCGATCGAAGAGGGTGGGGGGATGCCGCTGAGCAGAGGCTATCATGTAGCGAGCTCTGGGCTCGCTACATGATTTAAACAAAAAAAATTAAAAAAAACTGCTGCGCTTCCCCCTGGCGGAATTTTTCATACCGCCAAGGGGGTTAAAGAGAAACTGTAGTAAAGAAAAGTGCCTTTGGAAGGTACTTACCTCCGGAGGGGGAAGTCTCTAGATCCTAATGAGGTGTACCTCGTCCTCCTGTGCAGCACCGATCCAGTGCTGGCTCCCTCGAAGAGCTGCAGTGCAGACGACAATATCTACCTCTGAGATCCAGCGGAGGCACTGTATCAGCTTCCCCCTCAGGCTCATAGGAGCACTTTTTCCTTACATGTTCTCTTTAAATAGCTAATTATTATTCTTTTTTTTAAATTCTGTTCACATCAGTTATAATATTCCTTACTAGAGATGCTTAGAGATCACCAAAACATCATCATCCTTAGTCATCCATTATCATCATCGTCACCATCATCATCATCCTATGCTCGGGTTGGACAGGCTAGATTATCATGGATATAACTGTTATTGCATCATGTAGTCCTTGTCAGTATAATACACTAACCTAAAGTTCACCTTTCACTTCATTCATCCAGAGATACAGCAGACATGTAGAATAATCAGTAAACTCCTGAATCCTTATAACTTTATTACTCGCAGCAGCGTTGCACTGGCTGACAGCAACAAGCGATAGAGGTGATTTGGATTTGTAGCTGATGTTATTATGGTACGCCGTATTTGGCAGTGAAGGAGTTGATGGTACATTTCCATGTTACCCCCAGCTTAGTTTTTTTTTTCCAGCAGTGCTTATGAAAAACACATTAACTGATAATACAGATCTTGTGTCAGGAGTAATAAGGAGCACAGAAGAGCAGGTCCCGTAGGACAGGGAAAGACTGAGACTAGGAAGTACAAATCCTGTGGATGGGGCCCCTCTATCATAACACATTTTCTATCTGCTTGGTACATCTGGATAAGCTGTAGAAAGTTATCCACTGAAAACCACATGTGGGCAGCAAGTTCATTTATGCAAGTTTATTCCTTTTACGCTCCACTCTGAGAGGTCAGGTTTAAAAGGCTGCTTTTTATTTTAAACATGCTGTGCAGATCCCCGTAGTGAGGTGAGCTGCTGCGCTTTTCGATCGAAAGCACTTCATCTTCCACTATCTTTATGAGGTGAAGGCTGCAGCATTTACATATAAAGTTGTGAACATGGTACTATGGGAAAGTGACAGTTTCTGATACAGTTTTGGTGGAGGACCAGCTGAGATGAAATGAAGTACACAAGCAATACAAGGGGTCAGGGAGGCCGAAGAAGTTTAGGGTGGGACAGAAGTTAATATGAGGTAGGTTTCAGTTCAGTTTTAGGTTAGGGTTAGGATTATTATGGTTAGGGTTGGATTAATAGTTAGGGTTAGCATTATTAGTTAGGATAGGATTAATGGTTAATCTTTGGGGTAACCCCTGTGTTTGGTTATCACTTCAGTTATTGATAGTTCATAGAATTAGGTTATGTTTAAAGGCACTAGCCTCGGAAGAAACTAGGAAGCCCTCCACGAAATGGTCATTAGGCCGTGCACCACATGAGCCAACTGCACCCCCCATGATCCCAGCATAGCAGCACTTCATCAACGTACAGATGAGTTACATTCAGCAACAGCACTGAATTGTTTATTGCAATAGACTTTGCTCTCATGCCTAGGTGTATGCTGCCTGCTTTGCATTTATTAAACTGTATAGTGCTGGATCTCTGCCTCTTTTTGTATTTCTATGATTAAAGTAAGCCTGTCATGAGGGAAGCAAGAGAATTTATACTAACCTGGGTCTACTTCTTTCAGTCCCTGTAGTCCATCAGCACCCTTGATGTCCATTCTGTCTCCTCCGTCATCCAGGGGCGTATCTGGGTAATATAGTGAGTAATATAGCGCCTATGGCAAATAGTAAAATTGCTCCCACCCGAATAAGTTGCTAGAGTTAGCCCCCCATTATAAATACCCAGAGGTAGTACCCTACATATAGGAAGCCAGAGGTGGTCCACCCAGTATAGGTAACCCCCCAGTTTAGGTTGCCTTTTCCATATAGGTAGTTAGGGGTTTCTCCCCAGTACAGATAGCCCCCTTTTGCACAGGGTGAAAGGTGTTCCCCCCCCCCAGTATAGGTGGTTGGAGGTGTCCCCATCATAAGTAGCCTACCAGTATAGGTAGTGACAAGGTGCCCCCCCCCAGTATGATTAGTGAGAGATGTCTCCCTGTATAAGTAGTTCCCCCCCAATATAAGTAGTAAGAGATGTCCCCCAGTAAAGATAATGAGAGGCGTCCCCCAGTATAAATAGCCCCTTCTACGTTTTTTTCAGTGAGAGGTATCCCCCAGCATTGCTGTGCAGCATGAAGGAGAAGGGGACAGGCATGGTGGCAAACATGGCATCCATGGTGCTGTGGCACCAACAGCATGAACCATGCCTGCTCCCCATCTAGAAACGATATGTAGAAAATGCCTCAATGTTATAGGGTAGCGTCAAATAGGGTTATACTGAATCCAAAAATAGCAATACTACTATGGTTACAAAAACACTAATATATATCCTCACCATGCACATACCAACATGATTGTATGTAGTAAAGTAAAAAATGAGAATTGGCTCTTGGGTGCATGATAAGGATAGAAACTTTATTCACATATATCACATATCTAAGACTACATCAGAAATACAAAAATCCCATAAATACTAAACAACCCCATAAAATGACTCCTCACAAACCCTCCAACAACACAGGGGCTGCAGTCCCCTGTGAAGGAAATGGAACCTGCACCATGAAACTTGTTGGAAAACAAGTGAGAGACCAAACAGTCCAACCTGACATATGATGAACAATTGGTAGCCAGTAGATACAGGCAAAGCTCATGGGCAAAGTTCCTGGAGCATATATTGAGCACAAGGGAACAAATAGAGAGGCAGCATCCACAAAAGCACAAAAAATAGCTTGAAGCAAATGGATGACATCTGATGACATGTAGCGTTGATGACCAGCAAAGCAGACTGATAACATGCATCCAACATATGTAACAAACAGTCCCCCAATCGCAGGGTAGGAGCAGGTGAAGCAAAGCGGTGCAGTAAATCTTCACAGATGTAAGCACATGTAGCAAAGCAAAGATAAGTCCCCCATTCGCAGGGCATGTGCAAACAGTCAGGCATATGTGGAAAGATGTCCTCTCATATTTACCAGATTTGAATGGCAAAGTCCATGATGCAGTGATGAAGGCTGGGTATCCCCTGTGCTGGCAACAAGATGACCCAAGTATCAGAGTGCTGGATGTCAGGAGGTCAAAAGAAGGTGCAGGTTCCAAAGCACTGGAGGTGTGGAGGAGAAACGTGCTGTCAGGAGAAGCCTGACATGTTTCGCCGCATCTAGCGGCCTTTTCAAAGGCAGACAGCGTGGATACTGTATGGACGCCATGACGGCGTCCATAAATGCCGAGTGCGGCCGCGCGGCCCGCCCCCCGGCCCACCCCCGGTCACATGTGTTACCTCCGCACGCCCACCAAGATTGTGGGCGTGTGGGTGGCCACCCAATGGAGCGCAAATGCGCCCAGCTGATGCGTACCATCGAGCGGCGCAAAATGGCGCCGGGCGGATGACGTGGGGAGCGAAGTGCGCTCCAGTGGATGCGCGTCACCAAACGGCGTCGAACGGCGCCGAGCAGATGGCGTCAGAGGTGGCCAGCCAATGAGGAGGCAAGAGGAGCGGGACGGTGGGCCAGAGCGGACAGCGCGGCCGAACCCAGCATGCAGTAGCAACAATAAAAACAATAAATAAAAAAGACGAAAATGAAAAAAACCCCAAACGGAACAAAACAAACCAGAAAAACAGAAGAAACAAAATAGATAACACTATAATATACTATCTATGGTGGGAATTGGTGCTCCGGGCATGGGCAAACCCATAAATTCGGGGGCACCATGCACCGAAACACAAATCCCACCTGGTCAAATAAACACATACATACATGTGAATATAAATATAAGTATAAGAGAGGTGAAGAGAGACCCGCCCCTATACTAATAATATAATAGTATCTACGTGGGTGTGCCGATCACATCCACGTACAAATAAATGGCCCTGAATAAATTTGCCACATGTGGGAAAAGAGGAGCATGGGCAGGAGGGATGCAGAGGGCCCAGGAATTGGGACCCTCCTAGATGTCAACCAATGTGCACGCAGAGAGAGAGGCCAGGATAGAAGTAGGGGGCACGAGCACAGACCATTAGAGAACTTCAGAAACTCTAAACATGATCTGAACAGAACTAACTGGGTAAAAACACCCGATAGTTAATGCTGTCATTTAGACCCTTAGGTTCAGTAGCCTTGAGGTCAAATATCCAACGGGACTCCAGCTGTAAAAGGGCTCTGTCGATATCCCCACCTCTAGGATGGACGTGGACCCTATCCAAGCCTATAAATTTAATAAAGCTGGGGTCCCCTCTATGCTCCAAATGGACATGTCTGGAGATTGGGGATTTAAAGTTGCAATTTGCAACGTCCCCCACATGATTTTTGATCCTTTCCTTGAAAGCTCTCGATGTTTTACCAACATAAAAGCTTCCACATCTGCAATACATAAGGTAAATGACACCCACAGTATTGCAGTTAACAAAATGTTTTAATTTCCATTGTCGCCCATTGGGTAATGTAATGTCCCTACCTATTTGTAAATATCGACAGTAAACACACCCTCCACAGCTGTAAGTACCCGTGACTGTACAATGTTTCTGGGGGCCGCTCTTACCCCAGAAATGGCTAGATGTAACGTAATTTCGCAGTGTTTTACTGCGTTTAAAAGTCACCTGAGGAACAGGTGATACAAATTCCCTAACTACTCTGTCATTTGTCAATACATGCCAGTGTCGGCGGAGTATCCCGTCAACCTCTCTGCTTTGATCGTTGTATCGAGTAATTAAACGTGTGTTGTTGCTACTGGGGATGTCTTTGCTTTTTTTAGTCAAAAGGGTCATGCGATCTGACATCTTTGCTCGTTTGTAGGCCTTTTTCAGCCAACGGTCTTTATAACCTCTTTCTCTAAAGCGAGAACGTAATAATTTTGCTTCTTTCTCAAAAGTAGTTTCATCACTACAATTGCGGCGTGCCCTTAAATATTGACCCGTGGGAATCCCACGAATCGTGTGGATGGGATGTGCACTACTTGCATGGAGGTATGCGTTAGAAGCAGTGGGTTTACGATACAGATTGGTTGACAGGGAGCCATCCGGCCCGACACTGATCATGAGATCCAAAAAGGCCAGAGAGTGTTCATTGTATTCCATTGTAAATTTCAAGTTCCAGCTGTTATGATTGAGTTCAGTCACAAAATCATTCAGCAAATCTATGCCACCCGTCCAGAACATGAGCACGTCGTCTATGTACCTGTGCCATGCCACAATGTGGCACAGGTACACGACGAGGGCATCACTGCCAAAAAGGTGGCGTTCCCAATCCCCCAGGTACAGGTTCGCCAACGAGGGGGCACATGTGGTCCCCATCGCGGCCCCCTGCACCTGGAGGTAGTGGACGCCGTCAAACACGAACACATTGTTCTGTAAAATAAAAGTCAAAAGGTCAAGAATAAATCGGTTATGGGGCATCTCCCCAATTTCCATTTCTGAGAGAAATTTACCCACAACCTCAACCCCCCTCACCTGTGGGATACTGGAATAGAGGGCCTCCACGTCAAGGGTCACCAGCAAGGAACCGACAGGCAACTGCAACCCCTCAAGGATACCCAGAAGGTGCAGCGTGTCGCGGACATATGAGGGTAGTCGGTGGACATGTGGCTGTAGATGCTTGTCCACATATACACTTATGCGTTCGGTTAATGACCCATTGCCGGAGACAATGGGTCGTCCCGGTGGTCTATTAAGATTCTTATGCACCTTGGGCAGAGCATAAAACGTAGGTGTGGTGGGGTTCTCCACTTTAAGAGTGGATCCAACCTCTGCCGTGATAATGCCCTGACCAATCGCGGCATCAATGAGATCAAACAGCTTGCGCTGATTGGTGATGACCCTGGACGCGGAGACCCTCCGGTACCATTCTTTGTTGTTGAGGATTTTTTGGCACATGAAAATATATTGCTCTACCCTCATGACCACCACGTTCCCTCCCTTATCCGAAGGTTTGACAATAATGTGTTTATTGTCACGTAACTCCATGAGTGCACGGTGTTCCTCATCAGATAAATTGGGAGTTGGGTTCTTCGCTATCCATAGATTGCGAATGTCTCTCTCAACCAGCGAAACAAACGTGTGAACGCTAGGACATAGGGAAAAGGGAGGGAACGAGGCAGATCTGGGTTTGAATTGTTGATTGATCTTTTCACTCACAGTTCTTTTGGGAACAGTGAATCCAAAGAGATCATCTTCATCTACCTGATCGTTTTCCTCACTCAGCTTAATCAAATCCATTAGTGCTCTATAATCCTGATTGGACCAATCCTTCCAATCTGTGCAGATTTACTGCACCGCTTTGCTTCACCTGCTCCTACCCTGCGATTGGGGGACTGTTTGTTACATATGTTGGATGCATGTTATCAGTCTGCTTTGCTGGTCATCAACGCTACATGTCATCAGATGTCATCCATTTGCTTCAAGCTATTTTTTGTGCTTTTGTGGATGCTGCCTCTCTATTTGTTCCCTTGTGCTCAATATATGCTCCAGGAACTTTGCCCATGAGCTTTGCCTGTATCTACTGGCTACCAATTGTTCATCATATGTCAGGTTGGACTGTTTGGTCTCTCACTTGTTTTCCAACAAGTTTCATGGTGCAGGTTCCATTTCCTTCACAGGGGACTGCAGCCCCTGTGTTGTTGGAGGGTTTGTGAGGAGTCATTTTATGGGGTTGTTTAGTATTTATGGGATTTTTGTATTTCTGATGTAGTCTTAGATATGTGATATATGTGAATAAAGTTTCTATCCTTATCATGCACCCAAGAGCCAATTCTCATTTTTTACTTTACTATCTAGAAACGATACTGCCTCCCTCTTGTTGTCAGCCCCGGTAGTCGCTGATTTCTAGGTATGCATAGCCATGTGCCTCCTCCATCATGCTCCCATGGCCGGAAGCATTCTGTGACTGCGCAGTTGATTAATGCTTGTATCTGCGCAGGTACAGAACACTCCCGGCCACGGGAGCATGTGACCAAGGAGGTGTATGGCTTGGGCCACGCATGTACAGTATTACTTGACTGTACTGGGGCTGACTGTGGGAGAACAGACGGGATTAGATGTACACAGAGGAGTTGACAAACTACAGGGGGCTGGAAGAAGCCCCAGGTAAGTTAAAACCTTTCACCCCCACTTGTCTTAGGTACACTTTAAATATCATTCAATATTTGTAGGTGAGGTTAAAGCCTAGGATTGGGTTAGGCATTTGGAAAAAAAAAAGGATTAAAGTTAGGGACAAGGGTAAAATTAGGGCTGTCAGTAAGGTAGCACGTAGGAAGAGGTTACTGCTAGGATTAGACATAAACGAACAGGTGTGTCACATTTGCAAACTTGGTAATTGTCCCTTATTTCCTCAAAGGAAACTGGTGATGGCTGACTAGGATGACAGGGTCAGATTATGACAGATGGAAATGAAATACAGTTTCAGGACTAGGTTTGCTGCAAGCAGGGCCAGGAATGGTGGGATCCATAGGGCCATATTCAGTAAACTTTGTTAAACGTTTTTTTTTACTGATGCTTACCCATATTGCATACTGTGTGTTGTGCAAGAAGCAGTGCCTTTGTTACTTGCGTAATGCTCATGTTGCTAGGGTAGCAAACTCTACTCAATAATTTTTATCTTCATCTGAGTGCCTCTTTTACCCCATTTTGCACCATGAACCCTCCCAGTGGGAGGCATAGGGCCTCAGTCTTAGTACAAGGCTGCAACTATCTATCTCTTCCAAGAGAGTGACCATGATCTTGTGGCTTTCGTGGAGACGGAAATATCTCCATAAAGAGAAATTGGCTGGTTGCCCAAGCTATCAACCTCATTTTGTGAGTATTATTATTATTCATAATCAAGGCTTATTCACCTGTGTGCTTTTCAAGGGTGGTCCACATCTTATATCTGAAGCGAAACTCCACACAAGTAGTGTATTGCAAATTACCTTGGTAACGCTTGCATTACTAGGGTAGCACACACTATTTGGTCTGTGTAAGTAAGGGTAAAATTGCCATGTACTCTCTGCACACAGCAACTTTGCTAAAATTTAGTGAATATAGCCCACAAAATATAGAGTTTTTCTTGAGGCACCTGGGAACAGATGTCAGCATTCTTAATTTGCTAATGCAACAGCAAGATTTCTGGCAGCTGGAAGGAATTTCAGAGTGAAGCTACTAGTTACCACCAGTAGGTGTGGCAGGGGGTAACGTGGCCTAGTACTGGAAAATAGAGCTGCAGGAACAGAGGTTCAAGATTCATAATTATCCGTGATAACTAATGGCCAACTAACAATGCTTGAAGCCATTTTTTAAACATTCTCAAATGTCAAATAATATAAAAACTGTTACGCAAATTTCAGGGAAGTAAAAAATTGCTACATTTGCTTACCACCGGAGAAAAGCACACAAAGTGAGGGAAAAAAGTATTTGATCCCCTGCTTATTTTGCTATTTTTCCCTCTGACTAAGAAATGACCCATCAGAGCTCGATGTGCATTGTAATGAGTGAAGTATTTAATTCCCTATCAAAAGATAACTTAGTACTGGCAAAACCCTTGTTGGCAATAACAGAGGCCAGATGTTTCTTATAGTTGGCCACCAGGTTTGCACAAACCTCAGAAGGCATTTTGGTCCACTCCTCTCTTCAGATCCTCTCCAAGTCATTGACGTTTCAAGGCTGATGTTTGGCAACTTGAACCTTCACCTTCCTTTACAGATTTTCTATTGAATTAAGGTCCGTAGACACGCCTGATCAAAGGCAACATTTCACATGTCAGAAACAGCCTTATCAGTCCAGTGACAGACTGTACACACGCTGTACTGTCTGCTGGAAACACGCCCAGCAGGAGGTGACGACGGACCCGTTATTGCCTTTGATCAGGCGTGTGTACGGACCTTTAACGTCTGGAGACTGGCTATTGAGAACCAATAATAAACCAGGAGCTTACCACATAATTAAAGAATACCCGAAGTGACATGTGACATGATGAGATAGACATGTGTATGTACAGTGCCTAGCACACAAATAACTATGCCGTGTTCCTTTTTTTCTTTCTCTGCCTGAAAGAGTTAAATATCAGGTATGTAAGTGGCTGACTCAGACCTGACTGAGACAGGAAGTGACTACAGTGTGACCCTCACTGATAAAAAATTCCAACTATAAAACACTTTTCTAGCGGAAAATGGCTTTTGAGAGCAAGAAAGAGATAAAAAGGGGAATCTCTTATTAGTGAGGGTCACACTGTAGTCACTTCCTGTCAGGACCGAGTCAGCCACTTGCATACCTGATATTTAACTCTTTCAGGCAGAGAAAGAAAAAAAGGAACATAGCATAGTTATTTGTGTGCTAGGCACTGTACATACCCATGTCTATCTCATCATGTCACATGTCACTTTGGGTATCCTTTATGGTCAGTTTATTTATATAGTGTATCATACAACCTGAATAGAATATTAATTATAAAAAACTCAAATTGTTTAATTTCCAAAAAGAATTACAAATAGTACGCAAAGTAAATATAAGTATTCAGAAAGTTTTCATGGCCCATTCACAGTCTCTAGTGCCTCAGTACAAATTACTGACACGTTTTATGGACAAGATGCTGCTTCCTCAGAGGCCCAACAAGAGATCAAAGCTCCATATTCTATACAGCTAATTAGACATATCTAAGAGCATCCGGTACATCACAATCCTCTAGTACAGTAAGTACAGTATGCTGTACTGTATACAATACAGTACAGCAATGTCAAACCATGCTGGCAGATGCACAGCAAACAACCATCCAGATTATAAAGGTGGCATAGCAAAGGGGTGTAGTAAAGTGGATTAGTTGCCTAAAGCAACCAATCAGGATTTAGTCATTCGATGAAACACTCTCCTACTCTCTCTATGAGTCAAGACATTTTGGGCCAGCTAATGCATTTAGAAAGTCTGATCTTGGAAAGAGATAAGATACGCTCTCTCAAGAAGTTTTTCAAGACTTGTAAAGCATTTCTTGTTAAGACGTATTCCAGAGAATAAATTGTTCATAAAATGACGCCATTCCAATATACAGAATGGTGCTTGAATCAAAAGATAGGATAGGAGGTTATCTATATATATGTTACGGCCAGAACCCGAAGTTTGGCCACTTCTAGTTCTGGCCGGCCACTTCGGGTTCTGGCCGGCCAATGCGCGAAGTGGCCGCTGCGCTGCGGCCAATGTTAGAAATGGAATGATTCCTCTGACATTAATGTATCTTCTGGCCGCAGAGCAGCGGGCAAACATAGAACAACTTAGTTCATTTAATGCAATTCAGCCGGCGGCAATGTTACAATTCAAGCCGCCGGCTTTTTCTCTGCCTCTCTCTCCTCCTCTTATGGGCAGCAGGCGGGGACATGTGTGTCCCCGGGAGTCGTTCGTCGCACCAGGAAAGCAGAGCGGGGAGGCTGCAGACATCGCTTCTGCCAGCACCCGCTCTGCAAGAATGGCAGGATTCCCCTGCCGCGACGAACGACTCCGGGGGGAACACTCGTGTCCCCGCCCGGCTGCGCATAGGAGAGAGCGAGAGAGGCGGGGGGGGGGGAGAAGGAGAGAGAGAGGCGGGGGGGGGGGGGGGGGGGGGGAGGAGGAGAGAGGGGCAGAGAAAAAGCCGGCGGCTTGAATTGTTACATTGCCGCCGGCTGAATTGCATTAAATGAACTAAGTTGTTCTACGTTTGGCCGCTGCGCTGCGGCCAGAAGATACATTAATGTCACAGGAATAAATCCATTTCTAACATTGGCCGCAGCGCAGCGGCCACTTCGCACATTGGCCGGCCAGAACCCGAAGTGGCCGGCCAGAACTAGAAGTGGCCAAACTTCGGGTTCTGGCCGTAACATATATATATTGGAGATCTGAAGGCCTCATATTGTCTTTAATTATGGGTCTTGATGGGTTTAACACTTTTTTTTGGAGGAAGGTTTTCATGATTGGGCAAATAAGAGCCCAAGAGGAGAGGTAAGGCCCATACACACGTCCGTTTTTTGCGAACGACGGGTCTTTTGAACGACCCGTCGTTCAGTCGTTCGCCCGCTAAATCGGGCGTGTGTACAGACTGTCGTTTGCGTAATAAGAGTGAGTTTGAGCGATCCGCGGATGGAATTTGGCAGCATATAGAGGTCTATGAAGAAGAGCATTCAAATTTGTCGCCGGGGAAAAATCTGAGGCCCTGCAGCAAAAATTCATGCATCGCTGTCCGAATCCCATAGCCGCGCATAGCGTGGCTAGAGGGATTCGGCTGCGAGACAGGGCACAGCTGTGCCGGCCTGAAGAAAAAGCAATGTCCTCGGGCTCAACCACGGTTTTTTATGTACCAGGGAGTCGACCAGTAGCACCCTGATCCATCAAGGGTGAGGGAAGCCAACACACGAAGAAAGGAAGTAACTGGGTCTCAACCTGGATTCTGCAATTATAGCTTTGGCTTTATTAGCACCATAGTAGCAAACAGCACGACGTTTCGGCCCACACTTGATAAAGGCCGTTGGGCCGAAACGTCGTGCTGTTTGCTACTATGGTGCTAATAAAGCCAAAGCTATAATTGCAGAATCCAGGTTGAGGCACAGCTGTGCCGGCATCACGTCTCGCAAGACACATGCCGCGCACAAGTGGAAATGAGCCCTCAGTCTTTCGGTGGTTCTTGTTTGAATGGAAGATTCCACTAGCTTTATACCCATACGGAGTAGATTTACAAGTAGTTTAACCTTCCTGGCGGTAAGCCCGAGCTGAGCTCGGGCTATGCCGCGCAGGAGGATATCTCAGCCCCTGGTGGGGCGATTTGCTCAGTTTAAAATGCTGTACGTGCAGCTAGCACTTTGCTAGCCGCGCATACAGCTCGATCGCCGCCGCTCTGCGGCGATCGCCCCCCGCACGCAGCGGTGCAAGAGGGCCCCCCCCGCCAGAGCCCTGCGCTGCCTGGACCAATGAGTTCCGGGCAGCGCTATGGGCTGTACAATATATACACTTATTCTCCGCGCAAAGGGCTTAACAGAGTTCCATGAGCTGCCCAGAAGTAAAAAGTCCTCAGAGAGACTCCACACAAGCATAAAATTCCAAACTTCAGCGCTGCATAGCCTCTTGTGTTAAAAATCCATCACCAACACCACTCACAGTGCAGGCTTACCAACTTCCAATAAGACCCAGATTATAAGGTCTACACGTTCAATAATCCCCACGATCACAGGCTTCCTTGTTGTCACTTTTCAGATATCAGTCCTCAGCAGGTGCTCCCAGCATAAGAAGATATAATATATAACAAACAAGATCTAAGTGCTCTCTGTTTTGTTTTAAAAGCCGGCACTTTTATTCATAAAATACAAGTATAAACAGATACTCACATAAGGGCCCTTGTTACAGGGACCCTCAGTTGATACAGCGTTTAAAATAATGTCAGCAGGATGCCACTCTCCCATCTGCCAACCGTTTCGCCCGACCCAGGTTTCGCTACCGCGTCCTCAGGGGCTTCTAAACGGAATGGCATTACGAGTGGCTTTTAAATAATAATGGCAGCTGAAGACAGTCACAAGCGCCGCCGCTACGTAAGGTCGCGAGTTCCTCCAGCCGTAACATCACTTCCGCCTACGTCACATCCGGAATTTCGCCGAATGGAGCGCACGGAAGGTAATGTATCACAGCGCCCAAACACATCAACCTCAATGCAGTTTGGCACGCACGGAAGGTGAGTAATAACACACCCTCCTCATCTGGAGCCTAATTAATTTAAAAGGCAAGTCCAGAAAGTTTTTTAAACCAAAGTTGTACAGATGTTAAAGCGGCACCCTGCATCAATACAATACAATACAGAAATTGCAAATTGCATTCCATAAAGCAATAAACAATCATTTGCATGCACTACCTCCTAAAGTTCAAATACCACATCTGGCACAATACTTAAAATTAATATAAAATAATTATAATTATAATTATAACACATTATCTAATCATATAAAAAACTACACGTCCCTCAAAGTACACCTCCCTCCTTAGGGCCCGATAAATTAGTAACAAATTCCACCTATCTCAATGGATCAATTAAATATTAAATATTAAGTATTCAAAATTTCTGTACCTTCCATCTAATTAGAACTCCATTATTCATCTGTAATGTAACAATTTAAATCTAGTTCTATATTCAGACCCTTTGGGTCCATACAATCCAAAGTATATATCCATTTCGTCTCAGCCTTTGAAATTTCTCTCACCCTGTGTGTACCCCTCCAATTTCCCAGATTCCTCTCTATTCCACAAAAACTCAGACCCGAAGGGTCTTGTTGGTGATATACTCTGAAGTGTTCTGACACTGAATGTTCTTTATACCCATTTTTTATATTATTAACATGTTCCCCAATTCTTTCTTTAAGGGGCCTTTTAGTTCTTCCTACGTAATATTTCCCACACGGGCATGTGAGCAAATACACCACGTATTTCGTTTCACACGTAATAAATTGTTTAATCTTAAACTCCTCAAGTGAAAAGGTTTGTTGAACCCTAGGGGTAAGAGTACACGTTCTACAAGGTAGGCATTTTCTACATTTATAAAAGCCAACCTCCCCAAAGGAGCTTAATCCTGTGTAGCTAGGTTCATCTATAGCACTTGAAGTTAAAATATCTCTAAGATTTGGAGCCTTTCTGTAGATCATTTCTGGGTGTTCTGGTAGTATACCTCCTAATATTGGGTCTTCCTTCAGAAGTCCCCAATGTTTATTAAAAATCTTCCCTAATTTCTTAAATTGTTGACTAAAGCCTGTTACAAATGGACATATTAGCTCTTTTCTTTCTCTATTTCTCTCTTCTAGAATAGTTTCCCTCTCTATTAGTGCAACCTCATTCCGAATGGATTCTAATCTATCTCCATCATATCCTTTCTTTTCAAACTTTCCTTTTAATACTTCGGTTTCTGAATAAAAATCAGTTATATCACCACAGTTCCTTCTCAGACGCATAAATTGTCCCTTCGGAATACCTCGCAACCAATTAGGATGGTGACAGCTTTTTACAGGAATAAAACTATTTCTGTCTGTGGGCTTCGTGTATGTTCTTGTTTTAATTGACTCATTGGAATTACTTATCACCAAATCTAGAAAGTGTACTTCATTCTTATTAAAATCACAAGTAAATATCAAGTTAGAAGTTCTGGCATTCAGAGCTGCAATAAAGGTCTCCAGAGAGTTTTCATCCCCCCTCCACATAAATATGATATCATCTATAAACCTTTTCCAAATAATTAGATTCTGATCTCTTTGTCTGAATATATATTCTTCCTCCCACAAAGCCATATACAGATTCGCCATACTAGGTGCGAATTTTGCTCCCATAGCCACTCCCACTTTTTGTAGGTAAAAATTTCCCCCAAACCAAAAATAATTATGATCCAATGCAAATTGGGTGCACCTAATAATAAACTGGATCTGTTTTTCCTCCAATTCTCCCTTTTTATGCATAAAGTGCTCTATTGCTTTGAGGCCTGCCTCATGTGGAATTACTGTATATAACGAAGTTATATCTGCGGTTATGAGAAATGGGGGAACTCTAAAATTTAGGTCTTTAATAACATTAATCACATGTTTCGAGTCTCTCAGGTAAGAGTCAGTAGTAGTTACTAGTGGTTGTAGGAATTTGTCTATATATTCACCTAATCTATAGGTAACCGAACCTATCCCACTAACAATGGGTCTTCCTGGGGGATTTGTAATGCTTTTATGCACTTTAGGTAAATAGTAAATGACTGGGGTCCTAATAGTGGAGGGTTTCAAATATTTTATTTCTTTCTCATCCAAAATTCCCTCCTTCCTCCCCCAGTCCAAAGGTATTTCCAATTCTTTCTTATATCTTATTCCTGGGTCTCCCCTTAATCTTTCATAGGTAGTGTCATCTACCAATAGGCGTAACATTTCTTGATTGTAGTCTAACTTATCTAATAAAACTAAACCCCCCCCCCCCTTATCTGCTGCTTTTTAGTGCTATGGGCTGGATCGGAGGCGTCTGACGTCAGGACGTCGGCTGACGTCCATGACGTCATTCCGATCATCGCCATGGCGGCAGGAGAAGCCAAACAGGGGAGCGCGTTATATACGCGTTCCCCTGTTTGCTATTGATGCCGGCGACGATCGTACTAGAGGGACACATGCGCCCTCTAGTGGTGTTTCATGTAGCTACCACTCTGGTAGCTTTACATGAAACAAAAACAAAAAAATGAAAAAAAAAAAAAGGATTTTTGCCTAAGTGGCAAAAAAAATTAACCGCCAGGGAGGTTAAGATCCTGTACATGTCTTGCACCCCATTTACAGCTTTTGAATGCGTGATTGGTCTTAGGACCTGTATGTTTATGTGTTGTTCTTTTGAATGCATTGTATTTGAATTATTTTGTAAAATGTAAAATGTGATGCCTTTTTGTTCACTGACCTTTTGTTTGTAATATGTTGTGTCCTTTTTCTATTAGCATCAGTAAACATTTAAATAAAAAAGGAAAGAAAAAATGGTTGCTCTTCATTGGAGTGCTCTTCCTCTTTCATTATTAAAGTGGAAAAAAGCATTAAAGAGTTACTGTCAGGCTGCAAAAGCTAATTTAAACCTCTATTCTCCTGTGTTAAACAGTTTAGAAGGAAGCCAAAAAGGCAATATTGAAGTTAAAAACCTCTCTTACTGTGATGTGTGCTGAACAGCAAGGCTGTTATTCCCAAGCTCGTAAGGAGGCCGGCAGGACGCATAACAGATACTGCAAAGCATTCTGGGGCTGCCTCTTCTCTCCACTGCACTACCTTGGGTCCTCCCCTTCATTTCCCTATCACGCCCTAAGGCTGCTTTCACAGTGAGAAGTTACAGGCTCATGTTACAGCAGCTTCTAACAGCAGCCTAACTCACAGCACTGAAAAATTACAGGGCACATGTTCGGTTAGAGTATACTGCATGAGTCCGCTATTGTTCCTAGCCACATGGCTAATTAATATTCACTGCACGGTAGTGTTGTCCATTAGGATCTTTTTTGTGAGTCGAATCATCAGGAAGCAGGGAGGATATGACATCACAATTGGCTTCATAGGAGACAGACAAACATGGAACCTGCCATGAGCTGTCAGGAGCATCATTCTCTGCAAATACTATATAAAAATTCTGTGAAATCCAAACGTGGACAGTGAAATGCATATGTAATGTAAGTAGAGCCAGTATTTAGCTACTGATATATGTGTTTTTTTTCTCTGAGACCCTATACCTAACAGCTCCTCTTTAATCCAGGGGTCATCAATATGGACAGGTACCTCACTGTCACATTATCACAGCCATTCTATACAATGAAGAATAGCCACTCAGTGACTGCTCTTCTTGGAGTAGAGTGGAAGGGACTTCACCAGCCATATCAGAAATTTACTGTGAGCCCTCAGTCACATATTGTACTGCTAATGCCTGAACTGACACAGGGAGATTGAAAAGACAAGCGGCCGGCAATCTCATTCAATGACCATCCAGTCACTTAACCGCCGTATTGTGGAAGTTCTTCATTTTATGGACAGTGTAGCAATTCCATTAGTAATGCAGCTTCTGCTACTTCATGAATGTACCAAGACTGTTAAAGAGGAACTTTAGGCAAAAGAGGGGAAAATAAATCAATACATTGCAAAAATAGAAGCGACCAAGAAATGATTAATGTTCGCCATGCAATCTGTTTATATTGTTTGATCTACAATCAGCCTAAATGTAATCATCTTTATTACTGGTAGACATGAACAAACTAGACAGCACCAACTGCCATCATCTATAACCACAGGTAATAAAAGGTTGCTTTTTATATAGATATACATATGTACAGTGGAAGATACTGAAAGCTTGGCAGTTGAAAACATCTGTTATTTCCCACAATACAACACAGACAGGAAACTGACAGGCCCTAGGTCTTGACATCACACTGTGGGAGGGTTAGCCATACAGACCCCCGCTGATAATCTATTTGAGAAAAGGTGAAGATTCCTCAAAAGGTATATTAGCTACTGATTGGGATAAAGTTCAATCCTTGGTTACAGCCACTCTTGAAATGCTGCATAGACAGCTGAAGGCTTCATTTTTGCATATCTTGATATAGCAGATTGGCTCAGATCATAACTTATGATTCTCTGCATTTTTATAGCTGTGTCAATTAATTACAACACATATCAGAAGTCATATAATGTTGCTGCTATATTTATAACGTGATAGCTTAAACAGCTGCTTTAGATCAACAGCGGCCCCATAACATACCGTAGCTTCAGCCTTCCTGTGAATAATGCCCAGTTCCACTACCACTCCATTTAGCTCTATTGCTCAATACATCATTAGGGAGCATTATTTACTTCCTGCTGCCTCATATGCTGGATTCACTCATCTTTTAGTTTTAAATACATTCTTGCCTTGTATAACAATTCATCTGCTCAATGATTTACAAAAACCTAAATCTAGGATGAGTGCTGATGGGCGTCACTGGTGGCTAAGACATTTTCCAGATATGTCAAGTTAAAGCATTTTATGATATCAACAGTCTTTTCAACACCAAAAATATAGAATACCCTATAAAAATAAAATGTATATTCTATGTTAAGGTAGCCACACACCATTCAGTTTTTTTTTTAAATTTCTTTTCAATTAAAGGATCACAATCCATTTTTCTGACTGATTGTAACATTTGAAAATCCTGACCAATGTTCCACATGTTTTCCAATTATGAAAAAAAAAATAATGAAAACTCTTAAAAAATTGATTGGGTATATTTATATTAATAAATTGACAATCTACCATACACCATTCAATTTTCATAAAAATTGATAAAAAAAAAATACACCACCCCCGATCGACTTATATCGGATAGAAATGGGAAATTTGATCGGATTTCTTGCTCAAATAAAAAAAATCTTTTCATTTTCGGAAAATCCGATCGTTTTCATTGAATTGCTGTAAAATGATATAATTGTATTGTATTGTGTGTGGCCACCTTGAGACACCATTATAAGCTTCCCATGTGGTGGGCAGTGAGTGGGATCCCCCAATACACTAGGGATTCTTTGGTGCCAGTCTGTGTAGTTTGAAGCAGTTAATTGTTGTGTGACGGCTGGTGGCACAGTGTGGCAGTATCTTGAGCTACAAAATGAAATTGCGGCTATAGGACACCAGGATGTTTGAGTTTGGCGTAAGGATCGGCAACTGGCGCAAGTGTTTGGCATTGGGCGGCAAGTGTTTGGTAAGCAGCGGCAAGTTCAGTAGGATGGTTCATGTTAGGCATATTAGTAGGAAATATAGTGTTAGGGGCATTGGCAGGAAGGTTAGTTTTAGTATCATCGGTAGGAAGGTTATATTAGGGGATAGGGTAAGTGGAGGTCAGAGAAGAGCACTGTCAGGAATACAGCCAATCAACAAAGAACTGTTGCTACCTGGAACTGAATGGCTGAATGTCTGTAACAACATGTTACCGATATGTGAACTATTGGCACAACCTGCTCTAAAATTCCATTGTGAAGTTATCAACATACACTGTGTGGTGCGCAGTTTAATGGAAGCATGCTAATTTGTTTTGGATATGACGTGATGGAGGAACCCGTGTGGTGTCCAGATGAGGCAGTGCTAAGTTTGGTCCAGATAAGATTCATGAACTTTATCTGTTTGGCAGGGGCGTTGCTAGCCCCAAAGATCAGTGGCGTGTGCCCCGGATCTATTCTGGAGTGCCCCGGATGTCCTCAGGCAGTCAGCTGTGGCTCCTCAATGGCAGGGATGCTGGAAGCTGTGTTGCATCAGTCAGGGGTGTGCTGGGTGCTGTGGTGCCTCTCTGTGGGCATATTGGGCGCTGTTTCGAACTTGACGTCCTTTGTCAAGCCATACTGCTATCACTAACCATAAAACACACCTCCTTTAAATAGTGGTCAGTTACACAATCAACCAATGAGTTTGAAATCTTAACAACCAATGGAAACGCTTGACAGGGGGTGAGGACCTGATGGGAAACATACTTATGGCAATGAAATGAACTATATCTTGTTTTTTTCGCCACCAATTAGGCTTTCTTTAGGTGGGACATTATTCCAAAAATTATTTTATTCTAAATGTGTTTTAATGGGAAAATAGGACAAAATGTGGGAAAAAAATATTATTTTTCAGTTTTCGGCCATTATAGTTTTTAAATAATGCATGCTACTGTAATTAAAACCCATGAAATTTATTTGTCCATTTGTCCCGGTTATAAAACCGTTTAAATTATGTCCCTATCACAATGTTTGGCGCCAATATTTTATTTGGAAATAAAGGTGCATTTTTTTCAGTTTTGCATCCATCCCTAATAAAAGCCCGTAGTTTATAAAGTAACAGTGCTATACCCACTTGACATAAATATTTAAAAAGTTCAGCCCATAAGGTAACTATTTATGTTTAATTTTTATTGTATTTTTTTTTTATTACAAAAATAAATAAATTGGGGAGTGTGGGAGGTAATGAGTTAATTTTTTGTGTTAAAACGAATGTATTTGTATATGTAAAATGCTTTAGGGTGTAGTTTTACTATTTGGCCACAAGATGGTGGGTTTGTGTTCATGCGACCTGTAAGCGTCCGGAAGGACGCTTACAGGAAGCACTATGAGGCTGGGAAAATCACAATGATCGCGCTGTTTCTCATAGAAGCAGCAGATCATTGCGGGGGCTTAGATCAACGAACGGGAATGGATTTTCCCGTTCATTGATTTCCGGGCGAGCGGGCGGTGGCGTGCACGAGCGGCGGGAGCGCAGACAGAGGCGGTAGCGCGGGAGGTCCGGATTTCTCCGTCCCTTGGTTTTATAAGGGTGGAAAAAGGGACGGAGAAATCCGTACCCCGGGGGGTAAAGTGGTTAATTTGTCATGTCTATGCACAGTGTATAGAATTGATCCAGGTCTCTGGAGGTCCCTTCACAATGGAAATGGAGATCCTTTGGCCTGTAGAAAGGGGGGAGAGACCAGGAGCCCAATAGTGCAGTATCACCAGGTATGTGATTGGTGGGGGATTGTGGGTAATTTATACTCACAAGGACGGGTTGCAGGCCTGCAACCACCAAACAGGCATGCGGAAAGAAACCGCTCCCACTCGGTATCCCGGAATCTTCTAGAACAGGGTGGTTGCTCTCCTCCTGTTCGTCTTTACACTGGTAGGGCAAGTGTACGAGTGGGAAGTGAAAAGCACCCCTTTCTTAGGGGGCTGTAGGTAACAACTGTTCAAGAGGTTTGGGAGGTGCCCAGTTTGATTGCTAATGGGTCTAAATTAGATAAAAGTACAATAATATAAAAAGAGGTGTCTTACCTCCAAAGAAGACTCACTCAAATAGGATATAGAAATGCAGACATCAAACCAACAAACGTTGATTCCGGTGATACCTTTAATGACTAACTAACACCATTTGAATACTAATGGTATGTGTATCCACGCCTATGGAATTCTCAGCAGCTTTGTGGACCAGGCAAGTCCTCCAATACCCAATCTATAAATGTAGTAAAAAATGTCCACAGCGCTATATAAAATGTAAAGACACTTTAATCAATAAAATAATCATAAAATTATGCATTGATCTTAGACTAATTGATAGCACCTTCCCCTTTAAACTTCAAAAACATACAATCAACACTCATACAATTTCACTGCAGTGAGCATGCATGCATTGAGAATAAATGGGGATCCCAGTAAAAGATCAAGGTTAGAGGCAATTTCCAGTATCACACAATTCTGTGCAGTGCTCCAAAAGCAAACATCGGTTTGTGCAAAGTTCCAATAGCTTAACAGATTTCCAAAGCTTTGGATCTGATTAAAATGTTCAACTGATTAAAATAGAGTTGTACCATGCAATGGATATATATCCTTATTCATATACACTGCACCCGTTCATCGTATGTGGATCCTTCAATCCGCAATTTCTCCTAAGTTCATTGCAAGAGCGGAGAGGTATATCCGGTCACGCCAATGCGCGGATGTAGCCATTCATTCGCCGCTTACGTCCTCTGCAGATGGACCGGTCTTTCATGCGGCTGTTTGTTCCACGCTGGTTCAGGCAATCCCCAGTGACGTCACTGTTTTGTGTGATAACGTAGGACGCTGACGTTTCGAGAGGTAACGCCTCCCTTCTTCAGAGCTGTCCCTCATTGGCCCTCACCAGCTTATGAACAGTACTTCCTCGTTTGGAGTCCTCCCACATCTCCATGGTTACAGTTTCCGCTGCTGATTCTCATATTCAATTGTCCGTGCTTTAGCGCTGGCCATAGACCTCCTATTATTCAATATTGTCCTTATGTTATATTTACATTCTGTGTCCAACGGCAGTATGTTCATATGAATCTATTTATTTATTAATTCAAAAAAGCATAAAACTCAAAGTCACAATTCAATCCTTTAGGGACCATGGTGTCCATAGAAAATATCCATAAGGATTCCGTACGTGACAATTTCCTTATATAGTCTCCTCCCCTTCATTCTCTTTCCACTTTTTGTAGTCCACAGAAGGAGGAGCCCTGTATCGAGCATCCATGAAATTTTTTATAGTGTGCAGATAGGGGATGTTTTTCGTTGCCTTTTTCAATATTATATAGGTGTTCCCCTAATCTTTTCTTTAAGGCACGTTTAGTCCTTCCTATATATTGTTTATTACAGGGGCAGCATATCATATATACCACCCCTTTAGTAGAACAGGATAGATTACCCTTTATGGCAGGGATCTCAAACTCGCGGCCCGCGGGCCATTTGCGGCCCTCGATACAATATTTTGTGGCCCTCGCCGGCAAAAGCTTCCTTATAGTTCGCTTCAGTGCTCCCAAGTAATCCGCCGCATCCCCGCCACTAAACGAGGGCTGCAGAGCCCCCAAATCGCCCGAGGGGCAATCCGCCGGCATTTCCTGGAAGGGGCAGAGCTTTCAGCTTCAGCTCAGCCCCTCCTGACGTCAATCGCCGCACGGATCGCCGCCTCTCCCCGCCCCTCACTGTGAAGGAAGAGTGAGAGGGGCGGGCAGAGGCGGCGATGCGCCGCGATTGTGAAATTCCTTATGCGGCCCAGCCTCATCCTGACTTTGCCTCCTGCGGCCCCCAGGTAAATTGAGTTTGAGACCCCTGCTTTATGGGAAATATATTTCCATTGTGAGATGAATGGACCTCCTGTGTTACTCTATTGCCCGTAGTGGCCACACACATCCCACATTCACCACATATTCTGAACTTCGCCCCCTTATTTTTTAGTACCGGATCTACAACAGTAGGTGCTATTATTTGACCAATATTGGTACTCCTTCTGAAAATAATCTTCGGGTCATGTTCTATACATGTATTCAAATATTCATCCTCCTTCAAAACACTCCAATACCTCCTCACTATAGTTTTAATTTTATGCGCCTGTTCACAATAATCAAACAGCAAAGCCGGGGATTTCTCAGACCAATTTTCTCGAGACTGATTTCCAATCAATAATTCCTCTCTATTCATATCGTCCAATTCTCTAATGGCATTGTTTAAAGATGAATCCTCATAACCTTTATCCTTAAAACGATTTTTTAAAACCTCTGCTTCAGCATTAAAATCCTCCAGTTTGGAGCAGTTACGCTTCAAACGTAAAAATTGCCCTTTGGGGACATTAACCAGCCATCTAGCCAGATGACAGCTATCTATGTCAATAAAACTATTACAGTCCACAAGTTTGAAAAAAGTCTTTGTGTGTAAAACATCACAGTCCAGAAAAACCGTTAGATCCAAAAAATTAACACTACTTATACTATACTCCGCTGTAAATGTAAGATTGTATTCATTAATATTAATGGTTCCCAAAACGTTTTGCAATGATTCATAATCTCCTCTCCAAACAAAAAAATGCATCGTCAATAAAACGGCGCCAGAACACAAGGCCCGCGCCGGGGCGCATGGACCACTGACCGAGGGTATGTTCCTCCCAGTGGGCCATGTACAAATTTGCAAATGCCGGCGCGAACCTCGTGCCCATCGCCGTATCCGTAACCTGTAGATAGTAATTACCATCAAAATAAAAATAGTTGTGCTTTAATATAAATTTCATAGCTTCCAATATAAATTTTGTTTGTTCCTCCTTTAAACCACCATCTTGCTGTAGAAAATATTGGGCTGCTTGCAAGCCTTTCTCATGTTCAATTACCGTATACAATGAGCTAACATCAACCGTACATAGTATATCTCCCTTCTTCCATCCAAATTTATTTAATTCCCTCAAAAAATGGCCAGTATCTTTCAAATACGCTGGTGTATTTACCACCGGTTTTTGCAAAAAATTGTCAACATATTTAGATAAATTAGCACTCAAAGATCCAATGCCCGATATAATGGGGCGACCTGGAGGGTTTTTTGGGTCTTTGTGGACCTTAGGAAGGTGATAGTACACCGGTAGTCTTGGTTTATCCACTAATAAAAAATCATATTCCTTTTTACTTATTATTCCTATGGTTTTACCATCATCCAGAAATTCTTTCAATTTCTTTTTATATAGGTTTGTTGGATCACCTCTTAGTATTTTGTAAGTTGTATCAACTGTCAACTGTCTACGTGCTTCTTTCATATAATCTTCAGTATCCTGTATCACCACCCCACTCCCTTGTCTGCTGGTCGAATAATAATAGAGGAATCATCTTTAAGGGCCATCATAGCTTTTAGTTCACAGTGGGTTAAATTGTCTTTAGATTTAATGCTGAAATTCGTTTTTCTTATGTCATTGGTAACCATGGTTTCAAATGTCGTCATTGCTCTACTGTATTCATACGCTGGAAAAAATTGAGATTTTGGTTTTAGATCAGTATGGGAATATTTAATTTCCACCTTATCACTTTCTCCCTGTTGTTTATTGGAGGAATTTTTAGCGAAGTATTTTTTCAAACATAGTTTTCTCATAAATCTTTTTAAATCAATGAACATATTGAATTCATTTGCTCTAGATGAGGGCGCAAATTTTAGGCCTCTATTCAAAATGGACACTTCTGATTCAGATAATCTTTTTTACTGAGATAGAAAATCTCCTTGAGGGTTGTACATGTATTTCTCTGTTTCATTCTTTTAGCTTTTTTGGAGTGCTTCCCTCCTCTACACCCTCTAACGTGTTTCGATTTCTCTTTCCTCCCCCTAAAAAAGAAATCAGAGTGGATTGATTTTCACCTCTTTTGTCTTTCTTTCTGCCTTTATGCTGGTCTATAGTTTTCTTACTGTTAGAGTCATCATTCTTAGTACCCAGCATCAGTGCTGTTCGATAGTCTAGAAATTGAAGCTTAGATCTAGTAGATTTAGGCGTATGGAGCATTTTTGAACGTTTATCTGGTCTATGGGGGGAATTTCTAACTGATCTTTGAGGGGAATCTACCATTAAAGCAGTATATTTATTTTGCAATTTGATTGTATCTCTATTCCTCTCCTTTGGAATTGCACCTTCCAAATGCTGTGCTCTCAAATTCGATGGATTTTTTTCACTAATAATTCTGGTCTCAGTATGGGATTCAGTTCCTTCCGGGTTATTAACCTGTGATTTGACTCTAATATCCTTTTTCCTAGCTATGGAATTGGTAGGTATTTCTTTTATGCTTAGTGTCTGGTCCGCAGTACCAGGTGAACACCTCTCAATGGGTAAATTCACCACGGTCTGAGGCTCCAGCACAGCGCATGCTATCTCCAACTGAATCTCCGGATCCGCCTGAGAAGCCCCAAAGCTGACGGCTCCACTCTGGGTCCCCAAACCAGGCGGGTTGGTCTCAAGTTCACACCCGTCACGGTCTGGGGTACCCGTTCGGATCCATCAGTCACCTCGGGGTCATCTCCTTGTATTGGATCGTTGTTTTCTATGTGATTGCTTAAATCATTCAATTCCACATGTTCAATTTCATCATCAGATATTCTCCTTGTGGCTAACATCATGCCATCTCTTTGAAATTTCTTTGTTTTTCTCTTTATAATATCTTCCTCTAAGGAAGCGAGTCTAGTTTGGATACTAGTTTCCATGGTTTTACACACTTCAGTCTCATTGAACTGTTCCAAATTCACCTGACTCCAAAAGTTGAATCTTTCTCACTTCCAAAAGGAACCCCAATTAGTCTAAGATCAATGCATAATTTTATGAGTATTTTATTGATTAAAGTGTCTTTACATTTTGTAACACCATTTGGCCTCTGTCCTTTCAAAATGTTGCTTTTGTTTCTTTCCTTTTCAGACTGGTGGACTCTTTCAGAAAGCATTTCTAGATCTCTCTTCTATTGTTTAACTTCTCACTTTTAATGTATTTTTTTACTCTTGCACAGACCTGCACAGACAACGGACCCAGGCAGAGGCAAGGCAAAAAAAACTCCAGGTCTGGACTCCAGTCCCCACGACCCGCACCAATGTCCCAGGCTAAACCGGTTCACATTGAACACCTTCAGGGGGGGAAAACAAGGTGAACTGGTAGGGAAAAAGGAAGAAAAACAAGAAAAAGCCAGAATCCTGTGGCCATTGCTGTTAAAGAGGAACTCCAGTGAAAATAATGTAATTAAAAAAGTGCTTCATTTTTACAATAATTATGTATAAATGATTTAGTCAGTGTTTGCCCATTGTAAAATCTTTTAAATCCCTGATTTACATTCTGACATTTATTACATGGTGACATTTTTACTGTTGGCAGGTGATGTAGCTGCTGCATGCTTTTTTGGCAGTTGGAAACAGCTGCAACAGCCATTTCCCACAATGTAACAAGGTTCACAGACAGGAAACTGCCAGGAGTACCACGGTCCTCAGAGTTTCTTGTGGGAGGGGTTTCACCGCAATATCAGTCATACAGAGCCCCCTGATGGTCTGTTTGTGAAAAGGAATAGATTTCTCATGTAAAAGGGGGTATCAGCTACTGATTGGGATAAAGTTCAATTCTTGGTCAGAGTTTCTCTTTAACTAAGGTGCCATCTTCCTGAAGCAGTTTAACAGATTAACATCCGAAGCCTCACGCAGCGGCAGAGACCAGTCTCCAACCCAACGGTCGAAGACTGCTAACGGGGTATCCAGTGCTGGAACACGGGGACCAGGAGAGGAATGGGAAGGCCCTATAGAACCCAGAGCCTTCCCTCTCCTTAGTTAAATGCCTGTTGTTGTTTTTTATAGATTCCCTTCAGACTCCCTTTAAAGAACATCCAGTCACTTTTACAAAGATACACAAGAGCCTTGAGGCGCCACCAGGCAGGTCTCTGGTCTCTGGTGTGGATTCCATCTTTATCCCTTTGGCTCAGTTTAGAGACCGGCTTTTACAACCCATAGTGTATACCTTGGATTCATACCTTAAGGATACAAACATGTTTACTGAAAAAAAAATTGTCAGCCTTGTCTATTCCGGATGTGTTATTGGTTACCTTGGATGCTGAGAGCTTCTATGACCTCACTGTATGTAGCTATGATAATTAAATTAACTGTTAGTCATTAAGGAGAATCAGCATGAACAAAAGCACAGATCGTTTTCTTCTAAAAGCCAGCAGCATCCATAACATTCATGTTGTATTATAGAACTTCATGGGGGGAGGGGGGAGGCATGACCGTGCCTTGAGTTTGCATTTGCCGACTGCAGTGTGCTGACAGCTCTGGCCATGAAATGAACTTCATGGAGTTGTCAAAGCTGCGATTACACGTGCGCACCTGCGCTTGACTACAGGAAGGCTTTTCAATAGAGAAAAATATTACAACAGAAAAGACTGTGAGAAAGTACACAGGATGTCCTAAAGCGTACATATCCATTGAGAATTTAACTTTTAATAGTTATCTGAAAGCACATCTAATTTCCAGAAAATAAAATCATCACCCCCTGGCTATGATTAAGGACCCAGGAGGTCCGATACGGATGAGCTCAGCCGCTCCAATAAAGTTATCAGTCTAAGCTGGAAGCTAGAGGCGAGCTGTGGATATTTCATCATCATTTGAATCTCGCTGTGTGTAGGCGGACGCCGCACATCCGCATTGCTGCCGCCTGGTTTGTCCCCGATGAGTTTGGGCAATCCACTGTCTTCAGATGTACAAAAAGAAAACAGAATTCCTCAGTAGAAATACTTATATTAGAATAGAATAGAATATATTATTCCCCCAATAGAAATACTCAATAGAATATACTACTTATGTACATATGAGGAAGGCTAACGTCTGTGTATCAAAGTACCATACTTACTCAGATACCACAAGTCGACCTCGTGTATAAGTCGACTCCAATATTCAAGCCTCTTAAGCTGGAATTTTTTATTGACTCAAGTATAACTCTACCCAGCAAAGTTAACGGCTGCATTTGGGGACCAGGAGGGGTTAATGACTGCACTGCATACAGTATTGAAGCCATTTATCCGTCCTGTCAATACCAATACCTCCTCCAAGCCCCCAAGTGTTGCAATTATTCACTCCCTTTTATGCAGCCCAGTATTTACCCCCTAACCCTTTCCTTGTTAATTGTTGTGGCCAGGGCTTTCACATCTGTGTTTTCTTGGCATTTCCTTTCCTCAAAGTACAACTAACCACTGGGTAAATTGCTGCAAATGGGAATGTCACTATTAGTACACACATTACTCAGTGTGCTCAGTGTTGCCCCGTGACTTGTGTATAAGCCGACCCCTATACTTTTATGAATTGAATCAGACCTAAATTTCTAGACTTATACTTGAGTATATACAGTAAGTCAAATTTTGTTTGTATCCAGATCAATGTGGCATTTACAGTGGAGTAAAATGTTCCTCCTTTACTTCATCCCTTCTTTCCCTACCGCTGGGCCACAGTCTTTAGTGGCCTCTAATAACACTACACACTGCAAACTGTGTCTTTCCTTCTCTTCCCCTTGCCAGTCCCTTTTGGTGACCACTACATCCCCAATTCCCATACCTAATACAGCAAATATATTGTCTTATCACTTACTGTCCCTCAGTGAAGCCCACAATTTAATCCCTACCATAGTCATATGCCCATCGTATTCTAGAGCCAATTTAGGGAAACATATCTTTAAGTTTTTGTAATGTGGAAACCCAAAAGAAACCGGAGTGCCTAAAGGAAACCCACACAGAGAACATGCAAACTCTGTGCAGATAGTGCCCGAGCTGGGGAACTGAGGTCCCAGTGCTGCAATAGCTACCACCCAGTGGTTAAATTACGGTAGAGAAAGCTATAGTGACCTCTCTCTAGCATGCTTTGCTGAATATCACTCTTACTTTGCATATTAGGTAGAAGGCCTGAACGGCTCTTCCTGGCAGACTTGGCCTTGGCCAACACCCCAAAAAGGAGTATTAGGTGGCTTTGGCCTGGCCACATCACCAGACAGCAGTAATAGGGTAGCCTTTGTCCCTTGTATTACCCCCTCAACACGCAACATTGTAGAGTGCACAGTAGACTGTCATATCTCACCTGTTTTGCGCTGCTCTTCCTTCTTCCTACAGTAAGTATGCTACAGTCTCCTTTGTCTCCCTGCTTGGAACTCTTCTCCAGTTTTTGCAGGCATGCATACAACATAACATGTTAGCGGGACATAGGAGCAGACCGATGGAAATAGGAGGATGCCCTGAGAAAGGAAGATGGAGACGCACACCAGTCAGACAGGTGAGCATAGAGCCCTAATTCCTCTTATATGTTCGTGATCATAATCACGGCTGTTAGATTTTTTCTACTAGGTTTGTAATCACAGCATATTACACCAAGCTTTGAGCAGCACTGCTACTTGTCTCTGATTCGTATAGCCTTCATTTTATTTTATTTCTTTGCGCTATAGGCTTATTGTACTATAATTGCAATTGTAGTATATTAAAGTACTTACTGAGCACCTCTGCTACTGGTCTGCACATTGTAGCCCTTAATAAATTATCAATGTTCATAATTACAGTGTGTGCGTTGCTTTGTGCTGTAGGGCTTATTCTAGTACTAATAATTAGTAAATAAAAAAGCCTTGTATGCAGGGCCGGATTTACCATAAGGCAGAGTAGGCACATGCCTACAGGCGCCTGATGACGGAAAGGCGACTCACTCCTCTCCCCGAGCGCCTCCCTCCCTCCTTCCCTATGCAGAGTCCCAAGCAGAGCGCATGTGAGGCTACTGCTCTCTGCATTCCACTGAAGAGATCTCCCTTCAGTCAGGGGCACCTCTAGCTACTAATGCTAAGGTTCCTCTAGCTACCTTATACTCGGGGACACCTCTAGCTACTTAATATTGAGGATACTTCTGACTACCTAATGCTAAGAGGCAACTGCAGCTACCTAAGAAAGGCAAGGCAAGTAAGGGATACGTGACAGCTGGGCCAGACAGTAAATTTGCGGTGAAGTTTGGTGGGGGGTTGTAGGTGTATGGCGGGTTAAGTCTAGGGTGACAGGAAATCTGTGCCTATAGGCTCCTGTGATGTAAATCCGGGCCTGCTTGTATGTTTAAACTAGCAGTTTCACAGGCCATCTAGCTATAAAGGGTGTTTGTATAGGTCGGTGTTTGTTTAAAATGCTTACTGCTACTCACTGTGCTACACCTGGAGGTAGAGAAGGGATAGGTCAGTAATACCCCAAGTCTAATTTGCCACAATGAATAAATGAAATGGGATCTTCTTTGGTGGCATGAACTGGAGGGAAGTAGAGGAGAAGGATGCAGTTACTGTGGTGAGAGATGGAGCAAGGTGAGGCAGCAGTGAGACAGAAGCGCTGTCTTTTGGGGCAAGTGGTCCCTCCACTCCACAGAACTGGGTGGTGAAGTACCCAACATAAATCCGATGCATGCAACGCCAAGATCAATGTCCTTGCTTTGTTTTAACTGCTAGCCATGGATTTTAAAATTCCCTTTTGTTAAAAGTCAAGCTATTACAGAATCTCAGACAGTATAGAACTGAAAGCACAATGAGTAAAGACAATAAACTTTGTAGTATTGCAGTTACAGTCATGTGCAGACACCAGCTGTAAGCATTTTTCTTTATAGATTATCCAAGCTGGCTTGGATTATTAAAGGTAAATTCTAGTTGTGGGTATGTATAGCTGCAATATCAAAAAGTGAGTGTGAACGTGGGCACTGAGCAGCAATGGAGGAGTAGGGGGGGGGGGGGGGGGGGTTTAATATGCTGCATTGTAGGGTGCATATATATATATATATATATATATATATATATATATATATATATATATATATATATTATGGGGCCAGGATGCTGCTGACGGTGTGGGTCCTGGATGTTTTACATTTTGAGGTGGGGGACCAATGTAACAATGCTGTATATATGTTATTTCGCAGCCTAGTTATGTCATTGGGGGGACATATAGCCTACATATGTTTTGGGGACCCAATTGTCATTTGTTACTGCATGATTAACCTTTTAACACCAATTCCAATTCAAACATTCCCCTAAATGTATTCATAGCGTTCTGTATGTAACCTAAATTTTAATGTTTGCTACCGGTTCAGCTTCTAGATATGTCTGTCTCAGTATACTGGTGATAAATAGAAATCCAAGTGGTTCATCATCCTTTCTTCCTATTAGGGTCATGAACTGCTATATGACGCTTTCATGTAAATGTCAGGTGCAGTATAATTGCTCTGTTAGACTGCAGACAGACCCTCTCAGAACATTCCAGCAGTACTTTGTAATCTCAGCACATCCAGGATAATCACTGCTCTCATTTTCTTTACCTATTTTAACCACTTGCGGATCACCCTGTCCTGTGGCTAGTTAGCATTATATGGTTATTGCCTTTTTATAGCAACATACGCTGACCTTTTGGTTCATTCCTGGGTTAGGTTGATAGTCAGTGGCGGCTCCAGGATTTTTGGGGGGGGGGGGGGGGGTGCTATGCAGGTGCTGGATAATTCCGAAATGTTTTGGGGGGCGTGGCAAAGAAAGGGGCGTGATCAAAAAGAGGGGCGTGGCCAACATCGGGGGTGTGGTAAAGTGCTGGAGTACATTCCAGTGCTATATAAATACATAAATACATAATTATATGGTAGGACATAGGCTCAATCAGAGGCAGCCAGGCCAAAGCAGGCAATGACGCAGCAAAAACTAACAAGAACCCCCCAACCCCCCCCCCCCCCTGCTCGATGCCCACGCTGAACTGGCTGGGGGACTCACACAATGGGACTGGCTCTCCCCTCCAGACTCCAGTCCTCCTCTCTATCTTTCCTCCAGGCTCTGACGCGCTCTCTAGTCTCACTCGTCTCCGCGCTGGCTCCCTCTCTCCTCACGGCTCCGCCCTCATCACGCCAACACCACGCAGCGTGCACAGTTTTATGCTTCCTGGTCGAGTGACGTCACGTCAGCGTGCGCTGCGCACGGAACGTCTGACGTCAGTCAGGCCGCACACAGCAGGGGAGCCTGAGCACAGCGTGAGTGCCAGATGGGGCTGGGGCTGGGTTAGTGGGCTGCACAAAACATTAAAGCGGCAGTGCGGCACCACCATATTGCTGCTACAAATTTTTTTTTTAAATCAGCACCTGTTTTTTTAGGGGGTGCTAATAGGGTGCTTGGAAAAATTTAGGGCGTGCTTCAGCACCCCAAAGCACCCCCCTGGCGCCGCCCCTGGTCTGAGTCCTAGAGACCATTTCTGTCTCATGACATGGGACTGAAGCTACATGGTGATTGGCTGGCAGCATGGCACTTGCAGAAGAGAAAGTGAAGAGGGACCTGCAGTGGCGTACCTACCATAGGGCTGCAGGTGCTCACAGCACCGGGTGTAGCCATGGCTAGGGTTGCCACTGTGGTACTCAGCCACTGTGTTCTTCCACCTGGGACCTTTTTTTTCATAGTGCTGGTAACATTCAGGAAAATAGCAGCAGGCTATTAGTGCTTCAGAAGTTGCCTGTCATTAGTAGCCATGTGCACTAGCTGCTGTAATGCCTTAGATTATTGATTATTTATCCTGATCAGAGTAATTAATCAATAATGCAAGGCAGTCTGCTGTTGCAGAAGCCAGTGCTGACAGCCGACTTGTGTAGTGAGCAGAGAAGCAAGCTCCAGGCAATTTAGACTAGCTTGATTGCAGGTAATTGTATCTCTTTTCCCAGCTCCCTCTCCCATCCTGTTGTCTTCCCCATGACCCTTTCCTATTTTCAGCTTTCAGTGGCTTCTTTTAACAGCATGTCCCTGCAAAACAGCACTGGTGATGTCTGCAGTCCTGGTGAAGAGGTCTTCCTGCCATTTCTCCTCTCCCTTCAAGCTCTCTGTCTTGTGCCTCTACCTCTTTATCCCCCTCCTATGCATCCCCCTCTTTCATATGTTCCCCTTTTCTGACTGTCCTCAGAGGAGCTCTCAAGCTAATAGTACCATAGTCAAAGTCTAATGTCCTACCATATTATTATTGTGTATTTATATCGCACTGACATCTTCTGCAGCACTGGATAGAGTACAGAGTTTCATAAGGGTTAGCTTCGTCAAAACCCCAATGACTCCTTTTCCCCAAAAATTTGCAGCGACATGATCGGCGCCCCAACCTGTCAACCCTCCCATCAAAAAATTTGGTTGTTATCAGAACTGGGTGTCAAATTCCCTAGGTACGCCACTGTATTGCTGTTATCTGCAAGAGCAGGTAATGTAAAGTGCTCCGCTTCCGCTCTGCATTGTGTACAGGACCTTACCCTCTCCCCCCGCCCCGCACCCCCTCCACTGCTAGATGCCCCTGCTTCTGATGCCCATGCTGACAATGCAGATTTTATTTTTATACTTTAAGTCTGCTGGTCTGTTCTTTCATTGCCAATTTGCTTTTATACAGCAGAGTCCCTAGTATCTGGGACCAGCGAGGCTTGCCTGATGCCGGATACATGTGTTTGCCAGTTGCTGGAGCAACCGGTCTAAAAACACAAACCTCCCCCTAAATACTTACCGAGCCTCCAGCGATGTCTAGCAGCCTTCCTGCCACAGGGCCGGTTCTCTCATGAAGCCAGGTGAAAAACATGCATCAGCCGCAGAGTTTATAGGGGCAGCATGTTTCTACTGTGTTTACAGCATGCAGTCAGATTAGGAGGAGAAGTGAGAGGATAATGAGGTGAAGAGATCATCATTGGGGAAAAGCAGCTTGTTGTGCTGTGTGAGGAGTCTGATAGTGAGTGAGGAGGGGGGGAGGCAGGAGAGCAGCAGTGTTTCATTTGACTTGCACAGCAGAAGGGAGGAGGTGGCACTGCTGTCCTGACTGAGGAGGAATGGAGTGGCTGAGGCGGGTAAGCAGTCTGTTTGTCAAAGACTCACAACCAGCATGCTATTGTTGTGTTGAGCTGCAGCATGTCATGTGAGAACATTAAATGAAGCAGAGTAAACTGTTGCTTGCTGTGCGATCATTCTAAATCGGGGGGTGTTGGCGCATCCTCACAAGTTTGCCTCAGGCAGCAAAAAGTCTAGAACTGCTTCCTGCAGCACCTAGTGGGCTCCTAGCGTCTTTCCTACTTCCCACTTACACACAAGCCGGCGTGTTACCTGACCCCTATCAGGTCAGGTGACATGTGCACGTATGCCAGAAGCCACGGGGAGCCCGCTAGGTGCTGCAGGAAGGTTGCCAGACATCAGGGCCGGGCCGAGGCATAGGCTGGAGAGGCTCCAGCCTCAGGGCGTGGTGTAGGAGGGGGCGCACAATTCATTCAGCTGTCATTCCTAATTGTGTTTGAAGCAGAAAGAAATAAGAAAAGGAGATACATGGAAGTGACTACAAGCCAGATAACTAGAGATTAAGGTGTTGGGGGCGCTGGGTGCCTCTTAGTCTAATAGCAATCAGTATGTGACGGCTGGGGTGGAGGGATGGAGGGGTGCACTTTGCTGTCTCAGCCTTGGGTGCTGGAGGACCTTGTCACAGCTCTGCCAGACATCGCTGGAGGCTCAGTAAGTATTTTAAAAAGCCTCAAACCCGCTGAAAACAAAGTCCCTGTTATTGCTCAGGCATACCAGTTAGTTAAGACTTCCAGTTGCCTGAGTTCCTGATATTGGGGACTTCGCTGTATCAGCATTTTGAAATTTTCAAAATAAGCAGTACAGTGATTTAGAAGCAGTCATTAGGTTTAGAAAAATAACAATACTTTTTAGCACGTATGCATTTCTTCAGGTGTGTTCATCAAAACAACTAAGGACACCTTAGGGACAAAAGGAAAGGGGGGGGGGGGGGGGTTCATTCCACAAGTGACGGACAGTCAGTGATCAGAGGTCAATGAGGAACAGAGCGTGTGCTGCCAGAGAACACATAGTTCTGAAAACTGCTCAGTGATTCAATTCTTATTTTTCCTAATGGAGTAGCTGTACACAAAGCAATATCACGTACAAAGCTGCAGAGAGCATCTGGAGTGCATGCAATGCCTGCTCTAGTTGCTAAGCATTGCTAGTCCATTTAGCCTGGATCTAAAGATTAGAACACAGCAGTACTGAGAGCTACTGCAAACCATTAAGGGGGACTGTGGGGGATATTAAAGGGTAAATTGTGTATTAGTGTCCCTGTCATTAGTAGGCTGGAGAGAATTAAAAAAATCTATGGGAGGGAGTGAGGAGTATCTAAGGTAGCTTGTGCAATCAAAATAGAGACTTGATGAGTCAGTTTGTTTTTGTTTATTGTGTCTAGGGCCGGGCACTTAGGGTTCTATAGCCAGGATGATTCTTCTTATTTATTTTTATAGTTGTGTTACATCGTATTATCCTCTGCACAGACCCAATCAACCAGACACACAACCACAGTATGACGAGTACAGATTGGAGGAGGCACCAAACCAAAATACTGTCAAACAATATTTAAAGCAGTTTAAATTACAATCAAGGAGCAGTGGTGACTTACCTCTTCTGATGGGAGACCATAAGATAGGTCACTAATTAACTTATTAAGACACACAACAACGTCAGGAGAATGTTAGATGGATACTGAGGAGGATACTGGGAGAGCTGAAGTTGACACAGACAATTAAGTGGTTGGGAGCAATGTCCATACAATGATGTGGTTGGGGTAAAACAACTCAAGAACCAATTAGGAGATCAATAGAACTAAGGAAGCCAGCATGAGACACTCAGGACATGAATGGGGAAAGGATCCATTGAAAGCTATATGAAATATAGCAGGGAGCACAACAGGAGGTAAATGGCTGGTTATAAGAGGAGGTAAGGGGTAAGACGAAAGAGGAAGGAGGGAGGGGTAGGCGCTGGGTGAAGGGGGCAGCAGGAGAAACATAGGAGGAGCTAAAGACACCTAACATCAGCCCTGCTATTGCCCCTACACCTAACACTATCCCTCCTACTACCACTACACCTAACATTTGCCGTTCTACACCTAACACTATCCCTCCCACTGCTACACCTTACATCAGCCCTTCTACTACCGCTACACCTAACACTATCCCTCCCACTGCTACACCTAACATCAGCCCTTCTACTACCGCTACACCTAACACTATCCCTCCCACTGCTACACCTAACATTTGCGGGTTCTACACCTAACACTATCCCTCCCACTGCTACACCTAACATCAGCCCTTCTACTACCGCTACACCTAACACTATCCCTCCCACTGCTACACCTAACATCAGCCCTTCTTCTACCGCTACACCTAACACTATCCCTCCTACTACCACTACACCTAACATTTGCTCTTCTACTGTCCCTACACCTTACACTATCCCTCCCACTGCTACACCTAAGATTAGCTCTTATACTGCCCCTGCACCTAACTGCCACAACTTATATCATTAACCTTACTATTGATACTTCTACAATGACCTTTTTACCACTACTTCTACATTAACTTCACTGCCGCTACCTCTAAGCTCTAACATTAACCTCACTGCCGCTACACCTAACACTACCCTTCCTGCTTCTATATCTAGCACAAACCTTACTTACTAATGTCTTCTGTCCGCTTAGCGATCATCATACTGTTAAGCCAGCACTTGCCTTTGTAATACTTATGCGCTGCACCTTGCCGAGTTGTGACGGATGTATTGCAGACTGACGCCAAATGCAAGCACCCTGGCCCATCACAGCCACAATTAATATTGTATGCTACTGCATTGCCAAGGACGCCACTTGCGCCTAAACTAATCGCATCACGCAGCGATGAGCCTGATATGTAAATGGCTCTCTGTGTCTTACATTTACATCTCGCTTGAGGGTCAGACTAAAGGTTAATTAACCACTTTTGTTATTAAAAAAAAATAAGCCAAGTTTAATTACTTTAATTGGTTGTCACAAATAATTGCAGCTTTCCTAATAGCTAAACTATAACAGGTCTTCAACAAAATAATGAAGATGTCACTGCATGCACTATTTGTTTCTATGCCTAAGCCATTAGGACTAGTACAATATATCCCCATTCTGTTTCATTGTTAATTACTGTATATTTAAACAATACATTTCCAGTATGTAATATCTTTAATACATGTTTGGCTTATTCATTGTCTTAGTGACAAGTCAATACTTCCCTACCCTAACGAATCTTTGCTGAGGTTGACAGGCCCATTGTAACTGACAATACTATTTTGGAGACAGATGAGATACCATTGTGCTTTGCTTAATGGAATGCAAGAAATGAATAGTGTTGTATAAATTGCTGACATTTCTTTCCATATACCAGTCACTTAGGCACAGTCTTGTGTAATAAGTCATTTCTAGTGACAGCCCTTCATTGACTTATATTTTTATTGATTGAATATTTGTATTGATGGTTTGTGTTTGTTTCTGTTGATGAGCAAGTTATTGTATGGTTTACATGTATCTACATATTTTTATTCTGTAGCTGCCTATCTTGTATAGAGATGTCGCGAACCTCCGATTTTCGGTTCGCGAACCCCGTTCGGAAACTTCCGCGGAAGGTTCGGTTCACGTAAAAGTTCGCGAACCGCAATAGACTTCAATGGGGAGGCGAACTTTGAAAAATAGAAAAAATTATGCTGGCCAGAAAAGTGATGGAAAACATGTTTCAAGGGGTCTAACATCTGGAGGGGGGCATGGTTGAGTGGGATAGACACCAAAAGCCCCGGGGAAAAATCTGGATTTGACGTAAAGCAGCGTTTTAAGGGCAGAAATCACATTGAATGCTAAATTGCAGGCCTAAAGTGCTTTTTAAACATATTGCATGTGTATACATCAATCAGGGAGTGTAATTAGAGTTCTGCTTCACACTGACACACCAAACTCACTGGGTAACGCACCGCAAACAGCTGTTTGCGTAGTGACGGCCGTGCTGGACTGGTGCGCACCATGGCCAGAGTGCAGGCCGTGGCAGTTTTCCAGCCCATATGGTCGCCGGGCTGTGGTAGCTCAATGATAGAACAACAGTGACTGTCCAGCTGATCGAATTTGGTCTGTCCACAATGAAGCAACGACCTTATTATCTTCTTGTATGTAGGCAGGCATAAGTAGGAGTCCCAGTATAGGTAGGTAGGCATAGGTAGGTGCCTCAGTAGTTAGCTAGGCATAGGTAGGAGACCCAGTATAGGTAGGTAGGCATAGGTAGGAGTCCCAGTATAGGTAGGTAGGCATAGGTAGGTGCCTCAGTAGTTAGCTAGGCATAGGTAGGAGACCCAGTATAGGTAGGTAGGCATAGGTAGGTCCCCTAGTATAGGTAGGTGTCCCCGTATAGGTAAGTAGGTGCCCCAGTAGTTAGGTAGGCATAGGGAGGAGACCCAGTATAGGTAGGTAGGCATAGGTAGGTCCCCTAGTATAGGTAGGTAGCTAGGTGTCCCCGTATAGGTAAGTAGGTGCCCCAGTAGTTAGGTAGGCATAGGTAGGTGTCCCAGTATAGATAGTTAGGCAGGGCCTGGCTGGCTCAGTAATAACAATTACCAAGGTCCAGCTGCAGCAGATATGGCTGTATAATGTCAGTGTCAGTGAGCAACACACACAACAAAAACACATCAGGAAAACATTATCTCTCAAAAGAGAGCTGAGAGGTGCTATTTTAGCAATAACAATCAGCAAGGAGCAAGCCAAGAGCCTAACTAATCTTCCCCTAGGAGAAGAAGTCTGCAGCAGCTGTCCCTAGTCTGTCTAGCAGGCACACGAGTGGGTGTAATGGCCAGCAAACCTGCCTTATATAAGGGGGGGGGGGGGGGGGGGGCTCCAGGGCTTAGTGTAGCCTGAATGGCTACAATGTGCCTGCTGACTGTGATGCAGAGGGTCAAAGTTGACCCGCATAGTGCATTATGGGGCGAATCGAACTTCCGCAAAAGTTCGCCTGGTGCAGGCGAACGCGAACCCCCAAAGTTCGCCTGGAACCGTTCGCTACATCTCTAATCTTGTATTCATTTAAAAAGGGATCTTCACTGTGGGTGTATACATTCATTAACCCCCTCAACCTTTGCTATGGTGTGAAATGACTCACATCTTTGCCATTTGCATTAAGTTTTTTGTTATTGTTTGTTTATTTTCAATTCAATCCAATTTTGCAAGATCCCCATTTACGGGATCTGTTGAAAAGGGTGCCTGAGCTGCCTGTATGAAAAGGACGCCTCCATAGACATCAATGTTATTTCTGCAAATATCGGCTACAAGGTGGTGAAAAGGGTGCCCGAGTTTTGATATAGGCTACAAGCGGGTGCCCCTTGGTAGCACATATTTTATTAGGCTACTTTTGGCTACAGTAGGGCACCCCTTTGTAGCTCATATTTTTTTCGGCTACAAGGTTTTCTGCTACAGTAGGGCGCTCCTTTGTAGCCCATATTTTGGGGGGTTACAAGGTTTTTCAGCTACACTAGGGCGCCCCTTTGTAGCCCATATTTTTTTGGCTACAGTAGGGCACTCCTTTGTAGCCCATATTTTTTCTTTGGCTACAAGGTTTTCAGCTGCAAGGTTTTTGATTCTGCTACAAAAGGACGCCCTTTTATAGCCGAGATTTTAGACACCACCTGGGGGGTCTTAGGGTTAGGCACCACCTGGGGGTCTTAGGGTTAGGCACCACCTGGGGGAGTCTAAGGGTTAGGCACCACCTGAGGGGGCCTTAGGGTTAGGCACCACCTGGGGGGTCTTAGGGTTGGGCACCACCTGGGAAATCTTAGGGTTGGGCACCACCTAGGGAGTCTTAGGGTTAGGCACCACCTGGGGGGTCTCAGGGTTAGGCACCACCTGGGGGTCTCAGGGTTAGGCACCACCTAGGGAGTCTTAGGGTTAGGCACCACCTGGGGGGTCTTAGGGTTAGGCACCACCAGGGGGAGTCTTAGGGTTAGGCACCACCAGGGAAGTCTTTGGGTTAGGCACCACCTGGGGGGTTAGGGTTAGGGGAGGGGTCTTTGTGATAATATGGAGAAGTTAGGTCATAGTAATCACCAGGGGCTGTCTTAGGGTTAGGCACCACCAGGGAGGGGTTAGGGTTAGGCACCACCAGGGGGGTTAGGGTTAGGCACCATCAGGGGAGGGTTCTGTGTGAGAGTAGGTAGAAGTTAGGTCATAGTAATCACTTTTCTCAGCTATATCTAGAGCCCTTTTATAGCCCAACAAATTTTGCCTATAACAGCATCCTATTTATAAACTAAAACTAGCTTTTTCGGCTACACCAGGAGCCCTTTGTAGCCGAATTTAGCATACATAGGCTACACCAGGCGCCCTTTGCAGCTGAATTTGGCATATATGGGCTACACCGGGCGCCCTTTGTAACCAAATTTGGCATATATGGGCTACACCAGGCGCCCTTTGTGGCCGTATTTGAAATATATGGGCTACACCAGGCTTTTGATTCTGCTACAAAAGGACGCCCTTTTATAGCCGAGATTTTAGACACCACCTGGGGGGTCTTAGGGTTAGGCACCACCTGGGGGTCTTAGGGTTAGGCACCACCTGGGGGAGTCTAAGGGTTAGGCACCACCTGAGGGGGCCTTAGGGTTAGGCACCACCTGGGGGGTCTTAGGGTTGGGCACCACCTGGAAAATCTTAGGGTTGGGCACCACCTGGGGAGTCTTAGGGTTAGGCACCACCTAGGGGGTCTCAGGGTTAGGCACCACCTGGGGGTCTCAGGGTTAGGCACCACCTAGGGAGTCTTAGGGTTAGGCACCACCTGGGGGGTCTTAGGGTTAGGCACCACCAGGGGAGTCTTAGGGTTAGGCATTACCAGGGAAGTCTTTGGGTTAGGCACCACCTGGGGGGTTAGGGTTAGGGGAGGGTTCTTTGTGAGAATAGAGAGAAGTTAGGTCATAGTAATCACCAGGGGCTGTCTTAGGGTTAGGCACCATCAGGGAGGGGTAAGGGTTAGGCACCACCAGGGGGGTTAGGGTTAGGCACCATCAGGGGAGGGTTCTGTGTGAGAGTAGGTAGAAGTTAGGTCATAGTAATCACTTTTCTCAGCTATATCTAGAGCCCTTTTATAGCCCAACAAATTTTGCCTATAACAGCATCCTATTTATAAACTAAAACTAGCTTTTTCGGCTACACCAGGAGCCCTTTGTAGCCGAATTTAGCATACATAGGCTACACCAGGCGCCCTTTGCAGCTGAATTTGGCATATATGGGCTACACCGGGCGCCCTTTGTAACCAAATTTGGCACATATGGGCTACACCAGGCGCCCTTTGTGGACGAATTTGAAATAAATGGGCTACACCAGGCACCCTTTGTAGCTGAAGTTGGTATATGGGCTACACCAGGCGCCCTTTTTGTAGCCGAATTTGGCATATATGGGCTACACCAGGCGCCCTTTTTGTAGCCGAATTTGGCATATATGGGCTTCACCAGGTGCCCTTTTTTCCAGGCGCCCTTTTCAAATAGACGCCCATTTACATAGGTGATTCCTTATGAAATAATTAGGTGAATTAACCTATTTTGGTTCCTGGACGTAGAAACTACGTCCAGGAACCATGCGCGCTACCGCGCGCTCCAGCGGCCGATCGCGCGCATGCACGCGCACTCCCGGCCGCGGATTCGGTAGCCACGGAATCAATGTATCGGGCTATGGTGCCCGATCACTGATTCCTCTCCCCCGCTGAAAAAGCGACAGCTTCTCTCGGAAGCTGTGCTTTTTCTGGCCGTTGCCTCCCCCCCCGCGTCACTCTAAGCGTGTGTTACGCTTAGAGTGACGTCATGTAAACAAACTCATGGCCGCCATCTTGTGGCCAAAAACAACTAAAAGTAAAAAAAATTAAAAACAACACACAATTACATTATAAAACTATAGTTTACATCCCACCCTCCCAAAAATACCCAAATAAAATGTTTAATATAAAAAAAAAAAACATGTAAATAAAAAAAACATGTAAATATTTACCTAAGGGTCTAAACTTTTTAAATATCAATGTAAAGATGAAATATTTCTATATTTTTTTATTTTAAACTTGTAAATAGTGATAGATGCAAAGCGGAAAAAATGCACCTTTATTTCCAAATAAAATATTGTCGCCATACATTGTGATAGGGACATAATTTTAACGGTGTAATAACCGGGACATATGGGCAAATACAATACGTGAGTTTTAATTATGGAGGCATGTATTATTTTAAAACTATAATGGCTGAAAACTGAGAAATAATGATTTTTTCCGTTTTTTTCTTATTCTTCCTGTTAAAATGCATTTACAGTAAAGTAGCTCTTAGCAAAATGTACCCCCCAAAGAAAGCCTAATTGGTGGCGGAAAAAACAAGATATAGATCAGTTCATTGTGATAAGTAGTGATAAAGTTATAGGCTAATGAATGGGAGGTGAACATTTCTCAAGTGAAAACGACGGAACGCGAATGGGTTAAAAGAGATGAAAGGATGGAAGGCTTGGGATAGGTAGTTATTATTAGTTGCAGGTCTGCAACTACTGGCACAGTTCAATAAAAAAAAGCCTGTAGCTTCAAACACACTGCAGATTTATTGCAGGATTTGTATCAGCTGTAACAAAGAAATGTTTTTTTCTTTAAAGGCTATTATGCTGCTGCTTATCTTTTAGAGTAGAGAGGAAGTTCAGAGTTCAGGTCTGCTTTAAAGAGACTCTGTAACATGAAAAACATCCCCTGGGGGGTACTCATCTCGGGTGGGGGAAGCCTCGGGATCCTAATGAGGCTTCCCACGCCGTTCTCTGTCCCACGGGGGTCTCGCCGCAGCCCTCCGAACAGCCGGCGACTGTGCCGACTGTCAGTTCAATATTTACCTTTGCTGGCTCCAGCGGGGGCGCTGTGGCGACTTTCGGCACGGAAATAGACGGAAATACCCGATCTCCGTCGGGTCCGCTCTACTGCGCAGGCGCCGGAAACTTGCGCCTGCGCAGTAGAGCAGACCCGACGGCGATCGGGTATTTCCGCCTACTTCGGCGCCGACAGCCATCAGAGCGTCTGCGCAGGAGCCAGGAAGGTAAATATTGCGTCACCGCTGTACAGAGGGCTAAAGCGAGACCCCCGAGGGACGCAGGACGGCGTGGGAAGCCTCATTAGGATCCTGAGGCTTCCCCCACCCGAGGTGAGTACCCCCCAGGGGCCGTTTTGTCGTTACAGTTCCTCTTTAAGGTCACAAAAAAAAAAGAAAAGAAAAAAAAAACACAAAGAAAACAAGCTACAAAGCATCCTGCATGTCATTTCAGAATGAGTTGTTTTGCTTTCATATAATAAACGGAAAACGTGCTGTAGTTTGTGGCCAATTGAGACAAGGGGCACAATTGTATTTCAAAAGTTCTTTTTTGAATTTCCCTCCACCACCCAGCTGCATCACTGTGCCCTATCATTCAGCAGAGACTATAAATAGGAGCAGGGCTGGCAGCATTACATCGCTTTAACTCTGAAGCTCAAAGAGAGACGCCCCAGATGGTATCTCTGGAATCAAGACTCCCATCAACATGCTGAATGCAGCTGCAAACTAGATGACAAGATTCTTCCAGCAGCATTACAAGACTTCAAAAAACAAGTATAAGCTGCGGAGTAAGGTAGAGGTCCTGGAGAAGAGAAGAACAGTAGTTACCCTTAAAGTAAGAATTTTTAATATATTCACTTAATAATTACATGTCTTCTCCAATACTCTCTAGCCTTGCAAAACCTTAAAGAATACATGAGCTGAAACATATAATGGGAGCAGGGGGGAGCAGGCATGTGTATGAAGCAGTCCTCATGCCTACCACTCCGCTGTTCTCCTCCATCTCCCTCCTTTATCTGGCCAATGCGCCCCACAGCTACTTCCTAGTCGGCCAGGTAGGTCAGTAGTGCAGAAGTGCTTGGCCCAGCTACAGACCTGCACTGTACCTACTCCTACCTATTGCCTGATGAAGCGGGGTCATACCTGCAAAATGCTTTGCATTTTCCCCTGGAGTATGTACATAAATTTTTTCTGCTAATCTTTGTTGGTATATCTTGTGTCTGTTTGCAGGAGGTAAGTCCACCACAGCCTCCACAAATGTTTATCTTTTTAGACATTTTTATTCTTCCGGCGCCTCTGTATCCCTGTTACATTGTCCTAAGTCCACCCTTGGTGGAGGAGGGCTGTCATCTCCTTTTTTCCTGATCAACGGAGAGCGACTTCTTAATCCTGAGTGGGGTCAGGTCTAATCTCCCCACCTTCCTATACAGTGGTTGCCTTTGAGTAGTGTTGGGCGAACAGTGTTCGCCACTGTTCGGGTTCTGCAGAACATCACCCTGTTCGGGTGATGTTCGAGTTCGGCCGAACACCTCATGGTGTTCGGCCTTTTTAGTTCGGGTTCGCCCGAACAGCTCAATGCCCAGTCGAACAGGCCGAACAGGGCCCCTGTTCGGCCGAACAGCGCCCTGTTCGGCCGAATACTGCCCCCCTATGGGGTCGCAGGCATAAGGGGGGAGCATGCCCCGGTCGCGGGGGGGTCGGAAATTCCCCCCACCCCCTCCGCTAGCGCTCCCCCCTCTGCCCGCTTCCCCATACAAAAATTTTCCGTAAAGTTCAATAGTACCTTCAGTGGCTGGCCTGGCTGGCACTGTGGTGTGAGTGAGGAGGAGTCCGAGTAGGACGCGTTGAGGCCGGGCAGCGGGCGGTTCAGCGGTAGTACCCTTGTGGTACTTCCGCCCTTTCTCTGACCTCACGTCCTCTACGTGATGACGCATACGAGGGTACCTCTCCTCCCTAACACCACAGTGCCAGCCAGGCCAGCCACTGAAGGTACTATTGAACTTTACGGAAAATTTTTGTATGGGGAAGCGGGCAGAGGGGGGAGCGCTAGTGGAGGGGGTGGGGGGAATTTCCGACCCCCCCCCGTGACCGGGGCATGCTCCCCCCTTATGCCTGCAACCCCATAGGGCCCCCAAAAGCGGGATGTTTGGGGAGTTCGGGGTTCGGGCCGAACATGCCGAACATCTGGCCCATGTTCGGCGAACGGACCCGAACCCGAACATCCAGGTGTTCGCCCAACACTACCTTTGAGGTAACCTTGCTTTGTGAGTATATTTGTATTTACTCTACCAACTTTATCCCATATTACCAGTACATACTACACTATATTTGGCTCTTGGTGTCCCTATCTTTCATTGCGCGTCCGTGGTCGGGAGCGCTCAGCACCTGTTGACATGACTACATCATACACAGAATGCTTCTGGCTGTGCGATCAAGGGCGCATTTCCCAGGTAAAGCAGGGGGACATAGGAGAATGGGGGAGCATTGGGCACGAAGACTGCTTCATATACTGTACATGCCTGCTTCCCCTGTTTTACTATATGTTTCAAGTCTGGTGTCCTTTAATAAACCAGAGCCATAGTCTTGTCTTTTCTTTCACTCTCGAAAGCATTTCAGACAACACCTGGATTGGGTTGCAGTGTGGTGACTTCATTCATGTTACTACACAGTGGGCCCTAGTCCAATGGGGAAGCTGTATTTTCCTCTGAAATTTCCATTTAAGGAGAGCTCTGGGACATGCTAAAAGTATCCCCTCGTTATATCAGTTACTGCAAGGCCTTTTCTCTTGCATTCTCCTACACACTGGAAGACCAGGTTTCTGCTACTGAAAACACTATGGCCCTGATTTATGACGTTTGCAGAGCAGGAGGGGAATGGGTGTGTAACTGATGCAGCAAACTCAGATTTGATTTTCTTGAAAGTTTACCAACTGTACTCAGAAGAATAATGCGTACATAAAGCTGTGCACTCGTAAAGATGACATGAGTTGAAATCTGCTTATATGGCTTTACTTACCTGGGGCCTCTTTCAGCCCCTGGAAGTCTGTGTGTCCCTTGCTGTGGTTCCACTGTGCTTCAGTCTCCTGCTGCCCCCGTTGTAGTGATCAGTGATCAGCTACTTCTGCGCATGCACATGAGTGTACACACCGCTTGCACTTCATGCCCGGGAGCGTTCTGCATACATTATGGACATATATAGACTGTGCACCTGTATTATTTATTATTATTTACGGTATTTATTGCATTTATAAAGCGCCAACATATTACGCAACGCTGGACATTAGTTTAGGTTACAGACAATATTTAGGGGTGACATACAGCAATATGACAATACAGGAATACAAGAAAAGCCAGATCACGCAGCACAGTATGAGTACAAGGTAATGCTTAGTCAGTCACTGGATGGAGCATGGAGATTAGGCAAGTTAGGTTCACTCAGATGCATAGCATGGGTGCACAGTAATGGAAGTGCATGATCAGGTTGGAAACAAAAGGAGGAGGACCCTGCCCAAAGTCTTACAATCTAGAGGCAGAGGTAGGGACATGAAAGGTAGGGGACCAGAGTTCAGCTGTGGGTTTAGAGCACTTGTGAGGGGTGGTAGGCCAGAGTGGAAAGGTGAGTTTTGAGAGCCTTCTTGAAGATGTTGAAGGAGGGGGCTGCCCTAATGGGTGAAGGTAGGGAGTTCCACAGTGTTGGAGCAGCTCTTGAGAAGTCCTGGAGGCGTGCATCGGACTAAGTGATGCGGGGTGGGGGGGGGCGGTCAGGCGAAGTTCGTTGGAAGAGCGGAGTGAGTGGCTAGGTGTGTACCTCTGAGTAAGATCGGAAATGTAGGTTGGACAGGTTTTATGGACAGATTTGTAGGTCAGACACAGTATCTTGAATCTGATTCTGGACTGGATAGGAAGTCAGTGGAGGGATTCAAGGAGGGGAGCCGCCGTGGTGGAGCGATGGGAGGAGTGGATAATTCTGGCTGCTGTATTAGAAATATGTAGGACAAACCTGAAACCAAAGGAAGAGAGATTTAAAAAAAGGAAGAAAGAGAGAGGAAGAAATTAAGACAGTGCCAGCCATGAGAGAAGTCTTAGGACCTGTTTCCACTACACGCAGATTGGATGCAGAATGGGTGCAGAAAAACTGACTCCAATTAATGCCTTTGGGCCTGTTTCCACTAAACGCAATATTTCTGATGCAGATTTTCCCATAGGCATTCATTAAAGTCAGTTTCCTGCATCCATTCTGCATCCAATCTGCGTTTAGTGGAAACAGGCCCTAACTATCAATGGATGGACTGGACATGTAAACTGACACATTCACAGGGAGACATCCCAAACCCTGTGAAATATATGCAGCTTTTCCTGAAGTTTGACAGTTAAACACTCAATCTTGTAAATGACTGGATCTTATTATGAAGTTCCAACCTCGAGAGCAGGTTTACATAAGAAAGTGATTCAGAAGTCTCTAGGATGGAGCCTTTAACTTAGGCAATGGGAGAGCCAGCAAGCAAATTCCTTGAATTCTTAGGGACAGTGATGTTGGTGTGGGATTTAAAGAGACACTGAAGCGAAAAAATATATATGATATAATGAAGTGGTTGTGTAGTATGGATAATTACTAGAACATTAGTAGCAAAGAAAATATTATCATATTTTTATTTTTAGTCATATAGTGCTTTTTTTTTAAATAACATTGCATCATTCTCTAGTATTTACAGTTTACACACTAATCAGCATTCTGAATGATTTTACAGAGCAGGCCAGTGAACTTTTGAGAAAAAGAAAATACTGTGACAGACAGTTTAGATAACAAGCTTCAGAAGACAGATCTCTCTGTGACTTTGAAAGTCGAGGAGCTCAATGGCTCTTTTGCATAGATAACAACTGGAGTTTCTTTAAGAAAACCTGAACTGAAAATTAAAAGTTAAAATAAGCATACACAAGTCATATTTACCTTCCATGTAGTCTACTCCTTAGTGACTTTCTCCTGTCCCGCGTCCTGGTTGTTCACTGTGATCAAGGGAATTTTCCGTCCTCCATTTTGAAAATGGCCATTACCCATAACAGCTTTCTGGTCAGCACACAGTTAAACTGTAATATTGCCCACTTGAGCCATAGGGAAACATGGACATTACCTGGTACATCGGTTTTCTTCTCAGCTATAACTGACAGCAACTGATATTTTACTGACAGTAACTGATGTATTTCAGATCTGACAAAATATTGTCAGAACTGAAAGGGATTATTGTCAGAAGAAAATGGTGAGCTTCTGAGAGGAACTGATGGCAAGGTAACTATGTAATGTTCATTTGAAGTTACCTTGTGTGTTTATTTGACATATTTTTACTCAGTACAGGTTCTCTTTAACTCTTCCTGTACTGGAAACAATATTAGACTTATGTCTCTCTTCCTAATGTTTTATTTCTTAGCTGTACTACACATACAATGTGTCTTTTTAATGAAAGAGACAACATGTCCTACAAAGGTTGAATGACTGGACAGGTTCAAAGCACATATGTTGAGCCTAAGTTTCCACAATTGTTCTAACTTGCTGGGGGAATTACATTTATGGAGGTCTACATGTTTTCTTTTGTTTCACAAATGGATGTTTTGGCAGCATTCCTCCTAAAAACTGTATTTTACGTGGCAAACAATAGCAACTCTTCTTTGAGTCATATTCGGTTACAAAACAAAAGGCTACAGAAACCATCTTGATCCTCCATAACAACTGCAGCCACCATTCCTCCCCCTCTCCCTATAACAGTACTAACTTGACCCCACACAATGAATATGGTCATGATACTTTCCTTCCAGAGATTTATTTAATAAATCAACATGAGCAGATTTTCTAATGCGTTTTACATGAGAGGATGCTTACTCATAAGGTAATTGTTACAAGTCTGCTGCCAATTTAAATAGGGACGGTCATCCAGCTAATGAGCTGATATATATTCAACCCCATGAGAACGGTAGCAGATTTAAAAGGCAATATACATCATAAAATATATTTAGAAGATAATTTAAATAGAGACATGCATGTAAGTCCTGACAGTTGTAGCTCTCCAGAATATTTCTACATTGAGAGTTCTGAAGCCAGTGCAAATAATACCTGGTCTCCCAGAATGCTCTGGGGGAGAGCATAGGCTAGCCTAGACTAAACTTCACTGGGAGGGCAAAGATAAAAACCAATATACAGCAATATATAGTGTAGATAATATATAGTAAATGCTTCTGATGCTGAAACCAGGAAAATGACTGTAAATAATTTACTGCATTCTACTATATGTCACTACAGTGCCTCTTTAACCTCCCTGGTGGTATGATTATTTCTGGATTTTAGGGCCTAAAAGCGGTGTAATTTTTTTGCACCCTTTCAGACCCTAAAACCAGAATAAATGCTGCTAGAGAGCCTGCTGCAGCCCCTGCACATTACTCACCTCCCTGGGATCCAACACTGCAGTTCTCTCTTTGTCCTCTGGGTGGTGCTGTAACCCTGCAGTGAGACCGCCATCTGTCATCATGACAATAAATGGCGATCTCACCAGAGGGATTGTCGATTCGTGAAGGAATACAATTGATTCATGAAGAAAAGTAATCAATCGGTTTTCTGATTGTGTTTCATGTTTCCAATTTAGATTGGCCATCTAGGGACAGCAGACGGCAATTCTCTGGGGGCTGTCTATTCAGCTGGTTACAACTGTTCTTCTGGGGATTACAATGTGCATTCCCCATAGCATGATTGTAGACGTCCTGGCACCATAGTAGCAGATTGAGAATAAATGTATTGTATGATTTTTGCCTTTTTAACCAGCCTGGCGGTATGGACAAGCTCAGCTCGTCCATCACCGCCGGAGGCTGCCGCTCAGGCCCTGCTGGGCCGATTTTCTTCAAATAAAGAGCAGCACACGCAGCCGGCACTTTGCCAGCCGCGTGTGCTGCCCGATCGCCGCCGCTCTGCGGCGATCCGCCGCGAGCAGCGGCGAAAGAGGGTCCCCCCAGTCGCCTGAGCCCAGCGTAGCCAGAACAAAAAGTTCCGGCCAGCGCTAAGGGCTGGATCGGAGGCGGCTGACGTCAGGACGTCGGCTGACGTCCATGACGTCACTCCGCTCGTCGCTATGGCGACGATCTAAGCAAAACAAGGAAGGCCGCTCATTGCGGCCTTCCTTGTTTATTCTGGGCGCCGGAGGCGATCGGAAGAACGCCTCCGGAGCGCCCTCTAGTGGGCTTTCATGCAGCCAACTGAAAGTATTATTAAAAAAAACCCCTCCCGCAGCCTCCCTGGCGATCTTATCAGAACGCCAGGGTGGTTAAGAGATACCGTACTTATGATAGGTTTGAAAATGATATAATTTGATTGGTCAGGACCCACTGGGTATTCTCATATGTAATACATATAAAGGTTAAGCATGTTTGTCATTTATTGTATCCATCTTGCTGATCATACAAATAGATCCATTGATGTTATATGTACAGAACGGACATACCCTTCTGGTGCTTGCTGTGGGGCAATGTGGGAGCAGCGGGCCGCCTGACAACTCTTTCGTTTAAAAACGAGCTTCTTATGAGGCTCTGTGCGCACAGAGCCTTAGAAGAAGCTTGTTTTTGAGCGAAACAGCTGTTAGGCGGGCCGCTACTCCCACATTGCCCCACAGCAAGCACCAGAAGGGTATGTGGATATGGATACAATAAATGACAGACATGCTTAACCTCTATATGTAGTGCCGGATGAATCTATCTCCTTGCTCTGTATATACGTTTGATGTTTACTTCAGCATCCTGAGCACACAGAAGGCTTATACCCTGATCCACCCTGATCCCTCCTGTCCGGAGAATCGTCCCCATATCAGTCCCACGACCGCAGTGCCAGTCCCTTTTTTTTTCTCTCCTTTTTGAAATGAATTCTCATATGTAATTTATGCAGCTGGCATACCCAGCAACCGGGCTATTAAACTTCTCAGTAACAGAATGTCGTACAATATCCATGTCTAGTACCAATGAGATCTATATTTTTGGGAGAGTGTGGATTTGCTATTATTATTTGTGTATGATGAACACGGGCTGAAAAATGTCATATCTTTTGGACTTAAGCTTCCCACCAAAAGTAGAACCCCTCTGTGTTCCGCCTTCAAGAGCTGAATTCTACATAAGCCAAGGACTGAAATCTGATAACAGTCCTCCCTTGTGTAATATCACCTGATTTTAGCCAGCAAGAGGAGCTGGTGGCTGGCCACCATTTTGACTGAACTTTTGAAACAAAGGATTCTTCCATTTTGCTTGCAATTTTAACAATGGGCATATTTCTTCCAAAACTAAGGCCTCAATTCACGAAGCTTATCTCCTGTCTTTAATAACGTTTCTAGAGTTATCTCCATGGTGATAAGGCATGTAGTATTCAGGAAACATTTTACCTCAGGCAAACCTAAAGTTAACTCTTCTGTCTTTAAGTTAACTCTTCAATCCTTAAAATAACTCCAGAGTTATAGACAGGCTGTTAATTAACTGCATGTGAAAAGAACTACAGAGGAGGTAAATTAACTACAGAAGAGGTAACTTAAGGAATGAAGAGATAAAATAACTCTCTCACTGTGTGGAGGTAAGTTTTCTCTTGCCTTATTATCTCCAGCATGATCTTAGTGAATTGAGGCCTTAGTATTCATTTTCTTTTGTTTTCCCTTTTATTTTATATGGGCTATTCTTTATCTATAGTTGTTACTTTTAATAATTTTATGTATATATATTAATTATTTATATTACATTTATAATAAAATACTTAAAATTTTTTCAGCTGCAAACCTGCTTTAACCACTTGCCGACCGCACGCTTATACCGTGCGTCGGCAAAGTGGCAGCTGCAGGACCAGCGACGCATTATTGCGTCGCCAGCTGCAGGCTGATTAATCAGGAAGCAGCCGCTCGTGCGAGCGGCTGCTTCCTGTCAATTCACGGCGGGGGGCTCCGTGAATAGCCTGCGGGCCGCTAAATGTAAACACAAGCGGAAATAATCCGCTTTGTTTACATTGTACGGCGCTGCTGCGCAGCAGCGCCGTAAGGCAGATCGGCGATCCCCGGCCAATCAGCGGCCGGGGATCGCCGCCATGTGACAGAAGACAGCCTGTCACTGGCTGCACAGGACGGATAGCGTCCTGTGCAGCCCGGATCTCCAGGGGGGGCCAGGTAGGAGAGGGAGGGGGATGATTTTGCCGCGGAGGGGGGCTTTGAGGTGCCCCCCCCCCCGCAACACCCGGCAGGCAGGAGCGATCAGACCCCCCCAGCACATCATCCCCCTAGTGGGGAAAAAAGGGGGGCGATCTGGTCGCTCTGCCTGCACGCTGATCTGTGCTGGGGGCTGCAGAGCCCACCCAGCACAGATCAGCTAAAACAGCGCTGGTCCTTAAGGGGGGGTAAAGGGTGGGTCCTCAAGTGGTTAAGCCACATAGAAAGAATCCTAGCCTTTCTGAAGATTCGCTACCCTGAAGTGTTGTATTGTTTTAGCCAGAGCAGAGTGCTTAAAGGGAAGGTTCAGGGAGGGAATTCAAAAAATAAATTTCCACTTACCTGGGGCTTCCTCCAGCCCGTGGCAGGCAGGAGGTGCCCTTGCCGCCGCTCCGCAGGCTCCCGGTGGTCTCCAGTGCCCGACCCGACCTGGCCAGGCCGGCTGCCAGGTCGGGCTCTTCTGCGCTCTATTTCCTGGGACTTCTGCGTCCCACGACGGCGCGCTGACGTCATCGGACGTCCGCCGGGCTGTACTGCGCATGCGCATTACAGCCCGGAGGACGTCTGATGACGTCATCGCGCCGGCGTGAAACGCACCATGGAGCGCAGAAGAAGCCCGACCTGGCCGCCGGCCTGGCCAGGTCGGGTCGGCCACCGGAGACCACCGGGAGCGGCGCCGAGGGCACCTCCTGCCTGCCACGGGCTGGAGGAAGCCCCAGATAAGTGGAAATGGATTTTTATTTTTTTTAGTTAGTCCCTGAACCTTCCCTTTAACAATTTTTATTCGCAGGTTTAAACTAGTCAGAGTGGGTTTCCCTTTTCCTGGATAAAAGGGATGGTGGCAGACTTTTACCTGAAATATTGTGTAGTAAAGTGTTTGTGTCGCTTGCACTTTCCCTTTTAGCCTGTCTGCTGCTCAAATCCAGCGGTTTCAACGCATCGATTGCATCCATGAGGTTGGACAATCTGTAGGTTGGAATAAACTGGAAGGCATTGGGTTTGATTCACTAAACTGTGGTAACTCATATCACGGCTGTTTTTGCGCACATTTTCGCGTTTGCGCGATCACGATTTTTCTCACGTAATCACGAGCACGATCAGTTCTGTGCAAAAATTTGCTACTGCGTGCAAAAATTTGTGATTGCGTGCGAAAATTCATGATTATGCACAAACGCGAAAATTAGTGTGAAAACGGCTATGATATGAGTTATCACGGTTTAATGAATCAAGCCCCTTCAGCTGTCCAGCCACCTGGAAGGACAGGAAGGAGAATGGCTGCCGGCATCTGGATCCCGTGGAAGGTAAGTGGAAAACGCCCACTGCACATAAGACTAAATTGAGTTCCTAGTGGCTACCATGAGTCAGGCTTGTGGTTACCGCTCTGAGCTGTGGTTTTCCACGCCGAGCCTGACTTGGAGATAGCATCAGGGAGGTTAATGGACTACATCTTCCAGCATGCATTGCCGTGGCCTGGGGACACATGCCGTCACTGCAGTAGTGCAGCACAGGGACACATAGGATGGAGGTCCTCATACAGAGGGGATCTAAAGCGCAGTCCCCCATAGGTCAGTAAATGCTTGCTACCCTTAGGGGGAGGTTGTGGTGATTATGTTGTGGGGATTGGGGAAATCAATGGGTACTTACAAATTGCGCTGTATGCACTGTACTTTGTATATGGGTGAACAATGAACTGTCTACATGACCTCTTATCCATAGGGGAGAACATATGGGGAGATACCATTTCTCAAGTGTGTCTGATTTCCTCAGATTGTGTTATGGGGCCCTCTGATTTGTAGTTAAGTCTCTGATGGGGGATGCAGCGTACGTCTAATTCTGGAGTAAGGAGCTGGGAAGAAGACAAGGACTTCAGACTCTGTGCTGCAGCTGTTCTGTGGGGGCTCTGCTGCCTTTTTACCTCTTCTGCTAACAAACTCAGTTATACAATATATATGTCATTGATCATGAGCTACTTTTAACATTTTATGTGGAAAAAAATAAATAAAAGTGCACTTATCTCTTGCAGGCTAAGAGGCCTTCTAAAATAGATCTATCAGTGTTTGGTAGAAGCCAAGTCAGATGGTTGAGTCATTATTCTGTTCATGTTGGGTTATCACAGTGGATGAGATCACTGGGCCTGGGTTCTATCTGCAGCATGTATAGAACAGTTGTCTCACTCTTTATACTTTCATGTGGTCAAGACTCTCCTGTCATGTATATCGGTAACTAGCTGTACTTAGAGGTACATAGAAATTTATGGTATGTTAAAGAGGAATGGTAGAGAAAATAACATATTGAATGAAATGACTTATTTTCTTTTTTACAATATTCATTTAGAAAAATATTCTCTCAGCGTTTGCCCATTGTAAAATCTTTCCTCTCCCTGATTTACATTCTGAAATGTATCACTGGCGGTGACATCTTTATTTCTGTCAGGTGATCTGTACCGAATGTTTGTTACTGAGAGTTCTATGCACAGAGGGAGATATTGATTGCTTGGCAGTTGTTATTTCCCACAATGCAATGAGGTTCACAGACAGCAAACTTTCAGGACCATGGTCATGGCATCACACTGTGGGAGGGGTTTCACCACAATATCAGCCACACAGACCCCCCCCCCCCTCCCGATGATCCATTAGAGAAAAGGTAAAGATTTGTCGTAGGATAGGGGGTGTCAGCTTCTGATTGGGATAAGGTTCAATTCTTGGTTCCTCTTCAGATAAGAACTTGATGGACAAATGTATTTTTTTCAACCCAGAAAACGATGAAAGTTCATTTTTATTTTGTTATTTTTTGTTATATACTTGTAATCTCCTTTGAAAACTTGTTAAAACAGACTTTCTGACTCCTATAAAGACTGGGCCTACATTATTAACCACTTTACCCCCGGCGGTACGAATTTCTCCGTCCCTTTTTTCCCCCCTAAAAAACCAGGGACGGAGAAATCCGTACCTTCCGCGCTACCGCCGCTGTCCGCGCTCCCGCCGCTCGTGCGCGCGCACCCGCCGCTCGTGCACGCCGCTGCCCGCTCGCCCGGAGATCAATGAACGGGAAAATCCATTCCCGTTCGTTGATCTAGCCCCCGCAATGATCTGTTGCTTCTTTCAGAAATAGCGAGATCATTGTGAGTCTCCCAGCCTCCTACTGCTTCCTGTAAGCGTCCTTCCGGACGCTTACAGGTCGCATGTAAACAAACACTCTGTGGCCATCTTGTGGCCAAATAGTAAACTACACCCTAAAAGCATTTTACATATACAAACATTACATTTACACAATAAATTAACTCATTACCTCCCACACTCCCCAATTTTTTTTTTTTTTTTTGTAATTAAAAAAAAAAAAAATACAATAAAAAAAAAAACATAAATAGTTACCTTAGGGACTGAACTTTTTAAATATTTATGTCAAGAGGGTATAACACTGTTACTTTATAAACTGCGGGCTTGTAATTAGGGATGGATGCAAAACTGAAAAAAATGCACCTTTATTTCCAAATAAAATATTGTCGCCAAACATTGTGATAGGGACATAATTTAAATGGTTTTATAACCGGGACAAATGGGTTAATACATTTCATGGGTTTTAATTACAGTAGCATGCTTTATTTAAAAACTATAATGGCCGAAAACTGAAAAATAATAATTTTTTCCCACATTTTTTCCTATTTCCCCATTAAAACACATTTAGAATAAAATAATTCTTGGCATAATGTCCCACCTAAAGAAAGCCCAATTGGTGGCGAAAAAAACAAGATATAGTTCATTTCATTGGGATAAGTAATAATAATGTTATAGACGAATGAATGGAAGGAGCGCTGAAGGGTGAAAATTGCTCTGGTGGTCAGGGGGTAAAACCCCTCAGTGGTGAAGTGGTTAAAATGCTGATTACAGCATTTATAAAAACAAAACACACCTACGATATTCTGTCTCAAATGTATAATCTTTTTTCCAGGTATTGCTGCTGTGTCCTAAAGCAAACCTGAGGCAGTTTTACAACAAAAAGTTTGATACTTGTGTAGCCCTTTTTTTTGTTATTTATTTAACATGTGTATTTATGTTCGCATCAGCAGCAAAATTTCACCTGCTGCTGAGTCCTGACATAGGACTTGGTAACAGGCAGATTCAAATAGGCGCATAGAGACAGTGCATGCGGACATATCGTCGCATCCACTCTTTCCGGTCGCCTAGCAACCAGGGAACTTCTAGAGGCTCCCGCGAGCGGCAGCGCGAAAGGCATAGCGCGTGACAGGAGCATAGGAGAACTGGTTATAACCCGTTCTCCTCACAGAAAGTGCGCAGTTAGGCAGCGGAGAGCGAGGGGAGAGGAGGCACATCGCGCAGCAGCAGCAGTTACCTCAGGATGGCAGAGGGGATCCGGTGTGTTGGCTAGCAGCTATCCAGGCGCAGAGAGGACACCATTTATAAAGAGGAAGGGTATAGGCAACAGCTGGGAAGCAGAAAAGGGACAGAGAAGCAGATCCAAATGTAACGCAGCAAGTCAGAAGTGACAGATGAGTATGAGTATTGCTCAGTGCAGTTTCTAGGCTAAAATGCACCCAGGGCGAGTGTGTAAAAATTGCCCCCCCCCCACCAAGGTATGGGTGCCCGCAGTATAGGTTAGCCAGGTCTAGTTGCACTTAGTATAGGTCCCCCCAGTATAGGTAGCCAAGAATAGGTACCCCAGTATAGGTAGCCAGGCATAGGTGAGCCAGTATAGTTGCCCCCGCTATAGGTTAGCCAGGTAGGTGCCTCCAGTATAGGTAGCCAGTATAGTTGCCCCCAGTATAGGTTAGATAGGCAGGTGCCCCCCGTATAAGTTAGATAGGTGGGTGCCTCTAATATAGGTAGCCAGAATAGTTGCCCCCAGCATAGGTTAGATAGGTAGGTGCCCCCCAGTATAGGTTAGATGGGTAGCTGCCCCCCAGTATAGGTTAGATTAGGTAAGTGCCCCCCAGTATAGGTTAGATTAGGTAGCTGCCCCCCAGTATAGGTTAGATTAGATAGCTGCCCCCCAGTGTAGGTTAGATTAAGTAGGTGCCCCCCAGTGTAGGTTAGATTAGGTAGGTGCCCCCCAGTGTAGGTTAGATTAGGTAGGTGCCCCCCAGTATATGTTAGATAGGTAGGTAGGTGCCCCCCATCATAGGTTAGATTAGGTAGCTGCCCCCCAGTATAGGTTAGATTAGGTAGCTGCCCCCAGCATAGGTTAGAATAGGTAGCTGCCCCCCCAGTATAGGTTAGATAGGTAGGTGCCCCCCAGCGTAGGTTAGATTATGTAGCTGCCCCCCAGTATAGGTTAGATTAGGTAGGTGCCCCCCAGGGTAGGTTAGATTAGGTAGCTGCCCCCCAGCGTAGGTTAGATTAGGTAGGTGCCCCCAGCGTAGGTTAGATAGGTAGGTGCCCCCCAGCGTAGGTTAGATTAGGTAGCTGCCCCCCAGTATAGGTTAGATTAGGTAGGTGCCCCCCAGGGTAGGTTAGATTAGGTAGGTGCCCCTCAGTGTAGGTTAGATTAGGTAGGTGCCCCCCAGTATAGGTTAGATAGGTAGCTGCCCCCCAGCGTAGGTTAGATTAGGTAGCTGCCCCCCAGTGTAGGTTAGATAGGTAGCTGCCCCCCAGTGTAGGTTAGATTAGATAGGTGCCCCCCAGTATAGGTTAGATAGGTAGGTGCCCCCCAGCGTAGGTTAGATTAGGTAGCTGCCCCCAGTATAGGTTAGATTAGGTAGCTGCCCCCCAGCGTAGGTTAGATTAGGTAGGTGCCCCCCAGGGTAGGTTAGATAGGTAGCTGTCCCCCATAATGGAGGGGGGAGCCGGAGCCGCGGGGAGGGCAGCCCGACCTCTCCCTCCCTCTCCTGGGCCGCCCTCCGTGCTCCCCCCTCAGATGCAGAGCGCAGCAGCAGCCAGAGAGGGAGCGGTGTATACAACATACCTCCCTGCGTTCCAAGCGCTGCTCTCTCACCGCCGGTCTCTTCCTCTCTGCCGCCTACACGCTGATACACACGCTGGTTCCTGTTTACCCGGAACCAGCTTGTGTATCAGCGTGTAGGCGGCAGAGAGGAAGAGACCGGTGGCGAGAGAGCAGCTCTTGGAACGCAGTGAGGTATGTTGTATACAGCGCTCCCTCCCTGGCTGCTGCTGCACTCTGCATCTGAGAGGGGGAGCACGGAGGGCGGCCCAGGAGAGGGAGGGAGAGGGAGGGCTGCCCTCCCCGCGGCTCCGGCTCCCCCCTCCATTTCAGTGCCCACCTCCCAACAGCGCCCCGGGCGGCGGCACGGGCCGCACGGCCCTAAAAACGGGCCTTGTATTGCTACTTGGAAGTGCCACAGTCAGTAATCAGAGCAAAAGTAAGAAAGACAAAGAGAGAAAAATTCAGTGGTAATTGCCAGATGGAGAGTGACAGTTAACGACAGAAATTAATGACACATTTTCCTCTGAACCAGAATCTGCCTGTCTAGTATGAACTTAAAGAGAAACTCCAACCAAGAATTGAACTTTATCCCAATCAGTAGCTGATACCCCCTTTTACATGAGAAATAGAATGATTTTCACAAACAGACCATCAGGGGGCGCTGTGTGACTAATTTTGTGCTGAAACCCCTCCCACAAGAGGCTCTGAATACCGCGGTACTCTGGGCAAACTGCCACAATGTAACAATGTTCACAGACAGGAAATGGCTGTTTAAAGCTGTCTGTAACAGCCAGAGCAGCTAGAAACAGCTACATAAGTTGCCCACAGTAACAATGTCACCATGTAATACATGTCAGAATGTGAATCTGGGAGAGGAAAGATTTTACAATGAGCAAACACTGACTAAATCATTTATACATAATTATTGTAAAAATGAAGCACTTTTTGTATTAAATTATTTTCACTGGAGTTCCTCTTTAAGGAAACAGTAACCTTTGAAATGATGAACAGTTTAATTATACATTATAACACTGTTTATGTCTGAGAAGCTGAGACTGTGTCCAGATGGTCGGAATGCCAATTTCCGATTCCGCGGTAAATCCGCATTCCGTCATGTACCTATTACCGATTCCGTGTTCCGCTACCAATTTCCGCATTCCAATGCGGAATTTCCGCCGGAAATCGCGGAAATTCCGCCCGACTTTAACATCGATTTTCTCAAAAACTATAAGGTCTTTTTGAAAACTTTTTTTTGCATCTTGTTCAGAATATTCTTTTTAATAAACCCTAAAAATTTGGTGTTTCTAGGACTTACGGTGGCTTTGCTATTAACTGCTAAAGTCGGCGGATTTTTACTGTAATATAAAATGCAGAAAATAGGCAGATGTAGATTTTCTGCATTTTACATTACAGTAAAAATCCACCGACTTTAATGGTTAATAACAAAGCCCCCTTAAGTCCTAGAAACACCAATTTTCAGGGTTTATTAAACCGACTCTTGTGAACAAGATGCAAAAAAAAGTTTTCAAAAAGACCTTATAGTTTTTGAGAAAATCGATGTTAAAGTCGGGTGGAATTTCCGCGATTTCCGGCGGAAATTTCCGCGATTTCCGGCGGAAATCCGCCTACGGCACTTACATTACCGATTTCCGCATTCCGATGTGGAAATGCAATTTCCGATCGGAATTTCGGAAATTGCAATTCCGCGGAATCCGAATGAGCATCCCTAATCCCAGTATATCTTGAACTATGTTGCCATAGAGTGCCTGGCCTCCTTGTGAAACCCTCAATTGATGTGTAGCTCAGCCGCCAACTGTTAAGTTTGTTTCTGAGATACTCTTCCTGTTTAACAGTGTCAAACCCTCAGTCCCGTGTTAATTGTAGCCAGTCAGTAAAGTTGATATACTTTCATAAATGCTCTGCCAGATTGAAAATCCTGTTAAAGAAGAAAAAAGAGAGAAATTTACCACAAGGTCTTATCAGTAAGACATTTTTATGGTTACTTACCAATAAAAGGAGAGATTGTGTAGCTGAGTCGCCATGGAAACTGTTGAAGGAGAGGAACTACAGTTAATAGAGATTAGCATCCAAGAAAGAAGTCAACCAGTTGTTAAAATCCAGTTGTTATACTCACTTCCATGGAACTTCATCTTATGTGGAATCCAAGCAAAGCAAGGAGGAGCCTGTGTTACCTGACTTGGATATAGTTGATTCCTAATTTTATTAATTTATTTTATTTCTTTATTTTATTTCTCTTATGTTATTTCTTTTATATTTATTTTGTTAGTTTTTTTTTTTATTTTCATGTCACACAAGAAGGAGCTGGAGAAATCCCATAATTATAAAGAGAGAAAAGTTGCTTAAAGAGACTCCGTAACAAAAACTGCATCCTGTTTTTTATCATCCTACAAGTTCCAAAAGCTATTCTAATGTGTTCTGGCTAACTGCAGCACTTTATACTATCACTGTCTCTGTAATAAATCAATGTATCTTTCCCCTGTCAGACTTGTCGGCCTGTGTCTGGAAGGCTGCCAAGTTCTTCAGTGTTGTGGTTCTGCTATGAACTCACCCTTCCAGGCCTCTCTCTGCACACTGCCTGTGTGTTATTTAGATTAGAGCAGCTTCTCTCTTATCTTTTACAAGCTGGATAAATCGTCCTCTGAGCTGGCTGGGCTTTCACATACTGAGGAATTACAAACAAGGGCAAAGCTGTTTGCAGGAAGAAAAGAGCAGCCTGAAACTTCAGTGCATGGGGGGAAAGCAACACACAAATGATCTCTTGAGATTCAAAAGGAATGCTGTATACAGCCTGCTTGTGTATGGATGTATTTTTCTATGTGTGGACATACTGTACATCAACCTACTTCCTGTTTTGGTGGCCATTTTGTTTGTTTACAAACAAACTTTTTAAAACTGTTTTTAACCACTTTTAATGCGGCGAGGAGCGGCGAAATTGTGACAGAGGGTAATAGGAGATGTCCCCTAACGCACTGGTATGTTTACTTTTGAGCGATTTTAACAATACAGATTCTCTTTAAAGAGACACTGAAGTGAAAAAAAATGATATAGTGAATTGGTTGTGTACTATGAATAATTACTAGAAGATTAGCAGCAAAGAAAATATTCTCATACTTTTATTTTCAGGTATATAGTGTTTTTTCTAACATTGCATCATTCTCTAATATGTGCAGATTACACAACACTCAGCATTCAAAATGATTCTTTCAGAGCAGTCTGTGAAGTAATGACCTCTCCTCTGGCAGAGAAAAAGTAATTAGTTCACTTACAGTTGAGATAATAAAAGTCAGATAACAGCCCTCTCCAAGACTAATTTAGTCGGAGAGCTTAATGGCTTGTTTGCATAGAGATAACAACTGGAGTTTCTCAACTCTTCCTGTACTGGAAACAATTACACTGATGTATCGTATCTGATCTTAATGTTTTATTTCTTAGCTGTGCTACACATACAAATCATAATATCATCATTTTTTTTTTCGCTTCAGTGTCTCTTTAATACCATAACCCAGTTACTAGTAAGGTTTTTGCTGAGCGATATAGCTTGGATTTGGTAGCAAGGGACAGAAACTGATTAGAACTGAAATTGCTCAGTAGACCTATTCCTATCCAAGCTTACAGCTGAGAAATTGTGATACTATGGTATATATACAATGAATGGCTGTTAATGAATGTAGACACAGAATGAACTATATGTGTAGTACTTACTTGCAGAGCAGGGACAAGGTCCTCCAGCACCCAAGGCTGAGTCACCAAAGTGCGCCCCTCCATCCCTCCCACCCCAGCCGCCACACACTGATTGCTATTAGACTAAGAGGTGCCACAGGGCCCACAACCTCCCCAACACATTAATATCTAGTTATCTGGCTTGCAGTCACTGCTATGTATCCCCTTTTCTTATTTCTTTCTGCTTTATACACAATTAGGAATGACAGCTCAATGAATTGTGCGCCCCCTCCTACACTGCGCCCTGAGGCTGGAGCCTCTTCAGCCTATGCCTCGGCCCGGCCCATTCTTACTTGTAAGAGTTATAAATATAACTTGAACTTTCCCCAGCTTTACCGGTGCACCGGCTGTGAAGAAAAGAAGATTCAGTTGATATATGCAATGTGAATAAATAGATATATATTGTGAATTACTGGTTGGATACTTACCAGTTGACCATTTGTTCTGGTCAAGAATAAAAACTCATGATATTTTCATTTACGTCACTGTCTGGTGGATTCCTCTCAGTCGGGTAGGAATAAGACTCAAAACAGGTTACACTTGCCTAAGAAGAGGGAAGCCTTTGGATCTTCCATAGTCTTTCCATGTCCTCCTCGAGACCACCGCCACTGCCCAGAACCCTCTGAAAATGACTGACTGCACTCCTTTTCCTGCACAAGTGCATCTGTACTGCACCTGTACGAGTACAGCTTTGCCTGTGCAGTAGCACAGAGCTCCTCATGGACAAGCAGCTTCGGCTTACTGTGCAGGTGTGGCGGTACTCATGCAGGTGCAGTATGGATGCACTCATGCACAAACTCATACACATTGGAGAGTGTAGTCACAACAACATAACCATTCAGCTGTTGTTGGATATGCTCAGGGGGACTGTGTGTGGCAATGGTGGGGGGCGGGTAGGACACACCTCTACCTAGGTAAGTATTTAACTTTTTTTAAAATCACCTCAAATTCACTTTAAGCCCCAGGTAATTCCTCTAGTAACCACTACCTAACGTTATACACTCTGTAGTCAGGAGGAGCTCCACACCAGAAAGAAGATGAGTGTGCCTCGACCTTCACCTCTGCGTCCACTGAGGTGCTCAAAGCATTCAAGTAGTAAACAGGGTCGGCACCACTCCAAGCATCAGGAAAAGCTCTTTTATTGCATCACCATTGTGGCTTAACAATGACAAACGTTGTTTCGGGCATAGCCCTTTTTCAAATTGCAACAGCCATATACAAACACACATGTGCAGTGCCTTAAATACCCCACCTCCACTAAAATCACCAATCGGTGACTAACTGGGCGGAGACCAGTGGTGGACCTGATGGGGAACTGCAAAGGCTAATATGCAAATCACAATTAACCATTTACCTGCTGACAAAAAGAGTCAATGTAGAGAGTAAACGTGCCTCCATTGATCAAAATGGACAGATCATGTGACATCCACAACACTTCCTGGCCCTTTCTGGCCAATCAGGAAGAACCACATCATCCAACGGAACAACGCGTCTAAAAAATACGCATGCATGCATGATCATACGCGTAAAACGCCAACCAGCCGCGATGTAACCTCAAAAACGCGAGGAAAAAAAAAAACAACGAGTAAAACGCGAAAACGCGTGAAAACGCGGGAAAAACGCGAAAAAGACGCGAAAAACGCGGGAAAAACGTGAAAAAACGCGAAAAAACGACGGCAAAACCGCTTCAGAACAGTGCGTCATAAAATACGCATCCCAACATGGCGGTACGCATGGAACACACCCCAAACGCGGAGCGCGCTCCCAAAAGCGTACGACTGATCCACAACGCGTCAAAAAAGCACTTGGGGCGTGCTCCATGTGTACCGCCATGTTGGGATGCGTACTTTGTGACGCATTGTTTTGAAGTGTTCTGTTGTCGGTTTTTACGCGTATAACCATATGGTTCGCGTTTTTTTTGACGCGTTGTGGATCAGTCGTACGCTTTTGGGAGCGCGCTCCGCGTTTGGGGTGTGTTCCATGCGTACCGCCATGTTGGGATGCGTATTTTATGACGCACTGTTCTGAAGCGGTTTTGCCGTCGTTTTTTCGAGTTTTTTCACGTTTTTCCCGCGTTTTTCGCGTCTTTTTTGCGTTTTTCCCGCGTTTTTTTCGCGTTTTCCTCGCTTTTTTTTTTTTTTTTCCTCGCGTTTTTGAGGTTACATCGCGGCTGGTTGGCGTTTTACGCGTATGATCATGCATGCATGCGTATTTTTTAGACGCGTTGTTCCGTTGGATGATGTGGTTCTTCCTGATTGGCCAGAAAGGGCCAGGAAGTGTTGTGGATGTCACATGATCTGTCCATTTTGATCAATGGAGGCACGTTTACTCTCTACATTGACTCTTTTTGTCAGCAGGTAAATGGTTAATTGTGATTTGCATATTAGCCTTTGCAGTTCCCCATCAGGTCCACCACCGATTGGTGATTTTAGTGGAGGTGGGGTATTTAAGGCACTGCACATGTGTGTTTGTATATGGCTGTTGCAATTTGAAAAAGGGCTATGCCCGAAACAACGTTTGTCATTGTTAAGCCACAATGGTGATGCAATAAAAGAGCTTTTCCTGATGCTTGGAGTGGTGCCGACCTCTTTACTACTTGTAAGCACTACCTAACAGCAGGAAACACTTTTTAGCCATGCATATTGAAGGGGGGGAGGGGGGGGATGAATATTATAAAACATTAATGCAACTTTGTATAAATATAATAATTAATATCTAAATACCGTATGTCTATTATATATGTAAATAAAAAACAGAATAGCCCCCCACCTCCCAATTGTCATCAGCACGTTATCCAGCAATATAGTTTGGGTGGGCAAAAGAGAAAAAGCTAGGTGGAGCAATAAGTCATAACCAGCCCAATTTGGTTTTAAACAAAGGACTATATGGAAGATTGGAGAAGGCACTACAATGTCTTTATTCTGCAAGCAGCCTGTGGATTAAAAATGCAGTGCGATGCCTGGCAAGAAATAGGAAAACATGCACCCATGTCTATGTGCTAATTCCTCCCGATGTTCCACATGGTTCTTTGTACTGTACACCCACAAAAACCTTCATGTTTCCACAATATTAGCGTATATACTTGCAAGCAAGCCGACCCGCATATAAGCCGACCCCCCCCCCCAACTTTTACCTGGGAAAAAAAAACAGGAAAAAAATGATTGACCCTCATATAAGCCGGGGGTAAGAAATGCTGGCCGCGTGATCCCCCCAGTGTGTCCCAGTATAGCTAGTATAGTGCCCTGTATAGCTAGTATAGTGCCCAGTATAGCTAGTATAGTGCCCAGTATAGCTAGTATAGTGCTCAGCATAGCTAGTATGGTGCCCAGTATAGCTAGTATAGTGCCCCAGTATAGCTAGTATAGTGCTCAGCATAGCTAGTATAGTGCTCAGTATGGGTAGGTAGTGCCCCAGTATAGCTAGTATAGTGCCCTGTATAGCTAGTATAGTGCCCAGTATAGGTAGGCAGTGCACAGTATAGCTAGTATAGTGCCCAGTATAGGTAGGTAGTGCCAAGTATAGCTAGTATAGTGCCCAGTATGGGTAGGTAGTGCCCCAGTATAGCTAGTATAGTGCCCAGTACAGCTAGTATAGTGCCCATATAGTGCCCAGTATAGCTAGTATAGTGCCTAGTATAGGTAGGCAGTGCACAGGATAGCTAGTATAGTGCCCAGTATGGGTAGGTAGTGTCCCAGTATAGTGCCCATATAGTGCCCAGTATAGCTAGTATAGTGCCCAGTAAAGCTAGTACAGTGCCCCCACCTTAACCCCCCCCCCGTGCGCTCGGCCGCCGCTATCACCTGAGCCGGCGCCGCATCTTCTATTATTCCCCTCTCTGCCCGTAAGGTAATTCACAGCAGCGTGCCCCACGGCGGCTGCTATTAAGATGAGGCAGGAGCCGTAGAGCGAGAGCGGTTCCCATAGCTACAGGAAGCCGCTCTCTCTCTACGGCTTCCTGCTGCATCATCAGAGCAGCCGCCGTTGGGCGCGTTGCTGTGAATTACTTTACAAGCAGAGAGGGGAATAATAGAAGATGCGGCGCCAGCTCAGGTGATAGCGGTGGCCGCGCGGGGGGGGGGGGGGGGTGTACGGAGTGGGGGGAGGCGGACCACAGGCGACTCGCATGCAAGCCGGCCCCCCAACTTTTGATTCTTTTTTGGGGGGTCAAAAATTCGGCTTGCTTGCGAGTATATACGGTATAGTAAATCAGGTATCACTGCCAGGGATATGAGTAGTTCAGTATAAGCTTTCTAACACATTAAAAATGCATCTCCTTTCCTCTGGACTACAAATGTACGGACTACAAATGGCCACAAATGTATGATGAAAAGAAATTACCCAAGAGTAAATTAAAGGGAACCAGAGGCCCCAGGAAAAATATTCTATACATACCTGGGGCTTCCTCCAGCCCCATATGCCTGGATCGCTCCCACGCCGCCGTCCTTTGCTGCCTGGATCCGCTAGTACCGAGTCCCGTCATGGCCGACAGTCGGCCAGTCGGCCGGTAGACGCGGCCAATTGTCCGCATCACACGGGGCTCCCTCCATATACGTACGCGTGAGGCTGCTTACTGCGCAGCCGCATGCGTCACGGGTATGGAGGGAGCCCCTGTGATGCGGACAATTGCCCGCGTCCGCCGGAAGTGACGTTTCCCGGTACCGCCGATCCAGGAAGCGGAGGATGGCGGCGTGAGAGCGATCCAGGCTTATGGGGCTGGAAGAAGCCCCAGGTATGTATAAAAGCTTTTCCTTTTTTTTTTTTTTTTATGTTCCTCTCTGGTTCCCTTTAAAAACAAATAAAAAGCTCCACACCAAAAAGCACAATGTGGAAAATCCTCTAACATAATTTGCACTCTGCATACACATGTATTTCAATTAGGTAAATGGGGTCAAAAATAAGGGGGTCAAATATCTGGGGACCTATTTCTTAAAGGGGGATTCCATGTTCCAACATAAGTTTTTCCTACTATTACCCCAACTTTGTTCTGGACACAGGAGATGGACATGAGACCCTTGTCTATAACATCAAGGGTGTTATGCAAAGGAGGGGGACTTTGCTGCCCTGTTTTTTTTTATGTTGTAGGTCATGTGGGCTGGTATTCTTTGGGTGGAGTCCCACCCTCGTGGGTTCCAAATTTTCTGGGGTGGGTAAAGGGAGTAGCCTGTTTTAATGCGAGTATGCAGATGATTCTCTCTAACCTTACCATACACGGCTATGGGGGATGCAAAGTTATACGTTTTTTCCCGTGCGCACAAATTTGAAAGCAGCCTATTGATTTCAATAGGCTGCAATTGCCTGTCCAAATTCGGGGGCAGGAAATCATGGAAGATTCACACAAGCAGAAACGGGCCTTTAGTGAATTCCTGAACTGCCATCATGGGCAACATGCATGCACAATGCATGACTATATTTTCACAATCATGGGTTTACTAGGGGTTAGTATATGACCCTCTGAAATACTGTTTGCTTGTATTTTCGCTCTTTTACCCCAACCTGATTTTTATTAAGCTAGAGTAGCTAAAGAACAAAAGTGAAAGGTAATACTTCTGGTAAGCGGGAGCATCAAAACCATTCCATAGTTATGAATGACCAACTTTGCAAAGTCTAGGCTAGTCTACGGTTTGCTGTTCTCAGCCATTATAAATAGAGCAACAGGTGAACAACAAATGACATACAAAAATGTCATGTGTACACACAGCAGGTGAAGAACTCCAAACATAGGTTAATCCGTCAACGAGCAAGGAGGCTCAATAACCCTGTGCACAGAGTTGCTTATACAATATACAATACAATACAATAACATTTCTATAGCGGTTTTCTCCCATAGGACTCAAGCGCTTAGGCTCTCTCAGATTCAGTAATTGGTAGTAGGATGAAGTATTCATACAACAAAAGTTATATTTCTGCAAATGCCAAACTGAACAGGTGGGTTTTCAGTCTGGATTTAAACACGTCCAGGGATGGAGCTGTCCTGATTTGTTGAGGTAAGGAGTTCCAAAACGTAGGGGCAGCATGACAGAAGGCTCTGGGACCAAAAGATTCCAAGTGGACTCTGTGTATGACTAGATTATTAGAGTCTGTGGATCTGAGAATGTGGGGATTGCTACGTAGCTGCAACATATCTTTCATGTATCCAGGGCCTAGATTATTCAGGGATTTAAATGTCAGTACGCCGATCTTGAATAGGACCCTCCATTCTATAGGTAGCCAGTGAAGGGAGTGCAGGACTGGCGTTATGTGGCAGTGACAGGGTTGGTTGGTTAGCAGTCTGGCAGCAGTATTCTGTATCGCTGTAAGCGGTGCAAGACCTTTTTTGGAAGGCCAGTGTAGAGAGCATTGCAGTAGTCCAGTCGGGATGTGATGAAGGCATGGACTAAGGATGGCAGATCTTCTGGGGGGATTAGGTGCTGGATTTTTGCAATGTTCTTCAGGTGAAAATAGGATGATTTCACCACAGCGGAGATTTGAGTTCTGAAGTTTAACTCTCCATCAATTAGAACTCCCAGGCTACGCACATGGTCAGAGCTGCGTAGATCCGTGCCTCCTATTCCCAGTGGTGAAGACTGCAAGTTAATGCAATATGAGGAGGCAAAGACTGGCACTAGATGAGTGCGAAAAACATTGGGTGCACCGGATTATGTACTGTGTTGCTAGGACGTGCTCTCAGAAACATACATTTGCATGGAGAGAAGAAGAAAGCAGAGGCACTGAGATAGCAAAATGTAGATACCTTTAATCCACGGTGTGATACACAGCAGGGTACACAGTGGGGGTGAGGGGTAGAGATGTAGCGAACGGTTTGCCGGCGAACGGTTCCAGGCGAACTTTGGGGGTTCGCGTTCGCCTGGACCAAGCGAACTTTTGCGGAAGTTCGATTCGCCCCATAATGCACTATGAGGGTCAACTCATACAGCAGTCAGCAGGCACATTGTAGCCATTCAGGCTACACTAAGCCCTGGAGCCCCCTCCCCTTATATAAGGCAGGTTTGCTGGCCATTACACCCACTCGTGTGCCTGCTAGAGACAGACTAGGGACAGCTGCTGCAGACTTGTTCTCCTAGGGAGAGATTAGTTAAGCTCTTGGCTTGCTCCTGGCTGATTGTTATTGCTAAAATAGCACCACTCAACAGCTCTTTTGAGAGCTCTAATGTTTTCCTGATGTGTTTTGTGTGTGTGTGTGTGTTGCTCACTGAATTATACAGCCCTATCTGTTGCAGCTGGACCTTGGTAATTGTTATTACTGTGCCAGCCAGACCCTTCCTAACTATCTATACTGGGACACCTACCTATGCCTACCTAACTACTGGGGCACCTACTTACCTATACGGGGACACCTACCTACCTACCTATACTAGGGGACCAACCTATGCATACCTACCTATACTGGGTCTCCTACCTATGCCTAGCTAACTACTGGGACACCTACCTATGCCTAAGTACCTACCTATACTGGGTCTCCTACCTATGCCTAGCTAACTACTGGGACACCTACCTATGCCTACCAACCTATACTGGGTCTCCTACCTATGCCTAACTAACTACTGGGCAGGACCGGGCCGAGGCATAGGCTGGAGAGGCTCCAGCCTCAGGGCGCAGTGTAGGAGGGGGCTTACAATTCATTCAGCTGTCATTCCTAATTGTGTATGAAGCAGAAAGAAATAAGAAAAGGGGATACATAGCAGTGACTGCAAGCCAGATAACTAGATATTAAGGTTTTGGGGAGGTTGTGGGCCCTGTGGCGCCTCTTAGTCTAATAGCAATCCGTGTGTGACAGCTGAGGTGGGAGGGATGGAGGGGCGCACTTTGGTGTCTCAGCCTTGGGTGCTGGAGGACCTTGTCCCTGCTCTGCTACTGGGACACCTACCTATGCCTACCTACATACAAGAAGATAATAAGGTCGTTGCTTCATTGTGGACAGACCAAATTTGATCAGCTGGACAGTCACTGTTGTTCTATCATTGAGCTACCACAGCCCGGCGACCATACGGGCTTGAAAACCGCCACGGCCTACACTCTCGCCATGGTGCGCACCAGTCCAGCATGGCCGTCACTACGCAAACAGTTGTTTGCGGTGCGTTACACAGTGAGTTTGGTGCGTCAGTGTGAAGCAGAACTCTAATTACACTCCCTGATTGATGTATACACATGCAAGATGTTTTTAAGCACTTTAGGCCTGCAATTTAGCATTCAATGTCATTTCTGCCCTTAAAACGCTGCTTTGCGTCACATCCAGATTTTTCCCCGGGACTTTTGGCATGTATCCCACTCCGCCATGCCCCCCTCCAGGTATTAGACCCCTTGAAACATCTTTTCCATCACTTTTGTGACCAGCATAATTTTTTCTATTTTTCAAAGTTCGCATCCCCATTGAAGTCTATTGCGGTTCGCGAAAACTTTTCGGCGAACCGAACCTTCCGCGAAGGATCGCGAACGGGGTTCTCGAACCGAAAATCGGAGGTTCGCGACATCTCTAGTGAGGGGATGCCTGACAGCTGTTTTGCTAAGAAAGCTTCTTCAGAGGCAAATTTAAAGAACAACCAAACCCAAGTATCATCTGGCTTTAACTTCTTGCCGACCGCGTCACGCCAGTAGGCGTGGCCGCGGCGGCAGCCCCAGGACCGCCTAACGCCAATTGGCGTAAAGTCCTGGGGCTCTGTTTTGCAGGAGATCGCGCGCAGGCTGCGCGCGCATCTCCTGCTTGGGGGGCGGAGCTCCGCCCCGCCTTCAGTCTCCGAGCGGCTATTGCCGCTCGGGAGACCGGTAGACGGCGTGATCGCCGTCTATTTACTTTGTGCAGCGCTGCGATCAGCAGCAGCGCTGCACTGGGGACAGCCGTGTGACACGGCTGTCCCCATGGGGGACAAGAGAGCGATCGGCTCTCATAGGCAGAAGCCTATGACAGCCGATCGCCATATTTGGCCGGCTGTGGGGAGGGAGGGAGGGAGGGAGGGAAGGGAGTTAAAGAAACAGGGTTTTTTTTTTAAAAAAAACAAACAATAATATTTATTAAAAAAAAAATAAACATGGGGGGAGCGATCAGACCCCACCAACAGAGAGCTCTGTTGGTGGGGAGAAAAGGGGGGGGGAATCACTTGTGTGCTGAGTTATGCGGCCCTGCAGCTTGGCCTTAAAGCTGCAGTGGCCATTTTAGCTTAAAAATGCCTGGTCACTAGGGGGGTTTAGCCCTGCAGTCCTCAAGAGGTTAAATAGTTTCACTCACCGCCATTTCGGCAAGGTACACCGCCCACAGATCGACGTCCCGGCATATTGGCTCCGCCCACCGGAAGTGACATGTATGCTTGCTCCAACCAATAGGTGAGCAGCGGGTCTCCCCGCATATTGCGCATTGACACTCACCGGATCTGGCGTCACTGCCTGCCCGTCATTGGCCGCACTAGCGGGGATGTTACCATGGTGATCATCAACTATATGCCAGTATAAACAAGGGGACACAATCGTCAATAGTGCAACAAATAAACACTTAGAGGTTATTATTATTAGGTTAGACTGCAAGTTAAGTTGTTTTGTTATCATGCTCTGCCCTCCAATCAGAAGGACTTCAGTTTTGTCTGCATTTAGTTTCAGCCAGTTGTCATTTATCCATTGCTGTAGTTCACGTAAGCAGGCGTTTATAGTTAGAGTTGAGTCTGTCACACCAGGCTTGAAGGAAAGATATAGTTGGGTGTCGTCTGCATAGCAGTGGTATGTCAGGCCATGTTTTTGGATTAGTTTCCCAAGCAGTAACATGTAAATTGTGAAAAGCAGGGGAAGGAGGATTGAACCCTGGGTCACCCCATACTTAAGTGATACAGGGGTGGACAGGAAGGGCCCCATAGACACTTTGTGGGTTCTGCCACTCAAGAAGGATTGGAACCACTATATTCGTGTAGCCTGTTTATCAAGATGTCATGGTCAACTGTATCAAAGGCTGCAGAAAGGTCTAGCAGTATGAGGATCGAGCACTCTCCTCTGTCTCTTGCAATGAGCAGGTGGTTGCATATTTGGATGAGGGCAGTTCCAGTGCTGTGGTGTTTCCTGAAGCCAGACTGGAATGAGTCATAGCTGTTGTTTTGTAGGATTTTGGCTTCTAGCAGGAGGTAAACAGCTTTTTCCATTAGCTTGCCCAGAAAGGGGAGGTTAGAGACAGGTCTGTAGCTGGTCATTGCATCTGGGTCCAGGGAGGGTTTTTTGAGGAGAGGCCTGATGATTGCTTCCTTCAGTAAAGCAGGAAATATCCCTGATTGTAAGGAACAGTTAAAAATTTTGAGGAATACCGGTACGAACAGGTCGGGGCAGTTCAACATGAACTGTGTTGGGCCAGGATCCAGGTCACAGGTAGTTAGGCGGAGGTGAAGGATGATGCTTGATGTGACTTCTTCATCAATTTCTTTAAAGTTTGACCAAGGTGTTACATTGTCTCTGCTAATGGTCTTTGGTGCTATTTTAGGCTCAGATGCTGTAAGTTGGATGGCGGACCTTATAGCGGAGACTTTGTGAAGAAATGGGCAAATTGGTCACAGAGGTCCTTTGAAGACTTGATATTAAGTTTTTGACGTGCCGGGTTGCAGAGTTTTTCCACTGTGCGGAACAGTTGGGCTGGTTTGTTAACTGCATTTGCAATCTCATGTGATAAAATGATGATTTTTTTTTTCCCGTGATTACCTTTTGGTAGTTCTTCAAGTGGAGGATTAAGGCATGTTTGTCTTCTGGGGACTGAGATTTGCGCCACAGTCTCTCAAGTTTTCGGCCTTGTCTTTTCAGCTCTTTTATGGCGTTATCAAACCACTGTGCATGATGGTGTGGAGTAAGATATTTGGTGCACAGAGGAGCAATGGTCTCAAAGGTGGAGGACACACATTTGTTGTATTTAAACACCAGAGTATCAGGGTCCAAGTTGAAGTCAGTCAATTCATCAAAGCTAAGGTTATCTCGGATATGTTGAGATGTTAGCCCTTTTAAGCGGCGGTATTTTATTTGATTCTTGACCTGGTGATTGACAGCTGGTATTGAGAGGGAGAAGTGAATAGTGTGATGGTCTGACCAGGCAACAGGATTAATTTCCACATTGGCTATTGACAGCCCAGTATGGAATATAAGGTCCAGAGTGTGACCTTTCCTATGAGTAGCAGAGCTGATTGATTGGAAGAAGCCCAGTTCATGTAAGGCACGAGGTTGCTCTATTCCAAATTGTGAAGAGGAGTCATCCACCCATGTATTGAAATCTCTAAGAACAATCCATCTGGGGTGTTCCAGTGTTAGGTTGCATAGGAGATCTACAAGTTCCTTAAGGAAGTCTGAGTATTTTTCTGGTGGGCGGTAGATCAGCAATATGTTAATGTTTTTCTCAGCTGAAAGTTGCGCCCCCAAGCATTCGAACGAGTTGGTAGGTCCTACAGTAAGTGGTATGATTTTCAAAGCTGATCTAAAGCAAAGTGCAACTCCTCCACCCCTGCGTTCTTTCCTGTTGCAGAGTATCACGGAATAGTTTGTTGGCACGGCGGCCTCCAGGGTGGGGCCAACTGGTTCAGAAAGCCAGGTTTCAGTCAGGCAGGCCAGATCAGAAGACTCTATTAGATCATGTATGATTGCTGTTTTGTTGTTTATTTATCTGACGTTGCAGAGGACATGTGAGAAAACGCGGAAAAGCCGCCGCGAGTGCTCAGAGCAAGGCGGGTTGCGCGCGTGGGCCTGCATCTGCTAGCATGACTGAACGCGGAGAAACTACCGCATGTCTTGAGAACAAGGCGGCGGATTCCGCGTCCGCCGCGGCGGTTTGCACGCATAGGCCTACATCTGGCAGTATGGCTGAAGGCGGAGGAACCACCGCATGCTCTGATAGCGGTGCGGCTGGTTCCGCGCTCAGCACAGCGGATGGTTTGCAGCACAGGTCTGGTGTGGCTGGGACTGATAGTCCACACAGGTTCAGAAGGACGCGCGCGCGCTGAGAGGCAGTGCTTTTATGACAGCCAGAAGGGAGTCAGCTGACCAAGCCGGTCAGCTGACAATTCCACCACTTCCCCTTGGTCCAGCACTTAGGGGAGGCGCTGGAGAGCGCCTTGCTATATATACTGGGTGCTGGTCATTCTCTGGTTGTCTGCCGTTGCGATCACTACGTGGAAGCACTCAGAGCTTTTGTCAGATTCTGTGTTATTCTTTAGACCAGTTCCTGGGTGTTGATGACCAAGGACCTCACACCTCAGATTAGGAATTCTGTATATCATTGTGTTATTCTCTAGACCAGTTCCAGGGTGTTGATGATCACGGACCTCACACCTCAGATTAGGAATACTGTATATTATCTGTGTTATTCTTCAGACTAGTTCCAGGGTGTTGATGACTATGGAGCTCACACCCAAGACTAGGAATTAGCTTTACCATCCTGTTATATTTTCAGACTAGTTCCAGGGTGTTGATGATCAAGGAGCTCACACCTTTAGACTAGACAATTGTTGATTATTTGTTATGACCTTCTGCTTTTCCTGACCTCTCTTCTGTTCTCTGATTTGGTACTCCGCTATATCTGATACTCCGTTGCCAAACCTTGCTTGCCTTAGGATTCCGTATCAGTCTCTTTCCACTGTATCTGATCTGTCTGTCTGTTGCCGACCTGGCTTGTCCGACCTCGAGAACTATCTCCTCTGTTTAGAGATAGTTCACAGATCTGTCAGTGACACTCCACCATTGGTGTCACTCACACTCTGGTCCTTCCCACTCTCAGCCTGACTCCTCCCCTTGGGGAGCCTCAGGCCTTTGGAAGGAGCCTGTTCTTTAGTCAGTATCTCTTACTGCCTTGCACCCTCTATACGGAGCCTCTCCTCAAAGTTTTACTGTTGCACCAAACACTCATATTACTCAGGTGTCCAGAGGTTAGAGATATATCTGATTATCGGTGATACTGCAGATCATCAATAATCGGGTATATATCTGTATTCTCGGTGATACTGCAGATCACCGGTAATCAGATCCTCTCTGTGTTACACCGATCGTTACAGGACAGCCTTGATGGGGCTACCCTGGGAGCTAGGGGTCTGAGATTGATAACTCCAGGACAGAACAGTCTCCCGATGTGTGGCTGTCATCTCTACTGGATTGTGCTGGAGCTAATAGGGTTGTTGCCTGGGTGTACTCTGTAGATTTTGTCACAGAGTTATTTTGGTTCTGCAGTGAAGAACATCTTTTCCCACGTCCTCTGGATCCTCTTTTTGTCTTTCTGAAGATTCCAACAGACTTAAGTAGAATTATTGTTGATTTGTCAATTGGATAGATATTTCTTGGTTGGTATACAGTGAGAAGTGTCTTTGCTGAATATTGATGTTTACACATTAGAATGGACAAAAGAGACAGCTCAGGGCTCCTGCTGAGAAAGGCCCTATTTAGAGTCAAGGTGTAAACTTTCTCAGCTGCGGCTGGTATCCTGCAGAGATCAAAGGGCCTGTGTAGACTGATTTGTCCTTACACAGAGATGTTTGGATGGACAGCATGGAATTGAAAACACAGTCCTTTGTTTAGAAGCTTGAAGATATATTATATATGTAGAGAAATATAGTCTATTGAGCATAGATGCTATAGATAATCGATGAAAGTTACTCACAGGATGGGAGAGGGTGGGCACAAAGAGGCAGAAAGTCTTTAAGGTCTCAGGTCAATTCCAAGGAAGGTGTGCAGTGTTCAGCAGTGTGTGATACCAAGGAAGATCCAATCCAGCTTAAATCTTTGCCATCCCAAGTAATCCAGGTGTTCTGAAAGGTTATAGATGTTGCTGGAGAAGTGATACATTAGAATCCACTGAAATTTCGGTCCAGTCTTTCCATTAAGAGGTTTAAAGTAGCAGAAATGAGATGTAATGTCTAAAGCAGCCTTAGAGAGCAGCAGCACCAGTCTGGGCGCGCTCAGTGCTTACCTGCGGGAGAGACAATGCTGCTCATCCTGTCAAAGTGAGTCAACTGTTCCGACTTTCTTCCATCACACAAGAAATATACAGTCAATGATGACTGAGGACCTTGTTTTCCATGTAAAACGGATATCAGAAATTACAGTTGCCAGCCTACTTCTCTCACAGACAAAAGGCTAAACAATTTTGCATTTGTGAAAAAAATCTGTACATTAATGTAATGATGATTCGCTTTTTCATTGTTGCATCAACTATTTAGCCCTATTACTTAAAGTGGATCCGAGATAAACGTTTACTCATTGCATAATTGTGTTCCTTTCATATAGTTTATAGGGCATTCCTCAAGCCAAATACTTTTTTGTTTTTGTTTTAATACTCTAATTATCTATAAACTAAACAAGCCTCGCCCACAGCTTTTCAGACCTTGGCATTTTCAGACAGTAGCAAGGGCTCATGGGAGCTCAGTCTGGGCAGGAGGAGGAGGTTACTAGCCATTGATTTCAGAGGCAGAGGGGAGGAGGGAGGAGGAGAGGGGACTGAATTTACACACAGGCAATCTGATAGCATCTCCAGGCCTTAGCCTGTGACAAAGTGACAAACAGAACATGGCTGCCCTCATATGACAGGAATAAATAATCATAAACTTTTGCAGCTAGATATGCTGTGTAAACTATCTAAACTTTAGATAAGATATATAGACAAGTTACTTGTTATAGTTAGTTTTTCATCTCGGATCCACTTTACAGGAAACATCAGGCAAAAGTAACAAACTGAGCTTTACTTACCCGGGGCTTCCTCCAGCCCCTGGCAGCCGACATGTCCCCCACCGCAGCTCCAGAGTACCCGGATCCCCTCCGTTTCAGAGGCTGACCTCGCCTCAATGACGCTAACGTTGTCTGGAGCGTCCTGCACAGGCGCAGTAGTTCTGCGCTGCGCAGAACGCTCCAGACCACGTGAGCGTGTGACAGCGGCGCTTACGCAGGCTCAGTGGACTCAGCAAGTTTGGCATCTGCAATGGAGGGGATCCCATGACACTGAAGCTATGGCGAGGGACATGTCGGCTGCCAGGGGCTGGAGGAAGTAAAGCTCATTTTGTTACTTTTGCTTGAAGTGAAAAGAATATGGAGGCTGCCATATTTATTTCCTTTTAAATGGAACTTGAGAAGAGAAGCATCTCAGGATCCATACTTACCTGGGGGTTTCCATTGTTTTACAAGGATTTTCTCAAAAGTGTATTGAAGTCAATGGGTCATGAGAAAATGAATTCTTGCAAAAATGCATTTTATTCAGAAACTGAACATTTTGGCAAAAAGTGATGTATTTTTTTGAAAATGTATCCATTCTGCCTGTGGCACTGAGTATTTCAGATGGTGTACACAATGTCAGGAGGCGGGTTTCCCGAAAGCTCTGAAGTAGCCCTTCTTAGGACATTACAGCTGCCTCAAATCACGAGCTTGCAGTTCAAGTTATTGCAACGTCTACCAAGAGAACCATTGTAGCGCACCGGAGATTTGTGCCTTATGACTCTGAACAACTCAAACTTACACGATTCGACTTTTTTATGTTTTCCTATTTTGTTCAGAAACATTCAATTGATTGTTCTGCCTGATCGCATAAATCTTAGAATTGGTCCAAGCTTTTGGCTTGCTTTGGGTCGAATACGGGCGGGTTGCGGGTTGGGTGCCGGTAGCGGGTCTGCGGGTCGGGTGCGGGTACCAGATTCACCAGAAAGCGGGTTGTGGGTCGGGTGCAGGTAGTGGGTTTGCGGGTGCGGGTCTGAAAAATTAGACCCGCACAGGGCATTAGGTTGGGTACCCACGGGTTATCCGAAATGTGGGTCAGGTACCCGTTTTGATTTAATCAGGTTGCGGATCGGGTGCGGGTAGCGTTTCTGCGGGTGCTGGTCGGGTGTGGGTATCAGATTCACCAGAAAGCGGGCAGTGGGTGCGGTTAGCGGGGCTGCGGGTGTGGGTCTGAATAATTAGACCTGCACAGGCCTCTAGTCCAAGCTATAATACATTTTTTTCTTCTAAAGGACACCTCGGGTTTCCTTAAGGCGAGTTTTACACTTGAGGTGTGTATTTGTAGTGCTATGCCTAAAAACACATTGCGACGCACAAAAACACAAACATATGACACTGCAGGAGAGTACGTCAACAAGGTCATATGCATAGCGCCACTCCCCGCAACCTCCTGCCAAGTGGTGTACTCCATGCTGGACAGGAAGTAAGTCACTGGCATACCCGGGGATCCCTGTTGCATTCCCGCCATTCTGCGCATGTGCCCCCCAATGCCGCTGTCAACCTTTTTAAAAGGTATGCATCGCCCATTGACTTACATTACTCCCACTGCTGCAGAAGTCAGATGATAATGTGCTGTTAACATCGGCGAATCGTGCACTTCCAGCAAGACATCGTAAATGCTCTAGGCCCCGTTGCCTTGCATTGCAATTGCGTTACATTGCAGTTAAACAGGGTTTATGCAACGCACACTGCATCCATTGCCATAAGGCAGTGTTAAAAGTACAAAGGCAGTCCTGGTTACAAACACTGGTACATAGTTACAAAGCGATGAACGTTATAAGAGACGTCAAGCCCAAATCCTACAGATTTATGGCCTTTTATTTAGTTCAAAGGTAGTAAAGACAGTTATCTGTGGTACTGAGTAGGTTCCTGAGCATAAAGATGAAAGGCTTGCTAGATGTTATTAGTGAGATCTTAAAGGAATTGCTTGGGGAAAAGGCAAAACTGCAGGGTAATTCATGGCTTTTCATACTGCTGTGAACAGTTCCATAAATTTTCTCCTTGCACAGGAGGTTGCCATGTTGTAACAGGGACGAGTGCCGTAAATCAAGGCGTTGCCCAAGGCTATAAACCTTTCTTGTGACTCTAATTAGCAACAGTTTTACTTCTTGTTGCTTCTTTGCAGATAATAATATCGGAAATACACCCAGACTGCACATTATTCATTCTTTGTAGATGGTTTAAGCAAACCTGAGGGTAATCTAATGCAAAAAATTAGAACCTCCAGAGGCTTCCTGCGTACTGCTCGAGACCACCACCACTGCCAGTGACTCTCTTGAAGTATGCGTCCAAGCTTCCTGCTGTGCACAAGTGCGGCCGTGCTGAGCATAGCCAAACCTGCACAGATGTGGCCGTACTCAAGCAGAAGCAGTGAGGCCACGCTACACAGAAAAGGGGTGGTCACAATAACATATACGACAACCTCTTGTCCCATATATTCTGGGAGTCCATGTGTGGCAACAGTGGTCTCCAGAGACAGGGAAAGCCTCTGGAGGATTCAGTGGCTTCTCTCTTCATGGCTAAGTGTCTCTTTTTTTTGTATTAGGTTTGACACAGGTACACTTTAAGCTAATATCATTATCAAAACTAATGTTTTTTTTTTTCTAGACACTAATGCTGGACATACTATGCCAGAGTTTCTGCACATTTAACAGGCTGGAATTCTCAGTTTTAATGACAACATCCTGTACTCACTGCAGCTTCTTCCTGTGGGGGTTAAGTCTCTTTGTGGGTTGTCCATGTCAGAGAGCACAGTAATGTGTTGTTGAAGTTGGTTTTTTTTGCGAGAGTTCTGGTGTGTGAGGGGCCTCTGAAAACTCCTGTAACACAATTATTAGGTCCTCCACATGAAACAATTGCCCAGTGGACCTTTCTTAGGCTCATACATACATACAGTGGTGTGAAAAACTATTTGCCCCTTCCTGATTTCTTATTCTTTTGCATGTTTGTCACACTTAAATGTTTTTGCTCATCAAAAACCGTTAACCATTAGTTAAAGATAACATAATTGAACACAAAATGCAGTTTTAAATGATGGTTTTTATTATTTAGTGAGAAAAAAAACCTCAAAACCTACATGGCCCTGTGTGAAAAAGAAATTGCCCCCTGAACCTAATAACTGGTTGGGCCACCCTTAGCAGCAATAACTGCAATCAAGCGTTTGCGATAACTTGCAACAAGTCTTTTACAGCGCTCTGGAGGAATTTTGGCCCACTCATCTTTGCAGAATTGTTGTAATTCAGCTTTATTTGAGGGTTTTCTAGCATGAACTGCCTTTTTAAGGTCATGCCACAACATCTCAATAGGATTCAGGTCAGAACTTTGACTAGGCCACTCCAAAGTCTTCATTTTGTTTTTCTTCAGCCATTCAGAGGTGGATTTGCTGGTGTCTTTTGGGTCATTGTCCGGCTGCAGCACCCAAGATCGCTTCAGCTTGAGTTGACGAACAGATGGCCGGACATTCTCCTTCAGGATTTTTTGGTAGACAGTAGAATTCATGGTTCCATCTATCACAGCAAGCCTTCCAGGTCCCGAAGCAGCAAAACAACCCCAGACCATCACACTACCACCACCATATTTTACTGTTGGTATGATGTTCTTTTGCTGAAATGCTGTGTTACTTCTACGACAGATTTAACAGGGCACGCACCTTCCAAAAAGTTCAACTTTTGTCTCGGCGGTCCACAAGGTATTTTCCGACAAGTCTTGGCAATCATTGAGATGTTTTTTTTAGCAAAATTGAGATGAGCCTTAATGTTCTTTTTGCTTAAAAGTGGTTTGCGCCTTGGATATCTGCCATGCAGGCCGCTTTTGCCCAGTCTCTTTCTTATGGTGGAGTTGTGAACACTGACCTTAATTGAGGCAAGTGAGGCCTGAAGTTCTTTAGATGTGGTCCTGGGGTCTTTTATGGCTTCTCGGATGAGTTTTCTCTGCGCTCTTGGGGTAATTTTGGTCGGCCAGCCACTCCTGGGAAGGTTCATCACTGTTCCATGTTTTTGCCATTTGTGGATAATGGCTCTCACTGTGGTTCGCTGGAGTCCCAAAGCTTTAGAAATGGCTTTATAACCTTTACCAGACTGATAGATCTCAATTACAGTACTTTTGTTCTAATTTCTTCCTGAATTTCTTTGGATCTTGGCATGGTGTCTAGCTTTTGAGGTGCTTTTGGTCTACTTCTCTGTGTCAGATAGCTCCTATTTAAGTGATTTCTTGATTGAAACAGGTGTGGCAGTAATCAGGCCTGGGGGTGACTACAGAAATTGAACTCAGGTGTGATAAAACACAGTTAAGTTATTTTTTAACAAGGGGGGCAATGACTTTTTCACACAGGGCCATGTAGGTTTTGAGGTTTTTTTCCTCACTAAATAATAAAAAACATCATTTAAAACTGCATTTTGTGTTCAATTATGTTATCTTTGACTAATAGTTAACGGTTTTTGATGAGCAGAAACATTTAAGTGTGACAAACATGCAAAAGAATAAGAAATCAGGAAGGGGGCAAATAGTTTTTCACACCACTGTACTATAACAATCAGTCCACTTATCTTTCAAACTTGTCTATTGGAAGATAAGTTGGGCATGTAAAGGGCTGGCAAACAACCAGATGACAAACTGATAACAGGTTGTTAGCCAGATCCAACCAGTGGATCAATCTGCCCAACTGTCATGCAGGTTGGAACTTGTGTACAAGTCTTTTAAACAACTCAGGGTTTATTAAACAGAATCTTCTGAACAAGATGCAAAAAAAAAGTTTTCAAAAAGACCTTATAGTTTTTGAGAAAATCGATGTTAAAGTCGGGTGGAATTTCTGCGATTTCCAGCGGAAATCCGCCTACGGCACTTGCATTACCGATTTCCGCATTCCGATGCGGAAATGCAATTTCCAATCGGAATTTCGGAAATTGCATTTCCGGGGAATCCGAATGAGCTTCCCTACGCCAACTTTAGCAGTTAATAGCAAAGGCCCCTTACATCCTAGCAACACCAAATTTGCAGGATATGTTAAAAAGAAATGGGAAACAATATTTAAAAAAAACCCCATGCAAGCTGGGATAGCCAGAATGAGGAGCCCCGGCCGACTGGGGCTTCGCACCCTGAGCTATACCAGCCCGTATGGTCCATGGTATGGGGGGGCTCCGGGGGAGATGGGCGGCCAAGCCTTCTCCTCTTCCCAGAGCCCTTGTCCAAGCCATGGACAAGAGGCTCTTCCCTACCTCCGGTGCCCCAGGTGGAGGTGGGGGCGATGACTCCCGGGGGGGGGGGGTCATGGTGGCATCTGGGAGTCCCCATTAAGAAGGGGACCCCAGATGCCCACCCTGCTCCTAGGAGAAATGAGTATTAGGGTACAAAGTACCCCTTACCCATTTCCACATAGGGTTAAATGAAATTCGAATACAACCACGAAAAAAAGTCCTTTATTAGTCTTAATTAACCAGAAATACTTACCTGTACCTTTAAAAAAAAGTTCCCACGCCAATATCCTCGGAAAAGGTCCCACACCAATATCCTCTATCTTGCAACCTTCTGTATCAACTTGTTTCAAGATCTCCGCCGCTGCTCTCAGCTATACTAAGTATAGCTGAGAGCGAATCCGCCTATGTGGATGCACTGCCGCCGGCTCCCGCTGTCCTCCCTGCCCCCCCACCTGTCACCCTCACCCATGCTGGCACCCAGTGCACCTATGGGTACCGTAAACTTTTTTCCTTTGAAATTTTAAAATTGATTTTCTTAAAAAGAATAACATATTTTTTAAAAAAAATGTTTTCCTCTTGTTCCAACTTTTCTTTTTAACATATCTGGCAAATTTGGCGTTTCTACAATGTAAGGGGACTTTTAAGTCCCCGGGTGATAAGTCGGCGGGTGATAATCATGGAATATTTTTCCATTTTCCAGTTTTTCTCAAAAACTAAAAGTTCTTTTTGAATTTTTTTTTCACGTTGTAGCCCCTTACCACCTTTATGATCCATGCAATTTGGGGGATTGTAGCATGTATGGGGGCCTTTGTATTAGCTAAACCGCTTTTCCGTGATCACATAGAAGAGGTATAGGGGCAGAGATGGCACAGTGTTTTGACTTATGGACAAATTCAAGTTAAGAAAGAGCCTACAGTTCTTATCTCATTCATTAACCGGGGGACTACCTGTAATACATCATGGGATTTTTATCTTGCTCTAGTAAAGCTGAATAGTTACAAATAGCTACTGTTTTAATTAGGCAAATTTATATTATGTGCAGAGCAGAGATGTTAATATAATAATAAGAATTTAAAGAGAAACTCCGACCAAGAATTGAACTTTATCCCAATCAGTAGCTGATACCCACTTTTACATGAAAAATATAATGATTTTCACAAACAGACCATCAGGGGGCGCTGTATGACTGATTTTGTGCTAAAACCCCTCCCACAAGAGGCTCTGGTACCGTACGGTACTCTGGGCAAACTGCCACAATGTAACAATGACACACACAGGAAATGGCTGTTTATAGCTGTCTGTTAAAGCCAGAACAGCTACATAATCTGCCCACAGTAACAATGTCACCATGTAATACATGTCAGAATGTGAATCTGGGAGAGGAAAGATTTTACAATGAGCAAACTCTGACTAAATCATGTATACATAATTATTGTAAAAATTAAGCACCTTTTTATATTAAATTATTTTCACTGGAGTTCCTCTTTAAGGAGGGAATGCACTGCGGGTGGAACTTTGAAAGTGTGAGTTAGGAGTTAGAAATGGTTTCTCTAGCTAAACTTATTAGCAGGTAGTTGAGAGATTGGCAGAGTGGCAGCATCATAGTGATAGGACACTTCAGCGCTGCGTAATATGTTGGCGCTTTATAAATACAATAAATAATGATAATAATAATAATAATAGGAGAGGTGAATGAGACTAGTGGCTGAGTTCAGATGAGACTGGAGAGCTGCCAGTCTGTTAGTTGGGAGGTCACAAAAGAGGATGTTTCAGTAGTCAAAACAGGGGATGACAAGAGCTTGCACAAACAGTTTGCAGGCATTGTGCGTGTGGATGGATTTGGGATGGATTTTTACAATAGGCGTAACAGGAGGACTGGTTTGTGTGGTAATGAGAGGCATAAATTCAAATAAAATAAGTCTAATAGCCTATTATTGAGCTTTTGGTTGTTCTTAAAGGACACCCGAGGCAAAAATAAACTAATGAATTAAACAATTGTATCTATCCTCCTTCTCCTAAAAATGACTTTTTAAGATATTCAACTAAAACTTATTTGTTAAGATATTCCACAGTTTTATTTTATATTTTCAAATCAACTTTTTAAGTTTTTACTGTTTTATTGTTTTTGCTCAATGACACATTCATTAAAGTAGGCCAGAGCTAAAAACTATTGATCCTTTTTATCTCTTTCCTGCTCACAGAAAGCATTTTCTGCTAGGAAAGTGTTTTATAGTTGTAATTTCTTATCAGTGAGGATTACACTGTAGTCTGACCCAGTCCTGACTCAGACTGGAACTGCCACTTACGCACCTGATGTTTAACTCTTTCAGGCAGAGAAAGAAAAAAAGGGACACAGCATAGTTATTTGTGTGCTAGGCACTGTACATACCCATGTCTATCTCATCATGTCACATGTCACCTCGGGTATACTTTAAGGTGGACCTGAACTCTTGCATAGGACAGAAGGAAAACATATAGAAATGCACCCTGTATGTATTTAGAGAGTTTAGCCTGTCTAATTCACCCTCATCTGTGACTACTCACCACTGTAACTTGATCTCTCAGCTGAGTGAGCTCAGGAATTTCATCTGCCATGGCAGAGCTGCTAATTTCTAAACACAGGATGTTAACAATATGTCTGCTTCCATGAAAGCAGGAAGAAGATGCACTGCAGATTTATTTCAGGATTTCTATTAGCTGTGACAAAGGAATGTTTTTCTTTAAAGGTTATTATGCTGTTGTGTAGGAAGTTCTGAGTTCAGATCCACTTTAATGGTCCACTATCACAGAAAACTGTAAAATTTAAAACCCATGTGTATGCATTAATATAAAATGTACAGTTTTGATAAACAGACAGATTTTGGGCTAGTCCATCTCTTCATGGGGGATTTTCAGCATGACCTTTATTCTTTATAAAGACATTCCCTGAAAATGATGAATACAAAGATGCTGGCCAGCCTACCTGCTCGCTGCACACTATTTTGGCAGAGAATGGCAGTTGCTGCGTCCAACTAAATGCTTTTAAAAATAAAGAAAACCCTGAGAACCCCCTATGAGAAGATGGGCTAGTCCAAAATCTGTCGGTAATGTCAGATTTCTACTACTTACTGTAAATGCCAGCAACTAGGAGAAAAGTAATTTATGGCTCATTTTACTCAGGGAGAAATGTACTTCTTATTTGTATGTGTTTTACATTTTAAGATTTTTGCGACAGTTCCTCTTTAAGGACTGAAATGAGAAAATAACTCTCCCGCTGTGAAAACTCTACGCCTTAATAAGGCAAGATCGATGTGTGGTGGTAAGTTTTCTCTTGCCTTATTATCTCCAGCATGATCTTAGTGAATTGAGGCCAATGACTTTCTGAATTGCTGAATGAAAAAATAGCAGATGATTAAATGAGAAGATTATGAAGTGGAGCAATGTAGATTACCAAAGACCCTCCCAATCAAAAGATCAAAAGGCATGCTGAATTTATAAAATCAATTACTCCCCACACCACCCGGAGAAAAAAAAAACTGGACCATTAACCCCCCTCCCCCAAATATGTTCTTGTGACTTTATCCCAGGACTAGGAAAATAGAATAGGAAAATGTATAAAAATAAGACAAATAACATTCATACTGTGCTTTTCTAGTGACAGACTCAAAGTGTCAGAGCTGTAGCAACTAGAGCGTGCTCAGTAGGCAGTAGCAGTGTTAAGGGGCCCATACACTTACCGATTTTCCCACCGATATATCATGATATGAAATCGTTGCGCAAACGCTGACCGAACAATCGATTTTCGTCCGAAATCGATCGTTGCCGAAGATTCCCGTCGTTCCGTCCGTGCGGAAGATTTCCCTTGATCGCCGGCAGGTCGTGAGTGCGTCGATAGCGGCGTTCGAATGCCCGACGACTGACGCAATACAGCGGCAATACATTACCTATTCCAGCCGGCGTGAGTCCCCTGGTCTCTGCTGTCTCTTCTCCGCTGGGTTCCGGCTGGCTACTTTCTGTCCCGGCAGGAAATTTAAACAGTAGAGCGCCCTCTACTGTTTAAACTTCCCCGGACAGGAAGTGAAGCCAGCCGGTGCGAAACCTGAAGCCCAGAGCAGAGAAGAAGACAGCAGAGACTGAGGGACTCGCGCCGACCGGATTGGTTTCATGCTGAAATCGATTCACAATCTGTTTGCAGTAAAGGCAGCCATACGATCCCTCTCTGATCAGAGAGGGATCTATCTGTTGGTTGATCTGATGGCAAATCGACCAGTGTATGGCCACCTTTAGAGAGTCTTGCTCAAGGTCTTCTCACTGAGAGTAGGTGCTGGCTTACTGAGCAGAGCCCTTAACCATTACACTATTCAGCCATAAAAATTATGTTTAAAGCTCCCGGCACATTGCAAATCCGTCTTGCGATTCCGATTCCGTTTACGATTTGCAATTCCAATTTTCCTTGAATGCAATCAACAGAAAAACGTAGGAAAAAACGCAGCTTGTAGTAACGCATAAAAATCAGAATTGGAATCGGATGTAAAAACCGGTTAAAAATCGGAATCAGAATCGCATACAGTGTGCAGGGAGCCTTGGACTGTAAGCTCATGAGGGCAGGAATCGCTCCTTTTTGTTTCTTGTAAGATGCTGTACATTTTATTGCCACAAATATATTGGTCACCGTAACAAGTTGTCCACTAACTCGTTTCTTACTCTGTACGGCACCTCAGAAGGGAAGGCGCTATATAGATCATTAATAATAATAATAATAATCCAAACATTTGTACCGCGCATTTCAAAGGCGGTGCCCTTAACCAGTATGCTATATAGCCACTAATAATCATAATACATGTTAAACCATAAATAGATTCATAAAGTGGACTTGTGCAAGGGTTATTAAGGGTTGGTTCCAAAGAATGTCTCTAGTGTTGATGTTTGTATTTTGGATCCTGCATTCGGAAACAGTTTCAGGATAATTCCTAATTATTCTAAACACTTCAGAACCCAAGCTAGTGGACAGGGTCGTGGGTGAACCGCAACCCCGTGACCCTGTCCACTAGCTTAATGCTAAAGTGCAGTGTTCAGCATAATTCAGGCTTCCAATTGCAGGATCCTGAATTCAAACACCAACACTGATCTCATAGTTAGGACAGATGCACATACGCAGTATGAAGCCGCTCATCTTCGGAAGCACTCAGGGACATGAGTGCTTCTGAAGCCTTCCAAGGGTCCCCGAAGACAACCTGTATTTGACCAGTTAATGGAATGCCTGGGATGGGGATGACAGCGTTGGAATGAGGGGACCAGTAAGGACAGGGAATGCTTGAAAGGATCCAGAGATTTCTCTCTCCATCAGTATCTGATTTAAAAAAAAAATTACTTCAGTATTGCTTTAACAGCAGGCTCAGCAGACCACACACTGGCATAGTGGGCCTTCAGGAAATACAATTGGAAGAATCAGGCTCATTAAGAGAAAATTACTACATTAGAATTAAAACCACATGATTTCTAAATTGCCTAATTAATTATTCCAAATAGTAGCTCGCCGGTAGTGTGTCAAAACTGCTTTGGAATATTTTTTTTTCTCATCCTTAGTTCCTTTCTCTGTATTCCCTTACGGGTTTTAGATTTGGGGAAGTGGTGTTCAAAGCAAACATAAGGGCAAGATGAGTATTTTCTCACTCATCCGTTACCCAGGCGACTGAATAAGCCATATTGCTCATCTCACAAAAGTGTTCTTGCAGTATTTTTTTTTTTTTAAGTCACTATTTTTTACTTTTAAAAAATATAGCTTCTCGAAGGCCCTAAAACCTTTTTTTTTTACCCACATTAAAGCCCTTATAACTGCCTCTCTGTGACCACCATAGCTGAACCAGACAGTGCCAATACGAATGCCGACCCGCCAGGATGTTGGGGACTCCCTGTATTGTCCCCAGTTTGTTCTCCGCTCCCCCCCTTGTGTCTTCCTCTGCCCCCATGTATAACTATGAGAAGCAGCAGCATGGCTCACCTAAACCACAGCTTCCAAAGTGAGCACAGACCTATCCTCTCTCATGGCTCCCCTAGTGCGATCAGCAGAAGCCAGCACTAGGGGAGCCATGAAGAAGAGGTCTCTGATTGCTGCTGGAGCCATGGATTAGGTGAGTCAAGCTGCCGCTTCTTATAGGTATACACAGGGGAAGAAGAGGACAAACGGGAGGAGCGGAAGCCAACCGGGGGTTACGGAGGACAAACAGGGGGGGGGGGGGGCAGAGTACAAACTGAGGCAAAGGAGGACAAACTTCAAACGCCCTAATCCCCTATGTCTAGATGCTCACCAGATCTGAGCCACCTCAGCTCACAGGTGGGTCTTAGGCGATGTTTATAATCCACTCGCTTGAATCTCTAGCTGCAAGTGGTTAATACGTTTTATGATGATAATCAATCAAAGGCCTCGACTCTTCTCTTGTTAAAAGAAAGATACTGATGGCAACCTTCATAGACCTCCAAGTCAAGTCAGCAGTGGAAGAAAAAGAAGCTATGAGAACATTGGTTTTATCCAGTTGCCCAGCAGTATGTGTTGTATAGAGAATAGGCCTGGAAGCGTAGCAAAGCGCAGTCTGGTAGGCCACACATGATAGTGTGGCCTGCATGGGAAGGATAGGGTTAATGGAAAAACGGGGGTGGTTCTAGGGAGTAGTGCTGGGTTTGAATAGGAGGCAGGGGGCGGAGTTTGCCAGTCAGGCGCGAGGAAAGGAAGCTGGAGGAGACGCACCCTTTGCCTGCAAGCATCATGGAGGATATCGAGGCCTTGGTGACCCGGATCAGAGAGGAGGCGGCTTCCAGGGGGCCAGAGTGGGTCTCCGCACAGATCGCCGCCATGTCCGCTGGCCCTAGCGGGCAGCAGGAGGAACTCGGGCGGAGGGCATCTAGACCAGTGGCGTAGCTAAGGAGCTGTGGGCCCCGATGCAAGTTTTACATGGGGCCCCCCAAGCACTCTATACATAACAATTAATACGGCACACCAAAACCTGCCAATGACAACCACAGTGTCAGAGATGCAAGAAGGGGATGGGGAACAGTTTGTTAATGATTACCAATATTCAAAGTATTTATAGAAGTGATTATTATGAGCACAGGACCAATAAAGAGGTAATACTGTAGTTGAGGAAAGGCCCTTCGGGGCCCCTCTGGCCCAAGGGCCCCGATGCGGTTGCTACCTCTGCACCCCCTATTGCTACGCCCCTGATCTAGACCGCCCAATCGACTCAGCCCTGAGCCGACCGGAGGGTTGCATAGGCGGAGCGGGAGTCCAGCGCGGGATCCCCAGGCGTCCCCTGCTAAGAAGCATCCGTCCACAGGGGGCTCGGCCAAGGGGAATCCCAAAAGTAAGAGCGGGGGATCGAGCGTCAACAGGCGGGGGAAGGCAACGGAGAAGTCGGGAGTGGCGGCCGCTACGCAGCAGGCCTCTCATGCGGCCAAAAGAAGAAAAGGTGACAGCTCCAGCCGCACGGGCACCGCCTCATCGCAGAGTGTGGCGGTGGCCCACAGTTCACCCCAAAGGGACGCTCCGGCCACCAGAAGCCGGAGGCATGACGGGGTGGCAGGGAGCAGCTCTGGGAGCGGCCAGGCACAGAGCGTTGCACCCCCCACCAGCCAGGGAGGGCATGGTGACGGCCAGCAAGGTGGTGATGCTGGCGGAGGCAGCAGCATGGCAGTAGCGATCACGGGAGTGCCAGGAATTGCACCAGGATCCGGACAAGCAGTCGGGCAGGGCGGCCCCCCTGCTCCACCAGGTGAGGCCAACGTCAGCAATGCTTTTGCCAATATGTCTGATAGTGTGGGGATGGGATTGCAAGCCGGGAGGGCGCAGGCCATGGGGGTTGTGCCAGGTAATGCGCAGGCTGTGATTCTCCCTGCACTGGAATCCTTCTTGGCAGGCATGAGGTCTCTGTTGGGGGGTGGGGGGGCGCCAGCGGTACAGGGTTCACCAGTAGGGGTTTGGGCGGGCCACTTGCAGGCGCAGGCTTTGCGCCTTTGCAGCAGCCTGTGTGGCAGTCCGCTACCGCCGGTGTGGCTGGGCAGCAGACAGGTACAGTTGTTTCACCTGGGGTTGCGGGGAGGGCAGCAGCACAGCAGGCGCAGGCCAGGGTGACGGTGTCATTGGTAGAGGCAGGAAGTTCTGAGGTTGCCGTGCAGACCAGCGAAGGCGAAGGGGAGGTGGAAAAGGCAGGGGAGGCCGAAGTTATAAGGTTGGCTGATGCGTCAAAAGCAGAAATGTATGTGTGCCTCAGCGGTCCCTTAGGAGTTCATTTAAAGGCAAAGGTTCGCGAAAAAATTTGGAAAGGGGAGTTTGTTGAAATTTTCTCCCTTTTGCACCTGGCCAAGTTTAACTTGGATAAGGTTAAATCTACCGAATCCAAGAAAGAGGAGGAGGAAAGGCGCAGATATCGTTTGATTCCGCGCACCTTTCAGAACTGGCTGCAGGCTTTTGAGATCTTGGCATGCGTTATTGGGGAAAAGAACCCGGAGTGTTGTTCAGCCCTTTTTTGTTATCAGAACGCAATAGGTGAGGCGTATAGGAGGTATGGGGGGGATGCCTGGCTGAGATACGATGAGGCATTCAGGCAGAGGAAGGCGAACCGCCTTCAGTGTGCTGGAACCGCCTTCAGTGTGCTGGAACCACAAAGATATAGAATTGAAGATGAGCCTGATGATCCCATCCACCGGGCAGCAGTCCTTTCGGGGCCAGGAAAGTGCAGGGTCCTCAGGAAAATCAGTCAGCAGAACAAAGGGTCTGTGCTGGCAATTCAATGACGCCACATGTAAGTTTGGTTCCTCCTGCCGGTTCAAGCACGAGTGCTCGGGCTGCGGTGAGTCACACCCGGTGTCCACGTGCCTCAAGCAGAAACGAGGAAGGACTTCTGAGGCTGGTAACAAGAGGGAGGACGCCGGTGAGAGTTCTAAGAATGGAGCCGTTTCTCTGTAAGTACCCGTGTACGGAAGATGCAAATTTCTTGCGGCTGGGTTTCACGGACGGCTTCGTTATTCCCAGCCAATGTGCATCGCGGGGCGAGGGGCCCCATCGGAATTTAAAATCGGCATGTGCATTGCCTGAGGTTGTGTCAGCTAAACTATGGAAGGAAATCAAGGCCAATCGGGTGGCCGGTCCGTTCAAATTTTGCCCGCTAGATGGTTTAATTGTTTCTCCCTTGGGAGTGGTCTCAAAAAAGGAACCAGGGTCCTTCCGCCTTATCCATCACCTGTCCTTTTCAAAAGGGTCGTCGGTTAATGACGGCTTGGTGGAGCAAGACATATCTGTGGTGTGCACGTCGTTCGACGTTGCGCTCAGATGGGTGAGAAGGTTGGGCCGGGGTTCCCTCTTAGCCAAGACCGATATTGAGTCGGCTTTCAGATTGTTACCGGTGCACCCATCTAGTTTCAGGTTGTTGGGAATTTTCTGGCAAGAAAATTATTTTGTCGACCTATGCCTCCCCATGGGTTGTTCCATCTCCTGTTCATTTTTTGAAAAGTTCAGCTGTTTTGTGGAGTGGGCGGTAAAAGAAGTTTCGGGGGTCCGCTCGGTTATACATTACCTGGACGATTTTTTGTTCATGGGTGCGGCAGGCTCGGCTGATTGCTCCTCTGCTTTAGATGCGATGTATCAGGTTTGTAGTGATTTTGGTATTCCTCTTGCCCTTGCAAAAAAGGAGGGTCCTTCCACGTCGTTACAATTTTTGGGGATTCAAATCGATACGGTTACCATGGAATGCAGCCTTCCATTAGACAAGGTCAATGACCTTCAGCTTACCATCCAGGTAATGGTGGGTAGACAGAAAACCACTTTGCGGGACCTCCAGTCCCTGCTGGGTAAATTGAATTTTGCCTGCAGGATTATGCCAATGGGTCGCATCTTCTGCAGACGGTTGGCGAGCGCGACAGCTGGCGCGGTTTGACCCCATCATCGCATTCGGCTGACTGCGGATATGAGGGAGGATTTGAGGGTGTGGCTCACCTTCTTTCAGGACTTCAACGGTAGAGCCTTCTGGATGGAGGAGGAGGTGAGTAACTTTGAGATTGAGTTATTTACGGACGCCTCTGGTGCCCACGGTTTTGGGGTTTTCATGGCAGGAGAATAGTGTTCGGCCCCATGGGATCCGTCATGGGTTGAGGCTGGCTTTATGGCCAACATGGTGTTACTGGAACTGTTCCCTATTGTTGTGGCGATTCAATTGTGGGGACTGCATTTGGCTAACAAGCGCATACGTTTCAACGGTGACAACCTGGGTGTGGTATTAGCCGTAAACAAATTTTCGGCTTCCTCACCGCCAGTGATTCGAGTAATGAGGCAGTTGGTTCTTTTGTGTTTGCAATTCAATATTTGTATTTTTGCGGTGCACTTGCCTGGGGTTGACAACATCATTGCTGATGCCCTCTCTCGATTCCAGTGGGACAGGTTCCGGGAGGCGGCTCCTACGGCGGAAGAGAGTGCGGTTCCTTGTCCAGAAATGATGTGGATGATTCCTTTCAAATGATTTCCTTGCTGATTCGGAGATCGTTGTCGGAGTCGTCATGGGCAGCGTACGCGCCGGTCTGGAAGGTGTGGGACGTTTTGGCGGCTCAGGTGGGCGATTGTACGTCTGATGAAGATTGCTCGTGCCTGCTCCTATATTTAGTAGGAAAACATTTTGCGGAGGGCACGTCAGCTACGGCCATGGCTAAAAAGTTGGCGGCATTGGCTTTTCTGTTTAAATCTAGGAATCAAAGGGATTTGACGAAGGATTTTAGGGTGATGCAGGCAATGAAGGGTTTCAGGGCCGGATCGATAACAAGGGATTCTAGGCACCCATTTTCTTTAGAAATATTGGGAAAATTGGTGGCGTCGCTGCAGGGAGTTTGTTATTGCCAACAGGAGGTGGTGCTTTTCAGCACGGCAGTTGTGCTAGCTTTCTTTGCTGCATTTCGGGGTGGGGGAACTGGTCAGCAGGTCAAAAGTTCAGGTGGGGGGCATACTCGCTGAGGATGTGTCAGTTCAGGAGGAAGCGGTTTCCATAATGTTGCGGAAATCTAAATTGGATCGGCTGGGAAAGGGGAAGATTGTCACGTTGTTTAAAATCGGGGGTTTACTTTGCCCCAGGGAGAATGTGTTACGTTTTTTGCCTCTCAGGCCGGCCTCTTCCCCGGTTTTTCTATCGCACGCGGACGGGTTACCTCTTACCCGCTTTCAGTTTTCTTCAATTTTGCGTAAGTGCCTTGCTAAAGCGGGGTTTCCTCCCAGCGAATTTGCCCCTCATTCTTTTTGCATCGGGGCAGCAACAGAGGCTTGTTGGGGGCTCAGTGAGGATGTGGTTAAAAGAATAGGCTGTTGGGACTCGATGAGATACAGATCTTATGTTAGAATGCATTTGATATAAAGTAGTTATGTTAGGGAGACCATGTTTTAGTTCCGTTTCTCCCCTTTTTGTTGTTTTGTTTTTCTTGTCTTGCAGGTCAACCAGCCCTGGTGTGGATCTTCGGGCATTCTTATGTCTCTAAAGGGGCGCGAAGAGCTGCGGTTCGCCCGGAGCTAGAATTCCCGAGGCAGGAGGTCCAGATCCGGTGGCTGGGTTTTCCGGGCATGTTGTGGGCTCGGGTTCTGCCCGAAATCAGGAAGTATGCACAGTGGGACAGGGCACCAGATGTGCTAGTGTTGCACGTAGGAGGTAATGATGTGGCGACTAAATCAACTAGGTGCATTATCCGTGATATTAAGTTTGACTTTTTCAGGCTTAGACGGGAGTTTCCGACCACGGTTTTCGTGTGGTCTGATGCGATTGCCAGTAGTGTTGGGCGAACACCTAGATGTTCGGGTTCGCGAACGTTCGCCGAACATCGCCGCGATGTTCGGGTGTTCGCGCCGCACTCCGAACATAATGGAAGTCAATGGGGACCCGAACTTTCGTGCTTTGTAAAGCTTCCTTACATGCTACATACCCCACATTAGCAGGGTATATGCACATTGGGAGTGGGTACAAGAGGGGAAAAAATATTTGAAAAAGAGCTTATAGTTTTTGAGAAAATTGATTGTAAAGTTTCAAAGGAAAAACTGTCTTTTAAATGTGGAAAATGTCATGTTTCTTTGCACAGGTAACATGCTTTTTTTCGCCATGCAGTCATAAATGTAATACAGAGAAGAGGTTCCAGGAAAAGGGACCGGTAACGCTAACCCAGCACCAGCAGCAGAAGACGTGATGGAACAGGAGGAGGCGCAGGAGGAGAAGGCCACGCTTTGTGAGACACAACAACCCAGGCCTTGCATGAGGACAAGAAGCGTGCGGATAGCATGCTTTGTACCGCCATGCAGTCATAAATGTAATAAAGATAAGTGGTTCAATAAACAGGGACCACGCGGCAACGCTAACCCAGCAGCAGCAGACGTGATGGAACAGGAGGAGGCGCAGGAGGAGAAGGCCACGCTTTGTGAGACACAACAACCCAGGCCTTGCATGAGGACAAGAAGCGTGCGGATAGCATGCTTTGTACCGCCATGCAGTCATAAATGTAATAAAGATAAGTGGTTCAATAAACAGGGACCACGCGGCAACGCTAACCCAGCAGCAGCAGACGTGATGGAACAGGAGGAGGCGCAGGAGGAGAAGGCCACGCTTTGTGAGACACAACAACCCAGGCCTTGCATGAGGACAAGAAGCGTGCGGATAGCATGCTTTGTACCGCCATGCAGTCATAAATGTAATAAAGATAAGTGGTTCAATAAACAGGGACCACGCGGCAACGCTAACCCAGCAGCAGCAGACGTGATGGAACAGGAGGAGGCGCAGGAGGAGAAGACCACGCTTTGTGAGACACAACAACCCAGGCCTTGCATGAGGACAAGAAGTGTGCGGATAGCATGCTTTGTACCGCCATGCAGTCATAAATGTAATAAAGATAAGTGGTTCAATAAACAGGGACCACGCGGCAACGCTAACCCAGCAGCAGCAGACGTGATGGAACAGGAGGAGGCGCAGGAGGAGAAGGCCGCGCTTTGTGAGACGCAACAACCCAGGCCTTGCATGAGGACAAGAAGCGTGCGGATAGCATGCTTGTACCGCCATGCAGTCATAAATGTAATAAAGATAAGTGGTTCAATAAACAGGGACCACACGGCAACGCTAACCCAGCAGCAGCAGACGTGATGGAACAGGAGGAGGCGCAGGAGGAGAAGGCCACGCTTTGTGAGACACAACAACCCAGGCCTTGCATGAGGACAAGAAGCGTGCGGATAGCATGCGTTGTACCGCCATGCAGTCATAAATGTAATAAAGATAAGTGGTTCAATAAACAGGGACCACGCGGCAACGCTAACCCAGCAGCAGCAGACGTGATGGAACAGGAGGAGGCGCAGGAGGAGAAGGCCACGCTTTGTGAGACACAACAACCCAGGCCTTGCATGAGGACAAGAAGCGTGCGGATAGCATGCTTTGTACCGCCATGCAGTCATAAATGTAATAAAGATAAGTGGTTCAATAAACAGGGACCACGCGGCAACGCTAACCCAGCAGCAGCAGACGTGATGGAACAGGAGGAGGCGCAGGAGGAGAAGGCCACGCTTTGTGAGACACAACAACCCAGGCCTTGCATGAGGACAAGAAGCGTGCGGATAGCATGCTTTGTACCGCCATGAAGTCATAAATGTAATAAAGATAAGTGGTTCAATAAACAGGGACCACGCGGCAACGCTAACCCAGCAGCAGCAGACGTAATGGAACAGGAGGAGGCGCAGGAGGAGAAGGCCACGCTTTGTGAGACACAACAACCCAGGTCTTGCATGAGGACAAGAAGCGTGCGGATAGCATGCTTTGTACCGCCATGCAGTCATAAATGTAATAAAGATAAGTGGTTCAATAAACAGTGACCACGCGGCAACGCTAACCCAGCAGCAGCAGACGTGATGGAACAGGAGGAGGCGCAGGAGGAGAAGGCCACGCTTTGTGAGACACAACAACCCAGGCCTTGCATGAGGACAAGAAGCGTGCGGATAGCATGCTTTGTACCGCCATGCAGTCATAAATGTAATACAGAGAAGAGGTTCCAGGAAAAGGGACCGGTAACGCTAACCCAGCACCAGCAGCAGAAGACGTGATGGAACAGGAGGAGGCGCAGGAGGAGAAGGCCACGCTTTGTGAGACACAACAACCCAGGCCTTGCATGAGGACAAGAAGCGTGCGGATAGCATGCTTTGTACCGCCATGCAGTCATAAATGTAATAAAGATAAGTGGTTCAATAAACAGGGACCACGCGGCAACGCTAACCCAGCAGCAGCAGACGTGATGGAACAGGAGGAGGCGCAGGAGGAGAAGGCCACGCTTTGTGAGACACAACAACCCAGGCCTTGCATGAGGACAAGAAGCGTGCGGATAGCATGCTTTGTACCGCCATGCAGTCATAAATGTAATAAAGATAAGTGGTTCAATAAACAGGGACCACGCGGCAACGCTAACCCAGCAGCAGCAGACGTGATGGAACAGGAGGAGGCGCAGGAGGAGAAGGCCATGCTTTTTGAGACACAACAACCCAGGCCTTGCATGAGGACAAAAAGCGTGCGGATGTAGCAGCAATGCTTTTTGCCGCCATGCAGTCATAAATGTAATACAGATGAGAGGTTCAATAAACAGGGACCGGAAACGCTACACCATCCCAGATGTTCATTGGTCATGTTACTTGGTTGGGGTCCTGGAGTGTTGCGTAGTCATTTCCAATCCAGGATTGATTCATTTTAATTTGAGTCAGACGGTCTGCATTTTCTGTGGAGAGGCGGATACGCCGATCTGTGACGATGCCTCCGGCAGCACTGAAACAGCGTTCCGACATAACGCTGGCTGCCGGGCAAGCCAGCACCTCTATTGCGTACATTGCCAGTTCGTGCCAGGTGTCTAGCTTCGATACCCAATAGTTGAAGGGTGCAGATGGATTGTTCGACACAGCTACGTCATCTGACATGTAGTCCTTGACCATCTTCTCCAGGCGATCGGTGTTGGAGGTGGATCTGCACGCTTGCTGTTCAGTGGGCTGCTGCTGCATGGGTGTCAGAAAATTTTCCCACTCCAAGGACACTGCCGATACCATTCCCTTTTGGGCACTAGCTGCGGCTTGCGTTGTTTGCTGCCCTCCTGGTCGTCCTGGGTTTGCGGAAGTCAGTCTGTCGGCGTACAACTGGCTAGAGGAGGGGGAGGATGTCAATCTCCTCTCTAAAGTCTCCACAAGGGCCTGCTGGTATTCTTCCATTTTGACCTGTCTGACTCTTTCTTCAAGCAGTTTTGGAACATTGTGTTTGTACCGTGGATCCAGAAGGGTATAAACCCAGTAATTGGTGTTGTCCAGAATGCGCACAATGCGTGGGTCACGTTCAATGCAGTCTAGCATGAATTGAGCCATGTGTGCCAGAGTCCTACCAGAATCCTCATCATCCTCTTGTGAGCGTTGTGATAGTTGTTGTGATGCATCATAGTCGTCACCTTCCTCCTGGTCTGCTTCTGCTGACCATTCGCGCTGAATTGTGGAAGTCCAACGTGCACCGCTCTGGCCCTCGTCAGTGGTGGCATGAAATTCCTGCTCCAACTCCAGCTGTTCCTCCTCCTCTTCTTCGTCATAGCTGCTGGGGCCAGCATTCCCTGAGGCGGATGGCCTGATGTTGGTACCCAGTGGTGCTCACCGCCAGGTCGTGATCACGCTTACGCGTGGATTCACGACCATTTTGACGCATTCCGCCTCGGACACGAAAATCCGTGAATAGATTTTCAACCACGAAAATCTACTTCGGCTTCGCGTGAATGCGGACAGAAATCCGCATTCACGCTCGTGAAACCCGGTGCTGAAGTCGTGGTTTGCGGAAATGCGTCAAACTATGCGGAAGTGACACATTGCAGGCCAATCAGAGTGCCCCAGCCAGGCCCTAGCAACCAATCACAGGAGGGGAGCTATGCCCTCCCCTCCTGAATATAAAGCAGCGGCCATGATGGAAAAGCTCTGTCCTTGCTAGACTGTGGTGCTGAGAGGATTATCTCCAGGCCATTGTTGTTTGAGCAAGTGCATTTATTGTGTTAAAAACAAAGCGTTTTTTTTGCTAACACTGCTCTTATACTGTACACAGTTAGCTAGTCAGTGAGTGATTGCTGTAGTTAGTTGTAGTCAGTGTAGTGTAGTGGGAGTGTGGGAGTCTAGTGATTATTTAACTGTGTGTAGTGCTGTGCAGGCAGGTTCAGTGCTGCAGTGTAGTGGGAGTGGGGATTATCTGTGTGTAGAGTGCAGGCAGGCAGGTTAGTGCAGCTGCAGTGTTCACTTGTATATTCCAGTGACAGTTATACACTTGTACTATTTGCAGGCAGCCAGTCACACCGCCGGCGCCGCCACTCTCTGCCAGCGCTGTTCATTCATTCTGTCAGTGACCTTGTGCCGTGCCCAGCGCCCACTGCTCGCTCGCTGGCATATGAGCATCTCATTACACAGTGTGACATCCTTGTGTGCCCACTGCATCCTTCAGTGACCTAGTTGTATATCCAGTGCCCACTGCTGTGCCCACTGCATCCTTCAGTGACCTTGTACTGTGGCCACTGCATCCTTCAGTGACCTAGTTGTATATCCAGTGGCCACTGCTGTGCCCACTGCATCCTTCAGTGACCTTGTACTGTGGCCACTGCATCCTTCAGTGACCTAGTTGTATATCCAGTGCCCACTGCTGTGCCCACTGCATCCTTCAGTGACCTTGTACTGTGCCCACTGCATCCTTCAGTGACCTTGTACTGTGCCCACTGCATCCTTCAGTGGCCTTGTACTGTGGCCACTGCATCCTTCAGTGACCTAGTTGTATATCCAGTGCCCACTGCTGCGCCCACTGCATCCTTCAGTGACCTTGTACTGTGCCCACTGCATCCTTCAGTGACCTTGTACTGTGCCCACTGCATCTTTCAGTGACCTTGTACTGTGCCCACTGCATCCTTCAGTGACCTAGTTGTATATCCAGTGCCCACTGCTGTGCCCACTGCATCCTTCAGTGACCTTGTACTGTGGCCACTGCATCCTTCAGTGACCTAGTTGTATATCCAGTGCCCACTGCTGTGCCCACTGCATCCTTCAGTGACCTTGTACTGTGGCCACTGCATCCTTCAGTGACCTTGTACTGTGCCCACTGCATCCTTCAGTGACCTTGTACTGTGCCCACTGCATCCAGTGATTCATTACTAGCAACATGTCTGGCAGGGTTTCGCGGGGTGAGAGGAAAGGGAGTTCAATTGCCTCAGCCACTTCTGGGACTGCTCCACATCCAGGGAGAGGACGCCCAGCTGTACGTGGTCGTGATGCAGCAGAAAAGGGGGCAGCAAAGCCTGGGCCGAGTCAGCGGACGCCATTGTCCAAATATTTTAAAGTTTCTGGTCCCCGTGTGGTGGTTGAGCAAATGGAACCTGACGTACTCATGGACATCATGACTTCCTCCCAGACCTCTACTGTGAGCACCACTCCAAGCAGTAGCAGCAGCAGCCAACATCCCACACTTGTTGTGACATCAACCCCAGCACCCACTGGTCAGCAGCCCTCCCAGGATGACAGCGTTCTGTCCCTCAGTCCGGCATCTGGGAACCTGCTGATGCAAGAAGCTCAGGACTTACTGGGGACTGATGTGGCAGAGATTGAGATCGGGCCACAATCACAAGCGTTGTTGAGTTCTGGTGATGAAGAAGAGGGGTCTGTGTCTGGGGATGTAGGGACAGAAGAGGAGGCGGGGGAGTCAGAGGAAGAGCTGGATTATGATGATGCTGCTGATGATGACGACGTTGTGGACCCTAACTATGTGCAGCCTGCTGAGTCCGTGGAAGAATGGTCAGAGCAGGATGACGAGTCACCTCGGCCTAGGCAAGGATATCGCCATATGTCAGGCAGGGGCAGGGGCATCGGCAGCAGTGGGCGTGGAGAAAGTAGACAGGACACTGCTTCAGCCGGCACCACCACCATGCAACCCCCGGCAACTACTACCACACATTGCTCCGCTGCACCCTCTGCTAGTGGGGGCCGCAGTAAATTAAAGTCACCAGTGTGGGATTGCTTTGAGGAATGTACTGATGACAAAAGGTATGCGGTGTGCAGGTTATGCAGCAAAAGATTGAGCCGTGGGAAAAGTCTGAGCAAGATGGGTACCTCATCCCTCCAGGGCCACCTGAGAAGCCGCCACTGCCGCGAGTATGCGGAGGCACTGCTGGCAGGGGTTCCTGAGAGCAGAAGGCCCACCAGCGCAGCAGCATCCTCCCTCCCTCAGGGTCGTGAATCCCCCACAGCAGCAGCAGTAGTAGCACGCAAGCGCTCTTCCACCTCGGCTGCTCAGGACACAGACATTGAGGCTGGCAGCCAGTGTTCGTCTCTCTCCTCTGTCTCCCCTGCATCCCAGCGTCGTCAGACCCTGCTGAGCGACACCTTTCAGGGTCTGACCAAGCCTCTGCCTCCAAGCCACAGGCGGATCCGCAAACTAAATGGCTTGCTGGCCCGGGCCATGGCATCACAGCTGCTTCCCTACTCCCTGGTGCAGGAGGGGAGCGCCATGCGGACGTTGCTCCAATTTGGCATCCCCGAGTGGCAAGTCCCCAGTCGCCACTATTTCAGCAGGAGCGCGATCCCAGCACTCCACAAGTTTGCGGTGGAAAACGTGGCCCGTTCCCTGGACTACTCTGTGGGCAAGCGGGTCCACGTGACCATGGACTCGTGGAGTAGCAGATTTGGGACAGGTCGCTACCTGTCCTTTACGGCCCACTGGGTGACACTGATGGAAGGGAGGGAGGACAAGAGCGCATCAGCCCAGCTAGTGGTGCCACCACGCGGGATCAGGGGGGATGCAGTAGGGTCCTGTCACGACACTCCCACTGCACCCGGAAAGCAAGCCCGCCTCGGCAGCAGCAGCGCCAAGCCTCGGCACTGCCAAGCCCTTTTAAAATTGGTGACCCTGGGGAAGGAGAGGCTTACGGCCACCAACGTCCTGGCCGCCCTCAGGAAGCAGGAGCGGAGGTGGCTGACCCCCAGAGGCCTGGAAGTGGGGTATGTGGCAGCCGATAACGGGGCCAACCTGGTGGCAGCAGTACAGCAGGGAAACCTCCAGCACATCCCCTGCTTGGCCCACATGCTCAATCTTGTGGTGCAGCGCTTCTTGCGCACCTACCAGGGGATGAGCGAGCTGCTGCAGGATGCCCGGGCGGTGGTACGCTTTTTCCGCCTGTCAGCCACTGCCTCTGCACTCTTGTCCACCTTACAGCAGCAGTATGGAAGGCCACAACACCGGCTGATCATCGACATGCCAGTTCGCTGGAATTCGACTCTGGCCATGTTGGAGCGGCTGTGTCAGCACAGGCTGGCTCTTAGGGCCTACATGCTAGACCCAAGTGTCCCCAGCAACCAGCAAGTCCCCATGATTACTGCCACTCAGTGGACACTGATGCAGCAAGTATGCCTGGTGCTGAGTCCCTTCCTGGAGGCAACCAAGATGGTCAGTGAGGAGCGGGCCTCTGTGTGCCAGTGGGTGCCCTTGGTTTGTCTACTGGAGCAGGCAATGGACAATTTAATTGAGCGTGGGGATGAAGCCCTGAGGCAGTTGGAAGAACAGGAGCAGATGGCAGCACAGTCCAGCTCAGAGGAGGGCTCACAGCAGGTAGTGGAAGAGTTGGAGGTCCCTAACCTGAATGAGGAGGAGGAGGAGGAGCAGAGTGCAGCAGGCGTTGTACGTGGATGGCGGTTTGAGGAGGACAACGACATGGCACAGGAAGAGGACAGGCATGCGTTATGGGACAATGGCGAGGACGAGGAAGATCTTGCTGGCAGGGCCCACTTGTTTCCCATGGCTGTGCACATGTTGCGCTGCCTTCGCAGGGACCCCCGGGTGATCCAGATGCGTTCAAGGGAGGACATCTGGATTACCTTGATGCTTGATCCCCGTCTGAAGGGGAAGCTGGGAGACTTAATGACGCCATCCACCACCGAGCAACGCACAAGGGAGTTGAAGGAGGCCCTTGTGCGCAGACTACTGGAAGCATTCCCCCAGCCTTCCACCCCCACTGTAACTGCTCTGCCAAGCCAGCAAGAGGTGCCTGCCTTTGCCACTAGCAGCACAACAACAACCACCAGCAGCAGTAGCAGCAGCAACTGCAACGACTGACCACCATGGTGTCTGACTATATGGGGTCATCCAGCGGGCTCAATGACACCGACAGCCCCGTGGACCCCTTGGAGTACTGGGTCAAGAGACTGGACATCTGGAGCGAGCTTTCCCAGTACGCCCTGGAACTCCTATCCTGCCCTCCTTCCAGTGTCCTCTCAGAGAGATGATTTAGTGCGGCCGGTGGCATGGTCACAGAGAAGCGCTCTCGGCTCTCCCACGCCTCTGTGGACAAACTCACCTTCCTGAAAAGCAACCAGGCTTGGGTGGAAGGTGAGTTCCTGGCCCCTATTGTCGGACACAGGGGGACATGAAGTGGCTGCTGCATCGGCTGTTGTTAACTATGCCTGCCTTTATAAAGACATTTACTACCTGCCTAGTGCCTACCTTGGTTAATTTTTTGGTGTTATGGTACTACTACCAGTAAGTTGCCATGGTCCTCCTTCTGAGCTGCTGAACTGACCGCCCGCTTTGTCCTCCTGACTCAGTCGCTACTACACTCTGCGTTCACACTGCCCGGGTCGCCGGGTGCATTTAATTTTTTGGCCAGCACTATGACGCTGTGCTACTACTACTGTGCTGCTGCTGCTGAACTGACCGCCTGCTTTGTCCTCCTGACTCAGTCGCTACTACACTCTGCGTTCACACTGCCCGGGTCACCGGGTGCATTTAATTTTTTGGCCAGCACTATGACGCTGTGCTGCTACTACTACCACCAGTATGTTGCCGTGGTCCTTCTGTGCTGCTGAACTGACCGCCCGCATAGTCCTTCTCCTGACTCAGTCGCTACCACCACTGCACTCTGCGTTCACACTGCCCGTGTCCACTGACAACTCTGCTGCGATGTCATTGCTAATTGCTGCAAAAAAAAAAAAAAATGTACAAAAACCTCTCTGGAGCCTTTTTGCCGTCAGCCACTCATCCTCCTCCAGCGGTACCTTCGCCGCCAAGTGCCATTGGAACTCGCCTTCACCTCTTTGACTGCTTAACGCGTATATCCCTTTTTAAAACCACTTATTACCAATTAATAGCCCCATTTAAAGTGTTGATTTCACTTTAAAATCCATTTTCTCTAGAAAAAATTTTTTGGGGGGAATTTTTTATGTTGAAGTTATGTTGCCCCTTATCACCTCGATAATCCATGCTATTTGGGGGACTGTAGCATGTATGGGGGCTTTGTTATTAACGTTAAAAGAAAATCCGCCTCCGGGCGTGAATCCGCGCGTGATTACGCCATTCACGGGAAAAAATCCGCGTGGTTGCGTGGACGCGGACGAAAATCCGCATGCGGCGGGGCCGAATGCGGATTTTTTTTTGCAACCACGCGGATTACCGAATTCGTAGATGAGGCACATCCGAGCATCACTATTGGTACCATCACGCTGATCGTTTTCTCCTTCAGATTCCCCCAGTTGCATCATGACAGCTGTTTCCTTGATTTTCAACATTGACCTCTTCAGTAAACACAGCAGTGGTATGGTAATGCTGACTGAAGAGTTGTCACTGCTCACAAGCAACGTGGATTGCTCAAAATTTTGGAGGACTTGGCAGAGGTCCAACATGTTGGCCCAATCGGATCCACAGAAGCTTGGCAGCTGTCCGGATGCGCCTCGGTACTGCGCCGTCATGTACTGGACCACTGTACTCTTCTGCTCACAAAAGCGGGCTAGCATGTGCAGCGTAGAATTCCAGTGCGTAGGGACATCACACAGCAAGCGATGGTGGGGGAGATTGAAGCGCTCCTGCATCTTGGCGAGTGCCCCCGAAGCAGTACTGGAATTTCTACAATGTTTGGCCACTCGACGCACCTTCAACAGAAGATCGGCCACGCCTGGGTATGTCCTCAGGAACCGCTGAACTACTAGGTTCATCACGTGCGCCAGGCAAGGGATGTGTGTCAGCTTAGCCAACCTTAAAGCGCGAATGAGATTACTCCCATTATCACACACAACCATGCCCGGTTTCAGGTCCAGCGGTGCCAGCCACAAATCCGTCTGTTCCTTTATTCCCTTCCAAATTTCCTCCCCTGTGTGCTGCTTATCCCCAAGGCAGATCAGCTTCAGCAACGCTTGCTGACGCATGCCAACAGCTGTGCTGCACTGCTTCCACGATCCTACTGCTGCTGGGTTAGCGTTTCCTGGATGAGGTACAGCTTTGAGATGCGTTGGAGGAGAAGGAGTCAGAGAGGTAGGTGCTGCTGTTGTTATCCAGTGGGAGGGACGGCGGTGCAGCTGTTTGCGGCGTGGGCAACACCCGCGCCGTAGCAGGTGAGGAATCGCTGCAAGGCTCCACAAGGTTCACCCAGTGCGCGGTAAGGGAGATGTATCGACCCTGGCCGAACGCACTCGTCCAGGTGTCAGTGGTGAGGTGAACCTTGCAGGCAACGGCATTCTTCAAGCTTCGGGTTATTTTGCTGACCACGTGCTCATGCAACTCAGGCACTGCAGAGCGCGCAAAGTGGTAGCGGCTGGGAACCACGTAACGTGGGATGGCCACTGACATCATGCCCTTGAAGCTGTTTGTCTCCACCACTCGATATGGCAGCATTTCGCAGGCCAGAAGCTTGGCTATGCTGGCTGTTACTGCCACGGCCCGGGGGTCATTTGCTGGCAATTTCCTCTTGCGCTCAAACATCTCCGACACAGACAACTGAACCGTAGCGCTGCACACGGAAGGGCTGTTGGTTGTTGTGTTTGATGAACACTGGGAGACCTCAAGAGCACTACTCCGGAAAGTGACAGTGTCAGCGTCGTCTGATGTTTGTGAATGTTGTGAACCACGCAATGGCTGGGCTACTGCTGCTGCTGAGGCGGGTCTGGTGGTGAGTCTGGTGAACCCAAGGGAGGCAGTGTTGCTGGTACCCTGTCCTGCCGCATTTGCCCACAGAGTGGGATGTTTGGATAGCATGTGGCGGCTCATGCTGGTGGTGGAGAGGTTGTTAATACTTTTCCCCCTGCTCAGGCGGGTCTTGCACACCTTGCAAATCGCCATGGTAACATCCTCAGTGCAGTCTTCAAAGAAAGCCCAGACTTTGGAGCACCTGCCTTGCTGGCGATTTCTGTTTGCTCCTCTTTTGCCTCTCACTTGAACTTCCACGCTTGTGGTGCCTGAAATTGCGCGCCGCCTACCTTGTGGCACAAGGCGAACTCGTGCAGCAGTGGGTTCTTCAACAGACTCATCTGTGCTGCTGCTACGACGGCGATGTTCTCGTTCACAAACAAAATCTGGGTCTCTGTCCACATTGTCCATACCCTCCTCTTCCATCTCCTCAAACTCGTCATATGTCATTGTGGGGGGCCGCCGCCGTGGAGTAGAGCTCCCCAGAACAACCTCTGCGCAGCTCACTCCAACGTCGTCTTCCAGATCTTGTCGGCCGACCTCCTGCAATTGCAACCCCTCCTGCCCAACTTGCTCTGGGATTTGGGTTTCCGAGTCCTCCTCGGACTCGCCTTGTATTTCAGTGCGCGGTGCATTTCCTACAGTTAATGGTTGTGAATCCGGGCACAACATTTCTGGCTGTTCCTCCATTGACCTTTGAAAGGTGGAAGTTTGTTGGGCTGGGAATAGCTCCTGCGAATACCCCATTGTGTCCTGAGGTAATTCATCGGACTGGTTATCTGGCAGTTGTGTGCGTGGTGTCGCTGCCGGTTGTGTCAGCTTTGTGCCCACTGGCTCCTTGTAACTGGCTGAGGACTCGGACCTCGTGCGTGATGTGCTGGTGCTGCTTAACCCACTGCTGGACGCTTGAGAGGTCATCCAAGTAATTATCTGGTCCTGTTCTTTTGGATTTGTGAGGGTTGTTGTCCTGGACAACATGGGCGGTATTGAGTGGGTTTTCTTGGGTGCTCCCCTGTGGCCTGTACGTGAACCGTCAGGGGAAACACCTCTTCCCTTGCCCCTCCCTCTTTCACCGGATTTCTTCCTCATTTCACTTATCCTTACAGTACACGCTGACTGGCAGCAGTACAGTGGCAGTACAGAAATGCTATACAGTACCACTATTCCCAGCAGCGACACAGAGCACAATGCTATACAGTGGCGGGTGAGCGGTGTACTACTATTCCCAGCAGACACAGAACAGTAAACAGAATGCTATATAGTGTGGCTGAGCGAGGTACACAGAGTGGCAGTAAACAGAATGCTATATAGTGTGGCTGAGCAAAAGGTGTACTACTATTCCCAGCAGACACAGAACAGTAAACAGAATGCTATATAGTGTGGCTGAGCGAGGTACACAGAGTGGCAGTAAACAGAATGCTATATAGTGTGGCTGAGCGAGCGGTGTACTACTATTCCCAGCAGACACAGAACAGTAAACAGAATGCTATATAGTGTGGCTGAGCGGTGTACCACTATTCCCAGCAGCGACACAGAGCACAATGCTATACAGTGGCGGGTGAGCGGTGGACCACTATTCCCAGCAGCGACACAGAGCACAATGCTATACAGTGGCAGATGAGCGGTGTACTATTATTCCCAGAAGACACAGAGTGGCAGTAAACAGAATGCTATATAGTGTGGCTGAGCGAGGTACACAGAGTGGCAGTAAACAGAATGCTATATAGTGTGGCTGAGCGAGCGGTGTACTACTATTCCCAGCAGACACAGAACAGTAAACAGAATGCTATATAGTGTGGCTGAGCGGTGTACCACTATTCCCAGCAGCGACACAGAGCACAATGCTATACAGTGGCGGGTGAGCGGTGTACCACTATTCCCAGCAGCGACACAGAGCACAATGCTATACAGTGGCGGGTGAGCGGTGTACCACTATTCCCAGCAGCGACACAGAGCACAATGCTATACAGTGGCGGGTGACCGGTGTACCACTATTCCCAGAAGACACAGAGTGGCAGTAAACAGAATGCTATATAGTGTGGCTGAGCGAGCGGTGTACTACTATTCCCAGCAGACACAGAACAGTAAACAGAATGCTATATAGTGTGGCTGAGCGAGGTACACAGAGTGGCAGTAAACAGAATGCTATATAGTGTGGCTGAGCGAGCGGTGTACTACTATTCCCAGCAGCGACACAATGACTGGGGGGACCCTGGCTAGCGTGGCTGGAGCGCGAACTACCCTGCCTGCCTACCCAAAGCTAAACCCACAGACAAATGGCGGAAATATGACGTGGTTCGGGTATTTATTTACCCGAACCACGTGACAGTTCGGCCACTCAAAACGCGTTCGGGTCCGAACCACGTGACCCGTTCGGCCAATCACAGCGCTAGCCGAACGTTCGGGGAACGTTCGGCCATGCGCTCTTAGTTCGGCCATGCGGCCGAACGGTTTGGCCGAACACCATCAGGTGTTCGGCCGAACTCGAACATCACCCGAACAGGGTGATGTTCTGCAGAACCCGAACAGTGGCGAACACTGTTCGCCCAACACTAATTGCCAGATCCTCTTGGAGGGGGGCTAGGTCAGTGCAAAAAGTTAACAGGGCCAGAGTCAAATTAAATAAGGAGGTGGCATAGTTTGTGACTCAGAATGGGGAAGTGGCGGTCAGGCACGTCGAGCTAGAGAGTGATCTCCATTTGCTCCTTAGTAGGGATGGAGTTCACTTGAATGAAATTGGGACAGATTTGTGGGCGTTAGGGATAGAAGAAGGTATTCAGAGGGCGCTGAGGCTGTGGGCCTCCCTGGCATGAGGGGTCACGCCGGTTCGTGGTGGAGAGGTAAGGGCTCCAAAAGTTATGGATTCTGGGGGGATTTGCCTCAGGTGCAAATCTACCGGTGGTGTTTATCAGCAAGTGAGAGTGATTCGGTGGGGAAGCAGCTGTCCCTGAGCCAGTGGCCGCGGTGGGGGCCGGTTACAGGCTGCTTGCCAGTTATCCTGGATTTCAACGTGTGGTGATTATATGGACCCCTTACCTGAGCTCTCTGAAGTTATGTGTTTAATTTCTAATATTGTTAAATAAACGGGCTGCTCTGGCCTATTAAATCCAGCTGACTGTCCTTGTGTTTATTGGGTTTTATTGGGTTTTATCCGGGGGTGGTTTAGGATCCGGGAAGGCTAGGCCACTACCACTATCAAGAATAGACCTGGAAGCGTAGCAAAGCGCAGTCTGGAAGGCTACACATGATAGTGTGGCCTGCATGGGACGGATAGGGTTAATGGAAAAAGGGGGGTGGTTCTAGGGAGTAGTGCTGGGTTTGAATAGGAGGCGGGGGGCGGAGTTTGCCAGTCAGGCGCAAGGAAAGGAAGCTCCCTCCCCTTTTTGTCTTGGTTTATACATGTGTTTTCTTGCAGGTTTGGTTAATTTATGAACTCTTCGTCATTGCAGCCGGAGGGGTAAGGGCTCCAAAAGTTATGGATTCTGGGGGGATTTGCCTCAGGTGCAAATCTACCGGTGGTGTTTATCAGCAAGTGAGAGTGATTCGGTGGGCAAGCAGCTGTCCCTGACCCGGTGGCCGCGGGGGGGCCTGTTACAGGCTGCTTGCCAGTTATCCTGGATTTCAACGTGTGGTGATTATACGGACCCCTTACCTCAGCTCTCTGAAGTTATGTTTTTCATTTCTAACATTGTTAAATAAACGGGCTGCTCTGGCCTATTAAATCCAGGTGACTGTCCTTGTGTTTATTGGGTTTTATCCGGGGGTGGTTTAGGATCCGGGAAGGCTAGGCCACTACCACTATCATGCATTCATCAGATATTTTACTGGATTAAAAAGGAGAAACCCTGAGAGAGGTATAATTTTAACAAGAGAAGAGTTGAGGCCTTTGATTGGTTATCATCATAAAATGCATTATCCACCTGCAGCTAGAGATTCAAGCGATTGGATTATTAACATTGCCTAAGACCCACCTGTGAGCTGAGGTGGCTCAGATCTGGTGAGCATCTAGACATAAGGGATTAGGGTGTTTGAAGTGATTGTCACCTGGGGAGCATGTGGCACCTGTGGCAATAAAAGTTGGGACTGCATTAGTTTGCATGAATGTTATTACCCTATGTGGAGCTTATATGTGTTGCTGGTCTGCAGAGCGCAGCAGTAACTATACATCATTTTATCCTTAAACTGGACTTTCTGCAGTGATCCCAGGAACTGGTGAAAGAACTTTGTCTATTATTCATTGTGGACTGTGGCACAGTGTTGTATATTGAAAGGAGGACAAACGGGGCAGAAGAGGACACACGGGAGACAGAAGGGGACACACTGGAGACAGAAGAGGACACACTGGGGATGGAAGGGGACATACTGGGGACACAGGAGGACACATGGAGGGACACAGGAGGACAAAATAATTGAGGGAGAACATCTACAAGAGAGTACATTTGAAATCGGTGCCGGTAGACTTGGGCGCAGGACAGGGGTCGAGTCCTGTGTGGACGCGGGTGAATGGCGTCCACCCACTTTTTCCTCAGCGTGGACACTGTTCACTCTGGCTTGTGTGGAGGGGAGCAGCGCAGAGAAGGAGAGCTATGGGGACAGCGGGGATGGGCGGACATCTCCCCCCCCCATCCCTCAACTTCGTGCCATGTTTCCCTTTCTGCCTCTCCCCTCCAGTGTTTTGAAGTGTCGGGCCCGACACATACCCCTGGCTACATATACTGGGCACATATACCCCTGGCTACATATACTGGGCACATATACCCCCTGACTACATATACTGGGCACATATACCCCTGGCTACATATACTGGGCACATATACCCCCTGCCTACATATACTGGGCATATATACCCCTGGCTACATATACTGGGCACATATACCCCCTGCCTACATATACTGGGCATATATACCCCTGGCTACAAATACTGGGCACATATACCCCTTGCCTACATATACTGGGCACATATACCCCTGGCTACATATACTGGGCACATATACCCCCTGCCTACATATACTGGGCATATATACCCCTGGCTAAATATACTGGGCACATATACCCCTGGCTACATATACTGGGCACATATACCCCTGGCTACATATACTGGGCATATATACCCCTGGCTACATATACTGGGCACATATACCCCTGCCTACATATACTGGGCACATATACCCCTGGCTACATATACTGGGCACATATACCCCTGGCTACATATAGTGGGCACATATACCCCTGGCTACATATACTGGGCACATATACCCCTGCCTACATATACTGGGCACATATACCCCTGGCTACATATACTGGGCACATATACCCCTGCCTACATATACTGGGGACATATATCCCTACCTACATATACTGGGCACATATACCCCTGGCTACATATACTGGGCACATATACCCCTGCCTACATATACTGGGCACATATCCCACTGGCTACATATACTGGGCACATATACCTCTGCCTATATATACTGGGCACATATCCCACTGGCTATATATACCGGGCACATATCCCACTGGCTATATAGAGCGCGCGCAAAGTCCCATAGGGCTTAATGGGAGCTTCGCGCGAAGCGTCGGGTGCTGCGCGCGCACTTACGCGCGTACGCGCGTACGCGCGGTAACTTCGCGCGAGTTTCTTCTTATCATGCCTAAAGTGAGTTTAGGCGTGATAAGGGCCTTTTCACCAGTGTGCAAACACTTTGCACCGCTTTGTGAATCGAGCCCTATGTGTCCTTTTGGTGAAATGCTGTCAGATTACATCTATTTTTGGGGGATACACTACGGCAGAGCTCAAACTTCCTCAGCAGACCTTTTACATCACTGCTAAGGTCATGTATATTTGGCCCCACCCATGACCACGCCCACAGTGTGCTTGACCACGCCCATTAGTTCTCCAAGTGAGTCCACTCACTTCTTTTCCCAGGACTAGACCCCTGGCGCAGGATACAGCGGTATATGGCTGATCCTGCTTCTGCACAAGTCCGGGCCGTTTTAATTACTATTCCCCCTCCAGGCCGCCATGGATAGTGGGGGAATGAAATAATTCAACTTCCAGCGATTGCTGGAGGCCGAATTATTGTGTTTTTTAAGCAACCTCGGCTCCGTCTTCTGACAGCGCCGACGTTACTCACTGAGCGCCGCTATAGACTGATTCCTATTACAGTCTATGGCGGCGCTGGCTGCACCCAAATCTAGCAGCTCTGAAAAGCACTGCTCCGCTACAAGATGCTCCTGGACCATGGGCGCAGCTTTAGTATATTTTTTGCCCTCTAAACCCAGGTGCATCTTATAGTCCAGAGAGTTTTATATGCTGAAAAATAGGGTAAATCAGAGCTGTGTCCCCAAATCATTGTGGCCTATGAGAATGGACTTTTTAGACACTGGTCTGAAATGAACAGACTACTATCCATGGACACCATTTTTAATCATTTAAAGTAAGTTTGTGCATCATTTTAGTCACATCCACATTTTATTTTAATGTGTTTAACACAAAAAATATAATTAAAAAAATATTTTGATTAGAAATCTGGCATTCAAAGATAAACCTTTCTTCTTGTTCTTTTTATGAGCTTTGGAAGTCCACATGCCAGCTGACTGACATCATATGTGAGCAGGAAATTGTGCCATTTTTTATTAGGAAGAAGAAACGGGTTCTTTACTGCTACATTGAAGAGATCTATAATATTACAAAGTCTTCAGATTTGGTGATGGATAACTAAATAAAATAGATATTGAAAAAAAGCAAAAACATGAAAGCACAATCCCTTTAAGTGATACTGATTTCCAATGTCTCCCGCCATGATCAAAGGTCATTAGAGGTATATCACAATACACTGTGACTGTAATCTTATCAGGCCACTGCCATGGTAATAATACTGAAGTATCAGGCTCCTTAAGGTGGCCACTAATGATCCAACCTTTTTCATCCAATCTTACCATTTCTATGTAATATAAGGTAACTGCCTGAAGTATCCATTCAGTATATTTACTCAATTTACCCTTATACTACATAGATTTGGTAAGATTGGATGAAAAAGATTGGATCATTAGTGGCCACCATTAGTGGTATGCTCTTGTACATCAATAAGTAACGTTAGCTGTGTTTAACCTATTGTGGCATTTACTATGGGCCTGGGGTGCCTATTTGTAGTTTCCAGGTACTGCGTTCTGTTACCAGTAATTATTTTAATATGACGACTGACCAGGCATTAGAATTCTAGGAAAATGTAAGTTCCAGGTTGGAGGAACAAGATTAAGCTCATTCTGGCACATGGGGGGGCCTGTTCAGGAATCAGGATCCATTCAATAGAAAATCTTCAGAGGAACCGAGGACGGATTGTGACTTCCAGGAATGTGCTAGGCCCCTTCTACATTAACGGTCCAGCTCTGGTCTGTGAGGGACTCTTATTTTACTCTCGTAGTTTGTCACTGATTAATGTAATCCAGATGAAACCTACTCTTCTATCCCTCGCCAGGATGAATATGCAGAGAGACATCTTGTGCTAACAGGAACCATCTCTGCTCTCACATGAGTAATACCTGATGACATTCCCGGAGGGCCGGCAACATTGGATGAGGTATTCTAGGATAGGGGAGGAAAACAACTTACTAACGTATAATATTGTTGGAAAAGAAAGTCTAGCCTTTATGTAAGAAGTTGAAGGTCATGGTTTAGTAGCTCCAGCATAGTTAATTAAATCCATGACACTTCTGCAGATGTTTAAAGCTATGGTATCCAGAGTATGAAGATAATAATTTGCTGAGAAATGAAAATGATAAGAAATCACAGTAACTCAAAAAGACCAATTAGAAAAATGTAGTTTTGGGTCACCCCGAGCTCCTTGGGTATTCTCTTGTCCCGATCTAAGCCCTATCCCATAGAACCATGGGATCATTGAGTGGATCTATAAAAAAGCTAGTATGAGTACCTGTCTATATAACCCCTTCATGTAACGCAAGGAAAGCATCCAAGCCCTCTTTAAATGCAGATACTGTATAGAGTTTGCCATAACTGCATCCAGATTTTAACCACTCTACTGTGAATGACGCCTTCCTAAATAGATGGCAAAAACATTATTTCCTCCATACACGGATCATGTCCCTTTGTCCGCTGTACAACCCTAGGAACAAAAAGCTCACCTGCCAAGCCTTTGTATTGCCCTCTGATGTATTCATACTTTTCATCAGGTCACCTCTCAGTCGCCTTTTTTCCAAGCTAAGTAAGCCCAGTTTGTCCAACCTTTCTTGGTAAGTGAGATCTTTCAGCCTCCTGATTAATTTAGTTGCCCGTTTTGTACCCGTTCTAGAAAGTCAATGTCTTTTCTATAGTGTGGTTCCCAAAACTGAATCCCATACTCCAGATGTGGCCTCACAAGTGATTTATACAGAGTGAGCAGTACACCAGCATCTCTAGATCTTATTTCATGTTTTATGCATCCCAGAAATTTATTTGCTTTAGCTACCACTGCTTGGCGGTTACTAAACTTGTTATCAACCAGTATTCCCAAGTCCTTTTCCAAGTCTGATGTTCCCAGCTGTGTGCCATTTATTTTATACGGTGCTCTATTGGAATATCCAGGGTGTATTACTTTACATTTATCAATAATAATTTAATCTGCCATATACCTTCCCAAATGGCCATGTTGTGGAGATCCTGTTGTAATATGTCACTATCTGTGTTGATAACTCTGCATGATTTTTTAGCATCTGCGAAGATGGCTTCATTACTCTGTATTCAGTCTACTAAATGATTAATACATTCATTGAAAAGAATTGGACAAAGTACTGACCCTTGTGCTAATCCACTGCTATCAGTTTCCCATTTTGAGTATGTTCCATTTTAACCACGCTTTGCCTTCTATCCCTTAACCAGTTCTCTATCCACACACATACACACATTTTCCCTTAGTCCCAGACCTGTATCCTCAACTCTCTGCATCAGTCTATTGTGGTGAACAGTGTCAAAAGCCTACACCATCTGTCATAAAGTGGTACATGCTGTAGAGAAACACAGGTCTATGGTTTACAATAATTTTAGGCTACAGACTAGCTAAAGTCTACCTGAGATTAAAAAAAAACATACCTAGGCCTTCCTTCAGCTCCATTTAGGCCCTGGGCTCTCTCACCATCCTCCCAAGATGGACCGAACCTCTGCTAGCTGGCCTGGTCTCCTCCAGTCACCCCAGTCAGTGCGTACTTCACATGCATGACCTGTCCATGCACATGTCCCTATTGCTTCAATTACCAGGAGCGTTCTCTGCCTGGCTGTGCATGTGCAGAACAGCGGGACTGGCGGCAACTGGAGGAAGAGACTGGATCGGCCAGCAGAGGATCAGAGTTCCCAGGAGGAAGGCGAGGGTGCCAAGGGCCTAAAGGGGGCTGAAGGAAGTCCCAGGTAAGTATAAATGCTTTTATTTGTTTTGTCTCTGGTTTCCTTTAATCTTTGGGTGGTACAAGGATTTCTATTGGGGTACTCTTACTCTACTGCCATTACCGTGTTTCTTGGAGGGATCTCTGTCACATGACTAACATTTCCAAAGGACACTTTGATTGCTGCTGGCCCCATCCCCAGTCGCTGCATTACGTAATATAACTATTGCATGGGTGCATTTTGGACTGTCACTACTGGCACTGTTGCTGGATGAAGTCCGGCATGGCGTCCCCTATGTGGATCAAGTTCAACACTTTCCTCACCTCCAGCACCATGCAGCGCCACGTAAGAATGACATTACGCTGGCTCATGTGTAAGGGGGTGTAGCTACAGTGCAGAAGCTTGTGGTAGCCCTGCCCCCTTTCCCTAATGCCGCGTTGCCTTCTCGCTCTAGAGTGAGGTGGTACAGATGTTCTGGATCGCGTACATCAAAAAAGGGCGTCAGGAAAAAAGGGCGCGTGGTGTAAACGATAAGCAGTATTATCGTTTATAAAAATATTGTGTAGAATTTCGTTTACAAATAGTGTTTTAAGAATTTATAAATCATTAAATAATGTGTATGAAATCGTCAATTCTTAAAACGTTAATCTTCCCTGTTTCTAAACTGAAACTTATAATTATGTTTGTTAAAAAAACAGTATTATTTGTTTAACCAGCCGGGCGGTATGGACGAGCTCAGCTCGTCCATTACCGCCGGAGGCTGCCGCTCAGGCCCTGCTGGGCCGATTTGCATGAAATAAAAAGCAGCACACGCAGCCGGCACTTTGCCAGCCGCGCGTGCTACCTGATCGCAGCCGCAGCACGGCGATCCGCCGCGTGCAGCGGCGAAAGAGGGTCCCCCCAGCCGCCTGAGCCCAGCGTAGCCGGAACAAACAGTTCCGGCCAGCGCTAAGGGCTGGATCGGAGGCGGCTGACGTCAGGACGTCGGCTGACGTCCATGACGTCACTCCGCTCATCGCCATGGCGACGAGGTAAGCAAAACAAGGAAGGCTGCTCTTTGCAGCCTTCCTTCTTACTTCTGGTCGCCGGAGGCGATCAGAAGAACGCATCCGGAGCACCCTCTAACTTTCAGTTGGCTGCATGAAATAGTTTTTTTTCAATTAAAAAAAACCCCTCCCGCAGCCGCCCTGGCGATCTTAATAGAACGCCAGGGTGGTTAAACATTATAATTATATATTGTTATGAATAATGTTGATTTATCGTTTATTATTATAATAAAATGTGAAAATATTGTTTATAACAATGATATTAATATACCGTATTTCGCGCCGTATAAGACGCTCCGGAATATAAGACGCACCCAAATTTAGAGGGCAAAAACCAGGAAAAAAATACTAAACCTGGTGCGTCCATATTCCAGGAGCGTCTTGTACATGTTGTGTGCTCCTGTGTACCTCATGTCTCTTCCTGTGTGCCCCATCTGTCCTGCTGTATGCCCCATGTGTTTTTCTATGTGTCCAGTGTGCCCCTTCTCCCCATGAGTACCTGTCTGCCTGTCTCCCCCATGTGTACCCTGTCTGCCTGTTTCCCTCTGTGTCCTGTTTCCCCCATGTGTCCTGACTGCCCCTTCTCCCCATATGTCCTCCTGTGTCCGTCTCCCCATGTGTCCTGTCTCCCATATGTGTCCTGTGTGTCCCTTCTCCCCATGTGCACCTTGTCTACCTGTCTCCCACGTGTCCTGACTGCCCCTTCTCCCCATGTGTCCTCCTGGGTCAGTCTCCCCATGTGTCCTCCTGGGTCAGTCTCCCCATGTGTCCTCCTGTGTCAGTCTCCCCATGTATCCTCCTGTGTCAGTCTGTGTCCCTCTCCCCATGTGTCGTCCTGTGTCAGTCTGTGTCCTCTCCATGTGTCCTCCTGTGTCCCTCTCCCCATGTGTCCTCCTGTGTCCCTCTCCCCATGTGTCCTGTGTCAGTCTCCCCATGTATCCTCCTGTGTCAGTCTGTGTCCCTCTCCCCATGTGTCGTCCTGTGTCAGTCTGTGTCCTCTCCATGTGTCCTCCTGTGTCCCTCTCCCCATGTGTCCTCCTGTGTCCCTCTCCCAATGTGTCCTCCTGTGTCAGTCTGTGTCCTCCCCATGTGTCCTCCTGTGTCAGTCTGTGTCCTCCCCATGTGTCCTCCCCATGTGTCCTCCTGTGTCCCTCTCATCAGTCTTGTTTCCCCCCTTGTGGCATGTGCCTGGCTCCCCTGCGTGGTGTCCCCCTCTAATGTCCTCCTGCCCCCTCCATCCATGTGTGCATCTCCCCGGTGCCCGCCCCACCCCCCCCGCGCGTGTCTCCGATATCCTCCGATATCTAGCCTTCCTCCCTCCGGGTCTGCAGCTGCAGCGGCTTACCTCCTATATGCCGCCGGGAAGACTGCAGACACCCGGCTACTCCATGTGTTCCCTCTACTGCGCGGCTTGTACTGATGACGCAATCAGTACAAGCCGCGCAGTAGAGGGAACACATGGAGTAGCCGGGTGTCTGCAGTCTTCCCGGCGGCATATAGGAGGTAAGCCGCTGCAGCTGCAGACCCGGAGAGAGGAAGGCTTTACATCGGAGGATATCGGAGACACGCGCGCGGGGGGGGGGGGGGGGGGGCGGGCACCGGGGAGATGCACACATGGAGGGGGCAGGAGGAAGTTAGAGGGGGACACCTTAAGCACGCAGGGGAGCCAGGCACAGCGAGCGCACACACAGGCAGGGAATCCCCAATGGCGTCGGGTCGGCGGTTCATATCGGCGGGCGTTCGCAAGTTGGGGATTCCCTGCCTTTGCCGTATAAGACGCAGGGACTTTTTCTCCCTATTTTGGGGGGAGAAAAAGTGCGTCTTATACGGCGGAAAATACGGTAAGTACATTCATAATATCTGTTGATTAGTATTATTAAAATTGTACTAAAACTATACCTAACCCTACTCTCACATAGAACCCTCCCTGTACCTATCCCTAACCCCTAGACCCCCTGGTGGTGCCTAAACCTAAGACCCCCCTGGTGGTGCCTAAACCTAAGACCCCCTGGTGGTGCCTAAACCTTAGACCCCCCCTGGTGGTGCCTAAACCTAAGACCCCCCTGGTGGTGCCTAAACCTAAGACCCCCCTGGTGGTGCCTAAACCTTAGACCCCCCCTGGTGGTGCCTAAACCTAAGACCCCCCTGGTGGTGCCTAAACCTAAGACCTCCCAGGGGGTGCCTAAACCTAAGACCCCCCTGGAGGTGCCTAAACCTAAGACCCCCCTGGGGGTGCCTAAACCTAAGACCCCCCTGGTGGTGCCTAAACCTAAGACCCCCCTGGTGGTGCCTAAACCTAAGACCCCCCTGGTGGTGCCTAAACCTAAGACCCCCTGTGAAAAATAATGTTTTACAAACATTAATAAATGAAAAATTTAAATAAAAAAATTTAAATATTTTTTTTGGGTGGATAATAATGTTTTAGAAATGTTTTACAAATAGTATTTATAAAAAATATATTGCAATTTACGTTACGTAGTGATCGCTTTATTTTGTGAATAATAATGTTTTAAAACAGTAAGGGTTAAAATGTTAAATAATGTTTTAATTAAATAGGATAAATATGTTTAGCATTTTTATAAACGTTATTCGTCACAGGCTCATTTTCTAAACGTAAATCATCACAAGCACAGTTATAAAATATTAAAAATCTCCGGGTGCCGTTTGTAAAACGTTAATAATCTCCGGCGCCCTTTTTTCCCTGTTCGGCGCCCATTAAACGATATTTATAATGGGAGTGAATGGGGCGCCCTTTTTGTCCACTTGTCTCATGCGCCTAAATCTCCTGCTTCCGTTCTGGATCACCCCTGCCACTCTCTCCAATATTGCTATCACCCAGTTCCCCCAGCACAGCAGAAAAAAAATCAGTGCTGGGGATGGGGGATGTGGGTAATCACGAAAAGGGATTGGAAAAGGTTAATAAATGTGTGATTTTTCTGAACATTTTGTTCCTATGAACGACATTATCTGTATGGGCTACGAACTCAGTTGGAGCTTATTGTCAGAGTGTTGCCCTTATAGTACCATTGGTCCATTCTGCATATTGGTCAAGTGCTTGTTTTGAATAGTCCTGCTGATTGACTGTTAGTTATGAAAGCCAGCATAGTTGCCTTTTTCCATATCTGAAGTGTGACTTGAAACACCTTACCTCCCTGGAAGTGAAGAATGAAAAATGTAACGCACAATTCGGCAATTCATCTGAATTTATTTGGGAAAAAGTCATGGAAAATGTTCTTCAGCCACAGAAGCAATTATCACATAATCACCTTATTTTTGTCTGGCATTTGTACTGCAACAGGCTGCAGTGACTTATATGGTCAACTCCTACAACAAAGCAGAGTGCAGAAATAATATATGAGATGCCAGCCCAGATGTAGCTCACTGACTCATGTGAAATAAGGTATGCTAATAGAGATGTGTGGCACTGTACATACTCCATATCACTGTGATATGTAAGTGCTTGTGAATAGTTGTCCGTGAAATAAATCTACATCCAGTAATGTACAAGTGATCTTGCCTATATAAGGGTCGCCATACAAGCTGTAAGTAAAATTGTAAATTATGAGAAGGTGTAATCATGTGTAACAAAACCTCATTGAAATCGTATCACTTGCACAGGTTTGACGGATAACATTTGATTGAATCAGAGCAGCTATTTTATTATCATGTGTTTATATATCGCTTACATCTTCTGCAGCACTTTATAGAGTGCATAATCATGTTGATGTCTTAAGAGGAGCTCACAAAATAATCCCTGCCATAGTCACAATATAATGTCCCTCACATACAGAAAGAATATGCAAACTCCAAGTGTACAGTGTCCTGGCTGGGATTTAACCCTGGAATTTTAGTGCTGTAAGAGTGCTTGTCTACAAGAGTGTATGGTTGTGTACCGCATCAAGCAGTACAAAGCTTTTTCAGAGAAGTAGATCAAGTTACACAAAGGATACAATTTACTCGCCTACAAAGCTCTCCACAACATAGCTCCTTCCTATCTAAATAACCTTATTTCCAGATACCATCCTACACGCAATCTCCGCTCTACTAGCAATATTCTCCTGTTTTCTTCTCTGGTCACCTCTTCTCACTCTTACTTACAAGACTTTTCTGTATCCTCCCCTCTTCTCTGTAACCCCCCCCCCCAAACACATCCACCACTCACCTACACCCACACTGAAAACTCACCTCTTCCGGCAAGCATACTCTCCTACCTTGGACATTTTGCAGACCTGCCAAGTGTCACGTTTTCGACGTGACACTAACGATTTGCAGCCTCTAACATGGCATCACGGGGCACTGGTCAAATGTCCCGACCTCTTCACAGAGCAGGAGAGTTTACATTTAACAGTTTCACTGCCCAGAGTATTTGCAGACTCTGCAGCTTTGCCTCCCGCTGAACATCTTCAGCAACACAACAACATAAAACTAACTACAGGCTCAGCAAGGAATGACTTTGAAGTTGAGAGAGAGTGAGATAGGGATATCTACCCTGGCTATCTGGTTACAGAGCATCTGAATAGTGAGGTGGATATCTTATCTTTCAATATGCTTGTGAAGTGTAAGAAATCCTGTATGTATCAATCATATTGGTTGTATTCCTCTGTGCTATTGCTGTTATTAATAACCCATATCATGGCAAAAGATCCTTAATTAGGGTAACTTACTTGTGTGATTTTATGCATTTACAGTCATGGGACTAGAGTTATGCATTTGTAGGCACTGTGTTAACATTTCTGGTTTTGCCAGACATAAAGAATTTAATATTTTGCACATTTTAGTCTTTATTTTCTTATTTAATGTATTCATAACTCTTCATGTAGAGCTGTTTAACCACTTGCCGACCGCGCACTCATACCGCGCGTCGGCAAAGTGGCAGCTGCAGGACCAGCGACGCAGTATTGCGTCGCCAGCTGCAGGCTGATTAATCAGGAAGCAGCCGCTCGCGCGAGCGGCTGCTTCCTGTCAATTCACGGCGGGGGGCTCCGTGAATAGCCTGCGGGCCGCCGATCGCGGCTCGCAGGCTAAATGTAAACACAAGCGGAAATAATCCGCTTTGTTTACATTGTACGGCGCTGCTGCGCAGCAGCGCCGTAAGGCAGATCGGCGATCCCCGGCCAATCAGCGGCCGGGGATCGCCGCCATGTGACAGGGGACGTCCCGTCACTGGCTGCACAGGATGGATAGCGTCCTGTGCAGCCCCGATCACCGGGGATGAGCAGATAGGAGAGGGAGGGGGGAATTTCGCCACGGAGGGGGGCTTTGAGGTGCCTCCCCCCCGCAACATGCCAGACAGGAGGAGCGATCAGACCCCCCCTGCACATCATCCCCATAGGGGGGAAAAAAGGGGGGCGATCTGATCGCTCTGTGTGCCAGCTGATCTGTGCTGGGGGCTGCAGAGCCCACCCAGCACAGATCACAAAAAATAACGCTGGTCCTTAAGGGGGGGTAAAGGGTGGGTCCTCAAGTGGTTAATGTATATCCTTTAATACATATGTGTGCTGCGATTATTCTCTAAAGGAGTTATCAGGGAAAAAACTAAAAATAAGCTTTACTCACCTGGGGCTTTCTCCAGCCCCTTGCAGCCGACTGTCCCACGCTGTCACCTCTGCTCCCCACCGCTGTCCCACTCTCGCCGCTCGGTATTCAGGCCGACCGCAGGGTAACAATCTGTAGTTGACTTGTGCACTGCATCAGCTGTAATCCACCCTTATCTTCTATCAGCTGTTGTACTGATTATTTTGTATTGTTATACCTTGTATACTGTTGTACAGTGCCACGGATGATGCTGGCGCTATATACTGGTACAGTATATCAGTAATACTAATCAAGTGGTTCTGTGGACAAAATCAAGCTACAGTTCAAGGCTGAGCTTCATAAATTAATAATTTCTGTTTGCGGGATGCCTGACGAAGAAGCGTAGCCACTTAGACTCCGCACCTTAGGTAAGCCTAGCCTACCACTGGTGCCAAGAGCAACATTTTCAAATTTCTTAACTAGGGAAGAGCAAAATCATTGCTAGGAGTTTCATGGAAGGAGAGCAGTCCAACATAGGGCTGCAGTATAGATGGGAATACTGTGGACCTAAATAGTTTAGAGTGATAAGGTTTTATGCTCTTTTCTGACTGTTCCTGTTTGTACCGTATTTTTTTGACCATAAGACGCACTTTTTCTGACCCAAACATGGGGGGGGGGGGGAAAGTGCCTGCGTCTTATGGTCCAAATGTTGCAATTTCTGCCCGACACCAGTTGTCCCTCCACCCTTAAAATCACGTTACCGCGGCTGCCCCTCTCTGCCCTCACTTCTGCTTACATCACCAATGCATAAGTGAATGCAGAGAGTCTTCGGCAACGTGCACAGACCATCCAGCGGCTGTTAACCCGGAGGATTTACCGATATTCAGCGCTGTAATTAGTGATGGGCGAACATCCAGATGTTCGGGTTCGGGGGGTTCGGCCGAACATGCCCCCGATATTCGGCATGTTCGGGCCGAACCCCGAACCCAACCCGAACATGTCCCTTTGGGGCCCCTATAGGGTCCCAGCATAAAGGGAGAGCATGCCCCAAGCGCGGGGGGGGGGGGGGTCGGAAAGTACCGCGATGACGCGTACGAGGGTACACGTCATCTACATGATGACACGTACCCTCGTACGCGTCATCGCGGTACTTCTGTTCTCTCTTGACGCGGCTTACAAATGTAAACAGGAATTGCGTCAGAGAGAGGGTGGAAGTACCAAATGGTACTAGCGCCTGTGATCGCCGGCTGCCCGCTTCCTGTCCTCTTCCTGCCAGCCTGCTACAGGTACTTTGGGGGGCTTCTATTTAATTTTATAGGGTCCAGCAGAAGGGAGAGCTTAGCGGGGAGGGGTGGGGGGCATTTCCGACTCCCCCCCCCCCCCGCGCTCGGGGCTTGCTCTCCCTTTATGCTGGGACTCTATAGGGGGCTTTGTTCGGCCGGACACGGCTGTGTTCGGCCGAACACAGAAGGCCTGATCGGGTTCGGGCAGCGTGCCCGAGCACCGTCCCGAACACCATGAGGTGTTCGGGGGGTGCCGAACCGAACCCGAACAGGCCAAAATCCGGGCGAACCCAAACAGTGGCGAACACTGTTCGCCCATCACTAGCTGTAATCCATCTGTATGCCGCAGCAGCCTTCACACTTCCCACATATCCCCACATTAGAGAGCTAGGGAAAGGGGTCAGAGGAGATGGGGCAGAGGAGGACAGGGGGTGGGCGGAAACACTGTATAGAGGGTCGCGGCAGCTTCGGGGGACACAGACACTGTGCATTACCATCCTGCAGGCCACACACAGGCTTTAGACAGACAGGTTGTCACAGGGGACAGACAAGTACAGGGTGCATGAGAACACAGGGGGCATTTTAGAGGAGTGGGGCACTTTAGAGGACCACTTTGGAGGACCCAGGGGGGCACTTTGGAGGACCCAAGGGGCACTTTGGAGGACCCGGGGGGTACTTTGGAGGACCGGGAGGGGCACTTTGGAGGACCCCGGGGCACTTTGGAGGACCCGGGGGCACTTTGAAGGACACAGGGGGCACTTTGGAGGACCCGGGGGGCACTTTGGAGGAAACAGGGGACACTTTAGAGAACACAGGGGCCACCTAAGAAGACATGAGGGGCATTTAAGAGGACACAAGGAGCATGGATGAGGACACAGGGGGACAGAGGACCACACGGGGACAGTGGAGGTTAAAAGAGAGACACTAAAGGTACAAAGGGGACACATAAATTGGGGAGGGGAGAATATCCACAAGATGCCCCTGTACCATGGATGCCCCAGGTTTAGTATTTTTTTCTCCTGGTTTTTGTCCTCTAAACCTAGGTGCGTATTATGGTCCGGAGCATCTTATGGTCCGAAAAATATGGTATTTCAGGTTGAAGATTCTCCTTACCTTCCAGAAGATGCTGTTGCTGGGAGAAACCGCAGAAGGGCTATTGTAGCTGAATAGTGGTAGTTACCTGTAATTGGATAATCCGATTTTCCCCCCAGAAGTGCTTTTCCAAATAGTTTGTTTAAAGGGGAATGTAGTGACATATAGTAGAAAATAGTTAAAGGATACCAGAGGCAAAACATAGATGAGAAACGGGGGGAGCAGAGTGACGTCACACGCAAGCGCAGAGCGCTCCGGTCGGGGCTTCCTGTACTGATGTACACGTGCCGGCAGAAGTTGCGTGCTATAGCCCAGCATTCAACCCAGCTAGAAAGCGGCAATGCTCCCAACCCGGCCAACCAGAAGATGTGGCAACTGCAGATGCAGGAGGCGGCAGAAAGAAGAATGGGGAGAGCAGTGAGCATCAGGAGAGCTCACCGTACATGCCTGCTCCCCCTGTTTCTCATCTGTGTTTGGGCTCTGGTATCCTTTAACTATAATTTGAGATACTCACTTTTATGCTAATTTTCCTGGTTTCAAAATCAAAAAAACACTTCCTGTATCTATACATTGCTGTATAATGGTATGTAGCTCTCCCCTCCCAGTAATGTCACAGCTTAGGCTGTTTAGCTGTGCAGAATTCTCCTCTCAGTGCACTCTGGGAGGCCAGTTATAATTTTTGCTGGGTTGAGGACACAATACACAAACATTCTGCAGTGATGCACCTGCCAGCAGTAAATATGTTACCACCTGTGCTAAATTTCAGAAACTAAATCATATCACCTCCATATCACTCTCACATCTGCCCAGTGGCTCAGAGTTCTGAACGTTGTAGCAGCTACCGCCCTCCCTCAACATTTTTTTAATTATTATTTATTTAACTTTCCCTTCACTCATTCCATCGTGCTTTGTTGCATTTTTTTGGGGGGGGCAAGGTCTTATGCTAAAGTTAGTGGACGGTGTTATTTAATGTCTCCCACTGCAGTGTGTACACTGGTGGATTTGATTGAGATGGTTGTTTGATTGAGTCATGTGACTAAGCACTAATCATTGTATGTTTGAAACTCCACCCTTACTCAGCTTCTCAAATGGAGGGAACACACTTGCAGAGCCGTTTTTCCCTGCAATTCCTCCGTCTCTGTTGGCTTTTTTAATCATGTTTTCCGCAAACTTTTTGGTGCGCTTGTTCCGCGTTTTTTTCTTTTGCGGTGGCATATGCTGTAATTGCAAATGTCAGCAATCTGTGTCATTAACTGCTTGCCAACCGCGTCATGCCGATGGGTGTGGCCATGGCGGTAGCCCAGGACCGCCTAATGCTGATCGGTGTCAGGTCCTTGGGGCTCGCAGGGCAGGCGATCGCACGCACGCTGCGCGTGCATCTCCTGCTTGGTAGGCGGAGCTCAGCTCTCAGTCTCCCAGCGGCGATCGCCGCTCAGGGACTGTTAGATGGCGATGCCACCGTCTAATTGCCTTGTACAGCGCTGTGATCTGCAGCAGTGCTGTACTGGGGACAGCCGTGTGACATGGCGGTCTCCCTGGGACACTAGAGAGCGATCGGCTCTCATAGGCAGAAGCCTATGACAGCCGTCGTCATGATTGGCTGGCTGCGGCAAGGGGGAAAAAAATTAGTAATAGTGAAATGTATTTAAAAAATAAACATAAAAATATTTATATAAAAAAAATAAACACAGGGGGAGTGATCAGACCCCACCAACAGAGATCTCTGTTGGTGGGGAGAAAAGAAAAGGGGAGGGGGGGGGGGAATCACTTGTTTGCTGTGTTGTGGGGCCCTGCAGCTTGGCCTTAATGGGAACCTAACTGAGAGGGATATGGATGTTTCCTTTTAAACAATACCATTTGCTTGGCAGTCCTGCTGATCTCTTTGATTGCAGTAGTGGCTGAATTACACACCTGAAACAAGCATGCAGCTAATCCAGTCTGATTTCAGTCAGAGCACCTGATCTGTATGCTTGTTCAGGGGCTGTGGCTAAAAGTATTGGAGACACAGGATCAGCAAGAAAGTCAGGCAACTGGTATTATTTTAAAAGAAAAAATCCATATCCTACTCAGTTTAGGTCCCCTTTAAAGCTGCAGTGGCTTATTTTAAAAAAAAAAGTGGCTTGGTCTTTAGAGGGGTTTAACACTGTGGTCCTCAAGAGGTTAAAAAACACGTGGAAAATTGCAATTTTTAAAAACCTGAGCGAACAGTCGTGACAATCATTTCCCAAGTGAGTCTACTTCAATAGCCTGTGGACTAATGCGCGTTTGGCCAGCGGCGGCAAAATGCGCACAATCTCAGCTAGCGTTGCAGCACTGGACTCCTTTCTGTTTTACACACTGGCTTGAGCTGGGCTTCAAACCCTGGTCAGGGCCTTTTTCCACTAGCTGCGATCTGCTTCAGTAAACTGAGTTTGTATGTTCTTCCCATGTCTGCATGGGTTTCCTCCGGGCACTCCAGTTTCCTCCCACATCCCAAAACCATACATATAAGTTAATTGGCTTCCCCCTAAATTGGCTCTAGTCTACGATACATACACTGCATGATAAACAGTTGACATTAGACTATGGTAGGGATTAGATTGTCAGCCCCTCTAAGGAACAGTTGGTGACAAGACAATATACTCTATACTGCGCTGTGGAAGATGTCAGCACTATATAAGTTCTAAATAATAATAATAAACGGATTGCAGCCATTTTGCTGATTGTAATGAGCACCGCGATCACATGTAAATCACGCTGCTCATTTCCCATTTTTTTCTGAATCGCAATCGTTGGGCTGCGTGATTCTCCCTGGGATCGCTGCCCGTTCCTGCCGGCTTATTACACAATCGTGGGTACTGGAAATTGTGGCTTGTGCGATAGGAACGCAGTGCGATTGTAGTTGCGATTGCGCTTCCCAGTAGAAAAGGGCCCTCAAAGGCTCACATCCTACATCAAAGGAAACAGCCTTAACCAGTTCACTATCCAGCTGCATACAAGGCTGGATTTATACTTTGTTTCCCCCTAGGCCAAGTATTTTGTGGCTCGCCTTTCTTGTGCCGCAGCGACCCTCTCTTTCCATGTGCAGCCCCCTCTTCCATGTGTATCCTCCATGTACTGTAGCCCTCTCTATCATGTACAGCTCCCTTGGGCATCAGTTTCCCATTTTCATGTGTTTCTCCCCATTTTCACCCTCTTCTTTTTTATGTAGCAACCCCTTTTCCATGTCCAGGTGCCCTCTTGGGCTGTAGCCACCCAAGGCCCAGGCCCTTGTGGCTTTTCCAGAAATATAGATGTCTATGCATAAAAACCCCTCAACCTCGCATCTCCATTTACTCCTCACTAACTAACCTAATCACGCACTGCCTGTACATATACTGTATACTTCCCCACCTCTTGTTTCCACCCCATTCCTTTAGACTGTAAGCTCGCAAGGGCAGGGCTCTCACCCTTTTGTGTCCTCTTGGAATGTTTTTTTAATTCCTTGCACTCTGTTATACATTTATACATTTTAGTCATCATGTTACATCTGCTATTGTAATCACCTGTTCTGCATTTTGTACCAGTGTTCATATTTGATGTATATCATTGTCTGTATCATTATGTATCCCTTGTTTGTTTTCTTACATTGTACAGCGCCACAGAATATGTTGGCGCTTTATAAATAAATAATAATAATAAAAAGAAAAGGCTGAACAATATAACTGCATTTTTCTCACTTCGGCTCTTATCCTACCGGTAGTAAAAAAACTCTTCCTTCAGTGTCTTGTCACAGTGCTGCCTCTCCCAGCGAGCCTTGCACACAGAAGCTATATAAACAAGCCTCTGTGACTCTGTATATTAATAATCAGGGGAAAGGAGCACTTCTAGCCTGGGAAAGTGTATTTTCCCTGCAGCACGCACCATCTCACTAAGTCCATCAGAGAACAGATAAACGCAAGAAATGATCGCGTTCCCATAATAAATATAAAAATAAATATAATAAGCATAAAAATAAATATTTGTGCAGCTGATAAAATATGACGTAGAAAGGAAGCTACAGTGGGCTTCGGAAGTAGAATTGAGCAATACATTGATTTGTTAACAATGCACATATAGCCCCAGAATTAGGTGCTGTCTCAAATAATGCCCCCTCTCCCCCTTATGCCCCATATTTACATATGACAGCTGCAGAAATGACTGGTCCTCTTCTGCTGTTTGGCCCCATCCAGCTCCCCCATGCAGAGCAGGATCATCCACCAGGCAACCTAGGCAAGTGCTTAGGGCCTCGTGGGTGTCAAGAAGCCCACCTACCACATTCTTTGACCTCTCTTCACTTCAGTTTACCAAAAGGACCACAGGGGCCCCAGATCCACCTTGCCTCGGGCCCCATTAATCCATCTCTGCCCCCATGTGATGCATGCCAACCTGCCTCCTTCACCAGAATGACTACATCCCAATACATATACCTGTGGTGAAAAAAAAATGTCCCTGGGGTGTTCTTACCTCCTAAGGGGGAAGCCTCTGGATCCTAAAGAGGCTTCCCTCATCCTCCTCTGCAGCCTAGTTCCAGCTCTGGGACCCACAAAAGCAGCTTGTCAAATGTCTTGCTTGGCTTTCTTTGGAGAAAGCCAGGCCGGTTCGGGTCTACACTACTGCGAAGTAGCCTGCTTTCCAGAGCCTCCCTATGCTATTGTTTTTTCCTGATTGGCACTGTGATTGGCCTGAGAAAGCGTACTCAGACCCGTGAAATGCATTGCCTGTGCTAAATAAAATTCTTTGTTCACACAAGAATTTCGTTATTGAGGTAAGCCACCTCATCTTTTTTGTTTTTAAACTGGTTTTAATCGATTTTATATACACCAGGGCGCCTCTTTACCTTTAAATTGTGCATTATATACCCCTCAATGCCCCCCATTGGAGGGGCTCAGACAGAACACCTGTGGTTCCACCACAGACGTTCACTGTCTTTTTCTCTAAGGAGAGCGACCGCACCCAGGTCCGACTGGAGCACCCCGAGTGGAGTCGGTTTCATTGTCTCCACCCGCTTCCTGTGATTGGTTGCCCCTTGCAACTCGTCCTCGTGAGTAGTAAATTGACATCTGACTTTTAAAACCCTTTTGTCTAAACGCACTGCACCATTGGGCTCCCGCTTTTGTTTCCTATGTTCTTTTGCCTTAGGGTGCTGCGACAGTCTGGTGCAAAAGTTGAGGATGCAAGGACTGGAGAAGAGTCTGTGTGCATGGATAGGGAACTGACTAATGGACAGAAAACAAAGAGTTGTGGTCAATGGATCGTACTCAAAATGGGAGACTGTTAGCAGTGGGGTCCCACAGGGGTCTGTACTGGGTCCAGTGCTCTTCAATTTATTTATTAATGACCTAGTAGATGCAGTAGTGAGCAATGTTGCTATTTTTGCAGATGATACAAAATTGTGCAGAATCATCAACTCTCAGGAAGATAGTGTCATATTGCAACAGGATCTGGATAGGATGGCTATATGGGCACATACATGGCAGATGAAATTCAATGTTGAAAAATGTAAAGTCATGCATTTTGGTCGTACCAATGGTCTAGCACCATACAAAATAAATGGGATACAGTTGGGGACTTCAAACTTGGAGAAGGACTTAGGAGTACTCATCGACAACAAGTTAAATAATCGTACTCAATGCCAAGCCGCTGCAGCTAAAGCTAACAACATTTTGGGATGCATTAAAAGGGAAATAAAAACTCGAGATGCTCACATAATACTTCCCCTGTTTAACTCTCTAGTAAGGCCACATCTGGAATATGGAATTCAGTTCTGGGCACCACATTACAAAAAAGATATTGCAGTTTTAGAGCAGGTGCAGAGATGAGCAACAAAATTACTACGTGGGATGGAGGGTCTCACTTACCAAGAAAGGTTAGATAAACTGGGTTTATTTAGTCTAGAGAAAAGACGCCTTAGAGGAGATCTAATTAACATGTATAAATACATCAGAGGGCAATATAATAGCTTGGCGGATGAGCTTTTTGTCCCTAGGCCTTCTCAAAGGACTAGAGGACATGATCTGCGCATGGAGGAAAAACGTTTTAGCCATTTATTAGAAAAGGGTTCTTTACAGTAAGAGTGATTAAGATGTGGAATGCATTGCCACAGGAAGTCGTTATGGCAAACTCTATACCTGCATTTAAAGGGGGCTTAGATGCTTTCCTTGCGTTGAAAGACATCCATGGCTACAATTACTAGGTAATGCCTAATGATGTTGATCCAGGGATTTTATCTGATTGCCATCTCGAGTCGGTAAGGAATTTTTTTCCCTTTTGTGGCTAATTGGACCATGCCTTGTAAGGGTTTTTTCGCCTTCCTCTGGATCAACAGGGATATGTGAGGGAGCAGGCTGGTGTTGTACTTTGTAGTGGTTGAACTCGATGGACGTATGTCTTTTTTCAACCAAAATAACTATGTAACTATGTAACCCCTTCTACATTGTGACAGACCCTACTGGGCTTGGCTATTTCCGCCGAAGCCTGAGTGGGACGATGCTAGTGAACGTGCGCAGGTAGGCCACTCTTCAGGCGTCCCAGCGCAGGAATGGGCTGACACAAGAGGACCATAGATGGATTAAGATGTAGTGGGACCCTAGGCAAGGCCATGGATTTGGGGCTCCCTTGTGGTCCTCTTTTAAAGCAGAAGTGGAGGAAGGTCAGAGAAGGTGGCAAGTGGACCCGTTGACACTGACTAGGCCCCAGGCACCTGCCTAGGTTGCTTGTTGTATGATCCTGCTCTGAGGAGGATGGGTGAAGCCTCTTTAAGATTCAGAGGCTTCCCCGTCCCAAGGTAAGTATCTACATTTGTCAATAGCAAACCTCAAAGGTTTCCTAAAAGGTGTGAGGCACAAACAGTTAGTGCGGTTGTCCGGGTTGATGAATTACAGACAGCTGTGACACCGCACACAGTTGTATCTCTGAGGGAAGTATCACATACATTGACGGGAATGGTGAGTTTGCAGGGAGCTGTCTTCAGTGTATTTTCAGACTTTTGCAGTCCCATCAATCTCATTTCATTTTAATGTCTATTTAAGTGTAAAAACACAAACGCATACAGTATATATCAGTTCCATGGCGTATGACTTGGCTTTGCCAAAGCTTACACTGATTGTCTTGGCTTTGCCATGTTCCATTCCATCCAAGCATCCCAGCAGTGAGAACAGAGTTGATTCTAGGACATTTAGGAAGAGCTATAAAAGCCATGATTACAATTACTATCATTATCATTATTATACTCTCATATGATTAAAATAACTAGTTAATTTATGTTCGAGTCTGGTCCCCTTTATGCTTAGGTTTCTAATTTATACATCCTGTTGTTGTTTGTTAGGGTTTGCTAATTTATGCATGGAGTTTTCAAGACATTCTATGATTTGATGGACTATCTTGCTCTTATATATGTTATGGTCAAAGCCAGAAGTATAGCCAGTTCCCAAATTGGTCAGCCAATGTGGGGTGTGGCCAAGGTCAGATGTCAGAGAATGCATTTTACCTTGGCTGGTGTGTTGACAAAAAAAGTGTTTTCTTCCGAATGTGTGACCTGCAGGCCTTTGCTTAACACTAACCTTCACCTCTCCAGTGACTAACACTAATCTCCACTCTCCTCTGCCTAACACTAACCTCCCCTCTGCTGTCCCTAACAACAACCTCCCTTCTTCTGTGTCTACTAGGGGTGGGACGACGAATCCGGCGAATCCACGAATCCCTCGAATATTAGGAAATATTCGAGATTCGTGGATTCGAATCCCGACGCCATTTTCCACTATACGAATCCGCCGAATCCCGACGCCGCATCGCCGCGCATCCGCCGCTCGCACTCGTCCTCCTCTGACCTCATCCGACCCCCCCGCGCCTCCTCCGCTCGCCCTCCCTGCCCGCATCCACTCACCTATCCATAGCGGAGCGCAGAGCGGCAGACCTCTCGCCGACTTCCTGGTTCCCCCTAGTGACCGGCTCTTACAATGACATCATCAGTAAGAGCCGGTCCGGCCACTAGAGGGAACAGGGAAGTAACGAAGAGGTCTGCCGCTCTGCGCTCAGAGGCGTATCTGGGTAATATGGCGCCTATGGCAAAGACTGAAATTGCGCCCCCCCCCCCCCGTTTATTGGTTGAAAGGTCTCTCAGGCAGGTTGAAAGGTTCCAGTCCAATAAGAGATGAGAGACTACAATTCAATACTGCCAAAGAGGCAGTTTAGCTTTTCTCTGCAGCCTGCACCACTGAGATGAGACAAATGTGTCCCTAGATACTAGAGGTAAGCAACTGGATTACCCAAATACCAGAGTTTAAAATGCCCCCCCGCCCCCAGGATACATAGATACACAGACCCACAAGCCATCATCCAGATAAAATAATAAAATTGTCACACACCTCCAAATAAAATAGTTAAATAGCCAGGTGTTTCACAACAAACAAATTAAATAGGCAGGTCCCAGGTGTGTTGAGATAAGAATATTGCGTAGCCAAGTCCACCCTGCATTAATAAATAAGTAGCCATGTATCCCAGATAAAATAATTAAGTAGCCATGTGCACATATATATTAGTATTAGGTAGCAATTTGTATCCCCATGATATTAGAGCCGTCCCCCAATTGCTGGCTGGGCGCAGTGTGCTTGCTGAGGGCTGTATGCAGGGAGCTGGCTGGGGCAGGATGCTGGCTGCCTGAGGCATGGTGCAGGCTGTGGTAGGGTGCTGCCTGGGGGCAGACTGCTGCCTAGCGTAAGGTGATGGCTTTCTAGGGCAGGGTGATGCCTGGATTGAACAAGTTGCTGGTTTGCTGAAGCAGGGTGCAGGCTTGCTGGGGCAGGGCGCTGGCTGGCTTGGGCTGGGTGCAGGCATGGGCTGGGTGCAGGCATGGGCTGGGTGCAGGCTTGGGCTGGGTGCAGGCATGGGCTGGGTGCAGGCATGGGCTGGGTGCAGGCTTGGGCTGGGTGCAGGCTTGGGCTGGGTGCAGGCTTGGGCTGGGTGCAGGCTTGGGCTGGGTGCAGGCATGGGCTGGGTGCAGGCTTGGGCTGGGTGCAGGTTTGGGCTGGGTGCAGGCATGGGCTGGGTGCAGGCTTGGGCTGGGTGCAGGCATGGGCTGGGTGCAGGCATGGGCTGGGTGCAGGGTGCAGGCTTGGGCTGGGTGCAGGCATGGGCTGGGTGCAGGCTTGGGCTGGGTGCCGGCTTGGGCTGGGTGCCGGCTTGGGCTGGGTGCCGGCTTGGGCTGGGTGCAGGCTTGGGCTGGGTGCCGGCTTGGGCTGGGTGCAGGCTTGGGCTGGGTGCAGGCTTGGGCTGGGTGCAGGCTTGGGCTGGGTGCAGGCTTGGGCTGGGTGCAGGCTTGGGCTGGGTGCAGGCTTGGGCTGGGTGCAGGCATGGGCTGGGTGCAGGCTTGGGCTGGGTGCAGGCATGGGCTGGGTGCAGGCTTGGGCTGGGTGCAGGCATGGGCTGGGTGCAGGCTTGGGCTGGGTGCAGGCTTGGGCTGGGTGCAGGCTTGGGCTGGGTGCAGGCTTGGGCTGGGTGCAGGCATGGGCTGGGTGCAGGCATGGGCTGGGTGCAGGCATGGGCTGGGTGCAGGCATGGGCTGGGTGCAGGCTTGGGCTGGGTGCAGGCATGGGCTGGGTGCAGGCTTGGGCTGGGTGCAGGCATGGGCTGGGTGCAGGCTTGGGCTGGGTGCAGGCATGGGCTGGGTGCAGGCTTGGGCTGGGTGCAGGCATGAGCTGGGTGCAGGCATGGGCTGGGTGCAGGCTTGGGCTGGGTGCAGGCTTGGGCTGGGTGCAGGCATGGGCTGGGTGCAGGCATGGGCTGGGTGCAGGCTTGGGCTGGGTGCAGGCATGGGCTGGGTGCAGGCATGGGCTGGGTGCAGGCTTGGGCTGGGTGCAGGCTTGGGCTGGGTGCAGGCATGGGCTGGGTGCAGGCATGGGCTGGGTGCAGGCCTGGGCTGGGTGCAGGCATGGGCTGGGTGCAGGCATGGGCTGGGCGCAGGCTTGGGCTGGGTGCAGGCATGGGCTGGGTGCAGGCATGGGCTGGGTGCAGGCATGGGCTGGGTGCAGGCATGGGCTGGGTGCTCGTTAGGTGTTACCTGTCGGCAACCAGTCCTCCGATGAGTCCGATGAATGATTGCTGCCCCTCCGCCGCCTGAGCATCCTCTGCAGCCAGTATCAGACCTTCGATCAGCACGACAGTGGAGGCATAGAAGGACACACTCTACTCGCGCCCGGTGTACTTCAAATGCGGAAGTGACGTCATTAGTCACTTCCGCATTTGGCGTACACCGGGCGCAAAGAGTGTGCGTCCTACTCTGTCTCTGCTTACGCGCTGATCGGAGGTCTGATACTGGCTGTAAAGAGGATGCTCAGGCGGCGGAGGGGCAGCAATCATTCATCGGACTCATCGGAGCATTGCGTGAGGGGGGCGCAGGCACAGCGGCAGACAGTACAATGGTGGCATGGGGCAGGCATGGCGCCCATGGGTGCATGGGCGCCCATGGCACAAGCCATGCCTGCACCCCTCTAGTTACGCGTCTGTCTGCGCTCCACGGGAAAGGTGAGTAGATTATTATGCAGGGGTGAGCGGAGGAGGCACGGGGGACGGAGGGGGCCGTGGGGGGGTTGGCGGGGGAGGGGGGTTCTATCTACCTACCTACCTACCGACCTAACACTATCCCTACCTACCTACAGGCCGCTATACCTACCTACCTAAAGGCCGCTATACCTACTTACCTACAGGCCCCTATACCTACCTAAAGGCCCCCTATACGCACCTACCTGCCTATCTAAAGGCCCCTATACCTACCTAAAGGGGGTTGGCGGGGGAGGGGGGTTCTATCTACCTACCTACCTACCGACCTAACACTATCCCTACCTACCTACAGGCCGCTATACCTACCTACCTAAAGGCCGCTATACCTACTTACCTACAGGCCCCTATACCTACCTACCTACCTACCGACCTAACACTATCCCTACCTACCTACAGGCCGCTATACCTACCTACCTAAAGGCCGCTATACCTACTTACCTACAGGCCCCTATACCTACCTAAAGGCCCCCTATACGCACCTACCTACCTACCTAATGGCCCCTATACCTACCTACCTACAGGCCACTATACCTACCTACAGGCCTCAATACCTACCTACCTACCCACCTACCTACAGGCCCCCTATACATACCTACCTACCTAAAGGCACCTATACCTACCTACCGGACACTATACCTACCTACCTACAGGCAACTATACCTACCTACAGGCCACTATACCTACCTACCTACCTACCTACCGGCCACTATCCTTACCTACCTACAGGCTGCTATACCTACCTACCTACCTACCTACCTACAGGCCGCTATACCCACCTACCTAAAGGCCCCCTATACCTACCTAAAGGCCCCCTATACGTACCTACCTACCTACCTAAAGGCCCCTATACCTACCTACCTACCTACCTAAAGGCCCCTATACCTACCTACCTACCTACAGGCCACTATACCTACCTACAGGCCTCAATACCTACCTACCTACCTACAGGCCCCCTATACGTACCTACCTACCTAAAGGCACCTATACCTGCCTACCTACATACTTACCTATACTTAAGGCCCTATACCCTGCTACCTATACTGAAGGTCCCTTTACCTACCTACCTACCTACCTAAAGGCCCCTATACCTACCTACCTACATACCTACCTATACTTAAGACCCTATACCCTGCTACCTATACTGAAGGTCCCTTTACCTACCTACCTACCTACACTGAAGGCACATGTACCTTACTACCTAAACTGAAGGCCCCTATACCTAGCTACCTACCTATACTGAAGGCACATATACCCTGCTACCTATACTGAAGGCCCCTATACCTAGTTACCTACCAATACTGAAAGCACATGTACTGTGCTACCTATACTGAAGGCCCCTATACCTTGCTACCGATACTGAAGGCACATGTACCTTGCTACCGATACTGAAGGCCCATATACCCTGCTACCGATACTGAAGGCCCATATACCCTGCTACCGATACTGAAGGCCCATATACCCTGCTACCGATACTGAAGGCCCATATACCCTGCTACCTATACTGAAGGCCCATATACCCTGCTACCTATACTGAAGGCCCATATACCCTGCTACCTATACTGAAGGCCCATATACCTTGCTACCTATACTGAAGGCCCATATACCCTGCTACCTATACTGAAGGCCCCTATACCCTGCTACCTATACTGAAGGCCCCTATACCCTGCTACCTATACTGAAGGCCCCTATACCCTGCTACCTATACTGAAGGCCCCTATACCCTGCTACCTATACTGAAGGCCCCTATACCTTGCTACCTATACTGAAAGCTACCAATATTGAAGGCACCCATACCTAGCTAGCTATACTGAAGGCACCTTTACCTCGCTACCTATGCCTGGGTACCTATACTGCGGGCAACTATACCACGGATCGCACAATTTTTATGTGCAGGATTCGTTAGATTCGGGATTCGAAAGGTTCGAGATATTCGAGAACCTTTTTAGATTCGGATCCGGATTCGAATTCGAAGAAATTGTGGATTCGTCCCATCCCTAGTGTCTACCATTAACCTCCCCCTCTCCTCTGCCTAACACTAACCTTCCGTAACTGGGTCCCGTAACTTCCTCCAGTTGCAGCCAGTCTGAGGCTATTTACGTATTTCTCCAGCTCCCGCTGGTGAGATACGTTGAGGGTGCACTTCTCTTGTGCAGACTGGCTGTGACAGGGGGAAGTTACAGGACCCAGTACTGAGGGTGGGAGTAAGCGATCTGTGCCCATGGGGCTGGAGCAATCCCCAGGTATGTATAAAAGGTAAGTATGTCTTGTCTCTGGTTTCTTTTTACATGTGCGCATGCATTCTTGTATAACCGCTGCAGAACCTCTTGGAGGACATGGAAATGTATTTATTTAGCAATTGTTTACGCTCAACACACACCATACAATCTTGGTTGTTCAATCTTACCACTTTCATGTAGTATAAGAGCTTATCCAATCAATCATTCAAGGTATTTTCAATCTGTTGACCCTTATACTACATAGATTTTGTAAATCTGTACAACCAAGATTGTATGGTGTGTGTTGAGCTTTACACTTAAAGAGGAACTTAATATCATATCAGCTACTGATTGGAATCAAGGTCAATTCTTGGTTGGGGCCTGTTTCCACTACACGCAGATTGATGCAGAAAAACTGACTCAAATGAATGCCTGCGGGAAAATCATCAGAAAATTGCGTTTAGTGGAAACAGGCCCATAGGCATTAATTCTAGTCAGTTTTTCCTGCATCCAGTGGAAACAGGCCCTTACGGTTTCTCTTTAAGTTGTGGTGATTATTGCTAGTTAGTGTGAGGTTCTGCAGCATCTCCAGCTCTGACCAGTGGTGTGTACAGTAATATACAGTATGCCAGGAATTAACCTGCTGACCTGGCTATCTATTGTGGAGACACCTATAGTCCTGACTACCTATACTGAGGACACTTATAGACCTGGTTACTTTCACTGGGGATAACTATAGAACTGGTTGCCTATACAAACCTCAGCAAGACAATGTTTATAAAAAAAAACTGTATACATTTTATTTAGAAAAAATACATTGAAAAGAAGAATGAACCTATACAAGTGGCACCTATTTTGGGACAACTGCTGCCAGACTAACTGAATTTTTAGGGAACTGCTGCTGACAGATTAGTGTATTTTGGTGAACAGCTGCCAGATTATGTGTATATTGGATAACCGCAGTTTGGAACCACTGCTAGATTGTGTATGTTGAGGGAACCACTGCTACCAGACTATGTGTCTTTTGGGGGACTCACTGCTGCCTGATTACGTCTATTTTGGGGGAACCACTGCTATATTATCTGTATTTTGGAGGAACCTCTGCCAAATTACGTGTATTTTTGGTGAAATAGTGTCAGATTACATGTATTTTGTGGGGAAACACTATGGCAGAGCTCAAACTTCCCCTGCAGACCTTTTACACCACTGCTAAGGTAAATGTATGGGTGATGGTAGGACATTCGACTAGGACTATGGTAGGATTATATTGTTAGCTCCTCTGAGGACAGTTGGTGACATGACTATGAACTCTGTAAAGTGCTGCAGAAGATGTCAGTGCTATATAAATACATAATAATAATATGGTAGGACATTACACTATCACTATGGTAGGATTAGATTGTGAGCTCCTTTGAGGACAGTCAGTGACATGACTATGTACTCTGTAATGTGCTGCAGGAGATGTCAGTGCTATATAAATACATAATAATAATATGGTAGGACATTAGACTGACTATGGTAGGATGAGCTCCTTTTCAGTACTTCAAATAATAATTCCCAGAGCTTAGCGCCGCTGCCACCGCTACTTAAAAGTGCGCTTTTGACTCCGCCCCCAACTCCGCCCCCTGTCCGTCCAAAATTGTGGGTGTCCTGCTTTTTTGGGCTTTTTGTCCGTCAAAAACTAGAAATTAGGTTGGCAACCCTGCTGCATGCAGTTAATTCATTTTTGCGTTCACTTGGAAACTCCTCTTTTCTCCTTATACCAGCGGCATTTTTTTCCCCTCCTTATTTTGGGGTTTTGGTTCCTATAAGGACTTCTTTCCTCTTTTTTTCAGCATCCAGCACCCAAGTTCCCTTCCGTTTGTCCCTCTTTCTCTCTGGTTAGCACATCCCATACGTTTCACCTGCACTAATGATTTAGGGAAGGCATGGTGGCTTATTTCCACCTTTTGCTATTGGTTTTATCTATATGCAAAAATACACTAGTTAGCATACATCTTCGGTTGCCACATGCAGGGCCGGTTCTAGACTGTTTGCTGCCTGAGGCAGACTTGTGAGGATGCCCCCTCGAATTGGAATGATCGCACAGCACCCAACAATTTGCACCACACATTATAGCTTCAGTGAGCACCTCCAAAAACACCCTCAGTATAGGTAGGGAGCCAGGTATAGGTGACCCCAGTATTGGTAGCTAGGTACAGTTGCCCCTAGTATAGGTTAGCCAGGTACAGTTGCCTCCAGTATAGGTTAGCCAGGCACTCTCTTCACTTACTGCCTGGTGCTGCCCCCAGACTTTTGCCACCTGAGGAAGTCGCCTCACTTGGCATCATGGGCGGAACGGGAATGGCTACATTGCTGTCATGCCAATCCATTTTACTCACGTTCCCTTCCCTCCTAGCAGTGGCGTAGCTAAGGAGCTGTGGGCCCCGATGCAAGTACTACAATGGGGCCCCCCCAAGCACTCTATGCATAACAATTGATACGGCGCACCAAAACCTGCCAATAGCAACCACAGTGTCAAAGGTGCAAGAAAGGGATTGGAAATAGTTTGTTAATGATTACCACTGTTCAAAGTATCTATAGAAGTCATTATTATAAGCACAGGACCAATAGAGAGCTAATACTGAAGTTGAAGGAGAGCCCTATGGGGCTCCTTTGGCCCAAGGGACCCGATGCAGTCTCTACCTCTTCACCCCCTATTGCCACGTCCCTGCTCCTATGCATTAATAAGACTACTGGGGAGCAGCCTACTCAGCCTTAGGGTGAGGCCCACTTCTCGCCAAAACATGGGCCTCCTTCAGTGCTCCCTCATTCCACCCCCACTTAATGCAGAGCAGCGTAGTGGAGAAGAGAGTCTATTTACCTTATTCAGCACTGGATCCAGGATTGCTCTACTGAGAACTTCTTAGTTAAATGCAACATACAGACAGGAGGACAGTAGTTCTATGCTCTTGATCTTCATCAGTGACCAGTAGATATCAAGGCCCCTATTCAATTCATTTTTCTCCTATGTTTACTCCTAGGTCATATCTTACCCCCAATCAATAAAATGTACTTTAAGATACAAGAGGGGTATTTTTTAACTTCCTTTATGGCACTTTTTCAATTGTAGAATGCTAAAAAGTTATTTTAAACAGAAGACGAAAAAAAATCTCACAGGAGAAAACTTGAATAAGGGCCCAGGAGTCTGATCTGACTACTGGTCTCTCTCTCTAAAAAAAAGTACCTGTCATTTCCTGTTACTGTCAGGGCTCTTTTCCACTATGAAATGTGATCGCGATCACAATCGTGTTTCAATTTCCACCATGTGATTGTGATTGAGCTACTATATTCAGTATAGTAAAGCGCAATCGCATCCAAAACGCGGCAGGACGACGATCACGGTTCGACCAAAATCGCATCGCAATCGGATTGCACTAATGGAAATTGCTGCTGCAGTTTCCATTAGTTTAATGGTTTAATGTACCTAGTTGTGACTTGCGATCAGAATCAAATCGCAAATTGCAGGGTAGTGGAAAAAAGCCCTAACATAGGGGCTATGTCAGTCCCTGGTTGGAGACGAGTAAAAAGTAAAAAAAAAAAAGTAAAGGAAAAGCCCCCCAAAAACAAAAAAATGCCTCTTCCTTCTGCCTCCCCGATGATGGAGCACAGTGGTAGATACACACAGGTGAGTATAGCAATAGGGGGTTGCAAAGGTAGCGACCGCATCAGGGCCCTTGGGCCAGAAGAGCGCCAATGGGCCCTCCCGCAACTGCAGTATTAGCTCTCTGTTGGTCCTGTGCTGGTAATAATCACTTCTATAGATACTTAGAATTGTGGTAATCATTAACTAACTGTTCCCCATCCCGTTCTTGCACCTCTGACACTGTAGTTGCCATTGGCAGGTTTTGGTCCGCCGTATCAATTGCGATGTATAGAGTGCTTTGGGGGCCCCATTGTAAAACTTGCACCGGGGCTCACAGCTCCTTAGCTACGCCACTGGGTAGGTACCAGGTATAACAAGTTAGAACTCTTTACTGAAGAGAACACATGCAGATTTAAATCATACACAACCGTCAGGTAATTACTTAGCTTACTTAGAACAGAGAGGGACACAGAATGAATACAGAGAATCACAATACCATAGAGATCATTGCCACACTTGTGACATCTTTTGGTTGCTTTACTATACTGCAGTTTAACATACTACACATACTGCATGTACATGGACACACACGTACACAGTTAGCATTTTTACACACACTAATAATATGCACGTACATACATAAGCTACACAGAATATATATCCCTGCATAATGTGACAAATAAAAGTAATATTTCAAGCCATCATTTTAGAATAATGTTATCAAGGTTTTTTTTAAGGCTTTAGCAGAAGTTTTATGAACTTTCCATGGGTAATGGATGTTTTCAAATCGCATGTGAACATAAAATAGTGCAGATTGGGAGTGACAGTTTGGCAGTGATATGGCTTCAAAGGTCAAAGCATAGCAACTGCGTTCTGACACTACGGCACTTCCTCATGATACACTTAATAACAATAGTAGTTGCATATTTTCCTCCTACATAAACCTCTGGAGAAAAACTGTTTTGTTGTTCATTTTTTCAGTAGGCACTGAGTATACTTTCTATCGCTGAAGAATGATTTGCTTTTAAAGCTACAAGGTACAAACAATAAACCACCCCCCAAAAAAGGTAAAAAGAGAAAGAAATATAATTGAAACATAGTTTTTAATTATATGTCAATTAAGACCACCTTATACATAGCTAAAAACAGTCATTCAAGTCATGGAAAAAGTCTTTTAGTGGTTCATGGGCCTGACTTACGTTTCACAACTTACAAAGGTCACTTTATCAGAGGCACAATGACATAAAATGCAACTAATAGTATTAAAATAAAATGCAAAGTCTCATCAAAGTTGCACAACGCGAATGCAACACACCTCGGGCTCCCATACAGCACCCAGGAATGGGTGTTCAAAAAGACCATGGGCCAAACATCAGTCAGAAACATGAAACCAAAATGGTATGGGCACCATAGCCAGATGAGCACTGTGAAATGGCATCCCATTATCCATGGTGATTAATGGAAAGTATGGGGGGGGGGGGGGGGAATTAGGTCTATAACATGATAACTGCAAGTTTCTCCTCTTCAGCTTGGACCACTACAAAAAGGCCCGGTACCACTCTTGAACCTGGCAGTCCGGGTCACACTTCCTCTCATGGGAGGCTGTTGTACAGAGGGAGCCTGGCCGTCTGGTCCTAGAGCCCACTTCTTCCCGATATTTCTCCAATACATAGGTTTTCTTCGGTGCTCTCTCAGTGCACCCCCAATGCAGAGCAGCATAGTTAAGAAGAGAGTCTATTTACCTCATTCAGCACCTGATCCAGAATTGCTCTACTGAGAACTTCTTAGTTAAATGCAACATACAGGGAGCTTCAGTGGGATGGAGGATATGAGTTTTAGGCTCTTGATCTTCACCAGTGACTTGTAGACATTAAAGGGGTTCTTTCGCTAAAAAAGTAGTCAGTTAAAAAATGTGACAGATGACAGGTTTTGGGCCAGTCCATCTTTTTAAGGGGGATTCTCAGGGCTTTCTTTGTTTTCAACAGCATTTCCTGAACAATAGTTGCAAAATCTAACTGACATAATAGTGTGCAAGTGATTAGGGAGGCCAGCTGGTATCTTGCTATTTTGGCAGTTAAACTGCTGTTCAGGAAATGCTATTGAAAATAAAGAAAGCCCTGAGAATCCCCCTTAAAAAGATGGACTGACCCAAAACCTGTCATCTGTCACATTTTTTAACTGCCTACTTTTTTCGCGAAAGAACCCCTTTAAGGACCCTGTTCAATTCATTTTCAGAGGGAGCCAGGCAGTCTGGACCACACTGCCCGGCTCCATCATGTGAATTTGTTGCTCAAAGGGAGCCTGGCCATCTGGACAACACACCTCCTCTCATGGGACAACCTCTCCTCTCATGGGAGTCTTTGCACAGAGGGAGCCTGTCCTTTTGGACCACACCTCCTCTCATGGGAGTCTTTACACATAGGAGCCTGGCAGTCTTGACCACACCTCCTCTCATGGGAGTGTATTGCTGTTAAAGAGAGCATGGCAGTCTAGACCACACCTCCTCTAATTGGAGTCTATTGCACTTAGGGAGCCTGGCAGTCTGAATTACACCTCCTCTAATGGGACTCTTTTGCACAGAAGAAGCCTGGCAGTCTGGGCCATGCCCGCTTTCATAAGATAGTGTGGGCATTGCGTCAAGAATATTAGACACATTGCTTTGCCCCAAAAAAATGAGGTAAGAAGAGGTCCCCTCTTCTTACCTCATTTTTTTTGAATGTCCCATTCTAGAGACAATTATATAACAGTGAAGACTAGGAATGGGTACAGTACACTTTATTATTATTACTATTATTATTATTATTATTATTATTATTTTTTACAGGTATCTTCCACAAAGTGTTCAGGGAATGGGGAAGAAAGAACAAATGTTTAATAGATTTGAAAGCCATTTTTTTAAAATAAAATTATGCAGTTACTTACTTTAGAGTATACTGCTTGTCAATGGCTAGTGTCACTGTGACACAAACGTCAGAGAAGGCAGGAGTGGTTTCTTCAGAGTTTGATGTTTCTACAAAGCAGGAAAAAGTCTTGCTGTACTAAAAAGACCTCATCAAATAAAAAATCCTCAGGAAATATTCAGCTGCTCTTTAACCACTTGAGGACTCAGCCTCTACCCCCCCTTAAGGACCAGCGCTGTTTTTAGTGATCTGTGCTGGGTGGGCTCTGTGCCCCCAGCACAAATCAGGGTGCAGGCAGAGCGACCAGATCGCCCCCTTCCCCCCCCCCTATGGGGATGATGTGCAGGGGGGGTCTGATCGCTCCTGCCTGCCTGAGGTTTGCGGGGGGGCACCTCAAAGCCCCCCTCTGCAGTGAAATTCCCCCCCTCCCTCTTCTACCTTTCCCCCCTGGTGATCCGGGCTGCACAGGATGCTATCCGTCCTGTGCAGGCTGTCCTCTGTCACATGACGGCGATCCCCGGCCGCTGATTGGCCGGGGATCGCCGATCTGCCTTACGGCGCTGCTGCGCAGCAGCGCCGTACATACAATGTAAACAAAGGAGACATATGTCTCCTACGTTTACATTTAGTCTGCGAGCCGCAATCAGCGGCTCGCAGGCTATTCACGGAGACCCACTCCGTGATCTAACAGGAAACGGCCGCTCGTGCGAGCGGCCTTTCCTGATCAATCAGGGAGGCACCTGGCGACGCAGATCTGCGTCGCTGGTCCTCCAGCTACCTCTTTGACGCCGCACGGTATGAGTGTGCGGTCGGCAAGCGGTTAATTAACAAACTGCCTTTTTTTGAGAACTGTTGGAGGCTGAGACATTGCAAAAAAAAAAAAGTCCACTTGTGTCCTTCTGTTTAGCACTAGTGCATTATATACAGGCTCCCTTTACAAATAACAAGTGAAAACCAGATTAATGTCATATAAAGGGCTGAGACACACCAGAAAAGCTCCCCAAACGCTAGAGGTTTCAAAAGCTCTTCCCAATGTAATGCTATGGGTTTTTCTTTTTTTTACAAAACCTCATCGCTCCAGTGAGCACAGACACATAGGATAACATTAGCAGGAGGTTTAAAAAAACTCAAAAGGCTCAGAAAAACTCCTCTGGTGTGCACCAGGCCAAAGCAAGCCTTTACCAAAGCCTTGTACACACTCTAGATGAAACCCACCCAAGGCGGCTGACAAAGACCGCCTCTGACAAGAATGTAGCGTGTGTATAGTGACCCCCATTGCCCCCCAAATGCCTTGGCCAGTGACCAGCTTTGCAGATCAGTTCGGCTGAGCACCAGCTATGAACATTGTCCTTTCCAGTCTCTATCAGTGCTGGGCCTAATTTCCCACCAGATTGATGGTCAAATAAAACATTTCCAGCAGGTCCAATCTGATTTCTGATCTTTTTTCTGATCGATTTTGCGATCACATCTATACAAAATCGATTGAAAATCAGATCAGACCTGTCATAATCGATTAGACCGTCAATCTGATGGGAAATTGCATGGTGTGTAGCAGGCATAAGGTCGATTCACAAAATATCTCATTAATTATTTTACCTTTCTTATTATTAAACTCAAATATAAGGAGAGTTAATTAACCACCCTGGCGTTCTATTAAGATCGCCAGGGCAGCTGCGGGAGGGTTTTTTTTAAATAAAAAAAAAAACTATTTCATGCAGCCAACTGAAAGTTGGCTGCATGAAAGCCCACTAGATGGTGCTCCAGAGGCGTTCTTCCGATCGCCTCCGGCAGCCAGAAGTAACACGGAAGGCCGCAATGAGCAGCCTTCCGTGTTTGGCTTCTCCTGTCGCCATGGCGACGAGCGGAGTGACGTCATGGACGTCAGCCGACGTCCTGACGTCAGCCGCCTCCGATCCAGCCCTTAGCGCTGGCCGGAACTATTTGTTCCGGCTGCGCAGGGCTCAGGCGGCTGGGGGGACCCTCTTTCGCCGCTGCTCGCGGCGGATCCCCGCAGAGCGGCGGCGATCGGGCAGCACACGCGGCTGGCAAAGTGCCGGCTGCGTGTGCTGCTTTTTATTTGAGCAAAATCGGCCCAGCAGGGCCTGAGCGGCAGCCATCGGCGGTGATGGACGAGCTGAGCTCGTCCATACCGCTAAGATGGTTTAATTCATGAGACACACAGGTAAGGAGAGATTAATAATGAGATAAACTGATAAGGAGAGATATTGCATCAGGCAGGTTTTCTAAATCAACCCCAAGGAGAGATAAATTATGTGTTAAAGCACAACTGTAGCGAGAGGTATATGAAAGCTGTCATGTTTATTTCCTTTTAAACAATACCAGTTGCCTGGCAGCCCTGTTGGTCTATTTGGCTGCAGTAGTGTCTGGATCACACGCCTGAAACAAGCATGTAGCTAATCTTGTCAGATTTCACAATAATGTCAGAAACACCTGGTCTGCTGCATGCTTGTTCATGGTCTATGGCTAAGGCCCGGTTCACATTAGCGTTCGCTATCCGGATTTTCCGGATCTGATCCGGACCGCATACTGTACAAACGGAACGTACGTTCCGCATAGCAATGTAAAGTCTATGCGGACGTTCACACGCGTCCGTTCCGTACGTACCGGAGCCGGATCGGATCCGTACTCCGGACTCTTTTCCAAAATGCGCTATTTTTTGGGTCCGGATCTCCGGCCCACGCACCCGGACCGGAGCCGGACCTGAGCCTGACAGCACCATCCGGAACACAGAAACCAATGGGAAACGGAAGGCACAGAACACACTGCCTACAAAAACCTGACGTTCTACCCCACTTCCTATGCGTATCCAAGCGGCCATTTCGGATGGGGACACATGGGCCAAGCATGTCTGGAGTGGAGCAGCAGTGACAGACGTGCTGGAGCTGTTTGGCAGAATGTCGGAGGTGGAGGTGAGGCCTACAGCGGAGGAACCTGATTCTACAGGTGCACCAGGTGCACCTTCTGCTGACCCCAACATTTTTTTCTTAAAATTTCGCTATTTTTTGCCCACTGATCCGGATGGCAGCCTGATGCATGCCTGATGCAAATGGACCGGATCCGGATCGGATCCGGATCGGAACCGTACGGTTCCGATCCGGATCAGGTCCTGATCCGATCAGGATCCGATTAGGATCCGGTCCGTTTGCATGGCAAAACGCAAGTGTGAACGGGGCCTAAATGTAGGATCAACAGGATAGCAAGACAACTAGTATTACTTAATAAGAAATAAATATGGCAGCCTCCACATACCTCTTGCTACAGTTGTCCTTTAAGCGTGACAAGGTTCTCTATTCAATTAACTTTTGGCCCTATTCCAGGCTGCTTATCATTTATTTGCAAATCAGAATTATTTGTATCTCATTGATCATCTACACTCACCCTATTCCCTTAAAACCTGTCTACACTTGTAATCGTTCATATGATAGATTAGTCACGCCAGAAAAAATTCTAGTAACAAAAAACTGTTTAATAAAATTCACTGAAGGGGTTAGTAGATTGTGTTTCACTTTGCTTTGAAAGCTCACATTTTCATTGATCACTAATTGATGTAGATAAAACAAAACAAACACAGCAGAGAGTTGCTTGATTTTTTTGCAGGATTCAGAAGCTGTAAGCAGAGTATCACTGAAGAGTTTTTTGAATGAACTGCGTGTAACACACTTTTTGAAATGGCAGCTCCGACAATTGGAGCTGAGTTTTACACAAATAATATTACTTTGGGAGAAAAACAAGGAGAATAACTATATGGGCAATGGGAAACAAGTTTTTTTTATTGAATTTTATGCCAGAGTAGAATTCTGCTTTAACTTGCTTGGCCAGAATTACAGTTGCAGACTGCAGACTGCACAAATACTAATGCCATGTTTAGTCTGCATGGGCGTAAAGTTTGCAGTATCAGCTCTGGTAAACTGGGGATGCAAAAAAGGTGCTGGATCAGTGACTAAAGAGAATGTTACAGAAAAAGAGAAGATCAGCATTTGTTAACTTCAAAGGTTGAGACAGTAAATCCAGTGTTAAAATCCAGATTGCAATATGTAGCATGCGAACATCTTCAATAGTTCACTTTGAATCAGGACTGCGTCAATAAGTGGGTGGAAACCAGAGGCAATTTGAAAACAAAACAAACAAAAGAGCACCCCCTTAAAGTGTATTTTTTGTTGAAAACATAAAAACCCAGCTAAATAGCACTTGCTAAATCTGTAGCTGTAACAGCATGGATGTGAAGATGGGATCATGATTGCCACAATGCATTTCAAGGGCCTCCCCCTGACCTGACGACGGAGGGGGCGAAACACGTTGCAATGTCATCCGCTCTGTGGCTGGGACGCTTGACTGTGGGTTTGCAGACTGATCCTAGCTCGGCATACATGTTGTTACAGCTACGGGTCTGGTAAGTGCTTTTTAGCAAGGTTTTTATCTCTTCAACAAAACATACACTTTGAAGGGCATCTTTTGTTTGTTTTGTTTGCAGAATTGACAGTGTATTAGCCCAGATTACATGCTTGCAGGGACCCTGTTCGAAGCACTCACAGTGCTCAAGCTATCAAAAAATAAATAAACAAATAAAACAAAAACTTAAAAATCCAGAACACAAAAACATAAGTAAAAATATTGATTCCTGCAATGGAGTAAAGAAAATAAATTAAACGCAAACTGTGCAAAGAAGCTACAAAAGATATAAATGTCAAAAATCCAATAAGTACCCTTCCCAGTAAAGTCAATACTTACAGCGATCAATCTCAGGTGATAAAAGGCACACTTAGTGGTCATACCGCCAGAGTGAAATCAGGGGAACTCAATACCGTAAAAACAAAAGGACATCATGAAAATAGCACAACAACAACTACAACAACAACATAGCTTGCATAACAAAGTAACATCTTCAAATGAATGTAACTAAAAAAGACCTACTCTATAAATGAAAGACAATACTGTACATTTCTTAGGAGTAGAGATGAGCTGGTGCCATGATATCATTTCATGTAAAACAAAACATTTTATTATGTTTTCTTCCCTCAATGCAATGTATTGTAAAGACATTTCAGGTTTAAAAGGGCCACTATCATGAAAAACTGTAAAATTTAAAATATGTACATTAAGGATGTACTGTACATGTGTTCCAGGGTAAAGTGCACTATTAATGTAAATAACTTTTTTTTGTATGTGGTTATTGTTTATGGTAAGTATTATTATTCTGACAGCTCTAAACTTCTCATTGATTTTGGACTAGTCTATCTACCAATGGTGGATTCTTTGGGGTTTGTTTATTTTCAAATGTGCTTCCTGGACAGCAGTGGTACAATCTCCTATGAAGCACTGAACGACCCATATACAGTATAACCACCGTTATCCAGAACTCAGTTAACCAGAATTCTGAAACAACCAGAAAAAAAACAATCCTGACTCAATATAGTCGTTATTCCAAAAATGAACTGTATTGTGTTTCACAGGTTTGACCCCCTTCATCAGGTAGAGTGGAGAGTAACTGAATGTTGGCTCCAGGGAAGTCAAGCACCTCTGTTTTCCCCAATAGTTCCCCCCCTAGTGTACATTAAAGTGAACCTCCAGACTAAAAATCTACTCAGCAGCACTGAAAAGTCTTGGTGTTTCTTTAACAGTTTCACAGCATCAGAACTTTGTTTTTCTTACATAAGCCTTATTTTTAGCTGCACAAAACCTAAGCTCCGCCCCATCAAAGAAAACTGACCAGTTTTGTTCCCTGATGCTGTGCAAAGCATGATGGGATTTCCTATGTTGTTATTCACGTTGCCTAGCAACTGGGAGGGGTGATCAGCACACAGGACAGTTGGAACGGTGTCTCATGCTCCCTGTCACCTCCTTTCAACCAAAAATATGGCTGCCCTCATGAAATCAAACATTTGCCTGTTCTTTTAAAACAAGGTGGGTAAGAGATTATATTACCTATCTATTTTAATTAACATAACTAATGTAACTTAATGACAGTATGCTTGTTTAGGCTGGAGTTCCCCTTTAAATATGTATAGTCTGCAGAACAATGTTATTTTTGCTGTTCTGACTCTACCCCATTATAGTGGTCTAGGTCAATTTGAAAGTTTCTGTCACTTGAAGCACGTTCACCTAGATGTCACCTGAATCATCATGGTTGGTCCTCCTAGAGGTACTCACATTGGTCCTTGAGACACTGCTGGAAACTAGTGCTTATCGTTTATCATTAAACTTTATTTATAAATAAAACAAATATATTGTGCAGCACTGTACAATAGAGAAAGGAGGCATTGCAGCATTAAACAACGTTACACAGGAGCAATACAGTGTTCAATAATGGTACACAAAATAGCGATGTAACAATGTAAAAATAAATATCACAGACAAGTCACTGAGGCCTCGTTCACATCATACGCACTGCCATGCGCATTTTAGCAGTGCGTATGGCGTGCGACACGCAAGAACGGCAGACGTACATAAACAGCACTCCTGCAGTTCCCATCATAGGTGCTGTGCAGCAGTGCACTGCTGCATGTATTTTTCAGGCAGTGCATTGCTGACTCACTCATTCACTGTAATTAATGGGATCAGCAGCACATAGCGGAGCAGATGGCATGCGATCATACGCGTTGTAGTCTGATCGCACGGCCATCGTTGCTACGCTTGGGGAGACTTCTGTACTGGCTTCAGCTCCCCGTGCCCCACGGACTGCTCTGTGCTGCCACCGCTGCGGGGCCGCTCTGTATTCCCCCGAAGATAACTCACTCCAGGAGTACCTCAAGCCCGGCCAACGGATCCTGGGCACCACCGCTGCTACGCTTGGGGGAGACTTTCCTACCGGCTTCAACTCCGCGTGCCCCACGTGTGCCCCGACACGGCTTCTGGGACCCGGCAGGTCTGACTGCCTGCTCTGCTCCTCCGGGCCCACTCCCAGCTGCCGATGACCAGAGTGAGTGCCTGCAGCTGCGGATCCCCCTCCAACGACCAGTGGGGATCTTTCCGTGCCACCCAGATCCACCACCACCAGAGGGACTCCTGGACCGGCCTGTCGCTGTTGGGCCTGCCACGTGCCTGCAGCTGAGGATCTGCTCCGGACACTGCCCACCACCAGACCTGTCCACACACGGTGAGACCCACTCATTTGCCTTTCTCTGCTGCTGCCTGCATCCCCAGTGCTGCGCAACCCACTGTTTGTGAGACCCACTCTTTTGCCTGGTTCTCCACCTGCTGCTGGCCTGTTGCACACACACATTGTCTATGCTCTGCTGCTGCCTGCACCCCCAGTGTGCACACACACATTGTCTATGCTCTGCTGCTGCCTGCACCCCCAGTGCGCTACCCACTGCTCTGTGCCCTGCTCGTCGCTTGCTGCAGGCCTGGTCTTTAATCTGCAGTCGTTGCGCCACAGCTCTGGGCTCGCATACCTGCCTGCTCTTCGCCACTCGAGTCGCTGGTCGTCCTGGCCCCAAAGACATTGCTGGTCGGCACTACCCACTGTACAGATCCTCCACAGTCTACACGCTCCCTGTGGCACCACTATCTGCCGGCACTCCGTACCATCCCCTTCTGTCTACAACATTCTTGCTATGGGTGCGGGGCGGGCAACACAACACATTGTCACCCTGTCGAGAGAAGACCTTCTAAAGTGGGAACCCCCGGTTAGCCTCCAGTCGCGTGAAGGAACTCCCCTGTGGAACTCGGTCACCACCCACATCAAACATCTAATCACCAAGCAATGCCACCACAGAGGGAGAAGGGCGGGAGCCCTAGTGCGGCTCAAAAGGAAAGGCCTGCGTTCTCCTGTCCCTGCCATACTGCTAGCAAATGTTTGCTCACTACCTAACAAAGTCGATGAGTTGCTCCTACTACTCTGCAGCAAACCCCTGATTGGCAAGAACACCCCAGTTCTCTGCTTCACAGAGACCTGGCTGAGCGAGTGCATCCCCGACAACTCTCTAGAAGTGCCAGGCTACGACCTCCTACGTGCAGATCGGGACTTAAATCTCTCAGGGAAAAAAAGAGGTGGGGGCATCTGCTTCTACGTCAACACTGCCTGGTGCTCCAATATCACCCCTCTCAGCAAGATCTGCACCCCAGATGTTGAGTTCCTTGCTATCAACTGCAGGCCTCAGTATTCCCCCAGGGAATTCTCTTCCCTCGTTCTCGTTGGGGTCTACATTCCCCCTGATGCATGCTCCAAGACCGCCCTGAGTGCACTCAGCGACAACATCTCGCGGTGGGAAACTGCCCTTCCGGAGGCCCTCTTCATTATCCTGTGGGACTTCAATAACACGAACCTACGACAGGTGATGCCTCGCTATAAGCAACACATCACCTGCCCCACCAGGAAACTCAACACCCTGGACCACTGCTACACGGTCCATAAGAATGCATACAAGGCCACTCAAGGAGCAGCCCTGGGGAGCTCTGACCACAACATAATCTATCTGATCCCCACCTACAGGAGGCTCCTGGAGTCCACCAAACCCACCATCAGAACTGTCAAAAAATGGACCGCGGAGTCCAATTTGGAGCTTCAAGGCTGTTTTGATTCTACCGACTGGACGACTCTGGAGGCACCTACTCTAGATTAATGGGCAGAAAATGTCACCTCTTACATCAGCTTCTGCAAAGAAACATGTATCCCAACCAAGACCTTCAAAATCTTCCCCAATAACAAACCCTGGTTCAACAACAAACTGCGCAAGCTCCGAAAACTCAAGGAGGAAGCCCATAAGACCGGCTCACCAGAGGAGTTTAGGGAGGCCAGAAATGCCCTAAAACACGAACTGCGGGCTGCAAAGAGGGCTTACTCCGAAAAGGTGGGGCTCTGCCTCCGATCTAACAATATACGGGAGGTATGGAAAGGCCTTAGAGCAGCCACGAACTTCAAACTGACCCCCCAACCCATGACCCCCAGCCTCCAGCTGGCGGAGAGGCTCAACGAGTTCTACTGCAGGTTTGAACGCCAGTCCGCACAACTCGGGGTCCCACCTGTGAGGGAACCTGAGGCCTCTGCGCCAGTTATAGTCCAGGAGGCTGAAGTTCTCCGGCATCTCCGCAAGCTGAACCCCAGGAAGGCCTCTGGCCCGGATGGTGTGTCATCGATCTGTATGAAGGTAAAAAGGGAAAGAAAAGATGCTGGCACAGCAAGCCGTCTACCATCCAGGGAGGAGGGGGGAGGGAAAGGCAACACAATCCAATGCAGAAGGGTATGTGTCAAGCGCCATGCATTCTCAGCGTGCTCAGGCCAAAGTGATTTGCAGACATGGAGGAAAGAGGAAACAAAGCGCCGGCACTGCTATCAAACACATTTATTCATGGCAGGATGGATAAAAACGCATATGTCCATGCAAGAATTTGTATAAAAAAACACATACCATTGGTATCAATTGGAAGAAGCGCACCGCACCACCACCACCTTTTGCACCCACCGCTTCTTCCAATTGATACCAATGGTATGTGTTTTTTTATACAAATTCTTGCATGGACATATGCGTTTTTATCCATCCTGCCATGAATAAATGTGTTTGATAGCAGTGCCGGCGCTTTGTTTCCTCTTTCCTCCGTGTCATCGATTTGCCTAAGAACCTGCGCAGACCAGCTATCCCCTGTGCTTACCTCCTTATTCATGCGGTCACTGTCAGAAGATACAGTGCCCTCCTGCTTCAAGAGGTCGACAATTATACCGGTCCCCAAAAAACCAGGCAGCACGGATCTCAACAACTTTAGACCGGTGGCCCTAACCTCCAACATCATTAAGATCCTCGAGCGACTGGTCCTCGCCCACCTTAAGTGCTCCACCAACGCCCTCCTTGACCCGCTCCAATTCGCATATAGGGCTAACAGGTCCGTTGAAGACGCCATTAACATCAGCCTGGCGTACATCACAGAGCACCTAGACAGACCTGACTCCTACGCCAGGATACTCTTTCTGGACTTCAGCTCAGCTTTCAACACTATCTGCCCAGATATCCTGCTCAGCAACCTGGCACAGCTCGGAGTCGATCCCTCCCTTCGCGTATGGGTCAAGGACTTCCTGTCAAGTAGAACGCAACTAGTCAAACTCGGAAGCTTCTCCTCCAGCGTGAGAACCACAAATACAGGTGCCCCACAAGGATGTGTACTGTCTCCACTCCTGTTCTCCTTGTATACTAACAACTGTACCTCCACTGCCAGCTCTGTGAAGGTCATCAAATTTGCGGATGACACTACCATCATCGGCCTAATCGGCAGCAACGGAGAACACGAGTACCGCAGCCAAGTTGAGAGAATCTGCAACTGGTGCAGGGATAACAACCTAGTACTAAACGCAGCAAAGACGGTCGAACTGGTGGTAGATTTCAGGAGGCACCCCCCTCCTCTCCCACCAGTCCACATAGACAAAACTGAAGTCTCGAGAGTGCCATCTGTCCGATTTCTTGGCACAACCATCACAAACGACCTGAAATGGGGGCAAAACTCCACCAGAATTCAGAAGAAATCACAGCAGAGGCTGTTCTTCCTACGCCAACTGAAAAAATTTGGCATGCCGCGGGAGCTTCTGAGAAGCTTCTACACCGCAACCATTGAATCCATCATCTGCTCCTCAGTCATTGTCTGGTACGCTAGTGCGTCGTCCAGCAACAGGTATAAACTGCAGAGAGTCATCACTGAGGCGGAGAAGATCATCGGATCTCCGCTGCCACCCCTCGATCTCCTCTACTCTGCTAGGATGAAGTCGAGGGCCACCAGGATCTCTCGTGACCCCTCCCACCCTGGCAACCGCTACTTTGAGCTCCTCCCATCGGGTCGTCGCTATAGAACAATCCCATCCAAAACCACCAGGCGCAGGAACGCCTTCTTCCCCCAAGCAATTCTGCTGCTAAACTAATTGGCGGACTGTCACGAGGGTAGGGTCTCTGCAGCTCACCCTCACTGCACCCGGGTTGGTTAGGCAACACAGCCTGGCTGGAACTGAACTTGTACTGACTTTTGGACTTTTATATGCAGACTTTACAGTAGACTGGAGGCACTGCAGCCTGGCTGGTACTGTACTGTACTAAACTGTACTGATCTGAACTAACTTTGGACTTTAAATTGTCTGTTTTGTGTTATCCTGTTTTCTTTTCTGTGCTTGTTTTTCTTTCTTTTCTGTGCTTGTTTTTCTTATGAACTTGTCTACGCCATGTGAACCACAACTAATTCCGATTATGACTCCTGTCATACTTGGCGAATAAAAGTGATTCTGATTCTGATTCTGATCTGTGCAAAATGATGTGAACGAGGCCTATGTCTATATGGTAGCAGAAAAAAAGGAAAGGGGGGCCCTGTCATTCAAGGCTCACAATATAGTTACGTAATTACAATATGTGCAACCAACATTGCATTTTATTGGAGGTGTGTGAGTTGAGCTGATTCTTTAATATTTTGCTGTATGCGATTTATTGCCTTGCCCTCTGAGTTCCCCATATGCAGGTTTATTAGCTTCACTGAGTGAACCAACATGTTTCTCTTCTATTAGAATAAACAGGATCATGGGGAAAATCTGGGTAAGTCCTGTGAACAGCAATGGTCTGGCAGCGAGCAGAGGAAAGTCTTAGCTTGTATAAACCTAGCGATTCCATGAGCAGAAGCAGCAGGTGATTTTATCAGATAAAGCCACAGTACAGCACAGCATTTCCCTAGTTGGCCACCAATGTCACTGTGGTCATATTTCATTCCATTAACAAGCATCACTAAGACAACAGCATGCAGTACAGCATTGGCGAGGAGATGCCCAGTGTTATTATGGGATGTCTGTTACCGAGAGTGATGCCAGCTAGCAAGTCAGTCATCATTAACAGTATTATCTACAGAAAGGATCCATTTACACTTAATCAGTTGGTATGCGTTAGTGTGTGTTAGTACGTGCTATTGTGCGTTAGTACGCGTTTTTTACATAGCAGTGCATTGGGAAGAAGATTTCAGTTAAAACGCGTTAAGTGTGAAAGGTGCCATAGGAAACCATGGGCATTACTTTGAAAATCAGTTTTTTTTCCGTTTTAACTGGGAGCAACTGATTAAGTGTAAAAGGGCCCTAAGTTTACTTACTTTAACCAAAACTATGAAACTGCAATCACCAGACGCGATTGCCGCTGCGCAGCTCTAGGGCCTCCTCCCGCTGCGTCATCAATCCATGACCGATTGATGACACGGCAGGAGGAGGCCCTAGGGCTGCGCAGCCGCAATCGCGTCTATGCGGACTGCGCAGCCGTGGCAATCAGTGGTGGCCATATTGGGGGGAGGAGCTATTCTAGCGGGGGGCAAGGCGGAATGAATGGGAGGGTGTAGATGACGTCCTTCTTACATCAAGAATTTAAAAAGGTATTTAACTTTTTTAATCATTTTCAGCTCGTAAGTCCTTTAAAGGATACCCCAACTGAAATGTGACATAATGAGATAGACATGTGTATGTACAGTGCCTAGCACACAGATAACTATGCTGTGTTCCTTTTTTTCTTTCTCTGCCTGAAAGTGTTAAATATCAGGTATGTAAGTGGCTGACTCAGTCCTGACTCAGACAGGAAGTGACTACAGTGTGACCCTCACTGATAAGAAATTCCAACTATAAAACACTTTCCTAGCAGAAAATGGCTTCTGAGAGCAAGAAAGAGGTAAAAAGGGGGAATTTCTTATCAGTGAGGGTCACACTGTAGTCACTTCCTGTCTGAGTCAGGACTGAGTCAGCCACTTACATACCTGATATTTAACTCTTTCAGGCAGAGAAAGAAAAAAAGGAACACAGCATAGTTATCTGTGTGCTAGGCACTGTACATACACATGTCTATCTCATTATGTCACATTTCAGTTGGGGTATCCTTTAAGTCAAATAAGGAGAGACAAGCCATGAGTTGACAGGGGCGTAGCAATAGGGGTTGCAGAGGTAGCCACCGCATCGGGGCCCTTGGGCCAGAGGGGCCCCGAAGGGCCCTCCCTCAACTACAGCATTAGCTCTCTATTGTTCCTGTGCTCATAATAATCACTTCTATAGATACTTTGAATAGCGGTAATCATTAACAAACTGGTCCCCATCCCCTTCTTGCACCTTTGACACTGTAGTTGCTATTGGCAGGTTTTGGTGCACTGTATTAATTGCTATGTATAGAGTGCTTGGGGGTCCCCATTGTAAAACTTGCATCGGGGCCCACAGCTCCTTAGCTACACCACTGTGAGTTGAGTAATTTAAGGAGAGATAAATTGAGAGTTAATAAGTAAGGTGAGATAATTCAACAGAAGAGCTTTGTGAATCAGCCCCCTAGTTTCCTGAAAGACGCCGGACATCTTAGGAGCTCAGGCGGAGCTTGCTGGTGGCACACGGAAGTCCGAAAATGTCCGGGGTCTTGATGCTTTTATGAGCTATGTGCATTTTTATAAACCAAATGTGAGTTCACTACTTTTTATTTGTTGTTTTAATAAATTATTTTATGCTATGGGAGCTTAATTGTCAGTCTCTCAGGACAGGGAAAAAAAACTTCTCCCCCATGGGGCCTCCTGCAGCTTCTGAACCCTACTGCATTCCTTGCAGGGTCTATTGTTATGCCCTTGGTTGCAGGGGTCTAGTCCTGGAAAAAGAGGTGAGTGGACTGCGCGGCGTGCCAAAATGGGCGTGGTTAAGCATAGTGTGGGCGTGGTCATGGGTGGGGCCAAATATACATGGCTTTAGTAGTGGTATAAAAGGTCTGCCAGGTTAAGTTTGAGCTCTGTCGTAGTGTATCCCCAAAAAGTAGAAGTAATCTGACAGCATTTCACCAAAAATACACATAATCTGGCAGAGGTTCCTCCAAAATACAGATAATATGGCAGTGGTTACCCCAAAATAGCCAGGTGTATAGGTGCCCCCAGTATAGCCAGGTATATAGGTGTCCCCAGTATATGTAGCCAGGTGTATAGGTGTCCCCAGTATATGTAGCCAGGTGTATAGGTGTCCCCAGTACATGTAGCCAGGTGTATAGGTGCCCCCAGTATAGCCAGGTGTATAGGTGTCCCCAGTATATGTAGCCAGGTGTATAGGTGTCCCCAGTATATGTAGCCAGGTGTATAGGTGCCCCCAGTATAGCCAGGTGTATAGGTGTCCCCAGTATATGTAGCCAGGTGTATAGGTGCCCCCAGTATAGCCAGGTGTATAGGTGTCCCCAGTATATGTAGCCATATGTATATGTTTCCCCAGTATAGCCAGTCTATAGGCGTCCCCAGAATAGGTAACCAGGTGTCCGCCCCAGCAGGAGGGGAGCAGTGCAGTGGAGAGGAGCATTGTGCAGAGCAGTGGGGAAGGGCGGACGTCACCCCCCCCCTTTCCTCACCTTGGGGCTCCTCTTCCTGGCTCTCCCCTCTAGAACATTTGCGGCGGTGGCTATCAGCGGGCGGGACTTACCTCCTCCTCGTTCCGGCGAGTTGAAGCTGTGCGTGCCGCTAGTCTGGTCTAGTGAAGACCAGAGCAGCGGCACGCACAGCTTCAACTCGCCGGAACAGGAGGAAGAAAGTCCCGCCCACTGATGCCCACTGCCAGCCACCGCCGCAAATGTTCTGGAGGGGAGAGCCAGGAAGAGGAGCCCCAAGGTGAGGGAAGGGAGACGTCCGCCCTTCCCCACTGCTCTGCTGCACAACGCTCCTCTCCACTGCGCTGCTCCCCTCCACATATGCTAGGGTGGACGACGTCCACTCTCCAAAAAAAGTAGAGGACTCGACCCCTGCTTGGTGGTCAATCTACTGCTGTGCACCCAACATGACCTATTTCAAGCAAGATCTTTCTTCCGAAGCAAACAACAATTTTGATCCCTTTAGGACAGAGATTAAACAAAATTAAGATTTGTCAGCCATGATGGGGCATCATCAGTCCCCAGCATGACCACAGTGATCGAGTCTGTCGGGAAAATTGATAAGTGTTTGGGCACCTTTACACTGACCTAATGCCCCTGAACCCAGGTCTAACATTCCCTGACCTTTCCATCCCAATAATTGTTAGCAGTACAACAGTAAAATAAAAAATGCTGCTTTGTAGGATGTTATGTATTACATAAACAGTGCTGCTCGGATACCCCTTTTCAAAATCCAGATTGACCTGGATCCGGTTACCCAGATATCCTATCCGGGTCGGATATCAGATTTCAAAATTTTCCAATCCGAATCCGAATTGGATATCCGACCCTAGTATCCAGGATATCTGGGAAAATTCAGATATCCGGATAGAGAAACCAGGAGTGGCCTTTAAATTGCCTTTTTTAGGGTAAAATGGCCTCTTTTTAGAGTATATGAGGCATGTAGCATCATTATTTTGTAAAGGGGAACACTAATTGATGATGTGGGGACTTAAAATCCCCTTCCCCCCCCAAAAAAAATGACTGTCAATTAACATTAGGCCTAGGTTCCAGACAGCGGTCGTGCAGCCCACATTGAGTCCAAAGTCCAACCGCACAACTGGGACATGACAGTTTTCAGCCAAGACACCTCCAACAAATTACGCAACAATTGTGATTTGGGTTAACGGTGGGAGCTGCACAGGCAGCAGAAGCAGGGCAATGCAGCAGCAGCAGGTGTAATGTGTGCCAGGAGCATGCCAGACGTGGCACGTTGCAATTGCCACGTGTTACGCGGCACTTGCCACGTGTCACGTGGCACTTGCCACGTGTTACGTGGCACTTGCCGAATGCCACGTGCCAAGTGCCACGTGACACTTGGCAAGTGCCACGTGACAAGTGCCACGTGACACCAGAGCCGGGACAAGGTCCTCCAGCACCCAAGGCTGAGACACCAAAGTGCGCCCCTCCATCCCTCCACCCCAGCCATCACACACTGATTGCTCTTAGACTAAGAGGCACCCCAGGGCCCCCAACACCTTAATCTCTAGTTATCTGGCTTGTAGTCACTTCCATGTATCTCCTTTTCTTATTTCTTTCTGCTTCAAACACAATTAGGAATGACAGCTGAATGAATTGTGCGCCCCCTCCTACACTGCGCCCTGAGGCTGGAGCCTCTCCAGCCTATGCCTCGGCCCGGCCCTGCGTGACACATGCCAAGTGACACGTGCCAAGTGCCACGTGACACGTGCCAAGTGCCAGTCAGACAGCAGAGGAGAAGACACTAGTGCACACTAACTGTCACACTGGTAGGCTCTTGTAGGAAACAAAAAAGGCACAGGGAGACCGGGAGCCCGATCTGGTGTATTATCGACGAGGCACCAGTATATGTGTATAATAAGAAATATACTCACAAAATTGGGTTGCTATCCATAAGCAACCACTTTACTCGCATGTGAGGAAGTACCGTCCTCACTCTGCCTTGCTTCCGATAATGGGATTGGTCGCAGCTCCAAGAGAAAAATATGCCACTGGAAGGACTTCCGAGTGTGCACCCCTGTGCAGGGGAAAAGGGGACTGGGAAGAGCTAGGAGGCGCCCGTGGACGTGTATCTGTGACTCTTGAACTGAGTGTAATAGTTATAGTCCTACCTTATAGTAGTGCGACTCACACGTACAATGGTGGTTGAAGTTTCTCAAATTTTATTAGGGCATAAATGACAACGCGTTTCGCGGCCAAGCCGCTCAGGATAGAGACGTTATACCCCAGGCACACCCATAGACCTGAGGAAGCGGCTTGGCCGCGAAACACGTTGTCATTTGATACAGATACACGTCCACGGGCGCCTCCTAGCTCTTCCCAGTCAACTGTCACTCTGGCACTGCTCACAGCACAGCAGTTCTGTAGAAAGCTAACACAGTAGTACTATTACTCTAACAACTACTAGCACACTGACTGCAGTACTACAGTAACAACTACACAATAACACAGTAATCCTATCCCCTAATTCCTAACCTAACCTATACCTAATGCTAATAGCTGGCCAGCAGGCAGCAGTTGGCCTGGTCTGTGCACAGCACACACACAGACACATAGCAGCTGCCTGCAGCACACACACCGACTGTCACACAAATGACATCAAGCTAATTAATGATTTAACAATAGTATAGTGATATTGAAGGGGTTAATCACTGAACAGCTTTCAGTTTATCACCGCTAGGCCAGCAGTGGAGCACACACTCTGACTGTCATACAATAACATCAATCAAGCTAATTAAGGATTTAACAATAGTGTAGTGATAGTAGTGAATGGATTAATCACTGAACAGCTTATCACTGACACTGTGTACAGCCCTTGGCCCAGCAGCACTGGAGCACACACTCTGACTCTCACACTATGACATCAATCAAGCTAATAAACAATTGAACAATAGTGTAGTGATAGTAGTGAAGTGGTTAATCACTGAACAGCTTTAGGTTTACAACTGTGTACAGCCCTTGGTAGGCCACCAGCACTGGAGTATGTCTCTCAGTGAGCATTCAGCAAGCTAAGACGATATGTCTCATCATGGCAGACCTCCTTATTATACAGGGGGCTGGCCAGTGTTCCTTTCTGTGATTGGGTGCCAGGGTTTAGGCTGGGAGCCCTCTGATTGGCTCAATGAGGTCAGGTGCGGCTGGCCAGGGTTCCCCTCTGTGATTGGTTGCTAGGGTTTCTGCTGGGAGCCCTCTGATTGGCTCCAGGACGTCAGCTCCTTAGTTACAGTATTTCAGATCCGGATATCCGCAATATTCCAGGTTATGCGGCCAAATATCCGCAGATAGCTTGCCGGATTTCTAGAGAAATCCGGAATCCGATCCGGATAGCGTAAATAAGTTCAGATATCCAGCTTACCCGGAATCCTGATGAGCAGCACTGTACATAAACTACTATTTTGTTTGAGATTTAGAGAAGCTATACACCTGTTAATTGATGTTCACACTTCATGCGCTGCACAGCAGTGTGATGCGATATTGCACTGCTGCATGCATTTTCAGCAATATGTAATGCTGACCTATTCACCATAGAAAATGGGATTAGCAGCACCCCACACGGCAACACAGATGGTGTGTAATTGCAAGCGTTGTGTTCTGATCGTGTGAAGGAGGCCTTAGATGTTATCTGCTCTTGAGTGTGACGAGCTAGATGGTTGTACTCAAGGGGACAAAGATTTGGGGTATGTGCCCTGAATCTATGCTTCTAGTGACCCCAGGGCCGGTTCTAAACGACACAATACCAAAGAAATCCATGGCTGAACAACCAAAAAGCACACACTAATGTGTAGTGAAAATAGTAAATGATTTTATTAAGGATGTATCCCAAACAGAATAAAAACAATTAACTGCCAGAGTCACTGAGAGATGAATATATATAATGCAATAAACAATATCACATAGGTCAATCATCAAATGAAAAAGTCCTTTATTCTCACTGCATTGACTATGCGTTATTTAGATGGAGAATTGGAGATCAGTCATGCAGTCATGCGTTTGTCATGTTTTAGTACCTATGACTAAGTAACTTGCCTCTGGTGCTGCACCTCGTGTATACCTATGTGATATTGTCTACTGTATTATATATATATTTATCTCTCTGTGATGCTGGCAGTTAACTGTTTGAGACACGTCCTTAATAAAATCATTTACTAGTTTCACTACACATTTGTGTGCGTTTTTTGATTTTTCAGACATCGATTTCTTTGGTAGGCCCAGTGCACACCAAAAACCTCTAGCAGATCTGCAAAACGCTAGCGGTTTTTGAAGCAGATTTCAGAGCGATTCTAGGCATGTTGAGGGCCCATTCACACTTGAATGCGCAAAACGCCGGCGCTTACCGCCAGCGTTTTGCGTGAGTGATTTTTAAGCGGAAAAATCAATGAACACTGAGGCGATTTTTCCGCGATCACGTTTAGCGCTTCTATAGCACTGAAACGCGATCGCCGGGAAATCGGCTGAAAATGGTGCAGGCGACACATTTGCGTTTTGCGATTTTGGTCGATTTGCGGTGATCAGCGCAAATCGCCCAAGTAAGAACGGGCCCATAGGGTTTAATTACACTAGCGCTTTCAAAAGCGCTAGTGTTTGAGCGTTTTGCCGAAATTGCTGGCAAAACACTCAAGTGAGAATGGCCCCTTAGAGACGTTTTCTAAACATGCCTAGCGTTTTTTGGAGCATTTTTTGTGTAGCACATTTCAAATATTGTTACAGTAAAGCTGTTACTGAACAGCTTCTGTAACAAAAACGCCTGTAAAACAGCTCTGATCTAGCGTTTTTCAGAGCGGTTTTCCACTTCCCTATACTTTGACATTGAGGCAGAAACGCCTCAGAGATCTAAAAAATGCTGCAGCCCCCAAGTTTGTGTTTGTGGAAAAAACTACCCGCTCTGGTGTGCACCATCCCATTCACTTTCATTAGCCAAGCAGTTTTTTCCCATGCAAGCGTTTTAAAAAACGCCCCAGAACCGCTCTGGTGTGCACCAGTGCGTATTGTGTAGTTCAGTGCATATATCCATGGCCATGGACCGTGAATGGTTGCTCTATCTTTTTGTTACTTGTACCAGGGCCGGTTCTAGACTTTTTGCTGCCTGAGGAAAACTCACCGAGTTGGGTGTTGCCCCGATTTGGAATGATCGCACAGCAACCAACAATTTACTCTGCTTCATTTAATGACATGCTGCAGCTCAACACAAAAACACGCTGACTGGCTGTGAGTCGATGACAAACAAACTGCTCACCCTCAGCCACTCCATTCCTCCTCAGTCAGGACAGCAGTGCCACCTCCTCCTTGTGCTGTGCAAGTCAAATGAAACACTGTTGGTCTCCTGCCTCCCCCCACACACACACTCACTGTCAGACTCCTCACCCAGCACAACAAGCTGATTTTCCCCAATTACATAGCCACCAACCGTCCCGTTTTCGTCGGGGGGCCCTCCAGCTGTCCCGCGCTGCCCCCCCCCCCCCTTAGTCCCGGCCGCTGGGAAGAAAGGGGGAAAAAAAACGATCGAGGCACCAGCCCAAGGATGCGTATGCGGCATTAATGGCCGCCGCCATTAAATTTCTCCCTCCCTCCTAATATGCCCCCCAGTGTCCTCTTCCCCCCGCAGAGTAAAAAATGCACGGCGGAGTGGGCTGTAACTCTTACCATTGCCTCTACGCACCGGGATCTCATCTTGTCTTCTCGGCTTCTTGCTTCCTGTGACGTCACAGGAAGCAGGAAGCCGAGAACACAAGATGAGATCCCGGTGCGGAGAGGCAATGGTAACAGGTACAGCCCGCTCCGCTGCACATTTTTTACCCTGCAGGCAGGGGTGGCGGGGGGGGGGACACTGGGGGGCATATTAGGAGGGAGGGAGAAATTTAATGGCGGCGGCCATCCATGCCGCATACGCATCCCCAGGCTGGTGCCTCGATCGCTTTATTCCCCGTCTGCCCACTCACGGCCACTCTCACCCTCCTCCCCACCCACTGGCACCCTCACGCGCCTCCCCTTTCAGGAGTAATTAATATCATTTATTAATGAAAAATATAAAAAAACGTTTTGGTGGGCATGTCTAGGGGGTTGGGGGTGTGGCCAGGGGTGTGGCCTAAGTGTCCCGCTTTCTAAAAGTTAAATGTTGGGAGGTATGCAATTATGACCTCTTCACTTTGCTCTCTCTCACTTCTCCTCCTACTCTGACTGCACGCTGTTAGTGTAAACACAGTACCAACATGCTGCCCCTGTAATCTCTGCGCCTGATGCAAATGTTTCACCTTGCTTCATGAGAGAACCGAGCCTGAGTGACACGTTGCTTTATCTGTAACGCATGTCCTGCTATTATGAACAATAGTGATAGGACCTTGGGTAATACACAAGAGGCTTGTGAATGCCCCCATGGATTAAATGTCCTTTTGCAGTTTGAAGTTCAAGATCATAATACCTGTGTTTTTAAAGTAAGCATAGAAAAGCCAATGTCCTCAAGGCCCATCAACAGTGCATATTTTGCAGGATACCACACAAAATCACCGGTGAGCTAATTAGGGTCTCAGCAGAGCTGATTAACTACCTCTGTGAATTTCCACAAAACATGCACTGTTGGTGGTACTTGAGGACAGGGCTGGGGAACACTGCTCCAAAGGATTCCCCCGTCCTCTTACTCCAGGCCATTCCAGTGTTGAGCCCTTCGAAGATCGTGGGCACGGAGCAGCACTGCACTTGCGCACTAGCACAGACTTGCTTAAGCTCGGCTTTTTCAATCGATGCCCAAGTGAGTACAGGCACCAGCGTAGGCACAAGCAGACAACAAGCGGTTTTGTGGAAGGGACAGCGCTGGAATTGGCCAGTGGAAGAGGATTTCTGAGGTGAGTATCCCTTTGAGTACTTTTTCCCTTTTACACTTAGACACTATTTTTGCTTTGCGTTACCCTTTCTACACACAGGGTAACACAATAGCAATGAAAGTGTATGGAGCCTAGCACACTTACCGCTTTGTGTCGCATTGTGCCAGAAGTACCTAATTCGCCACCGCAAAGTCAACAGTGCGTTACCATCGGACTTCCGCACTGACCGAATGCATGTAAGCAAGTGGGCGGCACAGAAATATTAAGTACGTTTTTGCGTGGAACTACGCATATCCCAATGATGTACTTTCTGTCCAGCAAGAAGTACATCACTGGTCGAGGGTCGGCGATAGAGAGCGTGCGGGGGGGGGGGGAGTTTGGTGCGAGGGGGGGCGGCACTATGCATATGACCCTGTCAGCCCACTCTGCCGTAGGGTCATATGAATTTATTTTTTGGCGATGCAAGGGGGCGGAGCATCGCACCGCAATGCTGGCCTCAGGTATAAAACTGCTAATTACAACAGAGAAAGAACATGTGTGCATCAACCAAGTGAACCTGACAAATCTGGCTTTGCAAATTTGGCCTATTGGCTAATCACGAGACATTGCTCATGCAAATAAGCATTTGCTTTCGCATGCCTAAATATGCAGGGTCAAAACCAAAAACCGCAAAACAATCGCCCTGCGGGAATTAGTTCATGCTATACAGCACTATCCAGGGGCGCCACGAGGAGGCTTCCCATTGCCCCCATACAACCGGGGGGCCGCGGGGGTCCCAGGCACTGTCACCGCCTGGAACCCACACAGCGGCACCACGGAGGGGGAGGCAGGGGGGCGCAGGCGATCTCCCCAGCGTGGCCAGCGCCGGGAAGAGCCGCCCGCACACACCTCCCAAGATTAAAAACAGGCACTTACCTCAACGTCCATTGATTGTAGTTAGCATTGCATTTCTTTTTTCTGAGGGCAGGTAGTGAGTGGCTTGTTTTAGGAGGTGAGAGCCCTGGAGCAGGCTATTTGCGCCTGTCCGCCCCTTATGTGTCGCGCCCAGGTTATGCGCATATAGCAGAACGCAGTGGACGTTGAGGTAAGTGCCTGTTTTTAATCTTGGGAGGTGTGTGCGGGCGGCTCTTCCCGGCGCTGGCCACGCTGGGGAGATCGCCTGCACCCCCCAGCCTCCACCTCCGGGGTGCCGCTGTTTGCATGAGCAATGTCTCGTGATTAGCCAATAGGCCAAATTTGCAAAGCCAGATTTGTCAGGTTCACTTGGTTGATGCACACATGTTCTTTCTCTGATTGTAGTTAGCATTGCATTTCTTTTTTCTGAGGGCAGGTAGTGAGTGGCTTGTTTTAGGAGGTGAGAGCCCTGGAGCAGGCTATTTGCGCCTGTCCGCCCCTTATGTGTCGCGCCCAGGTTATGCGCATATAGCAGAACGCAGTAGACGTTGAGGTAAGTGCCTGTTTTTAACCTTGGGAGGTGTGTGTGGGCGGCTCTTCCCGGCGCTGGCCACGCTGGGGAGATCGCCTGCACCCCCCAGCCTCCACCTCCGGGGTGCCGCTGTGTGGGTTCCAGGCGGTGAGAGTGCCTGGGACCCCCGCGGCCCCCCGGTTGTATGGGGGCAATGGGAAGCCTCCGCGTGGCGCCCCTGGATAGTGCTGTATAGCATGAACTAATTCCCGCAGGGCGATTGTTTTGCGGTTTTTGGTTTTGACCCTGCATATTTAGGCATGCGAAAGCAAATGCTTATTTGCATGAGCAATGTCTCGTGATTAGCCAATAGGCCAAATTTGCAAAGCCAGATTTGTCAGGTTCACTTGGTTGATGCACACATGTTCTTTCTCTGATTGTAGTTAGCACTCAGGTATAAAACTGGCCTCAGTGTTACTTTAATGACAATTGGCGGGAGGCAGGACTTGTTGCAGCCAGCTGGAGGCCTCCTGTCTGTGTGGTTCATTCTGGTGCCTAATCTGGGTGCGGCCCTCAGTCTGGTTTATAAGCATGTACCGGAATTAGTGATGTTTGTAAGGAGAGAAAGTCCCAACGAATGCTTTGGCTGGAGATCCGCAACCAGATGAACATCAGTAAATGCTGCTTTAGAGGATGTTACTAATCGTATTACAGCTACATAAACTACTATATTGTGTGATTTATAGCTACACACCTGTCACATGTAAAGCTGGACTTTTGGAAAAATGTGACATTTTCACATACAGTACATTAGGCTGACCAGGCGTCCTCTTTTGCCCGGACAGGTCCACTTTTTCTGACCTGTCCGGGGCGTCAGGGCGGGGTTTTGAAATGTCCGGGAAGGTAGTGAAGAGAGCCGTTTAGGAGCTGAACAGGAGCCGGCTCTTTGGAGTGAGTCGCTCCACCAGCTGCTCTATGAGTACTCCATGCGCCCCCTCCTACTCTTGTTTATTGGCATAGCAGGAGGCAGGAGCGTCTGTGTTGCCTTAGAAACAAGGCTCTCTTCCTGTTTCCTGTGGCCACGCTGTGAATTTAACACGCTCTGTCCCTTTCCTTCTCCCCTCCAGCCAGCCAGTCTGCTCCAGCGTGCAGGGACACTTCAACACTTCACCTTCCCCAAAGCTCAGCTGCTTAGCACAGCATGGTGTGACATCCAGCCAATTGGTCCCTGGTGAGCTGTCTCTCATTGCGCTCTGCCTTTACTCCTTTCTCTGCACAGACACTCGCACACTGCTCCTCAGACATCACCTCTCCCCCAGCCTCCCTCCTTTCATGCTGCTGCCTTAACCCTTGGAGCTCTGTTTTCTTACCATGCTACACTTAATTTGCAACATCAGGGTTTTTCTCTTGTGTTTTTAAAAGGTGGTCACTCACTTAGGTTTACACTTTTCTTACTATCTCCTGCAGTTTATTTGGCATATTATTATTTAGTATTTATAAAGCACCAACATCTTCCAACCACAGCGCTGTACACAGTATATTGTCTTGTCATTTAGCTGTCCCTCGGAGGAGCTCACAATCTAATCCCCACCATAGGTATATGTCTATGTATGTATCGTGTAATGTATATATCATAGTCTAGGGCAATTTTGGGGGAAGCCAATTAACTTATCTGTATGTTTTTGGGATGTGGAGGAAACCGGAGTGCCTGAAGGAAACCCACACAGACATGGGGAGAACATACAACCTACATGCAAATAGTGCCCTGGCTGTGATTGGAGCCAGGGACCCAGCACTGGAATGCGAGAGTGCTATCCACTACACCACCATGTAGAAAAAGGGTGTGTGGTCTGTGTTAATGGCCATAGTTTAGGGCGCCAGAGCTTATGTGCCTATAGGCTCCTGAGCTGTAAACCCGGCCCTGAGGATGGCTCAGGACGGCTGATTCATTGAACGGCTCGCAATCCAGCTCATGATCAGTAGCTCATGACTCAGAACCGAGGGCCCACAGCATCCCCGGCATGCAGATCACGCATCAGACGTGACACAGATGGCACACACAGGCAGGAGTAAAGTAATGCAGGGCAACAAGTAACAGCAAGCGCCAAGAGAACGACAGGTAGACAGGACAAGGCAGAGCACCGAGCAAGCAACAAGCGGGCGGCAAGCAGAGCGGAACACCAAGGCAGAGCACCAAGCGGGTGGCAAGTGGCAGCCGGGGCACCCTTCCGAAACGTCTCACAGGTACGGCTCACGCACACGCCAGCACTTCCACACTCCTGTGAACCTGCGACCTCCAAGCACACTGCTAAGGTCTTGTATATTTGGCCCCACCCATGACCACGCCCACATGCTGTTGTGATTGTCCTCTTTTTTGGAAATCAAAATATGGTCACCCTACAGTACATATTTTAGAAATATGAAACTACAGGTGTTGGCATTTAACACTTTCTCTGCAGCAGGTAGCCCCGCCCAGCATATAGCAGGGGAACCCGGCCTGGGCACATTGTAAGGCCTCCTTCACATCTATCTAGCGCAGATGGCGTGTGCGATCCGAACGCAGCGCATACGATTGTATGCCCGCTGCGCTGCTGATCCTATCCATTGACAGTGATGGGATCAGCTCTGGGCTTCCCTGCAAAATGCATGCAGCAGTACGCAAGCGCTTCCTAGCGCATTGTACTGCTGCGCAGTCTATACCCTTCTGCCGTTCCTGTGTTTCAGCACATCATACGCGCTTCCAAATGCGCACGGAAGCGCGTATGATGTGAACGAGGCCTACCCTGCAGCAAATAGCTTCAGCAAGCAGCACTTTTAAATACTTGATTGATGGCTTCAGTAAATGACAGAGATATACTTATCCCGTTTTTTTTTTGGTTTTTTTTTAACCATAAGTCTTAGGATAGCACAGGAGAACAACATTGCTCTAAACGTGTCAACTTTTTTTTAGAGGTGTCATTGGCGACATGCACAGTGCAGAGCTTGTACTTATCTGGATGGGAGTCTTACCACTCTTGCAATTTTAGGTAAATGTGCAAATGTTTTCCTGGTTATTTTTCAAATGCTGTGTAGGCGCTCAGTGCTGGGGCTTGTTGTTTTCTGTGTAGAGGCCCCTTGCTTAGCTGATGCCAAATAAATCACTGTTAAAGTAGTTATTAGGCGTCCCGCTACCATCACAGCATCCACTTATTATCTGAGTAGCATGCAAAACCAATCAGCAGCCTCTCACAGACATGGAGCCTGTTAAGTCCCCCAGCAGAGCTTAAAGTGTGGGGCATTGGGAAGCCTCCCCGTGGTGCTCCTGGATAGTGCTAATGTAGCATAAACTAATTCCCGCAGGGCAACCGCTATGCGGTATTGGTTTTAACCCTGCAAACTTTGGCGTGCGAAAGCAAATGCATATTTGCATGAGCTATGTCTCGTGAATAGCCAATTAGGCCAAATTTGCAAAGCCAGATTTGTCAGGTGTTACTTGGTTTGATGCACACATAAATTCTTTATAAAGTGTAGAGCTTAAAGTGTACCTGAGACGAATCAATACAAACGTTTTATACATACCTGGTGGTTCCTCCAGCCCCCTCTGCACCGATTGCTTCCATGTCATCTTCCTCCACCTCCTCCTTCTCCCAGAAGAAGCCCCGTAAGGTTTGCCCGTCTTGCTCCTGCAGCTGGGGACGATACGCAGTAGTACTGCAAAGGCGCAGAGCGTTCCCGGCCATAGGAGCGTGGCATGGCACCCGCACGTTGCATGTGCAGTGCGCTTCAACCAAGAGAAGGAGGAGGCGGAGGAAGATGACGTGGGAGAGCGACCGGTGCGGAGGGGGCTGAAGGAAGCCCCAGGTATGTATAAAACTTATAATGATTCATCTCCATAGGGTCTGTTGAGTACTTTGCAATGCTAAGGACAAAGCAATGGGAACAGGTGGATTTGGGTAACAGGATTTGGCACCAGTGCTTTGCTATAGCACCACTATTAATGTGATGGTGGCTTGAATGCCAATGCATTACTTTAAAGGAGTTCTGTGTAGGTTAAAAAGTAAAATGAGCTGACACTTACCTGGGGCTTCTATCAGCCCCCCCTGCAGCGGTAATATCCCGCGCCATCCTCTCTTGATGCGCTGTTCTCCGCCGCCGGTCCACGTGTAATCACGCGAGTGATTACACTGTGGCTGCGTGGCTGAGCTCTCGCTACTGCACGCGTCATCAGAGCTTACTGCTCGTGCATGCACGCGTGCGCATGTTGCCCCCCGTTATCCCTGAGATAAATGAATGGGAACATGGTTCCCATTCATCGATCTAAGTCCCCGCTAAAAAGACCGATGGCTTATTTTCAGAAACCGCCGTCTTTCTAATGAAAAAAAAGTTTCCCGTCCACTATACCCTTGCTGGAAGCGAGAGCGTTCGCTTCCAGGATTACATTTTTTTTTTTACTATGGCCATCTTGTGGCCAAATAGTAAAACTACAGCTACATATTTTTTTCAATGAAATAAACAGACACTATTACATTTAACCACTTAACGACCGCCTAACGCCGATAGGCATCAGCAGGTTGTTAGTGGTATTGCATGGAAACGGGCAGTTCACGGAGGGTGTCTCCGTGAACAGTCTGCGAGCCGCCGATCGCGGCTCGCAGGCGAAATGTAAACATGCGGGGAAGAAATCTCCGCTGTTTACATCATACAGCAGCACCATAACGGAGATCGGCGATCCCCGGCCTCTGCTTGGCTGGGGATAGTGTTGGGCGAACAGTGTTCGCCACTGTTCGGGTTCTGCAGAACATCACCCTGTTCGGGTGATGTTCGGGTTCGGCCGAACACCTGATGGTGTTCGGCCAAACTGTTCGGCCATATGGCCGAACTAAGAGCGCATGGCCGAACGTTACCCGAACGTTCGGCTATCGCTGTGATTGGCCGAACGGGTCACGTGTAGTGTTGGGCGAACATCTAGATGTTCAGGTTCGGGCCGAACATGGCCGAACTCCGAACATAATGGAAGTCAATGGGGACCCGAACTTTCGTGCTTTGTAAAGCCTCCTTATATGCTACATACCCCAAATTTACAGGGTATGTGCACCTTAGGAGTGGGTACAAGAGGAAAAAAAATTAGCAAAAAGAGCTTATAGTTTTTGAGAAAATCGATTTTAAAGTTTCAAAGGGAAAACTGTCTTTTAAATGCGGGAAATGTCTGTTTTCTTTGCACAGGTAACATGCTTTTTGTCGGCATGCAGTCCTAAATGTAATACATATAAGAGGTTCCAGGAAAAGGGACCGGTAACGCTAACCCAGCAGCAGCACACGTGATGGAACAGGAGGAGGGTGGCGCAGGAGGAGAAGGCCACGCTTTGAGACACAACAACCCAGGCCTTGCATGAGGACAAGAAGCGTGCGGATAGCAATTTGCATTTTGTCGCCATGCAGTCATAAATGTAATACAGATGAGAGGTTCAATGAACAGGGACCGGAAACGCTAACCCATCACAGATGTTCATTGTTCATGTTACTTGGTTGGGGTCCGGGAGTGTTGCGTAGTCGTTTCCAATCCAGGATTGATTCATTTTAATTTGAGTCAGACGGTCTGCATTTTCTGTGGAGAGGCGGATACGCCGCCGATCTGTGACGATGCCTCCGGCAGCACTGAAACAGCGTTCCGACATAACGCTGGCTGCCGGGCAAGCCAGCACCTCTATTGCGTACATTGCCAGTTTGCGCCAGGTGTCTAGCTTCGATACCCAATAGTTGAAGGGTGCAGATGGATTGTTCAACACAGCTACGCCATCTGACATGTAGTCCTTGACTATCTTCTCCAGGCGATCGGTGTTGGAGGTGGATCTGCACGCTTGCTGTTCTGTGTGCTGCTGCATGGGTGTCAGAAAATTTTCCCACTCCAAGGACACTGCCGATACCATTCCCTTTTGGGCACTAGCTGCGGCTTGTGTTGTTTGCTGCCCTCCTGGTCGTCCTGGGTTTGCGGAAGTCAGTCTGTCGGCGTACAACTGGCTAGAGGAGGGGGAGGATGTCAATCTCCTCTCTAAAGTCTCCACAAGGGCCTGCTGGTATTCTTCCATTTTGACCTGTCTGGCTCTTTCTTCAAGCAGTTTTGGAACATTGTGTTTGTACCGTGGATCCAGAAGGGTATAAACCCAGTAATTGGTGTTGTCCAGAATGCGCACAATGCGTGGGTCGCGTTCAATGCAGTCCTAGGCCGAAGAGGTCATAGCCTAGGGTCACAAAACCTGTTTATTTGGGCAATTTCAATGGTGGCGAGTCTGACGTACATAAATCGCAGCAATGGCCGTTAGCAACGTCTGAATCTCACGAAATGTCTCATGCAGGTAGAAGACATATTGTTAGACTTGGGCTCCAAAGATGGGTTCCCTACATCTCTGCAAACCAGAGTTACAGGGCTCCAAATTTGGTAAAATCCCCCATAGGCTTTCATTGGGCCTCCTATTTACAGTTCCAAAATCTCACATCTTTTCAAAGGGCAATTACTCAGCAGTGGCAAATTTTCTAGCATTGTAGGGACCCTTAGGGGGAACATGACTGGTGAGTTTCGGGCCCCTAGGCCAAAGAGGTCATAGCCTAGGGTCACAAAAACCTGTTTATTTGGGCTATTTCAATGGTAGTGATGGTGACGTACATAAATCGCAGCAATGGCCGTTAGCAAAGTCTGAATCTCACGAAATGTCTCATGCAGGTAGAAGACATATTGTTAGACTTGGATTCCAAAGATGGGGTCCCTACATCTCTGCAAACCAGAGTTACAGGGGTCCAAAATTGGTAAAATCCCCCATAGGATTTCATTGCCTCCCTATTTCACTTTCCAAAATCTCACATCTTTTCAAAGGGCAATGGCTCAGCAGTACCAAATTTTCTAGCATTGTAGGGACCCTTAGGGGGAACATGACTGGTGAGTTTCGGGCCCCTAGGCCGAAGAGGTCATAGCCTAGGGTCACAAAAACCTGTTTATTTGGGCTATTTCAATGGTAGTGATGGTGACGTACATAAATCGCAGCAATGGCCGTTAGCAACGTCTGAATCTCACGAAATGTCTCATGCAGGTAGAAGACATATTGTTAGACTTGGATTCCAAAGATGGGGTCCCTACATCTCTGCAAACCAGAGTTACAGGGGTCCAAAATTGGTAAAATCCCCCATAGGATTTCATTGCCTCCCTATTTCACTTTCCAAAATCTCACATCTTTTCAAAGGGCAATGGCTCAGCAGTACCAAATTTTCTAGCATTGTAGGGACCCTTAGGGGGAACATGACTGGTGAGTTTCGGGCCCCTAGGCCGAAGAGGTCATAGCCTAGGGTCACAAAAACCTGTTTATTTGGGCTATTTCAATGGTAGTGATGGTGACGTACATAAATCGCAGCAATGGCCGTTAGCAACGTCTGAATCTCACGAAATGTCTCATGCAGGTAGAAGACATATTGTTAGACTTGGATTCCAAAGATGGGGTCCCTACATCTCTGCAAACCAGAGTTTTTGTGACCCTAGGCTATGACCTCTTCGGCCTAGGGGCCCGAAACTCACCAGTCATGTTCCCCCTAAGGGTCCCTACAATGCTAGAAAATTTGGTACTGCTGAGCCATTGCCCTTTGAAAAGATGTGAGATTTTGGAAAGTGAAATAGGCAATGAAATCCTATGGGGGATTTTACCAATTTTGGACCCCTGTAACTCTGGTTTGCAGAGATGTAGGGACCCCATCTTTGGAATCCAAGTCTAACAATATGTCTTCTACCTGCATGAGACATTTTGTGAGATTCAGACGTTGCTAACGGCCATGGCTGCGATTTATGTACGCCACCATCACTACCATTGAAATAGCCCAAATAAACAGGTTTTTGTGACCCTAGGCTATGACCTCTTCGGCCTAGGGGCCCGAAACTCACCAGTCATGTTCCCCCTAAGGGTCCCTACAATGCTAGAAAATTTGGTACTGCTGAGCCATTGCCCTTTGAAAAGATGTGAGATTTTGGAAAGTGAAATAGGGAGGCAATGAAATCCTATGGGGGATTTTACCAATTTTGGACCCCTGTAACTCTGGTTTGCAGAGATGTAGGGACCCCATCTTTGGAATCCAAGTCTAACAATATGTCTTCTACCTGCATGAGACATTTCGTGAGATTCAGACTTTGCTAACGGCCATTGCTGCGATTTATGTACGTCACCATCACTACCATTGAAATAGCCCAAATAAACAGGTTTTTGTGACCCTAGGCTATGACCTCTTCGGCCTAGGGGCCCGAAACTCACCAGTCATGTTCCCCCTAAGGGTCCCTACAATGCTAGAAAATTTGCCACTGCTGAGTAATTGCCCTTTGAAAAGATGTGAGATTTTGGAACTGTAAATAGGAGGCCCAATGAAAGCCTATGGGGGATTTTACCAAATTTGGAGCCCTGTAACTCTGGTTTGCAGAGATGTAGGGAACCCATCTTTGGAGCCCAAGTCTAACAATATGTCTTCTACCTGCATGAGACATTTCGTGAGATTCAGACGTTGCTAACGGCCATTGCTGCGATTTATGTACGTCAGACTCGCCACCATTGAAATTGCCCAAATAAACAGGTTTTGTGACCCTAGGCTATGACCTCTTCGGCCTAGGACTGCATTGAACGCGACCCACGCATTGTGCGCATTCTGGACAACACCAATTACTGGGTTTATACCCTTCTGGATCCACGGTACAAACACAATGTTCCAAAACTGCTTGAAGAAAGAGCCAGACAGGTCAAAATGGAAGAATACCAGCAGGCCCTTGTGGAGACTTTAGAGAGGAGATTGACATCCTCCCCCTCCTCTAGCCAGTTGTACGCCGACAGACTGACTTCCGCAAACCCAGGACGACCAGGAGGGCAGCAAACAACACAAGCCGCAGCTAGTGCCCAAAAGGGAATGGTATCGGCAGTGTCCTTGGAGTGGGAACATTTTCTGACACCCATGCAGCAGCACACAGAACAGCAAGCGTGCAGATCCACCTCCAACACCGATCGCCTGGAGAAGATGGTCAAGGACTACATGTCAGATGGCGTAGCTGTGTTGAACAATCCATCTGCACACTTCAACTATTGGGTATCGAAGCTAGACACCTGGCACAAACTGGCAATGTACGCAATAGAGGTGCTGGCTTGCCCGGCAGCCAGCGTTATGTCGGAACGCTGTTTCAGTGCTGCCGGAGGCATCGTCACAGATCGGCGGCGTATCCGCCTCTCCACAGAAAATGCAGACCGTCTGACTCAAATTAAAATGAATCAATCCTGGATTGAAAACGACTACGCAACACTCCCGGACCCCAACCAAGTAACATGAACAATGAACATCTGTGATGGGTTAGCGTTTCCGGTCCCTGTTTATTGAACCTCTCATCTGTATTACATTTATGACTGCATGGCGACAAAATGCAAATTGCTATCCGCACGCTTCTTGTCCTCATGCAAGGCCTGGGTTGTTGTGTCTCAAAGCGTGGCCTTCTCCTCCTGCGCCACCCTCCTCCTGTTCCATCACGTGTGCTGCTGCTGGGTTAGCGTTACCGGTCCCTTTTCCTGGAACCTCTTATATGTATTACATTTAGGACTGCATGCCGACAAAAAGCATGTTACCTGTGCAAAGAAAACAGACATTTCCCGCATTTAAAAGACAGTTTTCCCTTTGAAACTTTAAAATCGATTTTCTCAAAAACTATAAGCTCTTTTTGCTAGATTTTTTTTTCCTCTTGTACCCACTCCCAAGGTGCACATACCCTGTAAATTTGGGGTATGTAGCATGTAAGGAGGCTTTACAAAGCACAAAAGTTCGGGTCCCCATTGACTTCCATTATGTTCGGAGTTCGGGTCGAACACCCGAACATCGCGGCCATGTTCGGCCTGTTCGGCCCGAACCCGAACATCTAGATGTTCGCCCAACACTAGCTGGGGACCACCGGCATATGATAGGCTGAAGCCTGTCAGTTCCGGCGCAGGACGGATCTCTGTCCTGTGCCACCCAGGTAAAGGAGGGGAGGGAGGGAAAGCCAGGGAGGGCGGAAAACGCTGCGGAAGGGGGGCTTTGAGAAGCCCCCCCCCGCAAAACAAATATAGCCGGCGGCGATCAGACCCCCCCAGCAGGACATCCCCCTAGTGGGGAAAAAAGGCGGGAAGTCTGGTCGCCCTGGCTGCCTGCTGATCTGTGCTGTGGGCTGGAGAGCCCACGCAGCACAGATCAGCCAGAATTCGTCTGGTCCTTAACTGTTTATATCTCACACTAAAAATTACCCAAATAAATTTTTTAAGGAAAAAATATTACAATTAAAAAAAAAACATAAATAGTTACCTAAGGGTCTGAACTTTTTTAATATGCATGTGAAGTGGGTATATTACGACCATTTTTTAAATTATAAGCTTGTAAATAGTGATGGACGCAAAACTGAAAAAAATGCAAATAAAATATTGGCGCCATACTTTGTGATAGGGACATCATTTAACCACTTGAGGACCACAGTCTTTCTACCCCTTAAGGACCAGGCACTTTTTTTCCATTCAGACCACTGCAGCTTTCACGGTTTATTGCTCGCTCATACAACCTACCACCTAAATGAATTTTGGCTCCTTTTCTTGTCACTAATAAAGCTTTCTTTTGGTGCTATTTGATTGCTCCTGCGATTTTTACTTTTTATTATATTCATCAAAAAAGACATGAATTTTGGCAAAAAAATGATTTTTTTAACTTTCTGTGCTGACATTTTTCAAATAAAGTAAAATTTCTGTATACATGCAGCGCGAAAAATGTGGACAAACATGTTTTTGAAAAAAAAAAACCCATTCAGTGTATATTTATTGGTTTGGGTAAAAGTTATAGCGTTTACAAACTATGGTGCAAAAAGTGAATTTTCCCATTTTCAAGCATCTATGACTTTTCTGACCCCCTGTCATGTTTCATGAGGGGCTAGAATTCCAGGATAGTATAAATACCCCCCAAATTACCCCATTTTGGAAAGAAGACATCCCAAAGTATTCACTGAAAGGCATAGTGAGTTCATAGAAGATATTATTTTTTGTCACAAGTAAGCGGAAAATGACACTTTGTGACAAAAAAAAAAAAAAAAAAAAAAAGTTTCCATTTCTGCTAACTTGCGACAAAAAAAAATGAAATCTGCCACGGACTCACCATGCCCCTCTCTGAATACCTTGAAGTGTCTACTTTCCAAAATGGGGTCATTTGTGGGGTGTGTTTACTGTCCTGACATTTTGGGGGGTGCTAAATTGTAAGCACCCCTGTAAAGCCTAAAGGTGCTCATTGGACTTTGGACCCCTTAGCGTAGTTAGGCTGCAAAAAAGTGCCACACATGTGGTATTGCCATACTCAGTAGAAGTACTATAATGTGTTTTGGGGTGTATTTTTACACATACCCATGCTGGGTGGGAGAAATATCTCTGTAAATGACAATGTTTTCATTTTTTTTACACACAATTGTCCATTTACAGAGTTATTTCTCCCACCCAGCATGGGTATGTGTAAAAATACACCACAAAACACATTATACTACTTCTCCTGAGTACGGCGATACCACATGTGTGGCACTTTTTTGCACCCTAACTGCGCTAAAGGGCCCAAAGTCCAATGAGTACCTTTAGGATTTCACAGGTCATTTTGCGACATTTGGTTTCAAGACTACTACTCATGGTTTAGGGCCCCTAAAATGCCAGGGCAGTATAGGAACCACACAAATGACCCCATTTTAGACAGAAGACACCCCAAGGTATTCCGTTAGGAGTATGGTGAGTTCATAGAAGATTTTATTTTTTGTCACAAGTTAGCGGAACATGACACTTTGTGAAAAAAAAACAATTAAAATCAATTTCCGCTAACTTGTGACAAAAAAATAAAAACTTCTATGAACTCACCATACTCCTAACGGAATACCTTTGGGTGTCTTCTTTCTAAAATGGGGTCATTTGTGGGGTTCCTATACTGCCCTGGCATTTTAGGGGCCCTAAACCATGAGGAGTAGTCTGGAAATCAAATTCCACAAAATGACCTGTGAAATCCTAAAGGTACTCATTGGACTTTGGGCCCTTTAGCGCAGTTAGGGTGCAAAAAAGTGCCACACATGTGGTATCGCCGTACTAGGGAGAAGTAGTACAATGTGTTTTGGGGTGTATTTTTACACATACCCATGCTGGGCGGGAGAAATAACTCTGTAAATGGACAATTGTGTGTAAAAAAATCTAAAGATTGTCATTTACAGAGGTATTTCTCCCACCCAGCATGGGTATGTGTAAAAATACACCCCAAAACACATTATACTACTTCTCCCGAGTACGGCAATACCACATGTGTGGCACTTTTTTGCACCCTAACTGCGCTAAAGGGCCCAAAGTCCAATGAGTACCTTTAGGATTTTAAAGGTCATTTTTGTTTCAAGACTACTCCTCACGGTTTAGGGCCCCTAAAATGCCAGGGCAGTATAGGAACCCCACTAATGACCCCATTTTACAAAGAAGACACCCCAAGGTATTCCGTTAGGAGTATGGTGAGTTCATAGAAGATTTTATTTTTTGCCACAAGTTAGCGGAAATTGATTTGAATTGTTTTTCTTCACAAAGTGTCATATTCCGCTAACTTGTGACAAAAAATAAAATCTTCTATGAACTCACCATACTCCTAACGGAATACCTTTGGGTGTCTCCTTTCTAGAATGGGGTCATTTGTGGGGTTCCTATACTGCCCTGGCATTTTAGGGGCCCTAAACCGTGAGGAGTAGTCTTGAAACCAAATGTCGCAAAATGACCTGTGAAATCCTAAAGGTACTCATTGGACTTTGGGCCCCTTAGCGCACTTAGGGTGTAAAAAAGTGCCACACATGTGGTACCGCCGTACTCAGGAGAAGTAGTATAATGTGTTTTGTGGTGTATTTTTACACATACCCATGCTGGGTGGTAGAAATATCTCTGTACATGACAATTGTTTGATTTTTTTTACACACAATTGTCCATTTACAGAGAGATTTCTCCCACCCAGCATGGGTATGTGTAAAAATACACCCCAAAACACATTATACTACTTCTCCTGAGTACGGCGATACCACATGTGTGACACTTTTTTTGCAGCCTAGGGCCCAACGTCCTATTCACAGGTCATTTTGAGGCATTTGTTTTCTAGACTACTCCTCACGGTTTAGGGCCCCTAAAATGCCAGGGCAGTATAGGAACCCCACAAGTGACCCCATTTTAGAAAGAAGACACCCCAAGGTATTCCATTAGGTGTATGGCGAGGTCATAGAAGATTTTATTTTTAGTCACAAGTTAGTGAAAAATGACACTTTGTGAAAAAAACCCAATAAAAATCAATTTCCGCTAACTTTTGACAAAAAATAAAATCTTCTATGAACTCGTCATACACCTAACAGAATACCTTGGGGTGTCTTTTTTCTAAAATGGGGTCACTTGTGGGGTTCCTATACCGCCCTGGTATTTTACGGGCCCAAAACCGTGAGTAGTCTGGAAACCAAATGTCTCAAAATGACTGCTCAGGGGTATAAGCATCTGCAAATTTTGATGACAGGTGGTCTATGAGGGGCCGAATTTTGTGGAACCGGTCATAAGCAGGGTGGCCTTTTAGATGACCGGTTGTATTGGGCCTGATCTGATGGATAGGAGTGCTAGGGGAGTGACAGGAGGTGATTGATGGGTGTCTCAGGGGCTGATTAGAGGGGAAAATAGATGCACTCAATGCACTGGGGAGGTGATCGGAAGGGGGTCTGAGGGGGATCTGAGGGTTTGGCCGAGTGATCAGGAGCCCACACGGGGCAAATTAGGGCCTGATCTGATGGGTAGGTGTGCTAGGGGGTGACAGGAGGTGATTGATGGGTGTCTCAAGGTGTGATTAGTGGGGGGAATAGATGCAAGTAATGCAATGGCGAGGTGATCAGGGCTGGGGTCTGAGGGTGTGGGCGGGTGATTGGGTGCCCTAGGGGCAGATGGGGGTCTAATCTGATGGGTAGCAGTGACAGGGGGTGATTGATGGGTAATTAGTGGGTGTTTAGAGGAGAGAACAGATGCAATGCACTTGGGAGGTGATCTGACTGCGGGTCTGCAGGCGATCGGATGGTGTGGGTGGGTGATCAGATTGCCCGCAAGGGGCAGGTTAGGGACTGATTGATGGGTGGCAGTGACAGGGGGTGATTGATGGGTGGCAGTGACAGGGGCTGATTGATGGGTGGCAGTGACAGGGGGTGATTGATGGGTGATAGGTGATTGGCAGGTGATTGACAGGTGATCAGTGGGTTATTACAGGGAAGAACAGATGTAATTAATGCACTGGTGAATTGATAAGGGGGGGTCAGAGGGCAATCTGAGCGTGTTGGCGGGTGATTGGCAAGGGGCAGATTAGGGTCTGATCTGATAGGTAAAAGTGACAGGTGGTGATAGGGGGTGATTGATGGGTAATTAGTGGGTGTTTAGAGGAGAGAATAGATGTAAACAATGGATTTGGGAGGTGATCTGATGTCGGATCTGCGGGCGATCTATTGGTGTGGGTGGGTGATCAGATTGCCCGCAAGGGGCAGGTTAGGGGCTGATTGATGGGTGGCAGTGACAGGAGGTGACAGGGGGTGATTGATGGGTGATAGGTGATTGGCAGGTGATTGACAGGTGATCAGTGGGTTATTACAGGGAAGAACAGATGTAATTAATGCACTGGCGAATTGATAAAGGGGGGGGGGGGGGTCTGAGGGCAATCTGAGCGTGTGGGCGGGTAATTGGGTGCCCGCAAGGGGCAGATTAGGGTCTGATCTGATAGGTAACAGTGACAGGTGGTGATAGGGGGTGATTGATGGGTAATTAGTGGGTGTTTAGAGGAGAGAATAGATGTAAACAATGGATTTGGGAGGTGATCTGATGTCGGATCTGCGGGCGATCTATTGGTGTGGGTGGGTGATCAGATTGCCCGCAAGGGGCAGGTTAGGGGCTGATTGATGGGTGGCAGTGACAGGGGGTGATTGATGGGTGATAGGTGATTGGCAGGTGATTGACAGGTGATCAGTGGGTTATTACAGGGAAGAACAGATGTAATTAATGCACTGGCGAATTGATAAGGGGGGGGGGGTCTGAGGGCAATCTGAGCGTGTGGGCGGGTGATTGGGTGCCCGCAAGGGGCAGATTAGGGTCTGATCTGATAGGTAACAGTGACAGGTGGTGATAGGGGGTGATTGATGGGTAATTAGTGGGTGTTTAGAGGAGAGTATAGATGTAAACAATGGATTTGGGAGGTGATCTGATGTCGGATCTGCGGGCGATCTATTGGTGTGGGTGGGTGATCAGATTGCCCGCAAGGGGCAGGTTAGGGGCTGATTGATGGGTGGCAGTGACAGGGGGTGACAGGGGGTGATTGATGGGTGATAGGTGATTGGCAGGTGATTGACAGGTGATCAGTGGGTTATTACAGGGAAGAACAGATGTAATTAATGCACTGGCGAATTGATAAGGGGGGGTCAGAGGGCAATCTGAGCGTGTTGGCGGGTGATTGGGTGCCCGCAAGGGGCAGATTAGGGTCTGATCTGATAGGTAAAAGTGACAGGTGGTGATAGGGGGTGATTGATGGGTGATTGATGGGTAATTAGTGGGTGTTTAGAGGAGAGAATAGATGTAAACAATGGATTTGGGAGGTGATCTGATGTCGGATCTGCGGGCGATCTATTGGTGTGGGTGGATGATCAGATTGCCCGCAAGGGGCAGGTTAGGGGCTGATTGTTGGGTGGCAGTGACAGGGGGTGATTGATGGGTGATTGATGGGTGATTGACAGGTGATTGACAGGTTATCAGGGGGGATAGATGCATACAGTACACAGGGGGGGGGATCTGGGGGGGGGGGGGTCCTGGGGAGAATCTGAGGGGTGGGGGGGTGACCAGGAGGGGGCAGGGGGCAGGGGGGGGGGATAAAAAAAAAATTAGCGTTGACAGATAGTGACAGGGAGTGATTGATGGGTTATTAGGGGGGTGATTGGGTGCAAACAGGGGTCTGGGGGGTGGGCAGGGGGGGGTCTGAGGGGTGCTGTGGGCGATCAGTGGGCGGGGGGGGGGGGCAGATCAGTGTGTTTGGGTGCAGACTAGGGTGGCTGCAGCCTGCCCTGGTGGTCCCTCGGACACTGGGACCACCAGGGCAGGAGGCAGCCTGTATAATACACTTTGTATACATTACAAAGTGTATTATACACTTTGTAGCGGTGATCGCGGGGTTAACATCCCGCCGGCGCTTCCGTATGGCCGGCGGGATGTTACGGCGGGTGGGCGGAGCCAGTTGCCGGGGGAAGCGCGCGTCATCAATGACGCGATCGCTCCCCCGGCGTAGCAAAAGGACGCACCGCCTTAAGGCGTATTGCGGTCCTTAGGGGATCCACTTGCCGACCGCCCACAGCCCATGGTGGTTAAATGGTGTACTAACCAGGACAAGTGGACAAATAAAATACATAGGTTTTAATTATGGTAGCATGTATTATTTTAAAGCTATAATGGACAAAATCGGAGAAATAATGAATTTTTTCAATTTTTTTCTTAATATTCCTGTGAAAATGCATTTAAAAAAAAATAATTCTTAGCAAAACGTACCACCCAAAGAAAGCCTAATTGGTGGCGGAAAAAACAAGATATAGATCAATTAATTGTGATAATTAGTGATAAAGTTATTGGCAAATGAGTGGGAGGTGAAAATTGCTCAGATGCATAAGATGAAAATCTCCGCGGGCTGAAATGGTTAACACCATGTTTGATGATAATTCCTGTTTCTGAAGCCAATTTTCACATTGGCAGAATGGAATGCGATACTCGGAACAGAGTAATTTTCCTCACAGAGTCATCATCTCAGCCACATTTTTTTCTGCTATGTATAAGGCAGTTGTAAAATTGCAGAAAAATCAAAGTATGCTACAGAGACCCCTGTAGTGTAATTTGTTATTTGCGATTTTTCTGGGATTGCGTTTTGTAATTTTCTATCGATGCTACTTACACAAGGAGAAAAGCGGTAGAATTGCAGTATGGTAGACATTTGCGGTCGCCGATCAGGCAAAATCAGATCGCAGTAGCATAAAGATTCCTAAGATTTTCATTAATTTTCTGGTGTCCTTGCAATCTGTGTGCAATCGGAAATAGATCACACAATGCTGAAAATTGTATGTAGTATATAACAACCCTAAGATTACACTACAGAGGACCCTGCAAAGCTTGGATACATTACAGAAAAAACGTGCAATTGTATGGTCTGCAGTGCACAGCACAGTATATTACAAATACAGAGAGTGCAGTATTGCACCTTGTACATTAGAGGGCACCCAGGCCTTTGCCTGGACAGCCTGTGCCCAGAAATGTTCCTGAGTCTGTCTTCAAACTCTTGGTAAGGTAGGTTAGGTAGGGGTGGACAAATAGAACTGCAGCCCAGGTCTTCATATGTGGTAAGTATTTGTGTTTTGTCAGAGATTTAAAGCATGCATTTTAAAACCTATAGGCTACAAAAAGAAGCTAATAATAATTATAACTCATTATGTCTGAGCATGCATGTAATCAAATCAGCACATATTTGATGCAGGTTTGCTTTAGGATCTAATGCACTATGGCCAGGAGCTAGAGTTGGGCCGAACCTCAGATTTTAGGTTCGCGAACCGGGTTCGCGAACTTCCGCGGAAGGTTCGGTTCGCGTTAAAGTTCGCGAACCGCAATAGACTTCAATGGGGATGCGAACTTTGAAAAAAAAAAATTTATGCTGGCCACAAAAGTGATGGAAAAGATGTTTCAAGGGGTCTAACACCTGGAGGGGGGCATGGCGGAGTGGGATACACGCCAAAAGTCCCCGGGAAAAATCTGGATTTGACGCAAAGCAGCGTTTTAAGGGCAGAAATCATATTGAATGCTAAATGACAGGCCTAAAGTGCTTTAAAACATCTTGCATGTGTATACATCAATCAGGTAGTGTAATTAAGGTACTGCTTCACACTGACACACCAAACTGTTCAATGAACAGAACAGGTATGCAGTGGCGGGTTCACTGAACAGAACAGGTATGCAGTGGCGGGTTCACTGAACAGAACAGGTATACAGTGGCGGGTTCACTGAACAGAACAGGTATGCAGTGGCGGGTTCACTGAACAGTACAGGTATGCAGTGGCAGGTTCACTGAACAGAACAGGTATACAGTGGCTGGTTCACTGAACAGAACAGGTATACAGTGGCGGGTTCACTGAACAGAACAGGTATGCAGTGGCGGGTTCACTGAACAGTACAGGTATGCAGTGGCAGGTTCACTGAACAGGTATGCAGTGGTGGGTTCACTGAACAGGTATGCAGTGGTGGGTTCACTGAACAGGTATGCAGTGGTGGGTTCACAGAACAGGTATGCAGTGGTGGGTTCACAGTACAGGTATGCAGTGGCGGGTTCACTGAACAGGTATGCAGTGGTGGGTTCACTGAACAGGTATGCAGTGGTGGGTTCACTGAACAGGTATGCAGTGGTGGGTTCACTGAACAGGTATGCAGTGGTGGGTTCACTGAACAGGTATGCAGTGGTGGGTTCACAGTACAGGTATGCAGTGGTGGGTTCACAGAACAGGTATGCAGTGGTGGGTTCACAGAACAGGTATGCAGTGGTGGGTTCACAGAACAGGTAGGCAGTGGTGGGTTCACAGAACAGGTAGGCAGTGGTGGGTTCACAGTACAGGTATGCAGTGGTGGGTTCACAGAACAGGTATGCAGTCAGGGACAAGCTAAGCCTAACTAATCTTTCCCTATGAGAGACAATGCAGCAGCTCGCCCTACTCTCACTAATGCAGGCAGGCAGTGGCACACGAGTGACCGTAATGGCCGCCGCTGCCTGCCTTATATAAGGGGGGTGGCGCTCCAGGGGCTAGTGTAGCCTAATTGGCTACACTGGGCCTGCTGACTGTGATGTAGAGGGTCAAAGTTGACCCTCATGGTGCATTATGGGGCGAACCGAACTTCCGCAAAAGTTCGCCTGCGGGACGCGAACGCGAACCACGGAAGTTCGCATGGAACCGTTCGCAGGCAAACCGTTCGGCCCAACTCTACCAGGAGCCCACTAATGCCAAGAAAGGCTCTCCTTGCCTTGCATAGCTATTGCTCAGGGTGAATTGCAAAATTGTATAAGGCAGTGCTTGTGGGATCGCTCCACAATTACAACACTGCTGTAAAGCCATCCCCATAGGGTTCCATTGGTGCAGCGCTTTGCCGATCGCCGGCGATCGGCAAGCGATGCTAGTCAGTTATATGCCTAAAGGTGGTCATAAATCGATTGTTATCATCGGAATCGGATTAAAATCGGTGCTGCCAAGTGCATGCCCGACTGATAATACGACCAATATTGGGCTGAAATTGGTCGCATATATCGGTCGGACATGCTGCAAGTTGTCAGGCCCTTGTGGTCGGTCGGGTGCGCATCGGTAACGTTATTGGGACAAACGACGAATGGGATGAAACCTCCGGGCGCTGATCCTGATCAATCTGACGATCTAACACATCCTTGAATGAAACATAATCTTCTAAGGGAAGGGTAACATTCCGTACAACCTTCATAAGCGAAGCATCCACTAATGGATTAGTTTGAATCAGCGATTCATCAATATCTGAAAGAGGATACATTTTTTGCAACTTACTCTTTAAAGGTGTTTTTTTTTTTCACAGTCTTTTGCCACTCATCAAGGATCAATTCTCTTATTTCCTCCATTAATGGGAAAGAAACTCGCTCCTTGTTCAAATGTTTATAATACCTTCTTTTTTTATTCTTAGGAGAAGAGACAGACTCCTCCCACTGAATTGCCTGTTTCACTCTGGAAATTAATGTAGCAATTGAGGAAAAATCAAAAGGAATTTCTTCAATTTCAGAGTCTGAGTCAGAAGAAAAACTTTTCTGAGACGAAATCCTCAACGTACCAGGCTGGGGAGACCTCTGTTTAATAGAGAGCTCTGATACTGTATCCTTCACCACTTGTTTCATTAGTGAAGAAACCTCTCTGTCTTCTCTAGCAATGTCTAGATGACACAATTCACACACTTTCTTTTTAGGCAATGAAACCCTTCCACAGGTCCAACACTTATTTTCAGGTGGAAATGCCACATCCTGACATGTAGGAGCCTGAGGTAAGACATCCTGAATCTGCACACCCACTGCACACCCACTACTTCACATGAAGAATCTCTTTTATCAGAAGAATCCCTTGAATGAGATCTAGAACGTGTATCAGGACAGCGCTCTTTTAACACCACTTTGACTGGAGATTTAGAACCAGACTCTGGTCTTCTAACATCTTCCCTAGAATGATTGACAGGCTTGTCCACTTTTGCACTCCTTGTGCTATCATGTCTAGAATCTTTTTGTGATGCCTGTCAAAATAATGACAGACCATCAGGCTTTAAAACTATGCATCTTCAGCTCAACAACAATATACTCACCAACCTTACCTATTTTTAGATTTAGACTTCTCATATGAAGACGGGTACTCTCCCTTATTCCTCCCCATCTTGTGCAGCTGAATTAAAAGGAACTAAAATTGGAATTACCAATATATTAGCTGCTAGCATCCCTATACACTAAATAATATATACAACCAGAGAAGAGTGAAAACGTATGTATCTATAAATTAAAGAATCAGTTACTTCGAGCACGAGTCTCCTGTGCTTTCTTTCAGCCACTTCAGTGCTACTGCTCACCACCCAGCCACTGCTGTGGTGTATCTGAACAAAGCAGTGTGTAGATTGCTAACTTTTCAGGAAGGAGACTCTCCCTGCTAAGGGATTGAGTCTCATACAGCCCACAGGTGCCTGCAGCTCTGGTGTTATAGCCAGTGACACCAACGGCTACCGTGTTTCCCCGAAAATAAGACACTGTCTTATATTAATTTCAGCCCCAAATAACATGCTAGGTCTTATTTTTGGGGAGGGCTTACTTTTTGTTCCCCAGTGGCAGCCCCCAGCCCAGTAAAGCTCTTCCCTCCCTCCCTCCCTGATGTGCTGCCCTGGACCAGGTCTCCTCGGCTACAGAATGGCAGCCCCAGACCAGTAAAGCCCTTCTCTCCCTCCCTCCCTCCTTCCCTCTGCAGAGTGGCAAGCAGAGCATTACAGCAGAGGATACTCACCGGCTTCCGACGTAGCAGCGATAACTTCTCTCTTCAGCAGCGCCCGGCTCCTCTGTTTGACAACGGCGGCTCATGTCATGTGACGCGGACGTGCGTGCATCACATGGCGAGAGCCACTGTTGTCAGGGAGAGGAAGCTGTATGCTGCTGAGGAAAGACGTTAACGCGGTCACGTCGGAAGCCGGTGAGTTTCTTCTGCTGTAACGGTAATGCTCCGCTTGCGACTCTGCAGAGGGAGGGAGTGAAGGGGGGGGGGGGGGAGAGACACTGCGCGGCCCTACTAGGCCTTATATTCGGAGGATGTCTTATGTTTCAAGCTTGCTTGAAATATAAGACATGTCTTATTTTCGGGGGATGTTTTATTTTAGGGAAAAGACGGTACAAACCAGAGAGCTGCTCCTGATATCCTGCTTCAAGCCACAGGATCCCTTTGGACAAAGAGCCTGCTTCTGACCTGGTCCCTGGTCTGAGAGGGACAAAAGCCTGCAAGCTGATAATACCCATAAGGGCATATCAGCCACCACATCAGGTGATCTGTCTACGACCGGCTGGTCTCCCTTTTATCATCAGTTTTCTGAGTGCGCTGTTTTTGTGTTTTTTCCCCTACCCCATGTCCTTTATAGATTTCTCTGCCACTGCAAGTGGACCACACAGAGCAGCACCGGCTTCCATCACCCAACACATCCTCTACATATAGAAGACTAATTTTATCCAGCTCGCTCCCCCTGTTCTCATTTCAGCACGGGGGTTGTTTAAGTTTACCTATCTGTCAAAACTTATGTACACACTCTCAAACTCCAAAATACATATATATATATATATATCCACATAAATAAATACATATAAATACAAATATATATATAAATACCTACCTAAACATAGAAACATCTCAATAATATATACATAACTGCAATATGCATAATCTATATATATATATATATATATATATATATATATATATATATATATACAGTATATATATATACCTGCACCATATAAAATGCCAACTAATAAAGCAGAATTCAAACCTGTAACAGATCCATCCACTACAATACTGGTAATGCATCAGCCAATACCACAGAGCCCCAACTGTACTCCCACCAAGAGTAGGCATACAGTAAAATGTCGGCAACACTTTTGCCATAAATAAAAAGAACCATGAGTCCCACCTGACCACCGTAAATATGCCAGGCTTAGTCCCAGAACACTCCACCGCTGCTCAGCGTCCACCTCACTGCTGTAGGACGCCATAATCCATGCTCCTCTACCCTAAATAGGACGCACGGGCCACAGGGAGGAAGTTCCGCCTTGCCCAAAACAAAGATGGCCACCGGACCACTTCTGCCCACACCTCGGAGGACAGGGAAGACTCTGAAGCACGCACGTGTGCTTAAACATACTGAATACTACCCGGAAACAACTGAGAAGAGCTACAGGGGCGAAAAACCGCAATACCATTTAAGTATTAATGCGGAATTAAAGATATATGTCCCGGAGAGTACCAGACGGGGACTCCAGACCTTATAGGAGCATTTAGCTACCTAAGGAACTGGACCTCAGCAGGAGAGCCAACCTGCTGGAGACCGCACGTGGAGGTAAGGTAAAATAGGAATCCTGCTGGAGGCGAGGACTTTAAAAGGAATGTCAGTATGGGGTTCTGGGAGCCTTTTTATCAATTTGGGAGGTCCTAATAGGGCAAAGGAGGTGGGGCTTTGCTCCCATAGTATACTGGCATGGCAAGCACCAGGGAAAGAGGTTTGTCTCTTGCTCGAATCTGCCCATCATCATTAGATGTATGGCAACCTTCAGTCTTCTCAATAGTATCTGCACATCTTTACCAATACTTATAGAGAATAGGCAAAGGACAAAATCCAGCATTACCGCTGACACAGCCCAGTGCTCATAAAACCTCCTTTATGAACAGATCTTATTTAATGGAATTAGCCTGCTGAGACCAGGCACATCGGAGGTGGTTTATTAATTCCATCTCAGAAAATTGACACAAGCAGATGGAGTACAGAGCCAGTGCCCAGGCAGAACACAAATGACTACTAAGTGAACACCCAGAGATAGCTGGTGACATCACACCGCAGTAAGGGACATTTAATTAGATTACTTATTAATCCGACTGGCATGAATCTGCCACACATCTTTGGCATGTGCCACCATATGGGTCACTGCTGCTCACATACAGGGCATGAAATGTACATAGACGGGAAACATCGTGGCCTGGAATTTAACCAACCCTCAGTGTTCTCAAGAGAATGATTTATAATGTGCCCGTGAATACACTTTTAAATGACCACTGTTAAGAAAACCTTAACATTTAAAATATATGTAAACATATACAGATAAGAAATACATTTCTTCCAGAGTAAAATGCCATAAATTACTTTTCTCCTATGTTGCTGTCACTTACAGTAAGTAGTAGAAATCTGACAGAACAGACAGGTTTTAGACTAGGCCATCTCCTCATGGGGGTTCTCTTTATTTTCAAATGCACTTAGTGAATGGTAGTTGCTCTGTCCAACTGCCAAAAACATGTATGGTGGGCAGGGAGGCTGGCCAGCATCTTTGTATAAATGTTTTTCAGGGAGCATCTACTCTTTATAAAGAATAAAGGCCAGGCTGAGAATCCCCTGTGGAGTCATGGACTAGCCCAAAACCTGTTGGTTCTGTCAGATTTCTACTACCTACTGAAAGTGACAGCAACATAGGAGGGAAGTAATTGAAAGCTCCTTTTACTCTGGAAGAAAAATACTTTTTTATCTGTATAAGTTTACATGTATTTTAACCACTTTACCCCCAGCCGTATAGATTTCTCCGTCCCTTTTTCCATCCTTTTGCCACCAGGGACGGAGAAATCCGTACTTCCCGCGCTCCCGCCGCTGCCCGGGCTCCCGCTCGCTCATGCGCGCACTCCCGCTCGCATGCACGCTGCCGCCCGCTCGCCCGGAGATCAATGAACTGGAAAATCCATTCCAGTTCGTTGATCTAAGCCCCGCAATGATCAGCTGCTTCTACGAGAAGCAGCGCGATCATTGTGAAGAAAACAAAAAAGTTCCCAGCCTCATAGCACTTCCTGCAAGCGTCCTTCCGGACGCTTGCAGGTCACATAAACAAAATGTTACTGTGGCCATCTTGTGGCCAAATAGTAAAACTACACCCTAAAGCATTTTTCACATACAAATACATTACTTTTACACAAAAAATTAATTCATTACCTCCCACACCCCCCAATTTTTTTTTTTTGTAATTAAAAAAAAATAAAAAAATTTACAATTAAAAAAAATACATAAATAGTTACCTTAGGGTACAACACTGTTACTTTATAAACTAGGGGCTTGTAATTAGGGATGGACGCAAAACTGAAAAAAATGCACCTTTATTTCCAAATAAAATATTGGCGCCAAACATTGTGATAGGGACATAATTTAAACAGCTTTATAACCGGGACAAATGGGCAAATACGTTTCCTGGGTTTTAATCACAGTAGCATGCATTATTTAAAAACTATAATGGCTGAAAACTGAAAAATAATGAATTTTTTCCCACATTTTTCCTATTTTCCCATTAAAACACATTTAGAATAAAATAATTGTTGGCATAATGTCCCACCTAAAGAAAGCCTAAGTGGTGGCGGAAAAAACAAGATATAGTTCATTTCATTGCAATAAGTAATAGTAAAGTTATAGTCGAATGAATGGAAGGAGCGCTGAAAGGTGAAAATTGCTCTGGTGCTCAAGGGGTAAAACCCCTCAGTGGTGAAGTGGTTAAATTATAAGGTTTTGATGACAGTGGTCCTTGAAAACTTCAGGGCTGGCAGTTATAGGACATTGCAAGGTTGCCTGCGGGCAGCTTTCTAGTTAGGTTGGGAATAGTAGTGTAGGAGAGACTTTGTAAGTACACCTGCCCTTTTCTTCACAAAAATAAATGTCTGATGATTTTTTTTTTCTTTAAAGGGACTCCGAGCTCTAATTAAATTCAAAATCTGAACTTACCTGGGGCTTTCTCCAGCCCACCGTAGGTCGGGAGGTCCCTCGACATCCATCTGGCTCTTCTCCCAGGGCCTGGTCAGAAATGGCTCCCCGGCGGCTCCCGGCGACACTGGGCCCGAGTGTCGGGTTCCTCTTCCAGAAGGGTGACGTCAGTCGTCACCACGCTGGCCGCCTCGCGTCATCACGGCGGCCGGCATGACAGTACGGCGCATGCGTACTGCCTCATTTTTAGCTGCACAGAAGCTAAGCATCAAATAAATCTGCCCAGGGATTTTTCCCCTGATGCTGTGCAAAGCATGATGGGATTTCTGATGTTGTTGTTCTCGTTGCCTAGCTCGCCCAACTGGGAGGGGTGATCAGCACACAGGACAGTTGGAACTGTGTCTCCTGCTCCCTGTCACCTCCTTTCAACCAAAAAGATGGCTGCACCCATGAAATCACAAACATTTGCCTTTTCTTTTAATACAGGTAGGGTAAAAGATTATATTATCTATTTTAATTAACATAACTAATGCAACTTAATGACAGTATGTTTATTTAGGCTGAAGTTCCTCTTTAACAAGGAGGAAAACTAGTGCGCTTCAACCAAACAGAGATAAGGATTTCATCAGCGGCGGCCCACATGTATCACAGCAGTGATTCCGCTTTGACAAAAGCCTAAGTGCCACAGTGTGGGCTGTAATTATTTCCAGAGTAATGCACTCACTCCCTGTGTGTCACGCTGCACTTCAGCACTTAAACTGAGGTTTCTCTACTTATGTAGACAGCTTCACCTCACGGTTTGGGCTATTTGATAAGTACATTTACAGTGTACCTGAGGCGACATGTGACACGATGAGATAAACGTGTATGTACAGTTCAAACCTTTCATAACCAGGCTGTTTTACTTGTTTTATTTTGCTGCCTGAATGAGTTAATTTCTAGGCATGGGAGTGACAGCTTCTGTCTTTTTGGGAACTTGTCGGGAATGTAGTAAACATTACTAATAAGCTAATTACAGCCATTAAAGTTTTCCTGGCACAATACAACTTCTGAGGGCAGGGAGAGAAAAAATACACTAACTATATATTTTTCTTCTAACTCTGGGACACTTAATAGGCTGCCTCTGTTAAAGACTGTAAAACATTCAACCTACTTTGTAAATGTTTAAATATAAAAGAAAACCATTAAATACTTAAAGTCATTTTTAGGAGTAGGAGAATAAATATAATTGTTTATCTCATCAGTATATTTTCACCTCAAGTTCACTTTAAACTTTTGTTTGCACACAAGTGAATTATTTTGCATTTTTTTTTTTGTTTTTTTTCTAGGACATTGATTAACACTTTGATTGAGCACTTGCACTCCATAGAAGGCTAAGGGCTTGTACACACTACAAGAACTTTTCTAAGCGCTTTGTGATTTTAAAAGCTTCTGCTAATGTTATCCTATGTGTGTGTTCACACTGGAGCGATGTGATTTTATAAAAATCCCCCATAGCATTGCAATCGCAAGAGCTTTAAAAAATCACTACTAAAAAAAGCTCTTGTAGTGTGAACAAGCCCTAAAGCCCCATTTACACTTAAAAAATGCAAAACCCTAGCGCTTTTGCTAGTGTTTTGCTCAGGCTATTTTTGGCCATTAACGCCATTCACACTTGGGACAATTTTCCGCGATCGCAATTAGCTATTCTATAGCACTAAACGCGATAGCCGGGAAATCGCTTGAAAATGGTGCAGGGTACAAAATTTTTTGCAGCGATTTGTGTTAATCGCTGGCGAGTAACGCAAATCGCCCAAGTGAGAACAGGCCCATAGGTTATTATTGCACTTACGCTTTAAAAAGCACTAGCGCTTGAACGTTTTGCCGAAATCGTCGGCAATTCACTCTAATGTGAATGGGGCCTTAGAGCCCAAGTTTCTCTTTCAATGTGGGTCACCTGAATGAATCAATTATGTATGGACTGTGCAATGAAACTGTGACCTATATACTACACCTGCTTATATATGTGTAATGATCTGGAGTCGCTTTCCACCGTCAGCGCACAGCAAGTGCGCTGAAGCAGATGGAAATCCCCACAATCACAGAAGCAGAGTACCCAGTATATATTTGTAGAGGAGAATTCCAACCAGCAGGTGGAGCTGTGAAGTACAGAGGAACAAGTCCTCTGTACAGCCACAGATGCCAGATTGAAATTGCACGATTAAGCAACACCAGGCAATATAAACAAGGTAGCAACTCAAAAGAAAGCAAGAACGGAGACAGACTAAATGAATGTCTACCAATCTAGTCGCCACCCAGCGATGGTAGACATACCACATCAGAACAGACCAGAGTGAGAAAGCCAATCGCAAGAGAGGCGATTGCTATCAGCAACACAAGACTGGGAAAAGACAGAGCATGAATGAGCAGTGGAAAACACAGAGAACAACCACAATCCGAAAGCCAAGGAAAATAACAAATGAACTAACTAAACGCGGTCACCGCACGTTATGCACAACAGTGACAAGCACGTTAATAGAAAGGTCACCGCACGTTAAGCGCAACAGTGACAAAACGTACCAACCCTGACTAACTAATGAACACGTAAAACAAAGACAGATAGCGGGAACACTTGCTACTCGGTTGCCTAACACCAGACAACAGCAAGCATTCATTCCAGACCAAACAGACTGAAAGAGTTACCCGTAGCAACCACTGCCAAGGTTATACTCCAAGACACAGACAAGGAGAGAACGCTTGCTAATCGGTTACCTAACACCAGACAACAGCAAGCGTTCGTTCCAGAAAAAACAGACTGAAGGCGTAACTAGTAGCAACCGCTGCTAAGGTTATACTCCAAGACACAGACAAGGGAGATCCACCACCTCTAGCGCTAGGGCGAATGCGATCAAGGAACAGGACTGAACGATTCCCTATTCAGCCACCACTGGAGATAGTACAATCGCAAGGACAGGACAAGACTAGGCAGTACAAATAAAACACAAAACTGACTGCACTAGTAGGAGTGCAAAGTGCACTTCCCAAGAATTAACTACACTAGAATATTAGCAACAAGATACAAAGAGGCAGAGGCTCTAAGGTTAGTCTCACTAAACAGAAACTATGACGAGCAAGGAATTCTGGGAGGAAGTGACATTTATACTGAAAACCTTCAAAGGAAGCAGACAAGCAGATTGCAAGATAAGTGGATGCAAATCAGTCACTACAGCAGCAAGCCTCCCGAATCTTGCAAACTGACAAAAAGGCCTCTTTTCCCTGGACTGAACTATGCAACCTGCATAGGAAACCAACAAACTGTCCAGGGAATCAAGGCCAGCAGAGCGGATTCTAACAATATGTTTATATTCACATGAATTTTTTTTTTGTCACTGGATTATACAAACAGGTATAGTCCCATTGTTTTAGGCCTCGCTCACATCTAGCTAGCCCAGATGGCCGTGCGATTGGAACGTAACACGTGCAATATTTAATTCGATATTTGAGACCTGCTTTTTACTAAAAGGGGATACAGTGGCAGTTGAAAAAAAGCACAATAAACTAAATATAAAATTTACTCGTAAACACATACTGACTACCTAAAAGGGGGGAGGAGCATTACCACTGACACCTGTCCAACAGGCACAACCCATTAAAGGACAATTGAAGTGAGATGGCTGCAGTAGTGTTTGAATAACACCAGAAACAGACATGAAGCTAATCTTGTCAGATCTGACAATAATGTCAGAAACACCTGATTTGCATATGCTTGTTCACGGTCTATGGGTAAATGTATTAGAGGCAGAATACCAGCAGTACAGCCAGGCAACTGGTATTGCTTTAAAGGAAATAAATATGGCAGCCTCCATATCCCTATCATTACAGTTGTCCTTTAAGAGGTGTTGGTTTTAATTTATTTTTCTACTCTGATTTTTCTCTCTACTAAAACAGCACAGAACACTTCCCACTCTTTTATTGTTTAGAAATGCGTAATGGTGGTAGGTAAACAGCCAATGATGCTGGTATCCCAGGGTCACTGCTTCATGCAACATTTACACATTATTGGAATATGAATTTGGCAAAGTGTCTCTCCAGGGGCAAGGTTTGTTGAAAACACAATGCTTATCACAGTGAAATATGCCACTTCTAACAATTGGACGATCACTATGGCAACAATAATAGAGAATATTTATTAGCACTATTTTTAAGATATCCATCCAAATGATCTGGCATGTGAAAATCATCCATGAATGCATTTTTATATCCCAGGAGTATGCTTAAAGAGGAACTCCAGTGTAAATAATGTAATTAAAAAAAGTGCTTCATTTTTGCAATAATTATGTATAAATGATTTAGTCAGTGTTTGCCCATTGTAAAATATTTTAAATCCCTGATTTATATTCTGACATTTATTACATGGTGACATTTTTACTGCTGGCAAGTGATGTAGCTGCTGCTTGCAGTTTTGGCAGTTGGAAACAGCTGTAAACAGCTATTTCCCACAATGCAACAAGGTTCACAGACGGGAAACTGCGAGAAGTACCTTGGTACTCAGAGCTTCTTGTGGGAGGGGTTTCACCACAATATCAGCCATACAGCGGCCCCTGATGGTCTGTTTGTGAAAAGGAATATATTTCTCATGTCAAAGGGGGTATCAGCTACAGATTGGGATAAAGTTCAATTCTTGGTCGGAGTTTCTCTTTAACCACTTGAGGAGCGCCCCCAGCCGATGGGCGGCGGCAAAGACTGGGCCTAAACGACCGCAATACGCCCATCGGCGGGAGCGGCGGTGGGCGTGGTTATGCGGCGATCGCGTCATTTGTGACGCGATCAGCTGCCGGCGACTGGCTCCGCCCCCCTCGCGCTGTAACCTGCCGGCCGTTCGGAAGCGCCGGCGGGTTACTAGCACCCGGATCGCCACACGCAATGTGTATAATAGGCTTTGTAATGTATACAAAGCCTATTATACAGGCTGCCTCCTGCCCTGGTGGTCCCAGTGTCCGAGGGACCACCAGGGCAGGCTGCAGCCACCCTAGTCTGCACCCAAGCACACTGATTTCCCCTCCCGCCCCCTGATCGCCCACAGCACCCCTCAGACCCCACCCCTGCCCACCCCCCAGACCACTGTTTGCACCCAGTCACCCCCCTAATCACCCATCAATCACTCCCTGTCACTGTCTGTCAACGCTATTTTTTTTAACCCTAAACTGCCCCCTGCTCCCTCCTGATCACCCCCCCACCCCTCAAATTCTCCCCAGACCCCCCTAGCCCCCCCCCCCGTGTACTGTATGCCTCTATCCCCCCCTGTAATAACCCACTGATCACCTGTCAATCACCCATCAATCACCCCCTGTCACTGCCACCCATCAATCAGCCCCTAACCTGCCCCTTGCGGGCAATCTGATCACCCACCTACATCAATAGATCGCCCGCAGATCCGACATCAGATCACCTCCCAAGTGCAGTGTTTACATCTGGTCTCTACCCTAAACACCCCCTAATTACCCATCAATCACCTATCAATCACCACCTGTCACTGTTACCCATCAGATTAGGCCCTAATCTGCCCCTTGCGGGCACCCAATCACCCGCCCAAATGCTCAGATTGCCCTCAGACCCCCCCTTATCAATTCGCCAGTGCATTATTTACATCTGTTCTTCCCTGTAATAACCCACTGATCACCTGTCACTCACCTATCAATCACCCATCAATCACCCCCTGTCACTGCCACTCATCAATCACCCCCTGTCACTGTCACCCATCAATCAGCCCCTAACCTGCCCCTTGTGGGCAATCTGATCACCCACCCACACCAATAGATCGTCCGCAGATCCGACATCAGATCACCTCCCAAGTGCAGTGTTTACATCTGTTCTCTACCCTAAACATCCCCTAATTACCCATCAATCACCCCCTATCACCACCTGTCACTGTTACCCATCAGATTAGACCCTAATCTGCCCCTTGCGGGCACCCAATCACCCGCCCACACGCTCAGATTGCCCTCAGACCCCCCCTTATCAATTCGCCAGTGCATTATTTACATCTGTTCTTCCCTGTAATAACCCACCGATCACCTGTCAATCACCCATCAATCACCCCCTGTCTCTGCCACCCATCAATCAGCCCCTAACCTGCCCCTTGCGGGCAATTTGATTACCCACCCACACCAAGAGATCGCCCGCAGATCCGACGTCAGATCACCTCCCAAGTGCAGTGTTTACATCTGTTCTCTACACTAAACACCCACTAATTACCCATCAATCACCCCCTATCACCACCTGTCACTGTTACCCATCAGATTAGACCCTAATCTGCCCCTAGGGCACCCAATCTCCCTCCCACACCCTCAGAACGCCCTCAGACCCCAGCCCTGATCACCTCGCCAGTGCATTGCTTGCATCTATTTCCCCCTCTAATCACACCTTGAGACACCCATCAATCACCTCCTGTCACCACCTGTCACCCCCTAGCACACCTACCCATCAGATCAGGCCCTAATTTGCCCCGTGTGGGATCCTGATCACTCGGCCAAACCCTCATATCCCCCTCAGACCCTCTTCCGATCACCTCCCCAGTGCATTGATTGCATCTATTTTCCCCTCTAACCACCCCCTGAGACACCCATCAATCACCTCCTGTCACCCCCCTAGCACTCCTATCCATCAGATCAGGCCCAATACAACCTGTCATCTAAGAGGCCACCCTGCTTATGACCGGTTCCACAAAATTCGCCCCCTCATAGACCACCTGTCATCAAAATTTGCAGATGCTTATACCCCTGAACAGTCATTTTGAGAAATTTGGTTTCCAGACTACTCACGGTTTTGGGCCCGTAAAATGCCAGGGCAGTAAAGGAACCCCACAAGTGACCCCATTTTAGAAAAAAGACACCCCAAGGTATTCTGTTAGGTGTATGACAAGTTCATAGAAGATTTTATTTTTTGTCAAAAGTTAGCGGAAATTGATTTGTATTGTTTTTTTTTCACAAAGTGTCATTTTCCGCTAACTTGTGACAAAAAAAAAAATATTCTATGAACTCGCCATACTCCTAACAGAATACCTTGGGGTGTCTTCTTTTTAAAATGGGGTCACTTGGGGGCGTGGCTTGCTAATGGCCGTGTGAGGACGCACCACCGCTGAGCTCCCACAGCCCAGACTCAAAAATACGGAAAACGGCACCCTTTCACCATCCAAAATAGCCCATGGGTGGAGGAAGAAAGAAGGGAACTAAAGCCCACCACACCACACCCTCTCAATCCCAGATCAGGCGTTTCCTGAGGCCGCTTGAACGAAGGCTGCAGGAACAGGAGACCAGCAACATGGCGGAGACACCTCGTGGCAAAGCGGGCCGCAGCTCTCAGTCTCCGAGAGCAGAAAGCTCAGCTGTTGGCTCGCCCAATACGGCAGAATCCAATGAAGCCCGCTCGCCTGACCAACCACATAGTCCTCCAGACAAAAAACAGCGAACACAACTGTCGGGGGAGACACCCGGAACGCCGCGGAGCGGACAGCATGGCGGCGCATCTAGCTCACCGAGCTGCAGCACCTCCTCCATATCCCGAGAAGCGGTAAACGGGAGATCCTCACCAAGGACAAGTCCAGCCCAGGCAACACATACCAATCCTCCCCGCGGAACTCCGGTGCCGGGAAAGGAATACAAGGTAGGCCTATATCCCCTGCCCACCAGGCTCTCACTCCCCGCCATGATGGCACCGCAAGCGAGGACCACAACCTGGCTACCCTGCCTTCCCCCAAACGACCTGCAGGCCTGACTTCTCCTTCACACTCAGAAAGTGCAGAATCGTTTGTAGAAGTTGAACTACATGACTACATTAGATCCCTACCTACTAAACAGGATCTAGAGAGCTGCTTCACGAGAATTATGGAGACTTACAAACAAGATATGGCTGAGTTCAGACAGGACTTTGCACACGTAACACATAGGATGGAAGAGGTAGAAAAGGGCCAGGAAGAACTTGCTGACTCTCTAAAAGCACATAACAGCACTGTTAATGCTCACTCTAAACATATTACTGCACTATACATGAAAATTGACGACTTGGAAAACCGGCATAGAAGGAATAACATACGCATAAGAGGGGTGCCTGAAACCACTAAAGCCTCTGACATCATGGCTACAACGGAAGCAATATTCAATATCTTCCTAGGTGCCCCGGCCGATAATAAGATTGAAATTGACCGTGCACACAGAGCGGCTGGCCCTCCAAGATCCGACCCGTCCAGACCTCGTGACATCATCTGCAGAATCCATTTCTTTAAAGAGAAGGATGCCATAATGACAGCAGCACGTAACAAAGGAAATATTGACTTTGACGGGACCAATATTCATTTATTACCTGATCTTTCAACTCTCACTCTCCAACTACGCAGAGCCTCCAAACCCCTACTAGAAACCCTGAGGGAACGCGATATAAAGTACCGATGGGGATACCCCTTTGCAATTTTCATCAGCAAAGATGGCAAATCTGCGACTTTCAACTCACCAAATGACCTACAAAAAGTCCGGGAAACCTTTGACCTTCCAGAGATTACCCTAGAGGAATGGCCTATTCAATCTGACACCCTAGCCTTACCACAAAGGGAGAAATGGAAAAGAGTTCCCAATCGTGGTGGGCCAAATCGCTTCAATAACAATAGATAACTCTTCTTCACTTAATACCCTCGATTAAACCTGTGGCCCATGCCGAAGGCGACAACACTCTGATATGACCCACCTTTACTCTAATGATAATGTGAACTGGCCATACTATAGGATAGAAATGTCTTAGGATTAAGATATATTCCATAACAGATGTAGCCAATATTTATGCTCACTCATACACAATCGAAATCTAGTTAAGGTGGACTGAATATATGTGTGGGTGGATGGAGGCGGAGGGGGAGAGTTCTATGTTTCTAAGCTCTATCCCACATCGTTATAAAAACGATTAGAGTAATGTCATGATGAGACAATGCGGGTTATATGAGGCCCTTACCACCGCTGCAACGCAACATGTCTAACCTAACCAAAGCCCTAGATAACAAACGCAATATGTAATATATATTAAGTCTCCTGGGCCGTGTCTCCCTCCCTATCCCCTCACCCCCTATCTCCTCCCCACCATCCCCTCCCCCCCCCCTCCTCCCTCACCCTCGCCCGCCAATACGTGCTAGACACACCAAAACATTGACGCAATAGCAAAGCCTTAGATGGCCCCACAGGATTTTGTTCGGGTCATGTTTGACAAACAAACCCCTAATTGCCCCCACAATTGTGGGTGAAAGTTTCTTAAAGAGAATCTGTATTGTTAAAATCGCACAAAAGTAAACATACCAGTGTGTTAGGGGACATCTCCTATTACACTCTGTCACAATTTCTCCGCTCCCCGCCGCATTAAAAGTGGTTAAAAACAGTTTTAAAAAGTTTGTTTATAAACAAACAAAATGGCCACCAAAACAGGAAGTAGGTTGATGTACAGTATGTCCACACATAGAAAATACATCCATACACAATCAGGCTGTATACACCCTTCCTTTTGAATCTCAAGAGATCATTTGTGTGTTTCTTTCCCCCTGCAGCTATCTTCCACTGAAGTGTCAGGCTGTTTCTTACTGCAGAGTGCAGACAGATCTGCCTGTATGTAATTCATCAGTATGTGAAAGCCCAGCCAGCTCAAAGGACGATTTATCCAGCTTGTAAAAGATAATAGAACACATTAGAATAGCTTTTGGAACTTGTAGGATGATAAAAAACAGGACGCAATTTTTGTTACGGAGTCTCTTTAATATAAGTTTGTTGTTTTCCATATATTGTGTTGTAAAATGTTTAACTGAGTTCTGGGCTGATGGGAGTCACTGGACCAAGCGGTTGGCTTCCATCTCCCACCAAATCCTGCACCCTGATGACGCCTACTCCAGGGCCTCATGTGGGGTGTGCAATGAGACTTTAAAGTTTGTTGCTCGGGCCCTATCTTGGCCTGAGATCTATGTTACTAATCTTAACTTCTCTGCTACCTGATTTCTTTCCTACACCTCTATCTCTCCCCACCCATGTGTTTTTCCCCAGCAGGAGATGTGTCGGCTCCCCCAAAGAAGACACGACAACCAGGTCTTGTGGTATGATTGAAAAGAAATACTTAATTATTCAGTATAATTTAAACAATGGATAAATGTTCTATAGCATCCTATAATGTCAAGGGCTTTAATATCCCCAACAGAAGGTCCCAAATTCTATACCACCTTCACAAGCAAAAAGCCTCGATCATCTTTTTACAAGAAACCCACTTTAAAGAGGGGGAAGTCCCCTCATTTAAATCCAGATATTACAACAAATGGTATCACAGCACAAACCCATTGGGTAAATCTAAAGGAGTCTCCATAGGATTACACAAAAACCTCAGTTTAAATATACTTAAATCACAAATAGACACACAAGGAAGGTATGTCTTCCTTATAATTCAGATCCAGGATAGTAAATACACCTTGGCAAATATATACCTCCCTAACCAAAATCCAGGTAATACCCTACTTACATATCTATCCAAACTCGCACAATTTGCAGAAGGTACCATAATCCTAGGAGGCGACCTTAACCTATGTCTCAACCCACAGTTAGATTCCTCCTCTCAACGACAACCGATTCCCAAACACATCCTCACGAAAATTAAAGCTAGGCTGCAGTCTCTGTGCCTGGTGGATGCCTGGAGGACCCTTCATCCAACTGTCAGAGATTATACATTCTTCTCCTCTGTCCACCAGTCTCATAGTCGAATAGACTACTTATTCACTTCTCAAAGACTCCTAGACAGGGACATCCAGGCGTCCATAGGAAACAGATTGTGGTCAGACCACGCTCCAATATACTGTTCCTTTATGTTAAATAGACATCAGAAAGCCCAAAATTAATGGAGATTGAACGACAACCTACTCCGAGACCCCACCTGTGTAGCTGACATTAAAAAAACCATCCAAAACTTCTCCCTCAATCATGCTCAAGACGAAACTTCAGCTCCCATTAAATGGGAAGCCCTAAAATGTGTGCTTCGAGGGGTCTTTATCTCCCATGGTTCAAGGCTTAAAAAAGAACGTAGCGAACAAATCTCTAAACTACTCCGCGAAATTGGGGAACTAGAAGGGAATCTGAAAGATAAATACTCTCCTGATGTAGACCTTAAACTATCCAACACCAGACAAACCCTCCTATCCCTAATAGACCAAAGTACCCTTATAGCTAGAGAAAAAACCCAGAGCACGCTCTTCCACCAAGGAGGCAAATGCGGCACTTTACTGGCTAGGTCCCTACACCCAGTCTCTTCCCATACAAATATCTTCTCAATTAAGAACAAGCAGAACCAAACTAAATTCAAAACATCCGACATTGCCAAAGAATTCAACACATATTATACCTCCCTTTACAACATTAAGGGCAAATTTCACGACCTAGACACAGCTGAACTGAAGGGAAAAATAGCTGCATATATTGCTACCACCCCCTTACCCACACTATCTACTGACACTATCAAGGAGTTAGACCAAAGCTTCACCGAAATTGAACTACTGACGTGTATTGGATCCATTAAGAAGGGGAAAAGTCCAGGCCCTGACGGGCTATCAGGAACCTTTTTCAAACAATTCTCCACTGAACTATCCCCACTATTACTTCAGACGTTTAACGCAATCGATGACTCCCATTTCTTCACCCCCCAAACTACTATGGCACACATTACTGTCATTCCTAAGCCAGGAAAAGACCCAAATCATTGTCTAAACTACAGGCCCATTTCACTGATCAATATCGACCTAAAACGTTTTGCCAAATTACTAGCTGAAAGACTCAAACCCCTACCCCCTACAATCATACATACTGACCAAGCAGGTTTTGTCTCCGGAAGAGAAGCCAGAGACAATACCCTGAAGACAGTCTCTTTAATACACTATGCTAAAAAGTCCAACCTACCTCTATGCATTGTATCTGTGGACGCCGAGAAGGCGTTCGACAGGGTCCACTGGCTGATCCTGGAGCTGTCCCTTAGACAGCTGGGCCTGGGTGATACCTTCATGAACAAAGTTATGTCACTCTATCATAATCCCACAGCCAGAATCCGAGTTAACGGGACCCTGTCGGACGCCTTCAAAATTGCCAATGGCACCAGACAGGGATGCCCACTGTCCCCATTATTATATGTGATCTGCATGGAACACCTGGCGATTGCACTTAGGCAGAATTCTTCAATCCAAGGAATAAAAACAGGAGATCACCATTTCAAACTTTCACTATTTGCGGATGACCTGTTATTGTACATATCTAATCCCCACATAGCGTTCCCGCATATCCTTTCTGATATGAATACATTTGGAGAAGTCAGCAATTTCAAAATCAATATTTCCAAAACTGAGGCCCTAAATATTAATCTCTCTCCAACTTTAGTTAACCTCCTCGGCGTTCTATTTAGATCGCCAGGGAGGCTGCGGGAGGGTTTTTTTTTAATTAAAAAAAAACTATTTCATGCAGCCAACTGAAAGTTGGCTGCATGAAAGCCCACTAGAGGGCGCTCCGGAGGCGTTCTTCCGATCGCCTCCGGCGCCCATAATAAACAAGGAAGGCCGCAATGAGCGGCCTTCCTTGTTTTGCTTAGATCGTCGCCATGGCGACGAGCGGAGTGACGTCATGGACGTCAGCCGACGTCCTGACGTCAGCCGCCTCCGATCCAGCCCTTAGCGCTGGCCGGAACTTTTTGTTCCGGCTGCGCAGGGCTCAGGCGGCTAGGGGGGCCCTCTTTCGCCGCTGCTCGCGGCGAATCGCCGCAGAGCGGCGGCGATCAGGCAGCACACGCGGCTGGCAAAGTGCCGGCTGCGTGTGCTGCTTTTTATTTGAAGCAAATCGGCCCAGCAGGGCCTGAGCGGCAGCCTCCGGCGGTGATGGACGAGCTGAGCTCGTCCATACCGCTCAGGAGGTTAACTCGCTCAAGAATTCATTCAATTTTAGATGGCAACCCAGCCATATTAAATATCTTGGTGTGTTAATCCCTAGTGATCTCGGAAAATTATACCAACTCAACTACCCACCGCTTTTTGACAAAATACAAAGAGAACTAGACAATTGGACTACCCTAAGACTCACTTGGTCAAGTCGTATAAACGTGATTAAGATGGATACCCTTCCTAAAATCCTTTATACGTTACAAGCTATCCCCATTAGACTCCCGGGTCGTTTTCTCAGGAAATTACAAGCATCAATACTAAACTTTATCTGGACACGTAAAACACACCGGACAAAATTCAAACTCTTAATAAGACCTAAATTCGAAGGGGGGATGGGTCTGCCAGACATTAAAACATATTATTATGCCTCGCTCTTAACCCATGTTCTCAACTGGTTTCAAGATAGACATAATAAACAATGGGTCACTCTAGAATCAGTCACTTCCAAACTAGACCCAAGAGCATTATTATGGATACCATCAGACTTGAAACCAGACCCTGATGACACTGCGTTCTGGACACAAATAGTCATAAGAAAATGGCGCGACATTAGAGACCGGCTTAAACTTTCCACAATGCACGGCCCGCTCACTCCTCTCCTAGACAACCCCTCCCTTGCTACAGGGATACAGCAATCCTCTTTCCTAGGGTGGAACAGAGAATTCTGGCCCCAAGTGAGGCATATTGTTAGCTCTAACAAACTTATGCCCAAAGAAAAAATAGGCAACCCCCAAAATCCTCCTAAAATGGGCTGGCTAGTATGGTCCCAGCTCACCTGGTTTTATAACTCCTTGATGTCTAAATCTAATCTACATAGATCTTTAACTCCATTCGAACGACTATGTGCCACGACTGCATCTCTAAACCACAAAATCTCTCTAATATACTCCTTACTGGTGTGCACCGACAGCGAAAAAGATTTACTCAAGCTAACAGACACCTGGGACAGGGACTTAGGGCAAGCACTTCCCGCAGAAGATTGGGAAAAAATATTTGAGCTGACACACAAATCTTCCGTCTCTCTAAATATCCAAGAGAGAAATTTTAAAATATTTGCTAGATGGTACCGGGTACCATCTCAGGTGTCTAAATATAACCAGGAGAGCTCGGACCAATGCTGGAGATGTTCACAATCTAAAGGTACATACATTCATATATGGTGGGATTGCCCTAGGATACAACAGTTCTGGGTGGGGGTATTCGAGGTCCACAAGCAAATATACTGTGAGCCTCTCCCACTGAAAGCCTCAACAGCTCTTTTAACACTACTTCCAGGTAGAACCTCCAGTATCAAGAAATCATTAACTCCAATTTTACTCACTACAGCGAGGCTATTAATTGCCCGATGCTGGAAATCAAGCACAATCCCTACAATGGCTGACTTATTCAAGGAGATTAACGCAATTATGCGCTTGGAGGACCTCTTTATCCCGACCCCGAACAACGCCGACTCTTTTGTTACTAAGTGGGCCATCCGGTTGGACTTTAGAGATTCAGATAAAGCTAGGACTATTCTCCACAGAGACTCTGCCCTTCCGACACCCACAGTACCATAATAAATAGACCTAATTTTCAACATTTAGAGATCATGGCCTAGAGTTAGACACATCTCCTACAACCCCCTCCTCTCCCTTCTCTTTCCCATAATCCTTTCCCTCCCTCTCCTCCTTCATCTCTACCTGCTCTACTCTGTCCACTCTTATTGTCTGTCTCCTCTCAAATACAACTATATCCAAATGTGTACTTATTCTCAAGTTCCTATCGGTATACAAAGGTTGACCACTCTGTAATTCATATCCACACATGTGGTAACGCCGTACTCAGAAGAAGTAGTATAATGTGTTTTGGGGTGTATTTTTATACATACCCATGCTGGGTGGGAGAAATCTCTCTGTAAATGGACAATTGTGTGTAAAAAAATCAAATAATTGTCATTTACAGAGATATTTCTCCCACCCAGCATCTGTATGTGTAAAAATAAACCCCAAAACACATTATACTACTTCTCCTGAGGCGGTACCACATGTGTGGCACTTTTTTGCACCCTAAGTGCGCTAAGGGGCCCAACGTCCAATGAGTACCTTTAGGATTTCACAGGTCATTTTGCGACATTTGGTTTCAAGACTACTCCTCACGGTTTAGGGCCCTTAAAATGCCAGGGCAGTATAGGAACCCCACAAATGACCCCATTTTAGAAAGAAGACACCCAAAGGTATTCGTTAGGAGTATGGTGAGTTCATAGAAGATTACATTTTTTGTCACAAGTTAGCGGAAAATGACACTTTGTGAAAAAAACTATTAAAATCAATTTCCGCTAACTTGTGATAAAAAAATAATCTTCTATGAACTCACCATACTCCTAACGGAATACCTTGGGGTGTCTTCTTTCTAAAATGGGGTCATTTGTTGGGTTCCTATACTGCCCTGGCATTTTAGGGGCCCTAAACCGTGAGGAGTAGTCTTGAAACCAAATGTCGCAAAATTACCTGTGAAATCCTAAAGGTACTCATTGGACTTTGGGCCCCTTAGCGCAGTTAGGGTGCAAAAAAGTGCCACACATGTGGTATCGCTGTACTCAGTAGAAGTAGTATAATGTGTTTTGGGGTGTATTTTTACACATACCCATGCTGGGTGGGAGAAATATCTCCGTAAATGACAATTTTTTGATTTTTTTTTACACACAATTGTCCATGTACAGAGATATTTCTCCCACCCAGCATGGGTATGTGTAAAAATACACCCCAAAACACATTATACTACTTCTCCTGAGTACGGCAATACCACATGTGTGGCACTTTTTTGCAGCCTAACTGCACTAAGGGGCCCAAAGTCCAATGAGCACCTTTAGGCTTTACAGGGGTGCTTACAATTAGGCGTCCCCCAAAATGCCAGGACAGTGAAACACCCCACAAATGACCCCATTTTGGAAAGTAGACACTGCAAGGTATTCAGAGAGGAGCATAGTGAGTCCGTGGCAGATTTCATTTTTTTTTGTCGCACATTAGAAGAAATGGAATGTTTTTTTTTCTTTTTTTTTGTCACAAAGTGTCATTTTCCGCTAACTTGTGACAAAAAATAAAATCTTCTATGAACTCACCATGCCTCTCACTGAATACTTTGGGATGTCTTCTTTCCAAAATGGGGTCATTTGGGGGGTATTTATACTATCCTGGAATTTTAGCACCTCAAGAAACATGACAGGTGGTCAGAAAAGTCAGAGATGCTTCCAAATGGGAAAATTCACTTTTTGCACCATAGTTTGTAAATGCTATAACTTTTACCCAATCCAATAAATATACACTGAATGTTTTTTTTTTAATCAAAGACATGTAGCAGAATAACTTTCACGCTCAAATGTATTGGAAATTTTACTTTATTTGAAAAATGTCAGCACAGAAAGTTAAAAAAGTCATTTTTTTTGACAAAAAATCACTGATGAATGATGAATAAAATGATGATGAATAAAAATTAAAACTCGCAGCAGCAATCAAATAGCACCAAAAGAAAGCTGTATTAATGACAAGAAAAGGAGGTAAAATTCATTTAGGTGGTAGGTTGTATGACCGAGCAATAAACCGTGAAAGCTGCAGTGGTCTGAATGGAAAAAAAGGCTCTGGTCCTTAAGGGACGAAAAGACTGTGGTCCTCAAGTGGTTAAAGGATACATGAGGCAACTAAAAGAAAATCAGATGTACCGTTTTTTTCAGACTATAAGACGCACCTGACCATAAGACGCATCTAAGTTTAGAGGACAAAAACCAGGGGAAAAAATATATACTAAAGCTAGTGCATCCATGGTGAAGGGGCATCTTGTGGATTATGCCCCTTTGTACCTCTTGTGCCCCCTTTGTGTCCTTCTCTGTCCCTCTTGTGTCCTCCTTTGTCCTCCATTTGTTCCCGTGTCCTCCTCTGCATGGGCACAGTACATCGAGTCCGCAACATTGCGGCGGGTTGGAGGTTCATATTGGCAGGCGTTCACAAGTCAGGAACTTCCTGCATTTGGACTATAAGACGCAGTGACTTTTTTACGCACTTTTGAGGGAGTAAAAGTGAGTCTTATAGTCCAAAAAATATTGTACTTTCCTGGGGCTTCCTCCAGCCTCTAGACACCTATGTGTCCCTCGCTGTAGCTCAACCACCAGCCATGTGTCCTGGGCTCCCCTTCGTAGCGGCCGCCGTCCCAGCCAGGTCGACAGCTTCTGCGCATGCAAGAGTGTTGGGGCCGCGTGCTCACACATGTGCTGAAGCCACAGAACTGGCTGGAAGTATTCTGCAAACGCACAGAAGTACTGTGTCTGCATGAGCAGAACGCTCCCGCTGCTACAGACCCCAGGACACTGGCTGAGAGCAGAGCTGTGGCAAGGGACACGTAGGCTTCTAAGGGCTGGAGGAAGCCCCAGGTGAGTAAATCTGATTTTCTTTTAGTTACCTCATGTATGTCGGAAATCAAAATGAGCAATTGATCTAATTCTCCAATTTAAACATGAACTGAATTAAAAAGAGCTTTGAACATATTGGACCAACAGCATTATAAATATAAAATACAATAATACTACCAATGAAAACCTCTCCAGATGTGGAAAATTTTCGATAAGTGGGCTGCTGCATCAAATTCAGACTACCACCATCTCGGAAAAAAGCAAAAAACACAAATGCAAACACATGCACATTTTTTGCGACTCCCGGAGCCTGTGTAGTAGTCTTCCTAGCATGCAACACGATCCTGCCAGCTCTCTTGCCTCAGAAGAATGGTAAGGGGTAGAGTGGCTTCAGATTGCAAACACTAATGAATGTTTGTTCTTAAAAAATGGAGGATTTCATATTACAATTTAAATGTTAATTATTGTGTAAGGCAATGGCATGAGTCTGTAGCACTTAGTCTATAGCATTGTACAGAAATGATACTAAAATATAGCAAAACCTGGAAAGAATCTCTAAATGTGACACTGAGATTCACTTGGGCCAGAACTGCTGCATGCTGCCCTTTCCTCGGTCCCGCGCGCGAAAGGTGCTGCCAGCGGGACCCAGGCTTCTACCTGAAAACTGTGCCCCGTCTGATCCTCATCTGAACCCAATTGTATATGTGAATATATACAGTGTATATATATACTGTATATATTTGAGAAAGAGTTTTGCCTAAGTCCTCCTCGTTTGTCTAAGCACAAGTTGTAATTTGATCTCTCCCCTGTGCCACCTGACTGCCATGGCAGAGATAGCAGATAAGCTCATTTGAAAGCACAGGATGTTAACAATACTGTATAGCCATCTGGTTTCCAACTGCCTCTGAGCTAAGTGATTCTGAATTAGGCCTAGTGCACACCAGAGCGGTTCGGCTGCGTTTTGCGATCCGCTTGCGGCTGCGGATACGCTTGGGTAATGTATTTCAATGGGCTGGTGCACACCAGAGCGGGAGGCGTTTTGCAGAAACGCATACTCCCGGGCTGCTGCAGATTTTGGATTGCGGAGGCGTTTCTGCCTCAATGTTAAGTATAGGAAAACCGCAAACCGCTCTGAAAAACGGCACTTCAGAGCGGTTTGCCAGGCGGTTTTTGTTACAGTAGCTGTTCAGTAACAGCTTTACTGTAACAATACATGAAATCTACTACACCAAAAACGCTTCACAAAACCGCAAAACGCTAGCTGAAACGCTACAGAAAAATAAGAAAAAGCGTTTCAAAATCTGCTAGCATTTTGCGGATCTGCTAGCGGTTTTTGGTGTGCAATAGGCCTTACTGTTACTGACGTCTGCCTGGATTTTGACTATTTTCTGCCTGCCGCCTCCACCAACGTCTGCCTGGATTTTGACTACTCTCTGCCTGCCTTATTTGTACAGTTTCACAATTTTTAATTCATAAATGTAATTAAGTCAATAATTTTGTGTTCCAGTTTTTTATGTATATGCAGAATTGGAGGCCTAAAATTCTTGAAAAAAATGTACCGCTATTGGCTCATAATTCCAGACAGAAATGCACAGCCAGGGAAGTTAAAGTGTAGAGCAGCAAAAAGTCATTTTACAGAGTTTAAAAAACATATTTTCTTTGAATTTTTTTCAAACATTTTTAGTCTTCTTGAAAAAAAAATGTTTAACTTGTTCCCACTAATCTCAGTAACATCCCCATGCCAATTTGATGACAATGGCATGTATGGGTTCTCTATGAACTATTATGGCTCGTTCAGTCTAGGGGCGTCTTGTGCCTTTTTTCAAGCGCAGGCAATTTTTAAAAGCGCTTGTGCAATGAATCTCTATGAGAAGGTTCATATCAGCGCGGTTTGTGTGCTGTGCGTTCAGCAAAGCGGTGCCTGTACCATTTTTGGGGCGTTTTTACTATAATGGAAGGTATAGGAAGAGAGATAAATACTTACAAAACCGCATTATGCGGCAATTGCGTTTTCATTTTTGAGAATAAATACATTGTATTTATTCTTTTCTGGGTCAAAGAGTTCTCTTCCTGACATGAATCACAAAACCGCTCTGGAAAAGCGCTCAGAAAAGCGTTTTTACCGGAAACGCAGTGCGCAGTGGAGGGGGGGGGGGGAATAAAAGCGCACAAAAACACAAAACGCTTGCGTCTGCGTTTTTGATTTTAGGTGTGAATGAGGCCTGAAAGTTGGTAGTATTGTCTTTATTGTCAATGGCGGAATTCTGCCAAACTCCAAATTTCAATATGAAACTTGAAATTTGAAATTCCGCAGAATTTTTTTTACTCATTCTCAATTACAAAATTATTCTGGAACAACTGGTGATTGTTTTGGACAACATCCAAGCAGCTCTCTGAATAGGGGAGGGGGACAACTATCATCTCTAATGATGCTCTAACAATGAAAATGTAACCTCTGTATGTAACGTAAGGGTAAGAGGAGAGGGGGAGAGAGGAATCGTCAATCATTTCTGATACAAAATTGTGTAATCACGGCATATTTCTAGAGTAGCAGCGCTTATTAACCACTTCCGGATTCTCGGTGCGTATATATACGCCCCTGAATCCTGAAGTGTATTCCATGGTACGAGCGGCCGTTCCATGTCAGTTCCTGGAGGGTGTCTCCGTGAACACCCTGCGAGCCGATCGGCGGCTCGCAGGGTAAATGTAAACACACCCGGTGTTTACATGTATATGGCGCTGCTGCGCAGCAGCGCCGTAGAGGAGATCGGTGATCCCCGGCCTCTGATTGGCCGGGGATCACCGGCATCTGATAGGCTAAATCCTATCCCATCAGGCGCAGGACGGAAATCCGTCCTGCGCCGCTCACAGGGGGAGGGAGAGGGAGGGAAGGGGGCCAGGAAGCGCTGCAGAGGGGGGCTTTGAAGAGCCCCCCCCGCAAGCGCAAGCAGCCGGCGGCGATCAGACCCCCCCCAGCAGGACATCCCCCTAGTGGGGAAAAAAGGGGGGAAGTCTGATCGGCCTGGCTGCTAGCTGATCTGTGCTGTGGGCTGGAGAGCCCACGCAGCACAGATCAGCACAAAATTTCATGGTATAGAAGTGGTTAAAATTAATATGAGAGCTTTACTTTTGCTCATCTGTCTTCTCTTGGGTTTTCCTGCTGGAGTTGTGAAAAAATAAATATGGTTGCACTTCTTGTTTTGACAAGACAGCAGGTGATAACTTACTTTAAATTTACTCCTTTCATTGGTAATGATGGGCGGCAGGTCTACAAACTTGCACCAGCCTGGCGTGATAGCTAAAGCTGAATACTCAGCTGACAACCCAGGAAAGTGGATCCCAGCGACTTCCCTCGACGAGTGTTCTCTGATCCATCTTCCTGCAGGCGGTTACTCGCGAACTTCACGCAACGGCACACGACAGGTATGAACAGGAAGTCAAGTCGCCGTGGAGTCATCAGGGATCTTAAAGATTTGATCTGCTGTGATGGTCTTCATCGCCAAGCGTCGCTAAGAGTTGTTCAGAAAAATTGCATATTGGGTACGGCCTTTACAGCCAACAGGTTTTTCTGCTACAAATGTGCAGTGGGTGGGGCTACATTGATTATGTCCCTGGGATATTAATAACTATTTAAAGGTATATGCAAACGTAATTTGTTTTTTTTTGTACATAGGTCCATAAATATTTGGATAGAGAACTTTTTTTTCCTAATTTTGGTTCTGTACATTACCACAATTAATTTTAAATAAAACAACTGATGCAGTTGAAGTGCAGACTTTCAACTTTGATTCAGTGGGGTAAACAAAATGTTTGTATAAACATGTGAGGCAACTAAAGCACTTTTTAAGCACAATCCATTCATTTCAGGGGCTCAAAAGTAACTGGGCAATTGACTCAAAGGCTATATCGTGGGCAGGTGTGTGCAAGTCCGTCGTTATGTCACTATCAATTAAGTAGATAAAAGACCTGGGGCCATATGCAATTTGCTTTTTCATCTGAGTTTTCTCCTATGAGATAATTTTTCATCTTTGATTTAAAATAACTTTCCAGGACTTTCCAACTAAAAAAAGTACCAAAAAGTAGGTGAAAAGGTACTATCAAAATTATTTTGAGTATTTTCGTGCTTTCTGTAAGCCTAAAAAAAAACTCAGGAGAAAAAGTTAATTGCATATGGGACCTGGAGTTGATTTGAGGTGTGGTGCTTGCATGTGGAAGATTTTGCTGTGAACATAAAACATGCAGTCAAAGGAGCTTTCCATGCAAGTGAAAGAAGCCATCTTTAGGGCTGGTTCACACGAGCGCCTGCCTGGCTTTCTGTGGCGTCGCTTTTGGTAGCGCGGTGGCGACGCATTCGTGCTTTCAGCTGCCTTCCGTAGCTTTCAGATGCGGTCAGCGTTTTTCTTCCCCGTAGGGGAACATTACCCGTGGCGGTTAACCGCCCCAGGAAGCTACATGTAGCGTCCGGGTTCGCCTTGATTTCCAGGGAAAATCGGGACTCGAGCGCCGCGTTCACGTAAACGCTGGTAAAAGCCTGGTACAAATGCTCCCATTCACTTGAATAGGAGCGTTTAACGCCAAGTCCCAAACGCCGGCGGTAAACGTGGGGCAGACGCCCATGTGAACCAGCCCTTAACCTGCTGGGCGGTCTGGACGAGCTCAGCTCGTCCAGTACCGCCGGAGCCTGCCGCTCAGGCCCTGCTGGGCCGATTTGGCTCAAATAAAAAGCAGCACACGCAGCCGGCACTTTGCCAGCCGCGTGTGCTGCCTGATCGCCGCCGCTCTGCGGCGATCCGCCGCGAGCAGCGGCGAAAGAGGGTCCCCCCAGCCGCCTAAGCCCAGCGTAGCCGGAACAAAAAGTTCCGGCCAGCGCTAAGGGCTGGATCGGAGGCGGCTGACGTCAGGACGTCGGCTGACGTCGATGACGTCACTCCGCTCGTCGCTATGGCGACGATGTAAGCAAAACAAGGAAGGCCGCTCATTGCGGCCTTCCTTGTTTATTCTGGGCGCCGGAGGCGATCGGAAGAACGCCTCCGGAGCACCCTCTAGTGGGCTTTCATGCAGCCAACTTTCAGTTGGCTGCATGAAATAGTTTTTTTTTTATTAAAAAAAAACCCTCCCGCAGCCTGCCTGGCGATCTTAATAGAACGCCAGGCAGGTTAAGCTGCAAAAACAGAAAAAAAAATCTGAGAAAATGCTACAATATTACACTGGCAAAATCTACAGTTTAGTACATCCTGAGAAGGAAAGCAAGCACTGGTGAGCTCAGTAACACAAAAAGACATTTGACGTCCATGGAAGACACCAGTGGTGGATGATCACAGAATTATTTCCATGGTGAAGAGAAACCCCATCACAACAGCCAACTAAGCGAACAACACTCTCTGGGGGTAGGCGTATCAATAACCAAGTTTACCATAAAGAGAAGACTGTGTGAAAGTAAATAAGAGGGTGCATTGCAAGATGCAAACCACTCATGAGCTTCAAGAATAGAAAGACTAGTTTGAACTTTGCTTAAGAATATCTAAACTGGACAGATGGAACAAAGATCAACAAAGAATGATGGCAAGAAAAAAAAGCATACCACGTCATCCGTAAAACACGGTGGAGGCAGTGTGATGGCGTAGGCGTGCATGGCTGCCAGCGGCACTGGGACACTAGTGCTTATTGATGATGTGACAGAGGACAGAAGCAGCCAAATAATTCTGAAGTGTTCAGAGACATACTGTCTGCTCAAATCCAGATAAATGCAGTCAAATTGATTGGGCGGTGTTTCATAATACAGATGGATAATGGCCCAAAACATACAGCCAAAGCAATCCAGGGGTTGATTAAAGCAAAGAAGTGAACATTTTTGAATGGCCAAGTCAGTCACCCGAATTTTACCCAATTGAGCATGCATTTTACTTATTGAAGACTAAACTCCGGACAGAAAGGCCCAGAAACAAACAGCAACTGAATGCCGCTGCAGTAAAGGCTTGGCAGAGCAAAAAACAAAACAAAAAAGAATTAGAGGAAACCCAGTATCTGGTGATGTCCATGAGTTCAAGACTTCAGGCTTTCATTGCCATTAAAGAGGTTTCAACCAAGTATTATAATAACCATTTTATTTACAGTTATTTAGTTTGTCCAATTACTATTGAGCCCCTGAAATGAAGGGATTGTGTTAAAAAAAATGCTAAAGTTGCCTCACATTTTTATACAATCATTTTGTTCACCCCACTGAAATAAAGCTGAAAGTCTGCACCTCAACTGCTTGTTGTTGAAGTGTTTCATTTAATATTTATTCTAGTAATGTGTAGAACACAGGTGATTTGGTGGAGGCGCCCAAAGATAGGTCATGTGATGAAACAAAAAATAATAAGGGGGAGGGAAGTGTCTTTACCACTCCAGATGGAAGAACCTAAACCACACCTTCCGGGTGTGGTGTTATCTACAACCAAGTAAGACCAACCAGAAGTGCGACCATCCAGTTCCAGTAGGACCTGGAATACTGAGCAGGGACGGTTATTTCCCTGTTCCCAGGCACTGCAACCCACCTTCGTTGTGAATATAAATAATCTTGTACTACAATCTAACATCTAATACCCCACAATACTGCACCATTTAGCCCCGGGTCTCTCCTTGTCATACAGGTGACAGTGGTATCCCCCAGGGGCGGAGTCTCCCCCCTTCCCTGACCTTGGGGCCCCCCTTCCTGGCTCTCCCCTCCGGAATGTGTAAGTGTTGCGCAGCGGCTGACAGCGGGCAGAGACAGAGGAGGGGGGGGGGGGGGTGGAGGTTAGTGTAGGGCATTGGAGAGGGGAGGCAGCTAACAATACAATTTTGATTGTACAATCTCACCACTTCTATGTGATATGAGGGACTACCTTAAATATGCATTCAAAATATATTCACTCAGTTTACTGTTCTACTACATAGATTTGGTAAGATTGTACAATCAAGTAACAATCACCCCTGTGACTCCTGCCATTGCAGGGGGGCCCAGAGGCTTTCAGGCCCCCTCCTCCTCCCTCTCCCCAACCGCAAGTGCAGCCAATTAGCATAAAAACCTCCCTGTTCGCTCACTGAAACCATGTGCTGGAGCACGTGTAGTTTTTTTCCTGCTTCCAGACACTGCTTCACGGCACAACAGAACACTCTCTGCTGCCATTTGCTGGCTCCCAATCACATGACCAGCATGGGGATTGGGGACCAAGGGGGCCCCATGTTATCATTTTTGCAGGGGGCCCCTAGTTACACCCCTGCTTGGCTGCAACAAATGAAACTACAGTTGGTTGTACAGAAAAATGGAAGCTTGTGGTGTGACAGGAAGAAGACAGAAGGAAGAAGAAGCCAGCGGAGGGTCAGGAATGTGCACGGGGCATTTTCCAGTAGTCTAGAGTTCCTCTTTAAGAATTGAGAAACTCTAGCATTAAAAAAATTAATCATCATTAACAATTTTCCTAACTCATTTTTGCTAATTAATTTTTTTTCCCCCCTTCAAATATTACACATAAACTGACAGAGTTTAAGCTGCTTTTTCTGCAATTAAAAGATCAGTCAATATATGTTTCATTAGCTGGCAGGGGGCACGGGAAGTTGCTTCAAATGACTGCAATTAGTGGTTAATTGCATCTCGACAAAGCTGACTAATGTTCTGTTTCCGTCTTTCAGAACTGTTTATATAGCGAGAGTTTGGTACAGAGTTTTTAATGAGTTATTCTGCAACAACTGTCATGGCTTGTGCCGCAACTTACATTTTAAGTGTTAGTGTACATAAATCTAGATAGGATTTAAAGCGGACCTCTGATGTAAAAATAAGACCTGCACTATCAGCACAGGCAGTAAAAGTTATAACAGAGTAGCAGTAAAAAATATCTAAAAATGGACTAAATGTGTCCGACACTAAATGTGCCCATTAACGGTACAATTTTTTTACTAAATGCGATCTTTCAATGTGATTTTAATGTTTGAATTTATAGAAAATTTGCCGTTTATGAAGGCAATCGATAAGTGAAGATCATTTGGTCGATTGATAAATAGGATAAAATCGATCTGAAAATTGGATGATCTAATTTGAAGATAGAATCGTTCAGTAAATGTGAACAATCAATAATTACCTTCCAATTCTTTTTGAGCTTACAAATCGCATCGAAAGATCGCATTTGGTGAAAAATGGTAGCGTTAATGGGCACCTTTAGGCTTAGCTCACACTTCAACTTGCAGTCACTAAGTGCTCAACGATTGCAATTTTGCAATGTCACTTTCAGAGTGATTAAAGGAATGTGCATGTTTGCACAATCCTTTAAAGCGGATCTGAAATGAAAAACTTACTATAACAAGTAACTTGTCTATATACCTTATCTAAAGTTTAATAGTTTTACACAGCATATCTAGCTGCTAACAGCTTCAAAAGTTTATGATTATTTATTCCTGTAATATAATGAGGGAAGCCGTGTTCTGTTTGTTACATTGTCGGGGGGAGCATGCGTGGCGTCGCAGCGAGTGGATGCAGAACTGCTGAGCTCCTTCTCGCTTGGTGAGATAGTCTAGCTTTTCTCTGGCTGACTAGCGCTTAAATTCCCCGGGTTTTTCGCAGTGAGTACCCTAGATGTCCAGGAGGACGAGAAGCTCAAAGTCCATCCAGAAAGCAGCGTCTTCACAGAGCACGATCCCGGAGCTGTTTGGGCCTAAGCAGACGCCACTGCGCGCTTCCAAGATGGCGTCCGCCCCTAAGAAGACCAGCGGAGAGGACCAGGAGCTGAGCTCTCCGACCGGGTCCCAGACCTCGCTTCAGGAGGAGATTATCCTCAACCAGCTCTACAAGAACATTAAAGCGATGTTTCGCAAGGAACTTTCTGCAGAGGTGAGTGACCTCTCTGCCAATATTGATAGGGGAGAGGGTGGATCACCTTGAGAAGCAGGCGGATGATCTTGCGGATTGGAGGGTGGCGGATAAGGCCCAGCTAGACTCACAGGACTTAAAAATAAATACACTTGAGCTTAAACTTGAGGACCTTGAAAATAGATCCCGAAGAGCTAATATTAGAATCAGAGGTGTCCCGGAGACAGTTACGGATCTAAAAGAAACAGTCCTGAATATTTTTTTGGGCCCTACTGCCTCAAAGGCCTCAGGAGGACTTCCATATTGTACGTATTCACAGGGCTCTTAATAAGCCGCGTAACACTGACCTTCCTAAAGACATTTATTGAAACTTCTCCATGAAGAAACTAGGTATGTGTTTTTTTTTCGCTGCCCGTGACTTGCACCCTCTCCCTGGAGCACCAGAATCAGAGCTTGGTCTGAGGTTAAAAATAGAAAAAGGCTCAGACAACAACAAGCTTCTGACCTGCCATCTACCTCACGAGATACTTGAACTCTATGGAAAATTCTACATTATAGGACCACTGGGGTCTCTGTTTGCTACCTGGCTAACTCTGGGATTTTCCCATACTCGGGAATTTCTGTTGCTATCACTCTTTTGAAAAAGTTTACTTCAACTCACGTTACTTATGCCATTGATTCAATCAGTTTTTGATTTGCATGCTATAAATAAGGCTGTCCACTATGTTGCGACTGTTTGCTGCCCTTTTGGGATGCCCAGTCCCCCTAACCTCTTTAGGAGATTTGGATCTCCAGATGCCTCTGTGTGTAACTATTTTTATTTCAGGTATGAATAATATCAGTGACTCCGGGTCTAATGTCTTAATATTTCAGCATGCAATAAGGGGGGGAAAAGTGGGTTTATGGATGTTGGAGGTCAGGGGATCTATTCTGGGTCTATTCGTGATTTCAACTTTTGGGTCATAAATGGTTAAATTAATTTCTCACAATGTGAGAGGATTTAATATCCCCTCTAAGAGGGGGAAGGCTTTCCTGAGCTATCTCCGCCATAAACCTGATATAATTGCTCTGCAAGAGACTCACTTTACAGATTCTTCTTTCCCTAAATGTTTTCATTCACAATTTAAGAGGTGTTATACATCTTCTTCTCCAGATAAAAAAAGTAAAGGGAGTTGCCATTTTACTTCATAACTCATGCCCTATCCAAATAACAGAAGTTGTTAAAGATGGCTCAGGAACCTTCCTCATCCTTATGGGTACTCTGCACTCAGAATCAGTGGTGCTCAGCAGAGCTCGAATATTCGAGTAGCTCGAATATTCGAGCTCTTTTTCAGCTATTCGAGCTCGGTATTCGAGCTCCGAATAGCTGGAGCTATTCGAATGGGCTATCCGAGTACACTCGAATAGCCCATTCACTATTCGAGCTATTCGAGCTCGAATAGCGTCATAGCCCAGATTGATGTCCTTAGAGCCAATCAGAGGGCTCCCAGGCCCTCTGACGGCAGCCAATCACAGAGGGGGACCCTGGCCAGCCCCTACCCTATAAATAGCGGCCGCCATGTTACGTTTCTCCGTGCTTGCCTGAGACTTGTACAGAGAGAGAGTTGCTCCTTTGTGCTTTGGCTTAGCAAGAGCTCTATTGTGGTCATTTACCTAGCGTTTTTGCTCACATACACACCTATATTGTTGTTAGTTAGATAGACATTGTATTTTAGTTAGTAGCTTGTGTGTTACATTAGAGACAGGCAGCTGCTGCAAGCTTACAGGTTTAGGCCTCAGGGGGGCCTTGCCCCTGTGGGCAGCTGTCCTCTGTTTATTTCTCTCATCTATACCAGTATTTCTGCTGTCCTTTACTAATAGTATTGTAGTTATACTGTACTAGGAGTAGGACACTCACTGACTGTCACTGTTTATAGGCTACTAGCTAGCTCCTGCGTGTGTGCACTCACTCACTGTCTGTGTGTACACACACTCTATTTCCTTCTGATTACTGATAGATTATTGTTAGTTAGTTGTACTTACTTACTACTTACTCTTACTGTACCCGTAGGGACACTCACTGTCACTGTTCATATAGGCTACTAGCTCTTGCGTGTGCGCACTGCACTCACTGTCTGAGTGTACACACACAACACACACTCTATTTCCTTCTGATCGCTGATTGATTATCGTAATTAGTTAGTTGTACTTACTGTTACTACTTACTCTTACTGTACTAGGAGTCTAGGACACTCAGTCACTGTGTTCATAGGCTACTAGCTCCTGCGTGCGTGCACTCACTGTCTGAGTGTACACACACCCACACTCCATTTCCTTCTGATCGCTGATTGATTATTGTAATTAGGTAGTTCTACTTAGTGTTACTACTTACTCTTACTGTACTAGGAGTCTAGGACACTCAGTCACTGTGTTCATAGGCTACTAGCTCCTGCGTGCGTGCACTCACTGTCTGAGTGTACACACACCCACACTCCATTTCCTTCTGATCGCTGATTGATTATCGTAATTAGTTAGTTGTACTTACTGTTACTACTTACTCTTACTGTACTAGGAGTCTAGGACACTCAGTCACTGTCCATAGGCTACTAGCTCCTGCGTGCGTGCACTCACTGTCTGAGTGTACACACACCACCCACACTCTATTTCCTTCTGATCGCTGATTGATTATCGTAATTAGTTAGTTCTACTTACTGTTACTACTTACTCTTACTGTACTAGGAGTCTAGGACACTCAGTCACTGTGTTCATAGGCTACTAGCTCCTGCGTGCGTGCACTCACTGTCTGAGTGTACACACACCCACACTCCATTTCCTTCTGATCGCTGATTGATTATTGTAATTAGTTAGTTCTACTTACTGTTACTACTTACTCTTACTGTACTAGGAGTCTAGGACACTCAGTCACTGTGTTCATAGGCTACTAGCTCCTGCGTGCGTGCACTCACTGTCTGAGTGTACACACACCCACACTCCATTTCCTTCTGATCGCTGATTGATTATCGTAATTAGTTAGTTGTACTTACTGTTACTACTTACTCTTACTGTACTAGGAGTCTAGGACACTCAGTCACTGTCCATAGGCTACTAGCTCCTGCGTGCGTGCACTCAATGTCTGAGTGTACACACACAACACACACTCTATTTCCTTCTGATCGCTGATTGATTATCGTAATTAGTTAGTTCTACTTACTGTTACTACTTACTCTTACTGTACTAGGAGTCTAGGACACTCAGTCACTGTGTTCATAGGCTACTAGCTCCTGCGTGCGTGCACTCACTGTCTGAGTGTACACACACAACACACACTCTATTTCCTTCTGATCGCTGATTGATTATTGTAATTAGTTAGTTCTACTTACTGTTACTAATTACTCTTGCTGTACTAGGAGTCTAGGACACTCAGTCACTGTTCATAGGCTACTAGCTCCTGCGTGCGTGCACTCACTGTCTGAGTGTACACACACAACACACACTCTATTTCCTTCTGATCGCTGATTGATTATCGTAATTAGTTAGTTGTACTTACTGTTACTACTTACTCTTACTGTACTAGGAGTCTAGGACACTCAGTCACTGTGTTCATAGGCTACTAGCTCCTGCGTGCGTGCACTCACTGTCTGAGTGTACACACACCCACACTCCATTTCCTTCTGATCGCTGATTGATTATTGTAATTAGTTAGTTCTACTTACTGTTACTACTTACTCTTACTGTACTAGGAGTCTAGGACACTCAGTCACTGTGTTCATAGGCTACTAGCTCCTGCGTGCGTGCACTCACTGTCTGAGTGTACACACACCCACACTCCATTTCCTTCTGATCGCTGATTGATTATCGTAATTAGTTAGTTGTACTTACTGTTACTACTTACTCTTACTGTACTAGGAGTCTAGGACACTCAGTCACTGTCCATAGGCTACTAGCTCCTGCGTGCGTGCACTCACTGTCTGAGTGTACACACACCACCCACACTCTATTTCCTTCTGATCGCTGATTGATTATCGTAATTAGTTAGTTCTACTTACTGTTACTACTTACTCTTACTGTACTAGGAGTCTAGGACACTCAGTCACTGTGTTCATAGGCTACTAGCTCCTGCGTGCGTGCACTCACTGTCTGAGTGTACACACACCCACACTCCATTTCCTTCTGATCGCTGATTGATTATTGTAATTAGTTAGTTCTACTTACTGTTACTACTTACTCTTACTGTACTAGGAGTCTAGGACACTCAGTCACTGTGTTCATAGGCTACTAGCTCCTGCGTGCGTGCACTCACTGTCTGAGTGTACACACACTAAATTTACTTGTGATTACTACTGATTATTGTAACTGCTAGTTGTACTTCCTGACTGTTACTACTTACTTACTGTACTAGGGGACACTCACTCAGTCACCTCACCAACCAACCAACTCACCTCATTAAAGTACCCCACTTTTCACCCGCCCTTTTAAAAAACTTTTGTCTATACGCCCAAAACATTGAAGATGTCTGGAAGTGGCAGCCAGCGCGGTTTGGGCAAGGGCAAGGGCAGCAAGGGAATCAGGAGGAGAGGGAGCAGCATTGTGGCAAGCCGCGGCCGCGGGCGCGCCACCATGCACAGTTCCGCAGCAGCAGCAGCGTCAGTGGCTAACATTCCTCCCATAGCCACTGGCCGTGGACGCCTTGGGCGCCGCCCAGCAGGAGCATCTGCAACTCACGCTGCAGAGACACAGCAGCAGCAGCGTGTAGCACCTGCTCCCATTTTCCTCCAGCCGGGTCGGAAACGTCCCATTGAGGAAAAGGATGCAGACACTGTGGTGCAACTCATGACGGAGGATGAGCAGCCCGCCATCAGCTCTGCATCCGAGGCCTCCACCCTCACCACCACCACCACCACCACCACCACCCCTGTTTGCAGCAGCCGCCCAGCAGGGCCTGGGGAGGAGGCCAGTTCACCGTCAGTTGGCGACCTGTCATTCAGCAGTCTTTTGACCCCAGGCATCATGAGTCAATTGTCTGCTGTTGTTGGCGATTTTGAGGAGGAGATGCTGATGGGCACTTTGGGGGATGAGGGATTGGACAGCAAGACTGTGGCGACAGTCAAGCAGCCCATCCATGCATCAGGAGAGGAGTTTGGGGGGTCCTCATCCCAGCAGGACATGTTTCAGGAGGGGGAGGATGATGATGACCCGGTGACAGACAGAGACTGGGTGCCACCACCTCCAGGGGATGTCGTCCTCAGCAGCTCTGAGGAGGAGGAGGAGGATGCTCTTGTGGGCCTTGCAAGGAGGCGCATCATTGCAAGCATTGGCAGCAGCAGTAGGCAGGTCCCACAGCCTGCTGGTGTCTCAGGCTCAGCAGCAGCAGCAGCAGCAGCATCTGCCAGTACCACCACCAGCCGCACCCAAGCCCCCCAAGCCCCCCCCCCCAGGGCCGGATTTACAACTCAGGAGCCTGTAGGCACAGGCCTTCTGGCGCCCTAAACTCCACCCCTCAACATGTCACACCCCCAAGTAAAAAATATACTGAACTCTAATCTCTTCATCATGTCACTGAGGGCCTGAGCCCACTGCTGTGTTTTGAATAAAAAACAAAAAAAACATCAACGCATGCATTTTTTAAATGTGTTTTCCTCTGCTGCAGCCTGCACCCCCACCAATATTACACTATATCAGCCCCTCTGCTGCAGCTGACATACACACTGCTGACACTGACACACACCTCTGACACAAACACACTCGCATGCACACACCTCTGACACAAACACTCGCATGCACACACCTCTGACACAAACACTCGCATGCACACACCTCTGACACAAACACACTCGCATGCACACACCTCTGACACAAACACACTCGCATGCACACACCTCTGACACAAACACACTCGCATGCACACACCTCTGACACAAACACACTCGCATGCACACACCTCTGACACAAACACACTCGCATGCACACACCTCTGACACAAACACTCGCATGCACACACCTCTGACACAAACACACTCGCATGCAACACACCTCTGACATATACACACTCAAACACCTCTCACACACGCACACACCTCTGTAGATGGCACAAATAATATATACTTTTAATTAATGCTCTCCTTATAATTCATGAGCATAAAATACCAATACAAAGTGCAATTGATGGAATTGAAAGTGTAGTCAGGTGTGACAGAAAGGGATAATCACAGCAAAGAAGATAAATAATATAAATGGCTGTGGTCTGTCACCATAAGACTACACAGGTGACCCCCAAGGTGTGCTAGTGAAATCAATTAATATATCACTAGTAGCCAAAGGAATTTCATGCACCTTCCTAAAATAATACATAACTAATGAAAAAAACTATTCCATGCACAAAGGCAGCTGTATTCTAAATAAAGAGTCATGTGCTTTGGAAGACATCCTAACAACCAATTAGAAAGTGCAGTTGTTTATATAAAAGTGCTGTTGTACACAGTAGCAGCAATACAAAGACAGAAAGTGCTGATGCAGAAACCAAAACCAAAGTGAAAAACCTGAACTCATTCAGCTCATAATGAAAACACCATGTGTGTGTATGCTTCGTGTACTGTAGGAGATGAACAGATGAGAAGGGATGTGAGGGGAGAAAGATGAACCATGTGAAAAAAAAAATGCCCCACTCTCGTGTTAAGGTGTCAGCTTACAGAAGGACTCGGTCAGATGCACCCTGTCCAGGAGAGCTCCGTCCAGGAGGAGGGGGGTGGAAGGGAGGATGACTGGAGCCTAGAGGAGCAGGAATGAACTGTCAGTCACCCAATGCCCTGCACTTTGCATAGCCCGACCATAACAGTGCGGTCCCCCATGTATATGTATGTAATAAATAGCATGTACCAGGCAGGAGTGTGATCGCAGGGTGTACAAGCGCTGCTCTCTGCCTCAGATGCAGGTGTCCCGTGCTGTGCTCCATTCTCCTCTTTCTCCCTCTGATGTAGAATGCAGGAAGGGGCATTCTGTCATGCTGGCAGCGGCTCTGCATACACAGGAGGCGACCTTCCGTAGTGAAAGGGTCCTGACTTGATGACCTCATCAAGCAAGGGCCCTTAAAGACACACTGCAGAAGATTGCCGTCACTGTAATGCAGAGCCACCGGAGGGACAGAGCGCCGCTGCCTGCTTCCTACATCAGAGAGATGGAGGAGAAAGGCGCACAGCATATGGACACTTGCATCTGAGGCGGGGAGGAGCGCGGTAGGGGGAAATCTTCATGGTGCAAAGGGAGCACAACAGCTGCGCCTTGTAGCTCGCCAGGGAGGCATTCTGGGGCCCGCCCCTTCCACTTAAAGGCGCCTGTAGGCACGTGCCTACAGTGCCTTATGGGAAATCCGGCCCTGCCCCCCCCCCCCCCAACCACCACAGGGAGACAGGCAGCAGCGCTTCCATGCCGTAGGGGGATGTTTAAGTCACCAATCTGGCGATATTTCACCATGCCCACTGTGTACAGCAAGTACGCCACTTGCAACCACTGTCAGCGGAAGTTGAGCAGAGGTGCAGACCCCTTAAAGTTCTGCACCAGCTCGCTCATCAACCACCTTGCGGCTAAACATTTCCACCAGCATGAGGAGTTCCAGAGGCTGAAGGCATCTGGTGCTGGCAGTGGCACCACACCCATCACTGCACAGCCTTCAGCAGCAGCAGCAGCAACAGCAGCCACCCGCCCTCCTGCTCCTCCAGCAGCACCAGCAGGAGTGCGGAAACGCACTGCTCCTCCCCCTCTGCAACTCCTGCCGCCGACACTGAGGCCTGTTCTGGCAGCCAGTCCTCAGTGGCCTCCTCTGCTGTGTCTGCTGATTCCCGTGTCAGCAAAAGGCCACGCCAGAGCCTTTTGAGCGAGTCCTTCCAGGGGGTGGTTAGGGCTCTGCCTCCCAGCAGCCGTCGCGTGCGGCAGCTGAACGGCTTGCTGGCACGGGCCATGTGCTCCCAACTCCTGCCGTACACGCTCGTGCAGGAGGGGAGCAGCCCCAGACTGGCAGCTCCCCAGCAGACACTTCTTTGCCCGCAAGGCCATTCCTGCACTGCACCGCTTTGTGATGGCCAATGTGGAGCGAGGGCTGGAGCACGCGGTTGGTGAAAGGGTCCACGTCACCATGGACTCCTGGAGCAGCCGCTTCGGGACAGGCCGCTACCTGTCCTTCACTGTCCACTGGGTCAGCTTGGTGGAAGGGGGTGAGGATGGGAGAGCAGCAGCGGGCACAGCAGCAGCAGCAACACAGTGGGTGGTGCCACCCCGCAGGGTCAGGGGAACTGCAGCAGGTTCCTCCGATCCTCTGCCATCCTCCGGCACACCTGGCCAAACCCCCCGCCTCAGCAGCAGCGTGAAGGCACGCCACTGCCAAGCGCTGCTGCACTTGGTCAGCCTTGGGAAGACCAAGCTGACGGCAACCCATGTGTTGGCCAAACTCCAGGAGCAGGAGAGGATTTGGCTGACCCCCAGAGGCCTCAGAGTCGGAGAGGTGGTGGCCGACAATGGGGCCAATCTGGTTGCCGCAATAGACAGGGGAAACCTGACCCACATCCCCTGTCTTGCCCACGTGCTGAACCTGGTGGTGCAGAAGTTCCTGCGCACCTACCAGGGGATGGGCGAACTGCTGGAAACGGCAAGGAATGTTGTGCGTCACTTCCGGCGCTCGGCTGCAGCCTGTGCGAGCCTGGAAGACGTGCAAAAGGAGCTGGATCTGCCACGCCATCGGCTGATCCTTGACGTTCCGACTTGTCGGGCGTTTTGTCAATGTTTGTATAACTTGTTTAAAAATAAATATAAAATCAAAAATGTAAATGTAACGCTCCTGGGAAAATAGGAGGAGCTAAAATACAAACATACGCCTAACTGTGTGAGCTTGTTTTCCGAGGTTTTACAGTACTGGTTTAAACATGCAAATAAATGTGGACCAATTTCTAAAAATATCAATTTAATATCGAATAAATATTATAATATCAAAACAATATAATATTGCACTTTTGATATAAAACAAAACTCATAAGGTCATTCTTATAATAAGCAATGAGCTGGATAATAATTTCAGTAAAACATCAAAATGTTATTATACTTAATCACCAAATACAAAAGGCTTAAACCATTCAGCAGTCAATTCAAATACAGTGCATAGATGTGACTCCTCAAATATGGCCGTCGGCCCTGTTACTCAATTTACCACAGGGTCTCTGGAGACAAAATGGATGGATTGAACGACAACAAAATGGCTGTTATCAAAATCAAAATGGCTGCTATCAAAAACAAAATGGTGGCTATCAAAAACAAAATGGTGGCTATCAAAAACAAAATGGTGGCTATCAAAAGTCAAAATTGCGCAGTCCAAAATCAAAAATGCGCTATCCAAAATAAACTGGCTGATGTCAGCTATACCATTCAATATAACAAATTTAGGATGACTCAGTGGATCTGACGACTGGGCGTTGCCCCACAATCGCTATGCAATCAACTATAAATGACAGGAATTTTCCCTCTGTCTACACTTTAACCTCCGCTGGCCTGTGTTACTACACAGAGCAGGCGGGTAAAATACATATAATTTTGGAATGAAATATCTATTGAGTCGTCCTAAACTTGGTTAGGTGTGGCTTGCACATGCTGCGGCAAAGTATCAAAATATCTAGAGGAGGTAGCTTGAAAGGTCTAGTTTTTTTTATCCAAGACTGAGTTAAACAGCCAGTTATCAATGAACATATGGTAGAACTTAGGTGAGTTGTTTCCAACTTGCAACTTTGGAAAAGCTCACCCCTTTTTAAAATATCAACCAATGAAATTCAATCAATACATCATATGTTCAGATATTCTGCGCTGTAATAAGCCGTCTAACTAACAAGAAAATCAGAACTGGGTTCAAGTATAGTCACCAAGATGGCCTCTGGGCGTGTTCCTCTTAGGCGTGGCTGTGTTCAGATGGCATGAATCCTCTATGTCCTGGTCTGCTCAGATCTCTTGATGGTCTGATTCTTTTTCTCATTTAATGACCCCTCTCTTCTTATTCCCCTCACTACCTATGATCCTGCCCAGGAGATTAAATCTTCCAACCTATCACAAGGCAGTAGGAGTGATCAGTGGGAGTGATCAGTCACTAATCTTTAACTCAAGTGTAATGTTGGATTTCACCCTCTGGAGGTGCTGTTGGCTAACTAATCACCTTATTAATGGGATATGTGGCAAAATTAAAGACATTTTGATTGTGTTTTATTATAACCCAACAGTGAATAAATCAATGTTATAAACATTTCATATCTTATGGATAGCTGATCTGGATGGAATCACTGGTTATTATTCAGGATACAGTGACCTTTTCTACCATATTTAAGATAGATTGGATTTGATCCAAAAATCATTGGCATGCTTAAAACCACCATGGATCTCTCATTATAACACATTGTGCTGTCTGCAGAGTTTTATATCTCTAACATCATTGTTTAACATACAACACTGGTAAACATATAGCATTTCTATATCATTCTGGATATATTCATTCAAATAATCTTTATATTAATACATATACAATGCCATAACCTTTTTTATATTCATTCTTAATTGTTATGCAATGATGCATACATGTGCTGTCTGTTTTCTTAACCTAGATGGGGAATTGTAATATAACTTTATGCTTTTTAATATGAACTATTGCTGACAGCACAGTCAATATATTTCCCAAGCTCTGTTTTTGTGTCTGAACCTTGGAAACACATACATTGTGCAAGGAAAACAACCCCCATCCAAGGCTTCTATGCATTAAATACAGCCAGGTCTGAGCCATTGTTTACAAAAACTGGTTCATTTACCGACAAAAGCTAGTTAAGGTCTGGTCTGTCTCTTTCATTGTCCTAAGACTCTTCTTGTTGGGCAATTGTTTGGTCAAACAAGGTACTTGTCTGCTTCCATTGTTCAAGTAAGGTGAATGAGATTACCCATTGCAAATAGCACCTCAGCTGACTGCCTGTTGTTCAACATCTGACCTTCCTTTAGAGACACATACAAGTCAGCTTTGTAGGGCAATATTACATCGCCATATTAAAATAATCTATACATTTCTAAATAATCAATGCACCTATATTAATCTATAATAACCCTGATCATCAGAAAGTCTTTGTCTCCTGTACCTTAGGGGAAGGAAATTAATTAGGTTTTATTTGTATTTGATCATGTACAGTTCAGTTTATCGGAAAAACGATATTCCGCCATATGGAAATCTCGACACATCCCCCTTTTCTTTTGGAATGTTCCAGGGTGTGACCATTTCAAAAGAACAACAAGGATTATTAAACGTTTTACGTTTTCTTCATTCCCGTGGGAACGCGTTGTGAATAACCTTTGTTTTGTATTGGTAATCCAAGTATGAAAGGGAAAAATGGACTTTAAAACATTGTCTTCATCACATTGAAGTTCATGTTTCACGCTTCAAGAAAAATAAACCTGGCAAATGATACTCCGGCTATAAACAAACAGGTTTCCTCTTGCTGCAAAGGTGGCAAACAGCAACTGTAACAGCGATGAACTGCTTTGGCCTTTGGTTCAAACAAAAGGATTTTCCGGATCTGCTTCAAGATTTAAACAACTCACTCCTGTGAGTATCTGGTGTGCAACAGGTATCAGACTTGCATCTCCATCAAATGGACCTCGTATACATCAGCTCGTCATTCAATGACACATCGCGGGTTTAGGCTCATCTGGACCCTCTACGATAGGAACATCTATCTGGTCATGATGAACTCCGCTGTATCCGGTAACCTCACGGATGCTGGACCTGGCACCACACTTGGCCCGGCATTCTTCCCCAAAGATTAGGACTGCGTAAAGGATGGCAATCGTCAGGTGGGGCATCTTTGCGCCGGATTGGAATCTTTGTGTCTAGTGAAGATTAAATGCATCATTAGGTATACCTGTCAGGAGAAAAATAATTTGTTAGCACACATTTCCAGACTGCTCAATTCTCCGAAGCTGTGAACTAGGGTGACCTATACGTAACTGATTAATATGCACCCATTTTTCCACAAAATCATCCCCCTTAGGGATCTTAACCTTATAAACCACAGGAGACAGTTTATCAGTGATTGGATATGGGCCCTTCCATGAAGGGAGGAACTTCTTTTCCTTTACCTGATCCCTGGCAAAGTTATATAGATAAACTTTGTCATCAACCTGATACTCCTTTTGTGTAGTTTTGAGGTCATAGTACGTTTTCGTACTGACTGCGGCTTTTTCGATGTTTCTTTGAGCAAATGCAAAGGCATGCTGGAGGTGCTTTCGTAAGTTCTCCACATATTGATGTGCAGTAGTTGCATTCATCAAGTTGTGATCTGAGGTTTTGTAAAGCAAATGCTGGGGTAACACCATCTTTCTACCTGTGAGCATCTCAAATGGAGAAAGTTTGGTTGCTGCGCTTGGAGTAGCTCTAATAGCCATAAGAACTAGGGGCAGCTTGACATCCCAGTCTTTACCTGATTCGCTAACAAATTTTTTCAGGATATTTACAATGGATTGATTGTAACGCTCCACTCCACCACTAGAGGCTGGTCGGTAAGCTATGTGTAGCTTCCGTTTTACCCCTAGGATTTCCCACATTTTGGTCATTACTTCACTGGTGAAGTGACTTCCGCGATCGGATTCGATGCGCTGTGGAAGACCAAATCGGGAAAATATGTGGTTAATGAGCAGTGATGCGCACACACTGGAACTGCATGTTTTACTCGGTAGACATTCTACCCATTTAGTGAATAGGCATGTTACGGTTAACATATACCGGTTTCCTTTTGAGGACGTTGTTACTGGACCAATAAAATCGATCTGGATGTCTGACCATGGCATAGCTATGCCTCTTTTCATCAGCGGTGCCCTGTGAGTGGGACCTTGTGGCTGGAATTGAGGGCATATCAAGCACCCTTGACAATATGTCCTGACATCCTGTAACATGTGTGGCCAGTAAGCGTAGTCTCTTAATAACTCATACGTTATTTTCTCTCCTCGATGACCAGCTGTCGGGGCATCATGAGCATGTTGCAACATCAAACCCCGATATGCTGCGGGTACTACCCATTGTGTAATACCATTTTTCGAGGTTCGTATTAGCAATCCATCCTGTAATGAAAATTGTGACACACCTTTCATCAGAATACGTAATTCTTCGTTGTCACTGCAGTCTTCCACGGTGATGGGATAATCATGTGGACTTCCAATATGTTTATAAAACAAACCAATAACGGGATCCCCCTTTTGGCTCGCAATGAGATCCTCATTAGGAGAATCTTGACTCCACATTGCTACACTGGGTTGAGACTCCTTTTGGGCCTGCCCCCTAGTGGTGACATTTACTTCGATAGTTCCCATGAGGTCATTGATATCGAAGATTTCACCATCAATGGCTGCTTTCTTAGCGAGGGAATCTGCTAGATCGTTCCCATCTTTATCAGCGCCAGGGTGTTTCGAATGACCCCTTACCTTTTTCCAATAAATGGTAAGGTCGTGGGTATTAACCAGTTCATCAATTTTACAAAACAATTTACCATGTTTGACTGGCTTTTTATTACTCCTTGTCATGCTAGTTCTTTTCCAACTGGGAAAATATTCCACAAAACTGTTCCGAACATACTCAGAATCTGTTATCAAAACAAATTCCTTAAGGTCATGTTCGATAGCCATTTGTATAGCTTTATACACGGCAGCGAGTTCTGCGACCTGGCTACTTTTGGGACCAATTTTGTATCCCGCAGATATCTCTGGAAATATGTTATTCCATACGATACCGATACCTGCAACCAGCATCTTTTCATCTCCTTCTGTGTGAAAAGAACAGCCGTCAACATATGCACATGGTAGTGATTTGCAGTACTCTTCTTCATAGGATTTATATGGAGATAAAGATTGCTCTTCCAGAAAATCGTTTTCTGGTGGCTCATCTTTATGTTCCACATGAGTACAATCATGGAGTTCAGCTAATCCTTGAGCAACTGGGTTTTTATTATCCTGTTTATATTTGATTTCCAATGGCCATCCCATTAGGGACATTGTCCATGCAGTTATCCTGCTGTTTGACAGGTTACCTTCTTTTATTTGATCACTTTGTAAATATTGTAGTGATTGGTGTGCAGTTTCTACAATGATCTTTTCACCTTGAATAAAACTTCTGAAATATTGCAAAGCCCACACAGTTGCTAATAATGCTTTCTCGCAATTATTAAATTTGACTTCAACTGGTGATAGTGATTTACTGGCATAAGCAATTATTTTATTCAGTCTTTCTTGCTTTTGGAAAAGAACTGCACTTACACTCTTGTCGGTAAAACCTGTTTCAACATAGAAGGGTTTACCACCTTCTGGATAAGCAAGGCATGGGGCCTGTATGAGTTTTGTTTTAAGCTCAGATACAGCTTGTTCATGGCACTCATTCCATTCCCATTGTACTCCTTTCTTTAGCAGCTGTAATAGCGGTTTTGTAATCTCAGCATAGTTATCTATGAACTTGCGAGAATAATTCATCATCCCCAGGAATGATCTCAGTTCCTTGAGATTTGTGGGGGACTTTGTATTTTTGATAGCTTCCACTTTCTTTTTCTGTGGAGTAATTCCTTCTGCAGTAATTTCATGCCCTAGGAAATTTACCTTAGATCGGCACCATTGAGCTTTCTGTAGGGAAAGTTTAATACCTGCTTCTCTTAGTTGATTTAATACATATCTCAACTCTGAAATATGTTCCTCAAAGACTGTACTTTTGATAAGGATATCATCGACATAAGTTAGGGTACCTCGTTCAGCTGCATCAGGCATTGCTTTGTGCATGAACACAGCAAATTCGTGGCCTGCGTTGATGTATCCGAAAGGCGTACGGGTCCACGCAAATTGTCTGTTACCGAATGTGAAGGCTAGTTTGTATTGATCCCTTTCATCCACTTTAATTGTCCAATATCCTTGTGCGCAGTCAAGGGCTGTGAATATTTTAGACCCTTGGATTTGCGCCAAGCATTGGTCAATGTATGGTACGGGCCAACCAGACATGTAGACACGTTTGTTTAGTTGTCTCAAGTCTGAGCATAGACGGAATTGCCCATTCGGTTTGAGGACTCCGAGTACTGGATGATTGAAGGAACTGTGTACTGGTCGGATAATACCTTTCTTTTCCAGGTTCTTAACTATTTCCGATAGTGACTCGTAGGCTGCTAGCGGAAGTCGATATTGTTTGATAAACACAGGGGGTGCGTCTGGATCAGTCAGGATTCTCGTAACATGCAGGTTAGTTTCCCCACAGTCATAAGAGTCCTTGGCAAACATATCCTGGAAATCCCAGAACAGTTGCCTTAGCTGCTGTCGTTCTGATTCACTAGAACATCCATCAGATATAGAGAGCTGTTCTTCCACCCGTTCCTGAAATTCTGGGAAAATCTCAGGTTGACCTACCTCATAAGCTTCTTCAAGCCTATTAGTTAAGTCATTTGGGGTGTAACATGCTTGATCCTTACCCTGCTGGAGTGATTGATACTCACTTTCATTGATCTCATGGTTGAAAATCAATGATGTTTCCTCGACATGACATGTACCTTCCTCAGGACTGAAAGGATAAACAGAGTATATGCTGAACAATCCTTCAGGTGTTGAGAAATATCGTTGGTCCACTATTTGTTCTTCTGTCAAATATTCATCAGGTATTATTCCAATGACTTCATTTTGGAATCCAAAAGTGTAATATTCTGAGTCAATGGCTAAGCCAATCATTGTATCCTCCTGTAACGTGATACTATGAGGGCTCATGTTTTGCATGACCATATATAATGGTTCCTGATGAATATTTATTAGGGGAATTGGTTTTACCTTCAACCCCAATTGTTGCATCCGATTGGATAAACAAATCAATGCATCTGCATTTCTCATCTTTTGACCCTTCTTTACTCGAATGGGTAAAAGAAATGATTTGCAACCTTCAGGGATTTTTACTTTTTCAGCGACAATGATATCCACTGCATATGGTATCCGCTGTCCCCATCTCAGTGCTTGTTCTCTATCCTGGAATTCCTCTGGGTTTCCGGATAATTTGGACCACAGAACATCATTAACCAGATCAACCTGTATGGCAAATCGGTGAATAATGTCGTTTCCTAAGTACATTTGGTACTGTGGTTCCTTTAACACACTGAAGACATGTTTTGCAGATTTGTTTCCTAGAGACACAGATAAAATGCATTTTGCAATCACATTATGACTCTGGTTATCGTTATCCAGATCATGGATCCATTCCTGTGTGGAAATAAATTTGATTATCTGAGGGTCGGTAACCTGCTTCAGCAGTCCTAGGCTTATGTAGCTGGCCTCAGGTTTGAGATCCAACTTGGCATATTTTACCCGAGCAATATTATTTACCTGCACGGGAACCAGCACAGTATTATTGATTTTCTCGATTTCAACCAATGCCTGTGTATGCTTGGTTATGCCTGCCACTTCCTGGTTTCCCCCTTTAAAGGAAATAGTTAACACATCCTCTTCAAGGACTATCTTTTCAATCTTATCCTTTCGGATATTTATGATGTGAAAAGCAGTGTTAGCATTTTCCTCGGGTTTACCGTTTTTCAGGATCGTGACTTCTGGTATCTGACTGTTCCGGAAATGGATTTCAACAGAGTTAGGCCTTTCCTCAATCGTATGGCAGCTGCGTTGCGATTGTGCATTGCTGGAGCGCTCAAAATCAATTGGAGTATTGACTTGAGCCCATATTGCTTCATTTATGAAGTCAATTATGGAATTTAGTCGTTTGAGCAGATCAATTCCAATGATCAACCTATCATATGGAAGATCAACAATCAAAGTTGGATGTTTAATGACCTTTTTACCGATCTTGTATGTCAGCCAGGATGTGCCTTTCACTTGTAAACTATTACCACCAACGCTTATCAGCGCACCGTCAAAGGCTTTTAATCTTGGCTTCCTTTGTGATGAATCCAAGATCTGCTGGTAATAGTTAAAAGACAGAATAGTAACCTGGGAACCGGTATCCAGTAAACCTGGGATCGGTCCGATACATCCATCTTGTAGATGGGTATCGATAAAATACCGGCCATCTACCTGTTCAAGATTGCAAAGAAAATTGGAATGTTTTTCCATTTGTTGCTTCAGAGAATGATCTCTCTGCAGCGTCAGGGTATTAGGAACTTGTTCCTCCTGATTCTGCCTGCAAGGCATTTGGGTTCCCATGGATTCTATCACTGGGACAATCTGAACAGAGGGTACTTCACGCTTTGGCTCACATGACACAGTATCACACATTTGTGGTGAAATATCAAGCACATTAGACTTCCCTTCCTCGACCTGGGGTAGGTCGGTACATTGCACATCATTTTCATTAACCGTATTGAGTACTGCCATATCCATCTCCGTGCAGTGATTTATCTCGGTTTCCTTTAATTGGCAGAGCTGGGCCCTGCCTCCCCAGCTAAAAAATCCTCATGCTGTCTTCCTGCAGATCCCTGAGCCAACTTACCCATCATGTCACTCAATTTGTTCACTTGATCAACAAGCTGATCAAATCTATTAGGTCGGCGAGGGTTCTGGTTCCTGGGATCATATCTGTTCCCTGCGGGTGATCCACTCCTAGGTGAGTTAGGTGGTGATCTACCCCTAGGTGAATTAGGTGGGTGCTGTCTCCTTTCCCACTGCTGCCTGGGTCGGTTATCCCATTGTCTATATCTTTGGGGACGTCTGTACCCCTGGGGTTCTCTATATCCCTGGTAACCTCTATACCTTTGACTACCCTGGTTTCCTTGGTAACCCTGGTATCCTTGATACCTGCGATTGAACCGAGGACGGTAGACCTGGTTCTCAGAACCTGAGCTATCCCTATCTGACCCTTTAGGATTTTGTGGTCTGTTTTGATTAGGGTTTTGTTGCTGTCTTTGGCCCTGCTGGATAGGTACTTTTGCAGGAGGTATTTTCTTCTGTTGGGATTCAAGGTTTAGGTCCGCTTTCACTTTGGTTTCTTCTACTCTGTGCTCTGGGTACTTTCTGTTGTTCCTCCCACTTACGTTGGAACTCCCACTGATGTTGAACAGCAGTGTCGCTGAGGTAACCATTTTCTCTAGGGAGTTTCCGAAGTCTAACTCATTGGCCATGCTTAACTTTATTTGGGTAGGCAATGCATCGTAATATGCCTGTTTAAAATCAAGAGACTCCCAGTTAGGATTCCGATATGCCAAACTGTAAGAGTTTTTTAGCACAGAAAGGAATTCTCGGGGGCTCTGATCGGGTCGACAAGTAAGTCGATACACATCTCGTTTTGCTTCTGAGAGTGCGATACGGCCCAAACTCCAGCTTCACTTCGTGTGAAACTGCTTGCCATCTAATGATACCTCGCTCCTTAAATGAGGTGAAATGGTGGCGGTATCTGTCATCAAAAACCCATGGGAGAAATCTGATTTTGTCTGCTTCAGACAGATTTAAAGAGTCCATAGTGGATTCATACAACTCCATGTGGGATGCTATTTGCGCTGAACCCTTTTTAGTGAACTTTGGCACAGCGGTGTTTAAGAATTTTATGATGCTGGCCGAGCTCTGTTTTTCTTGGGGGTACTGATTATTTCCCCTATTTGACTCCCCCTATACGTACCTTTCCCCCTTCTTGGGATAGGGCTGGATTCTCGCTTTCTCTCATCAGCCTCCAATTCATCTGAATCAATATCAGCAAGGGAGTCGTGACCTTTATGGGAATCATCATACCTAGGGGCCCTCATTTGCATATCTCTCTCTGGAGAGGAATCCAAATGTTGATCTTTAGGGACCCTTGTACTGTCATCGATTATGGTATTCATAGTCTTACATACCGTCTCCATACGATCCAACATGCCTTGCCATTTTAGGTCATATGGAGTGAGTATTGGCGGGCAAGGGCTGGATGATCTATCGAGTCTACCTGCCTGTTGGATTTTGAAGTACTGCTGTTGTAGTTCTTCAAAATCCTGTTTAAGTCTGCGATGCGCTTCACGATTCCGTTCGGCGTCTCTTTCCAGACTTTTGATCGCTACCTCCCTGTCTGAAATATCAATCATTAATTGGTCTCTATCAGCCCTTATAATTTGAAGATCTGATTCCACATCCCGTAACTGGGAGTTCAATGATTGGACGTTTCCCTCTGTTCCTTGCAATTGGGATCTCAACTGTACAATCTCTTTTTTCCTAGATTGTGCAAGAATATCTACCTCTAATAACCCATATAACACAGAGGGTAGGGCGCCTAACAACCTCTTCTTCAGTTCGGAATCCGAGGTTATTGTGATCATACATGAAAGATAGTGATCCACCATACCTTTAGATTGAAATATACAATCAGCTTCCTGTTTTACACTTTTCCTCATTCTGCCTATCCATTCATCTACTTCCTCATTATATTTTAGTTGTATAAATATAAATTCCACAATTTTTCGGAACGTCTGTTCCAAATGCAGTTCTGAATCACTACCTGTAGCACTCATGATTCAATAGCCAATGCAATAAAACCAGCTCAATAAAACGTTTTTACACTGTTTAAACCAGTAATGGAAAGTAAACGGATCTCACTAGGGCCTCCAATTCTATGTCGGGCGTTTTGTCAATGTTTGTATAACTTGTTTAAAAATAAATATAAAATCAAAAATGTAAATGTAACGCTCCTGGGAAAATAGGAGGAGCTAAAATACAAACATACGCCTAACTGTGTGAGCTTGTTTTCCGAGGTTTTACAGTACTGGTTTAAACATGCAAATAAATGTGGACCAATTTATAAAAATATCAATTTAATATCGAATAAATATTACAATATCAAAACAATATAATATTGCACTTTTGATATAAAACAAAACTCATAAGGTCATTCTTATAATAAGCAATGAGCTGGATAATAATTTCAGTAAAACATCAAAATGTTATTATACTTAATCACCAAATACAAAAGGCTTAAACCATTCAGCAGTCAATTCAAATACAGTGCATAGATGTGACTCCTCAAATATGGCCGTCGGCCCTGTTACTCAATTTACCACAGGGTCTCTGGAGACAAAATGGATGGATTGAACGACAACAAAATGGCTGTTATCAAAATCAAAATGGCTGCTATCAAAAACAAAATGGTGGCTATCAAAAACAAAATGGTGGCTATCAAAAACAAAATGGTGGCTATCAAAAGTCAAAATTGCGCAGTCCAAAATCAAAAATGCGCTATCCAAAATAAACTGGCTGATGTCAGCTATACCATTCAATATAACAAATTTAGGATGACTCAGTGGATCTGACGACTGGGCGTTGCCCCACAATCGCTATGCAATCAACTATAAATGACAGGAATTTTCCCTCTGTCTACACTTTAACCTCCGCTGGCCTGTGTTACTACACAGAGCAGGCGGGTAAAATACATATAATTTTGGAATGAAATATCTATTGAGTCGTCCTAAACTTGGTTAGGTGTGGCTTGCACATGCTGCGGCAAAGTATCAAAATATCTAGAGGAGGTAGCTTGAAAGGTCTAGTTTTTTTTATCCAAGACTGAGTTAAACAGCCAGTTATCAATGAACATATGGTAGAACTTAGGTGAGTTGTTTCCAACTTGCAACTTTGGAAAAGCTCACCCCTTTTTAAAATATCAACCAATGAAATTCAATCAATACATCATATGTTCAGATATTCTGCGCTGTAATAAGCCGTCTAACTAACAAGAAAATCAGAACTGGGTTCAAGTATAGTCACCAAGATGGCCTCTGGGCGTGTTCCTCTTAGGCGTGGCTGTGTTCAGATGGCATGAATCCTCTATGTCCTGGTCTGCTCAGATCTCTTGATGGTCTGATTCTTTTTCTCATTTAATGACCCCTCTCTTCTTATTCCCCTCACTACCTATGATCCTGCCCAGGAGATTAAATCTTCCAACCTATCACAAGGCAGTAGGAGTGATCAGTGGGAGTGATCAGTCACTAATCTTTAACTCAAGTGTAATGTTGGATTTCACCCTCTGGAGGTGCTGTTGGCTAACTAATCACCTTATTAATGGGATATGTGGCAAAATTAAAGACATTTTGATTGTGTTTTATTATAACCCAACAGTGAATAAATCAATGTTATAAACATTTCATATCTTATGGATAGCTGATCTGGATGGGATCACTGGTTATTATTCAGGATACAGTGACCTTTTCTACCATATTTAAGATAGATTGGATTTGATCCAAAAATCATTGGCATGCTTAAAACCACCATGGATCTCTCATTATAACACATTGTGCTGTCTGCAGAGTTTTATATCTCTAACATCATTGTTTAACATACAACACTGGTAAACATATAGCATTTCTATATCATTCTGGATATATTCATTCAAATAATCTTTATATTAATACATATACAATGCCATAACCTTTTTTATATTCATTCTTAATTGTTATGCAATGATGCATACATGTGCTGTCTGTTTTCTTAACCTAGATGGGGAATTGTAATATAACTTTATGCTTTTTAATATGAACTATTGCTGACAGCACAGTCAATATATTTCCCAAGCTCTGTTTTTGTGTCTGAACCTTGGAAACACATACATTGTGCAAGGAAAACAACCCCCATCCAAGGCTTCTATGCATTAAATACAGCCAGGTCTGAGCCATTGTTTACAAAAACTGGTTCATTTACCGACAAAAGCTAGTTAAGGTCTGGTCTGTCTCTTTCATTGTCCTAAGACTCTTCTTGTTGGGCAATTGTTTGGTCAAACAAGGTACTTGTCTGCTTCCATTGTTCAAGTAAGGTGAATGAGATTACCCATTGCAAATAGCACCTCAGCTGACTGCCTGTTGTTCAACATCTGACCTTCCTTTAGAGACACATACAAGTCAGCTTTGTAGGGCAATATTACATCGCCATATTAAAATAATCTATACATTTCTAAATAATCAATGCACCTATATTAATCTATAATAACCCTGATCATCAGAAAGTCTTTGTCTCCTGTACCTTAGGGGAAGGAAATTAATTAGGTTTTATTTGTATTTGATCATGTACAGTTCAGTTTATCGGAAAAACGATATTCCGCCATATGGAAATCTCGACAGACTCGCTGGAACTCCACCCTGGCGATGTTGGAGCGTCTGGTTGAACAGAAGCACGCTGTCAACCAGTACCTTGCCCTGGCCACTGTTTCCGCCGCTCAGAGAAGGGACAAGACCAGCAACATCCCGTCCATCGTCCCCGATGATGACTGGAGGCACATGCAGCAGGTGTGCTTTGTGCTGGCTCCCTTCCTGCAGGCCACAAACATGGTGAGCAGGGACCATGCTATGGTCTGCGAGTGGGTGCCCCTGGTTTCTCTGCTGAACAGGGCCCTCGATGCTTTGCTGGAACAGGGAGCGGCAGCCTTGGACCAGCAGGAGCGGCAACCAGCTGCGCAGTTCACCTCTGAGGGGGAGGAGGAGGATGACTTGGTGGAGGTCCCTGACCTGGCTGCTGATGAGGGGGATCAGCACAGCGCAGCTGAGTTGGTGCGGGGGTGGAGAGAGGATGAGGCGGCAGAGGAGGAGGATGAGGACAGCACTGACGTCGATGTGCCAGCAGACGTGGCCCGCCTCTTCCTAATGGCAGCGCACATGCTGACGTGCCTGCGCAGGGACCCCAGGGTGATCCAGATGAAGCAGAGGGAGGACATCTGGATCAGCATGATGTTGGACCCACGCCTCAAGGGGAAGTTGAGCCAGTTCCTGCCGCCTGCAGGAGGAGACCCAGCGCAACAAATAAGGAGCTTGCAGCAGGCCCTTGTTGAGCGCTTGGAGGAAGCCTTCCCCCAGCCTTCCACCTCCACTGTCCAGCAGCCAGCACAGAGGCAGCAGCAGGTGCCTGCATCCAGCAGCAGCAAGCGCCCCACAGACCTGCTGTCTCTCAGCCACGAGCTCTACAGGACTGTAGAGGCTCCGGCAGCAGTGACTAGAGAGGAGATGCATGCAGCAGCATCCTCCTCCGGTCACAGCCAGCGCCTGACCCGCATGGTGGCTGACTACATGGGGTCGTACAGCGGGCTTGACAGCGATGCCCCTGTTGATCCCATGGAGTATTGGGTCAAGCGCATGGAGATCTGGAGCGAGCTGGCGCAGTACGCCCTGGAAGTGCTGTCCTGCCCCCCTTCCAGCGTGCTGTCCGAGCGCTGCTTCAGTGCAGCTGGTGGCGTGGTCACCGAGAAACGCTCACGTCTGTCTCACAAGTCTGTGGACAGACTGACGTTTCTCAAGATGAACCAGGCGTGGGTGGAAGGCGAGTTCCTGGCCCCTGTTGTCGGCGAGAGGGGGACATGAACTGGCTGCCGGAACCATCGTTAATGTGCCTTACCACCCTTTACCACCTCCTGGCTCCTGCTCACTAAGCCAGCCTGGTTCACTTTGACTATTACGTCGCCTGCAGCCACACATTTTACACCTACAGTGGGCTGCTGTGTACTGCCCTTCTGCTGTCTGTCTGTGTTTCCCACTGCCAGGGTACACAGAATTACCTTCTTCTGCTGCCACTCTGCCACCAGCTATTACGTCAAACAATAGCTATATTGGTTGTAAAACCAAAAACCAAAAAACCATAAAAAAAAAAAAAGGTTTAATTTTTCTGAGGTGCCCGGGTTGAAAACTGTGTTGTCCCAGTTGTGTATTGGACACAATGTGGGCTGCACGACCGCTGTCTGGGACCTCCTGTTGTGTTTATTTACAGCCCTGGTATCACCGCTAGGTACCAGGGCTATTATGTCACGCTGCCTACCTGCTGCCACACTCACACTGCTCCTCCATACCTCCTCCTGCTGCTGCTGCTGCTGCTGTCTGTCTGTGTTTCCCACTGCCAGGGTACACAGATGATTTACCTTCTGCTGCCACTCTGCCACCAGCTATTACGTCAAACAATAGCTGCTCGCCTACTCCTCCATTCCTCCTCCTGCTGCTGCTGTCTGTCTGTGTTTCCCACTGCCAGGGTACACAGAATTACCTTCTTCTGCTGCCACTCTGCCACCAGCTATTACGTCAAACAATAGCTATATTGGTTGCAAAACCAAAACCAAACAAACCATTAAAAAAAAAAAAAAAAGGTTTAATTTTTCTGAGGTGCCCGGGTTGAAAACTGTGTTGTCCCAGTTGTGTATTGGACACAATGTGGGCTGCACGACCGCTGTCTGGGACCTCCTGTTGTGTTTATTTACAGCCCTGGTATCACCGCTAGGTACCAGGGCTATTATGTCACGCTGCCTACCTGCTGCCACACTCACACTACTCCTCCATACCTCCTCCTGCTGCTGCTGCTGCTGTCTGTCTGTGTTTCCCACTGCCAGGGTACATTACACAGATGATTTACCTTCTGCTGCCACTCTGCCACCAGCTATTACGTCAAACAATAGCTGCTCACATTACTCCTCCATTCCTCCTGCTGCTGTTGCTGTCTGTCTGTGTTTCCCACTGCCAGGGTACACAGAATTACCTTCTGCTGCCACTCTGCCACCAGCTATTACGTCAAACAATAGCTATATTGGTTGCAAAACCAAAACCAAACAAACCATTAAAAAAAAAAAACAGTTTAATTTTTCTGAGGTGCCCGGGTTGAAAACTGTGTTGTCCCAGTTGTGTATTGGACACAATGTGGGCTGCACGACCGCTGTCTGGGACCTCCTGTTGTGTTTATTTACAGCCCTGGTATCACCGCTAGGTACCAGGGCTATTATGTCACGGCGAGCTGCCTGCCTCATTGACTGCCTGCTGCCACACACTCATCCTCCTCCTCCTGCTGCTGAATTTACCTCCTGCTGTCTTTGTGTTTCCACTGCCAGGGAGCACATACAATGGCGCTTCCAACATGCGTGCGCCCACCAGCTATTTGTTACGCTCAAAAATAGCTGCATTTCTTTAAAAAAAAAATTGAAAAGAGAAATACGTGAAGAAGAAGAAGACGATATTGAAAAAGAAGGAGAAGATGAAGATGAAGATGAAGAAGAAGATGAAGAAGATGATGAAGAAGAAGATGAAAAAGAAGAAGAAGATGAAGAAGATGAAGAAGATGAAGAAGAAGAAGATGAAGAAGAAGAAGAAGAAGAAGATGAAGAAGATGATGAAGAAGATGATGAAGAAGAAGAAGAAGAAGAAGAAGAAGAAGAAGAAGAAGAAGAAGAAGAAGAAGAAGAAGAAGATGAAGAAGAAGAAGAAGAAGATGAAGAAGAAGAAGAAGAAGAAGATGAAGAAGAAGAAGAAGATGAAGAAGAAGAAGATGAAGAAGATGAAGATGAAGAAGAAGAAGAAGATGAAGATGAAGAAGAAGATGATGAAGAAGAAGATGATGAAGAAGAAGAAGAAGATGAAGAAGAAGAAGAAGATGATGAAGAAGAAGAAGAAGAAGAAGACAATATAGAAGAAGAAGAAGAAGATATAGAAGAAGAAGATCTAGAAGAAGAAGAAGAAAGATAAAGAAGAAGAAGAACAAGTATATACAGTAACACTACTGAACAAAATTAAGGGCACAACTTCTCTTTCCACATTTTTTTTTAAAGGAACATCCCCACATAATCACTTGCTGTTGTTACTTGGAAAAAAAGATGTTTCTTGCATCATTCACCCTCAAAACAAGTGTTGGAAGCTATTTAAGGCCAATTCGAATAGTCAGCTCGAATAGTGAGCTCGAATACCGACTCGAATAGTGAGCTCGAAGTCCGAGGTCGAATCGAATAGTAAAAATTATTCGACTCGAATATTCGACTGACCTCGAATAATTTACTATTCGAATTCGACCTAGCTCGAATTTTGAAAAGGGGTATTTGAGCATCACTACTCAGAATCAGTATGCATTGTTTTATATGATATGCTCATATGGCCCATCCTGTACAATCATTTATTGCATGTGCTCAGAAGTTAATCACACTTAATTATAGAACTTTATATTGGTCTGGGGACTTCAACCTTCTATTCAACTGTTTGTCACATTGTCACAGGCTGAGGGCTGGAGATGCTATCAGCTTGTCTGTGTGTAAATTCAGCCCCCTCTCCTCCTCCCCTCTGCCTCTGAAATCAATGGCTAGTAACCTCCTCCTCCTGCCCAGACTGAGCCCCCATAAGCCCAAGGCACAAAAGGAGCTGTGGTCGAGGCTTGTTTAGTTTATAGGGAATTAGAGTATTAAAACAAAACAAAAAAAAGATTTGGCTTGAGGAATGCCCTATAAACTGTATGAAAGGATCACAATTATGCAATTAGTAAACGTTTATCTCGAGTCCACTTTAAGAAAAATTGCTCTGAATAATAGTTCAAACAGTAAGATTTCGATTTTTCTAAATACTTTGTCTGATATGTCGGTCTGTTCATGTAGTTGCTTTTGATAAAGCTAGCTTTTGAAAATCTTGACTCACAAAGTTATGTAGATACAAAAAGGGCATCCACTGGCATCAGTACAAATGCAACTTCAATACCTTGTTTTAGAAATGTGTAGCACAGAGCTACTTTGACAAGTGACTTTTCCATCACTGAGCCAATGATGCTCAGTACGGAAAGGAAGTTTACAGTATTCGTTTTTAAGTTCTCCAATCAGCTTCCTGAACAACCTTCATTGAAGATTCCTCATATGCTTTTGAATTTGACTATTTTTCAGAGGTCAAACAGCTTAGCTTTTGAGTAGGTATCTTCACCTCTGCTATGGCTTTTCAAAGGAATGGATTGTAAAGCCTTCTTCCCTTACTTCAGAATCAATGAAAACCATCCTAACAAGCACAGCTAATTGTGAAGTGTCTGTCACATCATCCGGTTCATCAAACTGAAGAGAAAAATAGCTGCCTTGTCATCCAGGCCTTTTTTTACTTGTGAAATTATGTCAGCTGCCATGACATTGACTTTTCTTGTAACTAGCAGAAGGTTGAGGGAAATTTATTTCACATATTAATTATTCCAATTTGTTTTTAAAGTGAATTCACAAGTTTTTACTTTAATTAAACTTAACCCTATTCTCTCACTAAACCCTTCCTCTACCGATGTCGGACCTGAACCCCCCCTGGACACCTTACCTTAACCCCCCACACCTAAACTTACCTGCCCACCCACCTTGATGCCTAACCTTAATCACTAGGGATGATTGGAACTGGAGATTTCCGATATTGTGGTAATTCCGCCTTACGCTATAACGAAATTCCGCTATCGCTACATTCCGGTGGATTCCCGCGGTATTCCGCGGAATTCCGCATTCCGGCGGAACAATTTCCACAATGTTAAAGGGAACCTAATGGATGTTTCCTTTTAAACAAATACCAGTTCCCTGGCAGTCCTGCTGATAACTTTGGCTTTAGTGGTGGCTGAATCACAATCCTGATTACAATTATTTTTGGAGCAGCAGGAGTTGTCGTAGGCTATGGGACCTAGAGGTGGTTTTACGGCGGTCATCACAATTTTTTTGTAGCAGCAGGAGTTGTCGTAGGCTATGTGACCTAGAGTTGGTTCTACGGCAGTCATTCCAATTTTTGTTCGGAGCAGCAGGAGTTGTCATAGGCCATGGGACCTAGAGGTGGTTTCACAGCAGTCATTACATTTTTTTGGAGCAGCAGGAGACGTTGTAGGTCATGGGACCTAGAGGTGATTTCACAGCAGTCATTATAATTTTTTTTGTTGGAGCAGCAGGAGTTATAGTAGGCCATGGGATGTAGAGGTGGTTTCACAGCAGTCATTATAATTTTTTTTGGGAGCAGCAGGAGAAGTTGTAGGCCAAAAGCATAGGGTTAGGATAGAATATAACATCAGACAGCTGCAAAAGCTGCATTTTTTTTATCTTAAAAAGCAAAAATATGTGATGATAGTGATAGGCAGCAGCGTTTGAGAGGGAGACCATTTGACGTTTGAAAAACAGCAAAATTTTGATTTATTCTGTTTAATCTTCATCATGAATCAGTGAGAGGGGCCTTGTAATTATCACTGAGCCATGACTCGTTCATTTTAATGAACGTTAGTATGTCCACATTTTCTGTGGACAGACGGGTCCGTTGGTCGGTGACCATCCCACCTGCAGCACTAAATACTCGCTCAGAAAGAACACTGGTGGCAGGGCATGCAAGAACCTCCAGGGCATACTGAGCGAGTTCAGGACAGGTATCCAGTTGTTTTGTCCAATACTCCATGTGGTCATCATTACTCTCCATATTGTCTGGAGCACTGGCCGACCCCAAGTAATCATTCACCATACGGGCCAGCCGCCTGCGGTGACTACTTTGCCCACTGGTGGTGCTGCTGCTACAAGGAGTATCTGCCATTGGCTGATAAAATTCCTTCAACATACTCAGCAGGTTCACAGATTGGCTAATGGTGCTGCTGCTGGGAGTGGGACCACCAGACCTTTGCTGAGTATGATGAGGCTTGGTAGCCTGGGCCCGGGATACAGGTTCAGGAAACGCATCTCCTACCCAACGAACAAGGACATCCCGGATGTGGCTCATCCTGGCATCTGCTTGGGAGGGGGGTAAGAGCTGCTGCAAATTCCCCTTGCACCAGGGATCTAAGATGGTGGCCACCCACATGTGGAGCCTTGATTTTACAGTTTTAATCCAGGGGTCCCTACCGGAGGCACTGGAGCATATGCGCAGCCATAGGGAAGAGATGTCTGCCATTAATCACCTCTTCCTGGCTGTCAGAACTGTCGTCATGTCCAGCTCCACATCAGAATCATCTTCCCACCCCCGGACAATGGGCTCTTCCACTTCCACAAGCTCTGCCTCCTCATCCAGGACTTGAGTATGCTCACTCACTCCCCCACTTGACTGACCACTGTTCAGTAGGGCTTCCTCCCTCTGCACTTTGTCAAGAGCCTTGTCCAGCATGAAGACAATAGGGAGCACTTCTGATATGCTGCAGTGCTCCTCACTGACCAATTTTGTTGCCTGTTCAAATGGCTCCAAGACTTTACACACCTGTCCAATTAGCTGCCACTGGTCCCCAGTAGTGTTGGGCGAACATCTACATGTTCGGGTTCGGGCCGAACAGGCCGAACATGGCCGCGATGTTCGGGTGTTCGACCCGAACTCCGAACATAATGGAAGTCAATGGGGACCCGAACTTTTGTGCTTTGTAAAGCCTCCTTACATGCTACATACCCCAAATTTACAGGGTATGTGCACCTTGGGAGTGGGTACAAGAGGAAAAAAAATTTAGCAAAAAGAGCTTATAGTTTTTGAGAAAATCGATTTTAAAGTTTCAAAGGGAAAACTGTCTTTTAAATGCAGGAAATGTCTGTTTTCTTTGCACAGGTAACATGCTTTTTGTCGGCATGCAGTCATAAATGTAATACATATAAGAGGTTCCAGGAAAAGGGACCGGTAACGCTAACCCAGCAGCAGCACACGTGATGGAACAGGAGGAGGGTGGCGCAGGAGGAGAAGGCCACGCTTTGAGACACAACAACCCAGGCCTTGCATGAGGACAAGAAGCGTGCGGATAGCAATTTGCATTTTGTCGCCATGCAGTCATAAATGTAATACAGATGAGAGGTTCAATAAACAGGGACCGGAAACGCTAACCCATCACAGATGTTCATTGTTCATGTTACTTGGTTGGGGTCCGGGAGTGTTGCGTAGTCGTTTCCAATCCAGGATTGATTCATTTTAATTTGAGTCAGACGGTCTGCATTTTCTGTGGAGAGGCAGATACGCCGACGATCTGTGACGATGCCTCCGGCAGCACTGAAACAGCGTTCCGACATAACGCTGGTTGCCAGTTTGTGCCAGGTGTCTAGCTTCGATACCCAATAGTTGAAGGGTGCAGATGGATTGTTCAACACAGCTACGCCATCTGACATGTAGTCCTTGACCATCTTCTCCAGGCGATCGGTGTTGGAGGTGGATCTGCACGCTTGCTGTTCTGTGTGCTGCTGCATGGGTGTCAGAAAATTTTCCCACTCCAAGGACACTGCCGATACCATTCCCTTTTGGGCACTAGCTGCGGCTTGTGTTGTTTGCTGCTCTCCTGGTCGTCCTGGGTTTGCGGAAGTCAGTCTGTCGGCGTACAACTGGCTAGAGGAGGGGGAGGATGTCAATCTCCTCTCTAAAGTTTCCACAAGGGCCTGCTGGTATTCTTCCATTTTGACCTGTCTGGCTCTTTCTTCAAGCAGTTTTGGAACATTGTGTTTGTACCGTGGATCCAGAAGGGTATAAACCCAGTAATTGGTGTTGTCCAGAATGCGCACAATGCGTGGGTCGCGTTCAATGCAGTCCTAGGCCGAAGAGGTCATAGCCTAGGGTCACAAAACCTGTTTATTTGGGCAATTTCAATGGTGGCGAGTCTGACGTACATAAATCGCAGCAATGGCCGTTAGCAACGTCTGAATCTCACGAAATGTCTCATGCAGGTAGAAGACATATTGTTAGACTTGGGCTCCAAAGATGGGTTCCCTACATCTCTGCAAACCAGAGTTACAGGGCTCCAAATTTGGTAAAATCACCCATAGGCTTTCATTGGGCCTCCTATTTACAGTTCCAAAATCTCACATCTTTTCAAAGGGCAATTACTCAGCAGTGGCAAATTTTCTAGCATTGTAGGGACCCTTAGGGGGAACATGACTGGTGAGTTTCGGGCCCCTAGGCCAAAGAGGTCATAGCCTAGGGTCACAAAAACCTGTTTATTTGGGCTATTTCAATGGTAGTGATGGTGACGTACATAAATCGCAGCAATGGCCGTTAGCAACGTCTGAATCTCACGAAATGTCTCATGCAGGTAGAAGACATATTGTTAGACTTGGATTCCAAAGATGGGGTCCCTACATCTCTGCAAACCAGAGTTACAGGGGTCCAAAATTGGTAAAATCCCCCATAGGATTTCATTGCCTCCCTATTTCACTTTCCAAAATCTCACATCTTTTCAAAGGGCAATGGCTCAGCAGTACCAAATTTTCTAGCATTGTAGGGACCCTTAGGGGGAACATGACTGGTGAGTTTCGGGCCCCTAGGCCGAAGAGGTCATAGCCTAGGGTCACAAAAACCTGTTTATTTGGGCTATTTCAATGGTAGTGATGGTGGCGTACATAAATCTCAGCCATGGTCGTTAGCAAAGTCTGAATCTCACGAAATGTCTCATGCAGGTAGAAGACATATTGTTAGACTTGGATTCCAAAGATGGGGTCCCTACATCTCTGCAAACCAGAGTTACAGGGGTCCAAAATTGGTAAAATCCCCCATAGGATTTCATTGCCTCCCTATTTCACTTTCCAAAATCTCACATCTTTTCAAAGGGCAATGGCTCAGCAGTACCAAATTTTCTAGCATTGTAGGGACCCTTAGGGGGAACATGACTGGTGAGTTTCGGGCCCCTAGGCCGAAGAGGTCATAGCCTAGGGTCACAAAAACCTGTTTATTTGGGCTATTTCAATGGTAGTGATGGTGACGTACATAAATCGCAGCAATGGCCGTTAGCAAAGTCTGAATCTCACGAAATGTCTCATGCAGGTAGAAGACATATTGTTAGACTTGGATTCCAAAGATGGGGTCCCTACATCTCTGCAAACCAGAGTTACAGGGGTCCAAAATTGGTAAAATCCCCCATAGGATTTCATTGCCTCCCTATTTCACTTTCCAAAATCTCACATCTTTTCAAAGGGCAATGGCTCAGCAGTACCAAATTTTCTAGCATTGTAGGGACCCTTAGGGGGAACATGACTGGTGAGTTTCAGGCCCCTAGGCCGAAGAGGTCATAGCCTAGGGTCACAAAAACCTGTTTATTTGGGCTATTTCAATGGTAGTGATGGTGGCGTACATAAATCTCAGCAATGGCCGTTAGCAAAGTCTGAATCTCACGAAATGTCTCATGCAGGTAGAAGACATATTGTTAGATTTGGATTCCAAAGATGGGGTCCCTACATCTTTGCAAACCAGAGTTACAGGGGTCCAAAATTGGTAAAATCCCCCATAGGATTTCATTGCCTCCCTATTTCACTTTCCAAAATCTCACATCTTTTCAAAGGGCAATGGCTCAGCAGTACCAAATTTTTTAGCATTGTAGGGACCCTTAGGGGGAACATGACTGGTGAGTTTCGGGCCCCTAGGCCGAAGAGGTCATAGCCTAGAGTCACAAAAACCTGTTTATTTGGGCTATTTCAATGGTAGTGATGGTGGCGTACATAAATCTCAGCCATGGCCGTTAGCAACGTCTGAATCTCACGAAATGTCTCATGCAGGTAGAAGACATATTGTTAGACTTGGATTCCAAAGATGGGGTCCCTACATCTCTGCAAACCAGAGTTACAGGGGTCCAAAATTGGTAAAATCCCCCATAGGATTTCATTGCCTCCCTATTTCACTTTCCAAAATCTCACATCTTTTCAAAGGGCAATGGCTCAGCAGTACCAAATTTTCTAGCATTGTAGGGACCCTTAAGGGGAACATGACTGGTGAGTTTCGGGCCCCTAGGCCGAAGAGGTCATAGCCTAGGGTCATAAAAACCTGTTTATTTGGGCTATTTCAATGGTAGTGATGGTGGCGTACATAAATCTCAGCCATGGCCGTTAGCAACGTCTGAATCTCACGAAATGTCTCATGCAGGTAGAAGACATATTGTTAGACTTGGATTCCAAAGATGGGGTCCCTACATCTCTGCAAACCAGAGTTACAGGGGTCCAAAATTGGTAAAATCCCCCATAGGCTTTCATTGGGCCTCCTATTTACCGTTCCAAAATCTCACACCATTTCAAAGGGCAATGGCTCAGCAGTGGCAAAACTCACCAGTCATGATCCCCCTAAGGGTCCCTACAATGCTAGAAAATTTGGTACTGCTGAGCCATTGCCCTTTGAAAAGATGTGAGATTTTGGAAAGTGAAATAGGGAGGCAATGAAATCCTATGGAGGATTTTACCAATTTAGGACCCCTGTAACTCTGGTTTGCAGAGATGTAGGGACCCCATCTTTGGAATCCAAGTCTAACAATATGTCTTCTACCTGCATGAGACATTTCGTGAGATTCAGACTTTGCTAACGGCCATTGCTGCGATTTATGTACGTCACCATCACTACCATTGAAATAGCCCAAATAAACAGGTTTTTGTGACCCTAGGCTATGACCTCTTCGGCCTAGGGGCCCGAAACTCACCAGTCATGTTCCCCCTTAGGCCTTGTTTCCATCTGTGCGCTTCTGTCCGCTTCTGTCCGCTTTTCAGCAACATGTATCAATCTGTAACATTGATGTGCTGATAAAAAGCGGATAGAAGCGGACAGATGGAAACAAGGCCTAAGGGTCCCTACAATGCTAGAAAATTTGGTACTGCTGAGCCATTGCCCTTTGAAAAGATGTGAGATTTTGGAAAGTGAAATAGGGAGGCAATGAAATCCTATGGGGGATTTTACCAATTTTGGACCCCTGTAACTCTGGTTTGCAGAGATGTAGGGACCCCATCTTTGGAATCCAAGTCTAACAATATGTCTTCTACCTGCATGAGACATTTTGTGAGATTCAGACTTTGCTAACGGCCATGGCTGAGATTTATGTACGCCACCATCACTACCATTGAAATAGCCCAAATAAACAGGTTTTTGTGACCCTAGGCTATGACCTCTTCGGCCTAGGGGCCCGAAACTCACCAGTCATGTTCCCCCTAAGGGTCCCTACAATGCTAGAAAATTTGGTACTGCTGAGCCATTGCCCTTTGAAAAGATGTGAGATTTTGGAAAGTGAAATAGGGAGGCAATGAAATCCTATGGGGGATTTTACCAATTTTGGACCCCTGTAACTCTGGTTTGCAGAGATGTAGGGAACCCATCTTTGGAGCCCAAGTCTAACAATATGTCTTCTACCTGCATGAGACATTTCGTGAGATTCAGACGTTGCTAACGGCCATTGCTGCGATTTATGTACGTCAGACTCGTCACCATTGAAATTGCCCAAATAAACAGGTTTTGTGACCCTAGGCTATGACCTCTTCGGCCTAGGACTGCATTGAACGCGACCCACGCATTGTGCGCATTCTGGACAACACCAATTACTGGGTTTATACCCTTCTGGATCCACGGTACAAACACAATGTTCCAAAACTGCTTGAAGAAAGAGCCAGACAGGTCAAAATGGAAGAATACCAGCAGGCCCTTGTGGAGACTTTAGAGAGGAGATTGACATCCTCCCCCTCCTCTAGCCAGTTGTACGCCGACAGACTGACTTCCGCAAACCCAGGACGACCAGGAGGGCAGCAAACAACACAAGCCGCAGCTAGTGCCCAAAAGGGAATGGTATCGGCAGTGTCCTTGGAGTGGGAACATTTTCTGACACCCATGCAGCAGCACACAGAACAGCAAGCGTGCAGATCCACCTCCAACACCGATCGCCTGGAGAAGATGGTCAAGGACTACATGTCAGATGGCGTAGCTGTGTTGAACAATCCATCTGCACCCTTCAACTATTGGGTATCGAAGCTAGACACCTGGCACAAACTGGCAATGTACGCAATAGAGGTGCTGGCTTGCCCGGCAGCCAGCGTTATGTCGGAACTCTGTTTCAGTGCTGCCGGAGGCATAGTCACAGATCGGCGGCGTATCCGCCTCTCCACAGAAAATGCAGACCGTCTGACTCAAATTAAAATGAATCAATCCTGGATTGGAAACGACTACGCAACACTCCCGGACCCCAACCAAGTAACATGAACAATGAACATCTGTGATGGGTTAGCGTTTCCGGTCCCTGTTTATTGAACCTCTCATCTGTATTACATTTATGACTGCATGGCGACATAATGCAAATTGCTATCCGCACGCTTCTTGTCCTCATGCAAGGCCTGGGTTGTTGTGTCTCAAAGCGTGGCCTTCTCCTCCTGCGCCACCCTCCTCCTGTTCCATCACGTGTGCTGCTGCTGGGTTAGCGTTACCGGTCCCTTTTCCTGGAACCTCTTATATGTATTACATTTATGACTGCATGCCGACAAAAAGCATGTTACCTGTGCAAAGAAAACAGACACTTCCCGCATTTAAAAGACAGTTTTCCCTTTGAAACTTTAAAATCGATTTTCTCAAAAACTATAAGCTCTTTTTGCTAAAAAAATTTTTCCTCTTGTACCCACTCCCAAGTTGCACATACCCTGTAAATTTGGGGTATGTAGCATATAAGGAGGCTTTACAAAGCACGAAAGTTCGGGTCCCCATTGACTTCCATTATGTTCGGAGTTCGGCCATGTTCGGCCCGAACCCGAACATCTAGATGTTCGCCCAACACTACACGTGACCCGTTCGGCCAATCACAGCGCTAGCCTAACGTTCGGGTAACCGTTCGGCCATGCGCTCTTAGTTTGGCCATATGGCCGAACAGTTTGGCCGAACACCATCAGGTGTTCGGCCGAACCCGAACATCACCCGAACAGGGTGATGTTCTGCAGAACCCGAACAGTGGCGAACACTGTTCGCCCAACACTAGTCCCCAGTAATGTAGTCCAGTGGCCCTGTTCTGGAGGAAGATGTCTGAGACAGGTATAGCCTGACCGCCATTCACTGCTCCCACAACCTCTCCAGCATGTGGACAATCAGAAATAAGCCTGTGCTGCGGCAGGCTATGGTGGCCCTGCAGCAGTTTCAAGGCAACGGTGACAGTTGCGGAGCGACGGATGTGAGCTGACACTTTTCGTGCTGAGGCCACAGTAAAATAATTCCATGCAGGGGACATGCGTGCATGTGGAGCAGTGGTGCGACCTGTTCTAGCACGTCGATGCTCAGCATTGGACTGGTGGGTACTGACAGATTGGAAAGCACCTGCAGGCTGCTGGCTAGGGATGCTCATTCGGATTCCGCGGAAATGCAATTTCCGAAATTCCAATCGGAAATTGCATTTTCGTATCGGAATGCGGAAATCGGTAATGCAAGTGTGTTAGGCGGATTTCCGCCGGAAATCCCGGAAATTTCCGCCGGAAATCGCTGAAATTCTGCCCGACTTTAACATCGATTTTATCAAAAACGAAAGCTCTTTTTGAAAACTTTTTTTTGCATCTTGTTCACAAGATTCAGTTTAATAAACTCAGAAAATCTGTATCTGCCTATTTTCTGCATTTTACATTACAGCAAAAATCTGTCAACTTTAGCGGTTCATAGCAAAGCCCCCGTAAGTCCTAGAAACACCAAATTTTCAGGGATTATTATACAGAATCTTTTGAACAAGATGCAAAAATGGTTTTCAAAAAGATTTTATAGTTTTTGAGAAAATCGATGTTAAAGTCGGGCAGAATTTCAGCGATTTCCGGCGGAAATTCCGCTTTGAAATGCGGAAATTGGTAGCGGAAAGCGGAATCGGTAATTGGCAATGGCGGAATGCGGATTTACCGCGGAATCGGAAACTGGCATTTCTGACCATCCCTAGCTGGCCAACCGTCTGCTCTGTGTAACGATTTGTGTCAGCAAGGAACAGAATTCTGATTATTAGGTGATCTGCAGTATCACCTATAATGCAGATATATACCTGATTATAAGGTGATCTGCAGAATCACCTATAATACTGGTATATCAGAAGTGGATGTGACAACAAATAGCAATGAGTGATTGGTGCAACAGTAACACTGATAGGTTTAGCAATACCTCACCAGAGGAGCTAGTGGGTACTATCAGTACAGCGCCCCTCACCAGAGTCAAGGGCCCTCTGGTGAGAGTAGAGTGGTCAGACAGATCGGGTTTGGCAACAGACAGACAGATGCAGTACAAAATCGGAAGGCAGAGACAGGAAGATATAAACAGGCAGAGTCGGCAGCAAGATCAGATGAGCTAAGGTACAGAATCACTGAGCAGAAGAGTAGTCAGAACAAGCCAGAGTCATGCACAAATAATAACACAGTAAAGTATAATCTTTAAGGCTATCAAACAATTCCTAGTGTCCCGGGCGGCTGGGGGGTCAGATGTGCAAAAAAAATTATCAAGGCCCCAGCCGGCGGATGCGGTGTGTGGGATGCGGGTCTGGGATAATATTGTCCCTCCCTCCTTCAAAATGTGCTCCCCAGTGTCCCCCTGTATGCAGAGATAAAAGCGCAGCGGAGCGGGCAGTCTTGCCATTCCTTCTCGCATACGGGCATCTGGTCTTCCATCTACTTCCTGTGATGTCGCAGGAAGCGGAGAAGACCAGATGCCCGGTACGTGAGAAGGAATGGTAAGACTGCCCACTCCGCTGCACTCCTAATATCTACATACAGGGGGACACTGGGGGGCACATTTGGAGGGAGGGACAATATTATCCCAGACCCGCATCCCACACACCGCATCCGCCGGCTGGGGCCTCGATCATTTTTTTACCTCCACACCCATGGGCACCCTCACCCTTCTCCCCACCCACAATTATTTTTTTAATAAAGGAGATTATATACATATATATATATATATATATATATATATATATATATATATATATATATATATATATATATATATATATATATATATATATATAATGATTGACTAGGGGTGTGTCAGGGGGTGTGGTTGGGGGGCTGTCGGGTTGTGGCTTAAGGGTCCCGCTGTCTCATCTCAAAAAGTTGGGAGGTATGTAGATGTTCCGGCTCACCGGAACGGAACTGCCAATTTCCGACCGGAATCTCGGAAATCTCCATCTCCACTCCGCGGAATCCGACGCGCAACCCCATGCCTCACCTTACCCCCCCCCCCCCCCAATGTCTAACCTTACACACCGCCACAACCCCTCCCCCGCCACACCTCCTCCGTGCCACTAATCCGAACACAATTTTTTTTTTACGCAAATTTTCAGACACTGGCATTGGCCCCCATTTCAATACTGCCTATGGGGGGAAATTTTGCATAGCTCCCAACTGTTCTGGAGGGCAGTCCCTCTTTGGGAACCCATTCCCTCTGTCCCTCTTTCTTCCTCATTTGTCCTTGATTCAGGACTGATGTACAGATCTATGTAAATATGTGTTTTTCTACTTAAAAATTTGTTTATTTGACTGTAAACTTTATTCCCATGCTTTAACCACTTCACCACTGAGGGGTTTTACCCCCTGAGCACCAGAGCAATTTTCACCTTTCAGCGCTCCTTCCATTCATTCGTCTATAACTTTATCATTACTTATCACAATGAAATGAACTATATCTTGTTTTTTCCGCCACCAATTAGGCTTTCTTTAGGTGGGACATTATGCCAAGAATAATTTTTTTCTAAATGTGTTTTAATGGGAAAATAGGAAAAATGTGGGGAAAAAAATAATTATTTTTCAGTTTTCGGCCATTATAGTTTTTAAATAATGCATGCTACTGTAATTAAAACCCATGAAACGTATTTGCCCTTTTGTCCCGGTTATAAAACCATTTAAATTATGTCCCTATCACAATGTTTGGCGCCAATATTTTATTTGGAAATAAAGGTGCATTTTTTTCATTTTTGCGTCCATCCCTAATTACAAGCCCATAGTTTATAAAGTAACAGTGTTATACCCTCTTGACATAAATATTTAAAAAGTTCAGTCCCTAAGGTAACTATTTATGTATTTTTTTTAATTGTACATTTTTTAATTTTTTTTTAATTACAAAAAAAAAAAAAATGGGGAGTGTGGGAGGTAATGAGTTAATTTTATATGTAAAAGTCATTTATTTGTATGTGAAAAATGTGTAGGGTGTAGTTTACTATTTGGCCACAAGATGGCCACAGTAACTTTTTGTTTTAATGCGACCTCCAAGATTCCTTCCGGAAGCTTGGAGGAAGTATAAGGAGGCTGGACACGTGAGTTTTTTCTCACAATGATCGCGCTGCCCATAGGAGAGCAGCTGATCATTGCGGGGCTTAGATCAACGAACGGGAATGGATTTTCCCGTTCATTGATCTCTGGGCGAGCGGGCGGCGGCGTGTTTACTAGCGGCGGGCGGCGTGTTTACGAGCGGGAGCGCGGGCAGCGTCGGGAACGCGGAAAGTACGTGTTTCTCCGTCCCTGATTGTTAAAGGATGGAAAAAGGGGCGGAGAAATACGTACGCGCGGGGGTAAAGTGGTTAAATATATATTTATTGTTTTCAAATGTTAATATGAACGTAAATGAACCAGAATAGAAAGGACCAGTGTGGTCTGAGTCATAAAACAGCACATTTGTCTTATGGAAACTTTATGGTATGCATGACTAGGGGGTGTGGTGGGGGTATGGCAGGTGAGTGGTATGGGCATGGCCTAAGTGTCCCCCTCTCTTATCTCAAACAGTTGGGAGGTTCCAGATTAATAGTGGGTGCCTGGGTTTCTTACAGTGCAAAATATGGCTACAAATAGTGGGCATTAGAGCCCCCCATAGCTGGTATTTATGCATTTTTCAGTGTCATCTGTAGCATTTTTCAGATTTCCAATGTTTCCTGCAGTGAATGTCAACTTTCCAATGCCTTTTATAGTATATTCTAGCTGGCCATAGCATATACTGTATTATGACTTAGCCTTGCCAATATTCTGTGTTAACATGTACGAGGTGAGGTGACATGATGAGATAAATGTGTATAAAGAGTGCCAAGCATACACATAAGTAGGCTGTTACTTTTTTTCTTTTTCTGCCTGAAAGAGTTAAACATCAGGTATGCAAGTTACAGTTTATCTCCAGACCTAGCTGGGCAATTACTTAACCCTCACTTATAAGCAATAAATCAATAAATAAACAGAAAGAGCAGGGGTTTGATAAAAAGGTCAACAGTTCATATATTTTAAAGTAGATCCGAGGTAAACTTTTACTCATTGTATAATTGTGCCCCTTACATATAGTTTATAGGGCATTCCAAATTAATCCATGCCATGCACTGATGAAAATCAACCAATCCGAAACAGTCTGTATGCATGTTGGATTATTTTGGCTCTGTACTATTGACAAGCTGACACATCATTGCATTCCAGCGGATCTAGAGGTGTGTTTAGCTTCTAAGGGCAACAATGGTTAATTTGCATAAATTCAGCAGTGATGCACTGGGAGACATCTCGGAGCTCACTCCAACCTGAATTATTGCAAATACTTTCTGTTTTAAGAAAGCAAACCTTTGTTTTCCATGCATTTTAGTAAGGGGGCTTTTTGGACCATTGTAGTCCCTTACACACTCCAATGAGTTCTGGATCACCATGAGCTTGTTGGTTAGTCTGTACCTCTGGGTTTTTCAAGTCCTACTCCATAGAGCCAAATTAATCCATGCCATGCACTGATGAGGATCAATTGAGAAAGCAAACTTTTGTTTTCGGGGCATTCCTCAAGCCAAATACTTTTTTTTTGTTTTAATACCCTAATTCCCTATAAACTAAACAAGCCTCGCCCACAGCTCCTGCAGCACCTAGGCATTCTGAGTCCCATGTAGCAAGTGCTCATGGGAGCTCGGCCTGGGTAGGAGGAGGCTTTTCCTGAAGGAGGAGGAGGAGGTGTTACCAGCCAGAAATATCAAAGGCAAGGGGGGGAAGAGGGGAGGAGAGAGGTGTGGAGTTTTCACAGGCTGAGGGTTTGAGATGCAGAGCAGCTTGCCTGTGTAATGTTGACAATCAGAATATTATGGCTGCTCTCATTGTATCATAGGAAGAAATAATCATATACTATTGAAGCTGTTTGCAGCTAGATTTGCTGTGTAAACTATCTAAACTTAAAGGGAAGGTTCAGGGAGGGTGGCTAAAAAATAAAAATCAATTTCCACTTACCTGGGGCTTCCTCCAGCCCCTGGCAGGCAGGAGGTGCCCTCGCCGCCGCTCCGCAGGCTCCTGGTGGTCTCCGGTGGCCGACCCGACCTGGCCAGGCCGGCTGCCAGGTAGGGCTCTTCTGCGCTCCAAGGCCCGGCACTTCTGCGTTCCACGCCGGCGCGCTGACATCATCGGACGTCCGCCGGGCTGTACTGCGCAGGCGCAGAACTACTGCGCCTGCGCAGTACAGCCCGGAGGCAGAACTACTGCACCTGCGCAGTACAGCCCGGAGGACGTCCGATGACGTCAGCGCGCCGGCGTGGCACGCATAAGTGCCGGGCCTTGGAGCGCAGAAGAGCCCGACCTGGCAGCCGGCCTGGCCAGGTCGGGTCGGCCACCGGAGACCACCGGGAGCCTGAGGAGCGGCGGCGAGGGCACCTCCTGCCTGCCACGGGCTGAAGGAAGCCCCAGGTAAGTGGAAATTGATTTTTATTTTTTAACCACCCTCCCTGAACCTTCCCTTTAAGATAAGATGTATAGACAAGTTACTTGTTATAGTTAGTTTTTCATCTAAAATCCACTTTAACTATGGGACAGTTGAAAGACTGTATCATGCTGAGACAATAAAATATTTAACCTTATTTTTCAAATATTATACAGAAAATAAAACTGGGGATCTAACAAAATGATTATTATTATTTATTATTTTTATAACCCCGACATCTTCCACAGAGCTTTACAGAGTACATATTGTCTTGTCACTTAACTGTTCCTCAGAAGGGCTCACACTCTAATCCCTGCCATGTTTGTTCATGTAGTGTATGTATAGTAGTCTAGGGACAATTTAGGAGGACGCCAATTAACTTATCTGTATGTTTTGGGGTGTGTGAGGAAACCCGAGTGTCTGGAGAAACCCACACAGACATGAGAAAAACATACAAACTCCTTGCAGATAGTTCCCTGGCTGCGATTCAAACCAGGGACGCAGTGCTGAAAGGCGAGGGTGCTAACCACTAAGCCACTGTGCTGCCCAAATAAAACGCGTCCAGTGAAAAATGGCGCCGGCAAAATAATGGCGCCCCCTTCTGCCCGATATATGTTTAAAACGATATTTATTGTTTTAAAGGTTAAAATAGTGCAGACCTTTAAAAACTTTTTTTTTCTCCTGCCTGAACGATATTTATCGTTTTAACCCCTGCTTTGCTGCCGTTTGGAAAATATCTGCCCGCCGGCTTTAATGTTTAATAGCAAAGCCCCCTTAAAAGCTAAAAACACCAAATTTGCAGAGAATGTTAAGAAGAAAATTGTGAACAAGAGGAAAAAAAAATCTTTCAAAAAGACCTTATAGTTTTTGAGAAAATCGATTTTGAATATTCTTCTTCTGACCGTGGGAAAATTAAACGCCCGCCGATTTTAGCGGTTAATAGCAAAGCCCCTTTAAATGCCAGAAACACCAAATGTGTAGGGAATGTTAAGAAAAATAGTGGGAACACGAAGAAAAAAAATTGTTCAAAAAGACCTTATAGTTTTTGAGAAAATCTTTTAATTTTAAATCTTCAAAGGAAATGTATCCATTGAAATCGCGTACTGACATTTCGTGGAAACTTTTTCCGCCGACTTTAGCAGTTAATAGCAAAGTCCCCTTAAATCCTAGCAACACCAAATTTGCAGGATATGTTAAAAAGATACTGGGAAACAATATTTTTTTAAAAAAATTGAAAAATGTTATTTATTTTTTTTTAAATTAATTTTTTTGGGTTATGTTCAGAGTGTGGGAAAAGTTTTGAAAAAAACGACGTTGGGTCCCCCCTCCCGAGCCTCTGTAACTCCTTGTCTCCCATGCAGGCTGGGATAGCCAGAATGCAGAGCCCCGGCCGACTGGGGCTTCGCACCCTGAGCTATACCAGCCCGCATGGTCCATGGTATGGGGGGGCTTCGGGGGGGAGGGGCGGCCAAGCCTTCCCCTCCCCCCCGGAGCCCTTGTCCAATCCTTGGACAAGGGGCTCTTCCCCACCTCCAGTGCCCCAGGAGGAGGTGGGGGCGACGACTCCCTGGGGGGGGGGGGGTTCATGGTGGCATCTGGAAGTCCCCTTTAAGAAGGGGAACCCAGATGCCTGCCCCCCCTCCCAGGAGAAATGAGTATAGGGGTGCAGGAGTACCCCTTACCCATTTCCATAAAGGGTTAAATGAAATAAAAACACAACCACGAGAAAAGTCCTTTAATGTTCTAAATTAACCAGAAATACTTACCTGTACCTTTAAGAAAAAAATCCCACGTCAATTAGGTCCCACGACAGTATCCTCTATCTTGCGACCTTCTGTTACATGTTGATTGAAGATCTCCGCCGCCCCGACGCCACACACGCCGCCTCCGCCACCGCACTGCTCTTAGCTATACTTAGTATAGCTAAGAGCAAAAAGCATCTTTAAATTTTAGCTCCAATGGTCCCCATTGGTTCCTTAACAGACCAATGGGGATCAGGAGGATCCCCATTGGTCGATAAGGAACCAATGGGGAGCCTTGGAGCCAAAATTTAAAGATGCTTTTTGTTCTCAGCTATACTTAGTATAGCTGAGAGTTGCGTCTATGCATCTATACAGACGCATTAGCGCTAGCTGCCGCTGCCCTCCCTGCCTCCCCCCACCTGTCACCCTCACCCATGCTGGCACCCATGGGTGCATTGGGTGCCAGCATGGGTGAGGGTGACAGGTGGGGGGAGGCAGGGAGGGCAGCGGCAGCTAGCGCTAATGCGTCTGTATAGACGCATAGACGCAACTCTCAGCTATACTTAGTATAGCTGAGAGCAGTGCGGCGAAGGCGGCGTGTGTGGCGTCGGGGCGGCGGAGATCTTCAATCAACATGTATCAGAAGATTGCAAGATAGAGGATACTGTCGTGGGACCTGATTGGCATGGGATTTTTTTCTTAAAGGTACAGGTAAGTATTTCTGGTTAATTTAGAACATTAAAGGACTTTTCTCGTTGTTGCGTTTTTATTTCATTTAACCCTTTATGGAAATGGGTAAGGGGTACTCCTGCACCCCTATACTCATTTCTCCTGGGAGGGGGGGTGGGCATCTGGGGGACCCCTTTTTAAAGGGGACTCCCAGATGCCACCATGAACCCCCCCCCCCAGGAAATCGCGGCCTCCACCTCCACTGCCCATCGGAGGTGGAGAAGAGCCCCTTGTCCATGGATTGGACAAGGGGCTCCGGGGGGGAAGGGGGAGGCTTGGCCGCCCCTCCCCCCCGGAGCTCCCCCATACCATGGACCATGCGGGCTGGTATAGCTCAGGGTGCGAAGCCCCAGTCGGCCGGGGCTCCGCATTCTGGCTATCCCAGCCTGCATGGGAGACAAGGGGTTACAGAGGCTCGGGAGGGGGGACCCCACGTCGTTTTTTTTTTTTTAAATTTATTTCCCCCACTCTGAACATTAAAAAAAAAAATTGATAGCAAATTCAAAAAAAAAATGACGTGGGGTCCCCCCTCCCGAGCCTCTGTAACCCCTTGTCCCCCATGCAGGCTGGGATAGCCAGAATGCGGAGCCCCGGCGGACTGGGGCTTCGCACCCTGAGCTATACCAGCCCGCATGGTCCATGGTATGGGGGGGCTCCGGGGGGGGAGGGGCGGCCAAGCCTCCTCCTCCCCCCCGGAGCCCCTTGTCCAATCCATGGACAAGGGGCTCTTCTCCACCTCCGATGGGCGGTGGAGGTGGAAGCCGCGATTTCCTGGGGGGGGGGGGGGGGGTTCATGGTGGCATCTGGGAGTCCCCTTTAAAAAGGGGTCCCCCAGATGCCCACCCCCCCCTCCCAGGAGAAATGAGTATAGGGGTGCAGGAGTACCTCTTACCCATTTCCATAAAGGGTTAAATGAAATAAAAACGCAACAACGAGAAAAGTCCTTTAATGTTCTAAATTAACCAGAAATACTTACCTGTACCTTTAAGAAAAAAATCCCATGCCAATCAGGTCCCACGACAGTATCCTCTATCTTGCAATCTTCTGATACATGTTGATTGAAGATCTCCGCCGCCCCGACGCCACACACGCCGCCTTCGCCGCACTGCTCTCAGCTATACTAAGTATAGCTGAGAGTTGCGTCTATGCGTCTATGCGTCACCCATGCTGGCACCCAATGCACCCATGGGTGCCAGCATGGGTGAGGGTGACAGGTGGGGGGAGGCAGGGAGGGCAGCGGCAGCTAGCGCTAATGCGTCTGTATAGATGCATAGACGCAACTCTCAGCTATACTAAGTATAGCTGAGAACAAAAAGCATCTTTAAATTTTGGCTCCAAGGCTCCCCATTGGTTCCTTATCGACCAATGGGGATCCTCCTGATCCCCATTGGTCTGTTAAGGAACCAATGGGGACCATTGGAGCTAAAATTTAAAGATGCTTTTTGCTCTTAGCTATGCTAAGTATAGCTAAGAGCAGTGCGGTGGCGGAGGCGGCGTGTGTGGCGTCGGGGCGGCGGAGATCTTCAATCAACATGTAACAGAAGGTCGCAAGATAGAGGATACTGTCGTGGGACCTAATTGACGTGGGATTTTTTTCTTAAAGGTACAGGTAAGTATTTCTGGTTAATTTAGAACATTAAAGGACTTTTCTCGTGGTTGTGTTTTTATTTCATTTAACCCTTTATGGAAATGGGTAAGGGGTACTCCTGCACCCCTATACTCATTTCTCCTGGGAGGGGGGGCAGGCATCTGGGTTCCCCTTCTTAAAGGGGACTCCCAGATGCCACCATAAACCCCCCCCAGGGAGTCGTCGCCCCCACCTCCTCCTGGGGCACCAGAGGTGGGGAAGAGCCCCTTGTCCATGGATTGGACAAGGGCTCCGGGAGGGAGGGGAAGGCTTGGCCGCCCCTCCCCCCGAAGCCCCCCCATACCATGGACCATGCGGGCTGGTATAGCTCAGGGTGCGAAGCCCCAGTCGGCCGGGGCTCTGCATTCTGGCTATCCCAGCCTGCATGGGAGACAAGGGGTTACAGAGGCTCGGGAGGGGGGACCCCACGTCATTTTTTTCAAAACTTTTCCCACACTCTGAACATAACCCAAAAAAATTTAATTTAAAAAATAAATAAATAACATTTTTCAATTTTTAAAAAAAAATATTGTTTCCCAGTATCTTTTTAACATATCCTGCAAATTTGGTGTTGCTAGGATTTAAGGGGACTTTGCTATTAACTGCTAAAGTCGGCGGAAAAAGTTTCCACGAAATGTCAGTACGCGATTTCAATGGATACATTTCCTTTGAAGATTTAAAATCGATTTTCTCAAAAACTATAAGGTCTTTTTGAACAATTTTTTTTCTTCGTGTTCCCACTATTTTTCTTAACATTCACTACACATTTGGTGTTTCTGGCATTTAAAGAGAATCTGTACTCTAATATTCTTACAATAAAAAGCATACCATTCTATTCATTATTTTCTCCTGTGCCCCTCTGTGCTGTTTCTGCCACTCTCTGCTGCAATCCTGGCTTGTAATTAACAGTTTTAGGCAGTGTTTACAAACAAACTAACCAGCTTCTAATAGGCTCAGCTAAGCATAGTGTGTGAGTCATTCATAGTATGCAGGGGGCCTGCAGAGGGTGTGTATCGCTTCTACCAATCACAAGCAGCCCTGCACATTCCACACAATCAAGCTTTAGCCTGACAAACAGGACAGAGGAAAGATACATTGATTTATTACAGAGACAGTGCAGTTAGGAAAGACTGCAGTAAGCCAGAACAGATTAGAACAGGCATAGGAACTTATAGGATAGAAGAACTAAGGCTGAAAAATTTGTTACAGAGTCTCTTTAAAGGGGCTTTGCTATTAACCGCTAAAGTCGGCGGGCGTTTAATTTTCCCACGGTCAGAAGAAGAATATTCAAAATCGATTTTCTCAAAAACTATAAGGTCTTTTTGAAAGATTTTTTTTTCCTCTTGTTCACAATTTTCTTCTTAACATTCCCTGCAAATTTGGTGTTTTTAGCTTTTAAGGGGGCTTTGCTATTAAACATTAAAGCCGGCGGGCAGATATTTTCCAAACGGCAGCAAAGCAGGGGTTAAAACGATAAATATCGTTTGGGAGCAATACAAATATAAATATAAACGATAAATATCGTTTTTAAAGCCGGCGCCATTTTTTAGCTGTCAAAAACAAAAAATAACTAGTGATAATGGTTCTCTATGGGGCGCCGTTTTTTAACTACGATAACTGGCGCCATTTTTAACGGACCCCAATAAAACAGTTAGTTTTAGGAGTAGAAGGATAGATACAAATGTTTAAGTTTATTTTCACCTCAGGTTTCCTCTAAAGGCCTCCAGTCTGACCACACCCACTTTCCCAGCTGCGTGCAATCAATGCTGCTTCCACATCCTTTCCTGATATGTCCCTGTTTTTGAGTTTCAAATGTTCTGAGCTATGTTGATATGTCACACGTCCTGTGCCCACGCAATACGCTTTATATATCCTTGTTCTGCAAAGCTAACATCAATGCTCCATGTGCCAGTCTGTCGCACACCCACTTCACAAATGAAAAAATGCACAGTTGTAAAAGTAAATAGAGAAAGAGAAATCATTCACTGTATAGTCATGGGGAGAGTAATCAAAACAGCTTTCACTCCTCCATTTTCAGCACTGATCATGTCTGTTAATTACTTCAACAACCGCCTCTACTACAGCCTACTCGCCTGGAGTGCTTCCAGTGTGATTAGATCAGAGAATCGACACCGAGAATGTCACCAACATCCAAACTGTGTGCTTTAAAGCAACATAAATGAGTACAGAATAAATGTATATACCATTGTTTCTCAAACCTGTCCTCGTGACTCCCCAACAGTGCATGTTTTGCAGGCAACCTCAGCTATGCACAGGTGGGGTAATTAGTGTCTCAGCTAGATGGATTCTATGTAGCTGAGACACTAATTGCCTCACCTGTACATAGGTAAGGCTGCCTGCAAAACATGCAGAGTTGGGTAGTAACGAGGACAGGTTTGAGAAACACTTGTATATACTATGAAATAATGATGACAAGCTTATATTTGAATTAAGCTTTTTTTTTAGCAGCTCAAAGCCCACAATAAAAGATTACACTAATGTTATTAAGAAAATACTTCAACACAATAAAATATTCCTTAAAAAAGGCTTCAAAATGGCTGAATTCTAGAAATATGCACATTAACCACTTGCACACTCATACCGTGCGGCGGCAAAGTGGTAGCTGGAGGACCAGCGACGCATATCTGCGTCGCCAGGTGCCTCCCTAATTAATCAGGAAAGGCCGCTTGCGCGAGCGGCCGTTTCCTGTCAGATCACGGAGCGGGTCTCCGTGAATAGCCTGCGAGCCGCTGATGGCAGCTCGCAGACTAAATGTAAACGCAGGAGACGTTTGTCTCCTTTGTTTACATTGTACGGCGCTGCAGTAGCAGCAGCGCCGTAAGGCAGATCGGTGATCCCCGGCCAATCAGCGGCCGGGGATCGCCGCCATGTGACAGGGGACAGCCTGTCACTGGCTGCACAGGACGGATAGCGTCCTGTGCAGCCCAGATCACCAGGGGGGACAGGGAGGAGAGGGAGGGGGGAATTTTGCCGCGGAGGGGGGCTTTGAGGTGCCCCCCCCCCGCAACACCCAGGCAAGCAGGCGAGATCAGACCCCCCCTGCATGTCATCCCCATAGGGGGGAAAAAAGGGGGGCGATCTGATCTGTGCTGGGGGCTGCAGAGCCCACCCAGCACAGATCATAAAAAACAGTGCTGGTCCTTAACCCATTCAGGTTCCGTGGTTTTCACGAGAGAAATGTTCACCTCCCATTCATTAGCCTATAACTTTATCACTACTTATCACAATGAACTGATCTATATCTTGTTTTTTCCGCCACCAATTAGGCTTTCTTTGGGGGGTACATTTTGCTAAGAGCCACTTTACTGTAAACGCATTTTAACAGGAAGAATAAGAAAAAAATGGAAAAATTCATTATTTCTCAGTTTTCAGCCATTATAGTTTTAAAATAATACATGCCTCCATAATTAAAACTCACGTATTGTATATGCCCATATGTCCCGGTTATTACACCATTAAAATTATGTCCCTATCACAATGTATGGCGACAATATTTTATTTGGAAATAAAGGTGCATTTTTTCCATTTTGCATCCATCACTATTAACAAGTTTAAAATAAAAAAAATATAGAAATATTTCATCTTTACATTGATATTTAAAAAGTTTAGACCCTTAGGTAAATATTTACATGTTTGTTTTTTTTTTAATTGTAATGTTTTTTTTTATTTATAGTAAACATTTTATTTGGGTAGTTTTGGGAGGGTGGGGGGTAAACAATAGATTTATAATGTAAATGTGTGTTGATTTTAATTCATTTTTATTTTCAGGTGTAGTATTACTTTTTGGCCACAAGATGGCGGCCATGAGTTTGTTTACATGACGTCACTCTAAGCGTAACACACGCTTAGAGTGGCGCATCAGGAAGTGAATGGCCAGAAAAGGCGCAGCTTCCGAGAGAAGCTGTCGCTTTTTCAGCGGGGGAGAGGAATCAGTGATCGGACTTCATAGTCCGATACATTGATTCCCTGACTACCGAATCCGCGGCCGGGAGTGCGCGTGCACGCGCGCGATCGGCCGCGGGGGCGCGCGGTAGCGCACATGGTTTCTGGACGTAGTTTCTACGTCCAGAAACCAAAACACGTTAAGGGGGGGGTAAAGGCTGGGTCATCAAGTGGTTAAAATTGTTTAGACCTCCCACACTGCTGCAAAGAGAAGTGACGTTCCTTCTTGTGCTGCTAACAAACAGTGATGCTCATTCGAGCTAGGATATCCGAGATACTCGGATATCCTAGCTCTTTTTTCACTATTCGAGCTCGAATAGTATTAGCTATCCGGGCTGCGCTACCCAAGCGCACTCGGATAGCAATCAGCTATCCGGAGATATCCTAGCTATCCGAGCTCGGATAGCGTCATCCGCTCGGATAGTGTCACGTCAGACGTCACCTCGAGTCCTCACTAGCGAATCAGAGGGCTCCCAGCCCTCTGACTGCAGCCAATCACAGAGTGGGAGCCTGGACAAGCCCCCCTCTATAAATAGCGGGCGCCATGTTGCCTCACTCGTCCTGCTTGCGACTTACTGACTGACTGTACTGAGAGACTGCTCCAGTGCTTTTTGTCTGTGCAAGTAGTGCATTTATTGCTCAAAACAACTAGCGTTTTTACACTCAAACACTTGATATTCACCTGTATTGCTTTGTATTGTAGATAGATTGTATTTTAGGCAGTTTAGTTTGTGTGATTAGGGACTAGGGAGGGAGACAGTCTGTCACTGGTGCTGCTGCAGCTGCAGCAGCTAGGCCCTGTGCCTAGGCAAGGCAGCCTGCCCTGCTCTGTGCTCTAGTCTCTAGTTACCTGTGCTCTCACCTGTCCTACTCTACTGTACTACTTCTGTGTTAGATAGATTATTGTACTATTTTGTAGTTAGCAAGGCCCAGCTTTACTGCTATACCTGTCCTGTATCTGCTCTCTGTAATCTAGTCACACCTGTTCTATTGTTTAGCTAGATTCTTCTATTGTTTAGTTAGTACTGTAGTGTACTCTAGTCTGTGTATAGGGACCGTCCGTCACTGCGTTACCTAGGGTCTTTGTGTGCGCAGTGCACGTCTGCGCTGTCCGCACCCTCTCGTTAGTGCTACACCCGTCCTATTGTTTATATTACTTGTATTGTGTATTCGCTGAATTGTACTGTACTGTAGTCTGTGTATAGGGACACCGTCAGTCAGCGTCAGCTAGGGTCTTTGTGTGCGCACTGCGCACTCTCTCGTTAGCGCTACACCGATCTCTGCTGTAGAGTACACCTGTCCTTCACCTCACACACCCACCACCACCAGTCCCACCCCATTAAAGTACCCCACTTGTCCCACCCGCCTTTACATACATAACTTTTTTTTTTCATTTGTATAATATAAAAAATATACGATGTCTGGCACTGGCAGCCGCGGTTTGGGCAGGGGCAGCAAGGGCATCGGCAAGAGAGGAGGTCGTGGCAGCCGCGCCACCACCATGCGCAGTTCTGCATCTGCACCAGTGGCTATTCCGCCATTAGCCACTGGCCGTGGACGCCTTGGCCGCCCAACAGCTGGGAGTCACGCTGCAGAGACACAGCAGCAGCGTGTGGCGCAGATGTTCCTCCCACCGCCAGGTCGTAGCCGTCCTATTGAGGAGAAGGACACTGATGGTGGATGAGCAGACCACCATTAGCTCTGGAACCGAGTACTCCACCCCCGCCATCACTCCTGTTCGCAAGAGCAGCAGCAGCCAGCCAGCACTGCCTGGGGAGGAGGAGTGCAGTTCTCCAGCCCCAGCGGGCAACACCAGCACCCTGTCACTCAGCAGCACCTTCTTCTTATCTCCAAGCACAGCGGGGCTATGGAGTGCTGTTGCGGCAGAATTGGAGGAGGAAGAAATGTTGATGGGCACTTTGGGGGATGATGCTTTGGACAGTCAGACAGTGGTGACTGTCCCGCAGCCCATGCATGCAGAAGGGGAGTTTGTGGGGTCATCCCAGCAGGACATGTTTGCGGAGGGGGAGGATGATGATGACAGGGTGAAGGACAGAGACTGGGTGGCAGATCCTGGGGATGTCATCAGCTCTGAGGAGGAGGAGGAGGATGCGTATGCGGGCCTTGCTAGAAGAATCAGCATCACAGGCATAGGCAGGATCAGAAGTGGGCGTGGTATGCAGGCCACACAGAGTGCTGATCCGGAGGCGGAGAGTTCTGCCAGTGCCACCAGCCGCACCAAGAACCCCCCCTTCAACCACCACAGGGAGACCAGCGGCAGCAGCACCTTTCAGCCGAAGAGGCAACTTCACCTCCCCAATTTGGAGTTTTTTTTTAACCCTGCCATATGTGGAGTGCAAGTATGCCACCTGCAACCAGTGCCGCCAGCAGCTCAGCAGAGGGAAGGAGCCCTCTGCGTACGGCACCACCTCTCTGGTGAACCATCTGGCAGGGAAACACTTCCATGAGCATAAGGAGTTCATGAAGTTGAAAGAGGCTGGCAGTGGCAGACCCGCCACCACTGCGAAGCCGTCGGCAGCAGCCACCCGCCCTCCTCCACCTCCTCCAGCAGCGCCAGCAAGAGTGCGTCAAAAACGCACTGCTCCTCCTCCCTCTGCAACTCCTGCCGCTGACACTGAGGCCTGTTCTGGCAGCCAGTCCTCAGTGGCCTCCTCTGCACCCTCCAGTGATTCCCGTGCCAGCAAAAGGCCTCGCCAGACCCTGCTCAGCGACACCTTCCAGGGGGTGGTCAGGGTTCTTCCTCCTAGCAGCCGTCGCGTGCGTCAGCTGAACGGCTTGCTGGCACGGGCCATGTGCTCCCAACTCCTGCCTTATTCCCTTGTGCAGGAGGGGAGCGACATGCGTGCGCTCCTCATGTGTGCAGCCCCCGATTGGCCAATCCCCAGCCGACATTTTTTTGCACGCATGGCCATCCCTGCACTTCACCGCTCTGTGATGGCCAATGTCGGGAGAGGGCTGGATCACGTGGTGGGTCAACGGGTCCACGTCACTATGGACTCGTGGAGCAGCCGGTTTGGGACAGGCCGCTATCTGTCCTTCACCGCGCATTGGGTCAGTTTGGTGGAAGGGGGTGAGGAGGGGGGAGCAGCATCGGGCACTGTCAGAGCAGCAGCAGCAGCAAAAACGCAGTGGGTGGTGCCACCATGCAGGGTCAGCGGAATTGCAGCAGGTTCCTCTGATCTGCTTCCATCCTCTGGCACACCAGCCCAAACCCCCCGCCTCAGCAGCAGCGTGAAGCCCCACCACTGCCAAGCGCTGCTGGAATTGGTCAGCCTGGGGAAGACCAAACTGACGGCGAACCATGTCCTGGCCAAATTCCGAGAGCAGGAGAGGAATTGGCTGACCCCCAGAGGCCTCAGAGTCGGAGAGGTGGTGTCCGACAATGGGGCAAACCTGGTTGCTGCAATCAGCAGGGGAGACCTGACCCACATCCCCTGCCTGGCGCACGTCCTGAAACTGGTAGTCCAAAAGTTCCTGCGGACCTACCAGGGGATGGACCGACTCCTTGAGGCGGCAAGGAAGGTTGTGCGTCATTTCCGGCACTCGCCTGCAGCCGTAGCGAGCCTGGAAGAGGTGCAGAAGGAGCTGCACCTGCCACAGCACCGGCTCATGATCGATGTTCCAACTCGCTGGAACTCCACCCTGGCGATGTTGGAGCGTCTGGTTGAACAGAGGCAGGCTGTCAGCCAGTACGTTGCACGAGCAACAGTTGCCGCCATCACTGCAACTGGGCGGGCCGCCACCAACCTCCCGTCCATCATCTCCACAGAGGACTGGGGGCACATGCAGCAGGTGTGCTCAGTGCTGGCACCCTTCGTGCAGGCCACCAACATGGTAAGCAGGGACCATGCAATGGTGTGCGAGTGGGTCCCCATGGTGTGTGTGCTGGACAGGGTCCTGTATGCACTGCTGGAAGAGGGAGCGGCAGCCTTGGACCAGCAGGAGCTGCAGGCAGCTTCACAGGCCACCTCTGAAGAGGAGGGCTTGGAGTTGGTGGAGGTCCCTGACCTTGCTGCTGATGAGGGGGAGCAGCAGAGCGCAGCTGGACTGGTGCGGGGGTGGAGAGAGGATGAGGTGGAGGAGGCAGAGGATGAGGAGGACAGCACTGTCGGATCTGGGACTGCCGATGATGTGCCAGCAGACGTGGCCAGACTCTTCCCAATGGCAGCGCACATGCTGAGGTGCCTGCGCAAGGACCCAAGGGTTATCCAGATGAAGCAGAGGGAGGACATCTGGATCTGCATGATGCTGGACCCACGTCTGAAGGGGAAGCTCAGCCAGTTCCTGCCTGCAGGAGGAGACCGTGCGCAACAAATGAGGGATTTGCAGCTGTCCCTTGTTGAGCGCTTGGAGGTAGCCTTCCCTCAGCCATCCACCCCCACTGTCCAGCCAGCACAGAGGCAGAAGCAGGTGCCTGCATCCACCAGCAGCAAGCGCACGCGCACCACAGACCTGCTGTCTCTGACCAACGAGCTCTACATGAGTGTAGAGCTGCCAAGGACTAGAGAGGAGGTGCCTGCAGCAGCATCCTTCTCCAGTCACAGACAGCGCTTGACCCGCATGGTGGCTGACTACATGGGGTCCTTCAGCAGGCTTGACAGCGTTGCCCCTGTTGATCCCATGGAGTATTGGGTCAAGCACCTGGCGATCTGGAGCGAGCTTGAGCAGTACGCCCTGGAAGTGCTCTCCTACCCCCCTTCCAGCGTACTGTCAGAGCGTTGCTTCAGTGCAGCCGGAGGAGTCGTCACTGAGAAGCGATCTCGTCTGTCTCACAAGTCTCAAAATGAACCAGGCTTGGGTGGAAGGCGAATTCCTGGCCCCTGTTGTCGGCGAGAGGGGGACATGAAGTGGCACACACACATTACACCTGCTGCTGCTGCTGTATTTCTTCCTGCTGTCTGTGTCTCCACTGCCAGGGAACACATTATCCTCCCTGGCGGTAAGCCCGAGCTGAGCTCGGGCTATGCCGCGCAGGGGGAGATCTCAGCCCCTGGTGGGGCGATTTTTATGCTGTAAATTGCTGTGCGTGCAGCCAGCACTTTGCTAGCCGCGTGCACAGCTTGATCGCCGCCGCTCTGCGGCGATCGGCCGCACGCAGCGGCGAAAGAGGGCCCCCCCAGCCAGAGCCCTGCGCTGCCCGGACCAATGAGTTCCGGGCAGCGCTATGGGCTGGATCGGAGGTGTCATCGATCGTCGCCATGGCGACAGGAGAAGCCAAACAGGGGAACACGTTATATACGCGTTCCCCTGTTTGCTATAGATGCCCTAGATCGCACTAGAGGGACACATGCGCCCTCTAGTGGTGTTTCATGTAGCTACCACTCTGGTAGCTTTACATGAAACAAAAAAAATAAAATAAAAAAAAAAGTTTTTTTGCCAATTTGGCAAAAAAAATTAACCGCCAGGGAGGTTAAAAGGTGCTGCTGCCCATGCGCCACCAGCTATTTACGCTCAAAAATAGCTGCATTTCTGAAAAAAAATGTAATAATTTTGTGTTATTATTTTAGAGGTGTCCGGGTTGAAAACTGTGCTGTCCCAATTGTGTATTGGACACAATGTGGGCTTCACGACCGCTGTCTGGAACCTCATGGTGTATATTTACGGCCCTCGTACCACCGCTAGTAACCAGGGCCTATTATGTCTCGCTGCCTGCCCTCCTGCCTGCTGCCAGTCTGCCACACACTCATCCTCCTCATGCTCCCTGCTGCTGTATTTCCTCCTGCTGTCTGTATGTTTTCACTGCCAGGGAACACATTACAAGGTGCTGCTGCCCATGCGCCACCAGCTATTTACGCTCAAAAATAGCTGCATTTCTGAAAAAAAAGTAATAATTTTGTGTTATTATTTTAGAGGTGTCCAGGTTGAAAACTGTGCTGTCCCAATTGTGTATTGGACACAATGTGGGCTTCACGACCGCTGTCTGGAACCTCATGATGTTCATTTACGGCCCTGGTACCACCGCTAGGAACCAGGGCCTATTATGTCTGGCTGCCTGCCCTCCTGCTGCCTGCTGCTAGTCTGCCACACACTCATCCTCCTCATGCTGCCTGCTGTTGTATTTCCTCCTGCTGTCTGTGTCTCCACTGCCAGGGAATACATTACAAGGTGCTGCTGCCCATGCGCCACCAGCTATGTCTCACTGCCCACCTGCCTGCTGCCACTGCCACACACTCATCCTCCTCACGCTGCCTGCTGTTGTATTTCCTCCTGCTGTCTGTGTCTCCACTGCCAGGGAAAACATTACAAGGTGCTGCTGCCCATGCGCCACCAGCTATTTACACTCAAAAATAGCTGCATTATTTAAAAAAAAAAAAAAAGAATTTAATTATTTTAGAGGTGTCTGGGTTGAAAACTGTGCTGTCCTAATTGTGTATTGGACACAATGTGGGCTTCACGGCCGCTGTCTGGAACCTCATGATGTTCATTTACGGCCCTGGTACCACCGCTAGGAACCAGGGCCTATTATGTCAGCAGTCACATCACACTGCCTGACACACACTACTCCTCCTCCTGTAGCTGCATTGAGCTTCTGCTGTCTATCTGCTGCTACCACTGCCAGGGAGAACAGAAGAAGAACTATGTTCTGCTTCCACCCACTCCCCTACCAGCTATTACCACACTACAATAGCTGCAACTACTTCCTCCTCCTGCTGATGTCTGTGTTTTACCACCCCCAGGGTACACAGAAAAAGGCGCTGTGGCTTGCAATGTGCCACTACCTAGTATGCCATCAACACAAATATAACTATGGTGTTATTAAAATAAAATATTTCCACAAATGAAGTAAAAAAAAATATTACAAAAGAAAGGAAAACCAAGACACATAATGTAATGATAGAGAAGAAGAGGAAGAAGAAGAATTTTGTGTTATTATTTTAGAGGTGTCTGGGTTGAAAACTGTGCTGTCCCAATTGTGTATTGGACACAATGTGGGCTTCACGACCGCTGTCTGGAACCTCATGGTGTATATTTACGGCCCTGGTACCACCGCTAGGAACCAGGGCCTATTATGTCTCGCTGCCTGCCCTCCTGCCTGCTACCTGCTGCCAGTCTGCCACACACTCATCCTCCTGACGCTGCCTGCTGCTGTATTTCCTCCTGCTGTCTGTATGTTTCCACTGCCAGGGAACACATTACAAGGTGCTGCTGCCCATGCGCCACCAGCTATTTACGCTCAAAAATAGCTGCATTTCTGAAAAAAAAAGTAATAATTTTGTGTCATTATTTTAGAGGTGTCCGGGTTGAAAACTGTGCTGTCCCAATTGTGTATTGGACACAATGTGGGCTTCACGACCGCTGTCTGGAACCTCATGATGTTCATTTATGGCCCTGGTACCACCGCTAGGAACCAGGGCCTATTATGTCAGCAGTCACATCACACTGCCTGACACACACTACTCCTCCTCCTGTAGCTGCATCGAGCTTCTGCTGTCTGTGTGCTGCTACCACTGCCAGGGAGAACAGAAGAAGAACTATTTTCTGCTGCCACCCACTCTCCTACCAACTATTACCACACTACAATAGCTGCAACTACTTCCTCCTCCTGCTGATGTCTGTGTTTTACCACCGCCTGGGTACACAGAAAAAGGCGCTGTGGCTTGCAATGTGCCACTACCTATTATGCCATCAACACAAATATAACTATGGTGTTATTAAAATAAAATATTTCCACAAATGAAGTAAAAAAAAATATTACAAAAGAAAGGAAAACCAAGACACATAATATAATGATAGAGAAGAGAAGAAGAGGAAGAAGAAGAAGAAGAAAGAAGAAGAAGATATAGAAGAAGAAGAAGATATAGAAGAATCAGATATAGAAGAAGAAGATGAAGAAGATATAGAAGAAGATGTTTTTCTTCATAAAAAAGGTGGTTTCATGCATTATTGACCTCCAATACTAGTTTTGAAAGCTATTTAAGGCCAGCTCGAATATTTTACTCGAATACAGACTCGGATAGTGACGTCGGATCAGGTAGCAACGCTATCCTTTCAGATAATGGCGAATTTCTAATTAGGCCCCTAAGTCTCTCATTCTGATTGGTTCCTTAGGTGCCTCATCTTTTGGCTGCATATATCATAAATAATGTCTGCATTGGACATGATTACAAAGAGCCACTCTACATGTTATGGGTATATATTGTCCTGCTTAATGCTTAGTGGGCACTCTTTACATACTCATGACTGCACATGGATATGCAAACTTCCAGAGTTTAAGCAAATTGCATGCAGATTGGGGATGGATCAATCCAACTCTGCAGCAACGGCATTGATTAGCTAATTTCCATGCCACATGAAATTTGTAACAAACTTTGTACTAACTTAGAAAATTAAGAGTTCTCATACATCACTCAATTTTAGGCATCGAGATCCGGCCAATTCAATCATAATGATTGAATCTGGTAAATATCAATGCAGCAACATGGCCACCTGGTCCATCATTCCAATCCATGGGCTTGATGTGGTGCGTGGCGGTAATGACGTTTGATTCTATGACAGACCCTCAGCCAGTATCCCCCCAAACCATTATCCCTTCCTACTGCAAGTGCCTGTACCACACAACACTAACACATTTAGTGACGTCACTAGATGTGCCGGTGTCATATAGTGGAGGTGCTTGTGGTGATGCCAGACATGGGGAGGACAAGAGTCACATGAGTGGATCTTGTGCCATCAACACTAACCACGGGGGGGGGTGGGAGGGGGAAGGGAGTGGAAGACACGCACACACACTTGGCACGGTGGCCTGGCAGCACAATTTCCAATAGACGTCATGCTGAAATACTGGATTTGATCAAAGAGGGATCTATCTGATGGCTGATCTTGTGGCAGATCGACAGGTATGTGGCCACCTTAAAGGTAGCCATACACCTGACAATATGGGCAGAATCGACAAAGAGAAAAATGTATCTCTAATCTAATCTGATTTGAGATACATCTGTCTCTTGTCAATTCTGCCCAATTACCATAGGCCGATTTCCGTCCAATTTCAGCATGAAATCTTGGAATCGGCTTACCCACCGCGTCCGCATTGTGCCTTTCCCCCTAATGTATAAATGTTCCCCTTGTGTGTGCATTTATATATTACCTGTCCTGTTGCAGCCTCTGCGCGGTGTCCCGTAACCTCTGGGCGTTTTTCCATACGCGCTACTGACGCATAGCGTCTGACGTCAGACGCTATGCGCCAGTAGCGTGTACAGAGAGCAGTCTGGAGGTTATGGGACACTGCGCAACAGGACAAGTATCCTATAAATGCACACGGGGGCACATTTATACATTGCAGCGGGGGTTTCGCCGTCTTGACCCTTGTTTCAGCAATCGCTGCCGTACCGCCGCACACCTGTCCAAGCAACTTTGGCCTGACATCTTGCAGCATGAGCGATAAACACCTCGACCAATTTCTGTCCCGAAATTGGTCGCTTTGTTGGTCAGGCATGCACTTGGCGGCAACGTTTTCCATCCAATTAGATTATAATAATCGAATAGGATGGTCAATCGGCCACCAAGTCGCCTGATGTATGGACACCTTAACACCTCACTGATCATCTCATCGAGTGCCTGTGTTACACAAAACAACAGCGTGGCTTAGAATAAAATATTTGTTATACATGTTTGTTATATAGTATCTGATAAGGATGACATTTTGAACATCACACAAACCACATAAAAGAAAATCCCTGGAAATTCATTTTTGAATAACAAATTAATTCTCTTCAAAGGCTGCTTTTATAAGCCACGATAAAACAAGCAATTTAATGAAGGCTTTTAAAAGAGCAAGTCCTTTTCATCCAGAGGCACCTCATCACATAGAACTAAGCAATGAGGTATGCACAGCTCATACAATCTTTAAATATGATATGAAGCTCAAGAGGAGAACGGATGAGCAAAAAATGGTAAAATTCGGTTTTGCATTTCGTTTATGGTCCGAAGCAAAATCCATTAAAGTTAATGGATAACAGTAAAATGGTAGCACAAATAATATATAAAGATTGTTTGTTTAAATATTTTCTGTTGGTAGAAAATGAATAGTCAGGAGTAGAACATATTCCAGCCATTGTAAAAGGTATAAATAGTATTAAAGCAGATCTATACCAAGAGATGATGAAAGCTGTCATTGTTGACCTTTTTGTACAGGATGCTTATTGTCTGGGTATCATTGTGAGCCTCTGTCTTTAATTTTTTCCAAATCACTGACCCAGAAGCAGTGTACAGGTCGCTGGCTGCTGTTGGGGGGGGGGGGGGGGGAGCAGAGCTGTCAGGGGACAGGTGTTTAGCTACACTTGTACACCCGCCTATCATGGCTCTCACTGCTCCCTGCTTGCATCTTAATAGGATGGACAGTCCCATGAGCAGGACCAGGCCACAGTCATTGGGGCCAATCAGAGCGCAGTGATAGGCCCCAATGACGGCGGCCTGGTCCCGCCCTATGGACTATCGCATCCTATTAAGATGCATGCAGGGAGCAGTGAGGGCCATGATAGGCGGGTCTGGGGCAGTACTCACCGCCTGATTGGTGGAACGCATGCCCAAGTCTGCTTTGCACTAGCTTATCGAAGCAGCAGCGGTGGTCATTGTAATGGCTGCACAGGGAGTGGAGACACACAGGAGACAGGGCACTTCTGCTTTCCAGACTAGCCGGACTAGGAGCAGCAGACTACTGCAATAGGTTTGGTATGTGATCAGGAATGGGTGCCTAAGCCTGCTTTACACTAGCTTATCACAGCGGCAATGGCCCCGACAGATTTACAAATGCATGATTCCCCATCCCTATTGGTCAGATTTCATGTTGGGCATTTTGGAATGGAAGTTTGCTGCACCAAACCCATACCATCCCTAGATAGGATTCAAATCAGGGCTCCATAAAAAGCCATTTCAGAATAGTCCAGTATTTTGTTCTTAGTCATTCTAAGGTGCTTTTAGCAAGTCATTTTGCATGATTATCCTTTTGTAGTCTCCATGATAGCAGCTGAAATGAAGTAGTGATGGTGGAATATGGGCATTTTCTTTTCACTGTAATTTTTGCAAAAAATGTCACATTTTCGCACATGCATGTAAAAAAAAATGTTTGCACTGATGAAAATATGCACGGACATACAGTATATGGGCATGCAAAAATAGATTTTCGCCAGCTGCACTGAAATCAATGGGCTAGAAAAAAATCATTTTCACATAAATTAGAATATTCATGATAATCTCTGAGCAGGCGAAGACACATTTTTTTTTATCAAAATACATTGAAGTCAATGGGCATGAGAACATTTTGAAGAATGTTCTAAATTTTGTGAAAATGTATTTATTGCAAAAATCTATTATATGTTCATTAAATGAATGCCACAGGCAAAAAAGTAAATTTCTCTGCGAAAAAGACTTTGGAGAAAATGCAAGCTCAATATTAATACTGAGAAAATATGTTTCTATCCAAAATGTCTTGATAGTCTTGGGATGTCACTGTACCCCCCACAGACTCAATATACCCAGCGAATGAACTCCAAAATATAACCAACGCACTCCATATTTCACAATAGGCATGGTGCTGTTTCCTTTGGAAGACTAATTTATTTCATTTGTGAACATAGTTCTGATGTGACTTGCCAAAAACCTTTAGTTATGTCTCTTCCGTCCCAAAGGACAATTTCTCCCAAAAGCATTGCAGTTTGTCAATGACTCAGAATGTATTTTAAATGTATCTTTGAACAGAGTTCTCCTGGGTTTTTTTCTTCTGAAACACTGTCACTCAAAAACTAATGGAGCAATCAAAAGCTGGTGGACTTTAGAGTTTAGCTGTTATCTCTTTGGACATACTATCTCCCATTCTCATAACCCTGTCCTTTCTGTGGTTGATGTTCCTCTTATGGTTGCATCATCTGAGAAGGTTTACTAAAGTCCAATGGACCTTAATCTTCCTAGTAATATCTGCAACAGTTATCACAAGAAAAAACTGCTTTTAAATGTATCATGCTTGTCTATATTTTCTTTCTGATCTCCTCAGACAACACTCTGCTTTCTCTGTCACATGTTCAGTTTGGGACACACAATGATACCGACACAGTAGACTGACTTCTTTTCTCTTTTTTAGTGGGCTGAATGACTGATTGTGCAACTGGATATGTCGAATATTAATGAAATAAAACAGCTAGTTTGAAAAATCCCTCAAGTCCAAGAGTCTGAATTATCCAACACTGATGGGGATTGGCAGTTGTGAGATAAGTGTACTTTCTGGTTGCTTGAGATTCAATGTTAAAAATAGGCCTAATACAGTACTAGACCCAACTCTATATCCATACCATGATCTCTGTATTATAGGTTTAGCTATGCCAGGGCTATATACATACTATATACATACGCTGTATTATTTCACTTTTGGACAGGACCTCTATTTACAGCAGATGGGCGTGGCAATGGGTTCGCGATTCGCACCACAGTATGCAAATCTCTTCATGGCCAAAATCGAAGAGGAATACCTCAATGCATGTGGCATAAAACCCATGGCCTACTTCCGCTTCATTGATATTTTAATCATCTGGTCCGCAAGTGAGGATGATCTTCTCCAATTCCACAGGAACTTCAATGCCTTCCATCCTACAATTAAATTGAAACTTACCTACTCTCACACAGAGATTAACTTTCTGGACACCACCATACACCATACACCATACATCAGGGGTAACAACATACAAACCTCTGTGTATCGTAAACCTACAGACCATCCCACATATCTAAGATATGACAGTTTTCATCCCAAGCACATTAAGAACTCTATAATTTACAGCCAAGCTATAAGGTACAACCGGATTTGTTCTGACAGGATGGACAGAGACAAGCACCTGGATCGCCTTAAAGAGACTTCGTAACAAAAATTGCATCCTGTTTTTTATCATCCTACAAGTTCCAAAAGCTATTCTAATGTGTTCTGGCTTACTGCAGCACGTTCTACTATCACCATCTCTGTAATAAATCAACTTATCTCTCTCTTGTCAGACTTGTCAGCCTGTGTCTGGAAGGCTGCCAAGTTCTTCAGTGTTGTGGTTCTGCTATGAACTCTCCCTTCCAGGCCCCTCTATGCACACTGCCTGTGTATTATTTAGATTAGGTAAGCTTCTCTCTTCTCTCTTATCTTTTACAAGCTGGATAAATCGTTCTCTGAGCTGGCTGGGCTTTCACATACTGAAGAATTACAGACAAGGGCAAAGCTGTTTGCAGGAAGAAACAAGCAGCCTGAAACTTCAGTGCTTGAGAACAGGGGGAAAGAAACACACAAATGATCTCTTGAGATTCAAAAGGAAGGGTGTATACAGCCTGCTTGTGTATGAATGTATTTTCTATGTGTGGACATACTGTACATCAACCTACTTCCTGTTTTGGTGGCCATTTTGTTTGTTTGTAAACAAACTTTTTAAAACTGTTTTTAACCACTTTTAATGCGGCGAGGAGCGGCGAAATTGTGACAGAGAGTAATAGGAGATGTCCCCTAACGCACTGGTATGTTTACTTTTGTGCGATTTTAACAATACAGATTCTCTTTAAGAACACTTTCATTAAACAAGGTTACAGTCCTTCTGTTGCTGAGGCCCAAATCAGGAAAGCCAGCAACATCCCCAGGACTGTACTCCTGAAATATAAGCAAAACCAGAAAGAGGACCGTGTCCCATTGGTTGTCACCTACAACCCACACCTGGACATTTTAAGGAGGATTGCTAAGGAACTTCATCCCATTTTAACCAGGGATCACAGACTGAGAAAGATATTCCCTAAACCTCCACTCTTGTCATATCGGCAACCACACAATTTAAAACAGATGATTGTCAGGAGTTCTTTCAATAGGCCTCAACAAAATGGAACATCACCCTGCCGACAAAAAATATGTGGAACCTGCTGACATATTTACTCCACTGACAGGGTAACGATACCAGGTTCACAAGAGGAGTACAGAGTACAAGGTACATTTTCCTGTGGTTCCAACAATCTGGTATATCTGATCATGTGTGCTAAACGCCCCAATGTGATGTACGTGGGAGAAACTGGACAAACTCTGCGCAAACGTATGAATGGACACAGGCACACTATTAATGATACCAAATCTGGACTCCCAGTTGCTACACACTTTCGGTCCAACGGACACAGCATGGATGAACTTCGTGTCACTGCCCTGAAGGGTGGCTTCAAAACGTCAAATGATCGATTAATAGCAGAAACAACATTTATAAATTGGTTTAAAGCTGTGCAGAATGGTTTGAATAAGGACAACAACTTCTTATATTGGTATGAGGCGGATGATATTTAAACTTTCTCAGCCATTCTAGCTGAACTTGTGAAATAAGAATTTACGATACCTCTGGGTCAATCCTAAACCAGGTCTGTGAGCATGGCGTAAACAAGGATGCTTATCTTAGCTAACAACCTTTAACCCCATTTAGATGGTCTGTTTGAATTAAGGCATCTTAATGACATGTATTTATGCTTGAAAAAAATATCTGTTTTCCCTTTTGATGTTGCATGTATATAAGCTGTCTGTACCACCAGCCTGCAAACTAACAGGATATAAGCCCGACGAAGGCTGCAAGGCCGAAAGCTTGCTTATTTTTATTCATTTTTAGTTAGCCAATAAATGGTATCATCCTGATTTAAAACTTCTTGTCTTTGTATTAAATGTTAAAATACAATAATTGAGAGCATATTAACCATGGGGAGCCTCGGACCCCAGTGTTTACTCACAGAGGAGCCCACAAACAGCCTATGAAGGTGACCTTCACCACTGTGAGTACTGCCGGCGACTTGTGCTGGTTCTTTGAGACTGCCGGTTAGTTGAGTTCTGAATAACTAGGACTCTACTGTATTAATGATCATTTGTATGGGTACCTACAAATATGTCCAGTCCAATTTAGAATGTTTGCACAATAAACAAAATATCTCTTCTTGCACTTGATTTTCTCTAATTAATGACAGGTCAGCAGCATGCAGGAATACATGTGAATATTGCTTTTATCTAATCATTTTTCAGGAGGCCTTTTCTTAATTAGGATACCAAGAAATGTGTACTGTACACTGTATCCTGTTTTTTCTTTTGAGCTCAGCGGTGATGTCACCGGCCAGATGGCAGTTCTGATGCAGCAGAAATAGACTATGTTAACCGCGTCCAGTGAAAAATGGCGCCAGCGAAATAATGGCACCAGATCGCAGACGATAATGCTTTTAAAAACAATATTTTTCGTTTTAAAAAAATTAATCATTTTCGTTTTAGAGTTTTTTCTTTTCTTCTTTTAAAACAATATTTTTCGTTTTTAAAAACTAATTATTTTCTTGCTTCAGAGCTCATAGTTAGCAGGGGCATGTGTGCCCCTGCTAAAACGCTGCTATCCCGGGGCTAAACGGGGTCCCTTACCCCCCAAATACCCTCTGTACAGCGCCGGCTGCGCTTCCTGATTGAGGCAGGGCTAACGGCTGCAGCCCTGCCTCTCAGGGCCATCTATCAGCGGCGCATCACCGCCTCTCCCCCGCCCCTCTCATTGAAGGAAGACTGAGAGGGGCGGGGAGAGGCGGAGATGTGCGTTGATAGATGCGCGTGAGGCAGGGCTACAGCGGTTAGCCCTGCCTCAATCAGGAAGCGCAGCCGGCGCTGTACAGAGGGAATTTGGGGGGTAAGGGACCCCGTTTAGCCGCGGGATAGCGGCGGTTTAGCAGGGGCACACATGCCCCTGCTAACTATGAGCTCTGAAGCGAGATTTATTCTCGCTTCAGAGTCTCTTTAAAAACGATATATATAGTTGGGATGAAGAGGTAATATAACCGAAGACAAAAAAAAACATTAAAACGACGAACATAGTCGGGTTAAAAATATTATAAACCTAAAAGAAATATATTGTTCGGGAGCACTGAACATTTAAACATAAACGATAAATATCGTTTTTGAAGTTGGCGCCATTTTTTAACACACAAAAACGATAAATAGCGAGCGATAGCGGTTCTCTATGGGGCGCCTTTTTTTAACGCTGGTGCCCGGCGCCATTTTTCACCGCTCCCATGTTAACCAAGTCTTTTTATCTCGCATGCATTTGAAGTCCTCCTAAAGTTAAGGTATGCATTCAGTAGTGCTCTGTGAGGAAAATCTGCTGACTGCTGTGGCTCTGAGAAGAGCTATATGGTCACTTGTTAATGTTAAGGCTCCACACTGCATACATTTAATTGAAACAGACAATTTCTTTATCTATATTTCTATGGTATATTCCTTTCAGCTCATCATTGGTGCAGCGGCTTCTGTCAGAATAGCGCACAACGTGCATGTTTACATTGACAGTGAAGCATACTTTTAATTTATATTTATTGTAGTATTTATATAGCACTGACATATTACGCAGCGCTGTACAGAGTATACTGTCCATTACCTCCAGAGGGGCTCACAACCTAATCCCTACCATAGTTATATGTCTATGCATGTATTAGAGCATGTATCAAAGTCTAGGGCCAATTTTTAGGAGTAAGCCAACTAACTTACCTGTATGTTTTTGGGATGTGAGAGGAAACCATAGTGCCCGGAGGAAAGAAACCCATGCAGACATGGGGAGAACATACAAACGCCTTGCAGATGTTGACCTGGCTGGGATTCAAACTGGGGACCCAACGCTGCAAGGCGAGAGCGCTAATCACTACACCACCGTGCTGCCCTTTTAATGTACTGCATTCTTATATATGTGTCGCATTGCACTCTTAATGTGCGACACGACTTTTAACCACCGTTGCGAATGTTGGCAGTATCAAGAGATTTACCTAAACTGCAGTATAGTAAAGCAACCACAAGAGGTCACAGTAAAAAGTAACATGCTGCAATGATCTCTATAGTATTGTGATTTTCCTGTATTCTTTATATGTTCTTCTCTGTTCTAAGTAAGCTGCATTTCTGATATATCTCTCAATCTCTGCAGGTGTTTCTTCAGTAAAGAGTTCTAACTTGTTATACTCGGTGTCTATCTGCGTGGACAGAACACTCTGCTCCATCAGCGATTGCATCACAATGCAATGTGTATGGTGTGAAGGTAGCCCAAGGGATAAAGAATAGGGCCTTCCCATCTAAAAATAGAAGGTGATTGGTTAGTCATTTTAAGAAATGGTATCTCAAAGGGAATACTTTTCTAATACCTGGACACACTGGCTGCTGATTTATTTTTTCTGTATATCTGTCTAAACCAAATTAGCACTTTTAGTTTTATGCATGCTCCATCTGGCTGAGTTTCAAAGTACATTACAGATAAATCTATCACATGCCTGCAGCCAGATCACAGGCAGAGAATGAACCATTTCTTTGCAGAACACACACATGCGTTGTGTTCCCAGGCAGCACAGACACATAACTATATGACTTGGGGGTAGATGCGTTACACCAATACCTTTATACTGTATAGCAGACAACAGTGCGTCTATTTTGTTTTGTCCATTTTGTTTTGTTTACGCTTACAACTACATGAATCAGATCTTTTGTATAATTGCACTATAACACAAAACTTGTATATTTTCTCACGGGCATAACAACAGCCTGTCGGGCCACCCTGCACATGCCATCCCCCGACCAGCTTACCTAACGGGGCCCAGTCTTACTGCAATGTGGAGAGGAGAGCAGCGAAAGAGGCAGAGTCCTGCATTACATTGACCATCTACAGTGAAGAGAGTGAGGACATGTTGCACCGGCGAGGACAAGGTAATGTATGATGCTGCTCTGGTCTCCACATTGCTACAAGACCAGGCCCCAAAGCCCCCGTGTCTCCCTTACCCCCCCCCCCCCCCCCCCAGCAATGGTAGGGGTTGTGGGGGCTACTGTTATGCTCTTGTTTTCTCCTGAGCTTGTGCTGTGTTAGATCTGTCTATTGTATTTCCCATCTTTGTTCTCAAAGACCATGAAGTGCAATACCACCTTTTGTGGACCAGAGAAACCCAACCTTTCTAAACAAGGAGCTACAGTGATGGCAGAACACGCTCGCCGGCAAACAGTTCCTGGTGAACAACCACTACTTGCGTGCTTGTGAGTAGCACAAAGGATGTGGACCGTTTGCGCCTCTCTATAGTTACCTGTAGTGCCATTTTTTTGACCCTTCACCTTGAAGTCATGTGGGACAGGACAGCCAATCAGACCTGATCACCACCAAGGCAGCTCTCCCCCCTATTTTCATTCTGCATAAGTCAGATTGAGGGAGAGCGAGAGATAGGTATAGATATCGTGATGTTGTGCTGTGTAGCTGCTTCCTAGGTGCTCTGCTACTTGCAGTTCACCATGGGTGCCCCAAGAGAGGAACAGGAGGAGGAGAGTTCAGAGGGGGAGCCCAAGCCTTGGAGAAGGAGGAAGAGGGTAATAATAATAATATTGATATTTGTATATATTGCTTTTCTCCTGTTGGACTCAAAGCACTTGCAAGGCAGCCACTAGAGCACACTCAGTAGGCAGTAGCAGTGTTAGGGAGTCTTGCCCACGAACTCCTACTGAATAGGTGCTGGCTTACTGAACAGGAAGAGCTGGGATTTTAACTCAGGTCATCTGTGTCAGCGGGGAGCCCTTAACCATTACATCAAGCAGGGAGAGGTTGCAGGGGACAGGAGACAAATAAGACAAGACAAGACAAATAACATTTATATTGCGCTTTTCTCCTTGCGGACTCAAAGCGCCAGAGCAGAGCAGCAGCCACTAGGGCGCGCTCTATTGGCAGTAGCAGTGTAAGGGAGACTTGCCAAAGGTCTCCTACTGAATTAGTGCTGGCTTACTGAACAGGCAGAGCCGAGATTCGAACCCTGGTCTCCTGTGTCAGAGGCAGAGCCCTTAACCATTACACCATCAGCCAACTGCAGGAGGCAAACAGAAGAGTTGTTGGGGTCACCTGGGGTCAGCCAGACACTGTGCCTGTGACTGGGGAAGACCTTTATTGGCGGTAATTAATCAAGTATGACTACAGGTATTCGCAGCCATTGGATGTTTTAACAACAGAGTGACCACTGTAACACCTGACAGTTAAACTCTCCTCCAGTAGCTAATGCCAACAACGGAGGAATTAAGATGGGCATGTGGACGTGTGCACCTGTCAAAAGGGATTTAGAGCTGTTCACGCATGCACAGTCTCTGGGGATGCCGTGCCAGGCTACAGAGGAAGCTTTCTGTTTGAGCTGTCTCCCAGAAGAGCTCAGTATAGGACAGCTGGGAGGTTGAGTGCATGTTTTTGTACTATGGTATAAATAAATTATAGCATTTTATGCACAAAATCCAGGTGGAGACCCGGTCACTTTTTCCTCACTTCAGTTGTATCCATTACACCCATGGGATCCGGGTGTGGAATGGTAGACTCCCTGGTGAAAAATAATGGTGCAGTGTGAGCAGCAAGGCAGCTTTTCCTTGTAGGTTGAGTGCATGAAAACATGCTTCCGCAGTAGCACTATGGAAAAAAATTGCGGGATTGTGCGTAAATTACCTGAACAAAAATTTCCACATAACATGAACCACCATGAACCACCCATTACCATTTGGTGTTTGGCCTTACGGCCATTCCTAATTTAATCACAATAAAGCTCTAGCACACTTGATACTAGTGTTACCCATTTATATAAAGCAGCAGCATACAATAGCCACACAGTAGAATCTATTAGACAAGCATAGGGAGCTTCAAGTTACTGCTAGCAGGGAGGGATCTAGACCAAGTTGCGCCTGGGGCAAGGTCAGGTGTTTGTGCCTAAAGGTCAGGTTTTGGCGGCTAAACTGCCATTCCCCATCCAGTTTTGACGCCTAAAGGTCAGGTTTTGGCACCTAAACTGCCATACCCCATCCAGTTTTGGCGCCTTTTTAAGAATTCAACAAACTGCGCCTGGGGCAAGAGACCCGTCTGCCCCCCCCCCCCCCCCCCCCCCTAAGATCCGTCCCTGACGGCTAGTATAACTTAGAGTGTAACTGAAATTACATGTGATATGGTGACGTATATAATATTCTAGTTGGAAGTTTCCCATGTTCATGTTTTATTTTTTCCAATGCAAATGTTAAAAACTCTACCTCATGTATCCAAATAAGGCATTCAAATGCAGCCACGGTTTTCCTGAAAAGTAAATAGAAACACTTTTATCTGGCTGGGTAAATATTCCTCATAGCAAGAGAGTTCTAAAAAGCATAAAAGATACCTATTTACACATACAAATTATCTTTCGATCAAATTTTCAGTTCAGGCTTACTTTTAGTTGTCCATACATGTATCATATTTTCTGCCTCATTTGATCAGTGATCACTGTGGTTACATAGTTACTCAAGTTGAAAAAAGATACATGTGGAGTTCAACCAGAAAGTTGAATCTGCTGGGAATCCATTTTGCCCCCAACATGCCTAATCAAGCAAGTTTCATTGTAATTTGAGGGATATATAAATTTAGACTGTGATGAGGTCAGGAATCTGATTCTTTGCAGTTAAAATAATTAACCAATAAGGCAATTGAGCATCGACCCACCTGCTTTTGTGGACATTTCTGGACTTCCTTTTTAATATTTATATATATTAATACATATATACATACATACATATGAGCTGTGTGCTGCAACTCCACATTTGATTCTTATCTACTCCTGTGGGAATTGGGCACCCCCAGTTGCAGGCATACGACTGATATGAGGCTTGTAAGAGCTGTTTATCCCCCCTGTACTTCATCCTCGTGGGCACCTCTACTCCATAACATACTGTAAGGTCAAGGAGAGTGGCGCCCATAAGGATGAAGATAAAGGACACCTAGAAGGAGAATTATGCTGGCTGGGCAGGTGAATAGTGAGTGTGCAAACACTCTACAGGGGCCCCAGGGGAGGACTATTAATCGGATGGTGACATGGGGAACCAGGGGACAACATATATATTCTGTATGTGTATATATATATATATATATATATATATATATATTCATACTAGGTCATTGCCTTTCTCATTAATGACATAACAGCAGATTTATGAGTCATGAGACAGAGGTATGCCTGTAAATATTGTGTAAGGCGTTCTTGGCAAGACAAGGATGTGTTTTTCAAGAAACACAAGGGTACTTCCTGCTTGTCTTTCGAGAAGGGAACACATTTCGTCAGGATGAAGAATCCTTTTCTGACCTCTCAGTTGACAGTGGTGTTATGACGAGTCATTGGCATTTCCATATGATCATACTGATAGGGACAGGGGAGAAGGCAGCCGGTGGAGCAGAGATAGTGGTGAAAGGTATATGTTGAGAGAAAAGAAAATACTTTAATCATGTTAACTAGAACCATGTTTATTATGCTGAAGGAATACCTACCGTATCATGAAAGAATTACTTCCTTCTTTCATCTTATGATAAAATCCTTTCATATGCTTGCTTGGTACAGCCATAAAGAATACATTAAAGGCAAACCTAAAATAGCTTATCTATTTTTAAGCTAATTCTGCTTCCCCGCCACGTCCCTCTGCTTCATGGTCATTATATAGCTATTGTTACTGTGGGCTCCTCTCCAATGCTCTTATAATATCTTGTACTACTTTGTGGATTGTCAACTGACAGACTGGCACTGCTCCAATCTGTACTGAACTCGGCTGCTCGTCTCATTCATCTCTCTTCTCGCTCATCCTCTGCTGCTCCTCTCTGTCAAGCTTCTCATTGGCTACAAATTAATCAGAGGATCCAGTTCAAACTCTTAATTCTAACGTACAAAGCTCTCCACAATTTCTCTCCTTTGTACATCTCCTCACTAGTTTCCAGATACCAACCCAACCGCAATCTCAGATCTGCACATGACCTTCTTTGTCCTCTTCTACAATTACCTCCTTGCATTCACGTACATAAGATTTCACACGTGCTTCAGCCCTCCTCTGGAATGCCCTTCCACAACACATCTGTCACTCTCCAACCTTTGATATATTTAAACGCTCCCTCAAAACTCACTTTTTCTGACAAGCTTTCACTCTACCTTAGTCTATTCCCCCTTTGACCTAAGGCCAAGTTGCATTTCTACTAGATATCCTAAAAGCACACTGCCTCTAGGTATGAATTTTTTATACTACCCCTCCTCTTGCCCCCTAATGTTCACACCCCTTCCCTTGTCTCCCCTTGGTGCCCTTTAGGCCTTGGGGCCTATCTCACAAGGGACATAAAACGGGTGGGGTCATCATGATCTTCATACCCATAACAAGCCACAAAACCACCTGATCTGAAGTATAGTCCCCCGTATCAGAGGAAGTGAATGTTAGTAGTTGAGGCACCCCACAGCTCTAGACCCCCCTGTAATCGGAGGGGCTGCTACCCTACAGTTACACCCATGACTACAATCTAAATCTGTCAGTGCCATGGAACAGGTCACAACGGAGGAATGGACATGTTGACGGTTCATATGTTCAACATAGGTCATGTGACGATTTGTCTGTGCCGTTGTGTTCAATTCAGTGATAGAACACAAAGTCTCGAACTGCACGTTTTTTTAAAGATTGATGTCAGACATGCATAATAGAGTTGGGCCGAACCATTCGCCTGCGAACGGTTCCATGCGAACTTCAATGGTTCGCGTTCGCGTCCCGCAGGCGAACCTTTGCGGAAGTTCGGTTCGCCCAATAATGCACATGGAGGGTCAACTTTGACCCTCTACATCACAGTCAGCAGGCCCAGTGTAGCCAATTAGGCTACACTAGCCCCTGGAGCCCCACCCCCCTTATATAAGGCAGGCAGCGGCGGCCATTACGGTCACTCGTGTGCTGCCTGCGTTAGTGAGAGTAGGGCGAGCTGCTGCAAACTGTCTCTCAGGGAAAGATTAGTTAGGCTTAACTTGTTCCTGTCTGGCTGCATACCTGTTCTGTGAACCCACCAGTGCATACCTGTGCTGTGAACCCACCACTGCATACCTGTGCTGTGAACCCACCACTGCATATCTGTGCTGTGAACCCACCACTGCATACCTGTGCTGTGAACCCACCACTGCATACCTGTTCAGTGAACCCACCACTGCATACCTGTGCTGTGAACCCACCACTGCATACCTGTTCAGTGAACCTGCCACTGCATACCTGTTCTGTTCAGTGGACCCGCCACTGTATACCTGTTCATTGAACCCACCACTGCATACCTGTGCTGTGAACCCACCACTGCATACCTGTTCTGTGAACCCACCACTGCATACCTGTGCTGTGAACCCACCACTGCATACCTGTTCAGTGAACCTGCCACTGCATACCTGTTCTGTTCAGTGGACCCGCCACTGTATACCTGTTCATTGAACCCACCACTGCATACCTGTGCTGTGAACCCACCACTGCATACCTGTTCTGTGAACCCACCACTGCATACCTGTGCTGTGAACCCACCACTGCATACCTGTTCAGTGAACCTGCCACTGCATACCTGTTCTGTTCAGTGGACCCGCCACTGTATACCTGTTCATTGAACCCACCACTGCATACCTGTGCTGTGAACCCACCACTGCATACCTGTTCTGTGAACCCACCACTGCATACCTGTTCAGTGAACCCGCCACTGCATACCTGTTCTGTTCAGTGGACCCGCCACTGTATACCTGTTCATTGAACCCACCACTGAATACCTGTGCTGTGAACCCACCACTGCATACCTGTTCTGTGAACCCACCACTGCATACCTGTTCAGTGAACCCGCCACTGCATACCTTTTCAGTGAACCTGCCACTGCATACCTGTTCTGTTCAGTGGACCCGCCACTGTATACCTGTTCATTGAACCCACCACTGCATACCTGTGCTGTGAACCCACCACTGCATACCTGTTCTGTGAACCCACCACTGCATACCTGTGCTGTGAACCCACCACTGCATACCTGTTCAGTGAACCTGCCACTGCATACCTGTTCTGTTCAGTGGACCCGCCACTGTATACCTGTTCATTGAACCCACCACTGCATACCTGTGCTGTGAACCCACCACTGCATACCTGTTCTGTGAACCCACCACTGCATACCTGTTCAGTGAACCCGCCACTGCATACCTGTTCAGTGAACCCGCCACTGCATACCTGTTCTGTTCAGTGGACCTGCCACTGTATACCTGTTCAGTGAACCCACCACTGCATACCTGTGCTGTGAACCCACCACTGCATACCTGTTCTGTGAACCCACCACTGCATACCTGTTCAGTGAACCCACCACTGCATACCTGTTGTGTTCAGTGAACCCGCCACTGCATACCTGTTCTGTTCAGTGGACCCGCCACTGTATACCTGTTTAGTGACCCCGCCACTGCATACCTGTTGTGTTCAGTGAACCTGCCACTGCATACCTGTTCTGTGAACCCGCCACTGTATACCTGTTCTGTTTAGTGAACCCGCCACTGCATACCTGTTCTGTTCAGTGGACCCGCCACTGCATACCTGTTGTGTTCAGTGGACCCGCCACTGTATACCTGTTCAGTGAACCCGCCACTGCATACCTGTTCTGTTCAGTGGACCCGCCACTGTATACCTGTTCAGTGAACCCGCCACTGCATACCTGTTCTGTTCAGTGGACCCGCCACTGTATACCTGTTCAGTGAACCCACCACTGCATACCTGTTGTGTTCAGTGAACCTGCCACTGCATACCTGTTCTGTGAACCCGCCACTGTATACCTGTTCTGTTTAGTGAACCCGCCACTGCATACCTGTTCTGTTCAGTGGACCCGCCACTGTATACCTGTTCAGTGAACCCGCCACTGCATACCTGTTGTGTTCAGTGAACCTGCCACTGCATACCTGTTCTGTGAACCCGCCACTGTATACCTGTTCTGTTTAGTGAACCCGCCACTGCATACCTGTTCTGTTCAGTGGACCCGCCACTGTATACCTGTTCAGTGAACCCGCCACTGCATACCTGTTGTGTTCAGTGAACCTGCCACTGCATACCTGTTCTGTGAACCCGCCACTGTATACCTGTTCTGTTCAGTGAACCCACCGCATCAGTGCGCATACCTGTGCAGTTAAGTGAACCCACCTACCTACGTGAGTGCACGCAGTGTGATATACCACTCCGTGCATACCCGATATGGACAAAACAGGTAGAGGAAGAGGTAGTGCCAGAGCCAGAGGAAGGCCACCCGGCAGGTCTGCGCGAGGTCGTGTAAATGTAATTTCGTGTGGACCTGGCCCACAGTACAGTGCTCGGAAGAAGGCACGTCCCATCACCTCCCAAGATTGTCAGGACGTGGTTGAGTATTTAGCGACACAGAACACCTCATCTTGCTCAGCCACCAGCGCTACTACTAGCACCACTTCCGCTGCATTTGACACTTCGCAAGAATTATTTAGTGGTGAAATCACTGATGGATGTAACGTGTCAGGAGGATGAAGGACCTAGTGATGGTGCAAGTTTGGATTTGTCTGAGGCAAGCGAAGCTGGGCAGGATGACTACGATGATGACGGTAATAGGGATCCTCTGTATGTTCCCAATAGAGGAGATGAAGAGGGGGACAGTTCAGAGGGGGAGTCAGAGAGTAGTAGGAGGAGAGAAGTTGCTGAAAGAAGCTGGGGCAGCTCTTCGTCAGAAACAGCTGGTGGCAGAGTCCGGCACCATGTATCGCCACCTATGTATAGCCAGCCAACTTGCCCTTCAGCATCAGCTGCTGAGGTCCCCATAGTGCCCACATCCCAGGGTGGCTCAGCGGTGTGGAAATTTTTTAATGTGTGTGCCTCAGATCGGACCAAAGCCATCTGTTCGCTCTGCCAACAAAAATTGAGCCGTGGAAAGGCCAACACTCACGTAGGGACAAGTGCCTTACGAAGGCACCTGGAGAAAAGGCACAAACAGCAATGGGATGGCCACCTGAGCAAAAGCAGCAGCAGCACACAAAAGCAAAGCCACCCTCCTTCTCCTCTTCCTCCTCCATCAGGTGCATTATCTGCTTCTGCCGCTTTCTCCCTTCCACCTTCACAGGCACCCTCCTCCACTCCGCCTCTGCCCTTGAGCGGTTCCTGCTCCTCTGCCCACAGCAGCAGTCAGGTGTCCGTGAAGGAAATGTTTGAGCGGAAGAAGCCAATTTCGGCCAGTCACCCCCTTGCCCGGCGTCTGACAGCTGGCGTGGCGGAACTGTTAGCTCGGCAGCTGTTACCATACCGGCTGGTGGACTCTGAGGCCTTCCGTAAATTTGTGGCCATCGGCACACCGCAGTGGAAGATGCCAGGCCGCACTTATTTTTCGAGAAAGGCCATACCCCAACTGCACCGTGAAGTTGAGAGGCAAGTGGTGTCATCTCTTGCGAAGAGCGTTGGGTCAAGGGTATACCTGACCACGGATGCCTGGTCTGCCAAGCACGGGCAGGGCCGCTACATTACCTACACAGCCCATTGGGTGAACCTGGTGGTGAACGATGGCAAGCAGGGCGCAGCGGACCAAATTGTGACACCTCCACGGCTTGCAGGCAGGCCTCCTGCCACCTCCTCTCCTCCTGCTACATGCTCTTCGCTGTCCTCCTCCTCCTTGGCTGAGTGGCAGTTCTCCTCTCCAGCTACACAGCCCCAGCTCCGCAGGGCCTATGCTGCATGCCAGGTAAGACGGTGTCACGCCATCTTAGACATGTCTTGTCTCAAAGCGGAGAGTCACACTAGAGCAGCTCTTCTGGCTGCTCTTAAGAAACAGGTGGATGAGTGGCTGACCCCGCACCACCTGGAGATAGGCAACGTGGTGTGCGACAACGGCAGCAATCTGCTTGCCGCTTTGCATATGGGGAAGCTGACACACATACCCTGCATGGCACATGTCATGAATCTAGTGGTTCAAAGATTTGTGGCAAAGTACCCTGGCTTAGCGAATGTCCTGAAGCAGGCCAGGAAGTTCTGTGGGCATTTGAGGCGGTCTTACACAGCCATGGCACGCTTTGCGGAAATTCAGCGCAAAAACAACATGCCGGTGAGACGCCTCATTTGCGATAGCCCGACTCGCTGGAACTCGACCCTGCTCATGTTCTCCCGCCTGCTAGAACAGAAGAAAGCCGTGACCCACTACCTCTACAACTACAGTAGAATGAAACAGTCTGGGAAGATGGGGATGTTCTGGCCCGACAACTGGACACTGATGAAAAATGCATGCAGGCTCAAGCGGCCGTTTGAGGAGATGACCAACCTGGTGAGCCACAGTGAGGGCACCATCAGCGACTTAATTCCCTACGCTTACTTCTTGGAGCGTGCTGTGCGTAGAGTGGCGGATGAAGCTGTGAATGAGCGTGACCAGGAACCGTTACGTCAGGAACAGGCATGGGACCAATTTTCATCAGACCCAGCTGTTTCCTCAACACCTGCGGCAGCACAGAGGGGGAAGGAGGAGGAAGAAGAGAAGTCGTTTGCAGAAGACGAGTCAGACTCAGAGGATGATGAGCAAGGTGTTTCTTTGGGGGAGGAGGAGGAGGAGGAGGGGACAGCGGCAGGAGAACAACCTCAGCAGGCATCGCAAGGGGCTTGTGCTGCTCAACCTTCCCGTGGTATTGTTTGCGACTGGGGGGAGGAGGTTGACTTACCTGACGTCACTGAGGAAGAGCAAGAGGAGATGGAGGGTACTGGATCCGACTTTGTGCAGATGTCGTCTTTTATGCTGTCCTGCCTGTTGAGGGACCCCCGTATAAAAAACCTCAAGGGGAATGACCTGTACTGGGTGGCCACACTACTAGACCCTCGGTACAGGCACAAAGTGGCGGACCTGTTACCAACTCACCGGAAGGTGGAAAGGATGCAGCACATGCAGAACCAGCTGTCAACTATGCTTTACAATGCCTTTAAGGGTGATGTGACGGCACAACGCCAGCAAGGTACCACTGCCACTAATCCTCCTCCCGTGTCCACGCAGTCAAAGACAGGACGCTCCAGCGATCTCATGGTGATGTCGGACATGCGGACGTTCTTTAGTCCAACGCCTCGCCGTAGCCCTTCCGGATCCACCCTCCACCAACGCCTGGAACGGCAGGTAGCCAACTACCTGGCCTTAAGTGTGGATGTAGACACTGCTGTGAACAGCGATGAGGAACCCTTGAACTCCTACTCTTACTTGCAGCTGGTGATATATCACCCAATCCTGGGCCACAGCCTGCTGCCAGACAAGCATCCCCTGCTGACCTGCTCCATACACTTCACAGCCCTCTGTCCACAAATAACCTCAACACCCATCCTCGCTCCAACCTTATTTCCATCCATCCCACCCACAAACACATACTCCCCCTACCCTGCGGTCTCTGGAATGCCAGATCCGTCCGCAACAAACTTACAGCAGTCCACGACCTCTTCCTCTCCAAATCCCTCACCATCCTTGCACTCACTGAGACATGGCTCACCCCCTCTGACTCTGCCGCAGAGGCTGCCCTCTCCTATGGGGGTCTTCACCTCAGTCACACCCCCAGACCAGACAACAGGACCGGGGGAGGGGTGGGTCTGCTCCTCTTCCCATCCTGCACCTTCCGTGTCCTCACACCACCTACCTCTCTACAATTCACATCCTTTGAGGCCCACACCATTCGCCTCTACCACCCCCTACCTGCCATTGTTGCGGTCTTATACCGCCCTCCGGGCTCCACCCCACAATTTCTCGATGACCTTGCCTCCTGGCTCCCTCATATCCTCTCCTTTGACCTCCCCACCATCATCCTTGGGGATTTCAATATTCCCATCGATGAAGCCCAGAGCTCTGCTGTGACCCGGCTACTCACCATTGCCAACTCACTTGGACTTGTACAACACGCCAACACCCCCACTCACACTGCAGGTCACACTCTCGACCTTGTATTCACTAAATCCACCACCATTGCAGACCTTGACATTGCACCCTTTCCACCCTCAGACCATCACCTTCTCACCTTCAACCTCCTCACGGAAGGCACCTCCAAATTAGCCACCCACCCACCTGGTCGATGGCAGCGAGACCTACGCAAGCTCAACCCTAGTGTCCTTGCTGACCCCCTCCATGCCCTCTCCTCCACTCTCCCCACCCTAACCTGTCCTAATCTTGCTGCAGCTCAGTATCGCCAAACTCTCTCATCAGCCCTAGAGAAAGCTGCTCCACCAATTTTTCGCCACAACCGACCCCCTAACCCCCAGCCCTGGCGCACTACCCATATTCGCATCCTCCAGAGGAAAACACGCGCCACTGAACGGAAATGGAGAAAAACTAGACTTAACCAGGATTTCCTACAGTACAAGACCAACCTGCTGCAGTTCCACACTGCCCTTGCTCATGCGAAGCAGGAATACTTTACCAAGCTCATCGGAGCACAAGCTTCCAACCCCCGGAGTCTTTTTGCCACCTTCAACTCCCTGCTTAAACCCACCCCCCCACCCTCCGTTTCCTCCCTCTCTGCCACAGATTTAGCCACCCACTTCACCAACAAAATTGTCTCCATCCGCCAGGAAATATCCAATCTCCAATCTTCACCTCCCACCCCCTCCCAACCAGCTCCTCCTCCACCCTATCCTCCCCTCACATCCTTCACTCCTACTACCACCGAGGAAGTCAACCACCTACTGCAGACTTCCCATACCACTACTTCCCTCCTTGACCCCATCCCTTCGGATTTACTCCAGCCTCACTTCACGGAATTGGCCCCAGTCCTCACTACCCTGTTCAACCTCTCCCTATCCACAGGCACCTTCCCCACAGACTTCAAGCAGGCCATTGTACTACCCCTGCTCAAGAAACCCTCACTCGACCCCTCGCTACCCTCCAACTACCGTCCTATCTCCCTCCTCCCCTTTGCCTCAAAACTCCTTGAGCGTCTGGTTCACAAACGCCTGACCCAGTACCTCAATGCTAACTCACTGCTAGACCCACTCCAATCTGGATTTCGGCCTGCCCACTCAACCGAAACTGCTCTCACCAAAGTGGTCAACGACCTTGCCTTAGCTAAAGCTGAAGGTAAATACTCCATTCTCCTCCTCCTTGACCTGTCAGCAGCTTTTGACACAGTAGATCATCCCCTACTCCTCCAGTCCCTCCAGTCCTTGGGCATTCACGATCTCGCCCTGTCCTGGCTTTCATCCTACCTCTCCAACCGCTCCTTCACGACCACCTTCAATGAGTCCTCGTCCACCCCCAACCACCTCTCGGTGGGAGTCCCCCAAGGTTCGGTCCTTGGCCCCCTACTGTTCACCCTATACACATCCTCCATTGGCAAGGTTATCTCCTCCATGGGTTTTAACTACCATCTGTAGGCAGATGACACCCAGATCTACCTCCACACCCCTGACATATCCACCACTACCATGGACAAGGTCTCCTCCTGCCTATCCGCCATCTCCTCCTGGATGTCTGCTAGGTTCCTGAAACTAAATCTAGACAAAACGGAATTTATGATCTTCCCACCCCGGCCATCCACGAATCTCCCAGATGTGCATGTCACTGTTAACCACACTACCATTCGCCCTACCTCTCAAGCCCGCTGTCTGGGTGTCACCCTGGACTCCGCACTCTCCTTCACTTCCCACATCCAAAACCTCACAAAGTCCTGCAACTTCCACCTTCGTAACATCTGTAAGATTCGCCCTTTCCTGACCTCTGCCACCACCAAACTCCTCATCCATGCCCTCATAATTTCCCGCCTTGACTACTGCAATGCCCTGCTGTCTGGTCTCCCTATGACCCGAACAGCCCCACTGCAGTCCATCATGAATGCGGCAGCCAGAATTATCCACTGCTCCCATCGCTCCACCACGGCAGATCCCCTCCTAGAATCCCTCCACTGGCTTCCTGTCCAGTCCAGAATCAGATTCAAGATACTGTGTCTGACCTACAAATCTGTCCACAAAACCTGTCCAACCTACATTTCCGATCTTACTCAGAGGTACACACCTAGCCGCTCACTCCGCTCTTCCAATGAACTTCGCCTAACCGCCCCCCGCATCACCCAGTCCCATGCACGCCTCCAGGACTTCTCAAGAGCTGCTCCAACACTATGGAACTCCCTACCTCCACCCATTAGGGCAGACCCCTCCTTCAACATCTTCAAGAAAGCCCTCAAAACTCACCTTTTCACTCTGGCCTACTACCCCTCACAAGTGCTCTAAACCTACAGCTGAACTCTGGTCCCCTACCATTCGTGTCCTTACCTCTCCCTCTAGATTGTAAGCCTTTGGGCAGGGTCCTCCTCCTTTTGTGTCCTACCTGATCTGGCACCTCCATTACTGTGAACCCATTCCATGCATTTGAGTGAACCTAACTTGCCTAATCTCCATGCTTCATCCAGTGACTGACTAAGCATTACCTTGTACTAATACTGTGCTGTGTGATCTGGTTTTCTTGTATTCCTGTATTGTCATATTGCTGTATGTCACCCCTAAATATTGTCTGTAACCTAAATTAATGTTCAGCGCTGCGTAATATGTTGGCGCTTTATAAATACAATAAATAATAATAATAATAACTACTGGGTGCGCAGGCTTGACCTGTGGCCAGAGCTGTCCCAATTTGCCATCCAACTTCTCTCCTGCCCTGCCGCAAGCGTCCTGTCAGAAAGGACCTTCAGCGCAGCTGGAGGCATTGTCACAGAGAAGAGAAGTCGCCTAAGTCACAAAAGTGTTAAGTACCTCACCTTTATCAAAATGAATGAGGCATGGATCCCGGAGGGCTGCTGCCCGCCCCAAGACTAAGTCAGTCAGTCAGGCGGACACACAGCATCTCTGCCTGCACGCCGTGTGACTGGCTGCCTGCCCCGCCCCAAGAAGACTAAGTAGCTCCCAGTCCCTCCACACAGCATGTCTGCCTGCAGGCCGCTTGACTACCTTCTCCGCCACCACCAACAGGGTCCGGGACTCCAGGCGGATTGCTGAATTTTGCTGTAATAATTTTTCTGGTGCGTGTACATGACTGCCTAATTTTTCTGGCTTCACTGCGGGCAGCTGCAACAACAAAAGAAAAGGCATGTACATGCGCCCATTCCCCTTCGTGATCATTACCTTGCCGTGGTGAAGGGGCTTGCGTATCACAATGAAGCAATGACCGGCGCCTAGATGAGTGTCTCGGGGGGCACACCCACGATAATAAGGTCGTTGCCTCATTGTGGTCAGACCAAATTTGATCAGCTGGACAGTCACTGTTCTGTCATTCAGCTACATCAGCCAGGCGACCATATGGGCTGTAAAGCCACCAAAACCTGCACTCTCGCCATGGTGCGCACCAGTCCAGCACGGCCGTCACTACACAAACAGCTGTTTGCGGTGCGTTACACGGTGAGTTTAGTGTGTCAGTGTGAAGCAGTACCTTAATTACACTACCTGATTGATGTATACACATGCAAGATGTTTGAAAGCACTTTAGGCCTGTCATTTAGCATTCAATGTGATTTCTGCCCTTAAAACGCTGCTTTGCGTCAAATCCAGATTTTTCCCCGGGACTTTTGGCATGTATCCCACTCTGCCATGCCCCCCTCCAGGTGTTAGACCCCTTGAAACATCTTTTTCATCACTTTTGTGGCCAGCATAATTATTGAAGTCTATTGCGGTTCGCGAACTTTAACGCGAACCGAACCTTCCGCGGAAGTTCGCGAACCAGGTTCGCAAACCTAAAATCGGAGGTTCGGCCCAACTCTAATGCATAATAGCAAAGTTATTGTTGCATGTGCAATGAAACCTACAGATCTGTACAGTGGTTTGTGCTACGGACCGTGACAACATACACAATATCACCATCCATGGCATAAACCCGTCCTACTGTGTACCCATCCTTCAACAACTACCCTCCTGAAGAAGCGAATATTTGTTTTGTGAAACAAACTTCAACAACACAACAGACTGACAACATACACATATCACTGTCCCTGGCACAAACCCGTCCTAGTGTGGACCCATCCTTTAACAACTACCCTCCTGAGGAAGTGAATATTTGTTTCGTGAAACGAACTTCAACAACACTTATCAGACAACCAAAAGCAGTTGTTCTTGCTAACGGCCATGGCGGCGATTTACGTTCGTCACCGGCACCATTGCCAAAAAAAACAAGCTTTTGTGACCCTAGGCTATGACCTCTTTGGCCTAGGGGCCCCAAACTCACCAGTCCTGAGCCCCCTAAGAGTCTCTGCAATGCTAGAAAATTTGCCACTGCTGAGCCATCATCCTTTGAAAAAAATTGAGATTTTTGAAAGTGAAATAGGAAGCCCAATGAAAGCCAAAAGATGTAGGGAACCCAAAATTGGAGTGCAAGTACAACAATATGCCTTCTACCTGCATGCCAAATGTTGTGAGCCTCAGACTTTGCTAATGGCCATGGCAGCGATTTACGTTTATCACCAGTACCATTGCCAAAAAAAACAAGCTTTTGTGACCCTAGGCTATGACCTCTTTGGCCTAGGGGCCCCAAACTCACCAGTCCTGAGCCCCCTAAGAGTCCCTACAATGATAGAGCTACCCTCCTGAGAAAGTGAATATTTGTTTTGTGAAACAAACTTCAACAACACTTATCAGACATCCAAAAGCACTTAATGCTAATAAGTCTATAACAATCCACATAGGGATGATAGGGAAGGGTAGGCTTTCAAATTAGATAAAAAAAGACCACCCAATCCTCTAGGTAAAACATGGAAACTATACTGCAGATACAAGGAAATGTACATTCTTTATTGAAGTATCAAATGCATAGTAATTAAAAACAAAACAGACGGAGCCAGATATAGCTCTCTGTATGTATTCCATACCTCTGGCCAATTTCTTTATTTTGTAAAGTGGTTACATAATGGGTGAGTAGGGGATTTCAATGATCGAATGACATATGCAGGTTCAGAGTATAACAATAACAATTGAAAGTAAAAAAGTGCAATGTGCTTATTAGTTCAGAAGTATAGAATATATAAAGTGTGTCGGACATTAGAAAAATCAAAGTACAGGTAAAACGAGCCCTTGTTGGGTTGTTACAAGAGTTACAACACATGTAAACTACATCATGGATTAGTATACTGAGCAAAGCTGAGAGCAATTTGCCTTCTTAAAACAGAAGGTATTTGTGATAATTCAGCTTTGAGTGAGCAACTGTGGTTTCCCACGATGCATCACTCCTGAATATGAAAATTATCTATGACCCTTTGCACAAAATTGCGGTAATACAGCAGTGCACAGACAGCACACAGCAATATTACCCTTACTTCCAGCAGCAAGTAGCGTGAGTTATGCTAGTGAACTAGGGAGTAGGCATTCGAGTAGCACGACCGCTGCTATGGTAACGCTAGTTACCTTTAGTAACACCCATTCTAGACATTGCGCTACCTAAGGCAAACTTGTGAGGACAGCAACAGAACTGTGTGTGCATCAAACACCAAGTGAAACCTGATGTACCTGGCTTTGCAAATTTGGCCCAATTGGTTCAATCAGTAGGCATTGCTCATGCAAATTTGCATTTGCTTTCGCTTGCCAGAATATGCAGGGTCTAATAACTAATTACACCGCACAATTTTGCCCTGCATGGATTAGTCAGCGCAACATTTAGCATCTAACCAGGGGCGCCGCGAGGAAAGTGAAATGGGGGGCCGCATAAATAGAGCTCCAAGCCCTCTCACCGCTCGGAGACCCTGTAGCTGCTTCCCGAGGTGGAGGCTGAGAAGTGCAGGCACCCCCCCACCAGCGTTGCGCTCATTTTGCAAATTCCACATGGATGCAATGCCTTACAAGGTAGGTACCTATCCTTTGAGGGGCGGGTGAGGATGGCTCTCCCTGTCGATGGCAGCGCTGGGGGGTTGCCTGTTCTTCTCAGCCTCCCCCCCCCCCTGGGGAGCAGCTACAGGGTCTCCGAGCAGTGAGAGGGCTTGGAGCTCTATTTATACGGACCCCCATTTCATGGGAGCATGGGGGGCCTCCTCACAGCGCCCCTGGTAGAGTGCTAAATGTTGCGAGAACGAATCCCCTCAAGGCAAAATTTTGCGGTGTAATTAATTCTGGCAAGCGAAAGCAAATGCAAATTTGCATGAGCAATGCCTCCTGATTGAGCCAATTGGGCCAAATTTGCGTAGCCAGATACCTCAGGTTTCCCTTGGTGTCTGATGCACACACTGTTCTGTTGCTGTATTAAACTTGTGAAGACGCACCCCCCCCCCCCATCCCCAATTTGGAATGATCGCACAGCACCCGCCAATTTTCTCTGCTTCATTTAATGTTCTCAGTCAGCAAGGGAGCATATTCAACAACTTGAGACATGAAATGCCCAACACAATGTTACTCGCTTGTGAGTCGTTGACAAGCAAACTACTCACCCTCAGCCACTCCATTCCTCCTCAGTCAGGACAGCAGTGCCACCTCCACCCTTCTGTTGTGAAAGTCGATTGAAAAACTGCTGCTCTCCTGCCTCCCCCCCTCCTCACTCAGTGTTAGACTTCTCACACAGCATAAAAAGCTGCTTTTCTCCAATGATGACCTCTTCACCTCGCTCTCCTTTCACTACTCTGACTGCATGCTGTTAGTGTAAACACAGTAGAAAAATGCTGCCCCTGTAATCTCTGCGCCTGATGCAAATGTTTCACCTTGCTTCATGAGAGAACCGGCCCTGTCATTACCGTAGCAATGGTCGCTCTACTCAAGAACTCCAGATTGCGCTAATAGTGCTTGCTGAACAGTCATAAAGAGATAATTTGCGCATTCAGGAGTGATGCATCGTGGGAAACCACAACACAACATAGGGTCAGTGTTACCTGTACAGAGTAACAGAGTAACAACTGCTAAGGATTACAGTCTGATTTTACAAGATATACTGTATCCTATATAATAATAGGCAACTGTCCCTGCGTACAGCAGAGACAGTTGTCTCTGTGTAGCTGTGTGTTTAACAACGGGCTAGGTCTGTCTACGCTCGCCTGCCGCGTGCCTGCGCGCACCTGCCCGTCGTGCACACGTGCACTCGCCGCCGAACACCCATCACACACGTGCGCGCGCACCCGCCGCACACCCGGCTGCCCGCTCACATGCCCGCCTGGCTCTGTCCCTGTCATCCTGCCTGTGTGAGTCTGGGTCCGTGCTGCGCACATGCGCTGTAGCAAAAAGCACCGACTCAGCCTCACACGGTCAGGACGACAGGGACGGAGTCAGGCGGGCGTGTGAGCGGGCGGCTGCGTGTGCGGCGGGTGCGCACGCACGTGTGGCGGGTGTTCAGCGGGTGCGCGCATGCACGATGGATGGGTGCGCGCAGTCGTGCGTAGACAGACCTAGCCTGTTTTTAAATGGGCTAAGGTCATTAGTATATCATATATGTCAAACTCTGGTCTGCGGGCCAAATCTGGCCCTCAGAGCCATTAAATTTGGCCCTCAAAAGGTTTCCCCACTTTGCTTTATGTTTGGCCCACTCTAGAACACCAGGGAAACTATACTGGAGGTGAAGCCCTAGATCACCAGGGAAGCCATATGGGGGAGATAGGGGGGAAAGCCCTAAACACTAGGGAACTATATAGGGGAGGGTGGGGGTCTCTAGACACCAGGGAACTGTATAGGGGAAGGAGGACCACTAGACACCAGGGAACTGTATAGGAGTTGGAGGGGAGGGGGCATTAGACAACTGGGAACTTTATAAGGAAGGTGTAACGATTGCGGAATCGTCTCCGTGGTCAGCACACCAGACGTGCGCTGACGCGGCGGATTTCCTCCACAAGCGTATAATTGAGGACACCCAGGCTAGGTGCTATGCACCTGCAGAGGGAAATTCCTGTCGGCAGGTGGAGCTGTGGAGTGCAGAGGAACAGCTCCTCTGCCCTACCACACACGCCAGACAGGAATTGTACGAAGGGAAGAAACGCAATCGCAAGAGAAGCGATTGAGAGTGAGCACAGAGACAGATTGTGTGTGTGTGCATAAAATTAGTCGCCAACCCGCGACTGTGCACACACCACAGCAGATAAGAAGCAGGAACGAGATCGCGAGAGGTGCGATCGCCAGACGTGACACAAGGTTACAGCAAGGCGGAGCACGAGAGTAGCAAAGGCACAGCAAATAATACAATTAGGAGATACGGAAAACAACAAACGCTAGCTAACGGCGAACACGCACTCATTCGCAACAGTGCACGCGGTTATGCGCAGTCTCCACGTGATAAGCACAATAGAGACAAGCACGCCTAACTAACCATCGACAGACAAACATGAAACAGAGGACGCGAACGCTTGCTTAACGGTTACCTCACCGAGCCTCCAGCAAGCGGTCGTAGCAGACAAGACAGACACACGAAAACAGGGACAAGCGAGAGATAGGATCCACAGCACTAGCGAGAAGCGAGTGCGATCCAGGTACAGAGTAGCAGAACAGAAGGATCCACAGCACTAGCGAAAAGTGGCTAGCGCGATCCCAGGAGACAGAACAGAAGGATCCACAGCGCCAGCGAAAACTGGCTGGCGCGATCCCAGGAGACAGAACAGAAGGATCCACAGCGCTAGCGAAAAGTGGCTAGCGCGATCCCAGGAGACAGAACAGAAGGATCCACAGCGCTAGCGAAAAGTGGCTAGCGCGATCCCAGGAGACAGAACAGAAGAGATAGCTGGTAGCAACCGCTGCACCAGCTATACTCCAAGAACAGAGATCAGAACCATTTCCTGTCGACCTTCGCTGGGACAGGACAACAGCAACAGAACAAACAAACAGATAAACAATCCTAACTGCGCTTAAGGAATCTGCCTAGCACAGTTTCCAGGAATTACTCTAAGCTGATCTTCAAACCAAGAGCATGGCTGACACTCTCTAGGAGTGTGTACTACAAACCCTGAAGGAATGACCAGCAAAGGACTGTGGGTAATCCCGACCTTTATACTGCCAGTCATCACAGGAGGCAGGTAGGGGATTTGCATAACGAATGTATGCAAATTCCTCAGCAGCAAGCTGCAGAACTAACAAAATGTCTCTCTTAAAGAGACCTGCAGAATGCAGACGTGAACAGGCAGCCGAGCAGATTCTCACAGAAGGAAGGTTGCCAGTAGACATTGAGGTTGGCCAGCGTCTGGGTCCCAGTGTACAATTTCGGCCCACATTGTATTTGAGTTTGACACCCCTGGTTTATATCTTTAGGATGTCTGTCTTGCACTGTCTCAGCTTTGAAGAATAAGAGTGACGTAATTACAGCAGAGAGATGTATGTGCAGAATGATGCCTATTTGTGTGTAACTCCAGTCAAAGCTAGTGGAAACTGAGGTGTTTGTTTCTTAGACTGTCTTTACTATCAGGTCATATTGCTCTATAAAGGATATGGCAGCTTCATCCGCTGAACTTAATTACAGCTAGTTATTTTGCACCATACCGTTGCATGTTTCTGCAGAACAAACCAAAGCAGTGTATTACTCAGAGCTACACAGGGCTTGATGAGCTGTGTTGATGATGAGATGACATATCTTGAAGATCTTTCATCTTTCATTGTAATATGATGGATGGCTGGGTGCCTGTAGTGGGGATGGAAACTATATAACTTATTGCTGTATTGTTGGGATAGATGGCAGTTTGTTTCAGAAAAGTTGAAGGATTTATAATAAAGTTATACATTAAATATAATGTAACACATTTTGTAAAGGAAAGATAGCCCTTCAGCTGGTCACAAAACCAAGCAGCAAATTGGAAAATAAATTAGAAAAAGTAAAAAAAAATAAAATAAAATAAAAAAATAATAAAAATAAATAATAATAATATGTTGCCTATTCTTTAGTAAGAGAAATACGGATGCTGCCATATTTATTTACTTTAGAGCAGCACACCTTTTGACACACCTTCCCCTGATCCGGAGGATGATAGACCCCTGCATCAGAGAGAAGGACAATTAGTAGTTTGGGCCCCACAGTTTTTGGCTCACCTATAGTTACACCCCTGCTCAACTGCTATGGTTAGAACATCTCATTGATTCCATGATAGAGAGCAATCACAGCTAGTGGATGAGGGAGACAATTAGGGTACTAACCCTTCCTTATGTGCCCTCCGACTATTGCCGGAAATGTTTAGATGTTCCTCTGGCTGTGATTGTTCATCATCATAAAATTAGTGAGTGGTTCCAAGCATAGCAATGCAATGTACACAATGTGGAGGGTCTCTTAAATAAAAAGTATCTGTAACCTTAAAAAAAGTTGGATACTTACCTCAGTAGGTAAAGCCTCTGGATGGTCCACTGTGCTCAGGGCCGGATTACCGACCAAGCAACAAATGCAGTCGCTTGGGGCCCCATTCAGAGTCAAAGGGGCCCCATTAGCACATAAACCAGCCCTGTCAGCGGTGGCTGGATGGTTAAATGGTTAAAGGGGCTCTGAGCAGTGCAGTAACTATGGAATGATGACTATCATTTTAAAGCTCTCTTTCTCCTCTTTCCAATTATATATAAACGGCCGCCCTATGCCTTTTAGTTTTCGCTATTTTCGCGATCGAAATCGCAGCCACAGGACGACTTTTCTCCAAAATCGGCAGCTCGATTCAGCACAATGCAATGAAATATAAGAAACCCAGGGGGATATAATTACAAACATCATGCTGGTAGGTGTGAGGAGGTAATTAATTAGTTGTGGGTATGCTTAAAGGCATACCCACAGGCACTGCTCGGAGTCCATTTAAGGGCTCCGCCTCTGACACAGGAGACCAGGGTTCGAATCTCGGCTCTGCCTGTTCAGTAAGCTAGTACCTATTCAGTAGGAGACCTTAGGCAAGTCTCTCTAACACTGCTACTACCTATAGGGCACGTCCTAGTGGCTGCAGCTCTGGCGCTTTGAGTCCGCCAGGAGAAAAGAGCGATATAAATGTTATTTCTCTTGTCTTGTCAAATGATGCCATGCGCTGCTGATTGTCTTCAGAGCCAGGCTCTCCTCCTAGGTACCCCTCCTGCTACATTGGGCGCTCTGCCGCTGCCCACTCCGCCCTCCCTTCCCACAGAAAACCACACCTGCAGCAAGAATGATAGCAGCAGATGGCAAACGCTCACTCACCTATCCATGATCCAAGCGATAGAGATCCCGTCATCTGAAACCCATCTGTCTCTTCTACAGTGCGCACTGAACTTCCTGATTCTCAGATCAGACAGGAAGTAGGAAGTAGTAATAGTAGTAGTAACAGGACTCTAGAGGAGACAAATGGACTCCGGATGACGGGACCTCTATTGCTTGGATCGCAATAGGTGAATGTGAGTCATCTGGTGCTGTCATTCTCCCCCGCTGCATCTGCTTTCTCTGCTGGACTGTCGTATTCACTGGGATGGAGGCTGCATGGTGACTGTCTAGTTTGGGAGGAAATCGGTTTTTCGGTGGTGGGGGTGGTTATGTAATTCTGTCTGGGGAACGGCTTCCGGTTTGGCGGTGTCCAGAGCTTTCTGCTATTGCCAGGCTGGAGATGAAGGGGAAAGTGCTGCTGCTGTGATATCTGGCGCCCTCTTCACAGGGGTGCCCCAGCCCCTGAGTGCAAATGTCCCAGTCATTCATCTCTCACTCTGCATTTTGCTGCTGCTATTCCCTGCATTGTGCACCCACAGAGGAAAGCGGGCTGTTGCCCATACCAACCAATAGCTCGGCTGCCCCGGTGTGTGCGGCATGTTGCTGTGCAGCTGCATCTTCTGATTCTATTACGACATGATGGGGGGCCCAAATCAGTTACTTTGCTTAGGGCCCCATTTAGCCTTAATCCGGCTCTGACTGTGCTGGGACCTTCAGAACAATCTTCACTCATCGAAGATTGTTCATGGCCACTCTCCCGTCCATGTACAAGTGTGGTTGCACTGTGCAGGTGCAACGTACGGCCCTCACTTATGCAGTTGTACACGGCCACTTGTACACACCTTTTTCTCCGTGCATGAGCAGCTCCGTGCTACTGATCAGGCACAAACCCATAAGTGGGTTTGGGGAAGCCTCTGGTTTATCCAGAGGTTTCCCCCTACTGAGGTAAGTATAAGACTTTTTTTTAACATATGTTAAAGGTGTACTTTAAAGGACACATCCGAGGACTTTAAAAATAAAAAAAATCCACTTACCTGGGGCTTCCTCCAGCCCCTGTCAGCCATCCTGTGCTCACGCCGCAGCTCCGTTCCACACTGGTGGTCCGGGGTCCCCTCTGGTGCAAGGTGCCGACTGCTCCTGCACGATCGGCTCTCCGAGTCGTGCTGACGTCATCCGGACTATACTGCGCAGGTGCTGTAGTTCTGCCCGGATGATGTCAGTGCCACTCAGTGAGCCAGAAAGATGCAAAAGATGGGCAATCTTGCGCTGCACGAACAGCAAGGCCGCCAGCAAATGACACACTCTAGCAGCTCCTCCAAGCTGGGTTGTACAGCTGGGCTTGGTAGGAAACAGAATGGAAGAGGGGAGGAGCGCTCCGTAGTGTATTATCCTTGATTATATAAAAACAATGCGCATACAAAATTGCACTTACTAGATACAAGATGAAACAGACATATAAAATGGGCTAAAAAGCCCTCTAAGCAGCAACCAACACGGGAAACCTGGGAACAGCTGTGGCCCTGGTTCAGATGGTAGACGAGACCTGAGGTGCCCAACGTGGTGCTCTACGTGTGCTGGATGGCGTCACGACGTGTTTCGGCGTGTCCACGCCTTCGTCAGGTCTTGTTTGTTGCTGCTGAGAGGTCTTGTTTGTTGCTGCGCATTGTTTTTATATAATAAAGGATAATACACTATGGAGCACGCCTCCCCTCTTCCATTCTGTTTCAACTCAGTGAGCCGCACAGCGAACGCAGGAAGATGCTGACCTGGCGAAGTCGGCATCTGCACTGGAGGGGACCGTGAGTCAACAGAGCTGTGGCGAGAGCGCAGGTTGGCTGCCAGGGGCTGGAGGAAGCCTGAGGTAAGTGGATTTCTTTTTTTTTAGTTCCATCTGACCTTCCCTTTAAAGAAATAAATATCTAGAGATGGGACGAATACCAAATTTCCTCAAATCTGAATCCGAAAAGATTCTCGAATCCTAAATCTAACAAATCCTGTACATAAGAATTGTGTGATCCATGTAAGAATAATAGTTAGACTTAGAATATACTATTCTAATGGTGCTCATACATGGTATAATAAAAACATTTGATGTTTATTCAACCAAAACGATTGAATCGAATGAAAGTCGAAAATAATCTTTTTTTTTAAATAAAAAAAAAAATGAACAATTATCTCTTTTTTCAATAAAAAATAAATCAGACATGTTGGAAATATCTTTATATTCGATAAAACGGAATAATCGGACAAAAAAAATTTAATAAAAAAGAATTGTACCAGTTATGGGTACCATAAGTCTAACTACTATTCTTATGGTACCCGTACACAGTACAATAAAAAGTTTCGATTTTTCTGTTTATTTGACCAAAACGATAGAATCAAATGAAAGTCAAAAATAATCTTTTTTCTTCAATCAAGAGAAACAAACAATTATCCCATTTTTTAGATAAAAATCTGATCGGATGTGTTGAACAAAATTTGATCTACATTAGATCTAACGGTATAATCGAACAAAATGATCTAATAAAAAAAAAGGAAAAATGGTACCGTGTATGTGCACCTTTACACCGATCCCACAGTTCTTATGTACAGGATTCATTAGATTAGAGATTCGAAAGATTTGAGAAAATCGAGAATCTTTCTGGATTCAAGGAAAATTGGGACTCATCCCATTTCTATAAATAAAAGCCTAATAGCAAATTAACTCTTTATGTGTCAAATCAGTTCTGCAAACAGCCACAATTCCTTTCATCTCTTGCAGAAGCATTACTCACCAAACCCAAGGTTAGGACAGATTTTATGTCCTTGGCAAGTGGTGAGAGACACTATTCATACCTCCCAACATTTTGAGATGAGAAAGAGGGACACTTAAGCCACACCCCTGCCACATTCCTGGCCACGCCCCATCACGCCCCTCTAATTACGCATGCCATAAAGAGTTCATAAGAAAAATATGTTGTTTTATAATACAAACCACACTGGTCCTCTCTATCTTGGTTCATTTTCCTTCATAGTAACATTTTAAAAGTAGTAATATATCAATTTAAAGGATGAGAATAAAGTTTAGAGTCAATCAAACACATTTTTTAGTAAATAAATTATATATTTACATAGAAAGAGGGACAAAGTCCTGAAAGAGGGACAAATGAGGAGGAAAGAGGGACAGGGCTCCCAAAGAGGGACAAAAGAGGGACAGTTGGGAGCTATGCACTATTTTGCGATACGTTTTAGCTGCCAAATACGTCAATTTGATCTATTTATTTTTAGCAAGACTTAAAGTTGTAATGTAGTAATTTGAATCATACAGTTTATCTCCATTTATTGAAGAAGGTATTTTGCTGCTATGTGTGCTGCGCATACAGTATATAGTTTGCATTTGTCTGAAAACAGCATACTTTTTGGGGGGAGGAAGGTATATTTCTATAAGGCCCTGTTCACACTTGCGCTGAGGTGGCAAACAGATCTGTGAAAACGAATCTATTCACCGGCCGATCGGATCGATTTTCACTCCGGTTCTGAGAGTAACAAGTTGTACAACCAGGAAAGCATGTGTTGCCTGAGAGATTTTTCCAAGTATTTATAAATAATCAAAAGGTGTCAAAGGATGAGTAGTATTAGACTTTGCAGGGGCGTAGCTAGAAATCACTGTTCCCCCCCCGCAAAACTTTTGATGGGGCCCCCCTCAACACCAACCCCCCCCCCTAAAACAGAAATCAGAATATATATTATATATATATATATATATACAGTGGAGGAAATAATTATTTGACCCCTCACTGATTTTGTAAGTTTGTCCAATGACAAAGAAATGAAAAGTCTCAGAACAGTATCATTTCAATGGTAGGTTTATTTTAACAGTAGCAGATAGCACATCAAAAGGAAAATCGAAAAAATAACCTTAAATAAAAGATAGCAACTGATTTGCATTTCATTGAGTGAAATAAGTTTTTGAACCCCTACCAACCATTAAGAGTTCTGGCTCCCACAGAGTGGTTAGACACGCGTACGTTAAAAAGGGGCGCTGGGAAAAAAGGGCGCCGGGTTTTAAACGATAAACATGGATAACGTTTAAAAATATAATGTACTATATTTCGTTTAAAAATAATGTTTTATAAAGTTATAAATCATTAAATAATGTGCATGAAATTGGCAATTGTGAAAACGTTAATCTTCCGTTTAAAAAGTGAAACGTATAATAACGTTTAAAAAAAAATAGTAAGTAACCCTCCCTGTACCTACCCCTAACCCCTAGACCCCCGTGTTGGTGCCTAAACCTAAGACCCCCCTGGTGGTGCCTAAACCTAAGACTCCCCTGATGGTGCCTAAACCTAAGACTCCCCTGGTGGTGCCTAAACCTAAGACTCCCCTGGTGGTGCCTAAACCTAAGACCCCCCTGTTGATGCCTAAACCTAAGACCCCCGTGGTGGTGCCTAAACCTAAGACCCTCCTGGTGGTGCCTAAACCTAAGACCCCCCTGGTGGTGCCTAAACCTAAGACCCCCCTGTGATAAGCATTAATAACGTGTGAAAAAAATATTGTGCTGTTTTTCGTTTAAAAATAATGTTTTAAAAAAGATTGTACTGTTTTTCGTTTAACCACTTGCCGACCGCACGCTTATACCGTGCGTCGGCAAAGTGGCAGCTGCAGGACCAGCGACGCAGTACTGCGTCGCCAGCTGCAGGCTGATTAATCAGGAAGCAGCCGCTCGTGCGAGCGGCTGCTTCCTGTCAATTCACGGCGGGGGGCTCCGTGAATAGCCTGCGGGCCGCCGATGGCGGCTCGCAGGCTAAATGTAAACACAAGCGGAAATAATCGGCGGCCGGGGATCGCCGCCATGTGACAGGGGACGTCCTGTCACTGGCTGCACAGGACGGATAGCGTCCTGTGCAGCCCAGATCTCCCGGGGGAGCAGGTAGGAGAGGGAGGGGGGAGAATGTCGCCGCGGAGGGGGGCTTTGAGGTGCCCCCCCCCCGCAACATGCCTGCAGGTAGGAGCGATCAGACCCCCCCTGCACATCATCCCCATAGGGGGAAAAAAAGGGGGGCGATCTGATCGCTCTGTGTGGCCGCGGATCTGTGCTTGGGGCTGCAGAGCCCACCCAGCACAGATCCAAACAAACAGCGCTGGTCCTTAAGGGGGGGTAGAGGGTGGGTCCTCAAGTGGTTAAAAATAATGTTTAAAAAATTATAAATCATAAAATAATGTGTAATCATTCAGAGAAGCAGTTATAAAACAGTAAAAGTCTCCGGGCGCCGCTTATAAAACGTTATTTTTCTCTGGCGCCCTTTTTTCCTGTCGGGCGCCCATTAAACGATATTTATTATGGGAGTGAATGGCGGCGCCCGATTTGTCCACTTGCCTCAGGCGCCTGAATTTACTGTTACCGGTTAGACACTTCTACTCAATTAGTCACCCTCATTAAGGACACCTGTCTTAACTAGTCACCTGTATAAAAGACACCTGTCCACAGAATCAATCAATCAAGCAGACTCCAAACTCTCCAACATGGGAAAGACCAAAGAGCTGTCCAAGGATGTCAGAGACAAAATTGTAGACCTGCACAAGGCTGGAATGGGCTACAAAACCATTAGCAAGAAGCTGGGAGAGAAGGTGACAACTGTTGGTGCGATTGTTCGAAAATGGAAGGAGCACAAAAGTTCTTGAGGGGGGCGGGCCAGGACTTAGGCTGGGAAGACGTCTGCTGACTGCCGTGCAGGTCCTGGTGCCTGCAAGCAAAATAAAAAAAGTTTTGTTTTCGGTAGCAGCCCGCTCGTTAATAAATATGAGCGGGCAGCGGGTCCCCAGAGTTGCTGAGACCAGGCCCCTCAAGGCTTCCGGGCCTCCCTGTGTCTGCCACCCCTGCAGGGGTGATTGCTACGCCCCTGGGACCTTTCCTTTATGGAGTTTATAAAATGCTGTCCTGGAAGAAGGTCCAAATCCATAGCTCTTGATCTGTGACCAGATGCTTAATAGAACCAGGCTCCTTTACCCTCCCTCCAGACATGAAATGTACCAGTTTTTGTACTTCAGTCCAGCCCAACTTTTAAGAAAAGCATAATTGTCACCTGGTTTAAAATCGGGGTTTCCTATCAGAGGTGTCATTGGGCCAGGTATATGGGAAATCTGGAACTTACTACAGCATAGAGAGAAAGCCTGTTAAGTGGCAATAAAAAAGGATGATCTGTCTTTGGCTGGCTATGGAAAAAAGTGGGAATTATTTTCATTATATACTATCTACTGTATTTTTTGGACTATAAGACTTGTGGGAAAAGAAAAAACTTGGGGGAAACGTGGGTGTTTTTATCCTGATTTTTGGCCTCTCAACCTAGGTGGGTCTTATAGTCCAGAGCGGATTATAGTCCCAAAAATATGGTATTTGGGTTTTCCTACAGTCCAGCTGCTCTCAGTTTTGATGTTTGCTTCCAGTATTACTTTAAAGCCATAGTTCAGGCATTTTTTAATAATTGTGTATAACTGCATCAATAATTGCAGTTTCGGACTATAAGACGCACTTGGGGGAAAAGAAAAAACTTGGGGAAAAGTGGGTTCATCTTATAGTTTAAAGATATGGTAATTACCCTTGATTGATGCAGACTGTGCAGGGAGCACGTACCCATCCAGCGCTGCGCTCCTCTTCCCCCTCTTCGGTGATCTTGAGTGAAGTCAACAGGCTCAATTTTTTCTCTTGCAGCCGCCTTAGCTTCTCCAGGTCCTCCATGCTTCCTGACGCCACTGCACTGCTCTTCCCCCTCTCAGGTGGCCTTCAACAGGCTTTTCCTCTGCAGCCAGTGGGACACTGCAGTCACCTCAGCTTTTCTGGCTCCTCCGCGTGCTGTGTCCTCCGTTTCCTCCATGCTTCCTGCCGCCATAGCGATCCATTTCCCCTCTCTGGTGGTCTTCAACAGGCTTTGCTTCTGCATCCAGCAGGACACTGCAGCCTCCTCAGCTTCTCCAGCTCCTCCACCCGCTGGGTCCTCCATTTCCTCCATACTTCCAGGCTTCCGTCTTTTGTCGCAAAGTGGTTACTGTAGCCACATATCATGTGTGACCACATGTGCCGCTGTGGTTACAGTAACCACTTTGCCACAGAAGACGTAAGCCCAGAAGCATGGAGGAAATGGAGGAGCCGGCGGGTGGAGAAGCCAGAGAAGCTAAGATGGCTGCAGTGTCCCGCTGGCTGCAGAAGAGGAGCCTGTTGAATATCACCAGAGAGGGGGAAGAGGAGCGCTGAGGCAGGAAGCATGGAGGACCCGGAGAAGCTGAGAAGAGGAGCCTGTTGACTGCACTGAACACCACTGGTGGATCAGGCGCAGTATGGAAGTGTCAGTGTAGTGAAGTGTAGTGTTAGTTCATTGTTTGTTTAGTGTTGTGTCATGTTAGTGTAGTGTTGTGTTTGTATAGTGTACACTCAGCTAAAGGATTATTAGGAACACCTGTTCAATCTCCCATTAATGCAGTTATCTAATCAACCAATCACATGGCAGTTGCTTCAATGCATTTAGGGGTGTGGTCCTGGTCAAGACAATCTTCTGAACTCCAGAGTGAATGTCAGAATGGGAAAGAAAGGTGAATTAAGCATTTTTGTGCGAGGCACGGTTGTTGGTGCCAGACGGGCCGGTCTGAGTATTTCACAATCTGCTTAGTTACTGGGATTTTCACGCACAACCATTTCTTGGGTTTACAAAGAATAGTGTGAAAAACATCCAGTATGCGACAGTCCTGTGGGCGAAAATGCCTTGTTGATGCTAGAGGTCAGAGGAGAATGGGCCGAGTGATTCAAGCTGATAGAAGAGCAACGTTGACTGAAATAACCACTCGTTACAACCAAGGTATGCAGCAAAGCATTTGTGAAGCCACAACATGCACAACCTTGAGGTGGATGGGCTACAACAGCAGAAGACCCCACCGGGTACCACTCATCTCCACTACAAATAGGAAAAATAGGCTACAATTTGCACGAGCTCACCAAAATTGGACAGTTAAAGACTGGAAAAATGTTGCCTGGTCTGATGAGTCTCTATAGGGTCAGAATTTGGTGTAAACAGAATGAGAACATGCATCCATCATGCCTTGTTACCACTGTGCAGGCTGGTGGTGGTGTAATGGTGTGGGGGATGTTTTCTTGGCACACTTTAGGCCCCTTAGTGCCAATTGGGCATCGTTTAAATGCCACGGACTACCTGAGCATTGTTTCTGACCATGTCCATCCCTTCATGACCACCATGTATCCATCCTCTGATGGCTACTTCCAGCAGGATAATGCACCATGTCACAAAGCTTGAATCATTTCAAATTGGTCTCTTCAACATGACAATGAGTTCACTGTACTAAAATGGCCCCCACAGTCATCAGATCTCAACCAAATAGAGCATCTTTGGGTTGTGAGCTTCATGCCCTGGATGTGCATCCCACAAATCTCCATCAACTGCAAGATGCTATCCTATCAATATGGGCCAACATTTCTTAAGAATGCTTTCAGCACCTTGTTGAAGCAATGCCACGTATAATTAAGGCAGTGTTGAAGGCCAAAGGGGGTCAAATACTGTATTGGTATGGTGTTCCTAATAATCCTTTAGGTGAGTGTATAGTGCAGTGTTGTGTAGCATAGCTGTTGGGTTTGCAGGGGTTAGTGTAGTGTAGTATGTACTGTAGTGTAATTGGTGGGGCCAGGAGGGGTTAGTGTAGCGTAGATGGGCAGAGTAGCTTAGAGACAGGTTAGAGGAATAGGTCCATAAGATGCCCCCGTACTATAGATGCACCAGATTTAGTATTTTTTTCCAGATTTTTGGCCTCTAAACCTAGGTGCGTCTTATAGTCCGGAGCGAATTATAGTCCAAAAAATATGGTATTTGGGTTTTCCTATTGTCCAGCTGCTCTCAGTTTTGATGTTTGCTTCCAGTATTACTTTTAAGCCATAGTTCAGGCATTTGTTATAATTGTATTATAACTGCATCACTTAGAGGATTATAATAATAATAATAATTATAATTATTTAGTATAGATGACCAAATAATATAAAACAACATGTAACATTATTTTGTCAAAATGTTACCTTTTTGCAGTACATCATGTAAAGTTCAGGATAAAAGCTACTAGCAGTGATGGCTCGAACCTTCGATTTTCGGTTAGCGAACCGTGAACTCGAACTTCCGCAAAAGTGTGGTTCGCACGAACTTTCGCGAACCCAATAGACTTCAATGGGGAGGTGAACTTTGAAAACTAGAAACATTTATGCTGGCCACAAAAGTGATGGAAAAGATGTTTCAAGGGGTCTAACACCTGGTGGGGGGCATGGCAGAGTGGGATAGACACCAAAAGTCCCCAGGAAAAATCCGGATTTGACGCGCAGCAGCGTTTCAAGGGCAGAAATCACATTGCATGCTAAATTGGAGGCCTAAAGTGTTTTAAAACATTTTGCATGAGTATAAATCAATCAGGTAGTGTAATTAGTGTACTGCTTCACTCTGACAGACTAAACTCACTGTGTGACGCACCGCAAACAGCTATTTGTGTAGTGACGGCCGTGCTGGACTGGTGCGCACCATGGCGAGAGTGCAGGCGATGGCGGTTTTCAAGCCCATATGGTCGGGCTGAGGTAGCTGAATGACAGAACAACAGTGACTGAGTGTCCAGCTGATCAAATTTGGTCTGTCCACAATGAAGCAACAACCTTATCTACAGTATCTTCTTGTGTCAGGTGTGCCCCCAACTCCAACACACTAATTTAGCCGGTCATTGCTTCATTGTGATATGCAAGCCCCTTCACCGCGGCAAGGTAACGATCACGAAGGGGAATTGACACATGTACACGCCTTTTGTTTTGTTGTTGCAGCCGCAGTGTAGCCAGAACAATTAGGCAGGGCGGCAGGCATGTACACGCACCAGAAAAATTATTATAGCGGACCTTGCTAAAAATTCAGGAATCCGCCTGGAGTCCTGGACCCTGTTGGTGGTGGCAGAGAAGGCAGTCAAGCGGCCTGCAGGCAGAAATGCTGTGTGGGGACGGACTTAGTCTTGGGGCAGGCAGTCACACGGCATGCAGGCAGAGATGCTGTGTGTGGGGACTGACTTAGTCTTCGGGCAGGCCTGACCGTGCTTTGCAGACCAGGCATCCGTGGTCAGATGGACCCTTGACCCAACGCTGTGTGCCAGAGATGTCACCGCTTGCCTTTCAACATCACAGTACTGTTTGGGTATCTCCTTTTTTGAGAAATAATTGCGGACTGGTCTGGTATCTTCCACTGCGGTGTGTGGCTTTGCTTTTGTGTGCTGCTTTTCCTCAGGTGGTCATCCCATTTTGTGCTTTGTAATCATGTGCCTTCATAAGGTAGTTGTCCCTACGCGGGTCTTGGTCTTTCCACGGCTCAATTTTCAGTGGCAGAGAGTACAGATGGCGTTGCTCTAATCTGAGGCAGACACACAAAAAAATGTCCACACTGCTGAGCCCTGGTATGATGGCACTTTGGTGATGGCTGCCAACGGAGTGTTAAGTGGGGTGCCAGAATCAGAGCAGGAGGAGGAAGATATGTCACACTTCCGCGTGGAAGCTGAGGAAGATGAGGTGTTCTGTGTTAAATAGTCAACTAGGTCCTGACAATATTGGGGGTTGATGGCACGTGCCTTCTTCTGAACACTGTACTTTGGTAGAGGGCCGCACGAAATCACGACAGCGCAACCTCAAACAGACCTTCCAGGTGGCCTGCCTCTGGCTCTGCCTCTTGTTTTGTCCATATTGGGGGGATGAAGTGAAAGGTATGCACTGACTTGACTAATACAATGTGCGGTTACACAGGTGCAGTGAACAGGTTGCAGTGACTGCTGGTACAACAATGTGCAGTTACACAGGTGCAGTTAACAGGTATGCATGGATTGGTATATAAAACAGCGTGCGGTCACACAGGTGCAGTGAACAGGTATGCAGTGACTGGTATTACAAATGTGCAGCTGTCACACACACAGGTACCGTGAACAGGTGCAGTAACTGGTATATAATATAACACTGCGTGCGGTCACGTAGGTAGGTGCACTGAACAGGTATGTAGTGATTGGTATTACAAATGTGCAGCTGTCACACACACACACAGGTACCGTGAACAGGTGCAGTGACTGGTATATACAACACTGCGTTCGGTCATGTAGGTAGTTGCACTGAACAGGTATGCAAGGATTGGCATTACAAATGTGCAGCTGCCACACACACAGGTACCATGAACAGGTAGTCACTGAATGTGCTGGGCCTGGCAGTGGCACAGTAGGAATTACCAAGGGGCCAAGGGCCAGCTGCGACTGACTGACAGGGCTGTATATGCAAGTGTCTGTTGGACGCACACACAAAAATAGATCACAAGAACAACATTAGCTCTCAAAAGAGCTGTTGAAGTGTGCTTTTTAGCAATAAGTATCAGCAAGGAGCAAGCTAACAAGCCTAACAAGAGCCTAACTGACTTTCCCTATGTCTCTCTGCAGCAAGCTCTCCCTTCTGCAATTACTGCAGCTACATGAGTGAGGTAAATGACCAACGCTGCCTGCCTTTTATAGGGGGAGGGGGGGGGGGCTCCAGGAGGGAGTGTAGCCTGATTGGCTACCATGTGTCTGCTGACTGTGATGTAGAGAGTCAAAGTTGATCCTAATGATGTAGTATAGGGGGCGGGTCGAACTTGCATATAGTTTGCGGTTCAACGCAAACGCGAACCACCGAGGTTTGCGTGAATCGGTTAGCCGCCGAACCGTTCGGGCCATCTCTAGCCTCCAGTAGGGGCAAAGCCTGTGTAACCATCAGCCTGCTGCTCTGTGACACCTTCTGATCCCCCTCAGTCAGCTGTTCGGTTAACCCTGTACAGATGGTACATAGCAAGGAAATGAGCAGCGCTACTTAAAAACAGATTAGTGCCTACCTGCAAAAGAGTGCAAGCCCCACTTGTGGGGTCGAATACACACCGAGCATACACATGACCTGTCTACCACTAGAGGAGGATGTTGGTTTCCATTAACAGCTTGCATGCAACCTATTAAGTACTCGTCCCTCCCACTGCGAAGAAGTCAATCCTCCATGGGAGGGGCCTAACACTAACTAAATCCTAACCTATGTATATGCATAGCCTGGGTGCGGCTAATCAAATAAAATCGAAAATTGAAAATTGCGCACAAGGTGGATCAGCGCAACACCAGGCCGCCTCCGAATGGCCTCCATCAGAGATGCGCTGAGCCCCCCCAGGAACTACAAACGCACCTTGAACCCAAACAGAAGCTCTGCATATACACCAAAAGCATGGCTGTTAAGTGGGAGCAGCTGACCAAAAACGAATTACATTAGTACATAGCAAGGAAATGAGCAGCGCTACTTAAAAACAGATTAGTGCCTACCTGCAAAAGAGTGCAAGCCCCACTTGTGGGGTCGAATACACACCGAGCATACACATGACCTGTCTACCACTAGAGGAGGATGTTGGTTTCCATTAACAATGGAAACCAACATCCTCCTCTAGTGGTAGACAGGTCATGTGTATGCTCGGTGTGTATTCGACCCCACAAGTGGGGCTTGCACTCTTTTGCAGGTAGGCACTAATCTGTTTTTAAGTAGCGCTGCTCATTTCCTTACTATGTACTAATGTAATTCGTTTTTGGTCAGCTGCTCCCACTTAACAGCCATGCTTTTGGTGTATATGCAGAGCTTCTGTTTGGGTTCAAGGTGCGTTTGTAGTTCCTGGGGGGGCTCAGCGCATCTCTGATGGAGGCCATTCGGAGGCGGCCTGGTGTTGCGCTGATCCACCTTGTGCGCAACCCTGTACAGATGATGAGTAAGGATGGAGGTGGGGTTACTGCAATCCCCACTGAGGCCACATCCCCCTAGTGATTGACAGCCAATCCACAGCATGCCAGTCACAAGGTAGCTGAATCTTTGGCAGGGAGTGCTGTTGGCTCTGCTTAAATAACATCGCACTTGTCACTCCTGGGAGACAAACTGTTTACACACCACTCCTGATGACTTTTGACAACTTGCAGTTCAAAGTTAAATTATAATATAAAAACAAAGCATTCTTGCAATATAATTTGAAATGCATATTTTTATTATTTTATATAATTTCTATGAAACTGTAAAATGTGTACGAATAGGGTTTAAAATATGCAGTCCAGTATTACAGGATGACTTCCTTACCCTCCTGGAGATTCTCAGGGATTGCGAGATATTGTATATGTTCCCAATTTTAATGATTTTTACAACGTGTTACCATGCTTTTTTTTAGTCCTTTATTATTATTTATTTGGCATTATAATCTGTTTTTGCGTGGGTTTGCATTTTCTTTTGTGTTTATGCAGTGAAAATAGCAAAACATTTTTTTAAGAAGTTCTCAAAATAACAAAAAGTTCATCGTCGCCCACCAGCATGCTTTTCAGAGATCCTGTTGCCAACTGCCAACTCTTTCTGATTAATTTTGGTGTGAGATACAGCTAAATTAGGAGACCTAGCAAGAGCAGCTTAACCACTTGAGGACCCACCCTTCACCCCCCCTTAAGGACCAGCGCTGGTTTGATTGATCTGTGCTGGGTGGGCTCTGCAGCCCCCAGCACAGATCAGGGTGCAGGCAGGGAGATCAGATTGCCCCCCTTTTTTCCCCCCTATGGGGATGATGTGCTGGGGGGGTCTGATCTCTCCTGCCTGCTGTGGGTGGCGGGGGGGGCACCTCAAAGCCCCCCTCCGCGGCGAAATTCCCCCCTCCCTCTCCTACCTGCTGCCTCCCCCGGTGATCGGGGCTGCACAGGACGGCTATCCGTCCTGTGCAGCCAGTGACAGGACGTCCCCTGTCACATGGCGGCGATCCCCGGCCGCTGATTGGCCGGGGATCGCCGATCTGCCTTACGGCGCTGCTGCGCAGCAGCGCCGTACAAATGTAAACAAAGCGGATTATTTCCGCTTGTGTTTACATCTAGCCTGCGAGCCGCCATCGGCGGCCCGCAGGCTATTCACGGAGCCCCCCGCCGTGATTTGACAGGAAGCAGCCGCTCGTACGAGCGGCTGCTTCCTGATTAATTAGGCTGCAGCTGGCGACGCAGTACTGCGTCGCTGGTCCTGCAGCTGCCACTTTGCCGACGCACGTTATGAGTGTGCGGTCGGCAAGTGGTTAAAGGGAAGGTCCAAGCTGTGAAAAAACCAAACTCCACTTTTCTGGGGCTTCCTCCAGCCCCTGGCAGTCGTTCTGTGCCCTCGCCACAGCTCCTCTCACTCCCGGTGTCCTGTGCTGAAGAAGACGACCTCATCAGGTCGGCGTCTGGGTCGGCTTCATGTGCGCTCCACGACGCGGGTCAAGTGGTGTACGTGACATCATCGGGTCTCTACTGCGCAGGCGCAGTAGTTCTGCGCCTGCGCGGTAGAGACTCGATGATGTCACGTACACCACGTGACCCCCCGCCGTGGAGCGTACATGAAGCCGACCCGGAAGCCGACCTGGAGAGGTCGGCTTCTTCAGCGCAGGACACCGGGAGTGAGAAGAGCTGCGGCGAGGGCACAGAACAACTACCAGGGGCTGGAGGAAGCCCCAGGTAAGTGGAGTTTTTTTTTTTTACAGCTTGGATGTTTCCTTTAACCTCCCTGGCGTTCTATTAAGATCGCCAGGGAGGCAGCGCTATTTTTTAAATAATTTTTTTTCTATCATGTAGCTAGCCTAGCGCTATCTACATGATGCCCCCCTCCCTTCCGCATCCCTCCCACCCCTCCGATCGCCGCCGGCGCTATTACCCATAAGGAAATCCCGCTCTGAACGGGATTTCCTTTAGGGCTCACCCCGTCGCCATGACGACGATCGTGATGACGTCATCGACGTCGTGACATCATCCGGAGTCCCGATCCACCCCTCAGCGCTGCCTGGCACTGATTGGCCAGGCTACGCAGGGGTCTCGGGAGGGGGGGGGACCCTTACGCGGCAGGTAGCGGCGCATCAGCGGCAAACGGTGGCGATCGTCCACAACACGCAGCAAGCAAAGTGCTTGCTGCGTGTTTTCAACAAAAAAAAAAAATGAAAATAGGCCCAGCTGGGCCTGAGCGGCGCCCTCCGGCGGTAATGTACGTAATAACTCGTCCATACCACTAAGGAGGTTAAAGAGACACTGAAGCGGAAAAAATATTATGATATAATGATTTGTATGTGTAGTACAGCTAAGAAATAAAACATTAGGAGCACAAACATAAGTCTAATATTGTTTACAGTACAGGAAGAGTTAAGAAACTCCAGTTGCATCTATGCAAAAGAGCCATTGAGCTCCATTGAGTCTTCTGAAGCTTGTTATCTCAACTGTCAGTCATTGTATCTTCTTTTTCTCTGCAGAGGACAGTTCAAAAGTTCACTGGCCTGCTCTGTAAAATCATTTAAAATGCTGAGTAGTGTGTAAACTGCAAATATTAGAGAATGATGCAATGTTATAAAAAAAACTATGTAACTGAAAATAAAAATATGAGAATTGTTTTTTGCTACTTATGTTCTAGTAATTATATGTACTACACATACAATCAGAGGCGTCCTTAAAGTATGGGGTGAGTGTCATATGCGGGGCCTGGAGACACAGATATGTTGCAGATACACACACACACACACACACAGATATGCTGTATATATATATATATATATATATATATATATATATATATATATATATATATATATATATATATATATATATATATATATATAGATATACACACACACACACCTAGCGGGTATTAGCATTCTCGCCTTGCAGCGCTGGGCCCTCAGTTTGAATCCCAGCCAGGTCAACATCAGCAAGGAGTTTGTATGTTCTCCCTGTGTTTGTGTGGGTTTCCTCCAGGCACTCCGGTTATGAATGATAGGATTAGATTGTGAACTCCTCTGAGGACAGTCAGTGACTTGGCCATGTACACTACAAAGTGCTGCAGGAGATGTCAGTGCTATATAAATACATAATAATAATATGGCAGGACATTAGACTATGACTATGGTAGGATTAGATTGTGAGCTCCTCTTAGGACAGTTAATGACATGACTATGTACTCTGTAAAGTGTTCCAGAAGATGTCAGTGCTATATAAATACATAATAATAATATGGTTGGACAGACTATGGCTATGGTAGGATTAGATTGTGACCTCCGCTGAGGACAGTCAATGACATGACTATGTACTCTGTAAAGTGCTGTAGAACAGGGGTGCTCGGATAGTACTTTTTAAAACCCGAATTGATCCGGATATCCGGATCCGGTTCGGATATCCGAATCTGACCTTTTAGATATCCGCGTGAACGCAGATATCCGGATGCATTATCCGCGGATATCTGACCTATACGGATATCTGGATAGAAAAACCTTAATGGCCTTTTAAAATGCTTCCAAAACATTTTGGAAGGTGAAAAACACCTCCTCCTCCTCCTCCCTGTTTATGGATCTTGTCTTCCAGGGATTTGTAGGATGTCAAAAGCAAGCTCACATACATTGGCCAGGAATCGAACCCAGGTCAACTGCTTGAAAGGCAGCTATGCTCACCACTATACTGCCACACAGTGAATGCTTTGCTGTAGGAAAAAGTGGTGTTAAACTTCTTGGAGCAGACTTACTTCCCCCCTCCAAAAGACACACATACATCCCCATAAAATCATTTAGCAGCAACTGAGTGCACAGTCTCTGTGACGCAATTGGTTAGCGCATTCGGCTGTTAACTGAAAGGTTGGTGGTTCAAGCCCACCCAGGGACGGCCTTGCCTTTTGTGTTCAAATCCCTGGAAGACAAGATCCATGAACAGGGAGGTGGAGGAAGGAGGGTGGTGGAGGGATATCCGGTTTCGGATCCGGATATCTGCAATATCTGCGGATATCCGCATCAGGCGTCCGCAGATAGCTATCCGGATTTTAAAAAAAATCTGTAGCTTGAATCCAATCCGGAACGCGTAAAAAAGTTTGGACATCCGGGTTACCCGGATATCCGGAATCCGGATGAGCATCCCTGCTGTAGAACATGTGTGAGAGGGGAATACAGACTGTAAGATAGGAGAGAAAAGAGAGGAGTAGAGAGCACTAGATAAAGAGAGGACAATACAGAGAATTTGATGGTGAGGTTAGTGGAAATAGAGGAGGGAAAGGGACATTCCTTACCAGGATTGCAGCCTGAGCTGTACTCTTTGACATGCTGGGAAGGACAAACAAGTAAACAATCAGCAGAAGCCCCATTCACCTCCCCTCCGATTAGTGGATGCATCTTTATTGCAGCTATCTGACTGTTATCTATTCTTGTTTATTACTTGCCTGTGACAGGTAAGCTTTTCCAATATTTACCACCGATAGCAGCTCTAGTTCTGTGACTCTTGAATCTCCCGGCAGAAGCTGTGGGTGTGAGGAGCAGCCTGAAGAGGAAGGGGGTGTGGCAGCAGGAAGCAGGAGATTTGGGCGCATGAGACAAGTGGACAAAAAGGGCGCCCCATTCACTCCCATTATAAATATCGTTTAATGGGCGCCGAACAGGGAAAAAAAGGCGCCGGAGATTATTAATGTTTTACAAACGGCGCCCGGAGATTTTTAAGGTTTTATAACTGTGCTTGTGATGATTTAACTTTACAAAATGAGCCCGTGACGAATAACGTTTATAAAGATACTAAATCACTATTTCTAAAACATTTCTAAAACATTATTATCCACCCCAAAAAATTATTTACATTTTTTTATTTATTAATGTTTGTAAAACATTATTATCCATAGGGGGTCTTAGGTTTAGGCACCACCAGGGGGGTCTTAGGTTTAGGCACCAACAGGGGGGTCTTAGGTTTAGGCACCAACAGGGGGTCTTAGGTTTAGGCACCAACAGGGGGGGTCTTAGGTTTAGGCACCAACAGGGGGGTCTTAGGTTTAGGCACCAACAGGGGGGTCTTAGGTTTAGGCACCAACAGGGGGGTCTTAGGTTTAGGCACCACCAGGGGGGTCTTAGGTTTAGGCACCACCAGGGGGGTCTTAGGTTTAGGCACCAACAGGGGGGTCTTAGGTTTAGGCACCAACAGGGGGGTCTTAGGTTTAGGCACCACCAAGGGGTCTAGGGGTTAGGGATAGGTACAGGGAGTGTTTTTAACAAACGTAAATATAAGTTTCAGTTTAGAAACAGGGAAGATTAACGTTTTCAGAATTGCCGATCTCATACACATTATTTAATGATTTATAAATTCTTAAAACACTATTTGTAAACGAAATTCTACACAATATTTCTATAAACGATAATACTGCTTATCGTTTACACCACGTGCCCTTTTTTCCCGACGCCCTTTTTTGATGAACACAGTACCGTATAGGGGGAGAGGAGGGGGAGGATTCGGAGCAACAGGCTGCAGGCATAGACGTCACTGACTATGAGCAGCCTGCAGCGTCATCACCTCCCATTGCCTCCTTACATTCTCGATTGCCTGAAACACATGTGCGTGACAGCCTGCAGCTATGTGCAGCAAATTCTGAAGCAGGGCTGCCGCGGATCGGATCGGGTCTGGCTCGCTGCACAGGCCCCGCAGAGAGCGCGGGGCTCTCTTCAGGTGCGGGCCTGGGGCGATTGCCCAACTTGCCCCCCCCCCAAAGGGGGTATGATACAATTCATTGTATCATACATTTTTTTTGCTTCAGTGTCTGGAAGCCATCCTGAGTGACCTTATGTGGAATCCATTTTGGTTACACATTATGGCTGAGGGTGTTATGCATTGTATTACATATCTTGCGGAGAGCGAAGGATATTCCGTCTGCTGCGCATTCACATCTCCTTTGAAATCTGCCTGTAGTGACATTTGAAAATAACACCTAACCAGCCATCCATGCAAATGAGGAAGCTGGCCATTAGTCGGCTATTGTACCATGTAAACCCCTGAATAGACTGCCTGATGACTCAGAGACAACAGCTGAGGGATGTAGGAAGCTCTGATGTTTTCACTTAAAAGTAAGCCTGGATGTACCAAAGATGATGTCATCCTTTTTTATAGGATAGGAGGAAATTTGATTATTTTTGGATTAGAATATTGGGTAGCCCCAGGTTACATTCCCTCCCCAAAAATATCCCGCTATCATAGCCAGTAAGCACCTTCCCCCGAAGCTGGATCCCTGAGCAGAGAAGTCCCTAATCGAATCAGAACCCGTGTGACCTTCCACAGCCAGAAATTAGATATATTACACAGGATAATGTTTATTTCTGTTTTATTCCCTTTTATTTTATAAGCAAATGTCTTGTTGTGTGTCTTTGTCAGCTTTACTTCTGTTGTTGTAAATATTTTTGTATATATTCTTTCTGCATTGATTCCACTTTTTGGAATATTAAATCCTTATTTAATAAGTTGGTCTTCTGTGTACTAAGTAGAGAATTGACATCTCCTAGAGAGATTGTAGTGTATTGTGTTATACAGTTCAGTGCCGTATTGTATGCTCTGATTGTTCATTGCTACCCGTGTGAGATTGCATTGTGTGCAATGGTTTCCTTTAAGGTTTTCATTGATTTGACCAATGAGCATTCTTAGCAGAGATGCTGTGCAAAAGAGAGTGAACTGTTACTCTCATGATTATTATAATTAATATTATTAGCAGTAAAAGAATGTTATATATTCATCAAGCACCAACATAGCTGTACAAAGCCACACATTCTCCACACTCAACCTTGTCTATTAACATAACAGCCATAACAAGGCTGGAGTTGGTACTGCCTGAACATCAGATAAAACACAAGGATAGCTGTACAATGCCACACCCTCTCCACACTCATTCTTACCCATTCCCATAACAGGGCTAGAGTTGGCGCCTCCTGAGCAGCAGATATCACATGTGGATAGCTTTACATAGCCACACCCTCTGCACACTCATCCTTATTTATTCCCATAACAAGGCTGGAGCTGGTACCACCTGAGCATCAGATAACACATGTAGATAGCTCTACAAAGCCACACCCTCTCCACACTCACCCTTATCTATTTCCATAACAGGCTGGAGCTGGTGACGCCTGAGCATCAGATAATACATGTGGATAGCCCTACAAAGCCACACCCTTTCCACACTCACCCTTATCTATTCCAGTAGCAGGGCCGGAGCTGGTGACATCTAAGCATCAGATAACAAGTGTGGAAAGCTCTACAAAGCCACACCCTCTCCACACTCACCCTTATCTATTCCAATAGCAGGGCCAGAGCTGGTGACATCTAAGCATCAGATAACACATGTGGATAGCCCTACAAAGCCACACCTTCTTCACAGTTATCCTTATCTATTACCATTACAGGGCTGGAGCTGCATGAGCATCAGATGACATGTGGATAGCCAGTGGCGTAGCTAAGGAGCTGTGGGACCCGATGCAAGTTTTACAATGCCCCCCCCCCCCCAAGCACTCTATACATAACAATTGATACAGTGCACCAAAACCTGTCAATGGCAAGTACAGTGTCAGAGGTGGAAAAGGGGGATGGGGAACAGTTTGTTAATGATTATCACTAGTCAAAGTATCTATAGATGTGATTATTATGATCACAGGACCAAAAGAGAGCTAATATTGTAGTTGAGGGAGGGCCCTTCTGCCCCTCTGGCCCAGGGGCCCCAATGCGGTTGCATCCTCTGCAACCCTTATTGCTACGCCCTACAAAGCCAAGCCAAGCCCTAGAAAGCCACACCCTCTCCACAGTTATCCTTATCTATTACCATTACAGGGCTGGAGCTGCCAGTGCTGCCTGAGCATCAGATGACACATGTGAATAGCCCTACAAAGCCACACCCTCTCCACAGTTATCCTTATCTATTACCATTACAGGGCTGGAGCTGTCGGTGCTGCCTGAGCATCAGATGACACATGTGGATAGCCCTACAAAGCCACACCCTCTCCACAGTTATCCTTATCTATTACCATTACAGGGCTGGAGCTGTCGGTGCTGCCTGAGCATCAGATGACACATGTGGATAGCCCTACAAAGCCACACCCTCTCCACAGTTATCCATATCTATTACCATTACAGGACTGGAGCTTGTGGTGCCTGAGCACCTGTAAACACATGTGGAGGTGTATGAACTGACACTCACAGATGGCTGATGTCAGTGACAACGAATGCAATAGTATATCCTATATTACCTTCAATGTGCGGAATAGTAAATATTATTCAGAAAGACGTTAGGAAAGCATCATCTCACTGATGTTATCTTATCTTCTCTGTTTATAATGAAACTGCTGTCATATTTATGGGAGGAAATCTCTGTCTAGATCGGACATAATGTTCTTGATTCATTTGCACAATCTGTTGAATGTAAACAATTTACAGATGAACGAGTCAAACGGCTTTGATGTTTCTTTATTGGCACCAGAGGCATGGAATCTTTCCTAAACTGTGCCTTTTCTACTCATTTAAAGTGGAAATGAACCGCCAGAATCAATTGGTTCTACAGAATACAGAAAGGTGATCTTCTATTTGCAAAGACTGCTGTTAAAAACAAGAAAAACATTTTTTTTCAAGTCTTCTGGCAAAAAATTCAAGTACCAGGGGTGCTGCTGCTTCTGTCCCCGTCAGTGCCATCCATACATCGCTCTGCATTGCCACCATGATCAGGCATAGCAATGGCTGCCCTACAAAAGCACACAGACGTGTGTCACTGGGATCACCTGCTACACAATGACAAGTGACCAATACTACCATCCTATTGGATAGCAGCTTGCTACTAACTCCTTTTCATGCCCACTGTCTTTTGGTGTACCACAAGGCCTGTCTTGGACCTCTTCTCTTCTCCATTTAACCTCATGGCCTGGGACAATTAATAAGCTCTTTTGGTTTTTATTATCATCTTTATGCTGATGACACCAAATCTATTTCTCAGTCCCTGACCTCTCTACACTATTATCTCCAGTCCCTGACTGCCTATCAGCTGTCAATACACTCATGTCATCTCGTTTCCTAGAACTGACCATGAACAAAACTGAGATACAGTGGTGTGAAAAACTATTTGCCCCTTTCCTGATTTCTTATTCTTTTGCATGTTTGTCACACTTAAATGTTTCTGCTCATCAAAAACCGTTAACTATTAGTCAAAGATAACATAATTGAACACAAAATGCAGTTTTAAATGATGGTTTTTATTATTTAGTGAGAAAAAAAAAACTCCAAATCTACATGGCCCTGTGTGAAAAAGTGATTGCCCCCCTTGTTAAAAAATAACTTAACTGTGGTTTATCACACCTGCGTTCAATTTCTGTAGTCACCCCCAGGCCTGATTACTGCCACACATGTTTCAATCAAGAAATCACTTAAATAGGAGCTATCTGACACAGAGAAGTAGACCAAAAGCACCTCAAAAGCTAGACATCATGCCAAGATCCAAAGAAATTCAGGAACAAATAAGAACAAAGTACTGTAATTGAGATCTATCAGTCTGTCAAAGGTTATAAAGCCATTTCTAAAGCTTTGGGACTCCAGCAAACCACAGTGAGAGACATTATCCACAAATGGCAAAAACATGGAACAGTGATGAACCTTCCTAGGAGTGGTTGGCCGACCAAAATTACCCCAAGAGCGCAGAGAAAACTCATCCGAGAGGCCACAAAAGACCCCAGGACAACATCTAAAGAACTGCAGGCCTCACTTGCCTCAATTAAGGTCAGTGTTCATGACTCCACCATAAGAAAGAGACTGGGCAAAAACGGTCTGCATGGCAGATATCCAAGGCGCAAACTACTTTTAAGCAAAAAGAACATTAAGGCTCGTCTCAATTTTGCTAAAAAAACATCTCAATGATTGGCAAGACTTTTGGGAAAATACCTTGTGGACCGACGAGACAAAAGTTGAACTTTTTGGAAGGTGCGTGTCCCGTTACATCTGAAATAGAAGTAACACAGCATTTCAGCAAAAGAACATCATACCAACAGTAAAATATGGTGGTGGTAGTGTGATGGTCTGGGGTTGTTTTGCTGCTTCAGGACCTGGAAGGCTTACTGTGATAGATGGAACCATGAATTCTACTGTCTACCAAAAAATCCTGAAGGAGAATGTCCGGCCATCTGTTCGTCAACTCAAGCTGAAGCGATCTTGGGTGCTGCAGCAGGACAATGGCCCAAAACACACCAGCAAATCCACCTCTGAATGGCTGAAGAAAAACAAAATGAAGACTTTGGAGTGGCCTAGTCAAAGTCCTGACCTGAATCCTATTGAGATGTTGTGGCATGACCTTAAAAAGGCGGTTCATGCTAGAAAACCCTCAAATAAAGCTGAATTACAACAATTCTGCAGAGATGAGTGGGCCGAAATTCCTCCAGAGCGCTGTAAAAGACTCGTTGCAAGTTATCGCAAACGCTTGATTGCAGTTATTGCTGCTAAGGGTGGCCCAACCAGTTAATAGGTTCAGGGGGCAATTTCTTTTTCACACAGGGCCATGTAGGTTTTGAGTTATTTTTCTCACTAAATAATAAAAAACATCATTTAAAACTGCATTTCGTGTTCAATTATGTTATCTTTGACTAATAGTTAACAGTTTTTGATGAGCAGAAACATTTAAGTGTGACAAACATGCAAAAGAATAAGAAATCAGGAAGGGGGCAGATAGTTTTTCACACCACTGTATTTCCACCTTCTCTCTCTCTGCTCCCCCATGCAGTGACCATCCATGTAGAAAATGCCCCAATAAAATCAACTCCTAAATCTCACTCTGTAAGGGTAACGCTGCACTCTCATTAGTGCCACATCTTAAAGTGTACCTGAGACAAGAAGCGACCTCAAAAGTTTGCCTCCAGCAGCAAAACGTCTAGAACCCGCCTTAGGTCTATTGCTAAAAGTATTAGAGGCAGATGTTAAGCAGGACAGCCAGGCCATGTGCATTGTTTAAAAGGAAACAAATGTGTCGGTCTCTGTATTCCTCTCAATCCCATTTTCCTTTAAAAGATGAAGAGCAAATGTTTTTCTAGAGATGCCAAGTAAATAACTTGTAAACAGTAAAGTACTTGTGCAAGAGCCTAAACACTGTCCAGTGTAACTTCCAGTTATAGTCAGAAACTTTCTCACGTAAATATAGACTGTGTGTCACGATTACTAGACAGGTATTCAAGTAATGAGCACAGTTTGCAGAGATACTGCATACTGGCACCAAGACAAAAGCAATAATGTGCAATAATATTTATTGCAAAGCAATATAGTGTAAAAACATGCATAACAATATAAATGCAAATTAAGTGCAAACCACATGCAATCACTTCAATGCAGGTTATATACAATGAGTCTTCCACAAACTGGGGCATGCAGTCCCATGCATTCCCATGTGGGTACACACATTAAAGAAAACCTGTAACGAAGAAAACTTCCCCTGGGGGGAGGGGGAAGCCTCCGGATCCTATTGAGGCTTCCCCCGTCTTCCTCGATCCCACAGCAGCGGCGAAAATCCTCCAGGAACGGCGGTGATGTAAATATTTACCTCCCTGGCTCCAGCGCAGGCGCAGTATCGGCTCTCCGCCTTGTAGATAGGCAGAAATAGTCGGTCGCTGTCTGGCCACTCTACTGCGCCTGCGCAGTAGAGCGGACCCGACAGAGACCGGCTATTTTTGCCTATCTCCGTGCGGAGAGCCGCAACAGCGCCCCCCGCTGGTGCCAGGAGAGGTAAATAAATCAGCGCTTGTCAGGCTTGTCGAGGGAGGATTCTGGGACTCTTCAGGGGAGCCAGCGCTGGATTGCCTGCAGCTACAGGGGAGTGGGAAGCCTCATTGGAACCCTGAGGTGTTCCCCTCCCGCGGTGAGTACCTGAGTACCCGCCAGGGGAACTTTTTTTGGTACTTATCCGTTAGCCGGGCGCATCCGGCAGGTGGCGACAAAACTCCACCAGAGTTACATCTTTCCCTACTATCCATGGCGGCCTGGAGGGGGAATAGTAATTAGCACCACCTGCCGGATGCGCCCGGCTAACGGATAAGTACCCTTTTTTTTTGTTACAGGGTCTCTTTAAGCTCTATCTATCTATCTATCTATCTATCTATCTATCTACACAGCCATATATACAGAAGATACTATATAAACAAAACAAACAGATATATACTGTATACAATCAGCATGGTATCAAAGGAGCAGGCAATAGCCGAGTCAAACAACAGGAAAATAGGGTCAGCAACAGGCTTAGCAGATCAAGGCACAGTACAAAGGAATAGGCTAATAGCAAGTTAAGTTAAGGACAGGATAACCGGTTCGGCAACAGATTAACAAGACCAGGTTCAGATCAGAGAACAGTTTCAGGCCTCTTGCACACTGCAAATCACAAATCTGATTTGCAATTTACGACTTTCCCTGGATGCTATCAACACAAGAAGAAAAACACAGAAAAAACGCAGCATGCAGTACCGATTAAAAATTGGAATCAATTAAAAATCGGAATCGCATGTAAAATCAGGTCAAATTCGCTAATCGGAATCGGAATTGCATGTAGTGTGCAAGAGGCCTTAGGAATCAAGGAACAGGTACAGATCAGGGAACGGTTACAGGAATTTCAAGAGACTCAGGCCTGCAAGTAACTACAAAGTTTTGGCAAAAAACAGGAGGAAGAGGCAGTTCTCAAATAGTCCAGGTAATTGGTAACAGGACGCAGCTGGTGGTGTGCTTCTGCAGACAGTGCTCCTGAATCACTCCCCGGCCAGAACAGGAACTGCAAGTCTTATTTACAGTCACTTAAAGGGCACCTGCTGGTGGATGGTGAACGTTTATGGAAGTCAAAGTCAATACTGCCACCAGCAGGCAGGACATAACAGTACATAATTCCTAACCCCATGCCTTCCCCCTTGCAGTCTGAGTCGAAGCAGGTAACTTGGGGGTCATACGGCTGTAGTGACGCCCAGTGCCTGTAGTGTTGGGTGTAAGGGAACAGGAGGGTTAGTTGTAGGAGTAGTTGGGGGGATGGATAGTGTTAGGAGTAGGTAGAGGGAAGGTTAGTGAAAGATGTAAGTTTTAGGAGTAGTTAGTAGAATATCGGCAGTATTGCCGATAGTTTACTATCCGCTTTACCCTACGCCTACATTTCTAGACACCCTTTTTTTCATTGTACGGAGTCTGAATAGTGGAGATTATGCAATCCAGGCATCGGCAGAAGCCACACACACAGAGTTTCAAGCTAACTCTCTCCACTGCTATTCCTTGTAATGTGATCAACATTTCAAGACAGGATTTTTAGCTGAAGCAACCATTTTTCACTCAAAAAGAAACGCATGAGCACTGTTTTCATTCTTCTAACAGAGATCTGTTGTCTGGAGAGGGGCTTTGAAGTCTCATGTCCACATCAGTTACACGGGGAACATTATAGTATTGTTTCCGAAGTGTCCAGAAGGGCAGGAAGCAGTTGGAAACCAGGGAGCAAGTTAAGTGTTTTGTCTCATGCCACTTGTAATGTGACCAGCCTGAGATGAGATTTCCACTTATCTTCATGGCAGAAACAGCATGGATCACAAGTGCCAAGTGTGCCCTCAGATTCTGGAGCAACAACAATACAAAATCCTTGAGTGGACAGTCCACATGTCATGCTACTTGGAATTTAGCGCTGTTCGGGAAACCCTGCCCATTATAGTTGTAAGAAGATTGAAGGGACAGATTGCATAAAAACAATAAGGTTATGTTTTTCCATCTGATTCTGGAGGAAGTCCTTACAAACAGCCAGGAGTCAGGACACTTGATGGATGTCGTCCTCTGAGAGTACAGTATTATTTTACGCTAGTTTATGAAAGAAAACAATTCTTCCTAGCGTGCAACAGCTGAGGGCTGACATAAAACAGAGCATTTTGTTGGTCATATAAATAATAATGAAATGCTCACACAGTAGTTAATGCTGAAACAGGTCATTTGGGGGGCAGCAGCTGCTTGGTAAAATGGGCACCGCATAGACCACAATGTTAATTGTGGCTATGGTGGTGCCTACCTGGTTATGTGGGATGCAGAGTTGCTGAAGGCATAGCTATAGGCTATGGACGGCACCCTCAATGAAATTTAGGTGCAGGAGTTTGGCTACAATAGCGGATGGAATAGTGGTGGTGATATCCGGATTTGAGTGCCTGATAGTGGCGGTGATATCAGAATGGGGGCGCTTAGTAGTGACGGTGATATCTGAATTTGGGCACTGGGGATAGCAATGGTGATATCAGAATTTGGGCGCTGGGGCAATGGTGATATCAGAATTTGGGCGCTGGGGGTAGCGATGGTGATATCAGAATTTGGGCGCTGGGGATAGCGATGGTGATATCAGAATTTGGGTGCTGGGGATAGCAATAGTGATATCAGAATTTGGGCGCCTGGGATAGCGATAGTGATATTAGAAATTTAGGCGCTGGGGATAGCAATAGTGAAATCAGAATTTAGGCGCTGGGGATAGTGATGGTGATATCAGAATTGGGGTGCTGGGGACAGCAATGGTGATATCAGAATTTGGGTGCCCGGGATATCAGTGGTGCGGTGTAGGATTTAAGCCACCCGCCGTTTCTGCGAGAGGGGAGATTAAGTTGTCATATAACAGCTGACATCTCCCCTCAGTGACCAGGAGCCATCACGTATGGCTCCTGGTCACGTGATGACTACGATCGCTGCAGCGGTAGGGTAAGATCTGCAGCGGTAGGGGGAAAGAAGAGGATCCACTCACCTTCCTGCTGTTACCCCCGGCGATCGGCGCTCCCCTCTGCTCTGGCCGACATCCCCGCTCGCTGAGACGTAAGTCCCGGGTCGCGGCTTGATGACATCATCAAGCCACGACCCGGGACTTAGCGGCAGAACTAGCGGGGATGCCGGCGAGAGCGGAGGTGTCCACAGCAGCTCATCACTGGAGCCTGGGAGGTGAGTAAAGGCTGCCAGCTACAGGGGGGACACCTGGCAACACTTAGGACACCATGCCCAGCAAGCCCTAACAGGGATCCAGCTGCCTGACCCCCACCCAAACGCCTGGTTCTTAAAGGAAACCAGAGATGAAAGCTTTGGCACAAAATAATCATATCCCCCCATAGATTTTACAAAATAAATAATATACCTAGTATTTTCACCGCTCTGGTGTGCCGTTTTTTGTGGGTTTTTTTTTTTTTTTTTTACTAAAACTCCTTGCAAAACACAGTTCATCAGAAAAGTATATTATTTAGTGGGCTGTGTGCAAAATGAAATCACCATTTCTAAAAACCTCTTATGACTAACTAATATAGATTAAAAAATAGCAAAATGTTTTTCAATATACCCTTACATTAGCAGCTCCTTCCTGAACAGGAAAGCAGAGCCAGAAGGGGGCAGGCTTGGGCTTGAAAAGACATCAAAGAAGAGGGGCTCAGCTATAATGATTCCTGAACAAAGCCAGACTGAATGCTCAGTAAGGGATTTTATCAGGGCTGTCAACAAGCAAGCTGAGCAGTGAATGATTAACCACTTTACCCCCGCCCGTACGGATTTCTCCGTCCCTTTTTCCATCCTTTCACCCCCAGGGACGGAGAAATCCGTACTTTCCGCGCTCCCGCCTCTGCCCGCGCTCCCGCTTGCTCTAGCACGCACTCCCGCTCGTAAGCACGCCGCCGGCCGCTCGCCCGGAGATCAATGAACGTGAAAATCCATTCCCGTTCGTTGATCTAAGCCCCGCAATGATCCGCTGCTTCTCCGCTAAGCAGCGCGATCATTGTGAAAAAAAAAAAAACTTTCTCAGCCTCCTAGTACTTCCTCCAAGCGTCCGGAAGGACGCTTGGAGGTCGCATTAAGCAAAAAGTTACTGTTGCCATCTTGTGGCCAAATAGTAAAACTACACCCTAAGCATTTTTCACATACAAATACATTACTTATACACAAAAAATTAACTCATTACCTCCCACATTCCCCATTTATTTATTTTTTTGTAATTTAAAAAAAAATTAAAAAATGTACAATTTAAAAAAATACATAAATAGTTACCTTAGGGACTGAACTTTTTAAATATTTATGTCAGGAGGGTACAACACTGTTACTTTATAAACTATGGGCTTGTAATTAGGGATGGACGCAAAACTGAAAAAAAATGCACCTTTATTTCCAAATAAAATATTGGCGCCAAACATTGTGATAGGGACATAATTTAAATGGTTTTATAACCGGGACAAATGGGCAAATACATTTCATGGGTTTTAATTACAGTAGCATGCATTATTGAAAAACTGTAATGGCCAAAAACTCAAAAATAATGAATTTTTTCCCACATTTTTCCTACTTTCCCATTAAAACATATTTAGAATAAAATAATTCTTGGCATAATGTCCCACCTAAGGAAAGCCTAATTGGTGGCGGAAAAAAACAAGATATAGTTCATTTAATTGTGATAAGTAATGATAAAGTTATAGACAAATGAATAAAAGGAGCGCTGAAAGGTGAAAATTGCTCTGGTGCTCAAGGGGTAAAACCCCTCAGTGGTGAAGTGGTTAAACAGAGAGCAGGGTAGGTGTTTTCTCTAATGTTCCCACTGATATGTATAGTAAAATACATGAGGGAGCTTCGTCTCTGGTTCACTTTAAGGGGCGTTAGGCGGTGGGTCCCGAAAGGATTAAATAATGGCTATGTAGTTACAGACCTAGATACCTGTTTAGTGATCACATGACACTACCTCTCATATCCGATATTTGCCAAATCACTGCACCCCCTATCTTTCAGGGAGTTTTTCTAGACCTGCCACTCCCCGCTCTCCCACAGTGCATAGCCATGGCGACGGGGCGGGATGACGTCACCGACGTCATGACGTCAGAGGGGACTCCGATCCACCCCACAGCGCTGCCTGGCACTGATTGGCCAGGCAGCGCACGGGGTCTGGGGGGGGGGGGGGGGCGGCGACGCGTATAGCGGCGGATCGGCGGGTAGCGGCGGTGATCGGGCACTGCACGCAGCTAGCAAAGTGCTAGCTGCGTGCAGCAAAAAAAAATTATGCAAATCGGCCCAGCGGGGCCTGAGCGGTGCCTCCCGGCGGCATAGCCCGTGCTCAGCACGGGCTTACCGCCAGGGAGGTTAAGCTACTCATCCATTTTCTTGTTGGTGAGATTGACTCTAAGGGAAGAGATTGTGGCTGGACCGACCAATACCTGCCTCTTACAGTGCCTTACGGTGGGGGCATGGCCAGGCAAGGCTCTAATTCAACTTCCTGCCGCATAATATGGGAGTGGGCGTAGCCAGGCAAATCACCCACCTACCTACCATAGTGGCGAATGGGAGGGCATGGCCTCGCAAGCTACTCACCCAAACTTTATACAGCACCCTACGCGATAAGCTGTGGCCTTTGGGCTCACTAACAGAGTTATCAAAAGCAGTGTAAGGAAAACAGGAGAAAAAAAAAAGATGCCAATGTGGAACAGTTGCTCAGAGGCGACCAATCAGAATTCTTGACACGGGCATCAGCTTCACTTTTGCACTAATTTTGCTCCAATTTCCTTATCCTGTTTTTGATAAATCTGCCCCATTGTGCCTAATGGGAGTGTGTATGGCCAGGCCTTTCACTCCCCAAACCTTCTCATCGTAATTTCTGGCTTTGCTTATGGAAGAGTTTCTTCCTGTTATTAGTATTTGTATTGGTGGGGGTGCGTTACTGTAGCTGGAGCTCTAAATAGTGGCATTCTTTGCAGTGGCTCTCTGAACACACTTCATCTGTCTTCTGGACATGTTCTTAGTGGTCTCTGTTATGTTGTGTGACGTGCTAAAAATGCATGTGCTGTGCATGTGCTGAATGCCCTAAAGAGAGTCTAAAGCCAATTTAAAAACTTAGTACACAAGTATATAAGCGCTTTACAATTGAAAGATAGGTATGACCAAACAGTACACCAGAAAATAATATTAAGGTGGAGTGCTATCAGTAACGAAAGTTAAATCAAGCAAAGGCAGATAAGCGCTCAAATAGTCCAGTCCTACAATGTATAGTGGAGACACCCCTTATAGTCTCTGCTGATTGTACAGATGTGTTTTAAATGACATCCAGGGTTAACAGACACATAGGCATCTCCCCCCAAAGTGTAACGACTCACCAGATGATGCGGCCTACAGGGCCCGTCTGCGCAGCAGGGGTATATGCTACCCCTCAGCCTCTCCGGCAAGTCTCCACAGCTGAGTCCTTGGGTAGATGAACCTCCAGGGAAAAAATGTGAGAGACGCTTCACATAGCGTAAAAGGGATTACTCCCGTATTTATTAAAAAATATTTAAAAGTGAGCAATGCTCATAATACACTGTTCCAATGCGGTGTGGGGCTTGAGGCTAAGCATGCAGCCAATGCTCAAAAGCACCCGCCGGAGAAAACTCCGCAGAGCAAACAACCCCGCCGCCAGGTCAAAAACAAAGATGGCGCCCGTCAACCAATCACCGCGTCCGGTGACGTGAGACGCAATGCTGCTCCGTAGCTCCGCCCAATTTAAAAACTTGTTTTTACCTGTTATTTAGGTTAAGGAATATGGCCAGTGCTAAAACGCTGCATTCCTACGGCAGAACAAGGGTTTTATACCCCCCAAATCCCCAGGGCAAAAACCGGGGAGCGCTTCCAGGTAGAGGCAGAGCTTAGCGCTGTAGCTCTGTCTCTACTCACGCCTCTCCCCGCTGATCACCACCTCTCCCCGCCCCTCTCAGTTTTTTTTTTCACCGAGAAGGGCCATGGATTTTTGCCCCAGGATTTGGGGGGTATAAAGCCCTTGTTCTGCAGCCGGGATGCGGCGTTTTAGCACTGACAATAATCCTTAACCTAAAAAACAAGTAAAAGTTTTTAAATTAGCTTTAAACAGAAGCAAAGCCACGCCTGTATAAAACAAAATATACATCACATTAAAAAAAGAAAAAACTTGAGGGAGGCACACATTGAACAGGAAGAGGAACCCGGCTGATAGTACAAACAGGGTATGTAGTGGATGTGATTATGGAAATAAGCAAGAAAGAAGCAAGGAAAGACAAATTAGCCAGTGAAAGGAATATAGGTGATAGGAAAATTGTATTACAGAGAATAGTGCACTAATAAGTATCACAGGTAATACTACAAAAATTGTACACTTCCACCATAAAGTGGACCTGGATAGAGATGGCCCGAACGCCTTGCCGGCGAGCAGTATTTGGCGAAGATTTGGTATTCGCTCTTGCCGCGAGCACATGGTGCTATTGGACCTGCCCACATCATCATTGGGCTAGAATTTGAACCCTTACATCACAGTCAGCAGGCACATGGCAGCCAATCAGCCTGCACTCCCTCACAGACCCACCAGCCCCCTATGAAAACGCTGCAGCGCCTTCCATGTTCCAGTTTGTGTTCGGTTGAAATAGACAGGAAGGGACAGAGCTTGCTGGAGATAAGGAGAGCGTTAGCTAGGCTTGTTTATTTTGATCCTCGCTGGCTGATTGTTGTTTAATCACCCCGAACAGCGTGTGTGTGTGTGCGTGCGTGCGTGCGTGCGTGTGTGTGTGTGTGTATTATCACTAAATTGTGTTTGAACTGTTTCAGTATATTCTCAGTGTCTGTCTAAGGGCTGGTGCACACCAGAGCGGTTCTGGAGCGTTAGCTGTTTGAAAACTGCTTGGCTAATGTATTTCAATGGGCTGGTGCACACCAGAGCGGTTCATTTTTTCCACAAACACAAACTCGGGGGCTGCAGCATTTTCTTTAGATTTCTGAGGCGTTTCTGCTTCAATGTTAAGTATAGGAAAGTGGAAAACCGCTCTGAAAAACACTAGATCAGAGCGCTTTTCCAAACTTTACTCTAACAGTATATGAAATCTGCTACATAAAAACGCTCCAAAAAATGCTAGGCATGTTTAGAAAACCTCTCGAAACATGCCTAGAATCACTCTAAAAATCTGCTTCAAAAACCTCTAGCATTTTGCGGATCTGCTAGAGGTTTTTGGTGTGCACTGGCCCAGTGACATAGCTAAGGAGCTGTGGGCCAGTGCACACCAAACACCTCTAGCAAACCCGCAAAACGCTAGAGGTTTTTGAAGCAGGCCGGGGGTGATTCGGGGCACTCTATACATAACAATTGATACAGTGCACCAAAACCTGCCAATGGCAACTACAGTGTGCACTAAGGGATGGGGAACAGTTTGTTAATGATTACCACTATTCTAAGTATCTATAGAAGTGATTATTATGAGCACAGGACCAATAGACCAATAGAGAGCTAATACTGTAGTTGAGGGAGGGCCCTTTGGGGCCCCTCTGGCCCAAGGGCCCCGATGCGGTCGCAACCTCTGCAACCCCTATTGATACGCCCCTGCACTGGCCCTGATAGTGCACGGATAAAGCCCACTGGCACTGAGCCACACAATTGTGTGCCGCATAAAAGCACAAGCAAATTTTTTCCACTACCATAGGGGCTAGAAAACCGCCATAGCGTGCACTCTCGCCAACGTGCGCACATTAGCACACCAGAGTTTGGTCTGTGTGAAGCGGGCATAAGGCCCGGTTCACATTAGCGGTGGCCGTCCGGAATCGCCGTGCCGGAGCCGCACCGCTTGCAGAACGGACGGAACGGACGCACGGCATAGCAATGAAAGCCTATGCGTCCGTTCACATGCGTCCGTTCTGCCGGACCGGAGCCGGACCGGATCCGGGCCGGATCCGGACTCCGGCCTCCGTTCCAACATGCGCTATTTTTTGATCCGGCTCCTCCGGCAGCCGTATCCGGGGCGGAGCCGGACTGCACCATCCGGCCAATACAAACCAATGGGAACCGGAGAGCGCACAACACACTGACTGAGAAATCCGGATGTTCTACCCCACTTCCTATGCGGATTGTTGCGGCGATATTGGATGGGGACACATGGGCAAGCATTTTGGAGTGGAGCAGCACAGCTGGATCCGGATCCGGAGATGTTGGCAGCATGTCGCAGGTGGAGGTGAGTGCTAAACAGCAGAGGGCCTGATTCCACAGGTCCCCCTTCTGCTGACCTCCCAGACCCCAACATTTTTTTTGTTTTTTACGTTACTTTTGCCAAACGGATCCGGATCGCATCCTGATGAACACCTGATGCAACCTGACCGGATCCGGATCGGATCCGGATCAGAACCGTACGGTTCCGATCCGGATCCGGTCCGGATCCGGTCAGGTCATCCGGTCCGTTTGGCAAACAACCGCAAGTGTGAACGGGGCCTAACCCTTACATTACCACTCTCTGGACATTTTAAAGCAGCCCCTTTCCTCAAATGTGGGAATATACTGTGATTTCTGTCCTTTAGGGATTAAAACCCGACTCTGCATTAACTCCGTAATTTTTGGTGGGACTTTTGACATGGATCCCCCTCCGCCATGCCCCTGTCCAGAGCCTTTGAAACTAGTTTTCCATCACTTTTGTGGCCACAAACAGTCTTTACAGTTTGTGAAATTCACCTGGCCATTGAAGTCTATGGAGGTTCGCGCCAATCCGAACTTTTCTGAGATGTTCGGATTCGACACTCGCATACCCAAAATCTGATGTTTGCAACATCTCTATATCTTACCTGCTCCCACACTGCTGCAGGGATGGTTATACTAGGATTCCCGTATGGGACCTCTTTACTCCAAAATGTCCCAGATGGGTGAGGAGCTTCCCTTGGGAGGGCGGAGCTTATCATATTTGGCGACAGGGCTTCCATTATCACAGCCAAAGGGGCCTTTGTATGGATTTTTAAAAAGGGGTGGTGCTTGGGCACCCAGACCCCCCCCCCCCCTCCCTGCATGTGCATGATACTAACTGTAGCTGAGCTCTCCATCCAGACACTGCTGCCAATGCTCCCGCCTTCCTTCCCTTCCATACACATCCACGCACCCATGCCACCTACAGTGGTGTTCAAAATTATTCAACCCCCACTGAAATTGAGTGTTTTGCCCAGTTTGACATTGATTTTGATCATTTCAGTCATCTTATTTACAATTAAATCAAGGAGGCACTTGTAAGTCAGACAAATATAACATTTATAATGAAATAACCACAAATGTCTTTTCTGTGCTCACATCATTATCAGTTTTATTCAACCCCCAAGTGACATTCATTCTTAGTACTTAGTACAATATCCTTTTCCAGTTGTAACAGCTTTTAAACATGAAGCATAGCTTGACACAAGTGTCTTGCAGCGATCTATGCGTATCTTAGCCCATTCTTCATGGGCAAAAGCCTCAAGTTCAGTCACATTCTTAGGCTTGTGTGCTGCAACTGCTTTCTTTAAAGAGACTCTGAAGCGAGAATAAATCTCGCTTCAGAGCTCATACTTAGCAGGGGCATGTGTGCCCCTGCTAAACCGCCGCTATCGCGCCGCTAAACGGGGGTCCCTTCACCCCAAACCCACCCCCGCAAGACTTGGTCGTAGTCTTGGTCGTAAATCTTCCCTTCCTAGAGGCAGGGCTAACGGCTGCAGCCCTGCCTCCAGTCGCGTCTATCAGACGCGCATCGCCGCCTCTCCCCCGCCCCTCTCAGTGAAGGAAGACTGAGAGGGGCGGGGGAGAGGCGGAGATAAGCGTCTGAAAGACGCGCGTGGGGCAGGGCTGAGGCGGTTAGCCCTGCCCCAATGCGGAAGCGCTCCCCCGCTTTACGGAGGGGATTTGGTGGTGAAGGGACCCCCGTTAAGCCGCGGGATAGCGGTGGTTTAGCAGGGGCACACATGCCCCTGCTATCTATGAGGTCTGAAGCGAGATTTATTCTCGCTTCAGACTCTCTTTAAGTCCCACCAGAGGTTCTCAATCGGATTTAAGTCTGGTGGTGACTTCCCTGGCCACTCCAAAATGTTCCAGCCTTTAATCTGCAACCCTGCTCTAGTGGACTTGGAGGTATGCTTGGGATCATTGTCCTGTTGAAAGGTCCTATGTCTCCCAAGCCTCAAGTTTGTGACGGACTGCATCACATTTTCATCCAATATCTCCTGGTACTAAAGATAATTTATGGTACCTTGCACACACTAAAGCTTCCCTGTACCTGCAGAAGCAAAACAGCCCCAAAGCATGATTGACCCCCCCCGCCATGCTTCACAGTAGGCAAGGTGTTCTTTTCTTCATAGGCCTTGTTCTTTCTCCTCTAAGGCTTCTTGCACACCAAGACGTTGCATTAGGTGGCACGTTAAGGTCGCATAACGTGCACCTAACACAACGTATGGTGCTGCAAGAGCCGACAGTAGAGTGAGCCGCGTTAGGCGGCTCGAGTCCTATAATGTCTCCCAGAGTGGCGCTGATTGGCCAGCGGGACCACGTGATGCGGAGCGAGACACTCCGCATCACGTGGTCCCGCCGGCCAATCAGCGCCCGCCAGTGCAGTGAATATTAAGTAGCCATGTGCGCGGCTACTGTAGCTGGCTCTCCCCGCCTCCTCTCCGCCCCCCACTGCGCATGTGCAAACAGTCTAACGCGGCTATAGCCGCTCCAACGGCGTAGCATGCTGCACTTTGCACAGAACGTGCAGCGTTACATGTAACGCAACGTGGGCTGTGTGAACAGCCCACTTGTGTTACATTGCTGTGCGTTGGGGGAGCGTTACAGGCGCACTAACGTGCGCCTGTAACGTCTTGGTGTGTAAGCAGCCTAAACATAGCATTGATCCATGGGCCCAAACAGTTCTAATTTTGTTTCATCAGTCCACAGAACACTATCCCAAAACTTTTGTGGGGATATTATTACATAATACAGCCATATTGCGGCTTTATAGCAGTCCCTGGCCAAAGTCTTGCCACAGTTCCATAGGGTTTCCAGGTGGTGGTCATTATGCACTACGTACTGACCACCTGGAAACCCTGTCATGAAACTCACTGCTCTTTCTTTTGACATAATTAAATTTGCACTACGGATAGGTTGATACATTATCTGTCATTTAACCGCATTTAAAAATATATTTTTTTCCTATCGTAACTTTAAAATCAATTTTCTCAAAAACTACAAGGTCTTCTTGGAAAACTTTCCCTTTTACCCACTATTGTCCTTTACATACTCTGCAAATTTGGTGATTCTAGACAATATGGGTTTTGCTACTAAGCGCTAAATTTGGCGGCCATTAATTTTAACATTAATGTTAAATGCGAACGCAAACTTTTGACACAAAAAATTGTGACAAACAGGCAAATGGTGACTGTTCGCTGAGATCTGTTCACCTGGCAAACTGTTCTGCCATCCCTAGTGGACGGGAGGAGGAATGAAATGGGCGAAGGGCATAATGAATTTGGTATCAAAATCTAGTTTCGCTCAGGGTATTAGGAAACCTATGGCCAGCCCTGCATTAATTAAGTGTGGCGGGTGGATTACACCTTATTGTACACATTGCCACATCACTCAGGTCTTCAGTGAGGTGCGCGGGATTTGAAATGTGGCAGTTGGAAAATGGCAGTTGAAAAATGAAAGTTGCAAAATGACACTTGAAAAATGGTAGTTGAAAAATGACACTTGGAAAATGACAGTTGAAATTTGGCAGTTGGAAAATGGTAGTTGAAAGATAGCAGTTGGAAAATGGCAGTTGAAAAATGACAGTTGGAAAATGGCAGTTGGAAATGGCAGTTAGAAAATGACAGTTGGAAAATGGCAGTTGAAAAATGGCAGTCGGAAAACGGCAGTTGAAAAATGACAGTTGAAAGATGGCAGTTTGAAAATGACAGTTGGGAAATGGCAGTTGAAAAATGGCAGTTTGAAAATGGCAGTTGAAAAATGACAGTTGGAAAATGGCAGTTGAAAAATGACAGTTGGAAATGGCAGTTGGAAAATGACAGTTGGAAAATGGCAGTTGAAAAATGACAGTTGGAAAATGGCAGTTGAAAAATGACAGTTGGAAAATAATTTTTCAACTGCCATTTTCCAACTGCCATTTCCCAACTGTCATTTTTTAACTGCTTTTTTCCAACTGTCATTTTTTTAACTGCCATTTTCTAACTGTCATTTTCCAACTGCCATTTTCCAACTGTCATTTTTTAACTGTCCTTTTTCAACTGCCATTTTCTAACTGTCGTTTTCCAACTGTCGTTTTCCAACTGTCGTTTTCCAACTGTCTTTTTTCAACTGCCATTTCCAACTGCCACATTTTAACTGCCATTTCCAAACTGTCATTTTTAAACTGCCATTTTCTAACTGTCATTTTTTTTAACTGCCATTTTCCAACTGCCACATTTCAACTGTCATTTTCCAACTGTCGTTTTTCAACTGCCATTTCCAACTGCCACATTTCAACTGCCATTTTTCCAACTGTCATTTTTCAACTGCCATTTCCAACTGCCACATTTAAACTGCCATTTTTCCAACTGTCATTTTTCAACTGCCATTTTCCAGCTGTCATTTTCCATTTGTCATTTTTCAACGGCCATTTTCCAACTGCCAATTTCAACTACCATTTTCCAACTGTCAACTTTCAACTGCCATTTTCCAACTGTCATTTTTCAACTGTCCTTTTCCAACTGCCACCTTTCAACTGCCATTTTCCAACTGTCATTTTTCAACTGCCATTTTCCAACTGTCATTTTTCAACCTGAACGGGGTCATGTCCATTCACTACAGGCACTGCAATTGGTTCCGGGAAGCTTTGCTTCTCTTTCTGAATCGCCGAAACGAAAAACTGCCTGAGTGCGCATTGATGCAGCCCGCAACCCCACTTAAACATTGGACGAGAATACTCTTCCAGTTAGACAGATAGGCTGAAGTGGTTAAAGGCTGCCCATTTAAACTTAAAGGACAACCGAGGGGACATGTGACATGATGAGATAGACATGTGTATGTACAGTGCCAAGCACTCAAATGACTATGCTGTGCTGCTTTTTTTCTTTCTCTGCCTGAAAGGTATGCAAGTGACAGTTTCTGCCCGGGTTAGGACTGGGTCAGACTATAGCTTAACCCTCACTGATATGGAATTACCTCCATAAAACATATTCCTGGCAGAAAATGGCTTCTGAGAGCAGGAACGAGATATAAAGGGTATATTGTTTATAGATTTGAGCTCAGGCATACTTCAATGAAGGTGTCATTGAGCAGAGACAGTGAAACAGTAAAAACTTAAAAACTAGATTGAAATATAAAATAAAACTGAGGGATATCTAGAAACGTCATTTTTTGGAGAAGGAGGATAGATACAATTGTTTATCTCATCAGTTTATTTTCAAATCGGATGTCCTTTAATGGTTGCTCTGAGCTGCCTCCCAGACATCCCATATTCTATAATATTTGTCCATAGCATTATTCATCGTAGCAGTCAATAGCTCCATGTTTCGTTTGTATTTTGCGTATACTCTTATATAATTCCATACTCCTAGGTGATGAAGTTTGTTTCCAGTTTCTTGGTATTAAACATCTCATTCCATTATATATCCTGGCCATTCCCTTTACTATGGCTCTCAATAAATATATGATTGAGTCTAATGCTATCCTTTAGATAAAGTATACTGGCACCGGGCACCAGGGGGAGCACATTTTACATTAGGGGGGACATCGCCAGTGGTTTCATCATATTTATCGCCCGTCCCCATATTGCTCGCCATTACCGACGTGCAACCGATTGCCCATGATGGCCTGATGGCCCAACATCTTGCAGCATGTCCGATCAATACAGGTGACCATTTTCGGCCTAAAATTGGTCGCATTGTCGATCAGGCATGATCTTGACGTCACCGATTTTAATCCGATTCGATAACAATTATAGAATCGGACGGTTGATTGGCCACCAGGTCGATAGAGGCATGGCCACCACTGGTACATTATTTTATATTGATTCACTTTAAATTGTATGCACATGGAGCTCTTTTCAGCAGCTCTCCATATAACCTTCCAGGTTGCAGGTGATATGTCTCTCCCTAGTATCTGTTCCCATCTCATCATGTAGTCAGTGGTGTAGCTAAGGAGCTGTGGGCCCCAATGCAAGTTTTACATTGCCCCCCCCCCCCCCCCAAGCACTCTATACATAACAATTGATACGGCGCACCAAAACCGTCCAATGGCAACTACAGTGTCAGAGGTGCAGGAAGGGGATGGGGAGCAGTTTGTTAATGATTACCGCTATTCAAAGTATCTATAGAAGTAATTATTATTACAGGACCAATAGAGAGCTAATACTGTAGTTAAGGGACCCAAGGGCCCCAATGTGGTAGCTACCTCTGCAACCCCTATTGCTACACCCCTGCATGTAGTTATGTTTATGGTATTGTTCCTCTTTCGGGCTAACCAATATCTGATAACTAATATAAGATTAGACCCTTACTACCTGATTCTTGTCTACACAGCCATTCCTATTTAGAAGGTTTAGCAAAACTCACTGTCCTTGACTGCTTAAAGTGAACCTAAAGTCAACAAAAAAAAAAATGAGATTAACTCACCTGGGGCTTCCCTCAGCCCCCTGCAGACGATCGGTGCCCTCTCAGCCCCACTCAGATGCTTCTGCACCCGCCGGCGAACACTTCCGGTTTGGCCGTCACCGGCCGACAGGCATGGGAACGCGAGTGATTGTTCGCGTTCCCAGCCTGTATATCGCCCCCTATGCTGCTATTGCGGCCAGGAGGCACCGATAGTCTGCAGGGGGCTGAGGGATGCCCCAGGTGAGTTAATCTCATTTTTTTTTTTGTTGACTTTAGGTTCACTTTAATTGTAAAACTTAGTAAGCAAAACTACCTAGCTGTAGATAGGTGAACAAGCTCTTAGATGGTAAATTATATTGTTCCTGTATTGACTTGAAGGCTGGCAGATGCCTAGTGATTCCATTCACTATACAATAGGATGCAAAAGTTTGGGCAACCTTGTTAATCGTCATCATTTTCCTGTATAAATCGTTGGTTGTTATGATAAAAAATGTCAGTTAAATATATCATATAGGAGACACACAGTGATATTTGAGAAGTGAAATGAAATGTATTGGATTTACAGAAAGTGTGCAATAATTGTTTAAATAAAATTAGGCAGGAGCATAAATTTGGGCACTGTTGTCATTTCATTGATTCCAAAACCTTTAGAACTACTTATTGGAACTCAAATTGGCTTGGTAAGCTAAGTGACCCCTGACCTGCATACACAGGTGAATCCAATTATGAGAAAGAGTATTTAAGGGGGTCAATTGTAAGTTTCACTCCTCTTTTAATTTTGTCTAAAGAGTAGCAACAGGGGGGTCTCAAAACAACTCTAAAATGACCTGAAGACAAAGATTGTTCACCATCATGGTTTAGGGGAAGGATACAGAAAGCTGTTTCAGAGATTTCATCTGTCTGTTTCCACATTTAGGAACATATTGAGGAAATGGAAGACCACAAGCTCAGTTCAAGTTAAGGATCGAAGTGGCAGACCAAGAAAAATCTAGGATAAACAGAAGCGACGAATGGTGAAAACAGTCAGAGTCAACCCACAGACCAGCACCAAAGACCTACAATATCATCTTGCTGCAGATGGAGTCACTGTGCATCGTTTAACCATTCGGCGCACTTTATACAAGGAGATGCTGTATGCGAGAGTGATGCAGAGGAAGCCTTTTTCTCCCCCCACAGCACAAACAGAGCCTCTTGAGCATGAGCACATTTGGTCATGCCAGCTTCATTTTGGAATAAGGTGCTTTGGACTTATAAAACTAAAATTGAGTTATTTGGGTATAACAAGGGGCATTATGCATGAAGGAAAAACAACACAACATTCCAAGAAAAGCACCTGCTACCTACAATAAAATATAGTGCTGGTTCCATCATGCTGTGGGGCTGTGTGGCCAGTGCAGGGACTGGGAATCTTGTCAAGAGAGGACGAGAGCTGTCCATGCTCGGAAGCCATCAGACCTGAATGAACTAGAGATGTTTTGTAAAGAGGAATGGTCCAAAATCCCTTCAACCAGAATCCAGACTCTCATTGGAACCTACAGGAAGGGTTTAGAGATGTAATTTATGCAAAAGGAGGATCTATTAAATATTGATTTCAAATCTTTTATGCACCTGTCTAATTTTGTTTAAACAATTATTGCACACTTTCTGTAAATCCAATAAACGTCATTTCACTTGTCAAATATCACTGTGTGTCCCCTGTATGATATACTTTACTGACATTTTTTATCGTAACAAGCAACAATTTATATAGGAAAATCGTGACAATTAACAAGGTTGCCCAAGCTTCCACATCCCACTGTATTTAAAGGTGTACTGTAGGTGGGTGGGGAAAAAAGAGTTGAACTTACCTGGGGCTCCTAATGGTCTTACCACTATCTCCCCCCCCCCCCCCCGCTGTGGTACTGTGTCGTCCGTACAACCACCCATGCTGCTGCCATGCCAGCCCCCCCTGAGGTACAAGTCAATGTGTGGCAATGCCTGTCCCCCCGCCCGTTCAGTTGCTCGACCGCCTGTGCACTTGCTGCATGCAAAAGCAGAGATTTGTGGGTGGTTTCCATCCCCCACATCCGTTCAGTTGTCCATTCACTTGCCGCCCAGGCAAAAGCAGAGCGCTTTGGGTGGTTTCCTTACCCATCCGTGCTTGTCAGACTATTACCATGCTGCCGCCAGTAATATAGACCCTCCAAGTTGTCCCCGGGTGTCCGTCCATCCACTGTATTTCCTTCTTCTTCCTGATCCGCCCTGCACTTCCATTGATTCCACGTGATGCCTGGCACCACTAGAGGGCGTCATAGCGAAGAGACTGCAACTACAAACTGGAATGAATGAAAGTATTTGTAGCTTCATTTTTCAGCAAGTATTCATTAATCTTCCACTGACGCATCTTGATTTTCTTTGCCTGGACCAAAAGGGGCGGGGAAAAAAGAGAAGATAAAACAACAACAAGAACACCCACATACACAATCTCACAGAAGAAAATAATAGACCTAATGTATCCACATATTTCTGGTCTCGAACCTTTGCAGATCTTTATCTCCATAGGCCCCCATGTACCAAACTGGAGATCTGTGTGGAGAGAATTACCAAACCCCTCTCCACCTGGTAACAATAACAGCAATAACATTTCTATAGCGCTTTTCTCTCATTGGACTCAACACGCTTAGGCTCTCTCAGATTCAGTAATTGGTAGTAGGATGAAGTATTAACACAACAAACATTATAATTCTGCAAATGCCAAACTGAACAGGATTTTTCAGTCTGGATTTAAACACATCCAGCGATGGAGTTGTCCTGATCTGCTGTGGTAAGGAGTTCCATAATGAAGAAGTGCCATGACAGAAGGCTCTGGGACCAAAAGTTTCCAGGTAGACTCTGGGTAAGACTAGATTATTAGAACCTGTGGATCTGAGATTGCAGGGATTGCTACGCAGCTGCAATATTTGTTTCATGATGTATCCAGGGCCCAGATTATGTAGTGACTTAAATGTCAGCAGGCCACTCTTGAAAAAGATCCTCCATATTATAGGTAGCCAGTGAAGGGGGTGCAGGACTGGTGTTATGTGGCAGTGAGTGCTATTTTGCGTTTTCAATACTTTAAGTTTAAAGAGTGCCCGCAGAGACCTGTAAGTCACTGTCCTCCCCCCCCCCTCTTCCCCTGTTGGGGGTTTATTATAGGTTTAGGAGCCCTGCTTTATAGAAGACATTAGTGCTATGAGGCCCAGATGAGACTGGACAGATCTTGTAGCATCTACTTAGGTGCATCCGATGCTATGACTTTGCTCCTGCCTTTTTGTAGGTATCTAAAAGATATTTCACCAGTATATTAGCATGCAGGGGTATAACTAACTACTCATCGTGGGTCACCTGTAACAATTGTGGAACTTTCTCCGTGATCAGCGCACAACGCGTGCGCTGATACGGCGGAAATCCTCCACAAGCGTATAATTGCAGGAACCCAGCAAAAGGTGCTACGCACCTGTAGAGGGAAATTCCTGTCGGCAGATGGCGCTGAGGAGTGCAGAGGAACCAATCCTCTGTACCTCCACAAATGCCAGACAGGAATTGTACGAAGCGCAGAACGCAATCGCAAGAGAAGCGATTGCGAATGAGAACGAGCAAAGGGACAGGTTGTATGTGTGTGCGCCAATCTAGTCGCCACCCCGCAACAGCGCACACACAACAGCAGATACGACACAGAAACGCAACCGCAAGAAAGGCAATTGCCAAAAGTGACACAAGGCAGATCAGAACAGAATACGAGGATAGCAAAGGCACAGCAAATCATACAATGAGGAGATACGGAAAATAACAAACGCTAACTGAACGCGAACACCGCACTCATTCGCAACAGTGCACACGTTCATGCGCGGTCTCCACGTGATAAGCACAGTAGAGACAAGCACGCCTAACTGACCACTGACAGACAAACATGAAACAGAGGACGCGAGCGCTTGCTTAACGGTTACCTCACCGAGCCTCCAGCAAGCGTTCGTAGCAGACAAGATGGACACACGAAAACAGGGACAAGCGAGAGATAGGATGCACAGCACTAGCGAAAGTGGCTAGCGCGATCCAGGAAGACAGAACAGAAGGATCCACAGTACTAGCGCAGGATGCTAGTGCGATCCAGGTACAAAGTAACAGAACAGAAGGATCCACAGCACTAGCGCAGGATGCTAGTGCGATCCAGGAAGGCAGAACAGAAGGATCCACAGCACTAGCGGAAAGTGGCTAGCGCGATCCAAGGAGACAGAACAGAAGAGATAGCTGGTAGCAACCGCTGCACCAGCTATACTCCAAGAACAGAGATCAGAACGATTTCCTGTCGATCACCGCTGGGACAGGACAATCGCAACAGAACAGACAAAACAGATAAGCAATCCTAACTGCACTAGAGAAACCTGCCTAGCGCAGTTTCAGGAATTACTCTAAGCTGATCTTCAAACAAAGAGTAAGGCTGACACTCCTCCAGGAGTGTTTCACAGGAAGGAATCCTTCTGACCAGCCAAGCATTATGGGAAACACATAGTACTTATAGTACACGCCTCCAATGAATGTGGCCAGGCAATTTGCATGACAACGTATGCAAATTCCTCTGCAAGCACAAGCTGCAAAACTGACAGAAGCTCTTCTTTCCAGAGTCCTGCAGCATGCAAACCTAAACAATGGTCAAAAAGCTGCCTGCCTGCACAGGCAGCTGAGCAGATCATTACATCACCCCAGCAAAACTTGGATTGGGTCGCCTTAATGTTCACAATCCTTCCTTTGCCTCCCCTTGGCAACCCTCACAGCCTGGGGGCCAATCTTCCAAGGGACATAAAACAAGTGTGGCCATCAGACATTTCACACCCATAACATTTGTAGCCACAAAAACACCTGATCTGGCGTGTCAGAGAAACGGAAGGTTAGTATTTGGACCCCCACACACACCTCTGTGCCAACTTGCAGTGGCAGAGACTGCTTCCTCCCCCTCCCCCCCTCCTTCCCCCAGATATGTCCCTGTTAGCATGTGAGCAATTTGTGAACTAAGATGTAGAACCTGTCTTATTTTTCCCATCTAAACATCTTTCAAAATCCAAAAATCACTCTGCGTGACGTTTCGTAAACCTACAATGACAAAAGCCATTTATCTTTTCAGACAGTATTCTGCTGTAGGGTGTTTTGTCTACAACTGGAAACCAACAATATCAACAACCAGGAGAGTGGGAAAGGGAAGGACAATGACTTTGTTTATCTGCTGTTACATTGACAGAGGCCTGGATACATGTTCATGAATGAGCTCTTTAAGGTGAGACAGAAAGAGCATTATATGCCTAATTGGAGCGCAAGCTGTTAAAACATAGAAACAATAGCAAAGGATGGCAAAGTTGTGTTGGCATATTTGTGGGATGGCCGGCTTTTATAACATGGTTCTGTGATTATCCTGGTATCTTATTTCAAGAGAACTGATGGCTGTTTAACATGTTGTGAAATAAATTCTTAGCGTTATTTCTTTTCTTATCAGTCATGTCATCAACACAACGGTTGATAGAAGAAAGAAGTGTCTGTACATTTTCAAAGAGAGATGAATCACTGCTATACAGCGTCATCAGAGCAGTTGATAGAATTACCACAATCTGCACAGTATAGCAGTATAAACGCTCAGTTAGGTGGAAACAACAATCTATACGTTTCAAAAAGCCATGGACCAGTGGTAGATAGACAGAGCAATTAAAATACTACTAACTGAAATTTAGAATTGGCAGTTCTAATGCCACTTTAACCACTTAAGGACCACGGTATTAAACGCCCCTAGTGACCAAGCCATTTTTTACAAATTAGGCCACTGCAGCTTTTAGGGCTCGCTGCAGGGCCGTACAACTCAGCACACAAGTGATCCCCCCCTTTTCTGCCCACCAACAGAGCTTTCTGTTGGTGAGCTGTGATCGCTACCCCAATGTTTATTTGTTTTTTTTAATAAATATTTATTTCCTTTTTTTTGTTTTTCTTTAAATAAATTTAACTATTTTTTATTTTATTTTATTATCCCCGCCAACCAATTACAGTGATCGGCTGTGATAGGCTTCAGCCTATCTCAGCGGATCGCTTTAGGGCTCGTTTCCACTAGAGCCGCACACGTCTGCGAGACGTGTGGTCGCACTTCCGGGTCTGCAGCTACGCAGACGAGTCCCATCAGCCATGCATGGCTATGAGATTTGCAGCCTCCCGCACTTTTTCAGATGGCAATGTCGACCGAGTCGCTAGCGCAAGCAATTCGGCCGGTGGTGCCATTCTACCCTATGGCAGAGTTTCCCCATGTGATTTGCCTGCGAGGGAACTCTGCGAATTCGGCACAGAGACCACGCCAGTGGAAATGGGCCCTTAGTGCCTCATGGCTGTCCTTAGAACAGCACTGCCTTAGATCGCAGCGCTGTACAGTGTTATCAGACAGGGGTTTCGCCGTCTAACAGTCTCCTAGCGTCAATTACCAGCAAGACCCCGCCCCAGGACTTCACACCTATTGGCGTGGAGTGGTCCTGGGGCTGCCGCTGCATTCATGCCAATCTGCTTTACGCAGTCGGCAGGAATTGTATTCAAGGATTGAACATAAAAATCAGAAGCTGATACCACCCAACTTTTTGAGATAAGAAAGAGGGACACTTAAGACATGCTTCTGCCACAACCCTGATCACGCCCCTGGCACCCCCTAATTACACATACCAAAAATTTATTATTATCCCATGTTTTTTAATTAATATTCCCTCATATACCCTGCCCGTGGGTGGGGAGGAAGATAAGGGTGCCCGTGGTTGGGGAGGAAGGTGCCACTGGAGAGAAAGGCAAAAAAAATTATCGAGGCGCCTGCCGCGCCAATCCAGGATGCCTGGCATCACATTTCTCCCTCCCTCCTCCCTTTGGAATGTGCCCCCCTGTGCCCCCCTGTTTGCAGAGTACAGTGTGCGCAGTAGAGCTGGCTGTCATCTTACCGTCTATCCACGCATACCGGCATCTGGCTCTTCTCTGCTTCCTGTGACATCACAGGAAACAGAGTGAAGTTGGATGCCAGTACGCGGACAGCCACTCCGCTGTGCACACTGTACTCTGCAAACAGGGGGGCACAGGGGGGCACATTCCAAAGCAAGGAGGGAGAAATTTGATGTCAGGCATTCTGCATCCCACATCTTGGTGGGTGGCGCCTCAATCATTTTTTTCACTCTCTCTGCCCAGAGCCTTATGGCCTGCTGCGTGTCGTCGGGATATTGTGGTGCGACGCAATCAGTGGCAGCAGTTATTCATTCTCCTGACGGGAAAATGCCTGCTCCGAACGATTGAAAGCTCCCGGGTGCGTCGAACCGCAATGCACCAAAACGCAGCGTCAGATGTGAAAGGTAAAATCAAAGTCTATGGACTTTCGTTTTACCTTGGTTAACGCAAAGTTTTGACTTTACGTTAAAACACAAAAAACGGGCTCCAGGATCTGGATGTGATCGGGACATAGGGGACATCCCAACTATGGTGTTTAGATTATAACGAACTACCTATTGGCAACTTTCTGGAGTGCGACACACTGCTCAAGGAGTACTTGGCAGGTGAATAACTTTTTACTGGGGATGGTGCAAGAACGACGGGACAGACCGATGATTGGGAAGGCTCTATGGTGGAGGTGCCCACACTTTTTTTAGCTTGAGAGCTACTTTGAAAATTACAAATTTAAAATGATCTACCTGCTGTCACAAGCCCCCTAGTGGCCGGACCGCACAATGCCTTCCAATCGGTTCCAGCAAACAGACCATGCAATCTGTGGTCGCAATCGGTGGGCAGAAACTGCTGAGATTTTGGCAGCAGACAGACTATAAGGGAGCTTGTGAGTTACGGTAATACAAATTACACACTATTTCAGGTTATAACTGCCACCACCTCTGTTACCATGGGACAGAGGAACCCACTGACTGGCTGACTCTAGATCTGCACATAGAAAACGGTTAAACACACTATTTTATCTAGCTATCAACAATAGTAGCGACTCTTCAGAAGCCAGGGTTCAGTTTTGTGTTGCTGAATAATAGGTGTAGCCGAACAAATAAATGACGTTAGCGTCGTTTATTAAAAATGCAATATAAATAATTAATATATACAGACAATCATTAAAATCAACAATTATAGATGCATTAGTTGCGCAGTAAAAAAAATGAAAAGGGAGAAAATACTTAAGTTCGTGGAAATATGTCCTTTCTGGGAAAACTTGTAAAGTTCCTTTGTTTCAGTTCAGGAGCAAAGTTCAGACAAGATGGCCGCTAACCACATGGTCCTCTGGCTAGCAGCAGCATGCTCTCGTGAAGATGGGGTTTGGAGGACTGAGGTCCTCCTGCTGGCAATGTGCTTTTGATGAAGCTGGTTTGGGGGTGTGGCAATGCCTGCCCCCTCTGAATTACCCACCAATGACAGCCCACCTCCTCCTAGGGGAATTTTGATCTTAAATGGTAAAACACTTTAACTCACACAATGAATGTCATATTTAGGTGGATAACAGATTAATATTCCTCAGATTATGACAATTCCTGTGACATCAGACTTGATTAGGGTAGTGGGTCCAGTTCCTGAGAAGTTTTATAACTTGGTTGTAGCATACCCCTTGCCCCTCAAGACTGGTATCAAAAGATTCAGCAAGACACTACAAACCCAATGATACAACTCTCATAACTATCCTAGATACTATATTCCATAAATAGGCAAAAAAAATCAATCACATGCAGCATTCATTTTCTCTCTGCTTCTGACGAAGTCAGGCAGTCTGGTCTCATGCTGAGTTTATCCTGTCTCTTCAAAAGGCAGTAACACTTGCCATTTGCTTACTGGTGGAGAGCTTTCACACCTCAGTGTCACTGGCAAGGAAAAGGACTCTTTTTATCCATTTAATTAACCACACAGGCCTTATCAAAGAGCATACTTGGCCCTCATGAAAAGAACTCTGCTAACACCTATGGAGACAACAGAGACCACGAGGCTTGACTGCTTGGTATCCACAGACATACCATCTAGATCTGGCAACGCAACGACAATCGATGCAGCAAACGGATTGCGATTGAGTTCTCTTTTCTCACGGCTCTTCCAGGACACCTGCAGCACGTGCACAACGACAGTCCATTGGTGATTACCACAAGCTGCCAGTCAATTAGATGCATATGATAGTGTCCTCCTCAGTAAGCCAAATAGAACAGTGCTTGACAGAAAAGTATTAAGATGAAATGGGGCCCTAGGCAAGATAGACAAGATTTTGGCCAATGCTGATGGTCATAGATTTGATAGGGGCTAGCATCTACCAGACCCCTAGACTCTCTCCAGACTGAAGGCAGCTGTCTAGAATAGCCTTGTGGATGACCTAATAGTTACAATATCATGCTTAGTGCCCAGCAAAAATTTAATCAAAAATAGCACATAATGGGGTTGATTCACTATAACACAAAGCGTTAACAGAGTTAACATGCCTTATCAGAGTTAATGCGCCTTATCAGAGTCAACATGCCTTATCAGGGTTAACATGGCTTATCAGAGTTAACGTGTCTTATCACAGTTGCCTTGCCTTATCAGAGTTAGAGTGCCTTATCAGAGTAGCATAGCAAGCGCTACAAACTTATGCCTGCTAATTGGCAATGACGAGAGCTCCACTCGTCCTGCCCTGAGCCCCTTCAATTGGCAGGCAAAAGTTTGTAGCGCTCGCTGTGCTACTCTGATAAGGCATGCTAACACTGATAAGGCATGCCAACTCTGATAAGGCACACTATTTGTTATAGTGAATCAACCCCAATGATTCTAAATGTATGGCTCCCCACCTTGCAACACCATAAACCTCTACACTACTGTGCAAAACTTCAGGATGGGATATCACACTAAGCTCATCCAAGTCACACAGAGTATGACACGTATGCACTGGCATAACAATCAGGGATGCAAGCTCCTCCATCGCAGGGGGGCCCGGGAGAAGGAGATCACGTGGGGGGCCCGGGTTCCCTCTCCCTCCTGAACACGATAAGGAGCCGCGGTCTCTGAGAGGCACGCACTGTATCCTCCTGCTGACCTCTGCCCTGGCTGATCCTGCATGCTGCCTTGCTCCGCCCCCTTCACTGTGCAGATCAGCCGAGCGCATAGTTTGAATGTAGAGCAGCAGCTGCAGAGTCTGCTTGAGCATGGGGACAGCTCCTGGGAAGAGAAGAGGCAGGAAGAATGTCACAGCTGAAGTGCCGCAGCTCAGCTCCTCCGTGATGCAGACTCCAAGCAGGGACAGGGTGAGTCTGCCTACTGCTGCTGGAGATCTGCTAGCCAGCCTTGTTCTGATGTGATTAGATGAGCTGTTATAGCCAGTGGTATCTGTGGTTCACTTCCTGCTCTTTCCCTCTCCTGTCTCCTTACATTTCGGTTCTTGCAGAAGTCAGACTGTCAGGCAGTGTTTTTAATTAGAAATTGACTGCTTGAACTTTCTACTCATAAATCTGTGCTTAGAGTGGAAAGTGGACATTTTCAGGGCAGAGTGTGTTTATCCCGGGAGCTGCAATCTCCGCATCCCTTTGGTATGTAAAGGATGTGCTGTACCGGTGAGACGTAACACCATAAATACATTGACAGACTGAGCTGCATGTCTGTCACAAACACCTAGATGTGTTTCATGCACATACCTGCAATTTGTTTAGTGATTGTATATCATCATCATTGTCAGGAACTGGTCCAGGCCGTGGCACCCCTGCAGATACGGTTCCCGACTACGGGTTTGACCTAATCAAGCGGGGAGCAGCCTTATTCAAGCAACAACAAGGCTGTTGCCCCTCAAAGCACTTCGTACTGCCACCACTAGCTGCTGCTAGACACTTCACGATTCCCACTCTGCTGTCGAGTGTTCTGCACGCAGTCCGCATTTTCGTATTTGGGTCAGCTTTGCGCTTAGGCCAAACACAGGAACGCCACACACACACAATACAATCGTACAGTAGCAGGGCACTATCAGGCACTGAACTTGTAATGCAAGTTACACAGCAGACTCTCTCTAGGCTATGAGCGTTGGCTTAGTACAGCAGAAGTCAAACTTATTAAATAATAACAATGCAGAAAATAATATATACAAAAGATTTACAAAAACAAAGTAAAAATTACAAAGGATAAAAGTTACAAAGATTCACATGACAGTTTGCTTAAAATAAATGGGGATAAACATTACCAGCATATAGATCTGAGCGTTGTTGCGAGAATAACGCAGTTCTGGTCAGACCAGGATAGTCCTAGCGTCTTGCTATCTCCAAAGAACTACAACTCTAGATCTTCCTAGTTGAGGTTTTATAGCCAGGTTTGTGGCCCGGGGCCACTCAAATGTCCAGATCCAGCAATAATCCAATTTCTTCGGGTGAGACAGCACATCCTTGTTGAGTTTCCTGTTAGCCTTTGAAGTTTGCAGAGATTTCCTATCTCCTCATATATCTAATTCCCACAGGTAAAATTGTAGTCTGGCAAACACATCAAAATGACTTTTTAAATAAGGCTTCTTCAACATTCCAGCAGGTTGTCATATGTAAATTCCTGGCTCAGGCTGGTGTGATCTGCAGCCAGTCCAGGTGACAATAGTACACATCTGGGACAGTATTTCACAGCAGATCAAAGGTGGGGACATGACTGCTATTGGCCTAATTAGCCATCTCCTAATTAGAGGTTAGTAAACCAGTTTAGCAGTTCCTACTCCTACTATTCACAAGAGTTCACCCTTCAGATGCAAATGTACTATGTACTGTCATACAGACAATCACAGCTTCCCCCAAAGCCAGACTGGCTTTAGCAGACATACACATGATAAAGTCAGAAAAATGAAAAATATGGCTTCCACGAGATACAATATGGCTGCTATGTTCTGCATATTACCGTACATATCATCATCACCACATAGATCCTCACAATCATTATTATTATTTAGTATTTATGTTGCATCGACATATTAGGCAGTGCTGTACAGAGTATATTCTCTTAACTGTCACTAACTGTCCCTCAGAGGAGCTCACAATTTAATCCCTACCATAGTCACATGTCTATGTATGTATCATGTAGTGTATGTATCATAGTCTAGGGCCAATTCAGGGGGAAGCTAATTTACTTATCTGTATGTTTTTGGTATGTGGGAGGAAACCGGAGTGCCCAGAGGAAACCCACACAGACACAGGAAGAACCTTTCAAACTCTTTGCAGATGTTGACCTGGCTGGTATTCGAGCCTCAGGATGGGGAAGCATTTGAATACTACTGAGGCTTCCCTCATCTTACATAGCACCACCAATCCAGCGCTGGCCCCATCAAAAGTCTGCCAAGGGCATGTCAGCGGCTTGTGCAGTGTGTGCCTTTCCCGATTTGTAGTGTGTGTAGTGTTGGGGGCGGGGGGGGGGCATTTAGAGTTTTGCAGGGGGGCCCCATTTAGAGTTTTGCTGGGGGGCCCAGTGGTTTCTAGTTACGTCCCTGCACGTATGTCACTCAGGCGGCCGTAGGGGATATCACGATCTACGTAATTGACACTCCTTCTCTATGGTATCCTAAGCCTTCCCTCTGCTTAGGTATGTATTAAAACTGTGACCTTTTTTACTTTAGTATCCCTTTAAGCAATCATAAATAAACATGAGACTGCTGCCAATCTACATTACACTTTTGATGGGTTGGAAAGTAGGACAGAAGTCATACTGTGAGATTTTTAAATCAAGCTGTCACTTTTTGCTGCGTCTAAAATTAGGTCCCTTATCCCTTGGGATAAATGTGGAATCATTTTCTAACATCTTGATAATTAGCGCATATAATTTAAAAATAAAATGAGACATCCCACATCCAAACTAGAGCCATCTGGTCCCTCTTAAGGAAACTATTGAATGTGCGATTTCTTCCATGGCAAAGAAAAGCACTACAGATTGGAAACGTACACTTCTCAATACTGAGCCAAGAAATAATGCAGTTTAAACTTATCAAAGAATGAAATCTAGCAAGTCCCGTAGTGAATCATTTTCTATTCATACAGCAATGCTGGCTCTGTTTGCTAAAATGTGAAACATAAAATGCATTGAAGGCTTCTTTGACATGGCAGTGAATTCAACACCTTTCAGCTGCTCCTGTGTATGAGGTTTGCTAGCACTTAGTATAGGCAGTGGAGAGGCCTTGTCTGCATTGAGTCACATCCTGTCGCAGTTGAAGCCATGCCCAGATACGACATGAAGCACTTTTATGCTGCGTGGGCATACAAAGGCTCCCATTTAGCTGCATTAAATTGCAGCCAGGAGGTGCTTGGTTGTTGGCAGACAGGAGGCTAAACTCCCTTAAAAGCATGCAGTTTAGCTCTCCATGTGAAAGAGGCTTAAAGTGAACCTGAGATGAATGAAAAGAATAAATATATACATACCTGGGGATTCCTCCAGCACCCTTCAGGCTGATCGCTCCCTCGCTGTCCTTCTCCGCCACCTGAATCCTCCAATATGGGTCCCAGTCATTTCGGGAGTCGGGGCGTAGTGCGCATGCGTTGCCCAGCCATGCATTCACCCTCTCATCTTATTCCCATCATCGTGAGAGTTCTGCAGGGCCACCATTAGGACATCAGAACATTATAGCTGTATGGGGCCTAGCGATAGCCCCTGATGGGTCATTTGTGACGAAACGCGTAGGATGGAGTCTGGAGACACGCTGGGTGCATTGACTACCAGGAAGCAAAATGGAGTGTTTGGTACTCTCCTTGGGAGACACACTGGTTGTTCAGACCACAGCGGACCGCCTTGTCCCCTATGTGATGTGCCTGTATTTACCAACTGGATTGGAAGCATATTATTGTGTTTTTAGCAGTTTCAAATAAAAGTATTTTTACTATTTAGTGCTTATCATTTGAGCTTTAGTCCTTTTGACTGTTACATGCTCAGATCATGGAGGGCTGATACGACATTGTGAAAGAGTCCTTCTGGTGAGTGTGACCCAGAAGGGGGTGGGACTGGCTTCCTATCTATGGTGTGGGCACACCTTTTTTTGGAGTGTAGTGATGTTTTGTAACTCTGCTGTATTATTTTCTAGGGTTACTTCACAGTATTTCCTGGAGCTTATTTATTTGATCCAAAGTGGGAGTTTCATTTCTTCTGGAAACTGTTGAGTTGAGAGTGCTGCTAGCCCTTGGAAATTTTGTATGGGGCTTAGAGACAGTATGGGGCCTGGCCAAGTTGACTTCTGTTCTGAGTCCCGTGGCAGCGTATTGTCTGTCACTCCATTATCATTGTCTGTAACCTTAATTATTGTCCAGCGTTGCGTATTATGTTGGTGCTATATAAATCCAATAAGTAATAATAGCTGCAAGTTGGCGGTCTTCCACTTTGTCTCTACAGTGATTACTAAAAAAGATTCCACCACGGTTTCAGAAAGAATAAAGGCTAGGGTAGAAGATAGGAGTGAAGTATCTCATAAAACCTGGACCCCATGGACATTGTACGGAGGAAATGCTGCCTCCGGATTTGTGTTTTAGCTTCTTTTCTCCTAGAGCTCAACCTATCTTGATGCCCTAATGTGTTGGTCCATGATTTCCAGCTTTTGGAGAAGCCAATCCTGCATCCCCATCATGCTAGATTCTTATTGCCAAATAGAAAGATGTCACTAATGCAAAACTTTACATTAAATGCCTTTAGACGTCCATAGGAGAGTAATATGGGGAAACAAAACCGCCTAAAGATGTCCGCTGCAGGGGGACGTAGATTATTACTAAAACATCTTTAGACAACCGGGGGTGTATGCATGCGAAAACGCAAAAATGCCTATTAATGTATTTTGCAGTCTAAGGGTTAAATACAAATACCGTCAACAATGTGTTTCATCGTACGGCTGTGACAGGAGTAGCGTAAATGAGTATGAAGAATAGTTTTCACACCTCCAGTAATACACTTGGACATCTTGTTTGTCTCACTTAGCCTCTTGTCACCTCAGCGGCTGGTGCCTGAAGTCATGTGACTGAATTATCTATCAGTACACAAATACCGGCTGTCCTCCTTCACCTCATAAGAACTGAGGAGGAGGCCATGGGATTAGTGATAACATGTCCTGCTAGAATGCTTAGTGAGCCAAGCTGAATTCATTTATTTCCCCTATATACACCATGTTCAGGATAAATAAACCCCCCACAGACAATACAGAATCCAAATGATGTAATTTTCACTTAAACTCCAACAAACCCCAAAAGCAAAAAGGCGGGGAAGAAGCTGAAGCCGAAGATACCGGTGAAGTATGAGGGTTAAGTTGTGCGGCGCGCATAGCGAAAAATGGGTGTGGCTATGGACCAGAATGTGGGTGTGGTCACGAGTGGAGACAAATTTACATAAATTTGACAATGTGGGACGTTAGATTAGGACAGTGGTGGTGAACCTTTTGGAGGCCAAGTGCCCAAACTGCAACCCAAAAGGCACTTATCTATCGCAAAGTGGAAACAGCAATTTAAAATAAACGTTTTAACTCAGACATGAACAACAATTTCATCCATCCTACTCCTGAAAAATGTATTCATTTTTTTAGAACCTCCCAGTTTTATTTTCTATTTTAAAAAAGCTAAAAAAGTAGGTTTAATGCTATTGTCTCATATGATGATGATTCAGCTTTTCCCATAGTCTCGCAGTTAGCAATCATGTGGCCGACAACAAGACAAATTCAGCAATCATGAGGCCCCCATCAAGACAAATTCAGCAATCATGAGGCCCCCAACAAGACAAATTCAGCAATCATGAGGCTCCCAACAAGACAAATTCAGCAATCATGAGGCCCCCAACAAGACAAATTCAGCAATCATGAGGCCCCCATCAAATCACGAGGCCCCCAACAAGACACATTCAGCAATCTTGAGGCCCCCAACAAGACAAATTCAGCAATCATGAGGCTCCAACAAGACAAATTCAGCAATCATGAGGGCCCCAACAAGACAAAATCAGCAATCATGAGGCCCCCAACAAAACAAATTCAGCAATCATGAGGCCCCCAACAAATAATGAGGCCCCCAACAAGACAAATTCAGCAATCATGAGGCCCCCAACAAGACAAATTCAGCAGTCATAAGGCACATAAATAGACAGCATTTCACAAAATAGGCAGAATGGTAGACACCTCTCACCTGGCTTCTGAATTCTCCTCTACTGGCTGCTGTGCCTGGCTGGCCAGGCAATACTGTTTTTGGCTGGATTGGGGATGATGTGTGAGCTGAAAGGCCTTGCGGTGATGCTGTGGCCGGGCTGGCAGTGATGCTGTGGCTAGGTTGGCTGGCCGTGATGCTGTGACCTGGCTGGTGGTGATGCTGGGCTGTGCTTGGCTGGTTGAAGTAAATGCTGGCCTGACTTGTGGTGATGCTGTGGCCTTTTTGACAGTGATTCTTAGCTGGTTGGCTGGTGGTGATGCTGGGCTAGCTGGCCTGCATAGTGTAGGTAGTGACAGGTGCCCCCTAGTTTAGGTAGCGCCAGGAGCCCCCCCCCCCAGTTTAGGTAGGGCCAAGAGCCCCTCAGTTTAGGTAGTGACAGGAGCCCCCCAGTTCAGGTAGTAATAGGAGCCCCCCAGCTCAGGTGGTGACAGGAGCCCCCCAGTGTATGTAGTGACAGAAGCCCCCAGTCTATGTAGTGACAGGGACCCCCGGTTTAGGTAGTTACAGGGACCCCCAGTTTAAATAGTGACAGGAGCCCCCCAGGTTAGGTAGTGACAGGGACCCCCAGTTTAGGTAGTGACAGGAGCCCCCCAGGTTAGGTAGTGACAGGGACCCCCAGGTTAGGAAGTGACAGGCACCCCCCAGGTTAGGTAGTGACAGGGACCCCAAGTCCAGTTAGGCAGTGACAGGGACCCCCAGGTTAGGTAGTGACAGGCGCCCCCAGGTTAGGTAGTGACAGGGACCCCCAGTTTAGGTAGTGACAGGGACCTCCAGGTTAGGAAGTGACAGGGACCCCCAGTTTAGGTAGTGACAGGGACCCCCAGTTTAGGTAGTGACAGGGACCCCCAGTTAGGTAGTGACAGGGGCTCCCAGTTTAGGTAGTGACAGGGACCCCAGGTTAGGTAGTGACAGGTGCCTCCCAGGTTAGGAAGTGACAGGGACCCCCAGTTTAGGTAGTGACAGCAGCCCCCCATTAGGTAGTGACAGTGACCCCCGGGTTAGGTAGTGACAGGGACCCCCAGGTTAGGTAGGGACAGGTGCCCCCCAGGTTAGGTAGTGACAGGGACCCCCCAGGTTAGGAAGTGATAGGTGCCCCCCAGGTTAGGTAGTGACAGGGACCCCCCAGGTTAGGAAGTGACAGGTGCCCCCCAGGTTAGGTAGTGACAGGGACCCCCCAGGTTAGGAAGTGACAGGTGCCCCCCAGGTTAGGTAGTGACAGGGACCCCAGGTTAGGAAGTGACAGGGACCTCCAGTTAGGTAGTGACAGGTGCCCCCCAGGTTAGGAAGTGACAGGGATCTCCAGTTAGGTAGTGACAGGCACCCCCCAGGTTAGGTAGTGACAGGGACCCCAAGTCCAGTTAGGTAGTGACAGGAACCCCCAGTTAGGTAGTAACTGGGACCCCCAGCTTAGGAAGTGACAGGCGCCCCCCAGGTTAGGAAGTGACAGGGACCCCCAGTTTAGGTAGTGACAGGGACCCCCAGTTAGGTAGTGACAGGGAGCCCAGGTTAGGTAGTGACAGGGACCCCCAGTTTAGGTAGTGACAGGTGCCCCTCACTCACCTCCCAGCAGCCCAGCATCAGACCTCAGTATCAGCCGCCGGCGACCCGACCAGTTAGACCGGGCGCACAGACGCACCATGCTCTATATGCAGTAGTGATGTCACTTCCGCCTATCAGTGTGCTGTGTTAGGTCCTAGCGCCCGCACTATTGGTCACCGGCTGATCGAGGTCTGACGCTGGCAGTGGGGTCAGGAGCGGCGGCTGGGGGGGCAGGGTGGGGGGGGGGCAGCGGCGGCCAGGGGGGTGATTATAAGTATTACCTTTGTAACTAAAGTGTGGTACACACTTTCAATTATGTTTGGCCAATAACTGAGCCAATCTGCTCATAGTGTTCAATATCTGTTGACCCTCATACTATATGGAGGAGGTAAATTTGGCAAATCATAATTAAAAGTGTGTACCAGGCAAAAGACTACTGTATAATGTCTGACTAGCTTCCTGATAAAAGATTATGGTCACTAGCCCAATACACACACCCACTATCCAACAGATTTTGGATACTGGGAACAGATGATTTAGGTAAGCTTGCACACTACATGGAAGTCTCAAAATTGGCTAATCACTGGCCAATGAATATTGGATGTGTGTGCGCACCCTTAAGCTTGGTACACACATGCAATTTGTGGAATGTTTTGTTTTAAGACTATAATGGCTGAAAAATAATGCATTTTTTTAAAAAAAAATTCTTATTATTCCTGTTAAAATGCATTTAGAATGAAGTAATTCTCAGCAAAATGTACCAACCAAAGAAAGCCTAATTGGAGGCGAAAATAACAAGCTATAGATCATTTCTTTGTGATAAGTAGCTACAGTAAAAAGTTACTGGAGAATTAAAGGGAGGAGCGCTGACAGGTGGTACAGAAGGGGAAATACCCCCTAGTAGGGAAGTGGTTAAAGTAGAACTCTAGCGAAAAATGGTAAAATGTAAAATACATACCTATAAAATGTATATTTCTCTCAGAGTAAAACGGACTATAAATTACTTTTTTCCTATGTTGCTGTCACTAAACAATAGGTAGTAAAAATCGGCCAGATTTTGGGTTAGTCCATCTCTTCATGGGGTATTCTCAGGTATTTCTTTATTTAGAAAAGCACTTACTGCTCATTCCAACTACCAAAATAGCATTTAGGCAGGGAACACACTTGACTGTTTTCGCACGCGTTTTCTGCACAGAAAAAACTGCACAGAAAAACATGAGAACCCATGTTAATCAATGGGCTAGTACACACTTAATATTTTGTTCGTGCGCAGAAAAAAAACTGACATTCTGCATCATGACTCTGCACATTTTGTCAGTTTTTTGTATCAATTACATCAGCTGCTATGAAAAAACGCGCGCGTTTTCCTGCATAGAGACACACTTGGTGTGCAGAAAAAGTATGCAGGAAAACGCGCGCAGAAAACTGAAAGACAAGTGTGTTCCCTGCCTCAAACAAGTATAGAAGATGGCCAGCATCTTTGTATAGCTCCTTTCCAGGGACTGCTTTTGTACAGAATAGACGTAATACTGAGATTCTCCCACAAAGAGATGGTCCTAGTCCAAAATCTCTCAGATATCTCAGTGCTGGCTTTATATTTCCCCACACGTCACCAGGTAGGATAGCAGCTTATTTGGAATAGATTATCATTATTATTTTAGTATTTACATAGCGCCAACATCTTCCGCAGCACTGTACAGAGTATATTGTCTTGTCAGTTAACTGTCCCTCAGAGGGACTCACGGTCTAATCCCTACAATAGTCAGGTCTATATTCAGGGGCGTAACTAGAAATCACTGGGCCCCCCTGCGAATATTTGGATGGGGCCCCCCCATAGGTGCCAAATAATCGTAATGGGGCAGCGTTTCACTGTAAATTAATTGTAAAGTGGGCAGCATTTTACCAGACAATCGTAATGTGGGCCAGAAAATCGTAATGTGGGCAGAGTTCACCAGAAAATCGTAAGGTGGGCCTTTAGAAAATCATAATGTGGGCAGAGTTCACCAGAAAATCGTAATGTGGGCACCAGTCACCAGAAAATTGTAACGTGGACAGCATTCACCAGACAATCGTAATGTGGGCAGCGTTCACCAGAAAATCATAATGTGGGCAGAGTTCACCAGAAAATCATAATGTGGGCAGAGTTCACCAGAAAATCGTAATGTGGGCACCAGTCACCAGAAAATCGTAACGTGAGCAGCAGTCACCAGAAAATTGTAACGTGGACAGCATTCACCAGACAATTGTAATGTGGGCAGCGTTCACCAGAATATCGTAATGTGGGACAGAAAATCGTAATGTGGGCAGAGTTCACCAGAAAATCGCAATGTGGGCAGCAGTCACCAGAAAATCGCCATGTGGGCAGCAGTCACCAGAAAATCGCCATGTGGGCAGCAGTCACCAGAAAATCGCAATGTGGGCATCAGTCACCAGAAAATCCTAATGTGGGCAGCAGTCACCAGAATATCGTAATGTGGGCAGCAGTCACCAGAAAATCCTAATGTGGGCAGCAGTCACCAGAATATCATAATGTGGGCAGCAGTCACCAGAAAATCCTTATGTGGGCAGCAGTCACCAGAAAATCGCAATGTGGGCAGCAGTCACCAGAAAATCGCAATGTGGGTAACAGTCACCAGAAAATCGCAATGTGGGCAGCAGTCACCAGAAAATCCTAATGTGGGCAGCAGTCACCAGAATATCGTAATGTGGGCAGCAGTCACCAGAAAATCCTAATGTGGGCAGCAGTCACCAGAATATCATAATGTGGGCAGCAGTCACCAGAAAATCCTTATGTGGGCAGCAGTCACCAGAAAATCGCAATGTGGGCAGCAGTCACCAGAAAATCGCAATGTGGGTAACAGTCACCAGAAAATCGCAATGTGGGCAGCAGTCACCAGAAAATCCTAATGTGGGCAGCATACACCTGAAAATCGTAATGTGGGCAGCAGACACCTGAAAATCGTAATGTGGGCAGCAGACACCTGAAAATCGTAATGTGGGCAGCAGACACCTGAAAATCGTAATGTGGGCAGCAGACACCTGAAAATCGTAATGTGGGCAGCAGGCACCTGAAAATCGTAATGTGGGCAGCAGACACCTGAAAATCGCAATGTGGGCAGCAGACACCTGAAAATCGTAATGTGGGCAGCAGACACCTGAAAATCCTAATGTGGGCAGCAGACACCAGAAAATCGTAATGTGGGCAGCAGACACCTGAAAATCGTAATGTGGGCAGCAGACACCTGAAAATCGTAATGTGGGCAGCAGACACCTGAAAATCGTAATGTGGGCAGCAGACACCTGAAAATCGCAATGTGGGCAGCAGACACCTGAAAATCGTAATGTGGGCAGCAGACACCTGAAAATCGCAATGTGGGCAGCAGACACCTGAAAATCGTAATGTGGGCAGCAGACACCAGAAAATCGCAATGTGGGCAGCAGTGACCAGAAAATCGTAATGTGGGCAGCAGACACCAGAAAATCCTAATGTGGGCAGCAGTCACCAGAAAATCGCAATGTGGGCAGCAGTGACCAGAAAATCGTAATGTGGGCAGCAGACACCAGAAAATCGCAATGTGGGCAGCAGACACCTGAAAATCGCAATGTGGGCAGCAGACACCTGAAAATCGTAATGTGGGCAGCAGACACCTGAAAATCCTAATGTGGGCAGCATACACCAGAAAATCGTAATGTGGGCAGCAGACACCTGAAAATCGTAATGTGGGCAGCAGACACCTGAAAATCGTAATGTGGGCAGCAGACACCTGAAAATCGTAATGTGGGCAGCAGACACCTGAAAATCGCAATGTGGGCAGCAGACACCTGAAAATCGTAATGTGGGCAGCAGACACCTGAAAATCGTAATGTGGGCAGCAGACACCTGAAAATCGTAATGTGGGCAGCAGACACCTGAAAATCGCAATGTGGGCAGCAGTGACCAGAAAATCGTAATGTGGGCAGCAGACACCAGAAAATCCTAATGTGGGCAGCAGTCACCAGAAAATCGCAATGTGGGCAGCAGTGACCAGAAAATCGTAATGTGGGCAGCAGACACCAGAAAATCCTTATGTGGGCAGCAGTCACCAGAAAATCGCAATGTGGGCAGCAGTCACCAGAAAATCGCAATGTGGGTAACAGTCACCAGAAAATCGCAATGTGGGCAGCAGTCACCAGAAAATCCTAATGTGGGCAGCATACACCTGAAAATCGTAATGTGGGCAGCAGACACCTGAAAATCGTAATGTGGGCAGCAGACACCTGAAAATCGTAATGTGGGCAGCAGACACCTGAAAATCGTAATGTGGGCAGCAGACACCTGAAAATCGTAATGTGGGCAGCAGGCACCTGAAAATCGTAATGTGGGCAGCAGACACCTGAAAATCGCAATGTGGGCAGCAGACACCTGAAAATCGTAATGTGGGCAGCAGACACCTGAAAATCCTAATGTGGGCAGCATACACCAGAAAATCGTAATGTGGGCAGCAGACACCTGAAAATCGTAATGTGGGCAGCAGACACCTGAAAATCGTAATGTGGGCAGCAGACACCTGAAAATCGTAATGTGGGCAGCAGACACCTGAAAATCGCAATGTGGGCAGCAGACACCTGAAAATCGTAATGTGGGCAGCAGACACCTGAAAATCGCAATGTGGGCAGCAGACACCTGAAAATCGTAATGTGGGCAGCAGACACCAGAAAATCGCAATGTGGGCAGCAGTGACCAGAAAATCGTAATGTGGGCAGCAGACACCAGAAAATCCTAATGTGGGCAGCAGTCACCAGAAAATCGCAATGTGGGCAGCAGTGACCAGAAAATCGTAATGTGGGCAGCAGACACCAGAAAATCGCAATGTGGGCAGCAGACACCTGAAAATCGCAATGTGGGCAGCAGACACCTGAAAATCGTAATGTGGGCAGCAGACACCTGAAAATCACAATGTGGGCAGCAGACACCTGAAAATCGTAATGTGGGCAGCAGACACCTGAAAATCGTAATGTGGGCAGCAGACACCTGAAAATCGCAATGTGGGCAGCAGTGACCAGAAAATCGTAATGTGGGCAGCAGACACCTGAAAATCGCAATGTGGGCAGCAGACACCAGAAAATCGTAATGTGGGCAGCAGACACCAGAAAATCGCAATGTGGGCAGCAGACACCAGAAAATCGTAATGTGGGCAGCAGACACCAGAAAATCGCAATGTGGGCAGCAGACACCAGAAAATCATAATGTGGGCAGCAGACACCTGAAAATTGTAATGTGGGCAGCAGACACCAGAAAATCGCAATGTGGGCAGCAGACACCAGAAAATCATAATGAAATCAGCAGACACCTGAAAATTGTAATGTGGGCAGCAGACACCAGAAAATCATAAAGTGGGCAGCAGACACCTGAAAATCGTAATGTGGGCAGCAGACACCTGAAAATCGTAATGTGGGCAGCAGACACCAGAAAATCGTAATATGGGCAGCAGACACCTGAAAATCGTAATGTGGGCAGCAGACACCTGAAAATCGTAATGTGGGCAGCAGACACCTGAAAATCGTAATGTGGGCAGCAGACACCAGAAAATCGTAATATGGGCAGCAGACACCTGAAAATCGTAATGTGGGCAGCAGTGACCAGAAAATCGTAATGTGGGCAGCAGACACCAGAAAATCGTAATGTGGGCAGCAGACACCTGAAAATCGTAATGTGGGCAGCAGACACCAGAAAATCGTAATGTGGGCAGCAGACACCTGAAAATCCCCCTGCAGAATTTCAGAGCGGGCAGTGACGTCAGCAGCGGCGGGATACATACCTTCTTCCTTGCGTTCCATCGCCACCTTTTCGCTCTAGCGGCGATGGAACGCAAGGAAGAAGGTATGTATCCCGCCGCCGCTGCTGCCCGCTGCCCACACACATTCACTAGCTGGAGGGGGGCGCAGAGGGGAGAGCCCCGAGGTGACGGAGAGGGGGGAACTTCCCCTCTCCCCGCCGACTGTGGGCAAGGCTTTCCCCTCATGCTGCCACCCCTCCAGCCCCCCAAAAACGGCCCCGAGCGGGCCCCAGGGGGGGGCCGGGCCCCCCCGCGGGCGCAGGTGCTGCAGGGCCTATTGCTACACCCCTGTCTATATTGTGAAGCATATGTATCATAGTATAGGGCCAATTGTAGGGGAAAGCCTATCTGTATGTTTTAGGGATGTGGGTGGAAAGCCACGCAGACACGGGATGAACATACAAACACCGTGATAGTGCCCTGGCTGGGATTTGGACTGGGGACCCAGATCTGCAAGGTGAGAGTGCTAACCACTATGCCACCATGCTGCCCTTAGATCGGCTGTTTGTTTTGTTATGAATCATCTGTTATCCTATCTGACACTAGACTTTTCTGAAATGGAAAAACAGACTTATACGTAAGTACCGTTTTTAATATATAGGATTAAATGTTTGGTACCAAATAAAAGCACTTAAAAATGATACCAAGATTATCTGAATTGGGTAGACCACAAAAAGAAGCTGTGATTAGAGAAAATAAAATGCAAAACCTTTGCCCATATGCAATTTACTCTTTCTCCTGTGTTTTTCCTTTGGGATATTTTTACACTTTGTTATAAGATGCATTTTGAACCACAAGCAAGATAGAAAATACTCAAATTACTTTTAATATGACTTTTTCACCAACTTTTGGGTAGTTTTTCCAATTGTAAAATGCTGAAAAGTTATTTTAAAGATAATGAAAATTATCTCCTAGGAGATAACTCAGGAGAAAAAGTTAATTGCATATAGGCCCTGGTCTGTTACTGAGAGGCACTTCCACTGCTGACACTAAAGTATTTAAAGCAAATCTGAAGTTAAAATAAACTTATGATATAATGAATTGTATGTGTAGTAAGGTTAATACATAGAACATTAGTAGCAAAGAAAAGAATCTCACATTTTTATTTTTAGTTACAGTGGCTTGCAAAAGTATTCGGCCCCCTTGAAGTTTTCCACATTTTGTCACATTACTGCCACAAACATGAATCAATGTTATTGGAATTCCACGTGATAGACCAATACAAAGTGGTGTACATGTGAGAAGTGGATGGAAAATCATACATGATTCCAAACATTTTTTACAAATAAATAACTGCAAAGTGGGGTGTGTGTAATTATTCAGCCCCCTGAGTCAATACTTTGTAGAACCACCTTTTTTGCTGCAATTACAGCTGCCAGTCTTTCAGGGTATGTCTCTACCAGCTTTGCACATCTAGAGACTGAAATCCTTGCCCATTCTTCTTTGCAAAACAGCTCCAGCTCAGTCAGATTAGATGGACAGCATTTGTGTACAGCAGTTTTCAGATCTTGCAACAGATTCTCGATTGGATTTAGATCTGGACTTTGACTGGGCCATTCTAACACATGAATATGTTTTGTTTTAAACCATTCCATTGTTGCCCTGGATTTATGTTTAGGGTCGTTGTCTTGCTGGAAGGTGAACCTCCACCCCAGTCTCAAGTCTTTTGCAGACTCCAAGAGGTTTTCTTCCAAGATTGCCCTGTATATGGCTCCATCCATCTTCCTATCAACTCTGACCAGCTTCCCTGTCCCTGCTGAAGAGAAGCACCCCCAGAGCATGATGCTGCCACCACTATATTTGACAGTGGGGATGGTGTGTTAAGAGGGATGTGCAGTGTTCATTTTCCGTCACACATAGCGTTTTGCATTTTGGCCAAAACGTTCCATTTTGGTCTCATCTGAGTAGCGCACCTTCTTCAACATGTTTGCTGTGTCCCCCACATGGCTTGTGGCAAACTGCAAGCGGGACTTCTTATGCTTTTCTGTTAACAATGGCTTTCTTCTTGACACTCTTCCATAAAGTCCAACTTTGTGCAGTGCACGACTAATAATTGTCCTATGGACAGATTCCCCTACCTGAGCTGTAGATCTCTGTAGCTCGTCCTGAGTCACCATGGGCCTCTTGACTGCATTTCTGATCAGCGTTCTCCTTGTTAGGCCTGTAAATTTAGGTGGACGGCCTTGTCTTGGTAGGTTTACAGTTGTGCCATACCCCTTCCATTTCTGAATGATCGCTTAACAGTGCTCCGTGGGATGTTCAAGGCTTTGGAAACCTTTTTGTAGCCTAAGCCTGCTTTAAATTTCTCAATAACTTTATCCCTGACCTGTCTGGTGTGTTCTTTGGACTTCATAGTGTTGTTGCTCCCAATATTCTCTTAGACAACCTCTGAGGCCGTCACAGAGCAGCTGCATTTGTACTGACATTAGACTACACACAGCTGCACTCTGTTTAGTCATTAGCACTCATCAGGCAATGTCTATGGGCAACTGACTGCACTCAGACCGAAAGGGGCCGAATAATTACGCACACCCCACTTTGCAGTTATTTATTTGTAAAAAATGTTTGGAATCATGTATGATTTTCGTTCCACTTCTCACGTGTACACCACTTTGTATTGGTCTTTTATGTGGATTTCCAATAAAAATGATTCATGTTTGTGGCAGTAATGTGACAAAATGTGGAAAATTTCAAGGGGGCCGAATACTTTTGCAAGCCACTGTATATAATTTTATTTATAACATATCATCCTTCTTCCAGTTTAGAAACCACATTCTGTATTTTAAGCTGTAAAACAGAGCAGAGCTAATGGCCCTTTGAACTTTCCTGCAGTAAAACCTTATCTCAAGCCGTCTCTGTTTCTTGGCTGGTTAAGCTATGCAGAAAACAGGACTGAGTTTAAACTAGTTGGTCAAATAGCTCAGAGAAGCTCTTTTGCTCAGATAACTCAAGTGTTTTAACTCTTCCTGTACTGGAAAGTGGCAGGAGATTTATAATATGTGCTACTAATGTTATATTTCTAAGCTGTACTACACATACAATCATTACCTCATAAGTTTATTTTCGCTTCAGATTTGCTTTAAGCATGACAGTCCTAAATTCTGATTAAATGCAGGTAAATCACTGACTGAATCTTATTAGCATGTTTAACTTAGATATGCCAGTTCTATAGGGAGTGAGTTGGCAGCTCTGCTCACCATATGTACAATTCTCATACTTTATTATACAACGTGTACAAAGCAAAGACACTACAGATGTGATATCACGGATGATAGGAGAGAACAGTACTCTGGCCTTTGTCATACTTAATTATAAAAATAGTAATAGAGAAATTGGAAGACAGTTAAAAAGCTGACACATCATGGCATTCCAGTAGTTCTGGGGGCGTGTTTAGCTTTCAGGGCCAACAAAGGGGTGATTTGCATGATTAGCAGTGATGCATTGTGGGACACTTCAAATACACACTCCAACCTGAATCATCACAAATTGCTTCTGTTTAAAGAAGGTACATACATACAATAATATAATACAATAACATTTCTATAGCGCTTTTCTCCCATAGGACTCAAAGCGCTTAGGCTCTCTCAGATTCAGTAATTAGTAGGATGAAGTATTCACACAACAAAAGTTATATTTCTGCAAATGCCAGACTGAACATTTGTGTTTTCAGTCTGGATTTAAACACGTCCAGGGATGGGGCTGTCCTGATCTGTTGAGGTAAGGAGTTCCAAAACGTAGGGGCAGCATGACAGAAGGCTCTGGGACCAAAAGTTTCTAAGTGGACTCTGGGTATGACTAGATTATTAGAACCTGTGGATCTGAGAATGCGGGGATTGCTTCCCAGCTGTAACATATCTTTCATGTATCCAGGGCCTAGATTATTCAGGGATTTAAATGTCAGTAGGCCGATCTTGAATAGGACCCTCCATTCTATAGGTAGCCAGTGAAAGGAATGCAGGACTGGCGTTATGTGGCAGTGACGGGGTTGGTTGGTTAGCAGTCTGGCAGCAGTATTCTGTATCAGCTGTAGCCGGTACAAGGCCTTTTTTGGAAGGCCAGTGTAGAGAGCATTGCAGTAGTCCAGTCGGGATGTGATGAAGGCGTGGACTAAGGTTGGCAGATCTTCTGGTGGTATGAGGTGCTTGATTTTTGCAATGTTCTTCAGGTGAAAATAGGATGATTTCACCACAGCAGAGATTTGAGTTCTGAAGTTTAAATCCCCATCAATTAGAACTCCCAGGCTACGCACATGATCAGAGCTGCGTAGATCCGTGCCTCCTATTCCCAGTGGTGAAGACTGCAAGTTAAGTTGTTTTGTTATCATGCTCTGCCCTCCAATCAGAAGGACTTCAGTTTTGTCTGAATTTAGTTTCAGCCAGTTGTCATTCATCCATTGCTGTAGTTCACGTAAGCAGGCGTTTATAGTTAGAGTTGGGTCTGTCACACCAGGCTTGAAGGAAAGATATAGTTGGGTGTCGTCTGCATAGCAGTGGTATGTCAGGCCATGTTTTTGGATTAGTTTTCCCAACGGTAGCATGTAAATCGTGAAAAGCAGGGGAGAGAGGATTGAGCCCTGGGGCACCCCATACTTAAGTGTTACAGGGGTGGACAGGAAGGGCCCCATAGACACTTTGTGGGTTCTGCCACTCAAGAAGGATTGGAACCACTGAAGTACTATGCCATCAATGCCGCAGTATTCCTGTAGCCTGTTTATCAAGATGTCATGGTCAACTATGTCAAAGGCTGCAGAAAGGTCTAGCAGTATGAGGATCGAGCACTCTCCTCTGTCTCTTGCCATGAGCAGGTGGTTGCATATTGCACATAGCATTTAGCATTTTAGTAAGAGGGCTTTTTGGTCCTTTTTAGCCCCTACACACTCCTAGGACTTCTGGTTCACCATGAGCTTGCTGGGCAGTCTGAGACTCATCATGTGGGATATCTTGTTTTGACGGTTGTATCTAAGTACACATAAAATTAAATGTGATTTTTTTTTTATTGACACTTAGGCTTGGTTCACACATATACAGTGGGTTGCAAAAGTATTCGGCCCCCTTGATGTTTTCCACATTTTGTCACATTACTGCCACAAACATTAATTAATTTTATTGGAATTCCACATGAAAGACCAACACAAAGTGGTGTACACATGAGAAGTGGAACGAAAATCATACATGATTCCAAACATTTTTTACAAATCAATAACTGCAAAGTGGTGTGTGCATAATTATTCAGCCCCCTTTGATCTGAGTGCAGTCAGTTGACTATAGACATTGCCTGATGAATGCTAATGACTAAATAGAGTACACCTGTGTGTAATCTAATGTCAGTACAAATACAGCTGCTCTGTGAGGGCTCTGTGGTTGTCTAAGAGAATATTGGGAGCAACAACACCGTGAAGTCCAAAGAACACACAAGACAGGTCCAAGACAGGTCAGGGATCAAGCTATTGAGGAATTTAAAGCAGGCTTAGGCTACAAAAAGATTTCCAAAGCCTTGATCATCCCACGGAGCACTGTTCAAGCGATCATTCAGAAATGGAAGGAGTATGGCACAACTGTAAACCTACCAAGACAAGGCCATCCACCTAAACTCACAGGCCGAACAAGGAGAGCGCTGATCAGAAATGCAGTCAAGAGGCCCATGGTGACTCTGGACAAGCTGCAGAGATCTACAGCTCAGGTGGGAGACTCTGTCCATGGGACAACTATTAGTCATGCACTGTACAAAGTTGGCCTTTATGGAAGAGTGGCAAGAAGAAAGGCATTGTTAACAGAAAGCATAAGAAGTCCCGTTTGCAGTTTGCCACAAGCCATGTGGGGGACACAGCAACCGTGTGGAAGAAAGTGCTCTGGTCAGATGAGACCAAAATGGAACTCTTTGGCCAAAATGCAAAACGCTATGTGTGGCAGAAAACTAACACTGCACATCACTCTGAACACACCATCCCCGCTGTCAAATATGTTGGTGACAGCATCATGCTCTGGGGGTGCATCTCTTCAGCAGGGGCAGGGAAGCTGGTCAGAGTTGATGGGAAGATGGATGGAGCCAAATACAGGGCAAACTTGGAAGAAAACCTCTTGGAGACGGCAAAAGACTTGAGAATGGGGCGGAGGTTCACCTTCCAGCAGGACAATGACCCTAAACATAAAGCCAGGACAACAATGAAATGGTTTAAAACAAAACATATCTATGTGTTAGAATGGCCCAGTCAAAGTCCAGATCTAAATCCAATCGATAATCTGTGGCAAGATCTGAAAACTGCTGTTCACAAACGTTGTCCAGTTAATCTGACTGAACTGGAGCTGTTTTGCAAAGAAGAATGGGCAAGGATTTCAGTCTCTAGATGTGCAAAGCTGGTAGAGACATACCCTAAAAGACTTGCAGCTGTAATTGCAGCAAAAGGTGGTTCTACAAAGTATTGACTCAGGGGGCCGAATAATTACGCACACCCCACTTTGCAGTTATTGATTTGTAAAAAATGTTTGGAATGATGTATGTTTTTTGATCCACTTCTCACATGTACACCACTTTGTATTGGACTTTCACGTGGAATTCCAATAAAATTGATTCATGTTTGTGGCAGTAATGTGACAAAATGTGGAAAACTTCAAGGGGGCCGAGTACTTTTGCAAGCCACTGTATCTACCCATTTTCAGGTCAGTCCAGTCCTGTCCTGTCAGTTTTTACCTGACTGGATTGGAATTGTACACCTTGTATGTGTGAACACAGCCATAGAAACACATACAAAACTGACAGGACCGGACTGGACCAGAAATCTACAGATCTATGTGTGAACAGATCTGTAGAAACGCATACAAAACTGATGCCAACTGTCAAAAACTGACAGGGCAGCACTGGACACATTTTTATGTGTAAACCAAGCCAAAATGACTCTGTAAGAAGTATAGAGCACATGCAATCATAAAAACAAAAACACAGACCTTACTTTACAGAATACCAGTCTAGGTCAGGCTCAGATGCAAAACTGGTTAAGTTTTCAAAATGTTGTCCTTTTGTAGCATATGTTTTCAGTCCGTTTAAACGTATGTCCTTTCTTTATGTGTACACAGAATAGAGACACCGAGAACCCCATATAGTGTAGTATATAGTGGTATGTGGATATGACAAGTAAGTATCTATTTATACTCTCAAACATGGGTTACCGTCCAGGTAACCACTATATCAGCAGGTGAGGAGATTAGTCCTGTCCCCACTCAGGATTAAGAAGTCGCTCTCTGTAGATAGGAAATAAGGGGCAACACCCCTCCACCAAAGGTGAACTCAGGAACTGTATAAGCAGACAGAGGCGCCAAAAGGATAAAATATTCTAAAACATTTAAAATGAGAGGAAGCAGAGGTGGACATACCTCCTCCAAGCAGACACACACGAGTGTTGTGTATATTCAAAACTGAGCTTTGCACCAGACCTATTTGAGTTTTATGCTCCGTTTCTATTGCCTGATGAAGCGGGAGATGCCCGCGAAACGCGTTGCACTTGCACTTTCTGGAGTATATAAATACATTTTTGTTGTTTTGAATATACACAACACTCGTATGTGTCTGCTTGGAGGAGGTAAGTCTACCTCTGCCTCCTCTCATTTTAAACGTTTTAGAATATTTTATCCTTTTGGTGTCTCTGTCTGCTTATACACTTCATGTGTGTTTCTATTGGATAAGAGATGATGTTGAGGGGAGGAGCAGGCAGTAGGCAATCCGTTTTTGCCTCTGTTTTGTGTGCAAAAGTTCTCTGTGTAGAGGGAGATCCGTTTTTGTGTAGCATTTCACTACCCCTCCGTGTATCCGGGGTCTGTGAAGAACCTGCAAATCCGGACAACGGATCCGTTTTTTAAAGTGTGTGAAGACGGATGCTATTTTAAACATTGGTATCCGTGGCTCCAGTTTTGATCCGGGACAAAAAGCGGAGCCATGGATATGTTTTTAACCTCTTGAGGACCATGGGCTTAAACCCCCCTAGTGACCAGGCCATTTTGTACAAAATTGGTCACTGCAGCTTTAAGGCCAAGCTGCAGGGCCGCACAATACAGCACACAAGTGATTCCCCCCCCCCCTTTTGTCCCCACCAACAGAGCTTTATGTTGGTGGGGTCTGATCTCCACTGCAGTTTTTTTTTATATAAATATTTATGTTCTTTTTTTTTAATTAAATTCGTGTTTTTTTTTATTATTTTTTTCCCTCTCTCCCTCCCACCCCCCAGGCAGCCAATAACGGCGATCGGCAAGCATAGGCTTCAGCCTATGAGAGCCGAACACTCTCTATTGCCCCAGGGGGACAGCCGTGTCACACGACTGTCCCCAGTACAGCGCTGCTGCAGATCACAGCGCTGTACAATACAATTAAGCAATGGTTTTGCCGTTACAGTCTCCCAAGCGGTGATCGCCGCTCGGAGGCTGACGGCAGAGCTTCGCTCTGCCCACCAAGCAGGAGATGCGCACGCACCCTGCGCGCGATCTCCTGCAAATGCAAGCCCCAGGACTTTACGCCGATCCTGTCCTGGGGCTGCTGCCGCGGCCACGCCCATCAGCGTGACGTGGTCGGCTAGTAGTTAAAATAAGTGTGAAGGGATCCTTAATCCAAAGTTCAAAACACTTGATGGGACCAAAGTATTTGTAAAGGCTTATAAAGTCTGTAGAAAAATTTGATGAATTACAGTATAGTGTATTTGCTAATACAAGATACCAACATAATTCTCAGGGCATTTACTGAAATAATCACTATCTCAGGAAGGTACTGTAGTTGTTTTGAGTAAAGTCAGAAACATTAAAGAGGAGAGGCATCGATTTTAGGATCCCCTGCTCTTACATAGCAGAAATATATAACCTCCAAATTATAGGGTTAAGCATCTCACAGCAGGCAAACAAGGCTGAAGGAGCCTGCTCTCATGCCGTAGTCTGGTCTAAGGCATGCATACATTTTCTTTGAGGTATATGAGTACAAACAACTCAAGTTACAACATTTCGTACACACAAGCATGTATTGTATAAATTGTTGTAAGTCGCTGAAAATGAATGAACCATTCTGCGACCACCTAACATAGAATTGCGGCTACAGAGTGGCTCCCCTAGGACCGCCTAACACAGGATTGCATCATCTCGCGATGTGCGAGACTTGTAGGGAACGAGCGCTCGCTCAAGCACCGTTCCCTGCAAGGGGAGAGAGGTGGCCGCATCGGTAAGCCTGCCAGCCCAAAATCGTGGCTGGCAGGCTTTTGATCAGCGATACGGGTGACAGCCTTGTCATTTAACTGTCCCTCAGATCCGTGCACAATATAATCCCTGCCACAGTCCTATGTCTTGTAGGCATAGTACTGAACGCTGATCGCTCTCTAGGGACAATTGATGGGGCGGCTTAACCTCTTAAACTCCTTGCGACCGCCTAACACCAATTGGCGGTCGCAAGGTGGCGGACCCAGGACCGCGTAACACCAATTGACGTCACGTCCTGGGGTGGGGTTTTACAGCGGATCGCGCCCGCTTCAATGACAGAGCTCCGCTAGGAGACTGTTAGATGGCGAAACCGCCATCTATGTACACTGTACAGCGCTGCGATCTACGGCTGTCCCCTGGAGAGGCACAGAGAACGATCAGCTTTCATAGGCTGATGCCTATGAGAGCTGATCGCTAGGATTGGCTGGCGAGGGAAGAGAGGGCTTTAATAAAAATAAATTAAAAACTATTAAAAAAAAAAAAAAACCATCCAAGCAGTGATCAGAGCCCACTGTTATAATTGAAGTAGGCCTCAGTTATTTGGACTGAGTTTTAGGTAAAAGGCTTGTTTGCAGAGTATACCTTTAAATAGAGGTTTTCGTGATGCAGGCAGAAGCATCTCAGTGTCTGCTTGAAGCAGATGATACAAGCAGATACTGAGAAGATGTTCCTAGTCCAAAGTCTTAGGCCTACACTGCCCCAGACAAATGGACTACGGGAACAATCAACATGGGCCATATTTATAAAATATAACATTCCAGCAACTAGGGCATAATATCTTCTAGAATATTAATCGAGTAGGTGTGTATCCTGACATCACAAGGGATCTGAACCAATCATAGATGGATCAGATGGGGTCACATTTAACTCTTTCTGGTTCATATAAAACCCACAGCCGGAGTATGGAGTAGCACTCTTTCTGTCTTGCTACCTGTCCCTGCTGGCTTAAACCTTTATATAATCCATTTCTGTTCTGATATGATGTATGCTGTACATAGGTAGTCTACATTATGTAACTTAGTATAGAAAGAAGATAACCTGATTACCTTCAACAGGAGGGTGATCAAGAGCTTGTAACGCAAAGGGACTTAAAGAAGAATCTGCTTGGCTAAGATATGACGAACTGTATCTGTATATCTGTATATTGAATAAACAACTTGTACTTTGAAGACGACTGAGAACGGTCTATCTCCAATAATGCTTGCTGTGTGAGAGTCAAGTTATCTCACAGTCTGTGAGGTGCAACTCTAAGAAGTTGCTGGTGTCAAAGCAAAAAGGTGAATTATAACACCCACCAAAAATGGCCTGGTCACTAGGGGGGGGTGTAAGCCAGTGGTCCTAAAGTGGTTAAAAGAGACACTGAAGCACAAAAAAAATGATGATATAATGAATTGGTTGTGTAGTACGGATAATTACTAGAACATTAGTAGCAAAGAAAATATTCTCATATTTTTATTTCCAGTTATATAGTGTTTTTTATAACATTGCATCACTGTCTAATATTTGCAGTTTACACACTACTCAGCATTCTAAATGATTTTACAGAGCAGCCCAGTGAACTATTAAACTGTCCTCTGCAGAGAAAAAGAAAATACAGTGACTGACAGTTGAGATAACAAGCTTCAGAAGCCAGAGCTCTCTGTGACTTTCAAAGTCATGGAGCCTGTGGTCCTGAAGTGGTTAAAAGAGACACTGAAGCACAAAAAAAATGATGATATAATGAATTGGTTGTGTAGTACGGATAATTACTAGAACATTAGTAGCAAAGAAAATTTTCTCATATTTTTATTTCCAGTTATATAGTGTTTTTTTATAACATTGCATCACTGTCTAATATTTGCAGTTTACACACTACTCAGCATTCTAAATGATTTTACAGAGCAGCCCAGTGAACTATTAAACTGTCCTCTGCAGAGAAAAAGAAAATACAGTGACTGACAGTTGAGATAACAAGCTTCAGAAGCCAGAGCTCTCTGTGACTTTCAAAGTCACGGAGCCTGTGGTCCTGAAGTGGTTAAAAGAGACACTGAAGCACAAAAAAAATGATGATATAATGAATTGGTTGTGTAGTACGGATAATTACTAGAACATTAGTAGCAAAGAAAATTTTCTCATATTTTTATTTCCAGTTATATAGTGTTTTTTTTATAACATTGCATCACTGTCTAATATTTGCAGTTTACACACTACTCAGCATTCTAAATGATTTTACAGAGCAGCGCAGTGAACTATTGAACTGTCCTCTGCAGAGAAAAAGAAAATACAGTGACTGACAGTTGAGAGAACAAGCTTCAGAAGACAGAGCTCTCTGCGACTTTCAAAGTCATGGAGCTCAATGTCTCTTTTGCAGAGATAACAACTGGAGTTTCTTAATTCTTCCTGTACTGGAAGAAATATTAGACTCATGTCTCTGCTCCTAATATTTTATTTCTTAGCTGTACTACACATACAAATCATTACATCATACTTTTTTTCTCTTTAGTTTCTCTTTGAAAGCACATTGAAAACAATACAAACAAAATGATGTTTATGCTATATGGCTAAATAAGAGTTGTAAGCAAATTATTTATCCTTGCATAGCACATGACTCAGCTTACAAACACATTCAATTTACAAATAACTAGGGACGCTTATTTGGATTCCACGGAAAGTTGGTGGCCATTGACTGTCATGTTAAATCAAAAGACTCAGAATGAATAAGCCAATCAGAGAATGGGGATTTAGGCGGAGATTTCCACATTCTCTGATTGGCCTATTCAGGGCCGTTTCTTGGGCAGTGCGGGCAAGGCCTGGGTGCAGACCATCAAGTAGAGGAAGGGGGAGCGTGGGCAGCTAGGGAACTGGTGATGCTCGGTGCAGCCAAATGGAAAAACAAAAAAAGATTACCAGCGCAATCACCTTCCTTGACTCCTCCTGGGCAGGCCAAGTCGTCAAGACATCATCACATCACCAACGCGTGATGACACCTGATGTCCTGTAGCGGTACTGCAGGCTGTCAGTGCGCAGCGACAATGGAGGAGTCAGCTTTCCGCCTTTGTGTTTTCCTTGTCCCTGCTTTCTCCTGGATGAGTGGCTGGTAACTAGTAGGTAGGCAGATCTACTTGTGACCTGTGGCTGTGTGACTGTCCCTAAAAAGTAAGGGTTCGCAAGTCCACAGGGGTGGAGGCAAGGGGGCGCAATTTTTACATCCTCGCTCTGGGTGCAATTTAGCCTAGAAACTGCCCTGGGCTTATTCATTCTGAGTCTTCTGACTGGCTTAAAATTACCGCATATCCGTAATGCAGATTTTCTGCATTTAAAGTTACAGTCAATGGCTGCCGACTTTACAGGTTAATAGCAAACCCCCTGTACCTGCTAGAAACATTTGCAGGGTATGTTAAGGAGGACATTTTTCAAAAAGACCTTGTAGTTTTTGAGAAAATGGATGCTAAAGTTAGAGGAAAAAAGTATCAAAGGTAATGTGTTAAAATGTATTAACGTGTATAAATATATATAGATATAGATATATATATATAGATATATATATATACAGTTTGTCACACTTAAATGTTTCTGCTCATCAAAAACCGTTAACTATTAGTCAAAGATAACATAATTGAACAATAATTGATGGTTTTTATTATTTAGTGAGAAAAAAACCTCAAAACCTACATGGCCCTGTGTGAAAAAGTGATTGCCCCCCTTGTTAAAAAATAACTTAACTGTGGTTTATCACACCTGAGTTCAATTTCTGTAGTCAACCCCAGGCCTACCTAATTACTGCCACACCTGTTTCAATCAAGAAATCACTTAAATAGGAGATATCTGACACAGAGAAGTAGACCAAAAGCACATCAAAAGCTAGACATCATGCCAAGATCCAAAGAAATTCATGAACAAATGAGAACAAAAGTACTGTAATTGAGATCTATCAGTCTGGTAAAGGTTATAAAGCCATTTCTAAAGCTTTGGAAGGTGCGTGTCTCATTACATCTGGCGTAGAAGTAACACCGCATTTCAGCAAAAGAACATCATACCAACAGTAAAATACGGTGGTGGTGGTAGTGTGATGGTCTGGGGTTGTTTTGCTGCTTCAGGACCTGGAAGGCTTGCTGTGATAGATGGAACCAGGAATTCTACTGTCTACCAAAAAATCCTGAAGGAGAATGTCCAGCCATCTGTTCGTCAACTCAAGCTGAAGCGATCTTGGGTGCTGTATCAGGACAATGACCCAAAACACACCAGCAAATCCACCTCTGAATGGCTGAAGAAAAACAAAATGAAGACTTTGGAGTGGCCTAGTCAAAGTCCTGACCTGAATCCTATTGAGATGTTGTGGCATGACCTTAAAAAGGCAGTTCATGCTAGAAAACCCTCAAATAAAGCTGAATTACAACAATTCTGCAAAGATGAGTGGTCCAAAATTCCTCCAGAGCGCTGTAAAAGGCTTGTTGCAAGTTATCGCAAACGCTTGATTGCAGTTATTGCTGCTAAGGGTGGCCCAACCAGTTATTAGGTTCAGGGGGAAATTTCTTTTTCACACAGGGCCATGTAGGTTTTGAGGTTTTTTTTCTCACTAAATAATAAAAACCATCATTTAAAACTGCATTTTGTGTTCAATTATGTTATCTTTGACTAATAGTTAACGGTTTTTGATGAGCAGAAACATTTAAGTGTGACAAACATGCAAAAGAATAAGAAATCAGGAAGGGGCAAATAATTTTTCACACCACTGTATATATATATATATATATATATATATATATATATATATATATATATAATGACAAGGGGTCCCCCCTCCCGAGCCTCTTTAACCCCTTGTCCTCCTTGCAGGATGGGATAGCCAGAATGTGGAGCCTCGGCCGAGGTGGGCGGGGCCAGTTCTAGACTTGTGAGAATGTGCCCCCCCACACACACACACACACACACACGACTCCCTAACCATCCTGGCACTGCCGCCCCCCCTACCCCACACGACTCACTGAGTGACTGAGCTGCCTGCTGGAGTCCAGGGGACTATCTTTGGAATCTGGGGCAGGCAGGAGTCTAGCTGCCGGGGGGCCTGGTGGAAGGCCAAGGGCACCAAGATGGCTTGCCTGCAGTGATGTCGTCTGGTGCACTTGCACTGGTGGAAGCTGGAGTTGTGGCCCAGATCTGGTCAGGTGTGAGGCCGGTGGTATGCCCGTTCATCATGTAATGGTGACCCGGCTGGAGGGGGGGGGGGGGATCCATGCAGCAGCAGGCCAACAGGAGAAGCGGTGGCATCTGTCTTCCCATGGATGCAGTGTTGGAGGGGGCCCAAAAGCAGCTGGAGGAGCGGTGCAGTCATACCTCTCCTGGCCATGGAGCGTATCCGTGCTCTGCCACAGCGGCATCCCAGTCTCCTGGGTAACGCCGGTGATGTGGCTCATTGTTCCAGCTGCACTGATGCAGAGATTGGCTTCGGTTGGCGGTGCCTCAGTGGTGTAGCAGCATTCACATGTCTCCCAGGTCACAACGGAGGAATGCAGCCATGTATCAGCTGTGGACACCCAGGTGGCTGCCGGGGCAATTCTAGGATATTTGGGCGGACTTTGGGCATGCGGGCAGCCAGTGAGATCTCGGCTTTGGCGCTGCCCAAATTTTTTTGCCACCTGAGGCATCCCACTTCATTACAGAACAGCCCCTGCGCGTGGGGCTTCCCACCCTGAGCTAGACCAGCTTGCATGGTCCATGGTATGAAGGGGCTTTGGAGGCTACCCTCTGTAGAAGCGCCCTGCCCTGAAACAGCTGTCAGGCTCTCACCCTTCCCCATGTGTTCTAAACCGTACCGGTATGTGACTATCACTTTGCTCGTATGCTACTTGTCACTCCGGATTGTAATTGATTGAATGATTTTTGAATAAAGCCATCGCCCATCCCTTTAAGTAAACCAGTAAATTGTATCTTCCTGAGTCAAAACTTCCTGCTTTGACCGATGGCCAACGCGGTACAATATTCTACTGCTATCATAGCTGGACAGCGTCATTCTGTGATCCTTACTAAAACCATGCCTCCCTAGTGACTGGCAGCCTCTATATATCGGTCACAAGAGAGGCGTGGGTAGCGGAGGTAAGAGGGAGAGGCTGCACCTTGGTACACAGCAGTCTATGTGATTGATGACAGCTTTCAGCCAAAATACTAAATTTCGATGTCATTCTTAAATGTACTTTTTTTTTTTTGTAAATGCATTTCTATGAAATGCAATTATAAAAAAAATAAAAATGTTCCTGTACTAAAAGACAGTTGGATTTCAATCTGGTCAAAGTATAACCAGTGTTGTCCCATTTCTATAACTATAATTACCTCGTAATTGAGTTCTCATTTAGAAAACGACTCTGCATAAAGTCAGCCTGCTTATTGTATATCTAAAACTGCAAATTGTTCAGTGAAATTTTCTTCATCTTTCCCGTGATGACGCCTGTAGCTCTCCGTGGAGATGGTGTGGGAGTCAGTAAGAATGTGTCTGCCGTGATAATTACTATGCACCATTGGGTAGCAAAACCTCAAATCAATGAGTGAAACGGCAGAGATATTGGGAAGAGATATGCTTGGAGCTATAGCTTGTTCTAACCGCAGGAATAGCTTGTTCAGACTCAAAGTCCTTAATGTTCTAAAAACGCAAAGAAAAAGTATCAAACTTTGAAAAAATGCAACTATTTGTCCTCGTTAGAACTCACATTTCCAACTAGGGATGTTCAGTGAGATGCAAATAATTCTGAGTTGATGCAAATTGTTATGCTCATCATACATAAAGTTATACTGCGTGAAAACGGACACATAGGGCTCGATTCACAAAGCGGTGCTAACCCAGTTAGAGACTTTAGGCGTGATAACCATTTTTATCATGCCTAAACTCAGTTTAGGCATGATAAGTTTAGGCATGATAAGTTTAGGCATGCTAAGTTTAGATAAGTTTAGATCGCATGCAAAGTCCCGCACGCAAAGCAGCGCCATTAAACTCTATGCAAAGTGCACCAGACTTTGCTAGCGCAAAACTTTTGATCAGCTGTGCACTGCGGGGCTAACCCAGTTGGTGCTTAAACTCATCATGCCTAAAAACTTATCACACCTAAACTTATCACACCTAAACTTATCATGCCTAAACTTATCATGCCTAAACAGAGTTTAGGCGTGATAAAGGGCTCTTCACCAGGGTGCTAACTGTTAGCACCGCTTTGTGAATCAGGCTCATAGAATGTGGATGTTGCAGCATCTGCTTGGTTCATTTTTTAAGCTGTATATACTTGCAAAAAAATTAACACAAAATATGCATCAACTTAGTATCAGGCCCCGTTCACACTGGCTTAAAGCAAACCTGAACTGGAAATTAAAAGTCATAATAAACATACACACGTCATACTTACCTCCTGTGTAGTCTACTCCTCAATCTTTTTCTCCTGTGTCCTGTTTGTCCACTGTGATCAATGGAAATCTCCGCCCTCCATGTTGAAAATGGCCATTACCCTATAACAGCTTCCTGGTTAAACTGTAATATTGCCTACTTGAGCCATAGACAAACATGGACATTACCTTGCTCATCAGTTGTCCTTTCAGATACATCTGACAGGAACTGATATATAACTGACAGTAACTGATATATTTTAGTTCTGAAGAAAATGGTGAGCTTCTGAGAGGAACTGATGGCAAAGTAAGTACTGGTATGTAATATTCATTTGTAGGTACATCATGTGTTTTTTTAAATAATTTTACTCGGTTCAGGTTCACTTTAACCCCCTTGCTGTTCCAATTGTGTTGGCAAGGGGGCGGCGCAGCACTTTTAATTTTTGTTTTTTAAATTCATGTAGCTAGCCTAGCGCTAGCTACATGATAGCCGCTGACAAGCGGCATCCCCTACCTATTCCGATCGCCGCCGGTGCTCTCTGCAAGAAGGAAATCCCGTTCAGAATGGGAATTCCTGCTTGGGACATCAGAGGGAATCCTGATCCACCCCTCAGCGCTCCCTGGCACTGATTGGCCAGGCTGCGCAAGGGGTCTGGAGGGGGCGCGGTGCGGCGGCGAACGAAATATGCACGCAGCTAGCAAAGTGCTAGCTGCGTGCAATAAAAAAAAATTGTGAAAATCGGCCCAGCGGGGCCTGGGAAATCCTCCTGCGCAGGTTACCCCGAGCTGAGCAAGGAGGTTAAGTAACTGTCTGTTTAGCGTAACAGATCCTAATGGATGTGAATGGATCCTATATTGTGTAACCACCTGTGTGAAACCCATATATGCTACTGCATTGTTGTTTGCTTCCATTTTGTGACATCAATCAGGGCCAGTTTAAAGAGAATCTGTATTGTTAAAATCGCACAAAAGTAAACATACCAGTGCATTAGGGGACATCTCTTATTACCCTCTGACACAATTTCGCCGCTCCTCGCCGCATTAAAAGTGGTTAAAAACAGTTTTAAAAAGTTTGTTTATAAACAAACAAAATGGCCACCAAAACAGGAAGTAGGTTGATGTACAGTATGTCCACACATAGAAAATACATCCATACACAAGCAGGCTGTATACAGCCTTCCTTTTGAATCTCAAGAGATCATTTGTGTGTTTCTTTCCCCCTGTTCTCATGCACTGAAGTTCCAGGCTGCTTGTTTCTTCCAGCAAACAGCTCTGCCTGTGTCTGTAATTCTTCAGTATGTGAAAGCCCAGCCAGCTCAGAGAACGATTTATCCAGCTTGTAAAAGTTAAAAGAGAAGAGAGAAGCTGCTCTAATCAAGTCTGACAGGGGAAAGATACATTGGTTTATTACAGAGACAGTGATAGTATAAAGTGCTGCAGTAAGCCAGAACACATTTTTGAACTTGTAGGATGATAAAAAACAGGATGAAATTTTTGTTACGGAGTCTCTTTAAGCAACAATGGGGCCCCAGGGCAAAATAAACCTAGGGGGCCCCCCAACAGATACTCCGTAACAAAAATCGGCATTAAAGTAGTAGGATCAGCCATACTATTCCAGGGAAAAAAACACATATATAAGTAGATAAATACTTGATCTACTTACATAACACATGTATTGTACTGTCCACATTTTTATTTCAGTGAATGTTATATAGTAAATTAGGAGAATTCTGTTAGTGGTGGGGGCCATGTCTTTTGCCCACAGTTAAGGCTAACTCGTGATGTCATTTCTGCCCTTTACTTTTTTTCTTGTCTCCTCCAATCACTGAAAACAAAAAACAATATGGGGAGCACCATCCCCTATAATCAATATGCCACCCTATATATATAGACAAGGGGTGGGTCTGTAGTGTGCAAAACGGTCAAAAATCAGGTTAACATACCAAGAGCACAAAGCAATGACCTCAAAGAAACCGCACCAAAACAGCATGAATCAGTAAACAATATACCATCCGTTATTGAAATTACAAACATTAAAAACCATTAAAACATGGTGGGGGGATGTATAAACCCACAATATCGGAGAACCAGAGGAAATACAAAGTGCTAGTGTTAATAATGATGATCCTCAAAATAGCATAAACATGGCACTGACCGTGCATCGATAATTGTGACACATACAAAACCAAACATTGATAAACATTACAGGCTTGATTCACAAAAGAGTGCTAACTGTTAGTACGGCCGTTTTCGTGCGAATTTTCGCATTGCGCGCGATCGCAAATTTTCGCGCTAAATGATAACGTTTTCGCGCGCAAACGCGAATTTTACCGCGAAATCGATATCGTTTGTGCGCGAAAACGTTATAGTTTAGCGCGAAAATTCGCGAACGCGCGCAATGCGAAAATTCGCGCGAAAACGGCCATGCTAACAGTTAGCACTCTTTTGTGAATCAAGCCCTACATGTGCAAATAACATCAATAAATAATTCAAATACACAATTTGAGTAAAAAAAGAGAAGAAGAGTGCAATAACACCAAGAAGGGAGAGACCCCCTAAAATAGTGTTGTAGAACCAGAATAGAAACAAAAATCAATCGCATAGTGATCACAGTGTTAGAGCAATACAGTAAAGTCAATTGAGTGAGATATGCAGATTATAAGGATAGGAAAGTAAAGTGAGGTCAACAAACAAGTGGATAGGATCCTACCGGTGCAGTGTCTCCGCAGCGGTGGGGAACCGTGGAGACACTGCACCGGTAGGATCCTATCCACTTGCCAGGGATCTTCATGCAGTCATATTGCGGCTGTATAGAGATCCCTGGCCAAATCGCTGCGGCTACGTATGGACCGCCTGAAAACCCCGTCAGGAAATTTATTGCTCTTTCTTTTGATGCATGTAAAATTACACTACCGTTAGGTTTGCTACTAAAAGTGACATTTACCGCATTTAAAAGTATACTTTTTTCCTTCGAAACTTTAAAATCGATTTTCTCAAAAACTCTAAGGTCTTTTTGAAAAATAGTTTTTTTCCTCTTATTCCCAATGATCTCCTTAACATATCCTGCAAATTTAGGGTTTCTAGCATTTAAGGTGGATTTGCTATTAACCAGGTTTTTAAATGTGTATTTTTTTTTTCCTTTGAAACTTTAAAATCGATTTTCTCAAAAACTATAAGGTCAATTTGAAAAAAAAATGTTTTCCTCTTGTAGCCACTGGGGGCCCCTACAAGCTCTGGGGCCCTGGGGCAATTGCCCCCTTTGCCTCTATGGTAGCGCCGGCCCTGACATTAATAACACATTTGTTGAATCATATGCTCCTTTGGAATGGATCCATTTGTCTTGTTCCCTGAAGCAACCGCAAGTTTGGGGAGGGAGTGATTTTTACAGAACGGAGGGTAACGGATCAAGACCTGATGCCCAATAAAAACTGATCTATTTCACTGATCAGTATTTTATCTGTCCAGTGTTTATAGTGCCTTCTTATTTATATTTAAATAGCACAGACATCTTCTGCAGCACTGTACAGAGTAAATCTTATCACTTAACTGTCCCTCAAAACAGCTCACAATCTCATCCCTTTCATAGTCATTTGTCTCTATCGTGCATTGTATGTATCATAGTCTAGGGCCAATTCAGGGGAATCCAATTAACTTATCTGTACGTTTTTGGGATGTGGGAGGAAACCAGAATGCCTGGAGGAAACCCATACAGACACTGGGGGAACATACAAACTCCATGCAGACAGCTAACAACTTCACCAAAGTGCTGCCCTAGGCCTTATTTGCATATTTACATATTTGCATATTATTTCCCAATTTCCAACATATAATAACGCCCAATGGTCTAATTGATTATAAACCTGCTTAATGTTAAACCTCCTGTATCAAAACAAATTTATTTTACATATTTTATTTTGAATTTAACCAGTTCACCCCCAAGGGTTTTTACCCTAACGGACCAGAGCCATTTTCACCTGTCAGTGCTCCTCCCTTTTATTCCCTAATAACTTTATTACTACTTATCACAAGAAAATTATCTACACCTCGTTTTTTCACCACCAATTAGGCTTTCTGCGGGTAGTACATTTTGCTAAAAATGTTTTAATTGTAAATGCGTTTTAAGGGGAAATATACAAAAATAATGGAAAAAAATCATTATTTGTCAGTTTTCAGCCATTATACTTTTAAAATTAAACACTCTCCTGTGGATAAAACCAACACATTTCATTTGCCCAGTTGTCCCGATTACTAAACCGTTTAAATTATGTTCCTATCACAATGTATGGCAACAATACATTATTTTGAAATATAGGTGTTATTTTTTTTTTTTTTTTGTTCTGCCCATAATCCACAGTGTGTGCGTGTGTTTCCACAACATATCTGTGTGTGTGTATCCACAGCATATCTGTGTGTGTGTGTGTGTGTATCCACATCATATGTCTCTAGGCCCCGCACATGACACTCGCCCCAGGCCCTTTAAGGCCACCTCTGTGCTGGCTAGTCCCTGTGTGCCTCTTAACCACCCCGGCGGTATTTCTGGATTTCAGGATCTTTTTAAAACGTTTCAGACACTAAATTCAGGAAAAAAAATCATGCTGCAAGAGTCTCTGCAGCAGCCTCTGTTCTCACTCACCTTCTTGGGCCCCAGCGCTGCAATTTTACCTCCGTTCTCCGGGTGGCGCTGTAACTCTGTAGTGAGATCACTGACGGCGATCTCACCAGAGTGATTCAGAGCCTCGGAGGACGAGAAGGAGAACGGCTATCGACGTCTGGATCCCCCGGGAAGTGAGTAAAAATGCCCGATGTGCGCTATACTCTGCATTGAGCTCCCGGCAGCTAGCCTGAGCGTAGCTTGTAGTTACCGCCAGGGAGGTTAAGGCCCATAACCACTAAGTGATTTTTCGGAATTTATATTTTGCAAATAACATTTTTCAGGATATCACAACATCGAATTTGCTAAATTATGTTTTATGACGCATGCCCCCAGAGGGGTTCGTTCATTTTTAAATGACCGAAAAGTCAGATTAAATCGTGGAGGATTGTCCTGATTATTACTGACTTTCGGGTTTGGCCATGATCGTGTGAAACGTCATTCATTGATCATTCATTGGCGGAGATCACCAATACATCTGGCCGTCATCTGCTGGTGGGTACTTAGCTTTACTCTTAGCTTTATCTCTGCTGTGTGTCCTCTCCATCTTTATTGAAACCCGTGTCGCCTGCATTTGCTGCCGCATGAGGAATGCTCTCATATGGTAGCAAATGCAGGCGACACCAAGCTTCAGTAAAGCCGAGTAGGACACAGAGGCGCACAGGGACCATCCGGCCTGTATACTCATGCACAAGACTGGAAGCAAGGCCGGTCTTTCATGCACCACCCTGTATGTCATTATAACATTGTCTAATAAAGTGATATTTTAATAGTATGTGTTCAGTATTGTAGGTTTATCAGTGTGCAAATCACAGTCTGTCCCCCATTTGTGTATTATTGCATTCCTCTGCAAAGTCAATCTGGTCAACACATAATCACAGCTGTAGTATTGCCAATATGTGGAGTACTTTGATGGCGCATACCAGTGAAGGGGTGTGTGCTGCAAGCCTGCTATTTACACACATTATAGCCTTGCATTCCTGACATCTTGAGAACAGTTACAATTGTCAAGTGCCACATAATCCCCTGTTTTATTTGTACCTTAAGGGAACACTTAAAATACAAGGATATTCTATTACCCCATTATATAATCCCCTGTGGATTATATAGCAGTGCAAACAGATAAAACTGCATAGTGACCTTTACTTTCATGTTGTGGATGGGGAATTTGAAAATGCTATTGCAATACACTTTAGTCTGGCTAGAGTTCTGCTTTGGCTGACTTCTTGGATAATAGGATATTTCTAGTTGCTTGTAATTAGAACTATATGCAGTAAAGTGAATGGTATTTTCCTGTCTCTCCTGCTCTTAGACCAGAGGTGTCAAACTCAAATACAAAGTGGGCCGAAATTGTACAATGGGATAATCTCAATGTCTATTGGCCACCCCCTTCCCTTATAAAGTTCCCTCTATGCAGTTCCTTGGTGTCTTGTTGTCCTCCGTTCCCTATACATTTTTTTGGTGTGTAGTGGCCCCCTCCCTCCTCTATGCAGTTCCCTAGTGACTAGAGGCCCCCACCCTACCCTATACAGTTTCCTTTTGTCCATAGGCCACCAACCTCCCCTATACAGTTCCCTAGTGTTTAGTGCTTTCCCCCTACCTCCCCCATATGCTTCCCTGGTGATCTAGGGCTTCACCTCCAATATAGTTTCCCTGGTGGTCTAGAGTGGGCCAAACATAATGCAAAGTGGAAAAACCACTGGACGGCCAAATTTTAAGGCTCTGAGGGCCAGAGTTTGACATATATGTCTTAGACAGTATGGAACCCCAGAGGGTAGCCAAGGGCACACATGTTAAATTGGCAGCATTTATTTGTGTATCTTGGATACTACGGTGCCAGTGTGAAAGGTGAGTACTCACTAAAGTTAGTAGGGTTAGTGTTTGGGAACAGAGGCACGGGCATAACTACAGATCATGGGGCCCCCCCAGCAAAACTGTGATGGGCCCCTTAATGTTTGCAACCCTTCCTTTGCCTCTTCTTGGTGACCCTCACAGCTGGGGGCCCATTTTTTACAAGGCTCATAAAACAAGCAAAAAATTGGAGCAAAATGCTCTGCACCTTGGAGTGCAACTCACCAATCCAAGTAGTCAATTCAGTATAGAAGAAGAAAGCGGTGGTCCACTTCCAGATAAAACAACATGTTTATTTGATCCATTAAAAGACATTGCAGCTTCAATTGTATCAAAAAGATGGAGAGAGGTATAGGCTAGTGGGAACGGTCTACAGCCGTTTCGCGTCGTCAAAAGCTGTGGTGCATCATCAGGACAACCAGCCCCAAAGAATAACACCCCTTAAATAGGTTCCTACCTTACAGAGAAGCAAAATCATGACCCCACATGTCCGCCGCATTAGAGGCCTAGAAGTATCTGCATCGAAATGCACTCCGTGTCATATCTGAGCAGGATTTCCTGCTCGTGGGATGCAAGAGCCGGGACCGGAAGTGGCCGCTACATCACATCCGGGTGGCGCGGTGGAACGCATCAGAAGTGTCAGGAATGCGGACGATGGGACGCATGCCTGATGTCATAAGCTACGTGAGTACGCGATGGACGGCAGTGAAGACATAGAGCGCCACCTGGTGTCATCTTGTGGCCAAAATTGAAAATGCGGGCAAATTGCTTCTCTATAAGGCAAAAGCCAGTTCTATAAAAAATATTTATTACTTGTACTTACTGTCATGGGGCAGATCCACAAAGGGAAGGTGAATAGAAAAATTACACAATTTAGAACAAGATTAGTATAGCAGTTGTGAACTCAACACCCCGTGTGGAGCAACCCAACAACACAAGCACAATTCACATTATCGAGAAGGGATAAAAACAACACAATGGTTAGGAGGGAAAGCTGGCACTGCTGTGTCATAAAAACATACAGAAAATGGTTATCTACAAGCAACCTCAATATTATATAAATACAGAAAAAATATTTCTCTCATTTAGACCAAGAGGTCCTGTAACGTCAAAGTAGGAAATCCAAAAGCTTTCTCACTGGAGAAGTTTGCGGTTCCAGTCTCCCCCTCTTCTGTCCCGTGTAACCTGTTCTATTCCCAAAAATTTAAGGAGGGGTACATCACCCCCGTGGGTGTGTCTCATATGATCAATGACTCTCGGGCATACCACACTATTATGGACAGATCTGCAGTGAGCTTGGTAGCGGTCTTTTAACATATTGGTAGTCTCCCCTATGTAAATCCTTTGGCAGGGGCAGACCAATGCATAGACCAGACCCTTTGTCCTACAATTAATAAACTGTTTATCTTTTAGGTTAGGGGCACGTTTATAGGACACGCGGGGGTGGGGGGGGGTGTAGCTTTTATCTTTAAACAGTTTATCCTGTTGTATGATCCACCGATTTCTGTTAATGGCCTGTTTTATTGGCTCATACATAGGTGAAAAGGAGAAATGCATAAAAAATCTCTTTTGTGTATTGCTAATTTCTTTAGGATATAGTAAAGAACCTCTGTCTCTACTCACTGCTTTTGTAAAGGCCTGTTCAATTATTTTTGATTCATAGCCTCTCTGCAAAAGTCTAGCTTTTAATTTAGTAGACTGCTCTAAGAAGTCTTCCCAGGTGCTGGCATTCCTCCGTAAACGGAGGAATTGTCCATAGGGGACCCCCCTGATAGTGGCCGGTGGATGGTAGCTAGTGGTGCTCAAAAGGGAATTGACTGCTGTATTTTTTTTCGGAAAGTTGTAGTTAATATTACACTCTCTAGTACTGATATGTCAAGATCTAAAAAATCAAGATGTTGTCCCCCAATGGTGGGTGAAGGCCATATTCACATTGTTCGAATTAATGTACAACATAAATTCCTCAAATTCATCCTGTTGGCCCTCCCACGCCACCAAAATATCATCAATATAGCAGATCCAGAGTTTAATCCACTCCAGGAACCCATTCCTCGCAGAGTAAATGTAATTGGCCTCCAAGTGGCCCATGAAGAGGCCGGCATAAGTCGGGGCCACGTGGGTCCCCATCATCATGCCGACCTCCTGATGGTACCACTGGCGGTCAAAGAGGAATGAGTTCCTGGTGAGGACAAACTCAAGACCCGCCAAAACAATCCATTGCATAGCTTCCTGTTGAATCAGTTCAGGTACAAATTCCTAATTGCCTCTAAACGATCCGAGTGGCAAATACGACTGTAAAGTGAAACCACATCAATAGAGGCTAAATGGTAGTTAGAATGCCACTCGAAATTGTTCAAGACATTCAACACATCAACAGTATCTCCGACTCCTATAAAAGAAGGGAGGGATCTAAGGAGTGGTCTCAACTGAAAGTCTAGATACTGAGATAGGGATTCAGTCAGTGATTCAATTGCCGAGACTATAGGGTGGCCCGGTGGGTTTTCCAGAGATTTATGTATTTTTGGAATACAATACCACACCGGGCTGCGTGGATTCTGGGGGATCAACTTGTTGGCCAAAGTTCTATCGATAGCTCCATCTGATACTCCTTTAGACAGTAGTTTTTTAAGTTCTCCAACATATTTAGAAGTTGGATTTGAGGATAACTTGGAATAAGTGGAACTGTCCTCAAGTTGTCTTAAGTATTCACAGTGGTAATCAGTAGTTGAGAGGACCACCACTCCTCCACCCTTATCTGCCTCTCTTATGGTCAAGTCTGACCGTGAAGTAAGCCACCTAAGTGACTCTTTTTCAGCTGGAGTTAAGTTAGGGGCAGCCTGGGTATGGATTAGAGCTTTACAGTCCTCCAGGACCCTATGTTGAAAAAGTTCCACAGACCCTCCTGGTATGGTATCGAAGGAGGATTAAAATATACCTATATTATGTGGTAAAGGGCGCCGGCCATTCACCACTTTGGTAATGCAGGCCTCAGACAGTTCACAAAGATCTCTTAACCACCTGAGCGGTCTGGACGAGCTCAGCTCGTCCAACACCGCCGGAGGTCGCCGCTCAGGCCCTGCTGGGCCGATTTTTATCAAATAAAAAGCAGCACACGCAGCCGGCACTTTGCCAGCCGCGTGTGCTGCCTGATCGCCGCCGCTCTGCGGCGATTCGCCGCGAGCAGCGGCGAAAGAGGGCCCCCCTAGCCGCCTGAGCCCTGCGCAGCCGGAACAAAAAGTTCCGGCCAGCGCTAAGGGCTGGATCGGAGGCGGCTGACGTCAGGACGTCGGCTGACGTCGATGACGTCACTCCGCTCGTCGCTATGGCGACGATATAAGCAAAACAAGGAAGGCCGCTCATTGCGGCCTTCCTTGTTTATTATGGGCGCCGGAGGCGATCGGAAGATTGCCTCCGGAGCGCCCTCTAGTGGGCTTTCATGCAGCCAACTTTCAGTTGGCTGCATGAAATAGTTTTTTTTTTATTTAAAAAAAACCCTCCCGCAGCCACCCTGGCGATTTAATCAGAACGCCAGGGTGGTTAAAGTGTCTCTATCCCAGTAATTTTCAGATGTACTCACTAGCGGTGGAACAAGTTTCATCTCTCCAATAGTTGTCTGTTCAGTGGATTTATCTTTAGTTGAGAAGAATCTATGCAATGATAGTTTTCAAATATTCAGAAAGAGCTCCTGTTCAAATTTAGCAAAATCAAAATTGATAGCTGGACAGAAACTTAGACCCTTATTGAGTAAAGAATATGTTGCATCGCTTAACTCAATTCCAAAGAGATTAAACACTTTGACTTCCTCCTGTTCCTCAGCTGAGGTTTGGTCCAGGAGACTTGTTTCAAGATGCCCCTTTGGTTTCCTCCTCCCTCTCCTGATCTTACTCTAAAGGGACTTCATCCTCTGATGATGATCTACCCCCTCTAGAGTTCTCAGGAAACAAGTGTGGCCAACTGGCCATCAGGATCTTCACACCCATAACAAGTAGCCACACAAACAGCTGATCTGAAGTATCAGAGAGAGGCAAGGTTAGTAGTTGGGGCCCTCCAACACACCTCGGAGCCCTCCTGCTGCCTGTCACATGGGCTGGTCCCCCCTAGTTACACTATTGGATGGAGGGTAGTTTCAACATATAGTGTTAGGAGGTTAGTAATAGGTGTTTGATTTATTGAGTAATAGGTGTGTGATTTATTCAGGACTCAGGAACGCTAAGGAGGAAGAAATTAGGATTAGTCATTATGAAGGGGTTCATGTTATGAGTATAGGGTGAGGCAATGGGAGTTGCGTGAGGTTTGAGTTTGGGTTTGTGAGAAAACGCGGAAGAGCCGCCGCAAGTGTTCAGAGTGAGGCGGCTGATTCCGCGTTTAGCATGGCATCTGGAGTGTTTAGGCACGCATCCACTAGCGGGGCGGAATGCGGAGCAACCGCCGCATGCCCAGCGGCGGAATCCACGTCCGACGCGGCAGTCGGTACGCATAGGCCTATTACTGACACAGTGGCTCAGCGCGGGGAAGACGCCACATGCTCGGTTGGCGGTGCGGCTGGCCCCGCGCTCGAACAGGCTGACGCATTGCAAAGCATGTCTGGTGTGGCTGGGACTGATAGTCCACACAGGTTCAGAAGGACGCGCGCGCGCGCTGAAAGGCAGAGCTTATATGACTCTCAGAGGAGAGTCAGCTGGACCAAGCCGGTCAGCTGACAAATCCATCTGTTCTCATTGGTCCAGCACTTAGGGGAGGCGCTGGGAAGCGCTGGTGTATATATACTGGGTGCTGGTCATTCCTCTGGTGTCTGGCGTTGCGATCACTACGTGGTAGCACTCAGACCTTGTCAGTATCTGTGTTTATTATCTGTATTATACTCTAGACCAGTTTCCAAGGTGTCGATGCCCAAGGATCTCACACCTTAGTCTAGGAAGTCTGTTATTATCTGTATTATACTCTAGATCAGTTTCCAAGGTGTTGATGGCCAAGGATCTCACACCTTAGCTTAGGCATTGTTGATTATTTGTTATGACCTTCTGCTTTCCTGACCATTCTTCTGATCTCTGATTTTGTACCTTTGTCATTCTGATACTCTGTTGCCAAAACTCGGCTAGTCCATGGATTCTGCATCTGCCTCCTGTCTCTTTACTTTATCTGTCCGTGTGTTAACGACCTGGCTTGTCCGACCTCAAGAACTATCTCTCCTGTTAGGAAATAGTTCACAGATCTGTCAGTGACACTTCTCCATTGGTGTCACTCACGTTCTGTCCTTCCCATTTCTCTGTCTGACTCCTTCCCTTGGAGAGTCCAGACTACGGAAGGAACCAGTTGCCGAGCAGTATTCCTATCTGCTCTTACACCTGTCTTCCAGGTGCGGTTCTCAAAGTATTACTGTTGCACCAAGACACTCTTATTACTCAGGTGTCCAGAGGTTAGAGATATATCTGATTATCGGTGATACTGCAGATCATCAATAATCTATTATATATCTGCATTCTCGGTGATACTGCAGAATCACCGATAATCAGATCCTCTCTGTGTTACACCGATCGTTACAGGGTTTAGGAGAGGTTTAATGTATGGGGAGGTCAAGATTAGATGGGTGAATTTTTCTGTGGCCCGTTAAACAGGGGAGAAAAGACATAAGAATTGCATAGCCAATGTATGGCACTAGTGAAAAATGAACACCATCCAAATGAAATGCGCACAGCTGTGTGTAGTTCTGTGTAAAGGGAACCTGAACCGAGTACAATTATTTAAAATAAACACATGATGTGCCTGCAAATGAATATTACATACTTGCCTAGCCGTCAGTTCCTCTCAGAAGCATGGAGAGTTATATGCATAGCGCCGCCCCCCTTTTAGTGACGTACTCCCTACTGGACAGGAAGTATAACACTGGTTTACAATTGCTCTGCGCAGAGGCGGGACAAGGTCCTCCAGCACCCAAGGCTGAGACACCAAAGTGCGCCCCTCCATCCCTCGCACTCCAGCCGGCACACACTTATTGCTATTAGACTAAGAGGCCCCCCAGGGCCCACAACCTCCCCAACACCTTAAAATCTAGTTATCTGGCTTGCAGTCACTGCTACGTATCCCCTTTTCTTATTTCTTTCTGCTTCAAACAGAATTAGGAATGACAGCTGAATAAATTGTGCTCCCCCTCCTACACTGCGCCCTGAGGCTGGAGTCTCTCCAGCCTATGCCTCGGCCCGGCCCTGGCCTCTGCGCAAGCACATTGCACCTCTACAGCGGTCACTCGTTTACCCTTACCACATCACCATAGACTTGCATTGCTGCACAATCTGTGCGGTCAGCACAGATCATGCAGCAACGCACTGCAGAGTTTGCAGTGAGCTTACGGCGATTTTGCTACTTCCTTCGCACCGTATCACGTTGTAATAGCGTGTAAATCTCCTTAGGGCCGCAAGGAGCATGGAGATGCTGTTAATATGAAAGTAGCCTTAACCACTTCACTCCAAAGCGGTATTTACCCTAACGGACAAGAGTGATTTTCACCTTTCAGTGTTCATCCCTTTCATTTGCCAATAGCTCAATCACTACTAATCACAATGAAATGATCTATATCTTGTTTTTTTCACGAACAATTAGGCTTTTTGGGGTTGATATTTGTTTTTAGTAATTACTTTATTTTTTATGCATTTTAAAGGGAAAAACAAGGAAAAAATGAAAAAAATACACTATTTCTCCAATTTCATCCCCTATAGTTTTAATATAAACACTGCTACTCTACATAAAACCCACACATTTTATCTGCCTATTTGTCCTGGTTGTCACCTTTTAATTATGTCCCTAGTACAAAGTATGGTGACAATATAGTATTTGGAAATAAAGGTGTATTTTTTCTATGATGTTTTTTTTTCCTCACTTATCTCACATGCACACGCACAGCGGCAGCAGCACTGTTTGACTTATAAAAACGTCCTGGAGCCATTAAGAGGCTCTAGCAGGACGTTTTTATAAGTCTCGTTGTCATTAAGTAGTTAAAGTGAACCTGAACTGAGTAACATTATTTACAATGAACACATGATGTACCTGCAAATCAATATTACATATTTGCCTCGCCGTCAGTTCTTCTCAGAAGCTCACCATTTTCTATTAACAATGATTCCTTCTAGTTCTGACAAGATTTTGTCAAAACTGAAACATAACAGTGGTTGTCAGTTGTATATCAGTTGTTGTCAGTTATAACTGAAAGGACAACTGATGATCAAGGTAATGTCCATGTTTCCCTATGGCTCAAGTGGGCAACATTACTGTTTAACAGTGTGCTGACCTGGAAGTCACTGACCTGGATGAACCTTTTATTGGTTCTTCGCCATTTTTAAAATGGAGGATGGAAAATTCCATCAATCACAATGGACAAACAGGATACGGGAGAAGAGAAAGAGATTAATGAGTATACTACATGGGAGGTAAGTATGATGTGTGTATGTTTATCTTGACTTATATTTTTCAGTTAAGGTTTGCTTTAATTTTACATAGTGTCAGAAGACTTTCCCAAGTTTTTCAATGTTCAAATGAATGTTATGCACTGTACTCAGCCAACAATATATTTGCCTAGAGACTTTGTTACAAAAAAAGCATGCGTGTTTTTGCTGCTTGCTATTTTTAAGGGTGAATTCTTCAACCAATTTTTATTGGCCAAATCTGGATGTTTGTTCCAGACTTTAGACTAGTGATTGGTTAACAAAGTTGTCACTACTCTTTTCTTCTAGGATGTTCAAACACTTGTTCTGTAGTGACCTGTCACCAAATGCCACAGAACCTCATATTTTTTTAATTAAAAGTTACACTCATATGACAATGATTGTTTATTATGAGCAACGATAGTTAAAATAGCGATTGGTCAAAAGTAACAATTTCAAAAGTGGCTAACGGTGGCTACAGTCGTTTCCTAAACAATCTCTGTACACACTTTTATTAACAATAATCGTTTAAAAAAATCTGTCAGGTTGGATCGGGTATTTTGGAACGACTTGGCTTGTTGGTTTTAATGATTGTTTTGTACATCTTTACCAACAATAGTTGGGCGATAACTACTGGAACTATATTCGGATGTGTGTATGAGGCTTTATGACACTTATGAATGAGAAGATAACCCAGCCTACATCTCTGTAAGATTCCGATAACGGTAAAAAAGAAATCATGAACAAATGATTCTAAAACATTCTAATACTGAACAGACAATGTTAGGGCATTAAATTAACCATCTTTCCACTATAAGATCCTCCTTCCACTATAGTGCACGCGCAGTGGCGGGAGACAGCGCGGTTAAATGCAGGACGTAGATTCTACATCCTAGAACATACAGGAGGACTAATTAGGACGTATAATCTACGTCCTAGAACTTAAAACAGTTAAGGAGAGGGAAGGGTCTGGCTCCTATAGAGCCTTCCCACTCCACTTACAGTTACCTTGTTCCAGCGCTGGCTCCCTCGGTAGCAGAATTCACTGCTTCAGAAGTCTTCAGAAGCCTGAGTGCTCCCGAAGATGGGGCAATCCGTACTGCACCTGCGCTAGTACACGCTTTCTTCCGCTCACGCAGGCACAGTACAGAGCCGCCCATCTTTGGGTGCATTCGGCTCCTGAAGACTTCCGAAGCCTTCTCCGGCGTGGGATTCGAACTGAGGAGCCAGCACTGCAACAAGGGCACGGTGAGAGCGGAACGGAATGGCTTTATAAGACCCAGAGCCTTCCCTCTCCTTAGGTAAGTATGTGGTTCATTTTTTTATTTTTCGAATTCCCACTAGCTTTAAACATATTAGTGAGTTCCACAGTTTTATTTATATATTTACAAAATGCGAATTCATTAAACATTCAAGTGAACTTGGGTCATGATTATTATCCATGATTTCTTTCCGTGCCACATTAGTTTAGGGGAGCTGTCAGTTTATCACTGTATTTCTAAAGTTTAATAACACATCAGACAATTCTTCACCAATTTCATCTAATTTCTGCCATCTGCTGAGTTGTTTTCTCTGCCTAATGCTGACGTGCAGTGACATTTTTAAGACACTGGCTGTTAAAGACATGAAATACTATGCATTGTATAGGAATGATTACCAGCTGAAACATGTTAATCATGAAAACAGCCAGTCACTATTTCTTGTTCAAGTATTTGCTGGTTTACATTTAGCCTGTCACTTACATTTGTAAAACTAACCACTTTCTATTTTCACATTATACAGTAGACTCTTGTTATAGTAAACTCTAATATAGTAAACCTCTGGATATAGTAAACTCAGTCCCTCAGGTCCCAGCAAGGTATGACAACCATGGATGAGCTGGCAAATTTTTAGAGTTGAGGCCCTGTTTACAGTGATCAGTTGCATTACATGACATTTTGCATGTCAACTCACTGCCCATTCAATTCTATGGGCCTGTTCACAGTAACAGATCATGTATTCTAACTCGCTGCATGCAGGCTTTGTACTAAAGCCTATGGCAAGTCTCCATTGCAGGTCATAGTCATTATAACCCATGAGTTATGCAACTGACTACTGTGAGCCTAGTCTCAATCTCACAACGAATTGGTCCATTTTTGCTTATCAAACTTTTTGCACAGAATTGCTGCTTTTTTGCTTTAAATTTCACGTTTCACTGGCAGATTTTGGAGTGAATCTGCATTGGAAGTCATTGGCAATTAATAGAAAAGTCCCCATACATGCTAGAATTTTGTGGCAGGTGTTGGGGTGCCAGGGGGTGTCTGGGTTGTTGTGGGTTGCTGCAGGGGGTGCTCTGGGCGTTGGGGGATGCTAAGGGTGCCAGTAGGCACCACCAATAGTGTACGTGGGTGACGGGATGCTTGCTATACTAACGTACAGCAAAAAAAAGCAACAGTACACTGATGGTACTTCCACTGTCGGTGTACTGTCCAACAGGAAACCCCAGTAGGAAATTCACTGCTGTTTTGTGGGATATATGTACATTTTCAGTATCTGCATTATCTGTCACTTAACATTTCAAAAACATTTTTCCTATTGTAAATATAAAATCGATTTTCTCAAAAACTACAAGGTCTTTCTAGAAAAAAGTGTTCTATTGATTATTCTCCTTAAAATTTGATGATTATAGCACGTATCGGGGTTTTGTCAGTGCCATTGACTTCAATTGGCAAACCTTTCCTCAAAAATTTGTAGAACCACTCAACGTTCAAAGAAATTCTGCCAAAGGCATTTCCATTCATCCCTAATGACAGCTCATTTGGGCTGGAAGATGGAGCAGGCAAGGGAGAGGCGCTTACCTGCTGGTTGGTAGAACCTGAGACAGGCTTGTTGTCACCACGGGGAAAGCAGTGGTATATCTTCCCAGGATACAGGAGCTGGTATTTCCTCACAACGAGCCTATGGCACTGATAGCATCTCTGCTGCCAGACCCAGTGTCCCTGGCCTCCCATCACATTAAAATTGAGATTTAGTCTCTGGAAGAAAGCCCAGGTCTCCTTCCTGAACAGCCTGCCACTGGTGAGACACGTTACAAAATGTTAGATATTCAAGACTACAGTATATAACGGTCTGGTTGGCCAAAAAGCTGGAAAACATAAATCACAGCATGAAAAGATTAGCATATGCCATTCAACCATTGAAAGTAGAGCTTCTAGCTTTGGAAAAGACTTTGCAAAGATGAAAATTTCTATAGAGTGTTTTTGTATTACTGTTAATGTCGCCACTTACGATACAATTTGTCGAATGATCGTTTACAAACGATTATTCGCATGAACAATTGGATATGATCATTTGGGACAAAAATCCCCTAACTATTCCAATCAGGTTAATTAAATCAATCCAATTTTCGGATTGATCCTGTCAATCTGATTCGATTGGTTTGGAGATTTTTGGCCATTAGTGGTCCCAAACGGCCATTCCCAATTGTTCATCCAAATTATCGCTTGTAAAAGATCCTTTGACAAATTGTATCATAGGTGGCCACCTTAACAGTATCACAAACATACTCGCTGGTGACTTCAAAGGCATTTACGGTAATTGATAGAGTGTGAAAAAATATCACCTTCGAAGAAAACTTACGATAAAAGCTAGTGTGCGTCGGCCAGGCATATCTTGACTGAGTGGGGCTAGAGCGCCACTGATGGGCTGGAGTTCAGCAGGATGGCTTCTTGGGGTAAGAAAGGTGTCTCTGCGCCTGTTGGTTCTCGGGCGGATAGTCCTGTAGCGTCGGCCCGATGGAAGGAGCTTCAAGAAGCGGCAGCCTGGGTGGGAAGGGTCCTGGGAAATCCTGTTGGCCCTTGCCCTCATTCTAGAGGTGTAGAGGAGGTCTAGAGGTGGCAGTGGAAAGCCAATAATCCTTTCCGCTGAGCTGATAACTCGTTGGAGCTTGTACTTATCTTTGGTGCTTGCACTTGTATACCACACGATGATGGCGGAGCAGAGGGTAGCTTTAATAGTGGCAGTGTAAAAGCTGGACAGTAGCTCCCGTATCATACAGAATTTTTTCAATTGGCGCAGGAAAAATACTCTCTGCTGAGCTTTCTTCTGGATTTTGGAGGTGTTCTGTCCCCACCTAAGGCCGCTAGTTAGGGTTTTGCCAAGGAACCTAACACTAGATACCCTGGAGGCTTTGATCTCATTGATGAATACAGGTTGATGCATGGGGGGGGGGGGGGGGTAGGAGGAAGTCTCCTGAAGTCCAAGATCAGTTCCACTGTTTTTGCTGCATTAAGGACGAGCTTACTCATAGACAATGAGGGTTTCTTCTATCCAGTATAAGAATGGTGTACCTAGGAAAATGATGGGTGAGTAAGCACTTATGTTCACTCTGGACATTGTACAGTATGAAGATAATTACAGAGTGATGTAGAAATTGAGGGGGTGTACTACTCCACACTAAGGCCAACTCTCCCAAAGTACACCAAGACCGAGGACAGCAGGAACTTGGAGTGAAAGGCAAAATACAGATTTTGATTAATACAAAAGTAAACATGTATAAAACTATAAGAAAAAGTGGTGTGGCTCATGATGTGAAGATGCGTTGACGAAGAGCTCCCGCTCAGGTATCCAGATATATCCTCCTACCGGCAATTGAGACTGATCCTGCCCCGTTCCATGCGCACCGATAGCCACAGATCACCCTGCTGATTCCAGCGATACTAGAGATGTCCCGCGGGAGAGGTTAGCCAAACTTGAGAAATTCTGATAGAGGGGGCCAGAATGAGGACAAGTCACCAGAATAGCCTCACTACGATTACGGTTAAGCTAGAGGTGAAAACTGAAGTTTTACACCTACATTACGACATGCAGGCCCTCTGCAACCATGTATCTGAGACAGAAAATTGCATAAGTGACCTTGAGGATGGTGGCTGGCTTCTACAACCAGCACTTATAGATGTTGCAGCTGAAGTAAAGGGGGTGAAAATGTGGCAGAACAAACTTAAGAATTGCAACCGGCGACGTATATTTAGTTAGTTTGCTGGAGAGAGTGGCAACTGAAGAATTCTCTGAAAAGTTATTGGTGGAACTGTTCAGCTGGAATAGTTTTTGCCAGTTTTTGTAGTTTAAAGAGATCACAGGATAGCCCCGAGAGGCCACCATCCGGGGCTCCCACCCGAACCTTTATCTTTAAAATGCTTAATTACAGGGACCAGGACGCCATTTTGAAAAGGTCATGTATGTTTCCCACTTTTTTTCTTCTTTTCTCACATTTCATGTTACGATTCCCTACAGGCATACATGGAAAAAATGTGCTACAATAAGCGATATTCTACAGCTGGATTCCGATAGTAAAATATCGGTAATGTCTAACGATATTTTACTATGGCTAAACCTAACCCTACTCTCACACAGTACCTTCCCTCTACTGAGGCGTCAGGGAACACTAACCCCCCCTGGTGGTGCCTAACCCTAGGACCCCTCCCCCCTGGTGGTGCCTAACCCTAAGACCTACACTCTAGGTGGTGCCTAACGCTAAGACCCCCCCTTCTCCCGGTGGTGCCTAACCCTAACTTCACCCCCGGTGGCACCTAAGCCTGCCCCCCCCCCCCCCCCCCCCAACCTTAAACTCCATCTGCTGCCAAGCCACAATATGCAGCAAAAAAGGTAAATTTTGGCACCCGGAGACGCCTGATTTTCAGCAGTGAAAGTAAATTAGCGGGAATGTGGAGCGCCCACTATGCAATGCCGCAATTATCATTTCCGTAAGCCCTAGTGCCCGCAATGCTATCAGGCACTGAAATTTACTTTCACTGCTGCTAATCAGGTGCATCCGAGCATCGAAATTTACCCTTCTTGTCGCATATTGTGGCCATTATAAAAGCTGCAATTTGCAGTAACAAAGGGAAACTCCTGCTCAGAAGTTTCCCTTTGTTACTGCAAATTGCAGCTTTTATAATGGCCACAATATGCGACAAGAAAGGTAAATTTCGATGCCCGGATGCACCTGATTAGCAGCAGTGAAAGTAAATTTCAGTGCCTGATAGCACTGCGGGCACTAGGGCTTACGGAAGGCGCCTGATAGTGGGCGCCGCCGTGCGACAAAATTTCTGTCCTTTGCCGCAAATCACGGCTTTTATAATAGGCATCAAATGGAGGGACCATTTTTTTCGTAAGGGTTTGTGCATCCTTTTTTCTTGTTTCGCCCTACGGGGGTTGGAGGAGGGGCTGGGAGCAGCTAACCTGACAGTTACATAGTTACAAAGTTAAGAAGAGGTGGGGGAAAGGCTGCGCGTCCCTAAACACATGCTGCAATTGAATGGTTAATCGCACAGGCATACACCACCTCTGCTAGACTGAAAAATGCATGCCCTGCATCCAAGACAAGTGCTAACATTTATTAAACTAGGAGGAACTTTAGCTTCCAATATGGTTTGCATGCAAAGCATATGTACTAGACACTTGCACCACGGTGAGGCAAACCTCCGGGCAAGTGACCTAACCTAAATTTAAAACCTTGGGAGCAGCTAAGCAAAAAAAAAATGTGTAACTTACATTTGGTTGAACAGCGAGGAGAACGCCAGCGCATACCACTAAGGCTGCATCCGAAATGACCACCAGCTCAGTGTGCAGCACCTAAATAGATTTTCTGCACACTTTGCATTCAATTCAGATGGTGCAAGTGTCTAGTACATATACTTTGCATGCAAACCATATTGGAAGCTAAAGTTCCTCCTAGTTTAATAAATGTTACCACTTGTCTTGGATGCAGGGCATGATTATTTTAGTCTAGCAGAGGCGGTGTATGCCTGTGCGATTAACCATTCAATTTCAGCATGTGTTTAGGGACGCGCAGCCTTTCCCCCCACCTTTTTTCAATTTTATTGGAATTTCACATGAAAGACCAATACAAAGTGGTGTACACGTGAGAGGTGGAATGAAAATCATACATGATTCCAAACATTTTTTACAGATAAATAACTGCAAAGTGGGGTGTACGTAATTATTCAGCCCCCTTTGGTCTGAGTGCAGTCAGTTGCCCATAGACATTGGCTGATGAGTGCTAATGACTAAATAGAGTACACCTGTGTGTAATCTAATGTCAGTACAAATACAGCTGCTCTGTGACGGCCTCAGGGGTTGTCTAAGAGAATACTGGGAGCAACAATACCATGAAGTCCAAAGAACACACCATACAGGTCAAGGATAAAGTTATTGAGAAATTTGTAGCAGGCTTAGGCCTTTGTTAACAGAAAAGCATAAGAAGTCCCGTTTGCAGTTTGCCACAAGCCATGTGGGGGACACAGCAAACATGTGGAAGAAGGCGCTCTAGTCAGATGAGACCAAAATTAAACTTTTTGGCCAAAATGCAAATCGCTATGTGTGGCGGAAAACTAACACTGCACATCACTTTGAACACACCATCCCCACTGTCAAATATGGTGGTGGCAGCATCATGCTCTGGGGTGCTTCTCTTCAGCAAGGACAGGGAAGCTGGTTGGAGTTGATGGGAAGATGGATGGAGCCAAATACAGGGCAATCTTGGAAGAAAACCTCTTGGAGTCTGCAAAAGACTTGAGACTTGGGTGGAGGTTCACCTTCCAGCAGGACAACAACTCTAAACATTAAGCCAGGGCAACAATAGAATGGTTTAAAACAAAACATATCCATGTGTTAGAATAGCCCAGCCAAAGTCCAGATCTAAATCCAATCGAAAATCTGTGGCAAGATCTGAAAACTGCTGTTCACAAACGCTGTCCATCTAATCTGACTGAGCTGGAGCTGTTTTACAAAGAAGAATGGGCAAGGATTTCAGTCTCTAGATGTGCAAAGCTGGTAGAAGCATTCCCTAAAAGACTGGCAGCTGTAATTGCAGCAAAAGGTGGTTCTACAAAGTATTGACTCAGCAGGCTGAATAATTACGCACACCCCACTTTGCAGTTATTTATTTGTAAAAAATGTTTTGAATCATGTATAATTTTCGTTCCACTTCTCACGTGTACACCACTTTGTATTGGTCTTTCATGTGGAATTCCAATAAAATCGATTCATGTTTGTGGCAGTAATGTAACAAAATATGGAAAATGTCATGGGTGCCGAATACTTTTGCAAGCCACTGTACCTGTGTTTTATTGATGCTGCCAATTTGTATTAATTGTTGCTATGCACTAGACTGAAGGACAGAGAAACTTTGTGAGCTATGAGTTGTAATGCCACTATGGCTGTAGGCATGGGTGATTTTTGGGTGGCAATTTCCCCTGCTCTTATTGACACTTGCCCACAACGTGGCAAACAGTACATCCCTTGCCATCACTAGGTCCCTTATCCCTTTCTCCCTACAAGTGGCTTTAGTACACCTCAGCACTGGCGTAACAATAGGCCCTGCAGCCCCTGCCCCCGTGGGGGAGCCCGGGGCCCGCTCGGGGCCGTTTTGGGGGGCTGGAGGGGTCGCAGCATGAGGGGAAAGCTATGCTGCAGTTTGGCGGGGAGGAGGGGCGGTCCCCCCCCCTCCCTCACCTCAGGCTCTCCCCCTGCGCTCCCCTCCAGCTTCAATAAGTGTCCGTGAGCAGCGGCGGGCAGCGGCAGATACATACCTTCAGTGCGCTCCAGCGTGGACGCTCCTCTCTCTAGTCTCTGACGCGACTTCCTGTATAAACAGGAAGTCGCGTCAGAGACTAAAGGGAGAAACTTCCACGCTGGAGCGTGCAGAAGGTATGTATCTGCTGCTGCCCACCGCTGCTCACGGACACTTATTGAAGCTGGAGGGGAGAGCAGAGGGGAGAGCCTGAGGTGAGGGAGGGGGGGGGACCGTCCCTCCTCCCCACCGAACTGCAGCATAGCTTTCCCCTCATGCTGTGACCCCTCCAGCCCCCCAAAACGGCCCAGAGCGGGCCCCGGGGGGCGCACAGAATTTTTGCAGGGGGGCCCGATAGGATCTAGTTACGCCCTTGCACCTCAGGCTAGGTTACGCAGTACCAGCTCTCTTTTTCCCCACTTAATTTCTTCTCCTGGTCCAGTTTTATACATGACACAGGTTTATTCCTGTGCTATGATAGGTCAGGGGGGCCTGGTTGTCTAGGCATAGGGGTTTGCTGATGCATCATCTTACTCCATCAGATAGACAGCAGCTTGGGTAAATTGGGACTCTATCGCAGTGAGTTACCACACACCAAATTACTAGCTAACAGGGTGCACAGTATGTCTTCTTATATATACTGTACATGCACCGAGGAATGCTTTACTAGTTGTGAAAGTGATCTATGATGCTATCACCTATTTATTTGTCATTAATGCATTAAAGGGAACCTTAACTGTGAAAAATAAAGAGTTTCACTTACCTGGAGCTTCTTCCAGCCCCCTGCAGCCTACTGTGCCCACACCGGTCCTCAACGAGGTTTATGTAGGTGTTTCTGCTGTTGAAGATGGTTAACTGTTGTTAAGCAAACCTGTTTTTATTATGTCATGTTCTTTTTAAAGCCTTGTAGTTCAGGTCCTTCTCTTTTGGCTATTGGTCTGTCAGATGACTTCCTCATTTAATATTATAACTCATAATGTCTGGGGGCTGAATGGGCCAGTTAAGAGGAGCCTTTCAGCACTATAAACTATTGAATACTTCTCTGTTGTTTTTATAGGAAACACATTTTTTGCATAGCAAAGTTTCATCCTTTTTTGATAGGAGACATCAAAGGGGGAACTTCTCTACACTTCTCAGATCGAATATTATCCTGCAGTTTCCTCCAGCTGTATAATTTTGCTGTGTTTCAGTTTATTTCGACGTGACATAGGCTGGATCATGGTTTGTTCTTTTCTGCTATTCCTACAATAATTTGTGCTATTGTATTTGCATATGGATAGTTACAGGGGCATTACTAGCCTTTTTGTCACTCCAGGTAAAAAGACCTGTCCCCCCCTCCCCCAAAACAAAACAAAACCCACACCCACATACTAGACAATATAAACCATGTGCCATGTAGGGTGGAAGCATACAAATAACCTGGAGATCCTGTAGTATTTTGTTGCACACCTCCTTCCTGCAATTCCCCAACCCAGTGTGAAAATGAAGAGTATAGTGCAACAGAAGCTGTGCTTTCACCTCTCTGCCAGAGTCCAGTGCTGTGCTTCCGGCTGTCCACTCGGCCTAGTGACCATAATCTCCTACCGCATGCAGCATGATTACACGAGAAGTGAGGAGAGTGAGGTGCCAGCACTAGAGGAAGCAGGAGACAGACAGGCACACAGGCACAGCACTGGACTGTGGCGGGGGGGAGGGGGGTGCTATACTCTGCATTTACACACTACAGGGACAAGGACAGACAGTGGGACAAGGGGACAGAGGGAGACAGAAAGGCGCACAGAAGGAGGCACAGTGGGACAGAGGGAGGCACAGAGGGAAGCACACAGAGCCTGATTATTCACAAGGCAACTTAGGCAGGTGCTTAGGGCCTGGAGAGAGTATAGGGGCTTGGTTTTTGCTAGCCTCTAACAAATCTTGGCAAAAAAACTAGCTGGCCATCAAGGGTGGGCCCAAAGTCATTGCTTGCCTAGGGCATCATTTCACCTTAATCCAGCTCTGGACGCAGAGGTGGCAGAAGTGGCACAAGGGGATGTAAGGTTGCACAAGGAGACAGAAGCAGGCACTGAAAGAGACAGAAGGATGGACAGGGGGACAGAAGGACACACATGGGGACTAGAGGTGGCCGAACAAGAGACAAGGGGACAGAAGGCAGGACAAACACCCCTGGGGTGTGGCTTCTTTCAGTGAAGGGTGGGGCTTATTCTTGGGAAGGGGTAGGGATTAGTTCAGGGGTGGTGCTTAACCACCTGAGCGGTCTGGACGAGCTGAGCTCGTCCAACACCGCCGGAGGTCGCCGCTCAGGCCCTGCTGGGCCGATTTTAATCAAATAAAGTGCAGCACACGCAGCCGGCACTTTGCCAGCCGCGTGTGCTGCCTGATCGCCGCCGCTCTGCGGCGATTCGCCGCGAGCAGCGGCGAAAGAGGGCCCCCCTAGCCGCCTGAGCCCTGCGCAGCCGGAACAAAAAGTTCCGGCCAGCGCTAAGGGCTGGATCGGAGGCGGCTGACGTCAGGACGTCGGCTGACGTCGATGACGTCACTCCGCTCGTCGCTATGGCGACGATATAAGCAAAACAAGGAAGGCCGCTCATTGCGGCCTTCCTTGTTTATTCTGGGCGCCGGAGACGATCGGAAGATCGCCTCCGGAGCGCCCTCTAGTGGGCTTTCATGCAGCCAACTTTCAGTTGGCTGCATGAAATAGTTTTTTTTTTATTTGAAAAAAACCCTCCCGCAGCCACCCTGGCGATTTAATCAGAACGCCAGGGTGGTTAATCAGGGGCATGGCGCCCCCAGGACCGATGGTACTTCAGGCTGTGACCTGGAATGCCTATGCCTAAAAACGCTCCTGGATAGTTATACATGATACAGTGTTTTTAGTTTATGTAATTTGGTGTGCATAACGGTATTTTTGCACACATCTTAATAAACTTTGTTTTAATACAAAGTATAAAACTCCCCCAGCCCATTACAGGAACAAATGTCCAAAAGGTGGTGAGATAGATGAAGATGTGGTGCACTGTTTTTAGGAATGCCCGATCATAGGGCTATTCTGGAGTGAAGTCTATTAATTAATGGCCTGGTAGACTAGCCAGCAGGTAGGCAAGGATCCCATTCTTTATCTGTTCAATTACTTTAGTCTGATTCATGCTGCAGCTCATCCTTGAAATGATCAGATTTTGGTCATCTGACACCTATTGCAGTCAGGAAAGCCATTTTTAACCGCTGGATTTAACCCCCACCACCTACAATTTCGAATGTCTATGATATCCGAACCTATTGTCTGCAACTTGAAAGATTAAACGCCACTCTATGGGCTTGATTCACTAAACCGTGATAACTCAAATATCACAACTTATCAAAGATATCGCACCTTATCAAAGATATCACGCCTTATCAACGTTAACACGCCTTATCAGAGTAGCATAGCGAGCGCTACGAACTTATGCCTGCTAATTGGCAATGGCACTCGTCCTGCCCTGAGCCCTTGCAGGTTTTGTAGCGCTCGCTGTGCTACTCTGATAAGGCGTGTTAACTTTGATAAGGCGTGATATCTTTGATAAGGTGCGATATATTTGATAAGGTGTGATACTTGAGTTATCACGGTTTAGTGAATCAAGCACTATATGTGATAAAAGGGACAAAAAGCTTTTTTTTAAATAAAAACCCTAGATTTTACAAACCGTATCCCAAGCAGACTTGAAAGACATTATGGAGACCTTCAAGTATTCCTCCTGGTATGCATATGAAAAATGTCAAGGTCCCCTAGGGAAGGTAGAGGTTTTAATCAGGGCCTATGAGGATTTTTTTTCAATTAAATTTTTATTGGAAATTTGCAAATTGCAAAACAGGTATGAGACATTAATGAAACCATTAAGGGCTCTTTCACACCAGAGCTCTTTTTCCGCGTTTTAACGCAAAGTCTATACTTTGCGTTAACCAAGGTAAAAGGAAAGTCCATAGACTTTCCTTTTACCTTTCACATCCGACGCTGCGTTTCGATACGTTGCGGTACGACGCATCCCGGCGCATTTTATCATCAGGAATCGCTGTTTCCCCTTCGGGTTTATTAACTACTACCACCGCCACTCAGCGTCGCACCGGAGTTTTCCCAACGACACGCCGCAACACGCCGTGCAGGAGCCGTTCTCCTGCACGCTTTTGATGTGTAACGGGCCTAAGGAAACAGTCTTCATATGAGAGTAAGCAGGAATATAAAAGAAAAGCAGATTCCAATTATAGCTGTTCTTATCTGTTAACTATGTTCTTAACTAGAGGCCGGAGCCAGTACTAAGTGAGTCCTTCCTGCCCTCCCAATCAGAAGGTATACAGAAGTAGAGATGGTCCGAACGGTTCACATGCAAACGTATTCGCGCAAACATTGCGGGTTCGCATCGCGATCGAACGTGAACTTTATGAAAGTTTGACCCGCCCCCTATACTACATCATTGGGCTAAACTTTGACCCTCTACATCACAGTCAGCAGACACATGGTATCCAATCAGGCTGCACTCCCTCCTGGAGCCCTTATATAAGGCAGCAGTGTCGGCCATGTTCTCACTCTGTGTGCTGCAGAATTAGTGAGAGAAGGGAGAGAGGTTTCTGCAGAGATTAGGGAAAGCTTATTTAGGCTCTTGTTAGGCTTGTTAGTTTGCTCCTTGCTGATACTTATTGCTAAAAAGCACCCCAAAACAGCTCTTTTGAGAGCTAATGTTGTTGTGATCTGTTGTTTTGTTGTTTTTTTTGTGGCCCACTGACACTTGCATATACAGCCCTGTCTGTCGCAGCTGGCCCTTGCTAATTGCTATACTGCGCCATGCCCAGCACATTCAGTGCCTTCCTGTTCACTGCACCTGACCTGTGTGACCGCTGCACATTTGTAATACCAGTCTGTGCATACCTGTTCACGGCACCTGCGTGACAACATGCAGTTTTATATACCAGTCACTGTATACCTGTTCATGGTACCTGTGTGTGTGACAGCTGCACATTTGTAATACCAGTCCGTGCCTACCTGTTCACTGCACCTGACCTGTGTGACTGCTGCACATTGTATTGATACCAGTCCGTGCATACCTGTTCAATGCACCTGTGTGACAGCACACAGTTTTATATACCAGTCACTGCATACCTGTTAACGGTACCTGTGTGTGTGACAGCTGCACATTTGTAATACCAGTCCGCGCCTACCTGTTTACTGCACCTGACCTGTGTGACAGATGCACATTATTGATACCAGTCCGTGCATACCTGTTCACTGCACCTGTGTGACAGAACACAGTTTTATATACCAGTCACTGCATACCTGTTCACGGTACCTGTGTGTGTGACAGCTGCACATTTGTAATACCAGTCCGTGCCTACCTGTTCACTGCACCTGACCTGTGTGACTGCAGCAAATTTGTAATACCAGTCCGTGCATACCTTTTCACTGCACCTGTGTGACTGCACATTGTATTAGTCAAGTCAGTGCATACCTTTCACTTCTTCCCCCCCACTACGGACAAAACAACAGGCAGAGGTAGAGGCAGACCCAGAGGCAGATCACCCGGCAGGTCTGTTCGAGGTCGTGATGACGTGATACCCAAATTGTACCATGAAGTTGAAAGGCAAGTGGTGTCATCTCTGGCACACAGTGTTGGGTCAAGGGTCCATCTGTCCACGGATGCCTGGTCTGCAAAGCACGGTCAGGGCAGGTAAATTACTTATGCAGCCCACTGGGTCAACCTGGTGACAGCTGGCAAGCAGGGAGTACATGGCTGTGCAGCGGACCTAGTTGTGACACCTCCACGGCTTGCAGGCAGGCCTGCTGCCACCTCCTCTCCTTCTCCTTCTACTCCTCCTGCTACATCCTCTTTGCTGTCATCCTCCTCATTGGCTGAGTGGCAGTGCTACTCTACTGGTGCTGCGATCTCCTCTCCAGCTACACACCCCCAGCTACCCAGGGCCTATGCTGCATGCCTGGTATGACGGTGTCACACCATCTTGGACATGTCTTGCCTCAAAGCCGAGAGTCACACTGGAGCAGCTCTCCTGGCTGCTCTGAACAAACAGGTGGATCAGTGGCTGACCCCGCACCAACTGGAGATCGGCAATGTGGTGTGTGACAATGGCAGCAATCTCATTTTGGCTTTGAGTTTGGGAAAGTTGTCACATGTACCCTGCATGGCACATGTGCTGAATCTAATAATTCAAAGATTTGTGCCTAAGTACCCAGGCTTAGAAGAGGTCCTGATGTAGTCCAGGAAGGTGTGTGGGCATTTTAGGCGGTCCTACATGGCCATGGCACACTTGGTCGATATTCAGAAGAGAAACAACTTGCCGGTGAGGTGCTTGATTTGCGATAGCCCGACTCGCTGGAATTCAACGCTCCTGATGTTTGACCGCCTGCTACAACAGGAGAAAGCCGTCAACCAGTATCTGTACAACTACAGTACAAGGACATGCTCTGGGAAAATGGGGTTGCTCTGGCCAAAGTACTGGACACTCATGCGAAATGCCTGCAGGCTCATGCGGCCATTTGAGGAGGTGACAAACATGGTAGTCGCAGCGAAGGCACCATCAGCGCCCTGATCCCATATGCTTTCTTCCTGGAGCGTGCCGTGCATAGAGTGGTGGATCAAGCTGTGGAGGAGCGGGAACAGGAGGAAGAGTTGTGGGAACAATCATCAGCAGAACCAGATGTTTCCTCAACACCTGCGGCAGCACAGAGGAGGGGAGAGGAGGAGGAAGAATCATGTGGGGAAGAGATGAGGAAGGTTTTTTTTCAGGAGGAGGCGGAAGAACTGCAGTAGGCGTCGCAGGGGGCTTGTGCTGCTCACCTTTCCCGTGGTATTGTTCATGGCTGGGGGGAGGAGGAGAACTTACCTGACATCACTGAGGAAGAGCAAGAGGAGATGGATAGTATAGATAGCATACAAATTTGTGCAGATGGTTTCTTTCATGCTGTCCAGCCTGTTGAGGGACCCCCGTATAGAAAAACTCAAGGGGAATGACCTGTACTGGGTGGCAACACTATTAGACCCTCGGTATAAGCACAAAGTGGCGGAGATATTACCAAGTCACCAGAAGGCAGAAAGGATGCAGCACTCGCACCACAAGTTGGCAAGTATGCTTTACAGTGCGTTTAAGGGTGATGTCACAGCACAACGGAATAAAGGTGCCACTGCCAGTAAACGTCCTCCTCCTCCCATGTCCACGCAGGCAAGAACAGGACGCTAGACTCATGGTGATGACATGCGGACATTCTTTAGCCTAACGCCTCGCCTTAGCCCTTCCGGATCCACTCTCCACCAACGCCTCGACCGGCAGGTAGCTGACTACCTGGCCATAACTGCGGATGTAGACAACAGCGATGAACCCCTGGACTACTGGTGCTGTGATATCACCCTTAAAGAGGAACTCCAGTGAACATTTTACTGTTGGCAGGTGATGTAGCTGCTGCATGGTTTTTGGCAGTTGTAAACAGCTGTAAACAGCTATTTTCCACAATGCAACAAGGTTCACAGACAGGAAACTGCCAAAAGTTTGAACTTTTCTTGTGGGAGGGGTTTCTTGTGGGAGAGGTTTCACCACAATATCAGTCATACAGCGCCCCCTGATGGTCTGTTTGTGAAAAGGAATAGATTGCTCATGTAAAAGGGGGTATCAGCTACTGATTGGGATAAAGTTCAATTTTTCTTTAAACGCACTGTGGCCAGAGCTGTCACAATTTGCCATCCAACTTCTGTCTTGCCCTGTCTCAAGCGTCCTGTAAGAAAGGACCTTCAGGCCAAAAAAAGTTTTCAGTACCTCACTTTTATCACAATGAATGAGGCATGGATCCCGGAGGGCTACTGACCGCCCGAAGACTAAGTCAGTCCCCACACACAGCATCTCTGCCTGCACGCCGTGTGACTACCTGCCCCATGACTAAGTCGCTCCCCACACAGCATCTCTGCCTGCAGGCCGCTTGACTTCCTTCTCTGCCACCACCAACAGGGCCCAGGACTCCAGGTGGATTCCTGAATTTTTAAGGCCACTGCTAGCAGTGGCCGCTAACAAAAACAATAATAATTTTTTCAAGTGCGTGTACATGTCTGCCTAATTTTTCTGGCTGCACTGCGGCTGCAACAACAAAACAAAAGGCATGTACATGTGTCAAGATAATAAGGTCGTTGCTTCATTGTGGACAGACCAAATCCAATCAACTGGACAGTCACTGTTGTTCTGTCATTGATCTACCTCAGCCCGGCGACCATATGGGCTTGAAAACCGCTATCGCCTACACTCTCGCCATCGTGCGCTCCAGTCCAGCAAGGCCACCACTACACAAGCTGTGTGCGGTGCTTTACACAGTGAGTATGGTCTGTCAGTGTGAAGCAGTACACTAATTACACTACCTGATTGATGTATACACATGCAAGATGCTTTAAAGCACTTTATGCCTGCAATTTAGCATTGCAATGTGATTTCTGCCCTTAAAACATTGCTGTGTGTCAAATCCTGATTTTTCCCCGGGACTTTTGGTGTGTATCCCACTCCGCCATGCCCCCCTACAGGTGTTAGACCCCTGAAACATCTTTTCTATCACTTTTCTGGCCAGAATTAATGTTTGAAGTTTTGAAAGTTTGCGTGCCCATTGAAGTTCGCGTTCAAGGTTTGCAAACCTAAAATCGGAGGTTCGAGCCATCTCTACAGAGCAATCCACACAGATCAAGGGCCCCAGATGTTCAAAAACTTCAGATCATTGTCATTTGTAGAGGTTAACCATATTCTTTACAAATCAAACTAACAAACAACGAACATTTACTGTATATTGCGATTTTCTCCTGGCGAATTCAAAGTGCCAGAGCTGCAGCCACTAGGACATGCTCTATAGGCAGTAGCAGTGTTAGGGAGACTTGTCCAAGGTGTCCTAGTGAATAGGTGCTGGCTTACTAAACAGGCAGAGCCGAGATTCGAACCCAGGTCCCTTGTGTAACAATCATCTAAAGTTTTTGGACATCTGAGGCCCTTGGTTGCTCCATCAGGTAAATTTAATTGATTTTGTGCAAAAGAACTGCCCTAGAAGGAGGAGGTGTCTTCCAGGAAAGGGCAAGCAATGCTTTGGTAGCAAAGCAAATATGGCCTTGTAATTTTCTCTGGGCTTTGGATAAGGAGGGGACAAAGCTGTGGAAAAGATCCACCCAAGGATCTGGGTTTATCAGTGTACAGGATTTCTGGAAGCTAATTTGTTGGAAGGCCAACACATTACCACCAGCAATTGAGGTGATCAGCTGTACAACTACAGCCCCTAAAACTGGTATCAGAGGAATCCATCTTTTTTACTGCTGACTTCTGGATGGGAGTAAAGGGAGAGAGCAAATGTGGGCGGGTTAGGGAGGTTTGTGTATTACTTGTTTTCCTTTTTGTTGTTGTTGGATACGATACCAAACAGGAATCTTAGATTTGTTCTGTGGCACTGCTTTGTGCATATGCAATTCACTTTTTTCTCCTCAGTTTTCTCAGTTTTTCAGGTGATATTTTCGCACCTTGTCATAAAATGCTTTTTAAACCACTAGCAAGCAAGAAAATACTCAAAATTATTTTGATAGTACTTTTTGTTTTAACAACTTTTTGAGTACTTTATCATATTATCTGATTTTTGAAAGTACTTTTTCACCTACATTTTGGTACTTTTTCAATTGCAGAGTGCTGGAAAGTTATTTTAAACAAAAATGAAAAATTCTTCTTGGACAAAAAAGTGAATTGGATCAAGGCCACTGTGTCTTCCTTTTTGTATCTTCTATGCAACGGCTGCAAAAGTTTTGTTATATAAAATGTAAAAGGCAAGTAAAGCTTAATAAGTGACAATATGAATTACTTTTCTATGTGAAAATCCATTTTCTCTAAAAATTGCTACTAACACAGATCAGGGCTGTACAATAATTTTAGCAATGTAATGTATGTAGAAAAAGTATCGGCATCTCAGTTTTCAGATTGTACTTCCTTGTGTGCCCGGAATCTATGCTCTCTTTGTAGAGACCTACTGGGTTCATGTAAAAAAAGACGCCTGGAAAAAATGGGGCAAGGGATTGCCGCTAGTAGAATATCGGTTAAAATTACAGATATTTAACTACTTTATTTCAATAGTAAAATATGAGTCAGTTAATCATTTTCTACACCAGGACTAATCCAACCATTGGCAACAAATGTAGATGCTCTAATATCACAGTTTTTGCTAGGTCCTCTATGCAGGGCTGTTTCTGGGCACAGGCAATCCAGGAAAATCCTGGGGCGCCTTCTATTGTACAGGATGCAATACTGCACTCTTTGTATTAATGAAAATCTGATTTGGGCAGTCTGCGGTGCACAGAATATTGCAGTCAGAAACAATCCTGACTTTGGGGAATAACTGTGGTTTACACATACGTAAAGTATTACATGCTGTAAGCGAAAGCAGGGAAATCGTGTGCATATGAGAAGTGGACAAATCGGGCCCCGCCATTGACACTAATGTTAAATATCGGCTATTGGGCGCAAAACTGGATGAATCGGGCGCCCATTAAACTGTTTTGCACCTATTATTATTTGTCAATTGTACAATACGAAAACAGAAAATATCGTTCTAAAATAAGTGTTTACAATTATCATTTTTAATTATTGTTCAAACTTTTCAATATTTTGATATTGTGCTTTTTTAAATCAATTTTACATTCGTTTTTTATAATCATAATTATGTTAATGATTGTTTTGACATGTAATTTAACTTTTTTTTATAATTTGTACATTCTTTTTGAGATTTTTAATTTTGGGGTCTTAGGGTTAGGCACTACCAGGGGGATATTTGGGTTAGGCACCACCAGGGGGGGTCTTAGGGTTAGTCACCACCGGCGGGGGAGGGGGGGTCTAAGGGTTAGGCACCGCCGGTAGGGCAGGAGGGTCTAAGGGTTAGGAATAGGTAGAGGGAGGGTTCTTTGTGAGAGTAGGATTAGGTTCAGTAGTAGTAGGACAAACTTTAACTCTTTTTTTACCTAAATCAGTAACACTAAAATACAGTTTGATTGATAAAAAGCACCGGCGTAAAAATAGGAGATGCAACCCCTGCCCGGGGCCCCCTAGGGTACGCTCAGGGACTTTTGTGGGGCAGGAGGGGTCGCAACATAAGAGGAGAGCGTGGCCACAGATCTGTGGGGAGGGGGGACATTCCTCCTCTCAGCGCTTCCCTCATGCAATCTTTAGTGACACCGGGCGGGCAGCAGCGGCGGCAGGCAGGTCACATACCTCCTTCGCCCCGGAGGTCTCCCATCAGTAAGTGCTTCATGTCACTCCCTGTGTAAACAGGAAGTGACATGAAGCTCTTAGACATCGGACAAAAGTCCCTGAGTGGGGCCTAGGGAGGATGGGGGAGGATTTTTTTTTTGCAGTGGGGCCCTGGGATTTCTAGTTATGCCCCTGATAAAAAAGGTTTTACATTGGACTTAAAGAAATCAGCCACTAAAATTTTTTTGAAATGAAAATATATAATTAAGATTACAACTTATGTTTTGTACCATTTAATTTATACTATATTTTTACGGTAACATGTTATTGTTGTTAGTTTCTGCTAAATGTCAGAAGCAAACACGATTAAACATAAACTATGTGTCTCTGGAATGATAACAATCATTTAAAAATTAATTTTAAACAAAGTGATCATTTAAAATGGAAATGTATTTGTAAACCGATATTTTTATACTTATTATTGTAAAATAAGGAATTCAGCTGTATCCTGCACCCTTTTTTCATAGTGTCACTATTTCATGCACACTCTGTAAGCAAGCAGAAATAAGGTTTGCCATTAATTATCACAATGTATACAGATGAACTGAATGGATTTTTTAGAGCAATTTAAACCGGACCTGAACTCAGAACTTCCTCTCTGCTCTAAAAGATAAGCAACAGCATAATAACTTTTAAAGAACAATCATTTCTTTGTTACAGTTGATATAAATCCTGCAATATGTATGCAGTGTGTCTACTATCTTCTTTCATGGACGCAGGCATAGGGTTAATATTCTGTGTTTACAAATTAGCTGCTTTGCCAAGGCAGCCAGCTGACACACCGGAGAGATCAAATTACATTTGTGATTAGTCACAGATGAGAGGGAATTAAATAGGATAAACTCTCTAAATGCACACATGGTGCATTTCTTTAGGTTTTCCTTTCCTGTCCTGTGTTCAGGTCCACTTTAAGAAAAGAACTGACTGACCTCACTGTATATTTATATTTGGGGTACTAATTTAATAAGTTTTTATGACTAGAATATCATCAACAAAAGCAAGAGATAAGCATCTGACACAGATCTTTCCAGTCCATCCCTGTCTGCACACCTTGTAATCAACCTACCTTGTCACACTTAATCAGCAGGGCCTGTGTTTACCCATGCAATGCTCATTGTTTGTGAAAAGTAAGCCATAAATCCACTGGTCTTGCTACATTTAATCATCCTATGTCAGTAATGTAATCCTTAAGGAAATTGATGCAAGACAAATGTGTTAGGACTTTAATGCTGGGAATACACGGCTCGATTTTGAGCCATGTAGATGGCTCGATTGATAATTTCCGACATGTCCGATCTCCCGCCCGATTGATTTCGCGCTCGATTTTGCATAGGGAACAATGGGAAAAGACAAGAAAAACGAATGGAAGATAAGAAAATCGCCTGCATAATCAAGCGTGTAAAATTGATCGGGCAGAAAAATCGACCCATGTATTCGTGAGAGGGAGATGGAGTCTGCCATACTTACTTCCTTTTAAGCAATTCCAATTGCCTGGCAGCCCTGCTGATCCTCTGCCTCTAATACTTTTAGCCATAGACCCTGAACAAGCATGCAGGAGATCAGGTGTTTCTGACATTATTGTCAGATCTGACAAGATTAGCTGCATGCTTGTTTCTGGTGCGATTCTGACACTACTGCAGCCAAATGCATCATCAGGGCTGCCAGGCAACTGGTATCATTTTAAAGGAAATAATTATGGCAACCTCCATATCCCTCTCATTTCAGGTGTCCTTTAAGTAGCTTACACACCTTTGATGGATGTTGCCTGTCCGTGATCAGAATTTTATTCCCTTGGGCAATATCCCTGGGCTGCAGGGGCATTGCCAGGATCCTGTGAGATTCAGGGCACTTTTGGCACTCACGCTAAAAAATGGGTGTGTCCATGCACTGGAATGTGGGTGTGTTCATGGGTGGAGCCAAATTTACATGAACTTAATAGCAGTCTAAGTAGGTCTGCCCAAAAGTTTGGATGAAGCTTCCCTCTCCATTTATACAAAAAAAACCAAAACATAACTAGACAGTTCGATTGGCGGAGCTAAGGAGGCAGACGCTGAGCCTGTGGAGGGGAGGACAAGGGAGACACTGCAATCCTACTCGGCAAAGAGATGGTGCTATACAATGCTGTTGACTGTTTTTAGAAATGTACGGGCATTACTGGTTTTGATCTAAGTATTAAATAAGCAGAATATTGTCTAATTCTGAGACGTCCAGGTGGCGGACATTGGCTGTGACTAAAGAGTTGATCCGGTGAGCAGGGAGATACTGGGGGGAAGGGGGGGGGACACCTGAACCCGCAAGTGGTGGCTTTCCCTCATTTGCACTCCTTTCTTCACTGGTGTGGTTGCATGTTAGTCACAACCAAAGGTGTCGAATTTTATGGTCTAAACAGGCTATACTATATATGTTTTGTACCTTCCCTTAAAGAGACTCTGAAGTCTCATAAAAATGACCTTTTTATTTTAAAAATCTCTTTTACATTATTGCCCTAACTAAAATGCTGCATCCCCGCGGCTGAAATCTAACTAAATCCCCCCAAACTCCCCGGGGCACACTGTGGGGAGCGCTTCCGTGAGAGGCAGAGCTTTCAGCTGCAGCTCTGCCTCTACACGCGTCTATCAGCGCTCATCTCCGCCTCCGCCCGCCCCTCTCAGTCTTCTTTCAGTGAGAGGTGCGGGGGAGAGGCGGAGATACACGCTGATTGATGCACATGGAGCCAGAGCTGAAGCTGAAAGCTCTGCCTCCTACAGCAGCAAAATCCACGACCAAGAAAGTCGTAGATTTTGTGGGGGTGAGTTAGGGGGGAGTTTGGGCGGGATTTACTTAGTGTTCAGCCGTGGGGATGCGGCAATTTAGTTAGGAGAATGATGTAAAAGATTTTTAAAATAAAAAGTTGAATTTTATGAGACTTCAGAGTCTCTTTAACCATTTATGCCTCCAGGACGTAGTACCTACGTCCAGGAGGCCACGTGCGCGTCCGCGCGCTCCCACGGCCGATCACGCGCGTAACCGGCCCGCGGTTCGTTAGCCAGGCAATCAGTGAATTGGGCTATGGTGCCCGATCACTGATTCCTCTCCCCTGCAGAAAAAGCGACAGCTTCTCTCGGAAGCTTCGCTTTATCTGGCTTCAAGCGTCCCTTTAAGCGTATGTTACGCTTAGAGTGACGTCATGTAAACAAACTCATGGCTGCCATCTTGTGGCCAAAAAGTAAAACTACAACTAAATGTAAAAAAAAAAAAATGCACATATTTACCCCAAACAAATACTATTTACATCCCACCCTCCCAAAAATACCCAAATAAAATGTTTAATATATAAAAAAAAAAACATTACAATTAAAAAAAACAAAACATGTTAATATTTACCTAAGGGTCTAAACTTTTTAAATATCAATGTAAAGATGAAATAGTTCTATTTTTTTTTACTTTTAAACTTGTAAATAGTAATGGATGCAAAACGGAAAAAATGCACCTTTATTTCCAAATAAAATATTGTCGCCATTCATTGTGATAGGGACAAAATTTAAATGGTGTAATAACCGGGACAGATGGGCAAATACAATACGTGAGTTTTAATTATGAAAGCATGTACAGTGGTGTGAAAAACTATTCGCCCCCTTCCTGATTTCTTATTCTTTTGCATGTTTGTCACACTTAAATGTTTCTGCTCATCAAAAACCGTTAACTATTAGTCAAAGATAACATAATTGAACACAAAATGCAGTTTTAAATTATGTTTTTTATTATTTAGTGAGGAAAAAAAACCTCCAAATCTACATGGCCCTGTGTGAAAAAGTGATTGCCCCCCCTTGTTAAAAAATAACTTAACTGTGGTTTATCACACCTGAGTTCAATTTCTGTAGTCACCCCCAGGCCTGATTACTGCCACACCTGTTTCAATCAAGAAATCACTTAAATAGGAGCTATCTGACACAGAGAAGTAGACCAAAAGCACCTCAAAAGCTAGACATCATGCCAAGATCCAAAGAAATTCAGGAACAAATGAGAACAAAAGTACTGTAATTGAGATCTATCAGTCTGGTAAAGGTTATAAAGCCATTTCTAAAGCTTTGGGACTCCAGCGAACCACAGTGAGAGCCATTATCCACAAATGGCAAAAACATGGAACAGTGATGAACCTTCCCAGGAGTGGCTGGCCGACCAAAATTACCCCAAGAGCGCAGAGAAAACTCATCCGAGAGGCCACAAAAGACCCCAGGACAACATCTAAAGAACTGCAGGCCTCACTTGCCTCAATTAAGGTCATTGTTCACGACTCCAACATAAGAAAGAGACTGGGCAAAAACGGTCTGCACGGCAGATATCCAAGGCGCAAACCACTTTTAAGCAAAAAGAACATTAAGGCTCGTCTCAATTTTGCTAAAAAAAAACATCTCAATGATTGGCAAGACTTTTGGGAAAATACCTTGTGGACTGACGAGACTAAAGTTGAACTTTTTGGAAGGTGCGTGTCCGGTTACATCTGGGGTAGAAGTAACACAGCATTTCAGCAAAAGAACATCATACCAACAGTAAAATATGGTGGTGGTAGTGTGATGGTCTGGGGTTGTTTTGCTGCTTCAGGACCTGGAAGGCTTGCTGTGATAGATGGAACCATGAATTCTACTGTCTACCAAAAATTCCTGAAGGAGAATGTCCGGCAATCTGTTCGTCAACTCAAGCTGAAGCGATTGGGTGCTGCAGCAGGACAATGACCCAAAACACACCAGCAAATCCACCACTGAATGGCTGAAGAAAAACAAAATGAAGACTTTGGAGTGGCCTAGTCAAAGTCCTGACCTGAAGCCTATTGAGATGTTGTGGCATGACCTTAAAAAGGCGGTTCATGCTAGAAAAACCCTCAAATAAAGCTGAATTACAACAATTCTGCAAAGATGAGTGGGCCAAAATTCCTCCAGAGTGCTGTAAAAGACTCGTTGCAAGTTATCGCAAACGCTTGATTGCAGTTATTGCTGCTAAGGGTGGCCCAACCAGTTATTAGGTTCAGGGGGCAATTTCTTTTTCACACAGGGCCATGTAGGTTTTGAGTTATTTTTCTCACTAAATAATAAAAACCATACTTTAAAACTGCATTTTGTGTTCAATTATGTTATCTTTGACTAATAGTTAACGGTTTTTGATGAGCAGAAACATTTAAGTGTGACAAACATGCAAAAGAATAAGAAATCAGGAAGGGGGCAAATAGTTTTTCACACCACTGTATTATTTTAAAACTACAATGGCTGAAAACTGAGAAATGATTTTTTTCCCATTTTTTTCTTATTCTTCCTGTTAAAATGCATTTACAGTAAAGTGGCTCTTAGCAAAATGTACCACCCAAAGAAAGCCTAAATGGTGGCGGAAAAAACAAGCTGTAGATCAATTCATTGTGATAAGTAGTGATACAGTTATAGGCTAATGAATGGGAGGTGAACATTGCTCGGATGCATAAAGTGAAAACGACTGAAGGCTGAACTGGTTAAAGGTGTTTTCCTTCATAAAGGAAACCTTGGTTGGAAGATTTTGGAGGACTGAGCGCTACTGTTATACAAACTTTTGTATGGGATAACTAGGCAGTTACCTGGCTTCTGTGCTGGCTGTTCTGGCTTTCTTCTGGGCGGGCTGACCTGCTGCCAGGTTATCTGGCATTCCCTCCCCCCACCCCCCATAGCATTCCCTGACCTTCTAATGGACCCCCTCCCATGCTTCCACACATCTCCCATTGAGGCACAACAACTTCCAGCATGCCCCCATAGAAGAACCAGAGCTCCCTGCATGCCCCCATAATACCCCCAGCACTCACATGTCCAGCACACTCTTTCCTGTCCTTCTATTATCACCCTCTGTGTGACCTGGCAGCATGTACAGGGGTTGCACAAAATAATGGAAACACCTTGAAAATCAACAAAATATATTTTAATATGGTGTAGGTCCACCTTTTGCAGCAATTACAGCCTCAACTCTATGAGGTATCGATTCATACAAATTGTGAATTGTTTCCAAAGGAATTTCAGCCCATTCTTCAGTTAAAACACCCTCCAGTTCTTTAACCAGTTCCCTACCCTGGGGTTTTCCCCCTAAAAAACCCAAGCTATTTTCTACATTTCACAGGTCTCCCATTCATTAGCCCATAACTTTAGCAGTACTTATCACAAATAAATGATCTATACCTTGTTTTTTTGCCACCAATTAGGCTTTCTCTAGGTGGTACTTTTTGCTAAGTATTATTTTACTTTGAATGCATTTTAAAGGGAATAAGGAGAAAACAAATGAAAAAAAGTCATTATTTCTCAGTTTTCATTACCGTTTAAAAATAAAAAGTATTACTGTAGATCAAGCCCACAAATTTTATTAGTCCATATGTCCTGTTTATTTCAACATTTAAATTATCTTCCTAGTACAATGTATGGCGACAATATAATATTTGTCAATAAAGGTGTATTTTTTCCATTTTTTTGCTTTGCACTTTACTAGCGATTACAAGCCGTATTCGCCAAAATAACAGTAATATACCCTCACGGCATACATATCTAAACTGCTAAGTCCATTTATTAGCCCCCACCCCCGTAGTTAGCAAGATGTGCCCCTTTATTACCCTCCACCCCCATAGATAACCAGGTGTGCATCTTTATTCCCCTCCACCCCCCATAGATAGCCAGGTGTGCCCCTTTATCTTCCCCCCCATTATAGATTGCCCGATGTGCCCCTTATTAGCCCCTCCACCATACAAATCCCAGATGTGACCTTTTATTAGCCAGATTCGCCCCTTTGTCCCCCTACCCCCATTGATAGCCAGGTTTGCCCCTTTGTTCTTCTCCTCCAATAGGTAATCAAATGTACCCTCTATCCTCCCCCCCCTCCATGGATAGCCAGGTGTCCCCCTTTATCCCCTCACTATAGCCAGATGTGCCCTTTATCAGCCCCTCCCCCAGTATAAAAGATATATATGTGCCCCCTTGACCCCCCCATAGATCGCCAGGTGTGCCAATGTATTCTCCCCCCCCTCCCCATAGATAATCAATGTGTCCCTTTGTCATTGCCCCCCCCCATATATAGCCAGGTGAGCCCCTTTGCCCCCATAGATAGCCGAGTGTGCCCCTTTGCCCCCCTCCCCATAGATGGCCAGGTGCGTAATGATCCACCCCCTCTCCCCCTTAGATTGCCCCCAGCCATTATGCCCCCCTCACCTCCATGCTGCGATCGAGCAAGCAGCATGGAGGATTGGCATGTAAACAGCTCACCTTGCCTCGTTCCAGCGCGATCAGCCTCCCCTCCGTGCATCACCGCTGCCTGTGTCATTATGCCGAACGGATCGGGTCCCGGCTTGATGACGTCATCAAGCCGGGACCCGATCCATTCGGCATTAAGACACAGGCAGCGGAGATGCACGGAGGGGAGACTGGTCGCGCTGGAACGAGGTGAGGTATGTTGTTTACATGCTAATCCTCGCAGCATAGGGGAAGGATCGCAGCATGGGGGGAGGAGGGGGAATACTAAATAACAGGGGATCGGGCAGGGGGTTGGAGGATCGAACCCCTGGGAGGGCATCCTTAATTAGTGTAGTTAGAGGGAGGGGGGTTAATGAGCCCAGACGCGTGCTAGCACGCGTACTGTGCTCATTAAAGGGGACTGACTTATATTCACGTCATGTGGCTTTCAAGAGCCACTTACAATGACGTGAATATACTGTATGTAGGATGGGAAATGGTTAAGAGCTGATGGCGGCGGAAATTGACTTCTTACTTAAATCTTTAATAATAACCATGAATGCTCAACGTTGAGATCTGGGGATTGTGGTGGCCAGATGAGATGCTCAACTTCATTCCTCGTGCCATTCTTTAACAATTCTAGCTGTATGGATTGGGGCATTATCTTGAAAGATGGCATTCTCCTCCGGAAACAGTTCTTGAACCATCGGATGAACTTGGTCGCCCAAAATTCCTAAATAGTCTCGGCTGTTAATTTTTCCATGAAGGGAAAACATTGGACCGGCAGATTTCCAAGAAATAGCACCCCAGATCATCACAGAACCCCCGCCATGTTTTACGGTTGGGAGAAGGCAGTCTGGATGAAATGCTTCTTTTGGCTGTCTCCAAATGTACACTCGGCCGGAGGTCGGAAATAAGGTAAACGATGATTCGTTGTCAGAGTAAATCACATTTTTCCACTGCTCGAGGGACCAATTCTGGTGGTTTATACACCACTCTAAACGCTTTGAAACATTTATCTTTGAGAGCAGAGGTTTTGTAATTGCAGTTCTTCCGTGGAATCCAGATTTGTGCAGCTCCCAACGAACAGTTTTTGTGGAAACTGGGTTCTGTAGGTGTCCATTCAGCTCTGCAGTGATTTTAGGAGCCGTGGTCTTGCAAGCTTTTCTAACAATTCGATTTAGAGTCCGACAGTCTCTCTCAGACAACTTCAACTTTCGGCCACAACTGTGCTTTGCTGAAGATGTTTTTCCTTCTCTTTCAAAGGCAGTTATTACTTTTGAGACAGTACCTCTTGAAATGCCAAACATTCGGACAGTTTCTGTTACAGTAAGAGATCTGCCATTTTTATAAATTATAACCAACTTTGGTTTAAATATCTGTAACAAACAATAATTTTACTTAACCACTTCACCACTGAGGGTTTCTACCCCTTGAACACCAGAGCAATTTTCACCTTTCAGCGCTCCTTCCATTCATTAGTCTATAACTTTATTATTACTTCGCAATGAAATGAACTATATCTTGTTTTTTTCGCCACCAATTAGGCTTTTTTTAGGTGGGACATTATGCCAAGAATTATTCTAAATGTGTTTTAATAGGAAAATAGGAAAAAATGTGGGGGAAAATATTATTTTTCAGTTTTCAGCCATTATAGTTTTTAAATAATGCATGCTATTGTAATTAAAACCCATGAAATGTATTTGCCCATTTGTCCCAGTTATAAAACCGTTTAAATTATGTCCCTATCACAATGTTTGGTGCCAATATTTTATTTGGAAATAAAAGGTGCATTTTTTTCAGTTTTGCATCCATCCCTAATTGCAAGCTTGTAGTTTATAAAGTAACAGTGTTATACCCTCTTGACATAAATATTTAAAAAGTTCACTCCCTAAGGTGACTATTTATGGGGGTTTTTTAATTGTATTTTTTTTTATTACAAAAAATAAATAAATTGGGGAGTGTGGGAGGTAATGAGTTAATTTATTGTGTAAAAGTAATGTATTTTTATATGTAAAATGCTTTAGGGTGTAGTTTTACTATTTGGCCACAAGATGGCCACAGTGAGTTTGTGTTCATGCGACCTGTAAGCGTCCTTCACTATGAGGCTGGGAAAATCACAATGTTCGCGCTGTTTCTCATAGAAGCAGCAGATCATTGCGGGGGCTTAGATTAACGAACAGGAATGGATTTTCCCGTTCATTGATCTCCGGGCCAGCGGGCGGCAGCGTGCATGAGCGGCGGGAGCGCACGAATGAGTGGCGGCAGCGTGGACAGCGGCGGTAGTGCGGGAGGTACGGATTTCTCTGTCCCTTGGTTTTTTAAGGGTGGAAAAAGGGATGGAGAAATCCGTACCGCAGGAGGTAAAGTGGTTAAACATATCAAATAACAAAAGTAATAAACAAAAAAAAATTAACATGTCAAGTTTTGATTGCTTAAAACACGTTCAAAGATTATGATGCGAAAATGTTAGGTGTTTCCATTATTTTGTCCAACCCCTTTATGTGACTACAGTATTTCCACCATTTTTGAGATAACACACCAGGCTGCCCCTCGGTCCTTGATTTTTAATTTTTATTTTCTTTTTTGTCATCAAGGATTCTCATTGGTTGCATGGAGAACTGTATCAAGTGTGCTCCAATTTTTAAACAAATCAGCCCAATGTTTGCATTTCACAGACAGTGATAAAAATTAACTGATATCCTGATGTAGTGGAGGCTAAAATTTACTAACTGGGGTGGATTTTCATAAGACGCCTGGCATATGTTGTAAGATTATAAATTTATTCTACCGAGATTCTGCTGTTTTTAAAGGATTTTTTATTTAAATGTCTTATTGTACTATAAGCAAGAAGTTTTGAATCAGGATGATACCATTTATTGGCTAACTTAGAAGAAAAGCAGTAAGCTTTCGGCAATGAAGCCTTCGTCAGACTGATTCCTGAATACTGACAAACCATAGAACACAGCTTATATACATCGGACATTGAAAAGGAGATACCATCTTGTCCCAAGTGTGGTGACCAATCACCTGACTTGAATCATATGTTGTGGCAATGTGAAAATATCCAACATTTTTGGAAAGACTCACTGGTTTTGCCCAAACTGTTTCCCAACCAAAGTTGACCCTCTGTTTTGTCTTTTCCATAGTCTAGGCCGAACGGAGGGAGACGCTACCGCCTCAATCTCAAAATCTCAAAATGGGAGCACCTTTTTCTCCTAGCAGCCAAAAAAGCTGTCATGAAGAAATGGCTTGATCCCATTTCCCCTTCTTCCGTTAATGATGTAAAGACACTCCATCATATTCTTCATCTTGAGAGCAGTGACGTCCCTACCATAGAGCGCAGGGGGGCGTGGCGCACCGGGTGACAGACACCCAGGGGGGTGTCACCACGACCCCCCACAGCAGCACAGCAGGAGGGTGAAAGCAGCGCTAGAAGGAGGGGCTGTGGAGGCAGCGGTGGGGAGGGGGGAAATATCCCCCCCCCCCTCCCTCACCTGGCACCCCTCCTTCTGCCTCTCTCCCTCTCCATAGATAACTGTCGGGAAGTGCAGGGGCGGCCCGAGGTGTGCTGAGACTTACTCACCTAATTTCCGCGTTCCAAGCGTGGAGCGCAGCGTCATGTCGTCACAGGTCTCTGTCTTCAATGCCGCCCACTGTGCTTCCTGATTAGCAGAAGCACAGTGGGCGGCATTGAAGGCGGAGATCTGTGACGACATGACGCTGCCATGCTTGGATCGTGGAAATGAGGTGAGTAAGTCTCAGCACGCCTCCGGCCGCCCCTGCACTTCCCGACAGTTAGCTATGGAGGGGAAGAGAGGCAGAAGGAGGGGTCCCAGGTGAGGGAGGGGGGGATATTTCCCCCCTCCCCACCGCTGCCTCCACAGCCCCTCCTTCTAGCGCTGCTTTTACCCTCCTGGGGCATTTATACTGGGGGCAACTAAACTAGCTATACTGGGGGCAACTAAACTAGCTATACTGGCTGGGGGCAAATATACTAGCTATACTGGCTGGGGGCAACTATACTAGCTATACTGGCTGGGGGCAACTATACTAGCTATACTGGGGGCAACTATACTAGCTATACTGGGGACAACTATACTAGCTATACTGGGGACAACTATACTAGCTATACTGGGGGCCACTATACTGGCTATACTGGGGCCCACTATACTAGCTATACTGGGGAACACTATACTGGCTATACTGGGGCCCACTATACTAGCTATACTGGGGAACACTATACTACCTATACTGGGGGACACTATACTAGCTGTACTGGGGACTACAATACTACCTACACTGGCTCCTGGCGCTACCTAAACTAGGGGGCACCTCTCACTACGTAAACTATCTAGGCCAGCCCGCCCAACATCACCACCAGCCAACCAGCCCAGAATCACTGGCAAAAAGGCCACAGCATCACCCCCAGTCAGGCCAGCATTTACTTCAACCAGCCAGGCACAGCCCAGCATCACCGCCAGCCAGCCCAGCCACAGCATCACCGCCAGCCCAGCCACAGCATCACCGCCAGCCAGCCCAGCCACAGCATCACCGCCAGTCAGGCCACAGCATCACCGCCAGTCAGGCCACAGCATCACCGCCAGCCAGGCCACAGCATCACTACCAGACCTTTCAGTCCACACATCATCCCCAATCCAACCAAAAACAGTATTGCCAGCCAGGCACAGCAGCCAGTAGAGGATAACTCAGAAGCCAGGTGAGAGGTGTCTACCATATTAAGGGGGCATTCTGCCCATTTATGTGAAATGCTGTCTATGTATGTGCCTCATGACTGCTGAATTTGTCTTGTTGGGGGCCTCATGGTTGCTAGATTTGTCTTGTTGGTGGCCTCATGATTGCGGAATTTGTCTTGTTGGTGGCCTCATGATTGCTGAATTTGTCTTGTTGGTGGCCTCATGATTGCTGAATTTGTCTTGTTGGTGGCCTCATAATTTGTTGGGTGCCTCAAGATTTCTGAATTTGTCTTGTTGGGGGCCTCATGATTGCTGAATTTGACTTGTTGGGGGCCTCATGATTGCTGAATTTGTCTTGTTGGGGGCCTCATGATTGCTAACTGTAAGACTATGGGAAAAGCTGAATCATAATCATATGAGACAATAGCCTTAAACCTACTTTTTTAGCTTTTTAAAACAGAAAATTAAAACTGGGGGGGGGGGGGGTGTTCTAAAACGATACATTTTTCAGGAGTAGGATGGATGAGTTGTTTATCTTCACAGTTTATTTTCAACTTGGATTTTCCATAATGTTCATGTATGAGTTAAAATGTTTGCATTTAGTTTTAATTGCTGTTGGCACTTTGCGATAGATAAGTGACTTTTGGGTTGCAGCTTGGGCACTCGGCCTCCAAAAGGTTCGCCTCCACTGTCCTAATCTAATGTCCCACCATTGCTAAGTTCATGTAAATTTGTCTCCACCTGTGACCACACCCACATTTTGGTCCATGACTTAGGTCGGTTAGAAATATAAAGCAGGAGAGGTGATGTGAACTAGAGGAGGGGGGAATAGGAACTGAAGATGCGGAGAGAGAGAACCAAGTTATTTTGTTTTGCTTTTTTGTTTTCCTTGTGTTTTTCATTTTTTTTATGATGTTAGTTTGAACAGCAAGGGGCAAATTTCTTAGACAGTAAATGATTGCCCTATCCATATAGGGGACCTGTCTATATCTCAATACCATACAACTATATGATCATATGCTTGTCAATTTTATGACGTTTCAAAGTCATGTCATCTTCACAGTATGTTCTATGGCTTAACTGTTGTACATTTGACTAGATGACTCTGTGGAAGTACTTTTTTTTATTTTTGTTACTCCAGTCCACTTCATTGTATCTCCCTTGCTGTACCAATAAAAAGAAAAAAAAAAAAAAAGAAAAGAAAAGAAGAGGGGATACATTGTACTGCAATAATGGAAATAATTGTAGACAGGAAGAAAGAAAAGAGTTGGCACTACAACTCTCTCTGCATGCAGGAGGGGGGTGGCAGGAAGCACAGCCTTCTTACCCTTTAGTGTGGACAGCGTGCTCAGGCTTGAATGTGTACAGGAATTGCGTAGTTTGAAAACAAAGTAGATAAGTCGGCACTTGCTGTGGTTTTTCATTTATTCCAAAGGTGGTGACACATAATAACATTGCAGTGTATCAAAAATGGGACATACCATGTAAAGAGGTCGTGCGGTGGTGGTGGGTGCTGGGCCAGAGGAGCCTTACGGCCGTTTCGCGCTGGGTACACGCTTCTACGGAGGCTGTAGAAGCGCGTACCTCATTGTACTGCAATAAGTCTCATTAGATGCCTAGTTACAACATCAAGCGAGTCCCTCAGAGATGCTAAGTAATTTACTACAAAAAAGATAAGACCACTTGTCTGCTTGAACACCACATTCCACAGATTCAGTGTGGTGAGGAGACATCGTAACGCATTCAAACATAACTAGGTAAGGCTACACACAATGTTTGTTATAGGCTAAAGCAAATTGTAGAATTTCAAAACCTTATTACCAGCACAATGATTAAAAAGGAATCATGGCACAAGAAAATAAAAAAAACAAAAAGGATAGTGGGATTTAAAGAGAACCCGAGGTGGGTTTTAAGAATGCTATCAGGACACAGAGGGCACAGAGGCTGGTTCTGCATACAATGACCAGCCTGTTACTATACTGCGCACCCCCAGCCCCCTCCCCCCCCCGCGATCTGCTGTCCCTTCCCTCCAATCAGCTTATTGAGGCAGGGGGTGGAGTTATAGAGGAGGCAAGGGAGCGGCGGTAAAAGACAGCCTGGATGTAAACAGCCGGCTAGCGACAAGCTGCGTGTCGTTAGCACGGCAGTTTATTTTACTGGGGAACAGCAGAGCGCAGGGGAGGGCGGGGGGGGGGGGGTTGAGGGGCACAGTATAGTAACAGAGGCTGGTCCTTGTATGCAGAACCAGCATCTGTGTCCTAATAGCATTCTTAAAACCCACCTGTAATGAATAGTGACATTCCAGGTGCGGTGGATAGCAGTACCACCGCAGCTGCTTCTGGTTCTCTGCCTGTCAGTCTCCCTGCGCCTCGGGCGTCTAGCACGCCGAGGACGGGTGTGGGGAGTAATCGCATGTCGGCTGCGGTGGATGGTGGATCCACCGCGGTCATTGCTGGGTCCCTGCCTGCTGATTTTTCCGTGTACTAGGCGTCTAGTACGCCGAGGACGTGTGTCTCTGCTGGACTCAGGGGTACATTAGCGCGTGCGCACGCTCACCGTCAGGATCTTTATGCCAGGAGGAGGCGCGTCAGCTGACCGGCTGGTCGGCTGACGTCAGAGGGCATGCTCGCCGCTCCTGATTGGCCGTGGCTGGTGGGCGTGCCTTGGGGGTCTCCTCCGCTTCTTAAGCCTCTCGGCTTCACTTGCAAGTTGTCTGCTGTCGTGAATACTTCGTGTTAGCGCTCAGACCTTAGATAGTTCCGGTGTGCTTTGATTTGGGAGGAAACCAGGGATTTCACACAAGACTAGGAATTATTATTACTACTGTTATTATTGCTTGATTATCTGTGTATGACTCTGGCTAGTTCTGACCAATCTTACACTCAGCGATTCTGTACCTGTGCCTATCTGATCCTGTTGCCAAACCTAGCCTTATTACCGCTCTGTCTCTGTCTCCTGATTTTGTACCTCTGCCCATCTGATCCTGTTGTCAAACCTTGCCTGATACCCGTTCTGTCTCTTTCTGTCGATTCTGTACCTGACCTGTCTGTCTGTTGCCGATCTGATCTGTCTGACCATTCTATTCTCACCAGGGACCCCCTGTCTCTGGTGAGAGGTTCAGTACGGGTAGTGCCCACCAGCTCTTCTGGTGAGGTAGTGCAAATACTGCCAGTACTACTGTTACACCAATCACTACACTTAGCGCATTAAAGTGTGATTAGGTTAAGTCACTTCTTAGTGGCATATTAGCATTGCTCAACTAACACATCTGTATCTATATATCTGTATTATTGGTGATTCTGCAGATCATCATATAATCCGGTATATATCTGTATTATAGGTACAGATCACCTGATAATCAGAAACTTTGTTCTTGCTAACACCAATCGTTACACCACCTCTTTAAAACCTATCATATCTGCACAAGAAACTGTAATCCTTACTTAAACCTTCATCTATAGTTTATTGTACTATAACAATAACTAAAGGAACACAAGTATTGCCATATTAAAGTCTCGTGTGTTCTAAATGACTTATGCTTTCAGTGATTTGTCATACATTGCGTGACAAGTACATCAACGGCTCAGCGGATATTTCTAGTAAGTGGATATTAATCTTTTAATCGACCTTACCACAGGGTGTTAATTAGAGCAGTCTTTTCATTTTTATAGTCAGCTTTTACAGTATTCATAGATTCTGCCTTTATGTTCCATGGTTTATACGGTACCTTAGCCGGGCAGCTTCTGTTTTCATAGGTAATTAGGAATAATCTTAGATCTTTGTTTACCAGGATTTTCCATTCCTTTAGTGAAGATAAGAAGTTCTCTTCCATTTAACGGCAACCTATTTATATGCCTGATTGGTATTTTACAACAATATTGGGATATTACATTTTAGTTTCCAGTCAAAGGATTTAGAGCTTAAAATATTTTGTTTAGTTTAAACCCTATTGATGCATTGTTTTGCCATCATACAACTCACATAGTTAGTTTGGTTGACATCCATCCATCAAGTTCAACCAGGAAGAAAGAAAAAAACACCATCCTGAACCTGCGCATATCCCAGTTGATCCAGGGGAAGGCGAAAAAACCGTACAAGGCCTGGACCAATTATCCTTAAAAGAGAAAAATTCCTTCCCGACTTCTGAAGGCCGTCAGATAAATCCTTGGATCAACTCTCCTGGTAATTACCTAGTAATTTTAGCCGTGGAATCCCATCAATGCAAGGAAAGCCTCCAAAACCTCTATGAATGCAGATATAGAGTTTGCCATAACTACTTCCTGAGGTAAGATACTCCATATTTTAACCATTCTCACTGTAAGGGGCCCCTTTCTAAATAGATGACAAAAACGTTTTCCTCCAAACGCAGATCATGTCCCCTTCTCCATTGTACAACCCTAGGGACAAAAAGCTCAACTGACAATCTTTTGTATTGTCCTCTGATATACCAGTATTTATACATGTTAAAGGATACCGGAACTGACATGTGACATTATGAGATAGACATGTGTACAGTATATACAGTGCCTAGCACACAAATAATTATGCTGTGTTCCTTTTTTTCTTTCTCTGCCTGAAAGAGTTACATATCAGGTATGTAAGTGGCTGACTCAGTGCTGGCTCAGACAGGAAGTGACTACAGTGTGACCCTCACTGATAAGAAATTCCCCTTTTTATCTCTTTCTTGCTCTCAGAAGCCATTTTCTGCTAGGAAAGTGCTTTATAGTTGGAATTTCTTATCAGTGAGGGTCACACTGTAGTCACTTCCTGTCTGAGTCACATGTAACTCTTTCAGGCAGAGAAAGAAAAACAGGAACACAGCATAGTTGTTTGTGTGCTAGGCACTGTATATACTGTACACATGTCTATCTCATAATGTCACATGTCAGTTCGGGTATCCTTTAAAGTCAGGTCACCTCTCAGTCACCTTTTTTTCCAAGCTAAATAAGAGCAGTTTGTCCAACCTGTCTTGGTAAGTGAGATCTTCCATCCCTCTGATTAATTTAGTTGCCCATCTTTATACCCATTCTAGAAGGCGAATGTACTTCCTATAGTGTGGTGCCCAAAACTGTATCCCATATTCCATATATGGTACATTGGGGTTGCTGCACGAATTTACAATATACTGTAATTTATCTGAACAACAATCAAGTTATGGGTGTATACTCTTCACTAAGCATCCATTGTCAATACAGTTCACACATGCATAACATGGGGTGTACAGGAAAATTTGGACAGTCTTCAGACAGCTGTGCAAACAATCCCTGATAACAAGAGGGTGCTTTGAAGCTCAAAAAACTAATTATTTATTTTTGTTGAGAGCTGAATAAACCAGCTTTTACGTCACACTGATTGAAAAAGTAACAATGTAAGACTTTAAGAAAGTTCTATAAATCATTGCTTCTGAAGATACAATTCATAATCTCTTGAGTTTGAGTGTGCTATCTGTTTCTTCTACATTCTGCCCTAGAGCTAGGCATTTGTGTGGTTGATTCTTGCTATGTGCAGCTATTGGAAATGCAACTGTGCCGAATAGGACTCTTCAGAGTTAGAAGCTTTCTTTTTGTAACATTGATTTTTATTAAAGAAATCAGTGAGATCAAAAGATACAGAATCGTACAGGGATATGAAGTACTTGCAGCTAGAAAGTCAGAGACCAATACTTGTAAATAAATTGAGAGAGGACAAGTCTAGAAAGGTAGACAATAAGGTATATGTTCACATTAGAGTTCATATAATCAAGGATTATACACTGTAATCAAACCAGATAATAAACGAAGCAGCCAAAGTCCAGTCCTCAGAAAAAAAACCTTATACAAAACTCTGTAATTGCTTCAGTTCTACCTCCCTCTAAAATCTGTTCTCCATTGTCACACCAATATAAAGGCAGGCTTACCGGACTGACGAAGACCTACATCGTAAGTTTTCAATTGTTTGTTGTTATCACACTGGGATGTCAACGCTTCCCAAACTCTGGGCAAGTCTTTCCTTCCAATCTTTTTATAAGTATTGGGCCCCAAAGAAACCTCAGAGATTGAATATTTTAATGAGGTCACAAGTATTACTTCCTATTGAACGTTCTTCTCTGCAGATCATACAGGTCATATTGCAAGCAACAATGCATTGCGGATGGCTCACCAAACTTGTCTTTAGGTCCTAAGCGGTCATATTAGGGTTGCTTTTGTCTTCCTGACCATCATACAAGTACTGTATTTTTTGGACTTTAAGACCCTTTTTTCAAGAGTGGGGGAAAACAGTCACTGCATCTTATAGTCCAAATGCAGAGAGTTCCTGACTTGTGAATGCCTGCCAATACGAACTTCTAACCTGCCGCAATGCTGGGGAATCCCTCTATTGTGCCCTATGCAGAGGAGGACATGGGGGACAAATGTAGGACACAGGGGGTCATAAAGGGGCATAGAGGAGGACAGAGGTGGACACTGGACACATGGGAGTCAGAGGAGGACACGGGTAGTGTTGGGCGAACATCTAGATGTTCGGGTTCGGGCCGAACAGGCCGAACATGGCCGCGATGTTCGGGTGTTCGACCCGAACTCCGAACATAATGGAAGTCAATGGGGACCCGAACTTTTGTGGTTTGTAAAGCCTCCTTACATGCTACATACCCCAAATTTACAGGGTATGTGCACCTTGGGAGTGGGTACAAGAGGAAAAAAAATTAGCAAAAAGAGCTTATAGTTTTTGAGAAAATCGATTTTAAAGTTTCAAAGGGAAAACTGTCTTTTAAATGCGGGAAATGTCTGTTTTCTTTGCACAGGTAACATGTTTTTTGTCGGCATGCAGTCATAAATGTAATACATATAAGAGGTTCCAGGAAAAGGGACCGGTAACGCTAACCCAGCAGCAGCACACGTGATGGAACAGGAGGAGGCGCGGGGCGCATGCGCGGCGTGCTCGAGGACGGAAGCAGCCGGATGTAGCTCCGTACTACAGCAGCTCTAAAAACGCCTAAAACAGGGGCCCGAGAGAATTTAACCTGACAATTTAATACGCACCCCCTGTGAAAAGCAGCTGTGCATGTCTAGGAGGAAGAAGCAAACTGATCCGACCGGGAAACAACGAACGGTGAGAGATTATCTACTCAGACCGAGATCAGCCATCATGAGCTCACAAGATGGCCGCGGCTCACCTACTCCTTCACAGGACTCACTCCCAGATCCTGACCCAGATTGGTCGCAAGTGAAACCAGGACGTGAGAAAAACCTCTCCAAACAAGACCTAATGGATGGCCTGGACAGCATGTATAAAAGACTGGCCGGTAAGTTCCAATCGGAACTACGCAGGGTGGAGGCCTCACTGACACACGAGATTTCTACACTGGGAACCCGGGTAGATAGGCTGGAAACTAAGCATGATAACCTCCTGATCGCTCACAAAGAACTACAGGAAGAACACGCTGCACTAGCAGACACGGTAAAAAGCCTACAGTCCCAATCGGAAGACTTCGATAATCGTACAAGACGAAATAATCTCCGGGTGAGGGGCCTCCCAGAAACATTTCAAGAAATCATACCACATGTGAGTAAAATCTTTGCCAACCTACTCCCAGATACACCAATGGAGGGATTTACATGTGACCGCATACACCGAGCGCTTAGGCCGCAACCAGGCCCAGATTTACCACCACGTGATATAATCCTCTGCATGAAAGACTTTCTGATAAAAGAGAAAATACTGCATAAAGCCCGCCAGGAACAAAATATTGAGTACGAAGGTCATAAGATTCAAATATATCAAGATTTATCCCCGGTTACATTAGAAAAACGGTTAAAGATGAAGCAAATCACCAAGGTCCTCACCGAGGCGAACATCAGATACAGATGGGGATTCCCCTTTAAGCTGGCGGTGACACACAACGGAGCTAACATTACAGCCACTACGCCTTCTGAGGGATCCAAGATGCTACGACAATTGGGCTTACAGCCACCTTTGAACACCCCACAAAAGAGACAGTCCAAAGCACTCTCACCGATTTGGACCCCCAATAAGGCGAGAAATAGGAATTTCACTTCGCAGAACGCAGCATCTTCGCAACTTGAGAACGGGTGATGTAACTTTATGGCCGCATTTTGATTTTTCCTTCTGGAACAGCCCATCAGCTGGAGTTTCGTTTCATGCTTTTCTTTTACTTTATAATATTTTTATATTTTAAGCTGATGGGGCAGATGTACAGTCTTTATTATTGCGAACATTTTGATAAAGGCGTGCTTCAGAGCTCGACCCTGTGCTTTGAAGTCCCCCCCTTGACTGTGGACGTTTTTCTATAGTCATTGTAGTTTCAGAACTCACCTTCTCATTAATAAGTGAGGGATGATGCCTGAAAACCCACGAACTGATCTATCCATGTCAGGCAAATGGTTGCGTTTGATATTAATAGTTATGTTAGCCTTATGGTTATTTCACTGTTTGATTTATAATCAATCTTTTATGAGCTATACTAAAATTCAGTATCACAGTACCTCCTTACAGAAATGCCAGCTTCATAGTGCAAAGGTTATCTTTACGGAAATAGCAACGGCCCTGGTCTGGTTTCATAAATGGCAGGAACACCCCTCCTAATACATAATGGTAATCAATATACTGAGCCACAATGTACAAGGTATAAATTCCCCACATAAACGCAGAAAAGCCTTTAGACAATATAAATTTTTGCAAGCAGATCTTCTTTTCCTACAAGAAACACATTTTTCCACTAATCATTGCCCTAATTATCTTGACTCAGCCTATAGCCGAGCCTATTATACCACTTATGGTTCAAAGGCCAGAGGCGTTGCTATTCTTATTAAGAATAGATTACAGTTTGAATGTTTAAAAGTATTCAGGGACCCGGACAGCAGATACATAATTATTAAAGCTCTAATAGATGGTAAAGAGGTGACTTTATGCAACATATACGCCCCTCAAACAGCACAATCAGCATTCTTTACAGAAGTTTTTAAAAAATTAGAAGCCTTTTACTCACCTCATCTGATAATCGCAGGAGACTTTAATTGTGTCAATAACCCAGTGGCTGACAGAAGCAGAGTTTCGGATAGCAGCAGAGTCTTCCCTAAATCTCTACGCACTGCCCTATTTAATCACCAGCTCACTGACTTATGGAGGACATTTAACATGGGCGACAGATCCTTCACCTATTACTCAAACCCACAAAATACATACGCTAGATTAGATTACTTTATGGTAACACCAGTTCTTTTAGCAAATGCTAGTTCTGCCACAATCAATATCTGCACATGGTCTGATCATCATATTTTAACAAGCACCCTACATAGCTTAGGGATGCCATATATGAAAGATAACTGGAGATTAAACGATCTCTTGCTTCAAGACTCCAAAATTACAGGAGAAATCCATCAGGCCCTTGAAGAATACTTCTTATTCAATAACAATGGGGAAACAACGACAGGAACAGTGTGGGCAGCACATAAAGCATTTATCAGAGGGAAATTTATACAATTAGCCTCAAAGAGAAAAAGGGAGAGGCTCTCTGCTATGCTGAAACTATCTTCAGCGTTGGAAAATCTATATAGACAGCACACTATGAACACGAATCCTAATATCCTAGCTGAAATCAGAGAAAAACGAACAGCTTTGAATACCCTTCTCTCAGAAAATACTGAAAAAGCATTAAAATTCACTAGGGCAAAATTTCTATTGCATGGAAACTCAGCTAGTACCATGTTCGCAAGAAAACTGCAACAATATAGTAAAACTCCACATACATATAAACTAAGAAATAAACATGGCTCCTTAGAAACTAAACCTAATAAGGTGATGGAAATATTTGAGGAGTTTTATAAAAAACTCTTTCAGGCCCCCCAAGAAAGACAACTTAATGAGACAGACGATTGGCTAGCCTCTTTACCCATACCATGTGTTACAGCGGAGCAACGGGAATTCTTAAACAGTGATATCACTAATAAAGAGATTGATCAAGCCATATCCTCATTCAAAAATGCTAAATCCCCAGGCCCAGATGGCTTTTCTAGCCTCTACTTTAAAACCTTTCATCATCTCCTTACTCCACAGCTTAACTCTTTATACAATGAAGCACTAAGAGGAACTAAATTCCCAGCGGAATTGACACAAGCCTTCGTTACATTAATACCAAAGCCAAATACTGATCACTCTCTTCCACAAAATTACCGTCCAATCTCATTAATTAACAATGATACAAAAATTTTTTCTAAGATTATGGCCAATCGTCTGTCTCATGTCATAGAAAACCTGATTTCACCAGCACAGGCGGGTTTTATCCCACAACGCCAAACAGTAGATAACACAAGAATAGCATGCAATATAATACAAGATGCGAAACTGTTTAATAACCGTCTGCTGATGTTAGGCCTCGACCTTCATAAAGCGTTTGATTCTGTATCTTGGAGGTATATGCATAGTGTGTTAAAAGCTATGGGTTTCTCTGGTTCGTTTATTAATGCTATACTGTCCCTGTATAACTCCCCTCAAGCAAAACTAAGATTGCCAGGTCTACATTCTCAACTCCTACAAATAGAGAGAGGTACTCGACAAGGATGTCCCCTATCCCCCCTTTTATTCTCTATAGCCATTGAACCATTATCTCTAGCTATACAGAATGACACAAATATAAAGGGATATGTCAAAGATGATATAGAATACAAAATCAGTCTTTATGCAGATGATGCACTATTATTCCTTTCCCAACCAATCACCTCTTTACCCATTCTTCTACCGCTATTAGAGAAATTTGGAAATATATCTGGGCTCAAAATTAACGCTAATAAATCACAGGCTATGACAATTAATCTTCCAGATCAGGTAATTAAGCTGTATAAGGCAAATTATGACTTCAAGTGGGTGACCTCAATGACATATTTAGGAATTAAACTATTACCAGATTACAATAACCTCATAACTGCTAACTATCACCCCCTCCTGAAAAGAACACAGAAAATACTTACGGATTGGAAGTCTTACCATATTTCCTGGTTAGGGAAAATTACTGCGGTAAAAATGGTTATTTTACCCAGACTTTTGTACATCATGAGAGCGTTACCAGTCACACCAGGGAAAATACTTATCTCAAAATTCCAAAAAGCAGTAAATCTCTTCATTTGGAACAATAAATCAGCCCGTTTTAAGAATATATATCTGTATAGAAGAACTTCTGAGGGGGGAATGGGAGTTCCAAATTTTTGGCACTATCTCCTAGCAGTAAGATTCACCCAAATGCTGAAATGGCATAAAAATAATGATTTAACTCCATGGCTAATATTTGAAAGGAACTCAATCAAGCCAATAAATATATCATCAGTAATTTATATTGGAAGGAACCACTTGGGGTCAATAATTAAAAATAACCTGATAGTTGGAGATAATTTAACCCTCTGGCATCGCTACAAAGATAAATTCCACCTTTGCTCTGATAAACCCCCTAGGCTCTCATTCCTTGGTCACCCTGAATTTCCACCTGCATTAAATGATAACTCTAAATTTTCCTGGTGGATCCAAAATGATTATACCACCTCCAATCGTTTTTGGATGGGAGGTAAATTTAAATCCTTTGAAATATTACAACACAGTAGAGGGCTACCTAGAACCCAACACTTTCAGTACTGTCAATTACGTCACTTTTTTATTAGCAAATCAAGCCCTGAAGGCCTTCTCAATTGCACCTTCTATGAGAATATGTTCCTGTCATCTACAATTGATTCAGGACTGATCTCCCGAATCTACTCATATTTAAGTAGCACCCCCACTGACCAAAAAACAAAATATATGCTGGAATGGGAACAAGACATACCCACAGAACTTAATCATATTGATTGGAATAATCTTATTAACAACCTTTATAAGGCAACTAAAACCACCGCAATCAGGGATATTGCATTAAAAATTGTCACCAGATGGTACTATACCCCAACCAGGTTACATAGAATATTCCCAACGATATCAGCAAGCTGTTTCAGGGGGTGTTCAGAAGATGGTACAATTATGCATATATTTTGGGGCTGCCAGGCGGTGGAGGGCCTTTGGGGGAAAATTCTAGAAGGTTTATGTACTTTGACCAATGAAAATATAACAATCACAGCCACACAAGCTTTGTTATTTACACCTAATCATACAGTTCCTAAAAAGTGGCGAAGAATATATTATGTTTTCATTGCCTCACTTCTTTGGGCAATTGCCAAAAGCTGGAAGCAACCCACAGTATTGTTTAATTTAGTGATATCCAGAGCTGAAGATCTGAGGATTATGGATCTTGTACATCACTCACTGTCAAATTCCATGCAAAAATACCACAGTGATTGGGACGACTGGAGCATCGCTAAGATGTTCCCCAACAATACCACTTAGAATATTGAAACCAGACCTACTAGGACCTCATGTCCTACTGTTGCAAAAATAAAAATATTTGCACTGTTATCTGAATCTGGAGGTACTGATGTTGTTAACATACGAATGTTAATGGAAGAAAAGATCCAACAGTTTTTGCTATTTTTAATATATACAGAAATTGATGTTGGAACTAAGTATAGTTCAATAGTTCTGTTAATTTTCTTAGAAGAATAGTAATGATATACAACCCATGAGATTTGTGATATAATGTGAAATGTTACAAAGCAAAATTGTAAATATTATGCTATCTTCAATAAAGAAATTTGTAAAAGGAACAGGAGGAGGCGCAGGAGGAGAAGGCCACGCTTTGTGAGACACAACAACCCCGGCCTTGCATGAGGGCAAGAAGCGTGCGGATAGCATGCTTTGTACCGCCATGCAGTCATAAATGTAATAAAGATAAGAGGTTCCATAAACAGGGACCGGCAACGCTAACCCAGCAGCAGCAGCAGCAGCACACATGATGGAACAGGAGGAGGCGCAGGAGGAGAAGGCCACGCTTTGTGAGACACAACAACCCAGGCCTTGCATGAGGACAAAAAGCGTGCGGATAGCATGCTTTTTACCGCCATGCATGCAGTCATAAATGTAATAAAGATAAGAGGTTCTATAAACAGGGACCGGCAACGCTAACCCAGCAGCAGCAGCACACGTGATGGAACAGGAGGAGGCGCAGGAGGAGAAGGCCACGCTTTGTGAGACACAACAACCCAGGCCTTGCATGAGGACAAAAAGCGTGCGGATAGCATGCTTTTTACCGCCATGCATGCAGTCATAAATGTAATAAAGATAAGAGGTTCTATAAACAGGGACCGGCAACGCTAACCCAGCAGCAGCAGCACACGTGATGGAACAGGAGGAGGCGCAGGAGGAGAAGGCCACGCTTTGTGAGACACAACAACCCAGGCCTTGCATGAGGACAAGAAGCGTGCGGATAGCATGCTTTGTACCGCCATGCAGTCATAAATGTAATACAGATGAGAGGTTCAATAAACAGGGACCGGAAACGCTAAACCATCCCAGATGTTCATTGGTCATGTTACTTGGTTGGGGTCCTGGAGTGTTGCGTAGTCGTTTCCAATCCAGGATTGATTCATTTTAATTTGAGTCAGACGGTCTGCATTTTCTGTGGAGAGGCGGATACGCCGATCTGTGACGATGCCTCCGGCAGCACTGAAACAGCGTTCCGACATAACGCTGGCTGCCGGGCAAGCCAGCACCTCTATTGCGTACATTGCCAGTTCGTGCCAGGTGTCTAGCTTCATGCCCGGTTTCAGGTCCAGCGGTGCCAGCCACAAATCTGTCTGTTCCTTTATTCCCCTCCAAATTTCCTCCCCTGTGTTCTGCTTATCCCCAAGGCAGATCAGCTTCAGCAACGCTTGCTGACGCATGCCAACAGCTGTGCTGCACTGCTTCCACGATCCTACTGCTGCTGGTGCTGGGTTAGCGTTTCCGGATGAGGTACAGCTTTGAGATGCGTTGGAGGAGAAGGAGTCAGAGAGGTAGGTGCTGCTGTTGTTATCCAGTGGGAGGGACGGCGGTGCAGCTGTTTGCGGCGTGGGCAACACCCGCGCCGTAGCAGGTGAGGAATCGCTGCCAGGCTCCACAAGGTTCACCCAGTGCGCGGTAAGGGAGATGTATCGACCCTGGCCGAACGCACTCGTCCAGGTGTCAGTGGTGAGGTGAACCTTGCAGGCAACGGCATTCTTCAAGCTTCGGGTTATTTAGCTGACCACGTGCTCATGCAACTCAGGCACTGCAGAGCGCGCAAAGTGGTAGCGGCTGGGAACCACGTAACGTGGGATGGCCACTGACATCATGCCCTTGAAGCTGTTTGTCTCCACCACTCGATATGGCAGCATTTCGCAGGCCAGAACCTTGGCTATGCTGGCTGGCTGTTACTGCCACGGCCCGGGGGTCATTTGCTGGCAATTTCCTCTTGCGCTCAAACATCTCAGAGACAGACAACTCAACCGTAGGGCTGCACACCGAAGGGCTGTTGGTTGTTGTGTTTGATGAACACTGGGAGACCTCAAGAGCACTAGTCCGGAAAGTGACAGTGTCAGCATCGTCTGATGTTTGTGAATGTTGTGAACCACGCAATGGCTGGACTACTGCTGCTGCTGAGGCGGGTCTGGTGGTGAGTCTGGTGAACCCAAGGGAGGCAGTGTTGCTGGTGGTACCCTGTCCTGCCGCGTTTGCCCACAGTGTGGGATGTTTGGATAGAATGTGGCGGCTCATGCTGGTGGTGGAGAGGTTGTTAATACTTTTCCCCCTGCTCAGGCGGGTCTTGCACACCTTGCAAATCGCCATGGTAACATCCTCAGTGCAGTCTTCAAAGAAAGCCCAGACTTTGGAGCACCTGCCTTGCTGGCGATTTCTGTTTGCGCCTCTTTTGCCTCTCACTTGAACCATGCTTGCGGTGCCTGAAATTGCGCGCCGCCTACCTTGTGGCACAAGGCGAACTCGTGCAGCAGTGGGTTCCTCAACAGACTCATCTGTGCTGCTGCTACGACGGCGATGTTCTCGTTCACAAACAAAATCTGGGTCTATGTCCACATTGTCCATACCCTCCTCTTCCATCTCCTCAAACTCGTCATATGTCATTGTGGGGGGCCGCCGCCGTGGAGTAGAGCTCCCCAGAACAACCTCTGCGCAGCTCACTCCAACGTCGTCTGGTTATCTGGCAGTTGTGTGCGTGGTGTCGCTGCCGGTTGTGTCAGCTTTGTGCCCACTGGCTCCTTGTAACTGGCTGAGGACTCGGACCTCGTGCGTGATGTGCTGGTGCTGCTTAACCCACTGCTGGACGCTTGAGAGGTCATCCAAGTAATTATCTGGTCCTGTTCTTTTGGATCTGTGAGGGTTGTTGTCCTGGACAACATGGGCGGTATTGAGTGGGTTTTCTTGGGTGCTCCCCTGTGGCCTGTACGTGAACCGTCAGGGGAAACACCTCTTCCCTTGCCCCTCCCTCTTTCACCGGATTTCTTCCTCATTTCACTTATCCTTAAAGTACACGCTGACTGGCAGCAGTACAGTGGCAGTACAGAAATGCTATACAGTGGTGGGTGAGCGGTGTACCACTTTTGTCAGCAGCGACACAGAGCACAATGCTATACAGTGGCGGGTGAGCGGTGTACTACTGTTCCCAGCAGACACAGAGTGGAAGTAAACACAATGCTATATAGTGTGGCTGAGCCGTGTACACAGAGTGGCATTAAACACAATGCTATATAGTCTGCTATATAGTCACCCCGAACAGGGTGATGTTCTGCAGAACCCGAACAGTGGCAAACACTGTTCGCCCAACACTACTGGGAGGGAACGCAGATTTTAGTACCTAAACACACGATACAACATGTTTTCCGGGGTCAGACTCTGAGGCACATACAGATGGTCCCGATCATCATCCTCATCATACAACTCTTCTCCTGAGTCTGACCCACCCACCACCTCTGCCACCCCAACATCCCCAGACACAGACCCCTCATCGTCCTCAACATTAACTTGGGATGCTGGCCTGAGCCAGACCTCCTCCTCCACATCAGGCCCCATCATCTCCTCAATGGCAGCCCTCATTAATCGCTCTGGCGCCGGACCGATGGACACAACGTTCTCCTCCGGGGAGGGCTGCTGCTGACCACTGGCTGCTGGGGTGGATGTTATAGCTTGCGTGGGGCGTTGGCTGTTGCTGTTGTTGGGAGTGCTGCTCACAGCGGAGGTCTCTGGGGAACTCATGTTGAGCTCATATAGTGGTTGACGGTGAGTGGAGTATTACTGATCCCAGCAATATACACACTGACTGGCAGAGTACGCAATGCTATATAGTGTGGCTGAGCGGTGTACACAGAGTGGCAGTAAACACAATGCCATATAGTCTGGCTGAGCGAGCGGTGTACTACTGTTCCCAGCAGAATCAGAGTGTCAGTAAACAATGGTATATAGTCTGGCTGAGCGGTGTACACAGAGTGTCAGTAAACAATGGTATATAGTCTGGCTGAGCGGTGTACACAGAGTGTCAGTAAACAATGGTATATAGTCTGGCTGAGCGGTGTACACAGAGTGTCAGTAAACAATGGTATATAGTCTGGCTGAGCGGTGTACACAGAGTGTCAGTAAACAATGGTATATAGTCTGGCTGAGCGGTGTACACAGAGTGTCAGTAAACAATGGTATATAGTCTGGCTGAGCGGTGTACACAGAGTGTCAGTAAACAACGGTATATAGTCTGGCTGAGCGGTGTACACAGAGTGGCAGTAAACACAATGCTATATATAGCGTGGCTGAGCGAGGTGCACAGTGGCAGTACACACAATGCTATATTAGTCAGGCTAAGCCGTGTACACAGAGTGTCAGAAAACACAATGCTATATATAGCGTGGCTGAGCGAGGTGCACAGTGGCAGTACACACAATGCTATATATAGCGTGGCTGAGCGAGGTGCACAGTGGCAGTACACACAATGCTATATTAGTCAGGCTAAGCCGTGTACACAGAGTGTCAGAAAACACAATGCTATATATATAGCGTGGCTGAGCGAGGTGCACAGTGGCAGTACACACAATGCTATATATAGCGTGGCTGAGCGAGGTGCACAGTGGCAGTACACACAATGCTATATATAGCGTGGCTGAGCGAGGTGCACAGTGGCAGTACACACAATGCTATATATAGCGTGGCTGAGCGAGGTGCACAGTGGCAGTACACACAATGCTATATTAGTCAGGCTAAGCCGTGTACACAGAGTGTCAGAAAACACAATGCTATATATATAGCGTGGCTGAGCGAGGTACACAGTGGCAGTAAACAATGCTATATATAGTGTGGCTGAGCGAGCGGTGTACTACTGTTCCCAGCAGCGACACACAATGACTGGGGCGGACCCTGGCTAGCGTGGCTGGAGAGCGAACTACCCTGCCTGCCTACCCAAAGCTAAACCCACAGACAAATGGCGGAGATATGACGTGGTTCGGGTATTTATCTACCCGAACCACGTGACCGTTCGGCCAATCAGAGCGCGTTCGGGCCCGAACCACGTGACCCGTTCGGCCAATCACAGCGCTAGCCGAACGTTCGGGGAACGTTCGGCCATGCGCTCTTAGTTCGGCCATGTGGCCGAACGGTTTGGCCGAGCACCGTCAGGTGTTCGGCCGAACTCGAACATCACCCGAACAGGGTGATGTTCTGCAGAACCCGAACAGTGGCGAACACTGTTCGCCCAACACTAGACACGGGGAGATACAAGAGGTACAAGGGGGCATGAGGTACAAAGGGGGCATAATCCACAAGATGCCCCTTCACCATGGATGCACCAGGCTTAGTATATATACAGTATATATATTTTTCCCCCTGGTTTTTGTCCTCTAAACCTAGGTGCGTCTTATGGTCGGGAGCGTCTTACAGTTTGAAAAATACGGTAGTTCTCTGGGAAAGTTTTCCTTGGCTGCTAGATCTTGCCTTGACTTCCCAGTTTGATTTTCAGCTAATTTTAGAAAGCTGCTGAGCCTCAGTAAAGTCATTAGCAATCACGCTACCAGCCACACATACTACCCTTTGTCTTACCTACACACGTGCAGAGAGCCACTTTTATGATGGTCAAGAAGACAAAGGATACCCTCATATGACTGCATAGGACTTGAAGAAAGGTTTGGTGAACCATCCACAATTTAGTGTTGTTTGCAGTATAACCAGGATGATCTGTATGTAAAAGTCATCAGTAGTAAGTAATACCTGTTACCTAATTGCAATATTCAACCTCCGAGTTTTTTTTTTTTGAGTCCGATACATGTGAGAAACATTTGGAAGGAAGGACTTGCACAAAGTTTGTGGAGTGGCGACATCCTGGTCTGATAACAACATACAATTGAAACCTTATGATTTGGCTTTGTCAGTCTGGTAAGTCTGCCTTTATATCAGTGTGGTAGTGGAGAACAGACTTGAGAGAGTGGTAGCGCTGAAGCATTTACAGAATGCCAAGGGAAGCGGATGGCTGCTACCAGGAGGAGAGGATCACACTAAAAGCGGAAGAGGATCACTGCTGCCAGGAGGAGAGGATAACGGAGGATGCTGAAGAGGAACACCCAAAAAAGGAGGTCCCAGGGCCGCAGGGATAGGATCGCGCCGGCAGGAGTAGGTTTAGTATTAAAGCTTCCCTGCGCACTCTGCATAACATTTTTCCATACATTTGGAATATAAGACCCAGCCACTTTTCGCCCAAAGGTTTGGGGGAGAAAAGGTGTGTCTTACATTCTGTTATATTATGAAAAATACGGTATATATGCAGGGATGGTTCTAGACTTTTTGCCACCTGAGGAAAACTTGTGCCCCCCTGGTAGTATAGTAGCCCGAACATAAGGAAGGGAGACTGCTACACTCACATGATATCCCAAATGGGAGCAGGGAGTTCCAAAGCCAAAAAGTCCAGAGGTAATGATAAAAATCCCGCTGCACCAGATGGTAGGGCAAAGTGAAAATTCTTTATTTTGTTAATCCATATCAATCGTTACAAATAAAAGCTCACGCGTATCGGAGCAATAGATGGCTCCTTAATCATAGCTATGATTAAGGAGCCATCTATTGCTCCGATACGCGTGAGCTTTTATTTGTAACGATTGATATGGATTAACAAAATAAAGAATTTTCACTTTGCCCTACCATCTGGTGCAGTATAGTAGCCCCCCGTACAAGCAGGAGGGGGTAGCAGCCAGGAAGGGGGAGCAGCAGGCACAGTGGTGGGGAGGGGTACGGACACCCCTCCCTCACCTCGGGCTCCTCCGCTTCCCCTCCAGCAATTTGCGGAGCATTATCGATGTCAGAGAGAAGTGAGGAAGCAATTACTCACCTCCTTCTGGTCCAGGCTGCGCTCCACCGGTCGCTTCGCATTGCAGGAAGTGAAGTGAGTGGTGGAACGCAACGCCTGCACCGGAAGAAGACGAGTAATTGCTTCCCCACTCCTTTCTGAAATCGATAATGCTGTGCAAATTGCTGGAGGGGAAGCACGGATGGGGGAGCCCTAGGTGAGGGGGTGGGGTCCGACCCCCTCCCCACTGCTGTGCCCGCCGCTGCTCCCCTTTCCTGGCTGCTACCCCCTCTAGCTCGGCGCCCCCCCCACCTACAGCCAGGTGGGCACCGCCTCACCAGGAAGTCTGGCCATTTCGGGTTCTGGCCGGTCAAAACTAGAAGTGGCTATCTCACTGTGGCCAATATCAGAAATGAATGAATATTTCTGGATTACCGGCAACAATGTGAGAGAAATGAAGCCGGCTCCTCGGGTGTGGCTCCACCCGCTGCCTCCCTCCTATTCAGCTCTGGCAGCCAGGGACACATGTCCCCCAGAGTCGTTTGTAGCAGCAGGGATTCCTGCCCGTCGTTCCTGCAGAGCGGGTACTGGCAGAATCAATGCCTGCAGCCTTCCCGCTCTGCTTCCCCGCCATTACGAACAACTCTGGGGAATGCGTGCCCTGCCAGAGCTGAATAGGAGCTGAGTAGCGGGTGGAGCCAGAGCCGAGGACACACACACACACACACCTGTAATCATATTGCTTCAGCATGCAATTGTTTTTGGCTACCGTCTACTGCGATGCCAATTAGTATTTTGCATATGTAAATTATCATCCTTGGCAGCAGGTTGTCTGATTACAATCAGAATCTAGGGAATTTTTAAACTTTTTAAATCTATTTATGGTCTGTGTCAGTGTTATGCTTTAATAAAGTTTACATTACTGTTTTTGGATTACTTAAAGGTGTACGCTTCTTTTTCCACATATATGGGCATCTATCTTTGGTGTAATGCCTTTTATGTAGCCCGATAGATGGAATACTGATTGTTATTGACTGTACATACACATTTGTTTAATAGTAACCTAGTGATCAGGAGTGAAAGTGTCAGCTGTCAAAGCGCGCAAGAATGCTGTAGTAAAAATCTACTATGTGTCAGAAACTAGCGTTCAAAGAAAGTCAGTAATTTTACTATGGGCGGTCCTGAAGTAGTATGTTTTGTTTGCTACAAATGGAAATATAGATATACTAGTCAAAAGTACCAAAATATGTTTGGAGATGTAATGTCTCAAACTGAACAGATGTTCTCATTGTTTTTTGATATGAAGAAGAAGGAGGATCTCCTATAAGGAGGGCATACATCACACTGTCCTACTGGGCAGTGGCGTACCGGTGCTGGGTATTAACCACTTCAGCCTACAGTGTCGAAGATCGTATGCATCTGAGCAAAGTTCACCTCCCATTCATTCGCCAATAACTTTAGCGCTACTTATCACAATTAATTGATCTATATCTTGTTTTTTCCGCCACTAATTAAGCTTTCTTTGTGTGGTACATTTTGCTAAGAATTATTTTCTCTAAATCCATTTTAACAGGAAGATTAACAAAGAAATTCATTATTTCTCTGTTTTTGGCCATTATAGTTTAAATTAATACATGCTACCATAATTAAAACTGATGTATTTTATTTGCCCATTTGTCCCGTTTATTACACTGTTTAAATTATGTCCCTGTCACAATTTATGGTGCCGATATTTTATTTAGAAATAAAGGTGCATTTTTTCAATTTGCGTCCATCACTATTTACAAGCTTATAATTTTAAAAATATAATAAGATACTCTCTTGACATATATATTTAAAAAGTTCAGACCCTTAGGTAACTATTTATGTTGTTGTTTTTTTTATTGTAAAATGTTTTAATTTATGTATTTTTTTATTAAAAAATGTATTTGGGTAAATTTTGGTGTGGGAGGGAAACAGGTAATTTTAAATGTAAAAAAATGTAATGTAAAAAATGTATGTGGGTGTAGTTTACTATTTGGCCACGAGATGGCCACAGTCAAAAAAGTCCTGGAGCGTACGATCACGCTTTTTTAGAAATACTGCTCTCTCTGATTAGAAAGCGTCGTTTTTTGTGCAGGAGAGTTAGATCGGTGAATGGAAATTATATTCCCATTCATTGACCGGGGGGGGGGGCAACGGCAGGCGGTGGGAGCGCACGCCTTAGGCAGCGGCAGCTGCACAGTCTATCTGGACGGATGTATCCGTCCTAGATAGACTTAAGGGGTTAAATGACACCTCCCCCCCCCAAAAGGAAAAGGAGTGAGTGTGGCGTGCTGACCGTGCCACGGTGGGTAATGCAAGGTAAAGGTGCCCCCAGTATAGGTGGCCTGGTATAGTTGCCCACAGTATAGGTAGCCTGCAATAGTTGCCCACAGTATAGGTAGCCTGGTATAGTTGCGCCCAGTACAGGTAGCCTGGAATAGTTGCCTGGAGTATAGGTAGCCTGGAATAGTTGCCTGGAGTATAGGTAGCCTGGAATAGTTGCCCTCAGTATAGGTAGCCTGGAATAGTTGCCCTCAGTATAGGTAGCCTGGAATAGTTGCCCCCAGTATAGGTAGCGTGGAATAGTTGCCCCCAGTATAGGTAGCCTGGAATAGTTACCCCCAGTATAGGTAGCGTGGAATAGTTGCCCCCAGTATAGGTAGCCTGGAATAGTTGCCCACAGTATAGGTAGCGTCCTTTCTATTTGAAGTCAGGGCACAGATTGACATTTTTTTCATACGCTCTCTGTTTCAAACAATACCAAGTCAAGTACAGATACATCCACAGGAGCCTGCATATGTTCTTCCTGCATAGACAACTGAATGCAGATATACAAAAAGCCCCGCTGAGCTTTTTATGCTATTCGTGTTCTTTATTCCTTCTTTAGAACGCATTCTGTATTTGCACATTTTTATTTGACATGCTCATAAATGTAAATGGTTGTTCGTCCTGTGCAATGTGATACATCGGAGCAATTTAACCCTTTTGCTGCCAGAAACCCACTCCCAAATTGTAGTTTTCCTTTTCTCACAAGTATTATTATTATTATTGTTTTGGATTAATGTAGTGCCAACATCTTCTGTGGCGCTGTACTGTAGAGACTTCGAACTACAGACAGTTATAAAAGAAAATACAGAAATACAGATGTAGGTAAGAAAACACAGGCATCACTGGCTATGATCATAGTTATTAAAGAGCCCATAGAGTAGACCATATATTTTCTGATATCTAGGTAAAATGGTGCCCCTGGCAAACACTGAAAATGCCTCCCCCCCCTTACCCTCAGTCAGAACCCCCTGAATAACAGGTCAAACAATCAAGAAGTCCCATGCCTCCAGAAAAAACAATCAAGTAGTTACATGCCTCCAGATAACACAATCAAGTAGTCACATAGATTCAGATAAAAGAATAAAGTAGTCACATAGATTCAGATAAAATAATTAAGTAGTCAGCTGCCTCAAGAATTAAATAGTCTGGTGCCTCAAGATAAAATTAGCAGCCAAGTGTCCCTAAACGACATACGTACACACATCTAATTTTTTGGACCAATTGTCGTTCCAACCGGTCGTTTGAACGACAAGTCGGGTGTATGCGCTGTCGAGTGACTAATAACAGCTGGTTTGTCCGATCCACTTGGTGGATCCGTTGGACAAACTGTCGTTCAAACGACTGTTAGGTCTGTACATGTGTACATGTAGCGAGACAGACTGGATCGCTAATGAATGTAAGGGGGACTCTTAGTGGATACCGCCTCCAGTGGCGCGTACGTTAAAAAGGGGCGCTGGGAAAAAAGGGCGCCAGGTTTTTAACGATAAGCATGGATAACGTTTAAAAATGTATTGTACTGTATTTCGTTTAAAATTAATGTTTTTTAAAGTTATAAATCATTAAATAATGTGCATTAAATCGGCAATTGTAAAAACGTTAATCTTTCGTTTAAATAGTGAAACGTATAATAACGTTTAAAAAAAAAATTACTAAGTAACCCTCCCTGTACCTACCCCTAACCCCTAGACCCCCCTGTTGATGCCTAAACCTAAGACCCCCCCTGTTGGTGCCTAAGTAACCCTCCCTGTACCTACCCCTAACCCCTAGACCCCCCTATTAGTGCCTAAACCTAAGACCCCCCTGTTGGTGCCTAAACCTAAGACCCCCCTGTTAGTGCCTAAACCTAAGACCCCCCTGTTGGTGCCTAAACCTAAGACCCCCCTGTTGGTGCCTAAACCTAAGACCCCCTGTTGGTGCCTAAACCTAATACCCCCCTGTTGGTGCCTAAACCTAAGACTCCCCTTTTGGTGCCTAAACCTAAGACCCCCCTGTTAGTGCCTAAACCTAAGACCCCCCTGTTGGTGCCTAAACCTAAGACCCCCCTGTTGGTGCCTAAACCTAAGACCCCCTGTTGGTGCCTAAACCTAATACCCCCCTGTTGGTGCCTAAACCTAAGACCCCCCTTTTGGTGCCTAAACCTAAGACCCCCTGTTGGTGCCTAAACCTAAGACCCCCCTGTTGGTGCCTAAACCTAAGACCCCCCCTGTTGGTTTTTTTCGTTTAAAAATAATGGAAAAAAAAAAAAGTACTGTTTTTCGTTTAAAAATAATGTTTGGAAAAAAATATTGTACTGTTTTTCGTTTAAAAATAATATTTAAAAATGTATAAATCATTAAATAATGTGTAATCATGAGAAACAGTAATAAAACATTAAGTCTCCGGGCGCCGCTTTTAAAACGTTAGTTTTCTCCGGCGCCCTTTTTTCCTATCGGGCGCCCATTAAACGATATTTATTATAGGAGTAAATGGCGGCGCCCGATTTGTCCACTAGCCTCAGGCGCCCGAATTTACTGTTTCCTCCAGTGGCACCCTGCCTCCCAGAATCATTCAGACACCAGTATCAATGCAATATATTTATTCCCCACAGACCAACGTGATCTAATGGGGTGACGTAAGCAATAAAAAATATAGCACTAATCAAACACTTGTTAACTCAGCAAGATCATAACAATAAAAGTAATATGCTTCACACATTTAAAGTGCGTCAAAAGTGTATGTCCATAGTAGCCACTTCCTGCGCCCCTCCAGTGTCACTCTAAACAAATGTACACTAGACTGGCGCAGAACGCACCACAGCAAAGGGACAAGCTTAATAAACTGCAATCAACACACGGTAGTAACCTCTTGCGCCCCTCCAGTGTCACTTTAAAGAAGTGCACACTACACTGGCGAAAGACGCACAACCATAGCAAAGAAACAAATATAAGAAAATGCAATCAGTAGCACAACCTTATTTAACTCCCGACTGGCCAGTGGGCTATAATGCAGTTCTGCACTCGGGGTACCCCTTTAAGGAACGTTATGTGCACAGTTGGGCGCCTTGTGAAGAAGCTGCAGCAGCAAGTAGACTCCTGATGCACTCAGCAATAACAGCATAGATGCCAGTGATGTGAGAGGAGACAGGTTAACCAGGCTACAGTTCAGAATGGCAGGCTATGGCAAACAGTCCTGACATACACTGTCCACAGTTTGTTGTAAGAGGAGTGGTATGACTCCCAAACCTCTCAGCCAGGTTAATGCCCCTCTGTCACTGCAAAGATAGTTCCTACCATGAGGTGCAGGGCCAGTCCCTGATAATGGTCACTCAGCAGGTGCAGAACTCAAAGGCAGACGTTTTGAGGAGACTGAGATTCACAAACTTTGTAATCCAGCTAAAATGGTTCCTTCTGAAGTCCACACGGCTTGTACAATCCAGGCTCCACCAACCTCACGGGTTCACACAGTTCTGGTCCAGCAGCTGTATCCTTTCCAGCTCAGGGTGCAGCAATCTGTGTCACAGGATCCCTTCTTCACACTCAGAAAACAAATGGAAGCCAGTCTGATGGATTTAGGCCTGAAGATCCAGTCCCAGTCTCTCCAGACCTCACTCCCAGACTCTAGGCACACCAGCCCGTCCTCAGCTCCCAGCAGCCTCTGCTCACTCCAGCCTCTCTTCCAGAATTCTCTGTATTCTTAAAGGAACTATGCCCTCTAAAGGCAGCAGTATATAACATAACAATAACAGCACATTATATGGTGTTACATTCTCCCCCCACTTGAAAAGCTTGGGTCCTCCCAAGTACGGAAAGTTACACAACTTTACTTTAATTCACCGACATAGGCATACATAAATGGTCTGGATATACTGACCATAACTAAATGGAACCCACCAACTAGCACTAGGTACTTTGGCTCCACAGGGAGACAGGGTGCCACCTGAAAGACCTGAGTTCATGGTTTTGGGAACATGGGCGTTGATCTCTCGGTGTGAAACACATACTCTCTCCTCACTGCAGTTCCCCAAAGAGTCATAAGTTAATCTTTTAGGAGCTCTAATTTGTCGAGGCTGCCTTCTCTCCAATGGACTTTCTTGGACATTTTCTTCCTGAACTTCTTGTTCTATTATTGTATGACTTTCTGGTTCTTTATCCTGCAAAATATCTACTGGTAGCAATTCTTCCTCAACTTTGTCTGAAAGAAGAGTACCATCTGTATCACTTTCAGTCACCAGGTCTTCTAGATTGCCTGAAGCATTATGTTCCAGACTACTCGATGGGACAAACTCGGGCGTTTCTAATCTGAGTTGGCTCTCCTCAGCATCTTTCTCCACTACATCTGGACTAGTCTGTGGCACACTCACATCTTCAGGCCTCAAATCTAGGCCATTCTCAAGAGGACCCCAAACAAATCTTCCTACTGGGGGTGCGTCACATCCCCACTCTTCATCATCTTCTTCAGTGTTGTGGTCACACTCAGGTGATGCTGCCATGCTCCCCTTCTGTGTGGCTAACCGCTGTGACCTCCTCAACTGACGACCTTGATCATGCTCAGCTGCCACAGGATCAGGCATTCTCACTGCTTGCCCCAGTGGTAACAGGTTATTTTGGTGCCATGACTTCACGGCAGAGCCGGATTAAGACCAAATAGGGCCCTAAGCAAAACGGCAGATCTGGGCCCCCCTCCCTCCCATCATATCTGAGGGTGTAACAAGTGGGGACTGCTGCACATGGAAAGGATCCTGCCAGCCTAGAGTGCGCTATATAGGTGTTTGACATGCACATAATAACATACCTCCCAACTTTTTGAGATGAGAAAGAGGGACACTTGAGCCATGCCCCTGCCACACCCCTGATCACACCACCGTCACACCCCTGCTCACGCATACCATAAAGATTTCATAAGAAAAATATGTTGTTTTATAATTAAAACCACACTGGTCCTTTCTATCCTGGTTCATTTTCCTTCATATTAACATTGTAAAATTAGTAATATATCAATTTAAAGGATGGGAATAACGTTTAGAGTCAATTAGAGACATTTGTAGCAGAGAAATACATATATTTAGCACAGAAATGTATATATTTACATAGAAAGAGGGACAAAGTCCTGAAAGAGGGACAAATGAGGAGGAAAGAGGGACAGGGCTTCCAAAGAGGGACAGTTGGGAGCTATGTATTAATACTAATAATGTACCTCTGAGTGTAGTTACCTTGCTCTCCTAATCTGCCTTCAAAGCTCAGGGAAACAGATAACTATTTGCAAAGTGCACCAATTACATACTGTATTTCTGCTCATACAGAACACAAAAGCTCTCTGGTTCCCTGAACTTTATAACTGCACTGGTGTGCTCATCTTCTCCTGATCATCTGAGGCTCGTCTGCTCTCCTCTGACTCCCCATATCATGTCCCACCCATCCCAGCTGTTTCTCACACACCACACACAGCAGCACATTAATTAGGTTCTGGCTGCTGCTAATACAACTCTGCCTCTTACTTACTTCTTGCAGGGATGGTGTACACATGCACAGCACACGCTGATCACACTACACAGGCTCTCAGTCTCCTCCTCCTATTCCTGTCCCCAGCAGCCTGCACGCATAAACTAAACGTCTAGAGTCCAGGCTCTTCTCACTGACCTGGAGGCTGGACCTGCCTCAGCCTGCACTTTGCGCTCTCTCTCACTACTGACTGAGCGAGGAGCGAGGAGAAAGGAGGAGAGCGAGCAGCGAGGGGCAATGACGTCAGGACAGGTAGAGTGACCAGACGTCCCGGATTGCCCGGGACACGTCCCGGATTCGGGGTCCGCTGTCCCAGGCTTAATGAGGTCCCGGGAAACGTCCCGCTTTCAGCAGCGGGACGTCTCGGCCTCGGGACTCTGGCCACTCTCTCCTCAATGAACTGGCAGCGGCGTCTATAGACGCCGTGCCAGTTCATTGCCCGCAGCCCCGCTCCAGCCTCCTCTTCTGGTGTCTGTTTCCGACACCGGCAGGTGAGCAGGGCTACGGCAAGATGGCTGCCGAAGCCCTGTACTGGAGACCTATTTGTGTCTCTAGTACAGGGCTTCGGGCGCCATCTTGCCGTAGCCCTGTCAGCGCGGGAGAGAAGAGCAGGAGGAACAAGACGGTCCCGGGACGGAGCAGCGCGCCAGAGGCCGGACACTTCTGCCAGGTGAGTAAATGCTTTCTTTTCCAGGTGAAATGTTTGCCCGCATTAGGTTTCTTTTCCAGGTGAAATGTTTGCCCGCATTGTTTCTTTTCTAGCGAAATGTTTGCCCGCATTGCGTTTCTTTTCTAGCGAAATGTTTGCCCGCATTGTTTCTTTTCTAGCGAAATGTTTGCCCGCATTGTTTCTTTTCTGGTGAAATGTTTGCCCGCATTGTTTCTTTTCTAGCGAAATGTTTGCCCGCATTGTTTCTTTTCTAGCTAAATGTTTGCCCGCATTGTTTCTTTTCTGGTGAAATGTTTGCCCGCATTGTTTCTTTTCTAGCGAAATGTTTGCCCGCATTGCGTTTCTTTTCTGGTGAAATGTTTGCCCGCATTGTTTCTTTTCTAGCGAAATGTTTGCCCGCATTTTTTCTTTTCTGGTGAAATGTTTGCCCGCATTGCGTTTCTTTTCTGGGGAAATGTTTGCCTGCATTGTTTCTTTTCTAGCGAAATGTTTGCCTGCATTGCGTTTCTTTTCTGGTGAAATGTTTGCCTGCATTGTTTCTTTTCTAGCGAAATGTTTGCCCGCAGTGCGTTTCTTTTCTAGCGAAATGTTTGCCCGCATTGCGTTTCTTTTCTGGTGAAATGTTTGCCCGCATTGTTTCTTTTCTAGCGAAATGTTTGCCCGCAGTGCGTTTCTTTTCTGGTGAAATGTTTGCCCGCATTGTTTGTTTTCTAGCGAAATGTTTGCCCGCAGTGCGTTTCTTTTCTAGCGAAATGTTTGCCCGCAGTGCGTTTCTTTTCTGGTGAAATGTTTGCCCGCATTGCGTTTATTTTGTACCGACATGTTGCCCGCATTGCGTTTATTTTGTACTGACATGTTGCCCGCATTGCGGTTATTTTGTGCTGACATGTTGCCTATTGCGTTTATTTTCTGGTGTCCGGGGTAACTGTTACTACATTTATTATTTAATGGTCATAGATGGCTATGTTTGCTGCTTTGTGGTTACGGTATACTATTAGCATCACACAGTTTCTGCACACCCATGATGCAAAGTCTCGTTTGTCCACATCATGGCGTAAACACTGCTTTCTTATGCCTCGCTGTTACATCATTACGTTAGCTCCGCCCTTACAATGTCATGGCCACGCCCATTTTTTCAGCGCGGCGCGCAACCCCCCCCCCCCCAGTCTTCGCCGCTGCGCGCTCAGTCCTCCCCACTTTTTCGACGCGGCGCGCACGCCGCATAAGCAGTCTTCAGGCTCTTTTGGAGACGCTCCACATACCCCTGGTAAGAGACTGTTGTTGTATCATCACAAGAAGTCCCAAAACCAGTGTCAATTGGCAACCGGGCCTCCCGCCCAAACATCAGAAAGTATGGAGAAAATCCAGTGGCATCATTCTCAGTACTATTGTAGGCATAGACAACAGCAGCAATATGTTTGCTCCATTGAGCCTTCTTCTCACTGGGTAAGGTCCCCAACATATTTAACAGTGTTCTGTTGAATCTCTCTGGTTGTGGATCTCCCTGAGGATGATAAGGTGTAGTTCTGGTCTTCTTTACACCCAACAAACTCAGCAACTCACGTATCAACTTGCTTTCAAAATCTCGACCCTGATCTGAGTGAATGCGTTGCGGGAGGCCATAATGTACGAAGTATCTCTCCACCAGTACCTTCGCTACTGTCATAGCCTTCTGGTCCCTTGTAGGGAAGGCCTGGGCATACCTGGTATAATGGTCGGTGACCACCAAGACATTAGCAAACCCACCCTCATCAGGCTCAATACATAAGAAGTCAATGCAGACTAAGTCTATTGGTCCTTGGCTTTGTAGATGTCCCAATGGTGCAGCTCGCACTGGCTGTGTCTTCCGTTGTACGCACCTGGAGCAAGACCGGCAGTAATTCTCCACATCCTGTCTCATACCCGGCCAGTAAAAGCGATCTTGCAACAACTTTAGGGTGCGATCAACACCCAAATGCCCATGATCATCATGAAGGGAGGAACAGACCATGTCCCTGTATTTTACCGGTAGCAGTAACTGCCATTTCTCTGTGTTCTCAGCAGCTGGTGCTAACCGGTACACCAAACCATTCCTAATTTTCAGATGACTCCACTCTCTAAGCAATAATCCAACCAGTGGATGGTTTATATCTTTTAGGTGGTTTTGGTTATTCTCATGTAGAGCCTTTTTGACACTCCAGCACAGTGTATCTTCAGCTTGATCGTGACGCAGATCTGACAAACTCAGTGCAGGTAATGAAGTGCTTTTCAATGTCACCATATTGCAGTACCTCTGAGGAATTGCTTCATGTGATAGTCCTAGCTTTTCAGCAGCACAGATAGTCCGAATCTCGCATTGTAGACCTTGGCACATGGCTCTCACACCTGGGGCTGGAATCTCTAGCCACTCATCTTCAGGCTGCAACACATCATGAGGTCTTCTAGAAAGCCCATCTGCATCCTGATTGGCCATGCCTGGACGGTACTTGAGACTGAATCTGTAATTAGCAAGGGCCGCCAACCATCGATGTCCTGTAGCATCTAATTTAGCTGTGGTCAAATCATAGGTGAGAGGGTTGTTATCAGTCTGTACTTCAAACTCGGCTCCATATAGATACTCATGAAGCTTGTCTACCACAGTCCACTTCAGTGCCAGGAACTCAAGCTTGTGTGCTGGGTAATTCCACTCTGTTGGTGACAGACTCCTCCTCAGAAAGGCTATCGGCTTCAGTCTACTCTCCTGCTCCTGGTACAAAACACCCCCTAGTCCATCTCTGTTGGCATCAATGTGTAAGACATACGGCTTCTGAGGGTCTGCATAAGCTAAAACAGGTGTGCTGGTTAGACAACTTTTAAGCTTCTCAAAGGCAGAGTCACACTCCTCTGTCCATTGCTCAATGACAGACTCTTTTCCTGCACGTTGCAGAACGTTATTCTTCTGATCTTGTTTAGACCCTGGAGCCTGCACCTTTTGTTTCACTTGTAGCAAATCATTGAGGGGTCTTGCGATCTGTGCAAAGCCTTTGACAAACCTTCGATAGTAAGAACAGAAACCCAAGTATGAACGGAGCTCAGAAACTGTTTTAGGGTTTTGGCCAAGTTGTTAGTGCTTCAACCTTTGAAGGATCCGTTGCCACACCATCAGCCGACACTACATGTCCCAGGTAAGTTACAGATGGAAGGCAGAATTGGCACTTCTCCAGCGACAACTTTAACCCTTCCTTCTTCAACCGGTACAGCACCTTGATTAGCCGAGTCTCATGCTCTTCCAGGTCTCTTCCAAACACAATGACATCGTCCAAATACACAAGCACCTCCAGCAGGTTCATATCTCCCACTGTATTTTCCATTAACCTCTGAAAGGTGGCTGGAGCACCCATGAGTCCCGGGGGCATCCTATTGAATTCGAAGAATCCTAAAGGACAAATGAAGGCAGTTCGCTCCTTGTCTTCAGGATGCATTGGAATCTGATGAAATCCACTTTTAAGATCCAGCACACTAAACCACTTAGCTCCAGCCAAGCATTGCAATACATCTTCCACTCGTGGTGTGGTATACTGATCTGGAATAGTACGTCGATTCAAAGTTCTATAGTCTACACACATTCGAATAGTACCATTCTTCTTCCACACCACTACAATTGGTGAAGCATAGGGACTTCGAGACTCTCTAATGATTCCAGTTCTTTTGAGTTCTTCCAGCTGTTTCCGTAAATCTTCAATATCTCCAAGGGCTAGCCGCCTTGACCTTTCCCGGAATGGCCGGTCATCTTGAAGGCGAATACGGTGCTGTGTACTTTTTGCACATCCGACATCATATTCGTGTTGTGCAAAGATTTCACTTTGTCCTCGCAGAATGTTGAGCAATCGTTGTCTCCACTCTGAAGGCAAAAGGGAGTTTTGAGAAACAGATCTCCAATTTCTTCTCCAGCTCTTCTGACTCTCCCCCCACTTGAAAAGGGGTCGTCACTCGGCTTGCTACAAACACCGTTACCAGTTTTGCCCGAGGTCTTAACATGACTGGTTGTGGTAAGGTGTTTCTGATTCCTACAAGCACTCTGCCATTCTTGCGTTGCAAATCCTCTGCGGGGATAGTCTCAGGGATAATTTCCACCCCTAGCGGCAATCCAGATCCTTCCTCCCCTTCGATCAACAGCAACGGGACTGACTCCTTCCATGTCGTTCTCACTTCTGCTTTCAGACATACCACTTGTCCAGGCATCAATTGACAGTCTTCTCGCTGAGATAACCACACACTTCCAACCCCATGGGCTGGGGCCTCTCGCTCGACCAACAGTTGTTCCCATGCGGCTTGAAGCAAAGAGTGCAATGGACTAGGTGGCTGCCCATAACGGTCCATGATGGGCTCCAATACTCATCTAATCAGGTGAGTATTAGTTCCAAGGATCACTGAGTACCGTGAGGACCCTGGCGGTCGGGGGCAGACTACTGCTAGTATATCCAGGACTTCTTGAGTTCCTGCCACTTTATATCCCAGCTGAATCTGAAGGTTCACATATCCATCATATGTTTCTCACTGATTCCCCAGATCTCCAGCTTATCCAGTGCCTGTAAAGGACAATGAGCTAAATGCTTCTCATAAAAGTCTCTATACAACAATGTCACTTGTGCGCCTGTGTCCAGTAATGCATGAGTAAATACACCTTCTATCTGTACTGGCACCACTGGTGATGGTCCCAAAAGATCTTTAGGGAATGTGGTGGCTCCTGCTTCAGAAGCAGATTTGGCCAAAGCTTTCAGCCTCTTCGTTCGTTTCCTCATTTGTTGGCATTGGGTACGTGTAAAGCCTGATGTGGGTGCAGCTCCCAATGACTCTTTTTGCTCAGTCACTTTCTTACTGGCAAAGTCTTTGGAGATTTTGTTACCAAAGTGGTTTTCCACAAGCTGATTGGTCTTCCTCTTCCTGCTGTTGAAATCTGATTGCCAGCTACACTCCTGCTGGATATGACCCAACTCACCACCACAATAACCAGTCTTTTTTTGTGGTCCTCCCCTTGACAGGATTATTGCTTTTGTCTGGTACTTGGATACAGAGCTGGGACAAGGTCCTCCAGCACCCAAGGCTGAGACACCAAAGTGCGCCCCCTCATCCCTCCCACCCCAGCCGGCACACACTGATTGCTATTAGACTAAGAAGCGCCACAGGGCCCACAAGCTCCCCATCACCTTAATATCTAGTTATCTGGCTTGCAGTCACTGCCATGTATCCCCTTTTCTTATTTCTTTCTGCTTCAAACACAATTAGTCATGACAGCTGAATGAATTGTGCGCCCCCTCCTACACTGCGCCCTGAGGCTGGAGCCTCTCCAGCCTATGCCTCGGCCCGGCCCTGCTTGGATACATCAGAAGAGGACCTTCCTGTCTTCTGTGATGTCAGAGCCTGCAGGACTTGCAACTGTGTCTTCTGCATTTCGCATTGTGTCTGTACTACTTGGGTCAACACCTTCCACAGACTGGTTAATGATGCATCCTCCGGAAAGTTGTTTTGAGACACTGGTACTGCCTCCACTGTACGGACTTGAGAAATCTTCACGGGCCTTGCACTAGTATACCCAGACTTTAGATCTTGTAATGCTTCCTCTTCTCGAATTTTCTTAATTAGTTGAGGATAGCTTGGCACCTCCACTTGATCCCCCAAGTGTAACTTGAACACCACTGGGTCAAGAGCTTGTGATCCCTCTTGGATTTGATGGATTCGGGCCCGATCCACATGCTTTGGGTCTATTCCTTTACTTAACACTAACTGATGCAGGAGGCGGTCTAGTCGCCTTACATAACTTGACAGCTTTTCTCCTACCCTCTGGTAGGTGTGTTCGAATTGGTACAGTAAATCAGTGGGCTTATCAATCTTCCCAAACACACTATACAATGCATCAAGATAATCCTGTGCAGTGCAATCAGATTGGCTAATCTTCAAATTTCGGACAGTGTCAGCTGCTGGACCTTTCAAGCTTTCTATAATCCTCTGCTTCTTGCTTATTTCAGGTACATCCCATTCTTCCAGTACCTGAGTGGCTTGGTCCATCCATGCCTCAAAATCTTCTTCACCAGGGGGAGTGGGTACTTTACCAGAGAACAACCGTAACTTCCTGTACCCCCAGCTTGCTAGCGAGTAGTCAGGAGATCTGCACTTTGTCAGTAGGTTTCCTAACGCTTCAAGGACTTCTGGCCCAATACAGTTCTTCCCTTGATCAATGGCAGGCTCAGATAATGGCCCCATAACTTCAGCTTCCACTTCTGCTGCACCTTTTGGAATGGTCACTTGAACTAACTGACCCCCTGGAGTTGTGAGGGTCGTAGGCATCTTGTCATGGGGGACATGGGTCTTCCACTCCAGCAGGGCAAATTGAGTTGGTCCACTTGGGTCTGTTGTACTATCTAACAGGAACCCCCAACCAGATATTGGTAGTCTTTCAGCCACTTCCCTGATCTGTGCATCAGTCCAGTCAGGCTCTGGCAACTCTAGGACTAAACAGTGTCCCACGGCAGCTTGGTGGTTCTCAAACCATCTTCCTGCAGCTCTTGCATTCATACTGTGTCTGATTTCAAGGGAAAAGGGGCGTAGACATCACTGGGTGGAGCCAAAGGGAGCCCCACATTGGGCGCCAAATGTAGCGAGACAGACTGGATCGCTAATGAATGTAATGGGGACTCTTAGTGGATACCGCCTCCAGTGGCACCCTGCCTCCCAGAATCATGCAGACACCAGTATCAATGCAATATATTTATTCCCCACAGACCAACGTGATCTAATGGGGTGACGTAAGCAATAAAAAATATAGCACTAATCAAACACTTGTTAACTCAGCAAGATCATAACAATAAAAGTAATATGCTTCACACATTTAAAGTGCGTCAAAAGTGTATGTCCATAGTAGCCACTTCCTGCGCCCCTCCAGTGTCACTCTAAACAAATGTACACTAGACTGGCGCAGAACGCACCGCAGCAAAGGGACAAGCTTAATAAACTGCAATCAACACACGGTAGTAACCTCTTGCGCCCCTCCAGTGTCACTTTAAAGAAGTGCACACTACACTGGCGAAAGACGCACAACCATAGCAAAGAAACAAATATAAGAAAATGCAATCAGTAGCACAACCTTATTTAACTCCCGACTGGCCAGTGGGCTATAATGCAGTTCTGCACTCGGGGTACCCCTTTAAGGAACGTTATGTGCACAGTTGGGCGCCTTGTGAAGAAGCTGCAGCAGCAAGTAGACTCCTGATGCACTCAGCAATAACAGCATAGATGCCAGTGATGTGAGAGGAGACAGGTTAACCAGGCTACAGTTCAGAATGGCAGGCTATGGCAAACAGTCCTGACATACACTGTCCACAGTTTGTTGTAAGAGGAGTGGTATGACTCCCAAACCTCTCAGCCAGGTTAATGCCCCTCTATCACTGCAAAGATAGTTCCTACCATGAGGTGCAGGGCCAGTCCCTGATAATGGTCACTCAGCAGGTGCAGAACTCAAAGGCAGACGTTTTGAGGAGACTGAGATTCACAAATTTTGTAATCCAGCTAAAATGGTTCCTTCTGAAGTCCACACGGCTTGTACAATCCAGGCTCCACCAACCTCACAGGTTCACACAGTTCTGGTCCAGCAGCTGTATCCTTTCTCCAAGATTCAGCTCAGGGTGCAGCAATCTGTGTCACAGGATCCCTTCTTCACACTCAGAAAACAAATGGAAGCCAGTCTGATGGATTTAGGCCTGAAGATCCAGTCCCAGTCACTCCAGACCTCACTCTAGGCACACCAGCCCGTCCTCAGCTCCCAGCAGCCTCTGCTCACTCCAGCCTCTCTTCCAGAATTCTCTGCATTCTTAAAGGAACTATGCCCTCTAAAGGCAGCAGTATATAACATAACAATAACAGCACATTATATGGTGTTACATACAAATGATTAGCAGTATTAAATCTTTAGTAGTCCCATGGGTCCACCCCAGAAAGTATTAGGTAGACAGATTTGCCCCACAAGTAGCAGTATTAGGTAGTTCTGGGAGTCCACATGACGCCACATATGGAAATGCAGTAAACATTACCCATCATATTAAATACAAACATTACACCACATAAGAAAAGCAATAAATATGACCCCAGATATGAAATGCAGCACATGTTACCTCACATATGAAATGCTGCAAATATTACACTACATAGGTATAGGTAGCCAGACATGCCCCCGCCCCCTCCCACCGCAGTATAGGAAGCCCCCCCAGTATAGATCATCCTCCCACTCATAGGTAGCCAAAGGTGTCCCCCAGAATAGTCTCCCCCACCTATAGGTAGTTAAAGGTGTCTCCCAGTATAGGTAGCCCCCCCACCCTTAGATAGTCAAAGGTGCCCCAAGTATAAGTAGTCTACCCACCCATAAATAGCCAAAGGTGTCCCCAGTGTAGGTAGTCCTTCCCACTCATGGGTAGCCAAAGGTGTCCCCAAGAATAGGTTGTTCCCTCCCCAGCCATATGTATCAAAGATGTCCCCCAGTATAAGTAGTATCCCCACCCATAGGTAACCAATACAATTGGTGTCCCCAGTATAGGTAGTCCACCATAGGTAGCCAAAAAGGTCTCCACTATAGGTAGTTCCCCCATCAGGTAGCCAAAGGTGTCCCCAGTATAAGAAGTCCTCCCATAGGTAGCCAAAGGTGTCCCCAGTATAGGTAGTTTCCCCACCCCTTCAGATAGCCAAAGGTGTCACCAGTATAGGTAGCAAAGTGTCCCCAGTATAGGTAGTAAAGTGTCTCCAGTATAGGTAGCTCCCTCATCAGGTAGCCATCAGGTTCCCCTTTTCCACTGTCCCCCACACACCACTCATGCTGACAGTCTCAGACCTTCAGATCAGTGTGGCGCTGGCCCTGCAGATCAGTGTGAGACCCAAGGGCAGAGCGGTGCACAGTTACCGTGTGAATCACTTCAAATGCAGGAAGTGATGAGTGACGTCACTTCTACATCTGAAGTTCTCGGTCACTGATCTGCAGGTCTGTCGCTGCGCTGATCTGAAGGTCTGAACAGGGAGAAAGGGAGGACAGACAGCCAACACAGGGGGGCGGGAGGCCCCTGTATATTGGCAGGCCTGGCTGAAAAGAGAAGCACGTGTTATGGCAATGGGCGCCGGCGCCATGTGAACGAATGCGGCCGCAGATTTGTTGCACCCATTTGGGGGCAGGCATGTCGACCATGGCCCTGTGGTGCCAATGACACGAGTACCCCTGTAGATACACCGGAGGAAATGACATGTACAGCTACTGACAAGAAACACCTTGTGATTGGCAGTCAAGGGGTTAAAGCATAACTCTTCCCCTTGGCAATTGGCAGTGTGGGTGGAGTTTTAGTGCCTCCTGGTGGTTTTGTGGGCATATGTCACCCTTGTGTTCCTGGTTGTGGCATCCTTTGAAGCCAGCTGACTACACACAATAGTAATCTAAAGACAGCCATGCAAATAGACTACCCAGAAGCTGCTAACCAGATATATGGTGCATACCCATCTAATGGCTAGGAGTCTGCATCTTCCAGCAAGTGGGTGTAATAAAAGATGTGTGGTAGGTATATTTGACAGCATGGAGGGAGGTCAGTGCAAGCAAGTGCAATGTACAGTACCATTGCACTTGCTTGCACTGACCTCCCTCCATGCTGTCAAATGGCAGTCAGATGAGTTCTTCTTAAAATACAGAAAGTCCAAAAATGAATACACATTAAAACTTAGGACAAACCCAAAATATATACAGGGAATGGAAGCCCAAATCCAAAATAACTCTAATTAAAGCGGACCTGAACTCAGAAGTTGCGAACTTTCGCGAACCGCAATAGACTTCAATGGGGAGGCGAACTTTGAAAACTAGAAACATTTATGCTGGCCACAAAAGTGATGGAAAAGATGTTTCACGGGGTCTAACACCTTGAGGGGGGCATGGCGGAGTGGGATACATGCCAAAAGTCCACAGGAAAAATCAGGATTTGACGCACAGCATCGTTTTAAGGGCAGAAATCACATTGCATGCTAAATTGGAGGCATAAAGTGCTTTAAAACATCTTGTATGTGTATACATCAATCAGGGAGTGTAATTAGTGTACTGCTTCACACTGACACACCAAACTCACAGTGTAATGCACTGCAAACAGCTGTTTGTGTGGTGCGCACGATGGCCAGAGTGCAGGCGATAGCAGTTTTCAAGCCCATATGGTCGGGCTGAGGTAGCTGAATGACAGAACAATAGTGACTGAGTGTCCAGCTGATCGAATTTGGTCTGTCCACAATGAAGCAACGACCTTATTATCTATTTTCTCGAGTCAGGTGTGCCCCCCAACCCCAACACACTCATATAGCCGTCGGTCATTGGTTCTTTGTGATATGCAAGCCCCTTCACCGTGCAAAGGTAACGATCATGAAGGGGAATTGACACATGTACATGTCTTTTGTTTTGTTGTTGCAGCTGCAGTGCAGCCAGAAAAATTAGGCAGGCATGTACACGCACCATAAAAATTATTATAGCGGCCGCTGCTAGCAGCGGCTTTAAAAATTCAGGAATCCGCCTGGAGTCCTGGTGGACCCTGTTGGTGGTGGCAGTCAAGCGACCTGCAGGCAGAGATGCTGTGTGGGGACCGACTTAGTCTTGGGGCAGGCAGCCAGTCACACGGTGTGCAGGCGGAGATGCTGTGTGCGGGGACTGACTTAGTCTTCGGGCGGGCAGTAATCCTCTGGGATCCATGCCTCATTCATTTTGATAAAGGTGAGGTACTGAACACTTTTGTGTCCTAAGTGACTTCTCTTCTCAGTGACAGTGCTTCCTACTGCGCTAAAGGTCCTTTCTGACAGGACGCTTGAGGCAGGGCAAGACAGAAGTTGTATGGCAAATTGGGACAGCTCTGGCCACAGGTCAAGCCTGCGCACCCAGTAGTCCAAGAGTTCATCGCTACTCACAGTGTCTACTGCACACCCAGTAGTCCAAGGGTTCATTGCTGCTCACAGTGTCTACATCCACACTTAACCATTTCCGGACCGCAGTGATAGAGATCTACGCCCTGTTTTGATGGGCTCCTGGCTGGCAAGGCGTAGATCTCTATCACCGGCGCCGCCGCTCCCCGCCGCGATCGCACGCACCGAACCGGCTGCACTTAGCTGTCTTATGACAGCTAAGGCTTCCGGGTATCGGCAGGAGCCGTCACTGATTGGCTCCCTGCCGTGTGATCGCTGTGAGCCAATCACAGCGATCACCCTCCGAAAGGCAACATAGTTGCCGTTCCGCCTCCCTCTCCGCCTCCCTCTCCCTGTCACTGTGGATCTTGTGTGACAGGGAGAGACGCACAGCCTGCAGCCGTGACAGGCTGTGCGATTTTAGTGTAAAAATAAACTTTTTTCCAGCTCTTCCCCCCCCCCATGTATCCCTTGATCCCCTCCCAACCACCTATATATAGATCTATATATATATATATATATATATATATAGATCTATATATATATATATATAGATCTATATATATATATATATAGATCTATATATATATATATATATATAGATCTATATATATAGATCTATATATATATATATATAGATCTATATATATATAGATCTATATATATATAGATCTATATATATATAGATCTATATATATATAGATCTATATATATATATATATATATATAGATCTATATATATATAGATCTATATATATATATATATATATAGATCTATATATATATAAATAGATCTATATATATAAATAGATCTATATATATAAATAGATCTATATATATATATATATATATATATATATATAGATCTATATATATATATATATATATAGATCTATATATATATAGATCTATATATATATAGATCTATATATATATAGATCTATATATATATAGATCTATATATATATATATATATATATAGATATATATATATATATTACTGGATTGTGATTTTAACCACTTGCCGGCCGCCCCTACCTAGGGGCGGCGGCAAAGTGGAGCCCGCAACGACCGCGCAATACGCCGATCGGCGGCGGCTCGTTGCGGACTAGCTGCCGGGGATCGCACGCTGGATGTGCCCACCCGCGACGTCAACCCGCCAGCCAATTAGCAGCGGCGGCGGGTTGTTAACCCCCGATCTTCCGCATGTAAAGCGGATAATACGCTTTGTAATGTATACAAAGCGTATTATACAGGCTGCCTCCTGCCCTGGTGGTCCCAGTGATTGAGGGACCACCAGGGCAGGTTGCAGCCCTCCTAGTAAGTACCCAAGCACACTGATCCTGCCCCCTGATCGCCCACTGCACCCATCAGACCCCCCCTGCCCACCCCTGGGACACCTGTTTGCACCCAATCACCCCCCTAATCACCCATTAATCACTCCCTGTCACTATCTCAACGCTATTTTTTAGATTAGGTCCTAAACTGCCCCCTGGGGGCTCCTGAACACCCCCCCCCCCACACCCTTAGATCCTCCCTAGACCCTCCCCCCTGTGTACTGTATACATCTATTCTTCCCTTTAATCACCCACTGATCACCTGTCAATCACCCATCAATCACCACCTGTCACTGCCACCCATCAGATCAGACCCTAACCTGCCTTTTGTGGGCACCTGATCACCCACCCACACCCTCAGATTGCGTGCAGACCCACCCTCAGATCACCTCTGAAAGTGCATTGTTTACATCTGTTCTCCCCTCTAATCATCCACTGATCACCCATCAATCACCCCGTCACCACCTGTCACTGCTACCCATCAGATCAGACACTAATCTGCCCCTTGCGGGCACCCAATCACCTGCCCACACCCTAAATTAGCCCCCCAGACCCCCTCTGATCAACTCGCCAGTGCATTGCTTGCATATATTCTCCTCCGTAATCACCTACTGATCACCTATCAACCACCCCGTCACCCCGTCACCACCTGTCACTGCTACCCATCAGATCAGGCCCTAATATGCCCCCTGCGGGCTTCTGATCACCCGGCCAAACCCTCACCCGCCCCACCGCAGTGACAGAAAATTTTTTTCTGATCACTGCTGGTACGACTTAATTGCCATGTCCAGGTCATGATTTGAGAACATTCCTGCACTTCAGTGCCAATACAACCTGTCATCTAAGAAGCCACCCTGCTTATGACCGGTTCCACAAAATTCGGCCCCTCATAGACCACCTGTCATCAAAATTTGCAGATGCTTATACCCCTGAACAGTCATTTTGAGGCATTTGGTTTCCAGACTACTCCTCGTGGTTTTGGGCCCCTAAAATGCCAGGGCAGTATAGGAACCCCACAAGTGACCCCATTTTAGAAAGAAGACACCCCAAGGTATTCCGTTAGGTGTATGACGAGTTCATAGAAGATTTTATTTTTTGTCAAAAGTTAGCGGAAATTGATTTGTATTGTTTTTTTTCACAAAGTGTCATTTTCCACTAACTTGTGACAAAAAATAAAATCTTCTATGAACTCACCATACACCTAACGGAATACCTTGGGGTGTCTTCTTTCTAAAATGGGGTCACTTGTGGGGTTTCTATACTGCCCTGGCATTTTAGGGGCCCTAAACCGTGAGGAGTAGTCTAGAAACCAAATGCCTCAAAATTACCTGTGAATAGGACGTTGGGCCCCATAGCGCACCTAGGCTGCAAAAAAGTGTCACACATGTGATATCGCCGTACTCAGGAGAAGTAGTATAATGTGTTTTGGGGTGTATTTTTACACATACCCATGCTGGGTGGGAGAAATCTCTCTGTAAAGGGACAATTGTGTGTAAAAAAAATCAAAACATTTTAATTTACAGAGATATTTCTCCCACCCAGCATGGGTATGTGTAAAAATACACCCCAAAACACATTATACTACTTCTCCTGAGTACGGCGATACCACATGTGTGACACTTTTTTGCAACCTAGGTGCGCTAAGAGGCCCAACGTCCTATGAGTACCTTTAGAATTTCACAGGTCATTTTGAGGCATTTGGTTTCTAGACTACTCCTCACGGTTTAGGGCCCCTAAAATGCCAGGGCATTATAGGAACCCCACAAGTGACCCCATTTTAGAAAAAAGACACCCCAAGGTATTCAATTAGGTGTATGGGGAATTCATAGAAGATTTTATTTTTTGTCACAAGTTAGTGGAAAATGACACTTTGTGAAAAAAACAATAAAAATCAATTTCCGCTAACTTGTGAAAAAAAAATGAAATCTTCTATGAACTCCCCATACTACTAACGGAATACCTTGGGGTGTCTTCTTTCTAAAATGGGGTCACTTGTAGGGTTCCTATACTGTCCTGGCATTTTAGGGGCCCTAAACCGTGAGGAGTAGTCTAGAAAATAAATGCCTCAAAATGACCTGTGAAATCCTAAAGGTACTCATAGGACTTTGGGCCCCTTAGCGCAGTTAGGGTGCAAAAAAGTGTCACACATGTGGTATCGCCGTACTCAGGAGAAGTAGTATAATGTGTTTTGGGGTGTATTTTTACACATACCCATGCTGGGTGGGAGAAATATCTCTGTAAATGGACAATTGTGTGTAAAAAAATCAAAAGAAATCTCATTTACAGAGATATTTCTCCCACCCATCATGGGTATGTGTAAAAATACACCCCAAAACACATTATACTATTTCTCCTGAGTAAGGCGATACCACATGTGTGACATTTCTTTTGCAGCCTAGGTGCGCTAAGGGGCCCAAAGTCCTATGAGCACCTTTAGGCTTTACAGGGGTGCTTACAATTTAGCACCCCCCAAAATGCCAGGACAATAAACACACCCCACAAATGACCCCATTTTGGAAACTAGACACTTCAAGGTATTCAGAGAGGGGCATGGTGAGTCCGTGGCAGATTTCATTTTTTTTTGTCACCAGATAGCAGAAATGGAAACTTTTTTTTATTTATTTTTTTTGTCACAAAGTGTCATTTTCCGCTAACTTGTGACAAAAGATAAAATCTTCTATGAACTCACCATGCCTCTTAGTGAATACTTTGGGGTGTCTTCTTTCCAAAATGGGGTCATTTGGGGGGTATTTATACTATCCTGGAATTCTAGCACCTCATGAAACCTGACAGGTGCTCAGAAATGAGAGAGATGCTTCAAAATGGGAAAATTCAATTTTTGCACCATAGTTTGTAAACGCTATAACTTTTACCCAAACCAATAAATATACACTGAATGGGTTTTTTTTAATCAAAAACATGTTTGTCCACATTTTTCGCGCTGCATGTATACAGAAATTTTACTTTATTTGAAAAATGTCAGCACAGAAAGTTAAAAAAATCATTTTTTTTGCCAAAATTCATGTCTTTTTTGATGAATAGAATAAAAAGTAAAAATCGCAGCACCAATCAAATAGCACCAAAAGAAAGCTGTATTAGTGACAAAAAAAGGAGGTAAAATTCATTTAGATGGTAGCTTGTATGACTGAGCAATAAACCATTTAAGCTGCAGTGGTCTGAATGGAAAAAAGGCTCTGGTCCTTAAGGCTGAAAAGACTGCGGACCGCAGTCTTTTCAGCCTTAAAGAGACTCCGTAACAAAAATTGCATCCTGTTTTTTATCATCCTACAAGTTCCAAAAGCTATTCTAATGTGTTCTGGCTTACTGCAGCAGGTTCTACTATCACCATCTCTGTAATAAATCAACTTATCTCTCTCTTGTCAGACTTGTCAGCCTGTGTCTGGAAGGCTGCCAAGTTCTTCAGTGTTGTGGTTCTGTGATGCATCTCCCCCCTCCAGGCCCCTCTCTGCACACTGCCTGTGTATTATTTAGATTAGGGCAGCTTCTCTCTTCTCTCTTATCTTTTACAAGCTGGATAAATCCTCCTCTGAGCTGGCTGGGCTTTCACATACTGAGGAATTACATACAGGCAGAGCTGTCTGCACTCTGCAGGAAGAAACAGCCTGACACTTCAGTGGAAGATAGCTGCAGGGGGAAAGAAACACACAAATGATCTCTTAAGATTCAAAAGGAAGGGTGTATGCAGCCTGCTTGTGTATGAATGTATTTTCTATGTGTGGACATACTGTACATCAACCTACTTCCTGTTTTGGTGGCCATTTTGTTTGTTTATAAACAAACTTTTTAAAACTGTTTTTAACCACTTTTAATGCGGCGGGGAGCGGCGAAATTGTGACAGAGGGTAATAGGAGATGTCCCCTAACGCACTGGTATGTTTACTTTTGTGCGATTTTAACAATACAGATTCTCTTTAAGGACCAGAGCCTTTTTTCCATTCAGACCACTGCAGCTTAAATGGTTTATTGCTCAGTCATACAAGCTACCATCTAAATGAATTTTACCTCCTTTTTTTGTCACTAATACAGCTTTCTTTTGGTGCTATTTGATTGGTGGTTAAAGCAGGTGGTTGATTAAGTGGTTAAAGCAGTTCCGAGATGAAAAACTAACTATAACAAGTAACTTGTCAATATATCTTATCTAAAGTTTAGATGGTTTACACAGCAAATCTAGCTGCAAACAGTTTTAATAGAATATGATTATTTATTCCTGTGATACAATGACAGCAGCCATGTTGTTTGTAAACATTACTTAGAGGCAGACTTATCTGTATCTTGAGCCATCAGCCTAATCCCCTCTCTTCCTCCCCTTTGCCTCTGAAATCAATGGCTAGTAACACCTCCCCCTCCTCCTGCCCAGACTGAGCTTCCATGAGCCCTTGCTACTGCCAAGGCTCTCTGAACCTGTGGGCATGGCTTATTTAGTTTATTGGAAATTAGAGTATTAAAACAAAAACAAAAAAGTATTTGGCTTGAGGAATGCCCTATAAACAATAGGAAAGGAACACAATTATGCAATGTGTAAAAGTTCACCTCGGATCCACTTTAAGGCCAGGTAGTCGGCTACCTGCTGGTCCAGGCATTGGTGGAGGGTGGATTCGGAAGCGATAAGGCGAGGCGTTGGACTAAAGAATGTCTGCATGTCCGACATCACTATGAGATCGCTATAGCGTCCTGTCCTTGCCTGCGTGGACATGGGAGGAGGAGGATTACTGGCAGTGGCACCTTTATTCTGTTGTGCTGTGACATCACCCTTAAACGCATTGTAAAGCATAGTTGCCAGCTTGTTCTGCATGTGCAGCATCCTTTCTGCCTTCAGGTGACTTGGTAACATGTCCGCCACTTTGTGCCTATACCGAGGGTCTAGTAGCGTGGCCACCCAGTACAGCTCATTCCCCTTGAGTTTATAGGGGGGTCCCTCAACAGGCTGGACAGCATGAAGGACGCCATCTGCACAAAGTTGGATCCAGACGTACTATCCAACTCCTCTTGCTCTACCTCAGTGATGTCAGGTAAGTTCTCCTCCTCCCCCCAGCCACGAACAATACCACGGGAGCATTGAGCAGCACAAGCCCCCTGCGACGTCTACTGCAGTTGTTCTTCTGCTGCCTCCTCCTCCTAAAAAAAAAAACACCTTCCTCATCATCTGACTCCTCTTCCCCACACAACTCTTCCTCCTCCTCCTCCTCCTCCCCCCTCTGTGCTGCCGCAGGTGTTGAGGAAACATCTGGTTCTGATGAGAATTGATCCCGCTGATGGCACCTTCACTGCGACTCACCATGTTTGTCATCTCCTTAAACGGCCGCATGAGCCTGCAGGCATTTTGCATGAGTGTTCAGTTCTTCGGCCAGAACATCCCTATCTCTCCAGAGCATGTCCTTCTACTGTAGTTGTAGAGATACTGGGTGACGGCTTTCTCCTGTTGTAGCAGGCGGTCGAACATCAGCAGGGTTGAATTCCAGCGAGTCGGGCTATCGCAAATCAAGCGCCTCACCTGCAAGTTGTTTCTCCACTGAATATCGGCCAAGCGTGCCATGGCTGTGTAAGACCACCTGAAATGCCCACACAACTTCCTGGCCTGCTTCAGGACATCCTGTAAGCCTGGGTAATTACACACAAATCTCTGGATTACGAGATTGAGCACATGTGCCATGCAGGCTACATGTGTCAACTTTCCCAAATTCAAAGCCGAAATGAGATTGCTGCCGTTGTCACACACCACATTGCCGATCTCCAGTTGGTGCGAGGTCAGCCACTGATCCACTTGTTTGTTCAGAGCAGCCAGGAGAGCTGCTCCAGTGTGACTCTCCGCTTTGAGGAAAGACATGTCTAAGATGGTGTGACACCGTCGTACCTGGCATGCAGCATAGGCCCTGGGGAGCTGGGGCTGTGTAGCTGGAGAGGAGATCGCAGCACCAGTAGAGTTGCGCTGCCACTCAGCCAAGGAGGAGGAGGAGGACAACAGCGAAGAGGATGAAGCAGGAGGAGTAGGAGGAGAAGGAGAGGCTATGGCAGCAGGCCTGCCTGCAAGCCGTGGAGGTGTCACAAGTTGGTCTGCTGCACATCCACGTACTCCCTGCTTGTCATCGGTCACCAGGTTGACCCAATGGGCTATGTAAGTAATGTACCTGCCCTGACCATGCTTGGCAGACCAGGCATCCGTGGTCAGATGGACCCTTGACCCAACGCTGTGTGCCAGAGATGACACCACTTGCCTTTCTACTTCTCAGTACAGTTTGGCTATCACCTTTTTTGAGAAATAATTGCGGCCTGGTATCTTTCACTGCGGTGTCCCAATGGCCACACATTTTTGGAAAGTCTCAGAGTCCACCAGCTGGTAAGGTAACAGCTGGTGGGATAACAGTTCCGCCAAGCCAGCTGTCAGATGCCGGGCAAGGGGGTGACTGGCAGACATTGGCTTTTCCCGCTCAAAGATTTCCCTCACGGATACCTGGCTACTGATGTGGGCAGAGGAGCAGGAGCCGCTCAAGGTGAGCGGCGGAGTGGATGAGGTTGGCTGTGATTGTGAAGGTGCAAGGGAAAAAAAAGGCTGAAGAAGATGATGCACCTGAAGGAGGAAGATGAGAAGGAGGGTGGCTTTGCTTTTGTGTGCCGCTTTTGCTCAGGTGGTCTTCCCATTGCAGTTTGTGCCTTTTCTGCATGTGCCTTCGTAAGGCAGTTGTCCCTACGTGGGTGTTGGCCTTTCCACGGCTCAATTTTTGGTGGCAGAGAGTACAGATGGCATTGCTCTGATCTTTGGCATACACACTAAAAAATGTCCACACCGCTGAGCCGCCCTGGGGTGTGTGCACTATGGTGGCATCAGCAGCTGACATTGAAGGGCATGTTGGCTGGCTGTCCATAGGTGGCGATACATGTCGCCGGACACTGCCACCAGTTGTTTCTGATGATGAGCTCCTCCTGCTTCTTTCAGCAACTTGTCTCCTCCTACTTCTCTCTGACTCCCCCTCTGGACTGTCCCCTTGGTCATCTTGTCTCTTAGGATTCCACGTGGCCTCCGTATCATCATAATCACCATAGTCATCCTCCCCAGCTTCGCTTGTATCAAGCACCTCCAAAACTCCACCAACAGCAGGTACTTCATCATCCTCCTCCTCACACATTACGTCCATAGTGTCGCCTAACTCAGACATATGAGGTGGTGTAACTTGCTTAGCGCCTTCATCTTGTTGTAACAATAATGACTGTGAATCAGTGACTTCCCCACCAAATAACTCCTGCGAAGTGTCAAATGTAGCGGATGTGGTACTTGTAGTAGTGCTGGTGGCTGAGGAAGATCAGGAGTTCTGTGTTAAATAGTCAACCACGTCCTGACAATCTTGGGAGTTGATGGGACATGCCTTCTTCTGAGCACTGTACTTTGGGCCAGGACCGCACGAAATCACGTCAGCATGACCTCGAACAGACCTGCCGGGTGGTCTGCCTCTGGCTCTGCCTCTGCCAGTTGTTGTGTCCATATCGAGGGGGGATGAAGTGAAAGGTATGCACTGACTTGACTAATACAATGTGCAGTCACACAGGTGCAGTAAAAGGTATGCAGGGATTGGTATTACAAATGTGCAGCTGTCACACACAGGTGCTGTGAACAGGTGCAGTGACTGGTGGTATATTACACTGCTTGCCAGCGGCGGTTCCAGCTTCAGAATTTTGGGGGGGCTCAAAAGGGGCACAATGGCTGGCTGGCGGGGCTCAAGGGGGGAACTTGCGGCGAGCGGTGCTAACTGTAATGTAGTTGTACCAGCTAATGTAGTTACATTTAAAAAAAAAAATGAAGTAAATGCATGTAATGAGAGACAGCCTTTCAATAGTAAATGCATGTAATGAGAGACAGCCTTTCAATAGTAAATGCATGTAATGAGAGACAGTGTTTCACCAGTAAATGCACGTAATGAGAGACAGCGTTTCCCCACTAAATGCACATAAGAGACAGCCTTTCACCACTAAATGCACATAATGAGAGACAGCGTTTCCCACACTAAATGCACATAAGAGACAGCCTTTCCCTAGTAAATGCACGTAACGAGAGAGACAGCCTTTCACCAGTAAATGCATGTAATGAGAGAGAGCCTTTCACCAGTAAAAGCACGTAATGAGAGACAGCGTTTCCCCACTAAATGCACATAAGAGACAGCCTTTCCCTAGTAAATGCACGTAATGAGAGACAGCCTTTCACCACTAAATGCACATAAGAGACAGCCTTTCACCAGTAAATGCACGTAATGAGACAGCGTTTCACCACAAAATGCATGTAATGAGAGGCAGTGTTTCACCAGTTAATGCACATAAGAGACAGACTTTCACCAGTAAATGCACGTAATGAGAGACAGCGTTTCACCACTAAATGCACATAAGAGACAGACTTTCACCAGTAAATGCACATAATGAGAGACAGCCTTTCACCACTAAATGCACATAAGAGACAGCCTTTCACCAGTAAATGCACGTAATGAGACAGCGTTTCACCACAAAATGCATGTAATGAGAGACAGTGTTTCACCAGTTAATGCACATAATGACAGACAGCCTTTCACCAGTAAATGCATGTAATGATATAGATGTCCCCAGTATATGTAGCCAGGGGTATGTGTGCCCAGTATATGTAGCCAGGGGTATATGTGCCCAGTATATGTAGCCAGGGGTATATGTGCTCTGTATATGTAGCCAGGGGTATATGTGCCCAGTATTTGTAGGCAGGGGTATATGTGCCCAGTATATATAGCCAGGGGTATATGTCCCCAGTATATATAGACAGGGGTATATGTCCCCAGTATATGTAGCCAGAGGTATATGTCCCAGTATATGTAGCCAGGTGTATAGTTGTCCCCAGTATATGTATCCAGGGGTATAGGTGTCCCCAGTATATGTAGCCAGGGGTATATGTCCCCAGTATGTGTAGCCAGGGGTATATGTGCCAGTATATGTAGCCAGGGGTATATGTCCCAGTATATGTAGCCAGGTGTATAGTTGTCCCCAGTATAAGTAGCCAGGTGTATAGTTGTCCCCAGTATAAGTAGCCAGGTGTATAAGTGTCCCCAGTATATGTAGCCAGGGGTATATGTCCCCAGTATATGTAGCCAGGGGTATATGTCCCAATATATGTAGTCAGGTGTATAGGTGCCCCCAGTATATGTAGCCAGGTGTATAGGTGTCCCCAGTATATGTAGCCAGGGGTATATGTGTCCAGTATATGTAGCCAGGGGTATATGTCCCCAGTATATGTAGCCAGGGGTATATGTCCCAATATATGTAGCCAGGTGTATAGGTGTCTCCAGTATATGTAGCCAGGTGTATAGGTGTCCCCAGTATATGTAGCCAGGGGTATATGTGCCCAGTATATGTAGCCAGGGGTATATCTGCCCAGTATATGTAGCCAGGGGTATATGTAGCCAGGGGTATATGTGCCCAGTATATGTAGCTAGGGGTATATGTGCCCAGTATATGTAGCGAGGGGTATATGTGCCCAGTATATGTAGCCAGGGGTATGTGTGCCCAGTATATGTAGCCAGGGGTATATGTGCCCAATATATGTAGCCAGGGGTATATGTGCCCAGTATATGTAGCCAGGGGTATATGTGCCCAGTATATGTAGCCAGGGGTATATGTGCCCAGTATATGTAGCCAGGGGTATATGTGCCCAGTATATGTAGCCAGGGGTATATGTGCCCAGTATATGTAGCCAGGTGTATAGTTGTCCCCAGTATAGGTAGGTAGGACTTACCATGTATAACCAGGTGTATAGGTGTCCCCAGGAGGGGTGGAAGCGGAGAGAAGAGGAAGCCATATGGACAGCGGCGGAGAAGGGGGCCGTCTCCCCCCCTTCCCTCACCTTGGGGCTCCCACTCTCTGCCTCGCTCGCCCCTCAGATATCAGCGGCTGGCGTCAGAAGACTTCCTCTCTTCCCAGCGCGGGAGAGAGAGATCGATCTGTGCGCCGCTACTCTGGTCTAGACTTGACCTGAGCAGCGCACAGATCAGCCGCGCTGGGAAGAGCGTGAGTCTTCTGACGCCAGCCGCTGAATGATATCTGAGGGGGGAGCGAGGCAGAGAGTGGGAGCCCCAAGGTGAGGGAAGGGGGGGAGACCTGCGGAGGGGGGGCTTTTGCAGGGGCTGACAGCTTGTCAGCTGGGGCTTAAGCCTGGGTAAGCCCCAGTGTAGCGCCGCCACTGCTGCTTGCGCTCATGTAGGTGCACTGAACAGGTTACAGGTATGCACTGCAGTAATTGGTATTACAAATGTGCAGCTGCCTGTCACACACACACACAGGTACCGTGAACAGGTGCAATGACTGGTGGTATAAACAATGTGTGTGCTTACGTAGGTATAGGTAGGTACGTGCACTGAACAGTGAATAGGTGCAGTGATTGGTATTACAAATGTGCAGCTGCCTGTCACACACACACACACACACACACACAGGTACCGTGAACAGGTGCAATGACTGGTGGTATTAACAATGCGTGCGCTCACGTATGTATAGGTAGGTAGGTGCACTGAACAGTGTACAGGTGCAGTGGTTGGGATTACAAATGTGCAGCTGCCTGTCACACACACACAGGTACCGTGAACAGGTGCAATGACTGGTAGTATTAACAATGCGTACGCTCACGTAGGTATAGGTAGGTAGGTGCACTGAACAGTGGACAGGTGCAGTGATTGGTATTACAAATGTGCACTCACTGAATGTGCTGGGCCTGGCAGTGGCACAGTAAGACTTACCACCAAGGGTCCAAAGGCCAGCTGCGACTGACTGACAGTGCTGTATATAATGCAAATGGGTCACACACACACAAAAAATAAATAAATCACAAGAACAAGATTAGCTCTCAAAAGAGCTGTTGATGGGTGCTTTTTTAGCAATAAGAATCGGCAAGGAGCAAGCTAACAAGCTTACAAAAGCCTAACTAAACTTTCCCTAATGTCTCTGCAGCAACCTCTCCCTTCTCTAATTACTGCAGGCACATGAGTGAGTCCAATGCCTGACGCTGCCCACCTTTTATAAGGGGGGGTGGGGCTCCAGAAGGGAGTGTAGCCTGATTGGCTACAATGAGCCTGCTGACTGTGATTTAGAGGGTCAGAAGTTGACCCTAATGATGCACTATGGGGGCGAATCAAACTTCCGGAAAAGTTTGCAGTTCTTCGCGATCGCGAACCCCGGAAGTTTGCCGGCGAACCTTTTGGGCCATCTCTAGTACCTACAGGGCCTTTTGGTAAATCTGGCCCTGCTTTCTACTTGGATAGTTGACCGTTTTTATCTACATATAGTTAAGCAAGACATATACATACACAAAAGGCAACTTCAATACAGAACACATTCAGAGATAATCCGTCTTCAAAGTTTTTATAATATCCTAGCATCCTAAGGACTTGCGTTATCGGATGTTATTTGGCTGTGCCCATTAGTAGTGCAAGAATGACCATATAGAAAATCAACTACACATAGTGGAAGGGCGGGGTGTCTCCACATAAAAGAAAATGACAATTACACTATCACGCAAAAGGGAAATGCCTGTAATACTTTGTGGAGAAAACAACATGAAATCCATCAGGCACTCCTTTCCTTTACACATTCTAAATGCCATGAACCTCTATATTTATAGAATAATAACCTTTATTGAATAAATATCCAAACATTTCTATAGACTAAGACCACAGTCCCAGGGCCGGGCCGAGGCATAGGCTGGAGAGGCTCCAGCCTCAGGGCGCAGTGTAGAAGGGGGCGCAGAATTCATTCAGCTGTCATTCCTAATTGTGTTTGAAGCAGAAATAAATAGGAAAAGGGGATACATAGCAGTGACTGCAAGCCAGATAACTAGATATTAAGGTGTTGGGGAGGTTGTGGGCCCTGTGGCGCCTCTTAGTGTAATAGCATTCAGTGTGTGACGGCTGGGGTGGCAAGGGATGAAAGGGCGCACTTTGGTGTCTCAGCCTTGGGTGCTGGAGGACCTTGTCCCGGCTCTGCACAGTCCACAAAACCTACATCCCATAAAACCCATAAAATTCCCCCACCCCATTAACAGTAGCCTGAACCACCCTCAGCCAACTTCCCCGAAAAGCAGCAAGGCTCTGCTGCCAAGTTGTGTCTTGACCAATAAGGTCCAACATACACAAAAATTCAGTACAGTTGAAAAATGCAAGGACCCTGTGGTTTTCTTCGTTTGGTGAAAAGAGATGTATTATATGAATAGTGACATCATAAGTGAGTCTCCTCCTTGTAATATCTCATATGAAAGACCAATTATCTCCTAAACCAAGTCCTCAAAAGGCCCAGTCGCAGCCTCTCATCCACAGGTATAGTAAATTGTGTCACCAATTCATCTCAATCAAAGTGTTCATCGGACAAGATATAACATTTGCATATTTTTTGTATTCTCATGAAGTATGTACCTCCGTAAACCTTTAAGGCCCAGTCGCAGCCATCCATGTGCCATCCAAGTTTCTAATCAGATCCACAATCCATTTTAATCATCGCAATCATTTGGCAAAAGATTGTTTATGCACAAGCTTTCATAGACATGGAATATTCTCACCCAATAGCAGATGCAGAGTCCTCACTATTATGCGAATAGAATGTCATAGTCATCACTGTGAATCCATGTAGTCCGAGCTCCGCTGTTGTTTTGATATCAGTGGCAAGGGTCAAGCAGGTCTGGTTGTTGGCAGGCAGGGGTGTAATTCGTTAACTGGTTTCGCCGCTGTAGCGGCGTCATCAGAGCTTACCACGACATATGGGTGATTTGTCCATCTTTAAATACATAAAACCGCGCTCATATATAGACCCTTATACATGAGCTATGTTACCTTTAGCAATTATATATTTACTAGGAACCATAATAGAACTTGGACTCCTTACCAGGATTATTGCTTGTAAATATAATGTGACCTTAGATCCATACAAGCTTATCAAACTCAATTGTTATCTTTCATGTATATGTCATACACAAGTTTTCTTTATATGATGAGAAAAGGGAGACCGAGAGCCCAATATAGTGTAGTATGTTGTATAAATAGAGAAAAATGTTAAAAGTAAGTATTATACTTACAAACCTGGGTTGCTCTAAGGCAACCACTGTATACGCAGGTGGGGAGATTAAGCCTGACCCCACTCAGGACTAAGATGTCGCTCTCTGTAGATAGGAAAAGAGGGTATATCACCCTTCCACCAAGGGTGGACAACTTAATATGCAAGGATACAGAGGCGCCAGTAGGATAAAACAAGATAAAAGGTTTAAAACGGTTTAGGTGGCGGTGGTGGACCGTCCACACACAAACAGACAAAAAATCGCTGTTGATTGTAGAAAAAAAATTCACAATTTATTCACATACTCCTACATAAAAGTGCAACGCGTTTCACGGGCAAACATCCCGCTTCATCAGGCAATAAACGAACGGAGTATCTCACAGCTCTGAGTATATTGATAGAGGTGCCAAGCTATCAATATACTCAGAGCTGTGAGATACTCCGTTCGTTTATTGCCTGATGAAGCGGGATGTTTGCCCGTGAAACGCGTTGCACTTTTATGTAGGAGTATGTGAATAAATTGTGAATTTTTTTTCTACAATCAACAGCGATTTTTTGTCTGTTTGTGTGTGGACGGTCCACCACCGCCACCTAAACCGTTTTAAACCTTTTATCTTGTTTTATCCTACTGGCGCCTCTGTATCCTTGCATTTCTTTATATGATATTTAAGATGCTTGTTTTTGGCAACTGTATTATTGTACGAAATGTTTCAATATACTTTAAATAAAAATAAAAAAGAATACATAGTTGTGCATACAGTGTGTAATACATATTACCTTAGCAACTGGTCTAGTAAATTATGCACATATTTATGCAGGCAATTCTATGTGACCTTTGTAAATCCTTACAGCCTTTGGGCAAAATATTAGCATATATATTTGCTTAATATTAAAAAGTAAATGTAAATGTTATATTAAGGAAGAAATAAATGTTATATGAAGTAAGAAGTAAATGTTATATGACTATTACCAATAATCTATACTACAAATCTGAGGTACAACATAAATGTACCTACTGGCCACAGACAGTTAATTGGCTTGGAGATTAGCCAAGCATTGAAGTCTCTCTGATTGGATGGCTACCATGCAAAGGTGCATGGTAATCATGGTAATTTAGGTGGCATTTGACATAAAAACTCAACCATAAATGCATCAAGTAAACACAAACAACTAGGTTGGATGAAAATTGGCCGTAGGCACTGTTTATTGTGGTTTAAAAGCTTAAAATTGTGTAACAATAAATACCGATCATAAAACAGTATCACACTTGTATCAAATAACTTGACTTTAGACTAGCAATTTCAATCAGTCTTTAATAGTCCTACTGCAGTTCAAAAGTTAAGGAACTTGCAACAAGGTCGCTGGACAGTAGAGGGGTATGCCACAGAATTTAAACGATGGTCTTTTTCGACTAATTGGAATGACTCTGCTCTCATGGATCAATTTCTGTTTGGACTCTTAGATACTGTTAATGATATCCTTGTCAGTCATCCAGTACCTGCTTCTCTTGAAGATGCTATTACTTTGGCAATTTAGGGTTGCCAGGCGTGTCAGACAATGCCGTCAGGGAAAGTTTCATATTTCAGTTCCTCCGATCCCTGATGATCTTATGGAATCTACTTCTGAATCTCCTATGTTTGATGATCCTCTAGAATCTGTTTCAGACCCTCCTATGTTCGATGATCCTGAACCCATGCAGTTAGGCGGTACTAGGTTAACTGTAGTGGAGAAAACGAGGAGAGGGCTTGGGGGTTTGTGTTTGTATTATGGGGGTACAGGGCACTTTGTAGTCACGTGCTCTATAAAGAAAAAGAAGTTGCAACTTCAGCACTTAAATGGGGTCCAGGAACCTCCTTTAAGTAGACAGGTACTGCCCACTAATGGTGATGTTGTTAAAAAATCTTCATGCATTGCTCAAAGGTCTAATGTGATTATTCCTGCAACTGTTCCTCTTAACAACATCAATACTATTGTCACTGAGAAAGCAATGCAAATAAGGGTTTGAAAAGTCTCTAAGTTAGAGAGAACTCGTAGGAAAATTAAATGTTATGTTTCTATTGTGGTGATTCAGGACACATAGTCCAATCATGTCCCAACAAACCTAAGAGTTCTGGAAACTATCATGCTTAGCAAAGAAATGAACAGCGCTACTTAAAAACGGATGAATGCTTACCTGCAAAAGAGTGCAAGCCCCACTTATGGGATAAAATACACTCTGAGCATACACATGACCTGTCTACCACTTGGAGGATGTTAGTTTCCTGTAACAGCTTGCATGCAACTTGTTAAGTACTCGTCCCTCCCACTGTCGAAGAAGTCTTTCCTCCTTGGGAGGGGACCTAACACTAACTAAATCCTACCTATGCATATGCACAGCCTGGGCGCACTACCAAGTAAAATTGTTTTTAAGTAGCGCTGTTCATTTCTTTGCTATGTTATAATTTATTTCTGGTCAGCTGCTCCCACTTAACAGTTTTGCCTGATTATTGATGATCTGCAGTATCACCGATAATCAGATATATCTCTAACCTCTGGACACCTGAGTAGTATGAGTGTTTGGTGCAACCGTATACTTTGAGGAGAGCACCCGCGTAGAGGATGCTAGGCAGTACGAGATACTGCTTAGAGAACAGGTTCCTTCCACTGGTCTGATGCTCCCCAAGGGGCGGAGCCAGGCTGAGAGTGGGAAGGATCAGAGAGTGAGTGACACCAAAGGTGAAGTGTCACTGACAGGACTGGGAACTATCTCCCAACAGGGAAGATAGTTCTCGAGGTCGGACAGGCCAGGTCGTTAACACACAGACAGCTAAAGTACAGAGACAGGAGACAGATGCGGAATCCTAAGACTAGCAGAGTTTGGCAACAGAGTATCAGATATAGCAAAGTACCTAATCAGAGAACAGAAGAGTGGTCAGGAAAGCAAAAGGTCAAAACAAATAATCAACAATGCCTAGACTTGGGTGTGAGCTCCTAGATCATCAACACCCCGGAACTGGTCTAGATAATAATACAGATGGTAACAGGATTCCTAGACTAAGGTGTGAGCTCCTTGGTCATCAACACCTTGGAAACTGGTCTAGATAATAACACAAATATTAACAGGATTCCTAGACTAAGGTGTGAGCTCCTTGGTCATCAACACCTTGGAAACTGATCTAGATAATAACACAGATACTGACAGAAGGTCTGAGTGCTACCACGTAGTGATCGCAACGCCAGACACCAGAGAAATGACCAGCACCCAGTATATATACCCTAGCGCTCTCCAGCGCCACCCCTAAGTGCTGGACCAATGAAAACTGCTGGAATTGTCAGCTGACCGGCTTGGTCAGCTGACCCCTTCTGACTGTCATAAAGGCTCTGCCTCTCCACGCGCGCGCACCTGTGTGGACTATCAGTCCCAGCCACACCAGACATGTGTTGTAATGTTTCTGCTGTGTTGGATGCGGAACCAGCCGCACCGTTGTCCAAGCATGCGGCGGTTCCTCCGCGTTCAGCAGTACTGTCAGAATTATGCCTATGCGTGCCAACATTCGCATCTGACGCGGAATCCGCCGCCTTGTTCATAAGGCATGCGGCGGTTTCATCGCGCTCCGTCATGCCAGTGGATGCAGACCCACGCTCTCAACCTACCGCGTTGGACGCGGAATCAGCCGCCTTGCTCTGAGTGCTCGCGGCGGCTTTTCCGCGTTTTCTCACAGTACCCCCCCCCTGAGGAGTGGACTCCGGACAGCTCCTACCCGGGTTCCCAGGATGTAGGGCGTGGAACTGTTTCAGGGTCAAATGACGCGTGGACACCCAGACCAAGTCTCCTGGTCGGAACTTCCACTCTACGGAGCGTCTCTTGTCAGCTTGACCTTTCTGACTTTGCAAAAGCCTTCTCCAAATTATTTTTCACACTCCCCCAAATGTTCTTAAATGATTTTTGCCACGCCTCCAAAGCTGGAAACGGAGTGGAAGCTACTGGCAGTGGGGAGAACTTAGGCAACTTTCCAGTTACCACCTGAAACGGTGAAAATCCAGAGGATGAGCTTTTCAAATTATTGTGCGCAAATTCTGCGAACGGCAAGAACTTGACCCAATCATTTTGCGCATCCGCAACATAACACCTCAAAAACTGTTCCAATGATTGATTCACTCTCTCAGTCTGACCATTGGTCTGTGGGTGGTAGCCCGATGAAAATGACAGTTCCGTGCCCATTTGATGACAAAATGCCCTCCAGAATCTAGAAACAAATTGGACTCCCCGATCCGACACTATGTTTTCCGGAATGCCATGTAGTCGGAAAACGTGGACGATAAAAAGATCGGCCAACTCCTGGGCCGAGGGGAGTCCTTTCAAGGGCACAAAATGGGCCATTTTACTGAAACGGTCGACTACCACCCAAATGACCGACATGCCTTCAGACCTTGGAAGTTCACCCACAAAATCCATGGACAAATGGGTCCACGGCTCATTCGGGGTGGGCAAAGGCTGCAACGTTCCCACAGGTGCCAGATGGGAGGGTTTACTTTTTGCACAAACTGCACACTCTCTAACATACTCCTTGCAATCTGTTGCCAGAGAAGGCCACCAAGCACATCTGGCAACCAGGTCCTGTGTTCTGGAGGCCCCCGGATGTCCAGCATTCTTGTGCGAGTGGAACATCTGTAAGATCTGGAGACGAAATGGCAGTGGTACAAACATAACCCCTTCCGGCTTTCCCTCAGGGACATCCTGCTGGAAGGGACTTAAAGTCTCTGTCCAGTCTTTCCAAGTCTCTGTGGCTGCCAACACAACTTTCTGTGGGATAATAGTCTCTGGGTCTGAGGGCTGTGCTGTCTCCGGTTCAAAACATCTGGACAGGGCATCCGCTTTAATGTTTTTACTACCCGGAGTCTACGTAATAATAAATCTAAATCTCGAGAAAAACAATGACCACCGAGCCTGACGGGGGCTTAATCTTTTAGCCCCCTCAATGTATTCCAAATTTTTGTGATCAGTGTAAACTGTAATCGTATGTTCTGCTCCTTCTAACCAATGACGCCATTCTTCAAAGGCCAGTTTAATGGCTAGGAGCTCCCTGTTGCCTATATCTTAGTTTTTTTCTGCTGGTGAAAACCTACGAGAGAAATAGGCACCCGAGTGTAATCTTCCCTGCAACCCAGAGCGCTGAGACAGCACAGCCCCTACCCCGACCTCCGAGGCGTCCACCTCCACAATAAAGGGATAAGAGGTGTCAACGTGTCTCAAAATGGGTGCAGAGCAAAACAATTCTTTCAAAATGGAGAAAGCAGCCATGGCTTCGGGCGACCAGTGGTTGGTATCTGCCCCTTTCTTTGTGAGACTGGTGAGGGGTGCTATGACTGTGGAGTACCCCTTTATGAACCTTCTATAGTAATTGGCGAATCCTAAAAATCTCTGGACAGATTTTAGTCCTACTGGCTGAGGCCATTCCAGGACAGCAGAGACCTTGGCAGGATCCATAGAAAGGCCCGAGGTGGAAATTATGTACCCCAGAAAAGTGACGGATGTTGCCTCAAAAATGCATTTCTCCAATTTAGCATAAAGCATGTTCTGTCTTAGCTTGCTCAGAACAAATTTAACGTGAGCCCTGTGTTGGGTGAGGTTGTCTGAGAAAATAAGTATATCATCTAAGTATACCAGGACAAATTTACCCAACACTTCTCTGAATACTTCATTAATAAGTTCCTGAAAAACGGCCGGGGGGTTGCACAACCCGAAGGGCATCACCAGGTACTCGTAATGCCCATCGGGTGTGTTAAAGGCCGTTTTCCATTCATCGCCCTGTCTGATCTGCACCAGGTTGTATGCCCCTCGCAAGTCCAATTTCGAAAAGATCTTAGCGTAAGTGACCTGAGTGAATAAATCGTCTATGAAAGGCAATGGATAGCGATTTTTTACTGTGATCTTATTCAGACCTCGGTAATCAATGCATGGCCGAAGGCCTCCGTCTTCTTTCTTTACAAAAAAGAAGCCTGCTCCTGCAGGTGATCGGGAAGGGCGAATGAATCCTTTAGCTAAGTTTTCACAGATGTACTCCTGCATGGCCACTTTTTCCGGCCCAGATAAATTGTAGAGATGACCTCTAGGGGGCATACAACCAGATCGGAGATCGATGGGACAATCGGAAGGGCGATGTGGAGGTAATTTATCGGCAGCCTTGGGACAGAACACATCTGAAAACTCGGAATACTGTTCCGGAACTTCCTCTAAACGAATCCTGGTCTGACCCAAGGTCACCTTCACTAAACAATGATGGAAACAATGGGCTGACCAGCTTGTAAGCTGACCAGTGGCCCAATTTATCTGAGGAGAGTGAAGGTGTAACCACGGCATGCCAAGGATGACTGTGGATGTTGTCATGTGTAACACAAAAAACTGCAATTTCTCTCTGTGCAGCACCCCTATAGTGACCTCCACCTCTGGTGTTTGAGACAGAGGATGGTTACGTTGCAGGGGGGAATCATCCACTGCCGTAACCTGGATGGGTGGTTTTTCCGGGGTGAGCGGAATACCCAATTTCTTAGCAAATTCGTAATCCATAAAATTAGCCGCTGAGCCTGAATCAATGAAGGCCTCAGAGACTTCAGATTTTTCTTCCCATGTAATTGTACAAGGAAGAAGCAACCGTTTATCCTCTAGGGGTAAGAGTCGTACGCTTAGGGTATTATTATTATTATTATTATTTAGTATTTATATAGCGCCGACCTATTACGCAGCGCTGTACAGTGTATATATATATCTTGTCACTAACTGTCCCTCAAAGGAGCTCACAATCTAATCCCTACCATTGTCATATGTCTATATTATGTAGTGTAAGTACTGTAGTCTAGGGCCAATTTTTTTAGGGGGAGCCAATTAACTTATCTGTATGTTTTTGGAATGTGGGAGGAAACCGGAGTGCCCGGAGGAAACCCACGCAGACACGGAGAGAACATACAAACTCTTTGCAGATAGTGCCCTGGCTGGGATTCGAACCAGGGACCCAGCGCTGCAAGGCGAGAGAGCTAACCACTACACCACCGTGCTGGTATTACCCCCAACTACTCCTAGGCAGTAGCGTTTCCCGACTTTTTAGGGCAATTCCGCACTTTATGACCCCCCTCTGCACAATAAAGACAACTGCTCAGAAATCCTGCGTCTCCGCTCCACTTGAAACAATCTGGACCGACCAATCTGCATTGGCTCGGGTGGAGGAGAAACGGAAGGAGGTGGGGTCACAGTAGGTCACCATTTTAACATTGTTTTTACCCCGGGTCTGCCTTTGATAACGTAACCTGCGATCAATCCTAATGGCCGATGAAATGGCCTCATCGACGGTTCTAGGTTCAGGCTGACTTAACATTAGATCAGAAACCTCATCTGATAACCCTGATAAGAAACAGTCTAAAAGGGCAGAGGTGTCCCACCTGGCTGAAACTGACCACCTCCTAAATTCTGCAGCATACTTCTCGACCGGACTCTTGCCTTGACGCAACAATTTGAGCTTCCGCTCAGAAGTCGAGGCAATGTCTGGATCGTCGTAAATTATTGCCATAGCTTTAAAAAATTCATCTATCGAGGTTAAGGCTAAATCTCTGGCGGGTAGACTGTACGCCTAGGTCTGAGAATCGCCTGATAATAGAGTATTTATGAACGTGACCCTTTGGGCCATAGTTCCTGAGGATCTAGGTCTCAACTCAAAGTATGACAACACTCTACTCCTAAAATTTCGGAAGTCAGATCTGTGACCAGAAAATTTTTCAGGTACAGGCATACGTATGTCTGTATTAGAAGGGGATCGCACTTCATCCACAGCCGTCTGGAGGGTTTGTAAAGACCCGGACAGAGCGTCAATTACTGCACGATGATTACCCAGCACTTTGTTGATGGTATCCACCGAAGTGGTAAGAGTGCCCAGACGGTCGGTGTGTGCGTCCATTTGCATTTTGGTCTGGCGTTCTGTAACGATCGGTGTAACACAGAGAGGATCTGATTACCGGTGATCTGCAGTATCACCGAGAATGCAGATATATACCCGATTATTGATGATCTGCAGTATCACTGATAATCAGATATATCTCTAACCTCTGGACACCTGAGTAGTATGAGTGTTTGGTGCAACCGTATACTTTGAGGAGAGCACCCGCGTAGAGGATGCTAGGCAGTACGAGATACTGCTTAGAGAACAGGTTCCTTCCACTGGTCTGATGCTCCCCAAGGGGCGGAGCCAGGCTGAGAGTGGGAAGGATCAGAGAGTGAGTGACACCAAAGGTGAAGTGTCACTGACAGGACTGGGAACTATCTCCCAACAGGGAAGATAGTTCTCGAGGTCGGACAGGCCAGGTCGTTAACACACAGACAGCTAAAGTACAGAGACAGGAGACAGATGCGGAATCCTAAGACTAGCAGAGTTTGGCAACAGAGTATCAGATATAGCGAAGTACCTAATCAGAGAACAGAAGAGTGGTCAGGAAAGCAAAAGGTCATAACAAATAATCAACAATGCCTAAACTTGGGTGTGAGCTCCTAGATCATCAACACCCCGGAACTGGTCTAGATAATAATACAGATGGTAACAGGATTCCTAGACTAAGGTGTGAGCTCCTTGGTCATCAACACCTTGGAAACTGGTCTAGATAATAACACAAATATTAACAGGATTCCTAGACTAAGGTGTGAGCTCCTTGGTCATCAACACCTTGGAAACTGATCTAGATAATAACACAGATACTGACAGAAGGTCTGAGTGCTACCACATAGTGATCGCAACGCCAGACACCAGAGAAATGACCAGCACCCAGTGTATATACCCTAGCGCTCTCCAGCGCCACCCCTAAGTGCTGGACCAATGGAAACTGATGGAATTGTCAGCTGACCGGCTTGGTCAGCTGACGCCCTTCTGACTGTCATAAAGGCTCTGCCTCTCCGCGCGTGCGCGTCCTCCTGAACCTGTGTGGACTATCAGTCCCAGCCACACCAGACATGTGTTGTAATGTTTCTGCTGTGTTGGATGCGGAACCAGCCGCACCACTGTCCAAGCATGCGGCGGTTTCTCCGCGTTCAGCAGTACTGTCAGAATTATGCCTATGCGTGCCAACATCCGCGTCTGACGCGGAATCCGCCGCCTTGTTCATAAGGCATGCGGCAGTTTCATCGCGCTCCGTCATGCCTGTGGATGCAGACCCACGCGCGCAACCTGCCGCGTTGGACGCGGAATCAGCCGCCTTGCTCTGAGTGCTCGCGGCGGCTTTTCCGCGTTTTCTCACAGGCCTCCGGTGACTATTCTTGTATACTGTGTCTGCATTACCTTCCTGTGTTCGGTGAATGCTATGTGCCAGGTTGTATGCTACAGCTACCTGCAGGGTTGTGTAGTTTGTTGTTAGGCTGAAGTGTACGCAGGTGTCAGGGCTGGGTTATACTGTAGGTCAGTCATATGAGCATACAGTCTCACCTATAGCAAGCAGCCAGATAAGCCTGACACCAAAATAGTCAACCCACCATCGTGGGCGATTTTAATCGCCAATAAAGTAAATCAGCCTACAATGAAGAAACAGATAAATGAGTGACGGCGGGTGGGTGCTCCCAGCTTGCCTGACTGGGAAGTGAGCAAGCTGAAGTAAGACATCTGAGGTGTGAGGTGATCTCTTCAATCATTGGCTGCCTGTAACCCGACTCCCCCCTGACAGCTGCCAATCAATTGAAAGAAATCCATCCCTTCTGCATGGCAATGACAAGCCTCGTCCCAGAGACAGCTCCCAGTACCTAAAAGAGAAAAAAGAACAAAGCAGTATCTAGAAAAAACACACACCTCTATACCCTTATATATGTATATATTTAATCACCATACATAGACCCATCCACCTCCACCTGTCCAGCCACAAAATTACCAAGAGCCTGCATTCCATACTCTCACTATGGCGTTACAGATTTAGCGGAGCAGTCACACATGCAATGGGATGTGTGTGCAACACTCAATCTAGCAGAATGCTTATGGCTAAAGGTGCACATTAACAGTACAAATATTAGTGGATGATCCTAATTTTGATAAGAATATACAGATTGTATTGTACAAAAAAATCAAAAAGGCTGGTGGGCCCAGTCGATCCCAAACTACTGCATTATCGTCAATCGGGGTTGCAGATTTTTTTTCATACACATGTTTAGGGTTGATCGGAAACAGCCAAATTCCTTTTTCAACTATATTCAGTGTTCTGCAGGCAAATACCGACACCTACCCAGTACACTGATGGACGCGAACATTTTTACGCATATTAACGGATACCCCATATGCCCAGTACACTGGCTGATGGAGGTGAATTTATGTACGCATACAAGCGCATTTTCTGCCTTGATACTTAAATAATTGCCGTGCATGCGCAGTACACTGGAGAATATATGCTAATATTTTTACACATTGAACGCGTCATTAAGCGTAATTGCGTAATTACAGGCGTAATTACGATTCACACGTAATGAAATCACAATTACGCAATGCGTAATTGGGAAAAATTATGCGCAATTGACCCATTACGAGCACCACTATGCAGAGGTAGCAAAAAAATTGCTTTTTTCGTCTAGGATACGCCATCTCATTTTCTCTGTTTCTGTCAAGGAACTGCGTAATTGCGATGTTGCGTAATTGCGATGGGCCTACATGGGAATGCTGTGGGCCCATTATCATGATGGTTTAATGGTCTTTAATGTGTTAAATTAACTTTTCAGTGGTATTTAATGAGGTGCTGATTAAATCTATTGTGCTGTTTATGTTACAGATGCTGTGCTGGTTGCTGGACAGATTCTCCTTGGTTACTATGGCCCTGATTTGCTGCCTCGCTCAAAAGTGGGTAATAATTACAGCACCTTTTTGTGCTGTCCAATGATCTGCTTCCTCTGTGTTTATATACACTGAGCCCATGCTGCTTGAGGCTCAGTTTTTCCTCAATCTGATCGTGCACCCTGCCCTCCCCGCTTAAGTCGTAGGTTCCAAATTATTGGGGGTAATATTGATCAGGTTATATGGATATGTGGGTGATTTGATGTGAAAGAATTCTGATTTTATGCTCTCTCTTCAGTTTTGGACCTAGCTAATTTGTTATTTAATTTTAATTTATCATCTTAATAAAGTGGAGATTTATTATCTGTTAATTGTTCACATTCAGTTTTGCTAAACCCCTTTTAACCCCTCCTCCACACAACCCAATAAAAGGCCATGGACAATATTTTATTTAAACCCTGCCGTGGAAATAGATTAGCATGAACTTATAGGTTAGGGTCAAGAGTGTTCCTGAAAGGTGTAACACAAAAGTTCATGTATGATTTTTCTGTGCTCTTCTTTAAAGTGAAGGGGGCCTTGCCAACAGTTCCCTGCAGGGTGGGCCTGGCCTAATTTAGTTACTGCCTTGCAACCAATGCCAATGTTTGCCAATTTGGCATCCTAAGCAAGACACCCACTGTGAATCCCACATCAATACTAATATTCAGTTGTTGTTTTTTTATTGATCACTGTCCAATATTTGAACCCATAGTAACTAAAGATGGTTTGCCCCTTTCAGAAAAAGGAGCCTACCACTCTCACATAATAGCCATAGGTAAGGAAGTCCAATACCCTTATTATGATGAGTAACGCTTTATCAACAAACAGCATATGCCATTATTGTATAATATTCAATATTCAAATATTCATATCCAAAACATTATATAAATTAGAAGTTGGTCCCAAGGAACACAGAGAAGAGTCTGTCATAGTAGCACAAGAGCAATTCATAGAATTTTCTATTAAGAATCTGCCTTTTTATATGCTAGAGCGCCTAATGTACCGCCAATGTCTTCAAGGCAGTACCATGACGTAAGTAAGATTCATATTTTGTTTTTAAAAGTGGGTGTGGTCATAAGGTGGCGCTTTATAATTTCTTCATTGCATCAGCCCACGTGTTTGTTATGTTTTATGCCAAACATTATTGTGCCTACAATACAGTGCTTTCTATTGTAGTGGAACTATTATAGTTCCCCATTATAATGTCTCCATTATAGTGCTCTTAATCACAGTAGTCCTATTATAGTTTTTCTTGTTAAAGTTTCCTAATTTTAGTGCTGGGAGGGGTGCCAAGCCATGAAAAAAAAAAAAAAAAAAATACGTACAGGTTGTACTTTTTTCAACAAGTAAAAAGACCTTATATTTTATATCTGTCCATAAATGGATAGATAGGTGGCATCTGCAATCTGTATGATCTCTTAAAGTTAGAAAACACTTTTGGTTTTGCTTTAAACTGTATTCCAAATTCTCAAAGCAGTGGCACACACACAGTATGAATTAGCAATGCTGTCTATGCAACAACACAAGAGTCAGTTTGACACACAGAAAAAAAAATATCACAACAACAGGATTAGCTCTGAAAAGAGCTGTTGAATGAGGGGTGCGATTAAAGCAATAAGATTCAGCCAGGAGCAAGTTAACAAGCTAAGAGCCTGACTAATCTGTCCCTAGGAGAACAAGTCTGCAGCAGCTCGCCCTATTCTGACTAGCAGCAGGCACACGAGTGAGTGTAATGGCCGCTGGAGCCTGCCTTATATAAGGGGGGGCTCCAGGGCTGAGTGTAGCCGGATTGGCTACAATGTGCCTGCTGACTGTGATGTAGAGGGTCAAAGCTGACCCTCATAGAGCATTATGGGGCGAATCGAACTTCCGGGAAAGAACCACCCGAAGTTCGCCTGGAACCGTTTGGGACATCTCTACACACCATACAATTTTTCAAATATCTGTTCAATTTAAGAATTAAAATACATTTTTCTGACTGATTGTAACTTTTCAAAAATATGACCAATGTACCACACACCTATGTTCAATTTTTCCCCAATTATGATAAAAATGATTGGAAACTGACACAATTGCTAGGGTATGTATATTAATAAATTGACAATCCAACACACACCATACAATCTCTACAAAGATTGAAGAAAAATATCTGGCATTCCGGATCGATTAAAATAGAAGAAAACGGGAAATCCGATCGGATTTTTCAGTCGAATGAAAAAACCGCTTTCGATTGTATCGGGAAATCCGATCGTTTTTATCGAATTAACGTAAAATTGGATCATTTTATTGTATTGTGTGTGGCCACCTTAAGGCCCGCTTACACGTAATCAGTTGCTCTCAGCTATAACTAAAAGAAAACTTAATTTCAAAGTAATGCCTGTGTTTCCCTATGGCACTTTTCACACTTAATGCGTTTTACCTGAAATCTTTTACACAATGCAGTGCTATGAAAAAAACGCGTACTAACGCGTACCAATGCGTACCAACGCACACTAACACACACCAACTGATTAAGTGTAAATGGGCCCTGAGGAACAGGACATTCATGACAGTAATAATAAGTTCTAGCTATTCCCCACTAGAGATGTGAACGAACAGTTCGCCTGTGAATCTCTATGTAGCCGTACTACTTCCGGATCGCTATGACCATTAGTAGTACGGCTGCGCTGGGCCGGCGGTGCGCGTCTTTGATCGCGCGCCTGTTGCTGGGCACTCTCTGCGCATGAGCGTGACATCACTCATGACGTCCCGCACATGCGCAGAAAGTGCCAGGCAACAGGCGCGCGATCAAGGACGCACACCGCCGGCCCAGCGCAGCCGTACTACTAAGGGTCATAGCGACCCGGATGTAGTAAAGGGTGAGGGCCGGGGTTCCGCCAACATCTCTATTCCCCACCCCAAAGCAGAGATGGAGAGATTTACCCACAGTCTGTCAAAAATGAACACATATTCTACCAGATGGGGATATAGACATCAATAAAAACCCAAATTACTTTCTGAGGTTTTTTTTAACTATCCAAATCTAAAATGTCATGAAGTTAATGATCTTTACTAGGCCATGGCTGTGCAGGATCACTGTACACACTGCTGTTTATTACATAAGCTCTTATCAACTTTACAGAGTGATAATTGTCCTCCCCCATCCATCACTATTAGCCGCCCATACTAGGATTTTAAAAGGAAGACAAAGTTGACAGGGTCACAGATTGCGTCCCTGTAGCACTTGGCCACTGAGCGTTGTTATTTAAACTATGCCAGCAGCGAGGCCACAAAAACATGACGTTTTCTGGCAGCGCTTCTGGTCCCAGTCAGACACTGGATACTCCAGCGTACTCTGCACACCAAGTGCATTTGGGGACTTTATTGTTTATTTTACTTTCCGGAAACGTGTTTTAGCTTTCTTTATAAGCAACACGGAATTGTTAGGAAAGTCTGGCAGGGCTGGCGGTTAGGGACATGCAGTGATAGGAGTGCTGATCGCAATGGAATGAAAAACACTGCCTTATAAAACTGTAATCGGGATCATCAGTTTGAATGACTGCCATTCAATCCTTCTGTGATACACAGCACAGCCTAATAGGTGACAAAGGTCAAAGACAAAGAGATCCTGTTGCTGCTTTGCCTGTCTTTGGGTGGATCAGCAGTCCCCTGAAAGATTAGAAATGTTGTCGCCTTGGTGAACAATCAACTTAAAGTGGACCTGAACTCTTTCACAGGACAGAAGAAAAACATAGCGAAATACACCCTGTATGTATTTAGAGAGTTTAGCCTGTCTAATTCCCCACTGATCTGTGACTAATCAGCACTTGTAATTTGATCTCTCAGCTGTGTCAGCTCAGGAATCTCCACTGCCACCGCAGATCAGCTAATTTGTAAACACAGGATGTTAACAATATGTCTGCTTCCATGGAAGCAGGAAGTAGACACACTGTAGATGTATTGCAGGATTTGTATCAGCTGTAACATAGACATGTTTTTCTTTAAAGGTTATTATGCTGTTGTGTATCTTTTAGAGCAGAGAGGACGTTCTGAGTTCAGGTCCGCTTTAATGACTACAAAAAAAGAATGGGCCCAGAGTTGCAGCACCACTATAGGTCATCATAGTCAATCTTTATTTACCGGTATATGAAAAAAACAATAAAAAGGAATGATTAAAAACACATAAAAGCGAGTATATCTGTTTACCACCTGCCTGCATATTCACATAATGAGTAACATAAACTCCCATACCTCCCAATGTTTGGAGATGAGAAAGGACACTTAAGCCACGCCCCTGCCACACCCCTGATCACGCCCCATCACACCCATAGTCACGCATACCATAAATATTTCATAAGAAAAATATGTTGTTTTATAATTCAAACCACTCTGATCCTTTAGTAATATATCAATTTAAAGGATGGGAATAAAGTCAATCAAACACATTGTGTAGTAGAGAAATAAATATATTTACATAGAAAGAGGGACAAAGTCCTGAAAGAGGGACAAATGAAGATGAAAGAGGGACAGGGCTCCCAAAGAGCCCCAAAAGAGGGACAGTTGGGAGCTATGAAGTCCTATATAAACAATTGCAAGCATACAGAATTTCATTCATTGCATTCACGTTGCATAGTCATATATAAAGAACACAGTGTGCCCAATTATTCAGTGACTGCTAGGTGCCAAATAGCTCCCTCCTCTATGGTGACCAGACATCAGTGTTCGCAGCCGTATGTTTCAGCTGCAGGCCTCTCAGTGGCCGCATCCACATGTCCTGCGTTAGCACCCAGTAGTGTCAAGAAGTGGCACCCAGTAGCACCCTCCCACCCCACCTACCAGCACCCAGTGTCACCCTCCCAACCCTACCAAGCAGCACCTAGTGACATCCCCCCCCCCCCATCCACACACACACCCACCTCACCCAGCAGCACCCAATGTAACTCCCTATCCAGCAGCACCTAGTAGCACCCTCCCACCCCAATTATTGTCACCCTCCCACACCACCCAGTATCACCCTCCTACCCCAGCCAGCAGCACCCTCCCACCCTACCCAGAAGCACTCTATAGCACCCTCACACCGCACCCTGCAGCACCCAGTGTCACCCTCCCACCCCACCCAGTAGCACCCAGTGTCAATCTTCCATCCTACCCAGCAGCACCCAGTGTCACTTCCACACCCACCCAGCAGCACCCTCCCATGCCACCCAGCAGCAAGCAGTATACAGTGTCACCCTCCAACCCCGTCCATTAGCTCTCAGTGTCACCATCCCACCCCATCCAGTAGCACCCAGTGTCACCCTCCCACTCCAACTAGCAGCACACAGTAGCACCCAGTGTCACCCTCACCCCTACCCAGCAGTACCCAGTATCACCCTCCCACTCCACACAGCAGCACCCAGAGTCAAAACAGCACTCAGTAGCACCTTCACACCCAGCAACACGCAGTGTCACCACCCCACCTCAGTAGCAGCCAGCGTCACCCCTTATCCAGTAGCACCCTCCCACCCAGTGTAATCCCCACCACACCCAGCAGCACTCACTATCACCCTTCTACCCCAGCCCGCAGCACCATTCCAACCTACCCAAAAGCACCCAGTAGCACCCAGTGTCACCCCCTACCTCACTTAGAAGCACCCAGTAGCACCCAGTGTCACCCTTCCACCCTATTCAGCAGCACCGGTGTCACTTTCCCCCCATCCAGCAGCACCCAGTGTCACCCTCCCACCCCACCCTGTTGCATCCAGTGTCAATCTACCACCTCACCCAGCAGCACCAAGTAGAACCCAGTGTCACCCTCTCACTCAGCAGCACCCAATATCACCTTTCAACCCAACCCAGCAGCTCCCAGTAGCACCCAGTGTCACCCTCCCACCTCCCTTAGCAGGACCTAGTAGCACCCAGTGTCACACTCACATCCAGCAGCACCTAGTGGGGAGACCGTTTGATGCATTTATGCCTCAGGTAAAATTTGCTGCATTTCATATACGTACAGTGGGTTGCAAAAGTATTCGGCCCCCTTGAAGTTTTCCACATTACTGCCACAAACATGAATCAATTTTATTGTAATTCCACATGAAAGACCGACACAAAGTGGTGTACACATGAGAAGTGGAACGAAAATCATACATGATTTCAAACATTTTTTACAAATCAATAACTGCAAAGTGGTGTGTGCATAATTATTCAGCCCCCTTTGATCTGAATGCAGTCAGTTGCCTATAGACATTGCCTGATGAGTGCTAATGACTAAATAGAGTGCACCTGTGTGTAATCTAATGTCAGTACAAATACAGCTGCTCTGTGAGGGCCTCAGAGGTTGTCTAAGAGAATATTGGGAGCAACAACACCGTGAAGTCCAAAGAACAGACAAGACAGGTCAGGGATCATGTTATTGAGAAATTTAAAGCAGGCTTAGGCTACAAAAAGATTTCCAAAGCCTTGAACATCCCACGGAGCACTGTTCAAGTGATCATTCAGAAATGGAAGGAGTATGGCACAACTGTAAACCTACCAAGACAAGGCCATCCACTTAAACTCACAGGCCGAACAAGGAGAGCGCTGATCAGAAATGCAGTCAAGAGGCCCATGGTGACTCTGGACGAGCTGCAGAGATCTACAGCTCAGGCGGGAGACTCTGTCCAAAGGACAACTATTAGTCATGCACTGTACAAAGTTGGCCTTTATGGAAGAGTGGCAAGAAGAAAGGCATTGTTAACAGAAAGCATAAGAAGTCCCGTGTGCAGTTTGCCACAAGCCATGTGGGGGACACAGCAACCATGTGGAAGAAGGTGCTCTGGTCAGATGGAACCAAAATTGAACTTTTTGGACAAAATGCAAAACGCTATGTGTGGTGAAAAACTAACACTGCACATCACTCTGAACACACCATCCCCACTGTCAAATATTGTATAGTGGTGGCAGCATCATGCTCGGGGGGTGCATCTCTTCAGCAGGGACAGGGAAGCTGGTCAGAGTTGATAGGAAGATGGATGGAGCCAAATACAGGGCAAACTTGGAAGAAAACCTCTTGGAGACTGCAAAAGACTTGACACTGGGATGGAGATTCACCTTCCAGCAGGACAATGACCCTAAACATAAAGCCAGGGAAACAATGGAATGGTTTAAAACAAGGCAACAATGGAATGGTTTAAAACAAAACATATCTGTGTTAGAATGGCCCAGTCAAAGTCCAGATCTAAATCCAATCGAGAATCTGTGGCAGTGTTGCCAACCTTTCACGTTATTTTTTACTGACAAATACCTAAAAATTTACTGCCAAAAGATTTTTTTTACTGACAAAACCCCCTGCGCGGGGCGCCGGAAAAATGGGCGTGGCCACGCAACAGAATGTGGGCGTGGTCATGGGTGGAGCCAAATATACATGATTTTAATATTGCTGTGAAAGGTCTGCCAGGGAAGTTTGAGCTCTGCCATAGTGTTTCCCCCCCCTTCCCCCAAAATACATGTAATCTTACAGCATTTCACCAAAAATCCACATAATCTGGCAGAGGTTCTTCCAAAATACAGATAATATGGCAGTGGTTCCCAAAAAATAGATGTAATCTGGCAGCAGCGATTCCCCCAACATACACATAATCTGGCAGCAGTTCCCCAAAATACATTTAATCTGACAGCAGTGGTTCCCCAAAAATAGGTAGCCCCAGGTCTATAGGTGTCCCCAGAATAGGTGGCCAGGGGTATAGATGTCCCCAGAACAGGTAGCCAGGGGTATATGTGCCCAGTATATGTAGGCAGGGGTACAGGGCCGGTTCTAGACTGGCACATATGAGGGGGCAGTCAAATGGGTAGGGGGCAACATGTTCGAGGAAATTTGCGGCGACTAAAGTGGGCATGGCAAGTAAATACACATAATTAGAGACAGCATTTCACCACTAAATGCACGTAATGACAGACAGCTTTTCACCAGTAAATGCACATAAGAGACCGCCTTTCACCAGTAAATGCACGTAATGACAGACAGCTTTTCACCAGTAAATGCACGTAATGAGAGACAGCTTTTCACCAGTAAATGCACGTAATGAGAGACAGCTTTTCACCAGTAAATGAACATAAGAGACAGCTTTTCACCAGTAAATGCACATAATAAGAGACAGCATTTCACCAGTAAATGCACATAATAAGAGACAGCTTTTCACCAGTAAATGCACATAATGGCAAACAGTCAGTGTCCTCAGTATATGTAGCCAGCAGATTTATGTGCCCAGTATATGTAGCCAGAGGTATATGTCCCCAGTATATGTAGGCAGGGGTATATGTGCCCAGTATATGTAGCCAGGGTTATATGTGCCCAGTAGATGTAGCCAGGGTTATATGTGCCCAGTAGATGTAGCCAGGGTTATATGTGCCCAGTAGATGTAGCCAGAGGTATATGTGCCCAGTAGATGTAGCCAGGGTTATATGTGCCCAGTAGATGTAGCCAGGGTTATATGTGCCCAGTAGATGTAGCCAGGGTTATATGTGCCCAGTAGATGTAGCCAGAGGTATATGTGCCCAGTAGATGTAGCCAGGGTTATATGTGCCCAGTAGATGTAGCCAGAGGTATATGTGCCCAGTAGATGTATCCAGGGTTATATGTGCCCAGTAGATGTAGCCAGAGGTATATGTGCCCAGTAGATGTAGCCAGAGGTATATGTGCCCAGTAGATGTAGCCAGGGTTATATGTGCCCAGTAGATGTAGCCAGGGTTATATGTGCCCAGTAGATGTAGCCAGAGGTATATGTGCCCAGTAGATGTAGCCAGGGTTATATGTGCCCAGTAGATGTAGCCAGGGTTATATGTGCCCAGTAGATGTAGCCAGGGTTATATGTGCCCAGTAGATGTAGCCAGGGTTATATGTGCCCAGTAGATGTAGCCAGGGTTATATGTGCCCAGTAGATGTAGCCAGGGTTATATGTGCCCAATAGATGTAGCCAGGGTTATATGTGCCCAGTACATGTAGCCAGGGTTATATGTGCCCAATAGATGTAGCCAGGGTTATATGTGCCCAGTAGATGTAGCCAGATGTATATGTGCCCAGTAGATGTAGCCAGGGTTATATGTGCCCAGTAGATGTAGCCAGGGTTATATGTGCCCAGTAGATGTAGCCAGAGTTATATGTGCCCAGTAGATGTAGCCAGGGTTATATGTGCCCAGTAGATGTAGCCAGATGTATATGTGCCCAGTAGATGTAGGCAGAGGTATATGTGCCCAGTAGATGTAGGCAGGGGTATATGTGCCCAGTAGATGTAGCCAGAGGTATATGTGCCCAGTAGATGTAGCCAGGGGGTATATGTGCCCAGTAGATGTAGCAAGATGTATATGTGCCCAGTAGATGTAGCCAGAGGTATATGTGCCCAGTAGATGTAGCCAGGGGGTATATGTGCCCAGTAGATGCAGCCAGATGTATATGTGCCCAGTAGATGTAGCCAGATGTATATGTGCCCAGTAGATGTAGCCAGGGTTATATGTGCCCAGTAGATGTAGCCAGATGTATATGTGCCCAGTAGATGTAGACAGATGTATATGTGCCCAGTAGATGTAGTCAGAGGTATATATGTGCCCAGTAGATGTAGCCAGAGGTATATGTGCCCAGTAGATGTAGCCAGGGTTATATGTGCCCAGTAGATGTAGCCAGGGTTATATGTGCCCAGTAGATGTAGCCAGAGTTATATGTGCCCAGTAGATGTAGCCAGATGTATATGTGCCCAGTAGATGTAGACAGATGTATATGTGCCCAGTAGATGTAGTCAGGGTTATATGTGCCCAGTAGATGTAGCCAGATGTATATGTGCCCAGTAGATGTAGCCAGATGTATATGTGCCCAGTAGATGTAGCCAGATGTATATGTGCCCAGTAGATGTAGCCAGGGTTATATGTGCCCAGTAGATGTAGCCAGATGTATATGTGCCCAGTAGATGTAGCCAGAGGTATATACGTGCCCAGTAGATGTAGCCAGAGGTATATGTCCCCAGTAGATGTAGCGCAGTGGCAGGCGGCAGTGAGCGTAACTTACCTGCGTCTTCTCTCGTCGCCGGCGCGGGATGATCTGCCGCTACTCTGGTCTGGTTCAGACCAGAGCAGCAGAACTTCCGGCACAGGAGCGAGACGGAAGGTAAGTCCCGCCCGCTGCCAAGCGCCACTCCGGAGTCCGCACTTGGAGGGGGACAGTCAGCGAGGGAGGGAGAGCACTAAGGTGAGAGAAGGGGGCGGGAGATTGCCCCCCTTCTCCACCGCTGCCAACAGCTCTTCCTCCACTGCGCCGCTGTCCTCCTGAAACAGGGCGGGCGGCCAATCCCCTTTTACGGACACTTGCTGAATTCCTTACGGAATTCATGGGCAGCTTAATTTTGTATAAAAAATTACGGGCTGCCCGTAAATTTACGGGCGGTTGTCAACACTGATCTGTGGCAAGATCTGAAAACTGCTGCTCACAAACGCTGTCCATCTAATCTGACTGAGCTGGAGCTGTTTTGCAAAGAAGAATGGGCAAGGATTTCAGTCTCTAGATGTACAAAGCTGGTAGAGACATACCCTAAAAGACTGGCAGCTGTAATTGCAGCAAAAGGTGGTTCTACAAAGTATTGACTCAGGGGGCTGAATAATTACGCACACCCCACTTTGCAGTTGTTTTTTCTTTCAAAATGTTTGGAATGATGTATGATTTTCGTTCCACTTCTCACATGTACACCACTTTGTATTGGTCTTTCACGTGGAATTCCAATAAAATTGATTCATGTTTGTGGCAGTAATGTGACAAAATGTGGAAAACTTCAAGGGGGCCGAATACTTTTGCAAGCCACTGTATGTGGAATGTTCAGGTGTTGGAGGTAATGAGTGCCCCATTTCAAATGTTTGCTGCATTGCATGTGTCGGAGGCAACATTTTCTTGCCATGGCTACCAAACTGCTTTTTAAAAAGCCCAAATGCCGAATTTCAAAAGGTTTTAGCAAGTCATCAATCAGTACTTATAATGAAGTTACACGCAATGGTTCTTGGTGAACGTTGTCTTTCATAAAGAGATATATGCTGCGGAACATATTAACGCTTTATACATATTAAATAAATAATACGGTAATATTAGGAAACCCTGTTTCTTTCCACTATATGCACTTAGAAGTAATTTTCAGAGTGCATGCGGTTTGCTGATCGTAGAGCCTTTCCATTACACAGGAAATTGCTGCATAATGTTCCTACTAATACAATCCAGTTTACAGCAAAGCGAAAAACACTGCTTGCTGCATTTTTCACGCAAGTGCGTTTCTATCTCAGTCAGTAAAACTTAATAGGACTTTGCAATAGCATTAATAATTACAGTGCCCATAGTAAAATATTTGCTCTCTCTAAATTCATTTCTGAAATTTATCACATGTGGAGACATCTTTAGTCTTGTCAGGTGATCTCTGTTGAATGCTTGTTTACTGAGAGTTCTAAAGCTAGCAGTAGAGAAGATCTTTGGTCTACCACAATACTTGGGGTGGGGTGGGGTGGAATTCTGTATGATATAACAGCCTAGACTAAAGGTAGCCATACACTGGTCGATTTGCCAACAGATTCGACCAACAGATAGATCCCTCTCTGATCGAATCTGATCAGAGAGGGATTGTATGGCTACCTTACTGCAAACAGATTGTGAACCGATTTCAGCCTGAAACCGTTCACAATCTGTTGTGGTGGTGGTGCTGCTGCCGCTGCTCCCCCCCCCCCCCCCCCCCGCCGCATACATTACCTACTACGCCGGCGCGACTGCCCCCAGTCACCGCTGCTCCGTCTCCGCTCTGGTCTCCAGGTCCGGCATGCTTTACTTCTTCCTGCCCGGCAGGAAGTTTAAACAGTAGAGCGCCCTCTACTGTTTAAACTTCCTGCCGGGCTAGAAGAAGTGAAGCATGGCGGACCTGGAGACCAGACCAGCGCGGAGACGGAGCAGCGGTGACCGGGGGAGCAGGTAATGTATGCGGGCTCTATTGCGTCGGTCGTCGGGTACTCGAACGGCGCTAGCGACGCGCTCCCTACCCGCGGGTGATCGACGGTAATTTTCCGCACGGAGCGATCGACGGGATCGGACGAAATGGATCGATATTCGGCGGGTTGCGGGAATGATGTGACAGCAGATTCGATCCCAGTGAATCGGCCTAGCTGTGGCCAGCTTAAGCCTCAATAAGAGGATCGGCTACACACCAATATACAGCAATACAGTATATAGCTATAGGGAGTGTTGCTAATGCTGAAACCAGGATATGTAACGCAAAAGTTGGTACCCTAAATAATGTGCTGCCTACTACTATGTAGTGTTATGAGGGCAGTTTCTAGGCTAAATTGCACCCAGGCAAGAGTGTTAAAATTGCGCCCCCTTCCCCCCCACCCCATGGACTCGCAAACCCTTAGGGCCCATTTACACTTAATCAGTTGGTGTGCATTATTACGTGTTGGTACGTGTTAGTACACGTTTTTTCCATAGCAGTGCATTGTGAAAAAGATTTAAGTTAAAACACGTTAAGTGTGAAAGGTGCCATAGGAAAACATGGGCATTACTTTGAAAATCAGTTCTCTTTCAGTTATAACGGAGAGCAACTGATTAAGTGTAAACGGGGCCTAAGAGTAGGTTCACACTTGTTTTAAAAACATATCCGTGGCTCCAGTTTTTGGCCCGGATCAAAACCAGAGCCACGGATACCAATGTTAAAAGTAGCGTCCATCTTCATAAAAGAAAAAATCCATTTTGAAAACCTGAACGAAGAGTCTGGATTTGTCTGGACTTCACGGACCCTGATCGCTCCTGGATACACGGAGGGGTAGTAAAAAATAAATAGAAAAATGGATCCCCCTCTACACAGGCATCTTTGGACACAGAAACAGATCCGTTTTCTGTGTCCCAGCCTGTGGGTAGAGATGGTGGGAACCTTCGATTTTAGGTTTGCAAACCTCGAACGCGAACTTCCGCAAAGGTTCAGGTCCGCGTGAACTTCGCGAACCGCAATAGACTTCAATGGGCAGGCGAACTTTGAAAACTACAAACATTTATGCTGGCCACAAAAGTGATGGAAAAGAGGTTTCAAGGGGTCTAACACCTGGAGGGGGGCATGGCGGAGAGGGATACATGCCAAAAGTCCCGGGGAAAAATCTGGATGTGACGCACAGCAGCGTTTTAAGGGCAAAAATCACATTGCAATGCTAAATTGGAGGCATAAAGTGCTTTAAAACATCTTGCATGTGTACATCAATCAGGTAGTGTAATTAGTGTACTGCTTCACACTGACACACCAAACTCACTGTGTAATGCACCGCAAACAGCTTTTTGTGTAGCGACGGCTGTGCTGGACTGGTGCGCACCATGGCTAGAGTGCAGGCCATGGCGGTTTTCAAGCCCATATGGTCGCCGGGCTGTGGTAGCTCAATGATAGAACAACAGTGACTGTTTAGCTGATCGAATTTGGTCTGTCCACAATGAAGCAACGGCCTTATTGTCTTGGGTGTGCCCCCCAACACTTTCATATAGCCGGCGGTCATTGCTTCATTGTGATACGCAAGCCCCTTCACCGCGGCAAGGTAAATGCCTTTTGTTTTGTTGTTGCAGCCACAGTGCAGCCAGAAAAATTAGGCAGGCATGTACATGCACCAGAAAAATTATTATAGCAGCCGCTGCTAGCACCGGCCTTAAAAATTCAGGAATGCACCTGAAGTCCTGGACCCTGTTGGTGGTGGCGGAGAAGGCAGTCAAGCGGCCTGCAGTCATAGATGCTGTATGGGGACTGGGGACCGACTTAGTCTTGGGGCAGGCAGTCACGCGGCGTGCAGGCAGAGATGCTGTGTGTGGGGACTGACTTAGTCTTTGGGCAGGCCTGACCATGCTTTGCAGACCACGTGGTCAGATGAACCCTTGACCCAACGCTGTGTGCTAGAGATGACACCACTTGCCTTTCAACATCACAGTACAGTTTGGGTATCACCTTTTTTGAGAAATAATTGTGGCCTGGTACCTTCCACTGCGGTATGTGGCTTTGCTTTTGTGTGCTGCTTTACCTCAGCACACAAAAGTTGCAAGTGCAGTTTGTGCTTTGTCATCATGTGCCTTCGTAAGGAAGTTGTCCCTATGTGGGTCTTGGTCTTTCCATGGCTCAATTTCTGGTGGCAGAGAGTACAGATGGCATTCCTCTCATCTGAGGCAGACACGCAAAAAAATGTCCACACCGCTGAGCCCTGGGATGATGGCACTTTGGTGGTTATGGCCGACTGAGTGTTAAGTGGGATGCCAGAATCAGAGCAGGAGGAGGAAGATATGTCACGGTTCCGTGCGGAAGCTGAGGAAGATGAGGTGTTCTGTGTTAAATAGTCAACTACGTCCTGACAATCTCGGGGGTTGATGGCACGCGCCTTCGGAACACTGTACTTTGGTCCAGGGCCGCACAAAATCATGACAGCACGACCTCGAACAGACCTGCCGGGTGGCCTGCATCTGGCTCTGCCTGTTTTGCCCATATTGGGGGGGATGAAGTTAAAGGCATGCACTGACTTGACTAATACAATGTGCAGTCACACAGGTGCAGTGAACAGGTATGCAGTGACTGGTATCAATACAATGTGCAGCTGTCACACACACAGGTACTGTGAACAGGTATGCAGTGACTAGTATTACAAATGTGCAGCTGTCACACACACAGGTACCATGAACAGGTATGCGGTGACTAGTATATGTAACACTGCGTGCTGCTGTCACGCAGGTGCAGTAAACATGAAAAGGTATGCAGTGACTGGTATATATAACACTGCATGCTTTGTGCTGTCACTCAGGTGCAGTAAACATGAACAGGTATGCAGTTACTGGTATTACAAATATGCAGCTGTCCCACACAGGTGCAGTGAAAAGGTAGTCACTAGCAATTACCAAGGGCCAGCTGCGACAGACAGGGCTGTATATGCAAGTGTCAGTGGGCCACACAAAAAAAAAAACACATCAAAAGAACATTAGCTCTCAAAAGAGCAGTTTTGGGGTGCTTCTTAGCAATATGTATCAGCAAAGAGCAAGCCAACAAGCCTAACAACAGCCTACCTAAGCTTTTCCTATGTCTACAGAAGGTTCCTCTCCCTTCTCTAATAACTGCAGCCACACCGAGTAAAATAATGGCCGACGCAGCTGCCTTATAGAGGGGTAGAGGGGGGGGGGGCTCCAGGAGGGAGTGTAGCCTGATTGGCTGCCCTGTGTCTGCTGACTGTGATGTAGAGGGTCAAAGTTGAGCCTAATGATGTAATATGGGGGCGGGTCGAACTCGCTTCAGGCCATCTCTACCTGTGGGTTGGAAGATGGTCGCCATGCTGGAGGGGGCTGCAGCCAGGACGGGGGTGACAGCGGTCGGTGGGGAGGGGGTCGCCCCCTCTTCCTCAACTGGGTCCCCTGTCCCCGCACCCCCTTTAGCTATTTGTGCAAACGTTTTTAAAATATAATGTATGCAGCGGGCGGGGAAGCCTGCCTTCTCTCTTTACTTCCTCCGCTCGCCGTGTCACGTCCTGCAATCCTAGCCTTACTCTTTAGGGACAGTCACACAGCCACAGGTCACAAGTAGATCTGCCTACTTACTACCAGGGACCAGGAAAACACACAGGCAAATAGAGCCCAGAAAGCCGATTCCTCCGTGGGCGCCGTGCACTGACAGCCTGCAGTACCGCTGCAGGACATCAGGTTTCATCACGCAGTGGTGACGCAATGAAGACTTGATGTCGGATGCAGACAGCCCAGGAGGAGTCAAGGAAGGTGATCATGCTGGTGTTCTTCTTTCTTCTTCCATTTGCCTGCACGACACGTCATTAGCTCCCTAGCGGTTATGTCCTTCTGCCTGCGCCCCCCTTCTTCTAGTTGCCGGTCTGCGCCCAGGGGGTCGCCCTGCCCACACTGCCCAAGAAACTGCCCTGATATGGTTCCTTTTTAAGTTGCAGAGCCAAATTTCTGGAAAGGCTACAAAGGCCCAGGTCTTGGGCGGCTGCAGCCTAAGCGGCACTTGAACACGTAAGCAGTTGCTCTCCATTTCAACGGAAAAAAAAACTGATTTTCAAAGTAATGTCCATGTTTTCCTATGGCTCAGTTCCCACTATACACGTTCAAATCGAAAGCTTTTTCACAATATGGAAATAAACCACATACTAACGCACACTAACGCATACCAATGCATTAAGTGTAAAAGGACCCTAAGGGAGCACCTGGACATAAAACAGGGGTTGCTACATAATGAAAGAAAAGGCTCCAAATGGGGAGCAACACATGAAAATGGAAGGTGATGCCCAAGGGAGTTGTACATAAAAGAGAGAGGATGTTACACATAGGAGAGGGGGCTTCACATGGAATGGGAGGGGCACTGCTGCATTTGGAAGTTGGACCCCAATATACTTGCCTAGGGGCAAAAAAAAGTATAAATCCAGCCTTGTTAAGTTGTGCTTATTAAGTTTAGTGACAATGCCCAGCTGTTGCACAACACATATCCCTGTGTGGTGCCCAGGGGCGCCCCCTATCTTCCTAGCAAAATGCCTGCTCAGCACAGCTATTAGAGACAAGTCTCTGCTTGTTGTAATGAGAACTGTTATTTACAGGCACAGCCTGAAATGACACATAATTATTTTTGCAGTTTACCTTGTTGTGCAAAGCAATAAAGTGTTTGTGTCCTTTAACTTCATTCCAGTCTAAAGCAGCTATGTGTAGGAAATGTAGGTCAAGCCACATGGACATGTGTAACCATGTACACCTAATGGAGGGTTATTCTAGTCCGGGGTGAATACCTAGAATCATGTTTATCTACAAGCATGGTAGGCTGGTCCAAGAAGTCATATGGACACTTACGTTATGGGACGGGAAAGCTGGATCTGTTGCATACCTCCTTCAGTAAATCATCTGATGTCTGAAATCAGAAGCCAGTCAATCAAGTTGTCATTTAGCAATCGTTAATAGCTTCCCTCCCTACAGCATTGGTACATGTCACCTGTGCTAAAACAACACCATGTAATGTATTTATGCATGTAAATGAAATTAACCTAAAGCTCTACTCTGGGAAATAAAAATATTTTTAGTTTAGAATAGAGTAGGAAGGGATTTGCATCTCTTTGGTTTCTCAGTGCTGTCTATGTCCCTATTGGGAAGATTATTTCCTCACTTCCTGTGTCTGGGACCTTCAGGAAAATTCAGGAGTTTAAAGAGAAGCCGAGGTGGGTTTCTGCAATCAATATTAGGACACAGAGGCACATTCTGCATACAATCACAATCTGCATGTTGCTAGCCTGGCGGTTTTTATATTGGGGGGGGAGGGGGCGATTGGAGGCACACTATAAGGACACAGGTCTTTATAGTGTGCCTCCAACCGCCCTCCCAATATAAAAACCGCCAGGCTAGCAACATGCAGATTGTCGCTAGTCAGCTGTTTACATTCAGGCTGCCACTCACCACCGCTCCCCCGCCTCCTGTATAGCACCGCTCCCCGCCTCTGTAAGCTGATTGGAGGAAGCTTACGGAGGCGGGGAGGGGAGGCAGGCGGAGAGCTGCACTATAGAGGAGGCGGGGGAGCGGCGGTGAGTTGCAGTCTGAATGTAAACAGCCGACTAGAGACAATCTGTTTGTCGCTAGCCTGGCAGTTTTTATAAGGGGGAACAGCCGAGCCCGGGGGGCGGCTGGAGGCACACTATAAGGACACAGAGGCTGGTGATAGTATGCAGAATTGTGCCTCCATGTCCAAATTTTGATTGCAGAAACCCACCTCGGGTTCTCTTTAATGTGATCTTTGGCGGTCTCGGGGACAGGAAGTGAGGGAAGGAAATACAAACTCTAATGATTTCTTAATCTGTTTGTTGCTGTTTCTGTCCCTGTCTGACCACATCATCATAGAAATGGGAGTGAGTGAACATCTCAATAATACAGATCCTCGGGTTTGGCTGTTGAATTTAATCATTTACATTTTTTACTATAGGGAAGTTCAAGTTTACTTTTTTTTTTCAGAGCTGTTTCATCTCCTGATGAAGTATTGGAGTAGGTTAGAGGAGCACTCTATCACATACGGTAGGAGGTAAAACACACAACATACAGGTCAGCTGTGTGGGGAGCAGCCTACTGTTTTGTGTAATCTGACCTTACTCAAGAGAGTTGTTCTTTATCAGTCACCCATCAGGTCCGTGTGCTCAGTACTGTTTCCTGATTGGTTGGAATTCCCTCTGCCTCTTGATAATTCGCATGCTAGAGCATTGAAGTTTTCTAAAGCTAGATATTTATTACGTGGAAATAATCCTTCTACCCAGTTTGCTCGCAAGCTTAATCAATATTATAAGCCCCCACATGTTTCTAAATTGAAAAGCACTAGAGGCATTGAGGAAGTGTTACCTCCCAAAGTTTTAAAAATCTTTGAGGAATATTATCAAAACCTTCTAGGGACTAGTGTTGGGCGAACAGTGTTCGCCACTGTTTGGGTTCTGCAGAACATCACCCTGTTCGGGTGATGTTCGAGTTCGGCCGAACACCTGGTGGTGTTCGGCCAAACTGTTCGGCTTCGCCCGAACTGCTGAATGCCCGGCCGAACAGGGCCCCTGTTCGGCCGAATACGGCCCCCCTATGGGGTCGCAGGCATAAGGGGGGAGCATGGGAGTAAGGGGGGAGTAAAATAGTACCGGTGGTGGTGGCTGGCTGCTGCAGTGGCTGGCTGGCACTATGAAGTGACTGAGGAGGAGGAGTCGGAGTAGGACGCGTTGAGGGAGGCCGGGCAGCGGGTGGTTCAGCGGTAGTACCCTTGTGGTACTTCCGCCCTTTCTCTGATCTCACGTCCTCTGCGTGATGACGCATACGAGGGTACGCGTGACGCGTACCCTCGTATGCAGAGGACGTGAGGTCAGAGAAAGGGCGGAAGTACCACAAGGGTACTACCGCTGAACCGCCCGCTGCCCGGCCTCCCTCAACGCGTCCTACTCCGACTCCTCCTCCTCAGTCACTTCATAGTGCCAGCCAGCCACTGCAGCAGCCAGCCACCACCACCGGTACTATTTTACTTTTGTCAAACTTTTGTATGGGGAAGCGGGCAGAGGGGGGAGCGCTAGCGGAGGGGGTGGGGGGAATTTCCGACCCCCCCGCGATCGGGGCATGCTCCCCCCTTATGCCTGTGACCCCATAGGGCCCCCAAAAGCGGGATGTTCGGGGAGTTCGGGGTTCGGCCCGAACATGCCGAACATCGCGGCCATGTTCGGCGAACGTTCCCGAACCCGAACATCCAGGTGTTCGCCCAACACTACTAGGGACCGAGATAACATCTAATACTACTGAGCTTAAATCATGGTTAGATTCCCTCCAGTTGCCCATATTGACTTCAGAACAACTACAATTCCTCAATGCTCCAATTTCCTCCACAGAAGTAATAGCAACAATAAAATCTCTTAAATCTTCCACTGCCCCCGGCCCAGATGGGTTTTCCCCGCTATATTATAAAAAATTTGCTGACACATTGTCACTCCCCTTGACCTCTATGTTTAACGCTATTCTACAGGGTGAGAAACTTCCTTCAGGAAATGCTCCTGGCGAACATGACCCTACTTCCTAAACCAGATGCCGACCACTCTTCCCCTGCGGGTTTTAGACCAATTTCAATTCTGAATAATGATATCAAACTCTTTGCTAAAATTTTGGCATCGCGATTAGGTACCCTGGTGGGTGATTTGGTTGCTCCTTCCCAGACTGGTTTTATCCCTGGTAGGCAAGGCTCTGATAATGTGAGATTGGCAATTAATATTTTACAAGATGCAGAGATTAAGAAATCAAAGTTTCTGATGTTGGGTCTTGATATCAGTAAAGCATTTGATTCTGTGGGTTGGCAATATTTGATCACTGCCCTGGAGAGCTTTGGCCTAACCATTCCCATCATTACAGCAGTCTTAGCCTTGTATGATTCTCCATCTACTATGATTCGTATCCCTGGGGCAACTTCCGCTCCCATTCATCTTAAACGAGGCACCCGTCAGGGGTGTCCTCTCTCCCCATTGCTGTTCGCCCTTGCGTTAGAGCCCTTGTCGGTGGCGATTAGACGACATCCCAATATCTATGGATATGGTATTGATAATATCAAGCTTTCTTTGTATGCTGACGATGCTCTCCTATTCCTGACTAGACAATTAACATATTTACCTAATCTTTTCCAATTATTAGAGACTTTTGCAAATTTTTCGGGGCTTAAAGTTAATTCGTCCAAATCCACAGCCCTCCCGATCAATCTATATCCACATACGATTAGATGGTTAGATTCTACTTACAGTTTTAAATGGAGTCACACTAAATTTAAATATTTGGGAATCTTTCTTACACCTTGCTTTGGGGACCTATATGGAGCCAATTTTTTACATACAACTATTCAAATTACGCAACTTTTGAAGATTTGGTCTACATATAAGGTGTCATGGCTGGGCAGAAATGTTGCTTGTAAGATGATTATCCTTCCCAAATTATTATATCTGTTTCGTATGCTTCCTATAACTATAACCAAAAAATCCATATCCATTATTCAATCACAAATCAATAAATTTATTTGGGACGGTAAGCCAGCTAGAGTCCGGGCACAGATTCTTTATAGATCCCCCATGCAAGGAGGAATTGGCTTGCCGAGCCTATGCCACTATTACCTAGCCTCCAAACTTAGTCAAATGTTAGATTGGAACATAGATTCAAAGCCTCCGGCATAGTATCAGCTGGAATCTACCTCAGTTTTTCCTTTCCACCTAAATTCATTAGCCACGATAGTTTCCAAGAAGGATTTGACAGTCCTTGCTGGCAGGAATAGGATTGTATCGTCATTGGCCAAACTTTGGATTTCTATAGCTTCCACATATAAACTTATGACTTTTCCCTCCTCCAGGATCTCTATCTTTGGTAATCCTCGGTTTGTTCCTGCTTTTAGGAACCCGCAGGTTTTCTCCTGGTGGAGGGATAAAGATCTCCACACAGCAAATAGGTTTTGGATAAGTGATGTTCCGATTACTTTTAACATGCTCAGATTTAGTAGAGACGCCCCTATGGAAGAAGCATATCGATTTTGCCAAATTAAACACTACTTCTCTTCACTCTTTTCCACATCTCCAGTATATGACCCTACTATGTTTGAATCATTATTTTTTGGTTTTTCTCGTAGAAAAGGGTTAATTTCAATACTTTATGCTCTACTGCTAGGACGTGATCATGATGATAAAATGTCATATAGGAGAGCTTGGGAGCGGGATTTAGGTATTCAATATGATCGCACTGATTGGTCTTCTGTCTGGACTGCTGTCTCTGGGGTGATCAAATCATACATGGTGAAAGCCACAGCTTACAAGATCTTGTTTCGTTGGTATTATACACCGTCTAAATTACATAAAATCTATCCTTCGGTCCCATCGGCCTGTTTTCGGGCCTGTGGTATGGAAGGCACATTGTTGCATGTTTTTTGGGATTGCCCCGTTGCACAGCAGTTCTGGGACGCATGGAAATCTATGACTAAGGAGGTGTTTGGCTTTCCGATGTCCTTAACCGCTCCCCAGGCCCTATTGTATACACAGAATGATGATGTCCCAGGTAAATTTAGGCCATTATACAGATACATGTTATTGGCTGCTCAATGGTCCATTGCTTATAAATGGAAATCCACTGACCTTGATTTAGCATTGGTTACCCAACGTCTAGACCTTATGATGTTGATGGATCGAGTGTATTATCATAGTACTGAGAACATGACCAAATTTGATCTTATTTGGGAACTTTGGAGGGCTCATAGACATCTTTAGTCGCCCCTGGACATGTGCGTATACTGCATTTAACTAGTCATACAGGTAACTTATACTTCAGGACTCCTGTTTCTAGAAGATGTATACAGTGGATATATTGTTAAGCTGAGGTTTTTGTTCTGTTCCTTTTCTATGTGCAGTGCTGGAGAGCTATTTAATTGTGTTTGGAGATCTTCGAGAAGGACCGATCCCTGGGATCTCAGCTGGAGGTACCCTGTGCCCCATTTCCCAGGTTGAATGGTCCATTCTTACGGGCCAAGCTCCTAGGCCGCATTCTTATTTTTTCTTTTTGTGTTTTTTTTTTGTTTTGTTTTTTAGTTTATGTTAATTAGACTCTGTATGCAAATCCCTTGTATATTTGATGTGCTATTTGACTGGCATCGAATGTTGTTATAATTGATAATCTGTTCAATAAAGCCTTTAATATGGAATTCCCTCTGCCATGTTTTGTGTTTTTTAAGTATTTAAGTGGGGCTTTCTAGACTCACGCTTGTCTTACATTAGCTGTTCTGGCATGAGAAAGGGCAGATTGCCATAAATGGCAGGTTGTTGCCTATACAGCTGAGCTTTATGTCATGTATTTTTGAATAAATTACCATTTTTGTAACTGTGGTGCTGAACATTTGGAATTTTATTATTCAATTTTTTCGATTGATGAAATGCATCAAGACTGTATTAATGTGTCGTAGGATTGCTGTATTACTCGTAGCCTCCTTGGTGGTGCATTTCTGTCTGAGTCAAAAGCAGGACATTTTTTTCTAGAATTTTTGTCCTCCAATTCTTAAGTCATAATTTACCAAAATATGACAGAATAAAAGCCTAGTAGACATTATGTATATAAATAGAAGACTAGGACACACATTTTGTGAATTAATTACATTGATGAAGACACTTAAAAATTTTGAAACTGTACAAATAGGAGAGTAGTCAAAATCAGGGCAGAGGTCAGTGCAGGCGGCAGGCAGAAAATAGTCAAAATCAGGGCAAAAATCGGTAACAATATGGCAAAAGCACTTGGCTCAGAAGCAGTTGGGAACCAAATGGCTATATTGTTACCATCCTGTGCTTTCAAATAAGCTTTTCTGCCATCTGTGCTATGGCAGTCAGTTGACACAGGGGACATAAAATAGTCAAAATCAGGGCAAAAATCGGTAACAATATGGCAAAAGCACTTGGCTCAGAAGCAGTTGGGAACCAAATGGCTATATTGTTACCATCCTGTGCTTTCAAATAAGCTTTTCTGCCATCTGTGCTATGGCAGTCAGTTGACACAGGGGACAGATCAAATTACAACTTGTGATTAGAGACAAATTAGGCTAAACTCTCTCTATATATACATGTATATACAAACATGTACATACATGAACACACAAACATGTACATACATGTACATACATACACGTACATAGATACATGTACGTACATATATACACACACACATACATGCACATACATACATACATACATACATGTACATACATGCACGTGTGTATGTACATGTATGTACATGTATGTATGTAAGTACAATAGTAGCAGTAGAGTATTGTACCACGTTAGCCATCAGTAAAAGCAAGACATTTTAAATCAGGAAGATACCATTTATTGGCTAACTAAAAAGAATAAAAATAAGCAAGCTTTCGGCCTAGCAGCCCGACGAAGGCTGCAAGGCCGAAATATTGCTTATTCTTATTCTTTTTAGTTAGCCAATAAATGGTATCTTCCTGATTTAAAACTTCTTGCTTGTATGTAAGTACATGTATGTACGTACATGCAGGTATCAGAGGCGGCCTTAGAGTTTGCGGGGCCTGGGGCGGGTGTCATATGCGGGGCCTAGCGACACACAGATATGCTGTAGATACACACACACACACATGCTGTGGATCAGGGGCGTAGCTAGGAATGACTGGACCCCCCACAAACACACACACATCCTACAAATTGGATAGGCAGAAGGCAGAGATAAAGAATGGAGAAAGAAAAAAATAGGGGAGAGATATGAATGAGAACAGAAGCAGTAGAGAAAAAGGGTGGGGTGTCAATATGACCTAAATTGTTAGTCTTTTAACGTAATGACTTAGCTATATTGCATCATCCTGCTAGCGGTACGTTACTCACGGACAATCAAACTTTCAGTCTTTGAAACAGCTGATTACCATCTGGTTTTGGAGACATGCGCAGGTGGCACCTGATTTTGGATACATGTGCATGTGTCATAAAACCAGCTGAAAATCTGCTGTTTCCGAGACTGAAGATTGGACTGCACCATTACTTTAGTACTGCAGCAAGCGATAGCACAGACAGGAGGAGGTGGAACATCACTCACCTCCTTCTGCCTCTGCTATTGCTTGCAGCCGTACTTAAAGTAAAGGTGCAGTCCAAATGGAGAGTGGTGCAGTGGGTTTGGAGGCTTCTGCTGCTGCTTCTGGGCTGGGCATCACCACACTATTATAGGGCAAATGTCTATGAAATCAGCTAGTTGTTTTTCAGAGACTGAAAGTTCTATTGTGCATGCGTGACGCAATATGGTTAAAGACACACACACCACATTTATATTGCACTTTTCTCCTGGTGGGCTCAAAGCATCAGAGCTGCAGCCACCAGCGCATGCTCTATAGGCAGTAGCAGTGTTATGGAGTCTTGCCCAAAGGCTCCTTACTGAATAGGTGCTGGCTTACTGAACAGGCAGAGCCGAGATTTGAACCCAGGTCTCCTGAGGCAGAGCTCTTAACCATTACACTATCCAGCCACTGCTACTTCAAGACATTAAATACTTAAGTCTGAAAAAAATGATTTTAACTTACCTTCTTGCAGCCCCCTAGCTGATCCCCTCTGGCCAGCAGCGGCAACCCCCATAAAGCTGACATCTTGCAGCAAGTTAAAGGCTACTGCACATGTGCAGCCCCGAGCAATGCGCACCCTGATCACGCTCCTGCAATTGTCATGTACTGTGCAGAGCTCCTGGCAGTGAGCGTGCGGTCAGGGTGTGCGTAGCTTGGGACCACACTATGCACAGTAGCTGGCAACTCGCAGTGACGGACCAGCTTTGCGTAAGTCGCTGCTGTTGACCAGAGGGGATCAGGAGGGGATGTTGTGGGCACAGGAGGACTCCAGGGGGCTGCAAGGAAGTTAAAAATCATTTTTTTTCAGACTTAAAAATATTCTTTTAAGTAGATACTAACAATTAAGGGCATACTGACACCACAGGGGCAGTGAAAGGGAGTACTGGTGCAAAGCAAAGGGGGGGGGGGGGGGAGGGCAGCCAGAGAACATGGTAAAGAGAGGTGCAGGAACAGAAATGTGGGAAGCAACACACAGCATAGAAAAGTGAATAAGCAGGGGAGAGGCAGAAAGGCAGCAGAATAAAGTACTGGCTTAGCACCTGAAGAGCAAATCTTCATAATAAAACAGGCAGGACATTGCAGCTGAGAGGTATCTCTCCAGTGTGCAGAGACTTTCTACCATCTACCCCTATAGCACCACTACAGTAACTTCCAGCACAGCATGCCATAGTGCTATCTGCAGCAATACTGATCCAGATCTCATTCCTGCTGCTTAACAACTTGCTCACTTCCTCCATCAGGCTGAAAAGCATGTGATGTTCTCCAGAGGAGTTAGCACACAGGAGTACAGCGCAGGGGTGAGCAGCCTCAGGGCTCGTTTCCACTATCGCGAATCCGCATGTGTCCAACACATGCGGATTCGCACATGTAATGCAAGTGGATGGGCCTGTTTCCACTGTAGCGTTGTTGAGGTGCGTTTTTTTCAGCGGTAAAAAAACGCACAAAAGAGTCAACGAATTCGCCTGCGAGTGGAATGCATGCGAATCGCCGCTAATGTATTTAATAGGGAAATCGCATGCGGCTTTGTCATGCGGATTTCCCCGCGATTTCGCATGCGATTTCGCATGAAAGCCAATGGAACTTAACACAGGCAGTGACATGGTTAAATTCGCATGGCTCCTTGCCATGCGAAATCGCGGGTAAATCTGCATGCGGAAACGCAGCCGCATGCGATTTCTTCAGCGGTGGAATCCAGGCGATTCCGCACCGCTACAGTGGAAACAAGCCCTCACTGTGTGTGCTTACAAGTGGATTGTATGCCCTGCTCTCCCCCTTGTTTAGCTTTGTATGTAATTTGAGTAACTCCTTTCAGTGAAGTGTATCTGTCCCGGGCTGTGGATGGCAGGAAGAGGGCATTCTGAGTACTTGGACTTCCTGCTAGTTGTGGCTGGTGAGCTCAGCTGCCTCTCCTCGGGAGAACACCAGAGGCTTGTGTCAGCCTGATGGGTGGACAGGATCGGATCACATGTCATGCTCATTATGGAATCCCTTTGCATGAAGAGCTCACAGTCCTCAGAGCAGGTTGTTGTGGGCTGCAGTGATAGAGAGGGGGAGGATCCTGGCCAACAGGGAATAAAGGGAAGAGGGACAAAGTTTGGGCTGAAGTTACCTGACTACAGATGGTAGGGATGAGAGGCAGACAGCGCAGCCTATCAGCAGAGCGGCAGCACTTCTTTAAAATATTGTCCCTCCCTCCTCTATGATTGGCTGGCCAAAGCAGCTCCAGCATTGGCTAATAGGAAGCTGCTGCTGCTGTTATTGGCCAGTTTTCTCCTGCTTGCCTCTCCGTGACTAGATACTGTCACGGAGAAATCCGAGGCCCCTGCAGAGGATGCGGGGCCTCCTTCAGATGCGGGGCCTGGGGCGACCGCCCCAGTGGCCCCCCCCAAAGGCCGGCTCTGGCAGGTATGTACATGTATGTATGCACATGTATGTACGTATGTACATGTATGTATGTACATGTATGTATGTGCATGTATGTACATGCATGTCCAAGCATATACATACATGTACCTACATGTGTGTGTATATATATATATATACAGATACTCAGGGTGATTTCACTCTTTATATATATATGCTCAATCACAAGAAAATGTATGCGTGCTCTACACCAAGCTTAACCCTTTCAAGTCTAGCTGTGCAAATCTGGCTAAAATGGCTTACCATGAGACATGCTCACGCAGAAATGCATCTGCTTTCGCATGCCAAACTTTGCAGGGTCAAAAACCAATACCGCGAAGCGGTTGCCCTGCGGGAATTAGTTTATGCTATACAGCACTATCCAGGAGCGCCTCGGGGAGGCTTCCCATTGCCCCCATACAACCAGGGGGGGGGCTGCGGGGCCCCAGGCTCTCTCGCTGCCTAGGGACCACAGCGACACCCCGGAGGAGGAGGCTGGGTAGCGCAGACGACCCCCCAAACGTGGCCGGCGCCGGGGGGGGGCCATCCGCACCCATCTCCCAAAAATTTAAAAACAGGCACTTACCTCAACGTCCATTGCGTTCTGCTGCTGCGCATCGACTCGGGGCACTGCATGGGAAAGGAGTGACGCATGGGTCACCCCGAGCTGTGGAGCTCAGGGCTGGCTCACACACATTACTCCAGAAGGGGCGGGAGGACAGGCACAGACAGCCCACTCATAGAGCAAGCCATCCACCACCTGCCTCCAAAGGACAGAATGCAAATATGCTCAATCACAAGAAAATTTATGCGTGCTCTACACCAAGCTTAACCCTTTCAAGTCTAGCTGTGCAAATCTGGCTAAAATGGCTTACCATGAGACATGCTCACGCAGAAATGCATCTGCTTTCGCATGCCAAACTTTGCAGGGTCAAAAACCAATACCGCGAAGCGGTTGCCCTGCGGGGATTAGTTCATGCTATACAGCACTATCCAGGAGCGCCTCGGGGAGGCTTCCCATTGCCCCCATACAACCGGGGGGGGGGCTGTGGGGCCCCAGCCTCTCTCACTGCCTAGGGACCACAGTGACACCCCGGAGGAGGAGGCTGGGTAGCGCAGACGACCCCCCCCCCCAAGCGTGGCCGGCACCGCGGGGGGGGGGCATCCGCACCCATCTCCCAAAAATTTAAAAACAGGCACTTACCTCAACGTCCATTGCATTCTGCGGCTGCGCATCGACTCGGGGCACTGCATGGGAAAGGAGTGACGCATGGGTCACCCCGAGCTGTGGAGCTCAGGGCTGGCTCACACACACAGGGCCGGGCCGAGGCATAGGCTGGAGAGGCTCCAGCCTCAGGGCGCAGTGTAGGAGGGGGCGCAGAATTCATTCAGCTTTCATTCCTAATTGTGTTTGAAGCAGAAAAAATAAGAAAAGGGGATACATGGCAGTTACTGCAAGCCAGATAACTAGATATTAAGGTGTTGGTGAGGTTGTGGGCCCTGTGGCGCCTCTTAGTCTAATAGCAATCAGTGTGTGATGGCTGGGGTGGCAGGGATGGAGGGGCGCACTTTGGTGTCTCAGCCTTGGGTGCTGGAGGACCTTGTCCCAGCTCTGCACACACATCACTCCAGAAGGGGGGGGAGGACAGGCACAGACAGCCCACTCATAGAGCAAGCCATCCACCACCTGCCTCCAAAGGACAGAATGCAAATATGCTCAATCACAAGAAAATTTATGCGTGCTCTACACCAAGCTTAACCCTTTCAAGTCTAGCTGTGCAAATCTGGCTAAAATGGCTTACCATGAGACATGCTCACGCAGAAATGCATCTGCTTTCGCATGCCAAACTTTGCAGGGTCAAAAACCAATACCGCGAAGCGGTTGCCCTGCGGGAATTAGTTCATGCTATACAGCACTATCCAGGAGCGCCTCGGGGAGGCTTCCCATTGCCCCCATACAACCGGGGGGGGGGGGCTGCGGGGCCCCAGGCTCTCTCACTGCCTAGGGACCACAGCGACACCCCGGAGGAGGAGGCTGGGTAGCGCAGACGACCCCCCCCAAGCGTGGCCGGCGCCGGGGGGGGCCATCCGCACCCATCTCCCAAAAATTTAAAAACAGGCACTTACCTCAATGTCCATTGCGTTCTGCTGCTGCGCATCGACTCGGGGCACTGCATGGGAAAGGAGTGACGCATGGGTCACCCCGAGCTGTGGAGCTCAGGGCTGGCTCACACACATTACTCCAGAAGGGGCGGGAGGACAGGCACAGACAGCCCACTCATAGAGCAAGCCATCCACCACCTGCCTCCAAAGGACAGAATGCAAATATGCTCAATCACAAGAAAATGTATGCGTGCTCTACACCAAGCTTAACCCTTTCAAGTCTAGCTGTGCAAATCTGGCTAAAATGGCTTACCATGAGACATGCTCACGCAGAAATGCATCTGCTTTCGCATGCCAAACTTTGCAGGGTCAAAAACCAATACCGCGAAGCGGTTGCCCTGCGGGAATTAGTCAATGCTATACAGCACTATCCAGGAGCGCCTCAGGGAGGCTTCCCATTGCCCCCATACAACCGGGGGGGCTGCGGGGCCCCAGGCTCTCTCACTGCCTAGGGACCACAGCGACACCCCGGAGGAGGAGGCTGGGTAGCGCAGACGACCCCCCCAAGCGTGGCCGGCGCCGGGGGGGGCATCCGCACCCATCTCCCAAAAATTTAAAAACAGGCACTTACCTCAACGTCCATTGCGTTCTGCTGCTGCGCATCGACTCGGGGCACTGCATGGGAAAGGAGTGACGCATGGGTCACCCCAAGCTGTGGAGCTCAGGGCTGGCTCACACACATCACTCCAGAAGGGGGGGAGGACAGGCACAGACAGCCCACTCATAGAGCAAGCCATCCACCACCTGCCTCCAAAGGACAGAATGCAAATATGCTCAATCACAAGAAAATGTATGCGTGCTCTACACCAAGCTTAACCCTTTCAAGTCTAGCTGTGCAAATTTGGCTAAAATGGCTTACCATGAGACATGCTCACGCAGAAATGCATCTGCTTTCGCATGCCAAACTTTGCAGGGTCAAAAACCTATACCGCGAAGCGGTTGCCCTGCGGGAATTAGTTCATGCTATACAGCACTATCCAGGAGCGCCTCGGGGAGGCTTCCCATTGCCCCCAATATATATATATATACAGATACTCAGGGTGACTTCACTCTTTATATATATATATATATATATATATATATATATATATATATATATATATATATATACACAGATACTCAGGGTGATTTCACTCTTTTCTTTTACACGTGTTTTGGACCTGAACATCTTCAGGTCCACTTTAAAAATGAACCCCGCCCCCTCCGCGTGACATCACGACGCCCCCGCCGTCGCCACGCACTGTTTGGCCGCCGGGTCCCCAGAAGAATAGAGGGGACTTGGGGATCCCGGTGGCTGAAAAAATAGAAAAAAAAGATTCAGGGGAGAAGCCTGGGTCCCACTGGCATCGCTGATCCCGCACGGGACCCAGCTCAGCAGAGCACGCGGCGGATTATTGACAGCCCGACCTGAGCACGACCTTACTGCTGCGCACATGGAAATCACAGCCTGTGCTCAGGTCGGGCTTACCGCCAGGGAGGTTAATTGACTACTTTCTACCTACCTAATGTAAGGTATTTCTACTGTTTGCAACAAGTGACCGAAAAAAAAAAGCAAAATTGTTTTTGTAATATTTAACCCCTTTCCACGCTATACCAAACTATTATCTACAGTTCCGATTTAGAGAAAAATTCAAGGCACATATACTTATGGATGCAGATGTTTAAATTAATGTGCTACAAAAATTAAGGCTACAAAAATTCCCCCCCATTTTCTTCTTTTTAAAACCTCATGTTCGTTACTAATAGGTCCTCTTGTTCAGTTCTGCAACACTATTGGATGGTTGAATGTGTAAATAGGCCTGTTTATTTGGCCATGAAGTCATACAACCTGGGTGCCTATTTGGGCCTCTTGGGGTTATAATAGATGTAACATTTCACATTTTTGTCAACTTCTGTGGCAGCAAACATTACTGATCCTGTTTGTTCACAAAATACATGTGATATTGTCAGATAATGTTAAAATAATGTGTCTAGTAGGGATGATCAAAGAGATGCAAATTCTTCAGAGTTGATACAAATGTATGCAAATTTTTATGAAAATGTATGCAGTTTGAAAATGCACCAATCAATTTACATCCAGGTTTAAATCTATTGGGCCTTTTTCAAGCTGCATATATTTGCATAAACAATTGCATCATTTTGGAAGTATTTGCATCTCATTGATCATTGAGCATACATATTGGCTGTCATAACTAAATGGAAAAGACAAAAAATGCATCCAACAGGAAATTGTCCGCTCTACAGAACAATTTTTCTGGAGACGTTTACCCTTTATAGACAGATTCACATGGCCAAAAATCTCAGTGATGTTTCTAAGACTAAACTTTCTTTCACACCTATATTTAAAGGGATCCTGAGCTCAGGCTCAAAACCGAATTTGGACTTACCTGGGGCTTCCTCCAGCCTCGCATAGCCTGCGAGGTCTTCTCCCAGTTCCACTAGCGGCTTAGTTAATTGGTGACTTCAGCCTGAAGTCGGCCGCGTATGCCCCCACCATGCACACTACGCATCATCACTCCGCCTGGCGTGAGAGTCCTGCACATGCGCTGTTCTCTAGGACTGAACCGCGCATGCGCAGGACTCTAATGCTGGCCACTGTGATGACGCGTAACATGCGTGGCGGGGGCACGCTCTCCAACTTCAGGCCAAAGTCGCCAATTAACAGAGCCATCAGCGGGACCGGGAGACTAGCCAGGAGGTCACCAGGGGACCTCAAGTGCTCTGATGGGCTCCAGGTAAGTCCTCAATTCCGTTTTGAGCCTGAGCTTAGGGTCCCTTTAAATATAGGTGTGAAAGAAAGTTTAGTCTAAGAAACATCACTGAGATTGTTGGCCATGTGAATCTGTCTACACAGGGAAGACGTCTCCAGAAAAATTGTTCTGTAGAGCGGACAATTTTCTGTTGGATGCATTCTTGTCTTTTCCATTCAATGATGACAGCCAATATGTATGCAATTTTCTACCTAGACACATTATTTTAACAATATCTGACAATATCACGTGTATTTTGTTAACAAACAGAATCAGGAATGTTTGCTGCCATTTATGGAAAGAAGAACGAGCTACAATTTTGGAGAGCTGCATCTAATGTTGGACATGTACACACATTGCAATGCAATCATGTTCATGAAAAATTCAACTTTTCTATAAAAAAAGGTAATACATTGCCAGGGGCGTAACTGTAAATCAAGGCCCCCCCCCATTAAAATTTGGATGCCCGCTCAGGTCTGTTTTGGGGGTGGGAGGGGTCGCAGCATGGGTCAAGTGCATGGCCACCTACACCGGCGAGGAGGGAGGCCACTCCCCCCTCACCTTGGGCTCTCCCCTCAGCGCTCCCCCTCCAGCATCAATCATTGGCAGCAGTGGTGGGCAGGAAAGCATACCTCCATGTGTTCCACTGTGGAGGTCTGATTTCTAAGTGCCTCACGCTACTTCCTGATAAACAGGAAGTAGCATCAGACACTTAGAGAGCGGAACCTCCGGCCGATCTCTAAGCCGATGTAGGTGGCCATGCTCTCCACTCATACCGCGACACCTCCTGCCCCCCAAAATGACCCAGGGCGGGCCCCAGAGCGGCCCCGGCCCCCCATGGGTGCAGGGGCTGCAACCCCTATTGTTACGCCACTGTACATTGCCTAAATGTAGATCAGTGCAGCTTAAGCCTCTTGCAAATACATTTAATTAAAAATGAGCTTTCCATTTCAATCTGCAACCAGCTGAAAATAAAAAAAATTGACGAGAGTGATGGAAATCTACGTCCTGCCAGGAATAACAGCTCCCAAACACAGGGCATAGATTTCAATCACTGCTGTCTGTAAGGGCTTAAAAACCACACTTGTCATTTTTATTATTATTGTGTTTTTGCTGTTTTCTTTTATATAAACATTTGAAAATGAGAAATCTATTAATTTACGCGTTGAGATTGAGAATAAAGTTCAGAGTAAAACACATTTTTAATAAAATTAAAATAAATAAAAAAACGAAAATAAACTTTTATTTACCTAGACCTGTACATCAGTCCTGACAGAGAGACACACGAGAAGGAAAAAGGTTTGGGTGGTTCTTGGTTCTCAAAGAGGGACTGTCTCTCTGAAAAAGGGACTGTTGGGAGCTACCATGTTTTCCTAAAAATAAGACAGGTTTTTATATTAATGTTTGTGCAAAAAATGCATTAGGACTCATCTTTTTGTTTTATTTTTCCATCAACAATCTATATTATTCTTTAATAAAAAAATAAATAAATCAGCATTTATTGAAATAAAGTCATCAGACTCTAGAACATCATCATAACTTTCCAAATCCTGAATTACATCATGAATTTCATGTTTCCTTTTTCCCCATGTATACTGATCCTCATTGACAGAGAGCTCGACACTTGCCAACCCAGGTGACCACACACCATAACATTTTTTAAATTTCTTTTCAATTCAAGAATTGCAATACATTTTTGTGACTAAGATTAAATTTTTTCCCTATTATGAAAATACATTTTTTTATTGTTAAGTTAGGAAAAAATTGTTTGGGTCTATACATCAAGAAATTGTCAACCTACACTGCATCATTTAATTTTCATATAACCACTTAAAGACAAGCAGACTCATAAAAACGTCCTGCTAGAGCCTCTTATCGGCTCCAGGCCTTTTTTATAAGTCAAACAGATCTTCTGCCGCTGTGCGCGTGCTCGTGCGTGCGTGCCCGTGCATTCCCATGCGTGTGCACGTGAGATTCGTAGGAAAAACACACCATAGGAAAAAATACACCTTTTATTTCCAAATACTATATTGTCACCATACTTTGTACTAGGGACATAATTAAGATCTTGTGATAACCAGGACAAATAAGCAGATAAAATGTGTGGGTTTTATGTACAGTAGCAGTGTTTATATTAAAACTATAGAGGATGAAATTGGAGAAATTGTGTACTTTTTCATTTTTTCCTTGATTTTCCCTTTAAAATGCATAGAAAATAAAGTAATTACTGAAAACAAATATCAATCCCCAAAAGCCTAATTGGTGGTGGAAAAAACAAGATATAGATCATATTATTGTGATTAGTAGTGATTAAGCTATTGGCAAATGAAAGGGATGAGCGCTGAAAGGTGAAAATCGCTCTTGTCCGTTAGGGTAAAAACCGATTTGGGGTAAATTGGTTAAAATGAATCAGAAAAAATCAACACTCCCGATCTTCTTTTATTGCATAAAAACGGGAAATTGGATCAGATTTCTCGAACGAATTAAAAAAAAGCTTTCAATTTTTAAGTACAACCGATCATTTTTTATCATATTGCTGTAAAATTGGATCATTTATTGTATTGTGTGTGGCTACCTTTATTGTTTTAGGTTTTGCGGGGTCTTTTGACCTTTTGAGTGCAGTTCTTTTGGGGGTGTCTGCATTCCTTGGTGGAGGGTCCATCTGTCATGCTGCAATTGATTTGACGTTTTTACATATATACCATCTATACCATATATACCATTGCTCTCTGGACTCTTTGACTTTGACTTTTTTTTATGAACTGTAACCAGGGCTTATTTTTGGAGTAGTGTTGGTATTTTGAACATCCACAAAATTCCTGAAAATCATGCTAGGGCTTATTTTGGGGGGAACCTGGTTATGTGAAAATAGATCCAGGAATTAGCATTGCACATCTGTAGGTAGATGCAGCTCGATGCAAGGTAATGTTTTTTTGCATTCGCACAACACCTAAACAAAAAGGTTGTTGCGCAGAGTTAAGTACACTGTCAGGCTGAAATAACAAATCTTCTTTTAATTAAATCTGTCCATGAGAGTCTTGAGCTGGAGAGAGCAAGTGCTGGATTTTGTGATGTGTCTGCCAGCCCCAGTACTGTACATCCAGCCCTTCTCCTCCCCTCCCACCCTCATCCAGCGCACACTGCACAAGTATCAGAGCTACACGCTGTTGTCACACACACAGTTACGCCACACAAGGCTGCCTACACTGACAGCTCTGCAAGCAGCACATCAACCTGTATTGTACCTGCTCTGGATCTACGAAGCTAGAGTCTCTCTGTTTACTATTCAAGGCTTCCTCACAGGACTTGAATTCTTGGATTTATACAATTACCAGATGCCAGGATAGAAGACCTGTTTCTTCCAGTTCACATCACAAGGTAAGGGACACTCTGGCTTTCTCAGCACAAACTCAGTTATTAGTGGGAACTACCGGTAGTTTTATTTAGGACAAGCAGATGTTTATAAGCTGTGTGTTCTTACATCGTCAGTCTTCAGGAATAGAGTCTGAAGAAGGCTTATTAGCCAAAAGCTTACTTTTTTCTTTTAAGTTAGCTGATAAATGGTGTCATTCTGATACAAAACTTCCTGCTTTTACCGATGGCTAACACAGTACAATACAGCTTTATTTAGTACAGCCAGCGTTTGTAGCAAAGGGCAATGAAGGGGAGAATGTGTGACCCTAAGGTCAGTGATGGCCAAAAATGGGATCTGTGACATTATGCTGGCTGCAGCACTCTACAGAATGATCTATAGAGATGGAAATGTACATTGTGTAAATAATTTAGCATTGGATGGGAGTTCCGGTTGGTGATGGTCAGTTTGAGCCTCTATTGATTTAAGAAAGCAATTGTAATTTATTAGTAATCAGGCTGACAGTATATGATCGTTCTTTCTGACTTCCTGATCACCACATGTACCCTATAAGTATCGATAGCTAAGAAAACCTGACACTAAGATCAGTATAGCTAAGTCAACCAGACAGGTCTGTTCTTATCTCAGAGGAACCAGGGCCATCCAAAACTATTATCTGTTTGACCTTTCTATTACAGCTACCTATAGATAGTTCATCATTGACCTCCAGTCTGATCACTATTGGACAGAATGCCTCCTCTTATATTTGTTGTGTATCTCTGTATGGAGAAGCAATTCATCAGTCACGGTAGATTGTCTCAGATTTGTGTTGCAACCCAAAGATAAGCTTATGAAATATTTCTCCAATGTTAACGGACAGATCTAAACTTAGCCCTGGATAGTTTGGGATGCGTCTGAAAACTTTATTCAACCGGTATTGTTCTCTCCAGAATAAAGATAGTTGTGAGGGTATTTTGCAAGCCATACGCGGGTCAAACGCAGACTGATCATGCAAATATTTTATCTCCCCTCAAATGGCAATCGATCAGGGGTGTAACATTACATAATATTGGACTACGCAGTACAAAGCTACTCAGCTCTCTATTAACTCGCTGTGCCATTACTGAACATTTGTAATAACTGTCGATCATACTTTATCAAACAACAAGGTGAAATTGAATACATTACAGACAGATCCAATCAAATTAATCATTTGATAAACAAACATAGCCATATACACACACTCAACGATTTTCCCGGCAGATTCAATCACAGATGGAATCTGTTACAAAAAGTATGCCCCTGATCATCATTTTAATAGATTTTTGGCTAAATTCAATCAAATTTATTGATCGGACGGACAAAAACATTTTGATTGATGATGGGTGTGAGCAGTGATAGATTGACAGCCCATAGTGGTGTACTACATTGAGTCTTACTTAGGATACACCTCCTTATATTATGTTATCTTTTTTAGACAAAGGTATCTTTTTTTGTGTGCTATATGCAGAGCCGGGACAAGATCCTCCAGCACCCAAGGCTTGAGACACCATAGTACGCCCCTCCATCCCTCCCACCCCAGCCGTCACACACTGATTGCTATTGGACTAACAGGACCCCCAACACCGTAAGCTCGTTATCTGGCTTGCAGTCACTGCTATATATCCGCTTTTGTTATTTCTCTCTGCTTCAAACACAGTAGGGGAATGATAGCTGAGTGAGTTGTGCGCCCCCTCCTACACTGCGCCCTGAGGCTGGAGCCTCTCTCGCCTCTGCCTCGGCCCGGCCCTGGCTATATGCGATATATTTTAAAAAATAAACTTCCCCTTGGAAACATTATTTTGTCTGCACTGCTAATGGGCTAGTAGAGCAGTGCTTAAACTTTGCATATGAAAATATAGATGCAGTGCTATTTGCAGGTGAGAATCAGTAGCGGTAATGGAAAGCAGAAAGCTGTAATTAGGAATTATTTAGTTGCTGAATAGATTGCTGCTTTCAGTGGTAGTCAGTTGACTGTAGGCTAAGAAAATAATGGGGGCTTTGGGCAACTCTTCCACAGTTCTCAATTTTATAGATAAAGGTGCCTATAAATAAACCTTTAAAAATAAGGGCTCAAAACTCGGCATAGGCACTATAGGCACTGACTGTTGGCCTGAGGAAGCCGGCGTTTGGTCTTGCGAAACATGTCATCATGTCATTAAAGTTTATTCGGATTATTTGATTGTGTCGTCTTTAAGGTAAGCCACCTATTATTCAGTTTCAGATTGTTTTTAAAAGCTTTAACCTCCCCTGGACACCTCTTTCTCCCTTTTAAAATATGGTCACTAGTTTCTTATCCTGATATTTATAAAAGAGCGATCATATATTAGTCACAGTTGTTACTTTTCCCTATATATGCCACGCATAGTGTTTGTTTGTGGCTGGTTACTTCTACTACTCAGTGGTGATCTGCAGGAAAATTGTACAACACTGTGTTTAAAGCAAGCCTAAAGCAAAAACAAACCCTTATCATATTATAAATTGTAAATAGAGCATTAGTAGCAAAGAAAACAGTCTCAAAATTTTATTTTCAGCTATTTAGTTTTTTTTATAGCATTGCATCATACTGTCACATTTGCAGTTTTAAAACCACACTCTGTCTTTTAAAGGTGGGCATACACTGGTCGATTTGCCATCAGATTCGACCAACAGATAGATCCCTCTCTGATCGAATCTGATCAGAGAGGGATCGTATGGATGCCTTTACTGCAAACAGATTGTGAATCAATTTCAGCATGAAACCGATCACAATCGGTGGTGATGCTATCGCCGCTCCCCCTCCCCCCCCCCCCCCCCCCCCGCATACATTACCTGCTCCGGCCGGCGAGAGTCCCCGCTGTTACCGCTGTCTTCTTCTCCGCTGGATTCCGGACCGGCTGCATTCACTTCTTTCTGTCCGGGGAAGTTTAAACAGTGGAGGGCGCTCTACTGTTTAAACTTCCTGCTGGGACAGGAAGTAGCCAGCTGGTCCGGAATCCGGAACCCAGCCGAGAAGAAGACAACGGTGACTCGCGCCGGCCGGAGCAGGTAATGTATTGCCGCTGTATTGCGTCGGTCGTCGGGCATTCGAACCCCGCTATCGATGCACACTTCCGACCCACCGGTGATCGAGCAAAATCTTCCGCACGGACAGCTCAACGGGAATCTGTAATATACACAAACAGAGCACTAACCAACCAAGCTCAACGGGAATCAACGGGAACGATTGATTTAGGACGGAAATCGATTGTTTGCGTTTGCACAACAATTTCACAGCAAATTCGAATCTGCTGTATATCGGTGGGAAAATCGTTAGGTGTATGGGCCCCTTTTAGCTATAAAACAAAGCAGAAATAATGACCCATTGAACTTCCCTACACTAAAACCTTATCAAAGCTGTCTCTCACTGTTTCTTGGCTGTTTAAGTGCTTTAGAAAACAGGACTGCATTCGACCCAGTGGGTTAAATAGTTCAGAAAAGCTTTTTTTCATAGATAACAACTTAAGCTTTTTAACTCCTCCTGTACTGGAAAACAATATGAGACTTTTCTTTGCTACTAATTTTCTATTTCTTAGCTGTACTACACGTACAATTCATCATCTCATACGTTTATTTTTGTAGGTTTGCTTTAAATAAATTCTACTGTTCTGTACACTTCTCCATTGCTGTCTATGGTGAATGTCATCTGACAATCTAAAATGACTGTTAAGTAGTTCTGTATTAATGTGGGCATCATAGATTTGATTGTCATTGTTATTTGATTGATGATTTTCGCTAATAAATGATTGTCAAATAAAAGGAGTGATCTATCCAGCTGACTGCCACTGTTATAAATATGAGAATCGATCTGAATAGTTTCTGCGGAAAGGATGTTATTTTTCTAATGATTAATTGTAGAATTTATGTAAGCTGAACACATACAAATAAGAAGTATGTCTCTTCCAGAGTAAAATGAGCTATAAATTACTTTTCTCCTATGTTGTTGTCACTTACAGTAGTTAGTAGAAATCTAATGGAAGGTTTTTGACTAGTCCACTTCCTCAAAATGGGGATTCTCAGTATTTCATGTATCTGTTCATTTCATTTATTCTTTACAAAAGCACTCCCTGGAATAGATCTATGCAAAAGAGGCAGCTTCCCCTCCCCTCCCCCCCACACACATGTTTGTACACTATTATGGCAGCTGGACTGAGCAACTGCCTTTCACTAAGTGCTTTTAAAAATAAGGAAAACCCTTGGACTCCCCCATGAGGAGATGGGCTAGTCCAAATCAGATTTCTACTGTCTACAGTAACTGACGACATAGGAAAAAAAAGTAATTTATAGCACATTTTACTCAGGGAGAAATATACTTTTTATGTATTTAAAATTCAATCATTTTTTTTGCAATAGCCATCCTTTAAATATATGCTCACCGGAATCCTAATAGAAAGAATACAAAAAAACGCAATAAAAAATTATAGTGCAAAAAATTTAGATAATAGCATCAGCTCTTCATTCAGTCAGCAAAAGCACCGCCTTTTGACTGTGTATTCAGCCAAATATTCAGCCAAAGAGCTGTGTGGTTTTGGGGTGGATGTTACAAGTCATGCAGAAACTATTGGAGCTGAGGTGCTTGTAAGTATTAGATGAGTTCTGATCCATTGTTGTCATCTGTGCTGGGTGACAATCTCTTGGACACGGGTAGATACACTAGTGATGTCACAAGTCTGGGATGATTTACTTGGCCATATACGTATCAACATCTATTGTATTGTCTCAATCCTGTCAATCAATTTTTAAATTGATTTTGGGCCGTTTATTGATCAAGAGGGTTAATGAACATGCTAGAAAAGTACTATTATTATTATTAAACGTAATTGTTATTATGAATAAACTTTATTTGAAAAAGCGGTGCTGTACAATAGATAATAGATAGAGGAGACATTACAGTACTGCGCAATGCTACATAGACAAGACACAGAACCCTGCTCTCCTGGCGGACTACTTCAGGGCTGCAGGCCTGGGCAACCAGGATCATTAAAGACAAAATAGTGATCTAACAGTAAACAATGGTCCGCAGATTGCAATGTAGTGATAAATATAGCAGATGCATGGAGGCGCATGCGCGGCGCGACCAAGATGGCCGCTTGAGACAGGAGCTCCGGCACACCCTCCGCTTTCCGCAGCCGCTATCCGCTCCTATACCCACCCTGCCGCGCGGCTCTCACCGGGATCGTTTCCCAGGCATCCCCCGCTCCAGATGTCCTCCAGAGCGACACCCAAACCAGCAGCAGCAAGCGGCACCATGGATCGATATCTCCGCGCTGTGGGATCCCAAGATGGCGCCGACCCTCTGCTACACGCAGACCATTCCTCCGCATCACAGGCCAGTATAAACAATGACTCTGCCCCCATCACGGCCTCCACCCTAGAAGCCACTCTTGAAAAGCACTATCGTGCTATGCACGATTCCCTCCAGCAGCTACTGCTCTCAGCTGTACAAGACCTCAAAGCTGACATTACAGGGCTGGGGAGTCGCACAAGTGCACTAGAAGACAAAGTAGATTCACTTGCTCAAAAACAAGCAGATCTTGAAGAGGATCACCAGCTTGTCCTATCAGACATTAAATTTCTCCGCTCAGCTCAAGAAGACACTGAGAATAGGGAGAGGAGGCAACATTTGAGGATTAAAGGGGTATCGATGTCTGTAAAACCAGACCAAATAGTTCCATATCTCACAGAACTGTTCAAATCCATTGTTCCTGACCTACCAGACGAAATGTGGCGATTGGACAGGGCACACAGATCTCTAGGTGAGCGACAGCCGTCCCCTCAAAGGCCCAAAGACATCATCACAAGACTTCACTACTATGAAGCCAAGGAAGCTGTTTTGCAAGCCCTCAGGAAATCGTCCCCGATTACTTTCAAAGGAGAGGAACTACACATCTATAACGATTTATCTTTAATAACCCTGGCCAAACGAAGGGCATTTAAACCAATAACTCAACTTCTCAGAGGTGCACAAATCTCATATAAATGGGGCTTCCCTTTCCGTCTCATAGTTATCAGAAACGGCATGACCTTCTCAGTATCTGACATTGACAATGCTCCCATGTTTCTTAAGCAAATGGGCCTAAAGCCACCACCTCTCGACACCATCCAACAACCTAGATCTCCGAATATCAGATCGCCCCCCCCCGGAAAGTCCGTCACATTTCGGAATGGACAAAAGCTCCGATCCGAAGCCTTACCTACCAATCAGAATCTGAAAACATGGATGCTCTCCCTACTTGAAACGAGCATTTAGTTTTCTTACCATGCTTACATATATAGGTTGAGTATAGAGGCTATAAGTACGCTTCTTGCATTTGTTTAATTTAGTTACTATCTTTAGTATATGCTCTGCTCACCTAACCTTGTATTATGAACCCGGATGAATACCTATTACACCCCTCCCGGTTTTTCGCCCTCTTTGAAGTGAGGCTCTGGGCTCCTGCCTTACCATTTTGGTGCTCCAGCATGTGCCTCCAGAGGCTCATCCCTGTGTCTCCCTGGCCATGTTTCGGCCCAGACACTCTCAGGATGACCTACTTCGAGCATCCTAAGAAGGATGCTATTGCATGCAGCCTCCTTATTTGCAGAGGCAATTTTTGTTATTGTATGTTTTTATTGTTTTTCTTACCTGTTTTGATTTTAAACTGTATGATGCGAGGCACACAATTGCTTTCCTCCCTATTCCTTCCCCCGTGGGCGCAGCGCTCAATTTCTACCCACTTCAATGCTCACTCCCTTTACTTAGATCATGGTTAAACTTCTTACACTGAATGTGAAGGGCCTAAACAACCCTCAAAAAAGAATGTCCCTTTTAAGGGACCTCAAAAGAATGGAGATAGACATAGCGATGCTCCAAGAAACACACCTTAGATCGCCAGACTTGACCCGACTCACAAACAAACACTATCCAACGGTCTACACAGCTTCAGGTCTGGTTAAACGGGCAGGCGTAGCCATCATATGTAAAGCATCTCTTCCTATACAAATCACTAAGTCCATACAGGATCCTAAGGGACACTACCTAATCCTTCTGGGCAATTTAGCGGGAAAAACTATCACACTAGCAAATATATATATCCCTAACACCCAACAGACTTCCTTTCTCTCCTCGTTTCTCCTCAAACTACATAAAGTTCGGTCTGGCACTTTAATTCTTGGAGGGGACTTTAATTTGGCATTTTCATCTTGTATGGATAGAAGCTCCCCCAACTCCCCTTTATCGAAAGCTACTCATGACCGTAACTCCCGTAAATTCAGAATCTTAATGAGGAAATACAACCTAATTGATCTTTGGAGGATAGCCAATCCCACCTCCATAGAATACACCTACTACTCTCCTCCCCATGCGTCTCATTCCCGCCTGGACTATTTTTTCTCTAACGCAACCCTCATCCCCGCACTCCTGGATTCAGATATTAATCCAGCTGCTTGGTCTGACCACCACAGCGTCACTATCAACTTAGACTGGCTCCATAATTATCACAAACCTCTCCACTGGAGACTTAACGAGACACTGTTACAAGACAAGGCCCTTATTTCTAAACTCTCAGAGGAATTACAAGCATTTTTCCAAATAAACACTAATACGGTCTCATCTCAAGGTATTCTCTGGGAATCTCATAAGGCCTTTATTAGAGGCCTTTTTATAGCCGAGAGTTCTAGACGTAAGAAATCCTCCTCCCAAAAACTGCTATCTCTTCAATCTACCCTATCTAAAGCTCAATCTACCTATAAAGCCAATCCAACACAAGATAACTATTCCCAGGTACAGCAACTTAAACTTCATATCCGATCCCACCAATCTGACCAACTCGAGAAAAGTCTCAGATGGACCAAACAACTCTTCTTCAAAAGGGGTAATAAACCTCACACCATCTTAGCGGGTAAACTCAACCCTAAATTATCACAACACTCGATATATTCTATGAAAGACTCAGAAGGTACCACTCACTATGACCCTCATAAAATAGCTCAAATTTTTACGAAATACTACGAACAACTATACAATCTACCAGATCATGGTGAGGATACCTCCTTTCTTTCCAGAATCGACACCTTTCTAGCCCCACTTGGCCTTCCCAAACTCACTGACCCACAGCGCACTCAACTTAATTCCCCCATTACTACCCTCGAATTAGCTGAAGTCTTAAAGTCTCTCCCATCCTCCAAATCACCCGGTCCTGACGGACTCCCTTACTCATACTATAAAAAATTCCAAAACATTCTACTACCCCAACTATCCGCTCTAGCTACTAAAATAATGCAAGGTGATAACCCGCCCTCTTCGATGCTAGCCTCCCTTTTGACAGTAATCCCCAAAGAAGGGAAAGACCCCCAGTTACCACAGAGCTATAGGCCAATCTCGCTGCTAAATTCCGATCTCAAAATTATTACCAAAGTCCTTGCCTCTTGCCTGAATCCCATACTCACCTCTTTAATCAACAACGATCAAGTGGGCTTCATTCTGGGCAGACAGGCGGGAGACAATACTAGAAAGGCTATAAACTTAATCTCTCTCATGAACAGGGGGGGAAGGCCTTCTCTGCTTCTGAGTTTGGACGCAGAGAAGGCCTTCGACCGCCTATCCTGGCCCTACTTATTCCAGGTCCTGAAACATCAGGGCTTTGACGGCCCATTTATAACACTCTTAAAATTTCTTTACTCTAGCCCCACTTCTACTTTAAAACTCCCGTTCTCCTCTCCTACTCCTTTCCACATTAAAAACGGCACTAGGCAGGGCTGCCCCCTCTCTCCCCTTCTCTTTGCAATAAGTATAGAACCCTTAGCTTGCGCAATCCGAATCAATCAAGATATACAAGGCATAAAACAGAAGGGGACTGAACATAAGATATCCCTCTTCGCAGATGATGTATTGCTTACTCTCTCCTCCCCTTTAACAACCCTTCCTGCCCTACATTCCACTATCTCATTATACGAATCAATCTCTGGTTTTAAAATAAATAAAGACAAGACGGAAGCTCTCCCAATTAAAATCCCCCCAGATATGTTACTCTCTCTTAAATCACACTACTCATATAACTGGAAAACCCGAACTCTGAAATATCTAGGGATCCACCTCGCAACTACCTATGCTGACATCTATAAGAATAACTTCCCATCACTCATCCAGAAAATCTTGCAGGATCTACACAAATGGACATCCTACAAGATTTCCTGGATAGGCAGGATATACACACTTAAGATGAATATTCTCCCACGGATTTTATATCTCTTCGAGACCCTCCCAGTCCATGTCCCTTCAACTCAATTATCCAAGTTACAATCAGCCTTCTCAGACTTTGTCTGGAATCACAAGCGTCCCAGAGTAGCCAGGTCGGTTCTCCTGACCCTGAGGGAACAAGGAGGTTTAAGCTTACCCTCTCTTAAACACTACTATCAAGCAACCCACCTTCGACAACTGACCGAGTGGTCAAGTCTTAAAGTTTTCACTAAATGGGCCCTGATTGAAGCAACAGATCTACAACCCCTTTCACTAGCCTCACTGATCTGGATGGACCCCCCTCCAAGAATTTCCCATCCGACCCTTCTCCCCACTATCACCTTTACCATACGCCTATGGAGATCTATAAAACCTACAAAAAATCTCAAATCATATCCCTCCCCCTTACTTCCCGTACTAGGGAACCCCGCTTTTTTGCCTGGAACCTCACCTACTTTCATGGCTAGATGGTATTACATGGGCTACTCCAACCTGAAAGATTGGACCGACTTCGCCACAGGCAAGCTGTTAACCAGACCTAAGCTGGAAGAAAAAATAACACTAACACCCCAAACCTTAATGGAATTCAACCAAATTACCCACTTCTTGAACTCCTACACCCACAAAACCTCCTCTTTACCCTCCTGCTCCCCTTTTGAGAGACTATGCTCTCAAGGAGGCCATCAAAAGGGCCTCATCTCCCAGATATACTCCCTTCTCCAGACTAACTCGGGATCTTTATTACCTTCTCACTCCTATATGAAGAAATGGGAAGATGCTCTTAATGTCCCCATAAGTACAGAAGATTGGGCAGATATCTTTGAGAATGCTAAACATACCTCTATGTGCACACAGGTTAAAGAGAACATCTATAAGATCTTATTCAGATGGTACCTAACCCCAGAACTTTTGTCCAAAATCTATCCCAACTCCTCTGACCTCTGTTGGAGAGGCTGTTCTTCCAAAGGCTCACTAGAACATATTTTTTGGCTCTGTCCGCATATAACTCCCCTATGGAAGGAACTCCAACATCTTATTTGGACCATAACAGGTATCGAGGTCCCACTTGACCCAGTAATTATGCTATTAGGCAAACCACCCTCTAAGGTAGGTAAATACACTTCACGATTAATTACTCACATCTTAACGGCCTGTAGACTCTCTATCGCCTCGGCTTGGAAAACTATGGCCCCCCCTACCATAACTGACATCAAAGCTAAGATAAATTGGACTAAGAGCATGGAACGAATGACAGCCTGTTTAAGAGACACAGAACCCAAGTTTCGAAAGATCTGGGACCCATGGACTCTTTCTAACCCAGACCTCATGCCTCCATGAAGGTCCTTGCTCTTACCTCAATGTACACCTCCCTTAGATCCTCCAGGCCTTACGAAGCTACAATTGTCTGATTTAGGCCCCCTCACAACTACCTATAAGATAAACACCCTGATTACTGAGCGCTGCACCCAACCCTCCCCTGCTCCTTCTCACTATACTGATTATTGCCTCTAGGTATTTGATAGTATGCCACTTATTGGTACTTTTGTTATGCTCTTCTCAATTGTGTCACCCTTCATACTGCTCTGCGGATGTCACATTAAGCGGTTCCGAATTGGCCACCCTCCTCTGAACATTTCTACAAAGACATGGATTTTCCCGCCACTTATTTTACCCACTCTTTACAATCCATGGGACCTAAGCTTTTCTCTCCTGCCTACGGTACTCCACATAAGTCTTCCCGCTAAGAGACTATCGTTGTGGATTGAAGATACTGCACTCTCTATTACTTTCACATCCTTGTTATGATTGTTCCACCGACTTAAAGCCAGTGTACCGTATCTTTCTGATTGACATGCTTAATTGTGATGTTTTCCTTATTCTCTTTTAATAAAAAAAATAAGTGTTACAAAAAAAAAATATAGCAGATGCATGAATCAATGAGTTCATATGGTGGCAGAGAAGAACTCACAGGGAGGAGCAACTTGCCAAATAGGTTTACATTCTAAGAGGCAGGAGAAAGGTACACATGGGAAGGCGGGGGGGGGGGAGCAGGATTGTGGGAGGGGAGATTACAAGCTTACTCCACTGCGATGGCAGAGTATAGAGCCAGGCTGACAGATAATATTTATTACAGCAGAAAGATTTCTGAATAGATTGGAGTGCTTGCAACTCAGGGTGAGATTCCTGGCAGCATTACAAACACATTGCAGTGTTTAAATGGAATTTGATTTTGTGGCTGACAATCCTTCTGTAAGGGTACCTATACCCCCTAAAAGTACTGACCCAGCAGTAAAGCTGTATCTGAGGACCATTAGTATCCTAAGCCTTGCTGCTGATTGATGTTTGCCTCTTTTTTGCGCACTGTGGTTGTGTGTGGCATGCAGGGGGCTACCCTGGGACTGCCAGGTTTAGCACACTCCCACATTGGTGCAGAGGATGGGCATGTGGTCACATGAGGGGAGGAGGAGAAGCGGCCAGGCTAGGTCATGTGGGATAGCAATGACGCTGATACTCCAGGACCTGAGGCACACCAAAGAGTTAGAGGCCAAAGAGTAAGAAATCACAGTATAAGTCTGTAGTTGATTTATGGATATGTACTTGCGATAACTGATCAATAAAAAGCCTACTTACTTTCTAAGATAGGCAAATAAGCTGGCTGGGTATAGATCCGCTGTAACAAAGAATTTAGCCTTGGGTGTTTCATGTGATTTACATGTTTAGTATTAGAATTGTTAGTAAAAAAAATTTTTTTACAGTGAATATACCTTTAAGAGTGCAGTGATGCTGTGACTGTGCACACCCCCTTTTTGGGCGTGTCATTGATATATACAGTATGTTGGTGCGGGGTTGTTTATTACACCTGAGGTACAGCAGCTGTGCACTAAACAGCAATTCCATTTGCCTGACGGTGTCTGCAGCGCAGGAAACTATTTCTTCATCCAGATGAACAAGTGGTCATGTCTGTTTCTATGGCCATTTATCAGGGGAAGGGGAATCCTCCATTACTAGACTAATTACTTCTGCACTGATTATATATGGAGTGCTCAGTGACCCGCAGCAAAGTGCTGATTTATCACTGGCGGTCACCACAAGCTGAGAAATCACATGGGAACAGCTACCAGACATGATAGAAAATATTGTCCTACCTCTGTTATTCTTCTGTCACCAGCAGTGTGTGCTCATGCTGCATCCTGTGTTCTACCTACTATCAACAATCCTCTTATAGTCAAATCAAGGCCCAATTTATACTTTTTGTGCCCCTAGGCCAAGTATGCTGAAGTTCTGCTTTCATGTGCAGGCAGCTCCTCTCCCATTCTATGTGCAGCCCCCTCTTCCTTGTGTATCATCCATGTACTGTATACAGTAGCCCCTCTCTTTCATTAACAGCTTCCTAGGGCATCAATTTTCCTTTTTCATGTGTTGCTCCCCATTTTCAGTCTCCTCTTTCAAATGTAGTAATTCCTCTTCCATTTTCAGGTGCAGCCGTCCAAGGCCCGGGCCTTTGTGACCTTTCCACAAATTCGGCCCGAGTCAAATACTGAATAAATTAAGACACACACACACACACACACTGTTTAGAACTTTATCCTGAGTTATACTGTATCCCAGGAAATAATTTTTCATCTAACTTCAACATTATTTTAGAAACATCCGCCAAATGAAAATAAATAAAGAGTTGGTAAAAAAAAAGTAATATCTAACTTATTTTCAATACTTGTTTGCTGGGCACTGAAAAAGTATTTTATTGATGAGGCGAGAATACTCAGGAGAAAAGCTAATTGAATAGGCGCCATTTTTCTATGACAAAAAGTTGTACTTGGAAGGTAGGGTGAGAAATTCAAATTCTATTGAATGCCTAACTTCCTTTCAACCTGTTTGTGCTGCCATAATGAAGGATGAAGTTTAAAGAGAACCTGAACTGAAAATAAAAAGTCAAATATCGGGCAGCACGGTGGCGTAGTGGTTAGCTCTCTCGCCTTGCAGCGCTGGGTCCCCGGTTCGAATCCCAGCCAGGTCACTATCTGCAAAGAGTTTGTATGTTCTCTCCGTGTCTGCGTGGGTTTCCTCCGGGCACTCCGGTTTCCTCCCACATTCCAAAAACATACAGATAAGTTAATTGGCTCCCTCTAAAATTGGCCCTAGACTACAGTACTTACACTACATAATATAGACATATGGCAATGGTAGGGATTAGATTGTGAGCTCCTTTGAGGGACAGTTAGTGACAAGATATATATATATATATATATATATATATATATATATATATATATATATATATATATATATATATACGGTATACACTGTACAGCGCTGCGTAATATGTCGGCTCTATATAAATACTAAATAATAATAAAATAAACATACACAGGTCACAGGCCATGTAGTCTGTTCATCAATCTTTCTCCTCTCCTGCGTCCTGTTTGTCCACTGTGATCAATGGAATTCTCTGTCCTCCATTTTGAAAATGGTCATTACCCCATAACAGCTTCCTGGTCAGCACACTGTTAAACTGTTATATCGCCCAATTGAGCCATAGGGAAACATGGACATTACATTGCACATTCAGTTGTAACTGACAGCAGCTGATATTGAACTGACAACAACTGGTATATTTCAGTTCTGACAAAATCTTGTCAGAACTGGGAGGGATCACTGTAAGAAGAAAATGGTGAGCTTCTGAGAGGAACTGATGTTAGTGTGTAATATTCATTTGCAGTTACATCATGTGTTTAGTTTAAATAGTTTTACTCAGTTCAGGTTCCCTTTAAAGCACGTGTATCAAAGATGTAACTGAGTGCACCAAATATAAATCTCCCTTCATTTGTCCGCTGAGACAAGCTAAATCATTTTGCAATACTGTTCCACGTTCCTTCAAATCACAGCGGATGTTTCAGAGGTGCTGCTTCACACTGTTCTGGTCTGCACAGTATATGGGCTCTTTTCCACTACCAATTGCCTAATGCAAACACAGACACAAACGATTGTGATTTTTCATCAATTTGTATTTGCAATTGCGATTATGCATTTATCTTTTAACATTGAAGCACAATCGCAGGAAAAACTCCCCAAGAAAATACTTTCTGCAATTCTTTTGTAAACTAGCAACCCAAGCGATTTAAAAATCGCAGGCATTTTGCGATTTGAATTGCGCTCAATGGAAAAGAGCCCTATGTGTATACATATCTCTGTTGCCCACAGGCAGCACGGTGGCGTAGTGGGTAGCACTCTCGCCTTGCAACGCTGGGTCCCCGGTTGGAATCCCAGTAAGGTCAACATCTGCAAGGAGTTTGTATGTTCTCCCCGTGTCTGTGTGGGTTTCCTCTGGGTACTCCGGTTTCCTCCCACATCCCAAAAACATATAGATAAGTTATTTGGCTTCCCCCTAAATTGGCCCTAGACTACGATACATATACTACACAATACATACGTAGACATATGACAATGGTAGGGATTAGATTGTGAGCTCCTCACAGGGACAGTTAAGTGACAAGACAATATACTCTGTACAGCGCTGCGGAAGATGTCGGCACTATATAAATACTAAATAACAATAATAATACATAATGGGAGAGCTAATCGCTTACATAGAAAGGCCTTTTTCACATTTGGATTTGTATACAGAGCAGGGACAAGGTCCTCCAGCACCCAAGGCTAAGACACCAAAGTGCGCCCCTCCATCCCTCCCACCCCAGCCGTCACACACTGATTGCTATTAGACTAAGAGGGCCACAGGGCCCACAACCTCCCCAACACCTTAAAGTGAACCTCCGGACTAAAAATCTACTCAGCAGAACCGAAAAGGCTTGGGTTTTTTTTTAACAGTTTCACAGCATCAGAACTTTGTTTTTCTTACCAAAGCATCATTATATGCTGCATTTTTAGTTTAGCTCCACCCAACACCTGATGCTGTGCAGAGCATGATGGGATTTCCTATGTTGAGAGGTGCTCAGGACACAGGACAGTTGGAACTGTGTCTCATGCTCCCTGTCACCTCCTTTCAACCAAAAAGATGGCTGCCATCATGAAATCAAACATTTGCCTGTTCTTTTAAAACAGGGTGGGTAAGAGATTATATTACCTATCTATTTTAATTAACATAACTAATGTAACTTAATGACAGTATGTTTGTTTAGGCTGGAGTTCCTCTTTAATATCTAGTTATCTGGCTTCCAGTCACTGCTATGTATCCCCTTTTCTTATTTCTTTCTGCTTCATACACAATTAGGAATGACAACAGAATGAATTGTGCGTCCCCTCCTACACTGCGCCCTGAGGCTGGAGCCTCTCCAGCCTATGCCTCAGCCCGGCCCTGTTTGTATATACAACTGTTCATTCTGCATTGTGTTTCTATTCACCTGTTTTGTTTATTATGGGAACTACCGGTACTTGAACAACTATACTAATATAAATACAGGGCTTCCAGGCAGGGTGCCAGTATTGTCTTATTTTTATGTTGAAGGCTAAACCTGTATGCCAGATTGTCGGTGGGTTATTGGCAGTCAGTTTTATTATAGCACCCTTTTTAAATGAACAACTGGACCTGTCCAACGTACAATGTATTTATTGCTTGTTTTGTTTATTAACCACTTGACAACTACAGGTGTATTCCCCTTATAGACCAAAGCAATTTTCACATTTCAGTGCTCCTCCCATTCATTTGCTAATAATAGGGGTTTAGGGGACCCCCATGTTTCATCTTTGCCCTTGTCCCCCTTGCCACTTGAATCAGCCCTGTGTGACACAGCCTGTAGATTAACTTCGTAAAACAATCAATTGAATATATCTATATATTTTTTTGCATTGTGGCCAATTAATTATCTCTTATGTCCTGTTCTTTCCAGTCTTGCCTTGCTGGTATTACATGGCCGTTAAAATGTACTTGTACTCTGGAACACTTCCGCAAATAAAAGCTAAAGGTGGCCATACATTAGCCGACCAACCAACCAATCGACCATCCAATTCGATTATTATAATCGAATTGGATGAAAATTGGTGCTGCCAAGTACATGCCCGACCGACAAAGCGATCAATTTGAAGACATTGGCTGAACGGTCGATCGTGCATGCAGGAAGATGTTGGGCCAAAGTTGGTTGGTCAGGTGTGCGGCGGTACGGCAGTCGATTTGCGAACGAGCGACAAGATGACAAAACCCCTGCCGCTGCAATGTATAAATGTATGTAGTGTTTGTGCATTTATACATTACCTGTCCGGTGTCAGCCTCCATACGGTTTCCGTCCAACTCTCCAGGTTCCGCATAAACGCCGGCAGCACATAGCGTCTGACGGCAGACGCTATGCGCCGCTGGCGTTTATGCAGCTGTTATCGGGTGAGATGGACGGACACCATGCTGAAGCTGCCACAGGACAGGTTATGTATAAATGCACACACACTACATACATTTATACATTTTGGGGGCAGCAGCCGGGTGGACGCGGCGGGCTCAGTCGATTCCCTGATGATTTCATGCTGAAATTGGATGGGAATCGGCCGGTAGTGTATGGGCAGATTCGACAAGAGACAAATTTATCTCTAATCAGATTCGATTAAAGGTAAGTTTGTCTTTTGGTCGAATCTGCCCATAATAATGTATGGCCACCTTAGAGTGTGTTCCTCGCACAAACAGAATTCCACACATGCCTTTGTTTGCAATTCTCTTTTTCACCTGAGTTTTCTCCCAGGAGATAATTTTTCATCTTTGATTTTAAATAACTTTCCAGTACTTTTCAACAAAAAAAGTACCAAAACAGGACTGGTAAAAATATTTTGAGCATATTCTTGCCTTCTGGGGGCTTAAAATGCATTTTATTGACGAGTTTAAAAATATAACCTAGGAGAAAACTGAGGTGAAAAATTGAATTGCATATGGGCCAAAGCGAAAACGGCTATTTAGCCGCAAGATGAAATGGACGCGCAGGTTCATCCCACTGTAGCTTGGTTACCGTTATGATTAACCTTCCAAATCGGCGCCGTGCCTGAATTTATCGTTTTTTATAACGGCTATGATTCGGCAAAGTCAGTTTTGTAAATTTCCAAGCCGAAAGATGAAATGAATGTTCTTTTTGGGGGCAGGAGGGGTCGCAGCATAAGAGGAGAGCTGTGGCCGCAGATCGGTGGGTAGGGGGGAAACCCCCCCCCCTCCCTCACCTCGGGTTCTCCTCTTAGCGCTCCCCCTCCTGCAATCATTGGTGGTGCTCGTGGCAACCGCGGCGGTGGCGGCAGGCAAGCTGAGCACATACCTCCTTCTGGCCTCCGATCACTAAGAGCTTCATAGAACTTCCTGTTTACACAAGAAGTTCCATAAAGGACATAGTGATCAGAGACCTCCAGCCAGAAGGAGGTATGTGCTCAGCTTGCCTGCCGCCGCCGCGGCTGCCACAAGCACCACCAATAATTGCAGGAGGGGGAGCGCTAAGAGGAGAGCCCGAGGTGAGGGAGGGGGGGGGGATTTCCCCCCTCCCCACCGATCTGCGGCCACAGCTCTCCTCTATGCTGCGACCCCTCCTGCCCCCAAAAAGTCCCCGAGCAGGCATTGAACGTTGCCGTTACACATGAGCTTTGCGGCAACACACACGTCCATTTATAACTGCGGCCAGTATTCTCGTACCGGGGCCAAAGACCTTTTACATGTACATATTTTGGGCTATTTAGTCCCTAAATATACCATCTAATAACTCATTATAAATCAGGGAGAAACCTTTAGCTAGCTCTTTGGAATTTTAGAATAAAGATGCGGAATTTGCACTTACATAGGAAATTTAACTAAGGATTGAACTTCTTCCCAATAATACCCCCTTTCCATTGAGAAATCTTTACCTTTTCTTAAATAAGTCATCAGGGGGGTCTGTGTGGCTGATATTGTGGTGAAACCCCTCCCACAGTGTGATGTCATGACCATGGTCCTGACAGTGTGCTGTCTGAACCTATGTGGGAAATAACAGCTTTTTCGTACTGCCAAGCAAGCATTATCTTCCTCTGTGCATACAACTCTCAGTAAACGAACATTCCGTACAGATCACCTGGTAGAACTAAAGATGTAGCGACCAGTGATAAATCTCAAAATTCAAATCAAAGTAAAAGTTTCGCTGATGGGCCCCATGATTTCTAGCTACACTACTGGGCAAACACTGACTACATAATCTATAAATGGATATTGTTTAAAAAAAGTAATCTTATTTTTTATGTTATTTTCACTACAGTTCCTCTTTAACCTCTTGAGGACTGCAGGGCTAAACCCCCCTAGTGACCAGGCCATTTTTAGTAAAATTGGCCACTGCAGCTTTAAGGCCAAGCTGCAGGGCCGCACAACACAGCACACAAGTGATTCCCCCCCCCCTTTTCTCCCCACCAACAGAGCTCTCTGCTGGTGGGGTCTGATCGCTCCCCCCATGTTTTTTTTTTTATAAATATTGTTGCAGCTTTTAAAAAACAAACAAACCTGTTCCTTTAAAACCCTTCCCTCCCTCCCTCCTTCCCCACAGCCAGCCAATTACGGCAATCGGCTGTCATAGGCCTCTGCCTATGAGAGCAGATCGCTCTCCTGTCCCCCAGGGGGACAGCCATGTGAAACGGCTATCCTCAGTACAGCGCTGCTGCCGATCACAGCGCTGTACATAGAAATAGACGGCGACCGCGCCGTCTAACAGTCTCCCGAGCGGCAATAGCCGCTAAGAGACTGAAGGCGGGGCGGAGCTCCGCCCCCAAGCAGGAGATGAGCGCGCAGCCTGCACGCGATCTCCTGCAAAACAGAGCCCCAGGACTTTACGCAAATCGGCATTAGGCGGTCCTGGGGCTGCTGCCGCGGTCACGCCCTCAGTGTGACGCGGTCGGATAGAGGTTTATCCTGTATAAAATGCCTCAGCCATATATATTTATTGGTCTCTTTATTCAGTAGGTTGAGTCTGTCTTTTATTTTTTGGGAAACCCTGAGAGGTTATGGAGAGTTACAGTTTTTATATACCATCCTTTAAGGTAGAATTTGAAGAATTTTTAAAACAGATTTGCACTGTCTGTATTTCCTGCAAAAACACGTAAACAGCAATGGTTGTCGTTAAATGACTGTAGAGATACAGTGGAACCTCGGTTTGCAAGCATATTTCGTTCTGGAAACATGCTTGTAAACCAAAGCACTCTTATATCAAAGCAAATTTCCCCATAAGGGTTAATGTAACCCCAGGTGATTTGTTCCAAAATCCAAAAAAGGTTATAGTAAAATAGTATAAAATAAATATGTAAACAAGACTTTCATTATAATTAACAGAATCATTGCCATGTGTTGGCTCGCCGCCCACAACCTTTTTTTGTGTAGCTTTACTGAGGAACTTTTGAGGATTACATGGAAATATGACTTTGCACAGTCTCTACACTCAGATTATAAACAATTAAGCAATTGATTTCTGAAGCATTAAAGGAAGAATAACTATCGGCTCAGTTGGGATGTTCATGTATACTTTTTTTTGCTTGTATATTAAGATGTTGCTTGTATATCAAGTCAAAATTTCCCAAAATGTTTTGCTTGTATAGCAAAGCACTCTTAAAGAAAACCTGTACTGAAAAAAAGTTCCCCTGGGGGGTACTCACCTCAGTAGGGGGAAGCCTCTGGACCCTATCGATGCTTTCCCCGTCCTCCTGTGTCCCACGGCGGTCTCGCTGCAGCCCCCGGAACGCACAGGCGAAAAATCCGACAGCCTGTGCAATATTTACCTTTCCGGGCTCCAGCGGGGGCGCTGTTGCGGCTCTTCTGACAGAGATAGGCGAAAATAGCCGATCTCCGTCGGGTCCGCTCTACTGCGCAGGAGCGGGAGACTTGCGCCTGCACAGTAGAGCGGCCTGACGGAGATCGGCTATTTTTGCCTATCTCCTTGGGAAGAGCGGATACTGCGCCTGTGCTGGAACCAAAAGGTAAATAGTTACATCGCGGCCGCTCCGGGAGGATTTTCTCCGCCGCCGTGTGACCGAGGAGGACGGGGGAAGCCTCAATAGGATCCGGAGCTTCCCCCACCCGAGGTGAGTACCCCCCAGGGGAGTTTTTTTCATAACAGATTTTCTTTCAACCAAATTACTCTAAATCTAAGGTTTTACTGTACTGCTTTTTTGTCTAAAGCCTGTGCACTGGGCCGTCCCATGGATAGGATTGCCACGCTCCCTCCTGCACTTCTCAGGATCCAGGCTGTGTGGTACATTTCCCTCATACCTGGTCACACCCCTTTCATAGATTGCTGCATCAGGGAGGGTGAATGACAGCTAAGACCATGCCTCTTTCTAGATGACACTGCAGGACAGAGGATGCATGGTAGCCAGTGTCACATTCCTCCCATAAAGAATTGCAGGAGGGAGGGTAAGTATAAGTCAGTTTCATACCTATCCCATACAGGAAGCAAGGTTAATGGCAGCCAGTGGTCACACCCATCTGCAGGAGGGAAGGTGAGTGGCAGCCAGCATTTCATTCCTCCGACAGATCCCTGAAATGGAGAGGATAAGTCGAACCCCTCTCATAGAGCTTTGCAGAAAGGAGAGTGACTCTCAGTCACTTTCATGCTCCTCCAGTAGATAAAGTATGCCTAATACTGGATTTCTGACAGCATCCCTGATGTGTGTGTGCTGTGAACACATGGTTTAAGATGTGTCAGGTTTGGATAAGCAGATCAATAAACTAGATGCTCATAAAACCGGAGCACTTGCCTTGTTATTAATCCATCATCATGTCTGAATGTATATTTGGTGTTGCTTTCTGTATGCAAGTTGATTTACAGTATGCTACAGCTGGTGCTGGTCATTTGTGAAAGCAAAAATAACCTTTAAAAGCAGGACAAGTGTTCAGATATAATGAGTGACAATAAAGACATGTCAGTTGTCTGTTTTCTTATTTGTTGTCTGTTTCTCATGGTGGAAAAAGAAGTCTGTGGCTCTGTACCCTGCCTTTGCATTCCCCAGTTTATGACAGTATGACTGTTGGTTCCCATAAAAGCTTGCCATGCTGTCTCCTCTCATCTACAAATCAGTGGTATAAAAACCAGGGTAGCCATTGCAATCAGGTCTGTCCTGGTAATAGGACCTGTGCAGGCTGGGAAATGGAGAGTAAGCAGCAGAGCATTCTGAAGAGGTGCCTCTCACCTGTCTGGCTGCCATGTTCCTCCTTACTCCTCTGGCCCGCCCCATCACCATTGCTCCACATCACAGCAACATGTTTCAGGATATGATTATATATTACTCTAGTCTACCTGTTGTCCATTTTGTACTGTTATCTGGCATCAATAAAGTTTGAATTATGTGGAGGACCACATTGTGGTGACGTGTTTCTCTGTGTTTAGAGTCGGTTCAGGGGCGTACGAGAGGAATCAGCGCAGGAGACTTGGGTGCAGGATACAGCTTGTATGGCTTATCCTGCTCCTTCACCAATTCCCATTGATGTTAAATACTATTCCCCCTCCAGGCTGCCATGGATAGTGGGGAATTAAATAATTTGGCTTCCAGCAATTGCTGGCGGCCGAATTATTGTGTTTTATAAGTAACTTCAGCTCCGTCTTCTGACGGCGCCAAAATTACTCCCTGTGCGCCCAAGTCTCCTGCGCTGGAATGGCAGTGTTCATAGTCAGGGTACCTTTAACACACGTTCGGTAAAAATTTCATGTTTGATAATTTACCTCATGCAGTGAGATTTTTACTTAGATTTTCACATATGCGGAATTCATTCGGTAATTTACTGGAAAGCTGAATGACAATTCACTAAGATTTTTAACTCATGCGGTATTTCATTTTGTTTTTTAAAGAATCATTTGGCATTCCATTTGGTATTTGAAGGATTATTGCAGTGCAGGGAAAATGAATGAAAGATGTGATACAGATAGTCATTTTCTTTTTATACTGAAGTATAGTAAAAAAAAAAAAAAGTAAAGTAAATTGCAAATAAAAGCTGCATAAAAATAACATAAAATTTGCATTATCTGAAAACCGTTAGTAACCATTTTTAATTATTACATAATAATATTGTGAAACTAGGGAAGTTAGTTTTTATTATTAACCTTCTTATTTTCCTGAATAGTTTAATTAGTTTTCACCTTTTCTCTGTTCTGTTTCCTCCCTTATATCAAGGCCGGATTTAAACTTTTTTTGCCCCCTAGGCCAAGTATATTGGTTACATAGTTACATAGTTACATAGTTACTTTGGTTGAAAAAAGACATACGTCCATCGAGTTCAACCAGTACAAAGTACAACTCCAGCCTGCTCCCTCACATATCCCTGTTGATCCAGAGGAAGGCGAAAAACACCCCACAAGGCATGGTCCAATTAGCCCCAAAAGGGAAAAATTCCTTCCCGACTCCAGATGGCAATCAGATAAAATCCCTGGATCAACATCATTAGGCATAACCTAGTAATTGTAGCCATGGATGTCTTTCAACGCAAGGAAAGCATCTAAGCCCCCTTGGTTCTCCACCTTCCAAGTGCAGAGCGTCTTTCCCATTCCATGTGCAGCCCTCTCGTCCATGTGTATCGTCCCTGTACTGCAGACCCTGTCGTTCATGTACAGCTCTCTTTGGCATCAGCTTCCATTTTCATGTGTTGCTCCACATTTGCAGCCTTTTCTTTCTTATGTAGCAACCCCTATTTCATGTCCTAGTGCCCCCCTGGGCTGCAGATACTCAAGGCCTGGGCCTTGGTGGCCTTTACAAAATCTGGCCCTTCCCTCTATAACCGCCCAAATGGATGTTTGTTAGTTACCGACAGCTCCATGCTGGAGGTAAAATACTAAACATCATTTTACCTCATGCTCTAATCTTTATGAATTTACATTGAGGTATTTACCTCGCAAGGCAGCTTCTTCTTTTGTTAGTCGGTAACTTTAGTTTTCTATGTAGTAACAACCTTAGTGAATTGGCATTTCACAAAATGTTAAATTCATCTGTTTTCTGCTTTACCAAAGGCGATAAGGCTTTGTAAATTGAGCTCAAAATATGTTGGCTACTAGACCTAGATTAGTGTGGCATTATTATTATTTATTGGAATGGATTTATATAGCGCCAACAGACAATGATAATAGGGGTGACAGACAACACAGGACAGGTAATAAGCAGTAAGACACACAATTCCAGATCATACGCTGGAGTAGTAGTCCAAGTAATACAAGTTCACGTTATTCTGTGAGCAGAATGCGCAATCAAGTAGAATATACAAGGAGGCAGGACCCTGCCAAAGGCGTACAATGTAAAGCAGAGGTGTCAGAGTCAATCACGAAATGGGCCAAAATCTGAAACATAGTCTAAGTAGTGGGCCAATTTTTTATTAAGATTTAACATTTATAGAACAGCCTCAAACTAAGTGGCATACCTATACCGAACATGGGGGGTCAGCTTCTTCACCGTTCTGCAGAGTACATTCTAAAATCTATCGGAAATAGGTCTGCGGTGTATGGGCATTGGGCAGGCTACAGATCTGTCTCTGATTGGTCTCAATCAGAGAGAGATCCGTCTTATGGTTGAGTTGCCCATACACTGCCTGATATATGGACACCTTAAAGAGAACCCGAGGTGGGTTTGTGACATCAATATTAGGACACAGAGGCACATTCTGCATACAATCACCAGCCTCTGTGTCCTTACAGTGTGCCTCTAGCCCCCCCCCCCCCCCCCCCCCGGGCTCTGCTGTCCCCTCTTATGAAAACTGCCAGGCTAGCGACACACAGATTGCCGCTAGCTGGCTGTTAACATTCAGGCTGCCATTCACCACCGTTCCCCTGATTCCTGTATAGCGCAGCTCCCCACCTGCGTCCCTTCCCTCCCCGCCTCCTTAAGCTTCCTCCAATCGGCTTACATAGGCGGGGAGGGGAGGGACACAGGTGGGGAGCCGCGCGATAGAGGAAGCGAGGGAGCAGCGGTGAGTGGCAGCCAGAAGGTAAACAGCCGAATAGTAACAATCTGCGTGTCGCTAGCCTTGCGGTTTTTATAATGGGGACAGCAGAGCACAGGGGGAGCCTGGGGGCACACTATAAGGACACAGAGGCTGGTGATTGTATACAGAATGTGCCTCTGTGTCCAAATAATGAGGTCACAAATCCACCCCGGGTTATTTTTAGGTGGGTCAGTTCCCATTGTGTTTAACTAAAGCTGAATACCTACAACAAGACCTCAGAAGATGGATCGGGGGTTGCGTGGCGACGAAAGATGCGACGAACGATCGTTCCCTGATCCATCTTTCGCAATTGCGTACCGCGGGAACAAACAACAGGAACGATTGAGGTAATAATTTGTCGCACATAATTTGCCGTTGTTAACAATTGTCTAACGCAATTTTGTTAAATAATGTTAAGCGATATCGGTCGTTCGTCGTTAAAGATTCATTGCAAAAATCTTTTGGTGAGTATGAGCCTTTACAAAACTCAAAGGATCTGCTGCTAACGTCCTGGTGCCAGATACCACAGGACAACCGCTGGGGTGGTGGTACAGGCCCCTTACTCCGGGCATCAGTTTGGCATCAGTATTGTACCAGTTCTGGACTGGTAAATCTGACCGAAACGTTCATGTAGCAGTTGAAAGTTGATAGGTAACTCTAATCTGTCCCCTTGATTAGGGGGAGACAGCTCCGCTTTTACATTAGATTGTGCCAGAATTTCTTTCACTGCTTTTGGGAAATCTACTCTCTTTGCCCATTGAGAAATCCCCCTCCCAGCATCCCTCCATCCCATTGTGATGCCTGCATGTAAGTGCACATAGGATTCACCTGTCTATTAAACAAAAAAAATGCAACCCTGCATGTAATTGTTTTGTGTTTTATAAAGCTATTAATATGTTTCTTTTAGATGAAAGATTAGAAGGGTCAGGTCACATTACTCAAGCACAAGCTAGTTGTGGTATTGTGTTACAGCCTTCCTGGTGTGTATTGCCAGCCAGGGCAGATGCTGCAAGCTTCCATACAAACTACTATACTGTATGTCAAAGGGTGTTTAGTAGATGGGTAGTCATTATGTGTATGCAATGCAAATGTATTGGGGATTGAAAAGACATTTAGAGAAAAAGATATTACAGCCAAATATTGTGTTGTGTGAAAAGACACGTTTTTCTATAACTTGCTGACTTCCCCTTGTATATCGCTCCCAGCAGACAATTCAAATCCATTTAAAACACAATGGGCAGCACAATGGCTAAGGTGTCACTTCTACTGTATGTCTTTACAGCACAAATTCCCAGTAAGAATGTAGCAAATGTAATTGTTGTGTATATACTCAAATTATACCCAGATGGCTTATGGTGACCAAGAACCACTAGCAGGGTATAAAGGGCTAAAAGAGCTGAAAAGCCCTCTATTAAAAAGCAATGCTATACATAATTCTGCCCTCTCAAAACAGAAGCTATTTGTAATAAATCAGCTTTAAAGGAGCACTATTGCAAAAAAAATTTAAAATACAGGTTAACATATCCAAATAAGACGTATGTTTCTTCAAGAGTAAAATGACCCATAAATTACCTTTTTCCTATGTTGCTGTCACTTACAGTAGGTAGTAGAAATCTGACAGAACTGACAGGTTTTGAACTAGTCCATCTCTTCATAGGGGATTCTCAGCATGGCTTTTATTCTTTATAAAGAGTAAAGACACTCCCTGAAAAGGATTTATACAAAGATGCTGGCCAGCCTCCCTGCTCGCTGCACACTATTTTGGCAGTTGGACTGAGCAACTGTCATTCACTAAGTGCTTTTGAAACTAAACAAAGCCCTGGGAATCCCCCATTAGGAGATGGGCTAGTCCAAAACCTTTCGGTAATGTCAAATTTCTACTACCTACAGTACTGTAAGTGACAGCAACACAGGAGAAATTAAATGTATGGTTTATTTTACTCCAGAAGAAACATACTTCTTATTTGTATGTGTTTTACATGTATTTTACATTTTACTATTTTTGTGATAGTGGTCCTTTAAGTGAGCAACTGTGGTTTCCCATGATGCATCACTCCCAAATATGTAAATAATCTCTTTATGCCCCAATTTTATGACATTTTCAAAATTATCGATTTTGTGTAATCCATTGGTAATCTCAAGTAATTTTCACATATTTTCGTGCTGACTTTGGTGGTTAATAGCAAAGCCCAGCTTAGCCGGGGGGGGGGGGGGGGGCGCTTTGGTGGTGGGGTGATGGGGGTTTAGTTGGTTGTGGGATCCTGCTGCCTCAGCCTTCCACTGAATTATTTTTTTTAATTAGTATGTGAAAGGTGGGGACTCGGGGAGGGAGGGGGATTCCCCTTCGCCACCCGGCTTCATCAATGTGGTGGGCGAGATCCTGATGCCTGGCCTGCCACTAAATTCTTTTTTTTTTAATTTGTAAGTGTAAGGGGGGGCCCCCTATTTTTTTCCTGCCCCAGGGCCCCATTTCACCTAGAACCGGCCGGCCTTGGTCGCACTGACCTGGAAGGGGGGAATAGAGTTCAGTAGGAGGACTGCCTGAGGAAGGAACGTTCTTCTGCACCTGGTGGTTCTGGAGGGGATGGCTTTGAAGCGATGGCCTGATGGGAGGAGCTGGAAGAAGCAAATGCCTGGGTGGGAGGGGTCATATGAAATCCTGGTGGCCCTCATCTTCGTTTTAGTAGTGTGTAAGAGCTCTATAGGTCTGGAGAAAGGTTATCCTTTTGCTGGAAGCAGGTAATGTATAATGCTCTGCATTGTGCACAGGAGTGCCCCGCCACCCCCGCCACCCCCCAACTTTCTTCCTAGCCCCCTGGCTTAAGAGATGTAGATTCATAAAGCATATGTCAGTTTTCACAGGATCTTCTATCTATAATTCACAACAGAAATTGTCTTGTGTTATTATTATAATTCTCCAAAATCGGAGGTATCTGTGGCCAGAGGGTGCACAGCATGTGTTTCCTGTATCTCCTGTGCCCTGGCGCTGCAACTGTTCTGAAAATATGAATTATTACACCCTGACTATACCGATAAGGATACTGGTGTAACTAGCTACTTAATGCAAAAAAAGAGAATTATTTGCCCCATCTGCTAAAAAATTGCTGACCCCTTTCTAAAACCATTTATATAGCTCGTGCTTCCAGGAGTTTTTAATCCAAAGTGTGAATTTTGTCTATCTTGATGTATGACACAGCGTGGATCCTGCGGTGTGCGTCGTACAGGAATAATAATAGCTGTCATAGCGCCATTTGTTATTTCACTGTTGCTATCAGCATAATTATTTATAGGAAATAGCACAGTGATTCTTTATGGCGGAAATAAAAGTGGACAATACAAAAACAACCCAAGGACAGCTAATAAACCCACTTCAAAGGCCAGGACATTAAAGGTAATTACGGAACAACAAAAAAATGAAAGGAAAAGCTAATTTGTTGGATTGGTTGAATACGTTATATGATGAATTATGGGAAAAATGGAAGTGTATAATAAATATGTTTAAAAATCCATCATCCAGACAAAAAGCTGTTTTATGTAAGATAAGTATTAAAATACATTATCTTTATTACTTTCATGTGCTATAAATCAGGGTCGCTCAGATTAACTGCTTATGTAGTGGGGTTGCTAAGAAACCATGGGCCTCAGTGCAAGGTTGACATTGGGCTCCCCTCAAGCCCTCTTCAAATAACAATTGATATGAAACACCAAAACCTAACAAGGACAGGTGCAGTGTCAAAGAGATGTAAAGAGGGGGAGGGGAACAGATTGTACATTTTCAAAGCACATAGTGCATACATGTCAAACCCCGGCCCCGTGGGCCAAATCTGGCCCTCGGAGCCATCAAATTTGGCCCTCAGGTGGTTCCCCCACTCTGCATTATTTTTGGCCCACTCTACTCCACTGGAGAAGCTATAATGGAGGATAAGCTCTAGATCACTAGGGAAGCCAGATGGGGAGGGGGACAGCACTAGATACTAGGGAACAGTATAGGAGAAGGACACTGCACACCAGGGAACTGTATAGGGGAAGAAGGGGCCACTAAACACCAGGAAATGGTATAGAGGAGGGAGGACCACTAAACATCAGGGAATGGTATAGATGAGGGAGGGAGGGAGGACCACTAAACATCAGGGAACTGTACAAGGGATGGAGGGGGCTATAAGACACCAGGGAACTTTATAAGGGAGAAAGGGGGCCATTAGACTTTGAGGTCAGTCCACGACTTGGTCCCAGAGCTCAATTTCGACTGACTTTGTATTTGAGTTTGACACCCCCTGACATAGAGAGTTGATCATTACCAGCATAGTACCAATAAAGAGCTACTGTAGCAGTCCAAGAAGGGCCCCTTGTGGGCTCCTCTCATCCTGGGCCCCAATGTGATTTCAGCCTTTACATCCCTTAAGTACAGAACTTATTTGAGCTGAAAAATAAACTGATGAGATAAACAATTGTATCTACTTATCCTCCTAAAGGTGCCCATACATGGTACAATTTTTCATTTTTTTTTTTTTGATTAGATAATTTAGTTTGATTATTCCATTACATCTAATATAAAGATTTTTCCAGCATGTCCGATCAGATTTATCTAAAAAAAAAAACGGGATAATCGTTCAAATTTCTTGATCGAAAAAAAAAATATTTTCTACTTTCATTCGATTATTTATATAAAAAAAAACGAGAAAATCGAACGTTTTTATTGTATCGTGTATGGCCACCTTAAGGATTACCTCTTTTACTTTACTAAAGATGGCCACGCACCATACAGGTTTTCTTTGTTATCTGTTTTTTAGATCTTTGAAAGCCAATCAACTGTCTTAGGGGGTATATCAAGGAACCTTAGTAACAAAAAGAAAACACAAACGAAGAGCAGGGGCCTTATACGGTGTAGTATTTCACAAAATGAGAACATAAATTGAAAGAAGAGGTACTTACAAGCCAGGTTGCCAAAGAGCAAAAACTTTCAGTGCTTGTGGGGAATACCCGTCCCACACTCGGATCTGTTGAATCTATCAATCACACTCGGATCTGTTGTTGATCTACCTGGTGGTCGCTCTCTTCAAAAGCTCAGAGACAGAGGGCCTGATCCAATTCACTTATTTACCTAAGTTTTCTCCTAGGAGATAATTTTTCATCTTCTATTTAACGGACCACATTTTACACTATGTTTTACACTATATGAATTAACCAGCTGCCGCCCGCGTCACGCCAGTAGGCGTGGCCGCAGCGGCAGCCCCAGGACCGCCTAACGCCGATTGGCGGAAGGTCCTTTCAATTAGAAATGCGGGCGATCGCGCGCGCATGCGCGCGCACATCGCCCGGCATCACTTGGGGCCCCCCTGTGTCATCAGCCCGCCGGCCAATTAGCAGCGCCGGCGGGCTGCGATCTTTCAAACGGCCCAATGCAAAGCGTATAATACACGTTGTTATGTAAACAACGTGTATTATACTGGCTGCCTCCTCCTCTCCTGGTCACAGCGCGCCCGGACCACCAGGAGAGAGGACGGCAGCCCTGCTCAGTAAGCCACACACGTTTCCCCGCTTGATCCCCCACCCGATCGCCGCTGATCACCCCCACAGCCCCCCTCACTGGCCCTGCCAAGGCGTCTGACTGAGGTCTGAGTGTCATCTGGTCGCCTGTCACAGCTCTGATCGAGGTCTGTGTGACATGTGAGTGGCATGTGAGTGACATCTATTGCCTGTGAACAGTTTTTTGACTTCTGATTGATTGATTGATTGCGTTGTGATTATTGATCATCTGTGATTGCCCTGTGTTTTCAATTGCTATATACATTGGTTGGCATCTGACAGCTGCACTGTGATTGATATCTGGTCGCCTGTCACAGCTCTGATCGAGGTCTGAGTGAGATCTATTGTCTGTGCACTGATTTTTGACATCTGATTGATTGATTGATTAGTGATTGGTATTTGATCATCTGTGATTGCCTGAGATTCCAATTGTTGTTTACATTGGTTGGCATTTGACAGCGGCGCTGTGATTGATATCTGGTCGCCTGTCACAGCTCTGATCGAGGTCTGAGTGACATCTATTGTCTGTGCACTGATTTTTGACGATTGATTGATTGATTAGTGATTGGTATTTGATCATCTGATTGCCTGAGATTTCAATTGCCGTTTACATTGGTTGGCATCTGACAGTGGCACTGTGATTGATATCTGGTCGCCTGTCACAGCTCTGATCGAGGTCTGAGTGAGATCTGAGTGACATCTATTGTCTGTGTACTGATTTTTGACATCTGATTGATTGATTAGTGATTGGTTTTTGATCATCTGTGATTTCCCTGTGATTCCAATTGCTGTTTACATTTGTTGGAATCTGACAGCGGCACTGTGATTGATATCTGGTCGCCTGTCACAGCTCTGATCGAGGTCTGAGTGACATCTATTGCCTGTGCACTGTTTTTTTGGCCAGTGAGTTAGCTAGGCCCCTTTTGTTAGGTAGTTAGCGCCCAGCCCACTACACCGCAATCACTATAAGTCGCTAATTAGCGTCATCACTGTCGCTAATCTGCATTGGTACTATATAGTATCTGTAAGTGATCAGTACTGATCACAGTCAGATCTATATAAGTACGTTAGGGTCACCTTAGAGTAGGCTCCACTAAAAACGCAGTGTTTGCCCGATCAGGCCTGATCGTTCTGCCGCACTTGCGTTCAGCCCTCCCCACCAAGTGAAAGAAATTTTTGTTTTCTGATCACTGCAAAAAAACACAATAGCTGCGACGCTATAAAGATCAGTTTTGATTTTTTTTTTTTAAATCAAAACTAAGCGATCGCAGCTCTTTACTTAACAAATACTCCCATTTGCTAGACAGGTGCATTTTTTCCTGGGTGGTCTCAGAGGAATACCCCCTAAATTTAGCAGCCCAAAATGGCAAAAAAGATGTATTCCCTGCAAGAGGCCTACAGTATTATGGCCGAGTCGGGTGAGAGTGATTGGGACTTCTCATCCGATGAATCCGGCTCAGAATATGAACCTGTAGAGGACAGTGACTCTCTGACCGATAGTTCTGATGACGAGGTTGTGGTCCCTGCTAGCGCCAGGCGTTCCCGACCCCATGTCAGTGGACCACAGGTTGCGCAGGATCAACCTCAAGGCCAGCAGAGTGGTGCTAGCGCTGATCCAGATTTTGATGGTGAGGCATGCACCAACAGCGCAGCACATCCTGGACTTGAAACCAGTACTGCCGTAGACCCTGGTGAAGTGGCGAGCACCAGCATGGCAGTTGAAACTGGTTCGGTGGTACGTGCAGTAAGACCCCAGTCGCAGCCACCAGAAACACGGGCCCGTAGTACCCCTAGGCTCCCAGAGGTGCTGGCAAACCCTCATTGGAAGTTCCCTAATTCCGCCGCACCCGTAGTGCCCCCTTTCACCGCCCAGTCTGGAGTCCAGGTGGAGACAGATCATCTAGGATCGGCCCTAGACGCTTTTCATCTGATCTTCACCGAGGATCTCTACGACTTAGTCGTGGCAGAGACCAACCGTAAGGCCACACAATTTATCACCGCCAATCCGAACAGCTCCCATGCCCAGCCTTTTCGGTGGAAACAGGTTACAGTTTTCGAATTTAAAATCTTTTTGGGCCTTCTCCTTAACATGGGTCTAACTAAAAAAAATGTATTGCGGTCCTATTGGTCTACGCACCCAATACATCACATGCCCATGTACTCTGCTGCCATGTCCAGGTCACGTTTTGAGGACATCCTGCGCTTCCTGCACTTTAATGATGATACAACCTGTCATGAAAGAGGCCACGCTGACTATGACCGGCTCCACAAATTTCGGCCCCTCATAGACCACCTGTCATCCAAATTTGCAGATGCTTACACCCCTGAACAGAACATCTGTATAGACGAGTCCCTCGTACATTTTACCGGGCGCCTTGGCATTAAGCAGTACATCCCAACCAAGCGCGCCCGGTATGGGGTCAAGCTGTATAAGCTCTGTGAAAGGGCCACAGGCTATACATATCGCTTTAGGGTCTATGAGGGCAAAGACACAAAATTGGAGCCGGTCGGATGCCCTGACTACCTGGGGTGCAGTGGCAAGATTGTGTGGGACTTGGTGTCACCCTTATTCCACAAGGGGTACCATCTCTATGTGGACAACTACTACACAAGTGTGGCCCTCTATCAGCATTTGAAGATACTCGGAATTCCTTGCTGTGGCACCGTGCGGCCTAGTCGCCCCCGGGGCTTCCCCCAATATCTCACTGCTACCCGACTTGCACGGGGGGAGAGGGCTGCCTTGTGTAATGACGACCTTCTTGCAGTGAAATGGAAGGACAAGAGGGACGTTTACCTTCTGTCGACCATTCACGGAGACACGACAGTCCAAATTCAGCGAGCAACTGAGGTTGTTGAGAAACCCCTCGCCGTCCACGACTATAATTTAAACATGGGAGGGGTGGACTTCAATGACCAGATGTTGGCTCCCTATTTAGTTTCCCGAAGGACCAGCCGCTGGTATAAGAAAGTGGCTATTTACTTGATTCAATTGGCAATGTACAACAGCTTTGTTCTCTACAGTAAGGCTGGGAGAACAGGATCCTTCCTTAAATTTCAGGAAGAGATCATTTCGGAACTCCTGTATCCAGGAGGGGCCGTGGCCAATCCCCCTGATGTAGTTAGCCGGCTACATGAAAGACACTATGCTTATGTCTTTCCGAGTACCCCAGGTCAACGCACCTCAAGAAAACATTGTCGTGTCTGTAAGAGGGATGGAATGAGGCGTGACACCACTTTTTATTGTCCCTACTGTCCTGACCAGCCTGCCCTATGCATAGGGGAGTGTTTTGAAAAGTTCCACGAACACATTCGCTATTGGAGTAGGGAACGTGAGACACAGTAGTAGTCTCTCAAGGCTCTTTCACACTGGAGCGATGTGTTGCAGCATATTGCCTAGCGAAAGTCCCACTTTGCGGTCCCCCCTTACGCCGGAAGTGGTTGACTTAAAGCTAGTGCATACCAACGCTACTGCGCGGCTCCTGTGTGTGAAACCAGACATCTGCTTTTGAGAGACCCAAATACATTGGAGTGATGGTTGCAGCATATTGCCTAGCGAAAGTCCCACTTTGCGGTCCCCCCTTACGCCGGAAGTGGTTGACTTAAAGCTAGTGCATACCTACGCTACTGCGCAACTCCTGTGTGTGAAACCAGACATCTGCTTTTGAGAGACCCAAATACACAGGGCTGCCAGAAACCTCTCCTTTCACTTGGGACAAAGTGCATAGTGTACTTTGCTACATCTCTGTGCGATTTGCGCTTTGCACACTGTCCCATGGGGAAGGAGAAGTTTGTCCTCGGAAGGTAAGTTAAAAAAAAACAAACAAAAAAAAAACAGGTAAGCAAAAGTTCCAAATGTTATTGTTTGGTTAAAAAGGTTTAATAAAGTTTACGAATGTTAATGTTAATGAATTTCTTGCATTGCTGCTTGCTTGTTTTTTTTTTTTGTATGTTTTTTCTCTCTCTCTTTTTCCATCCTTTATCCTTCCAGGTGGACCGAGCGAACGACTGATCGACCAACCAGCTGCAGCACTGATGGTGCATCCTGACAGAAGCATTGCGCGTCTGTCAGATTACACACAAGTCGGTGCATGCAGCGCTGCAGGACGAGATTTCTCCTCCGCAGTAAGATACGTTTGTCAAGGCATATGAGCTGAGGGGTGGTGTTGGAGCTCCTATGCTTTGGCAAGCACTTTGTATCAAAACTGGCAAAAGTTTTTTTCATCCACATCGATCGATGTGAATGGATTAATCTGGTTTGCCAGGGCATAGGAGCAAAGTGGGTTTGGAAAATTTTGTGGGCGGTGCTCCTATGTCCTGGCAAACGCCATGCCCCCCTCTTTTTTCACATATTTCGGCAGATATTTTTTTCATCCACATTGATCAATGTGAATGTGAGAATCTTTGCCGTTCATTTTTCCTTTTATGGAGCAAAAAGTGCATCACCCGTATGCCCAATATAAGGAGTATAGCAGAAACTCCTAATACTGGCCATACATGTAATGTTTGTGGAGACGCTAAAATGCCAGGACAGACCCCCACAAGTGACCCCATTTTAGAAAGAAGACACCCCAAGGTATTCGCTGAGGGGCATGGTGAGTTCATAGAAGATTTTATTTTTTGTCATAAGTTAGCAGAAATGGATTTTTTTATTTTTTTTCACACAAAGTGTCATTTTCCGCTAACTTATGACAAAAAATAAAATTTTATATGAACTCAGTATGCCCCTCGTGGAATACCTTGGGGTCTCTTCTTTCCAAAATGGGGTCATTTCTGGGGTGTTTTACTGTCCTGGAATTGTTTGGTGGGGGCCTAAATTGTGAGCACCCTTGTAAAGCCTAAAGGTGCTCATTGGACTTTGGGCAAGTTTGCGCAGCTAGCCTGCAAAAAAGTGTCACATATGTGGTATTGCCATTCTCATGAGTAGTAGTATAATGTGTTTTGGGGTGTCTTTCCACACATACCCATGCTGGGTGGGAGAAATATCTCTGTAAATGACAATTTAGTGTAAAAAAATGGAAAAAATTGTCATTTACAGAGATATTTCTCACACACAGGATTGGTTATGTGTGAAATACACCCCAAAACACATTATACTACTATTCCTGAGTACAGCGATACCACACGTGTGACACTTTTTTGCAGCCTAGCTGTGCAAAGGGGCCCAAAGTCCAATGAGTACCTTTAGAATTTCACAGGTCAATTTTAATTATTTGGTTTCCAGACTACTCCTCACAATTTAGGGCCCCTAAAATGCCAAGGCAGTATAGGAACCCCACAAGTGACCCCATTTTGGAAAGAAGACACCCCAAGTTATTCCATGAGGGGTATGGTGAGTTCATAGAAGATTTTATTTTTTGTCACAAGTTAGTGGAAAATGACACTTTGTGAGAAAAAAACCTAAAAAATCCATTTCCACTAACTTGTGTCAAAAAATAAAATATTCTATGAACTCATCATACCCCTCATGGAATACCTTGGGGTGTCTTCTTTCCAAAATGGGATCACTTGTGGGGTTCCTATACTTCCCTGGCATTTTAGGGGCCCAAAACCGTGAGGTGTAGTCTGGAAAACAAATGAGTAAAATTGACCTGTGAAACTCATTAGACTGTGGGCCCCTTTGCACAGCTAGGCTGCAAGAAGGTGTCACACATGTGGTATCCCCGTACTCAGGAGAAGTAGTATAATGTGTTTTGGGGTGTCTTTTCACACATACCCATGCTGGGTGGGAGAAATATCTCTGTAAATGACAACTTTTTCCATTTTTTTACACACAATTGTCCATTTACAGAGATATTTCTCCCACCCAGCATGGGTATGTGTAAAAATACACCGCAAAACACATTATACTACTTCTCCTGAGTATGGGGATACCACATGTGTGGCACTTTTTTGCACCCTAACTGCGCTAAGGGGCCCAAAGTCCAGTGAGTACCTTTAGGATTTCACAGGTCATTTTGAGAAATTTGGTTTCAAGACTACTCCTCACGGTTTAGGGCCCCTAAAATGCCAGGACAGTATAGGAACCCCACAAATTACCCCATTTTAGGCAGAAGACACTCCAAGGTATTCAGTTAGGAGTATGGTGAGTTCATAGAAGATTTTATTTTTTTGTCACAAGTTAGCGGAAATTGATTTTTATTGTTTTTTTCACAAAGTGTCATTTTCCTCTAACTAGTGACAAAAAATAAAATCTTCTATGAACTCACCATACTCCTAACGGAATACCTTGGGGTGTCTTCTTTCTAAAATGTGGTCATTTGTGGGATTCCTATACTGTCCTGGCATTTTAGGGGCCCTAAACCGTGAGGAGTAGTCATGAAACGAAATTTCTCAAAATGACCTGTGAAATCATAAAGGTACTCATTGGACTTTGGGCCCCTTAGCGCAGTTAGGGTGCAAAAAAGTGCCACACATGTGGTATCGCCATACTCAGGAGAAGTAGTATAATGTGTTTTGCGGTGTATTTTTACATATACCCATGCTGGGTGGGAGAAATATCTCTGTAAATGGACAATTGTGTGTAAAAAAAATCAAAATATTGTCATTTACAGAGATATTTCTCCCACCCAGCATAGGTATGTGTAAAAATACACCCCAAAACACATTATACTACTTCTCCCGAGTACAGCGATACCACATGTGTGGCACTTTTTTGCACCCTAACTGCGCTAAGGGGCCCAAAGTCCAATGAGTACCTTTAGGATTTCACAGGTCATTTTGAGACATTTGGTTTCAAGACTACTCCTCACGGTTTAGGGCGCCTAAAATGCCAGGGCAGTATAGGAACACCACAAATGACCCCATTGTAGAAAGAAGACACCCCAAGGTATTCCGTTAGGAGTATGGTGAGTTCATAGAAGCTTTTATTTTTTTGTCACAAGTTAGCGGAAATTGATTTTTAATGTTTTTTTCACAAAGTGTCATTTTCCGCTAACTTGTGACAAAAAGTAAAATCTTCTATGAACTCACCATACTCCTAACGGAATACCTTGGGGTGTCTTCTTTCTATAATGGGGTCATTTGTGGTGTTCCTATACTGCCCTGGCATTTTAGGCGCCCTAAACCGTGAGGAGTAGTCTTGAAACCAAATGTCTCAAAATGACCTGTGAAATCCTAAAGGTACTCATTGGACTTTGGGCCCCTTAGCGCAGTTAGGGTGCAAAAAAGTGCCACACATGTGGTATCGCTGTACTCGGGAGAAGTAGTATAATGTGTTTTGGGGTGTATTTTTACACATACCTATGCTGGGTGGGAGAAATATCTTTGTAAATGGACAGTTGTGTGTAAAAAAAAATCTAAAAAATCTCATTTACAGAGATATTTCTCCCACCCAGCATGGGTATGTGTAAAAATACACCCCAAAACACATTATACTATTTCTCCTGAGTACGGCGATACCACATGTGTGACACTTTTTTGCAGCCTAGGTGCGCTAAGGGGCCCAAAGTCCTATGAGCACCTTTAGGCTTTACAGGGGTGCTTACAATTAGGCACCCCCCAAAATGCCAGGACAGTAAACACACCCCACAAATGACCCCATTTTGGAAAGTAGACATCCCAAAGTATTCAGAGAGGGGCATGGTGAGTCTGTGGCAGATTTCATTTTTTTTTGTCACAAGTTAGCAGAAATGGAAACTTTTTATTATTATTTTTTTTGTCACAAAGTGTCATTTTCCGCTAACTTGTGACAAAAAATAAAATCTTCTATGAACTCACCATGCCTCTCAGTGAATACTTTGGGATGTCTTCTTTCCAAAATGGGGTCATTTGGGGGGTATTTATACTATCCTGGAATTTTAGCCCCTCATGAAACATGACAGGTGGTCAGAAAAATCAGAGATGCTGGAAAATGGGAAAATTCACTTTTTGCACCATAGTTTGTAAACGCTATAACTTTTACCCAAACCAATCAATATAGGCTGAATGGGTTTTTTTTAATCAAAAACATGTTTGTCCACATTTTTCGCGCTGCATGTATACAGAAATTTTACTTTATTTGAAAAATGTCAGCACAGAAAGTTAAAAAAATCATTTTTTTGACAAAATTCATGTCTTTTTTGATGAATATAATAAAAAGTACAAATCGCAGCAGCAATTAAATAGCACCAAAAGAAAGCTGTATTAGTGACAAGAAAAGGAGGTAAAATTTGTTTGGGTGGTAAGTTGTATAACCGAGCAATAAACAGTTATAACTGCAGTGGTCTGAATTGTAAAAAATGGCCTGGTCTTTAGGGGGGTTTAGCACTGCAGTCTTCAAGTGGTTAAATTAAAAAAATCCTTCCTTCCCCCTTCCCCCTATAGTTACCAAAATAAAATACTGTAAAAAAAAAAAGGGGGGGGGAGGACAGCATAAAAAAAACATAAATAGTTATGTCAGGGACTCAGCTATTTTACCATGTATGTCATGTGTGAATATTACTGTTATGTTTGCAAATAAAGGCTTTTAACCACTTCACAACTGAGGGGTTTTACCCCTTGAGCACCAGAGCAATTTTCACCTTTCAGCGCTCCTTCCATTCATTTGTCTATAACTTTACCATTACTTATCGCAATGAAATGAACTATATCTTGTTTTTTTTTGCCACCAATTAGGCTTTCTTTAGGTGGGACATTATGCCAAGAATGATTTTATTCTAACTGTGTTTTAATGGGAAAATAGGAAAAAATGTGGGAAAAAATCATTAATTTTTCAGTTTTCGTCCATTATAGTTTTTAAATAATGCATGCTACTGTAATCAAAATCCATGAAATGTATTTGTCCATTTGTCCCGGTTATTACACCATTTAAATTATGTCCCTATCACGTTTGGTGCCAATATTTCATTTGGAAATAAAGGTGCATTTTACCCAGTTTTGCGTCCATCCCTAATTACTGTGAGAGATCGTGGAAAAGCCGCCGCATGTACTGGCAGTAAGGCGGCTGTTTCCGCGTTCAACGGCAGCAGCATGCTTCTGGTGTGGCTGGGTCTGTTAGTTCACACAGATGGATGGAGAGCTACGCGCGCACGCCAAAAGTCAGGACCTTTATACCAGCAGCAGATGTATCAGCTGATCCGGACGATCAGCTGATTCCTGCTGGACTCTTGATTGGCTGAGTGGCTCGGGCGGGGCGGCAGAGTCCTGCAACTATATATACAGCTTGCTTGTCAGTTGCTGGTTGTCTGCCATTGCGAACACTTACGTGGAAGCATTCAGACCATAGTCAGATCCTACAGTGTGTTTGAACCAGGAGGACCTGGGAATTCACACTGAGCCAGATTACTTCTGTTTATCATTGTATATTATTCAGACTAGTTCCAGGGTGCTGAGACCACGGACCTCGCACCCAAGACTAGGGAACTGTATTATCTTTGTGTTATACTCCAGACTAGTTCCAGGGTGCTGAGACCACGGACCTCGCACCCAAGATTAGGGAACTGTATTATCTTTGTGTTATACTCCAGACTAGTTCCAGGGTGCTGAGACCACGGACCTCGCACCCAAGACTAGGGAACTGTATTATCATTTGTGTTATACTCCAGACTAGTTCCAGGGTGCTGAGACCACGGACCTCGCACCCAAGACTAGGGAACTGTATTATCTTTGTGTTATGCTCCAGACTAGTTCCAGGGTGCTGAGACCACGGACCTCGCACCCAAGACTAGGGAACTGTATTATCATTTGTGTTATTCTCCAGACCTGCTTGTGACGCCCATCTTCCAGGGGTCACTAGCCACCGGGTCTTCTTGCTATTCAGCCTGGGACTCCGCCCCCTTGGATGTCTCAGGCTGCTGCAAGATCTCTGCACTTCCAAAGGGAGGTATTTCTCATACTGCCAAGGACCACCTGCTCCTCGGGTGGTCCTCACTCAAAGTTATTACTGTTGCACCAAACACTCACACTATATAGGTGTCCAGAGGTTAGTGATATATCTGTATTATTGGTGATTCTGCAGATCATCCATAATCAGGTGTATATCTGTATTCTTGGTGATTCTGCAAATCAGCAATAATCAGATTCTCTCTGCATGCTGACACCGATCGTTACAATTACAAGCCCATAGTTTATAAAGTAACAGTGTTATACCCTCTTGACATAAATATTTAAAGAGTTCAGTCCCTAAGGTAACTATTTATGTATTTTTTTTTATTGTAATTTTTTTTTTATTACAAAGAAAAAAAAAATTGGGAGTGTGGGAGGTAATGAGTTAATTTATAATATAACACTATGTATTTATATATGAAAAATGTTTTTGGGTGTAGTTTTACTTTTTGCCCACAAGATGGCCACAGTAATTTTTTGTTCATGCGTCCTGTAAGCGTAGGAAGTACGCTTACAGGAAGTGCAATGAGGCTGGGAAACGTTTTTTTATTTCACAATGATCGCGCTGCTTCTCATAGAAGTAGTCGATCATTGCTGGGGGCTTAGATCAATGAACAGGAATGGTTTTTCACGTTCATTGATCTGCGGGTGGTGGCATGCACGAGTGCGGGAGCACGCGCACGAGCAAGCGGGAGTGCGGACAGCGGCGGTAGCGGCGGAGGTGCGTGTATCTACTCCCCTGGTGAGGAAAGGGTGTTAAAAGGCGCGTAGATACACGCACCTGTGGTGGTAAAGTGGTTAATTATTGATTGGGAACAAAAAACATAATTTAAACGTTGTAATCATTGGGACAAATGGACACATAAAGTGTGTGAGTTTTATTTACAGAAGCTTTGTTTATTTTAAAACTATAGTTAATTTTATCCCCCTGTTTTCACTTTAAAACGCATGGAAAGAAAACTAAGTAAAGTACTGTAATTACTGAAAAAACAAATATCACCCCCAAAAAGCTAAGTCTGTGGTGGAAAAAAAACAACAGGAAATAGATAATTTAAAATTGTTCTGACCCATAATGGGAAATAAATCCTTAGTGGTGACGGTCAATGCAAACTGGCATCTAGCAAAAATGGGGGAAAAAAAACTTTGATTCAATTCATATAAAGACTATGGTTACATATCACACTTCCAAAATTGATATAGATACAGATTGTTGGTTCAACCCATCCATAGAAATAAGGGTAAAACAGAGATACAATGAAGTCATTTTTTTTTTTAGTCCCTATGTAATGGTAGGTGACACTTTTATTAAACCACGTTTTAAATTCAGATGAATGGATCAGATAATGTTACCAACAGAGGGAACTGGCATGGTTGATGGATGATCTAGCCTAAAGGACAGAAATACTTTATATAGCCTAGAATGGAGATCAGAGAATCCACTGGCTTGCACTGGAGGAAACGTAGCAAGCTGATTGAGAAAACATATCCCCTTATTGACTTGAACTGAACTAGTGTACTGCTTGCTCCTCACCGATATACATTATTTGAAAAGGGACTATAAGCATCTAAGGGGGCATTTGATATAAACACCACTGATGTGCTCTCCCAGTGCAACTGTGGTATTCCCCATGAATCCTTGTGTGGTGAACAGGTGTGGTGAACAGGCCTCTTATAAATGTGGTGACTAGCACAAAGTTGCCAATAAGTAATGTTTTCAGAAAAGTGCCAGATACTCTGTTTAAAACTGTGCCAATAGTAAAAATGGCAATAATTCCAAAGATAAGAAACATGCCAAACACTTAGAAAAAAATATTTTTTTGTACATTGCCCACCCATAATTTATAGTAATCAATACAATACAATACAATACAATACAATAACATTTCTATAGCGCTTTTCTCCCATAGGACTCAAAGCGCTTAGGCTCTCTCAGATTCAGTAATTGGTAGTAGGATGAAGTATTCATTCACACAACAAAAGTTATATTTCTGCAAATGCCAAACTGAACAGGTGGGTTTTTAGTCTGGATTTAAACACGTCCAGGGATGGAGCTGTCCTGATCTGTTGAGGTAAGGAGTTCCAAAACATGACAGAAGGCTCTGGGACCATAAGTTTCCAAGTGGACTCTGGGTATGACTAGATTATTAGAACCTGTGGATCTGAGAATGCAGGGATTGCTACGCAGCTGCAACATATCTTTCATGTATCCAGGGCCCAGATTATTCAGGGATTTAAATGTCAGTAGGCGATCTTGAATAGGACCTCCATTCTATAGGTAGCCAGTGAAGGGAGTGCAGGACTGGCATTATGTGGCAGTGACGGGGTTGGTTGGTTACCAGTCTGGCAGCAGTGTTCTGTATCAGCTGTAGGCGGTACAAGACCTTTTTTGGAAGGCCAGTGTAGAGAGCATTACAGTAGTCCAGTCGGGATGTGATGAAGGCATGGACTAAGGTTGGCAGATCTTCTGGGGGGATGAGGTGCTTGATTTATGCAATGTTCTTCAGGTGAAAATAGGATGATTTCACCACAGCAGAGATTTGAGTTCTGAAGTTTAAATCCTCATCAATTAGAACTCCCAGGCTACGCACATGATCAGAGCTGCGTAGATCCGTGCCTCCTATTCCCAGTGGTGAAGACTGCAAGTTAAGTTGTTTTGTTATCATGCTCTGCCCTCCAATCAGAAGGACTTCAGTTTTGTCTGGAACTTCCATTTTGTCAATAGAGATGGCCCGAACAGTTCCCGGTGAACCTCCGAGCTTTGCGATCGCTGAGAACCGCAAACTTTTCCGGAAGTTAAGTTCGCCCCCATAGTGCATCATGAGGGTCAACTTTGACCCTCTACATCACAGTCAGCAGGCACATTGTAGACAATCAGGCTACACTCCCTCCTGGAGCCACTCCCCCCTTATAAAATGCAGGCAGCGTATTAATTAGAGAAGGGAAAGCTGCTGCAGATCTCATAGGGAAAGCTTAGTTAGGCTCTTGTAGGCTTGTTAGCTTGCTCCTTGCTGATTCTTATTGCTAAAAAAAGCACCCCTCAACAGCTCTTTTGAGAGCTAATCTTGTTCTTGTGATCTATTCCTTTTTTTTTGTGTGGTTCACTGACACTTGTGTTGCATAGACAGCCTTGGTAATTCCTACTGTGTGTGCCACTGCCAGGCCCAGCACATTCAGTGACTACCTGTGTGTGTGACAGGTGCACATTGTAATACCCATCACTGCATATACCTACCTGTTGTTCACTGTGCACCCACCTACCTACGTGACCGCACGCATTGTCACTGTGCCTGTCTGGTACCTGTCTGTGTGTGACAGGTGCACATTTGTAATACCCATCACTGCATATACCTACATTGTTGTGCTCAGTGTACCCACCTCCCTACATTTAAAATTAGCTTTTTACCTCCCACACCAAAAATTACCCAAATACATTTTTTAATTTGAAAAAATGAAAAAAGAAGAAAACATAAATAGTTACCTAACGGTCTGAACTTTTTAAATATGCATGTCAAGAGAGTATTTTTTTTAAATTATAAGCTTGTAAATAGAGATGGCCCGAACGGTTCGCCATGTAATGCAAACTTTTCCGGAAGTTCGGTTCGCCCCCATAGTGCACCATTAAGGTCAACTCTGAACCTCTACATCACAGTCAGCAGGCACATTGTAGCCAATCAGGCTACACTCTCTCCTGGAACCACTCCCCCCCCCCCCCTTATATAAGGCAGGCTCCGCCGGCCATTACACTCACTCGTGTGCCTGCAATAGTGAGAGAAGGGACAGCTGCTGGCAGACTCTCATAGGGAAAGATTAGTTAGGCTGTTATAGGCTTGTTAGCTTGCTCCTGGCTGATTCTTGTTGCTAAAATAGCACCCCACAACAGCTCTTTTGAGAGCTAATCTTGTTCTTGTGATCTATTTTTTTTTCTGTGTGTCCCACTGACACTTGTGTTGCATAGACAGCCTTGCTAATTCATGCTGTGTGTGTGCCACTGCCAGGCCCAGCACATTCAGTGACTACCTGTGTGTGTGTGACAGCAGGTGCACATTGGTGCACACCCATCACTGCATATACCTAGTACCTTTTGTGTTTAGTAAACCCACCTCATCACAGCATATACCTACCTTTTGTGTTGAGTGAACCCACCTCATCACAGCATATACCTACCTGTTGTGTTCAGTGAACCCACCTCATCACTGCATATACCTAGTACCTGTTGTGTTCAGTGAACCCACCTCATCACTGCATATACCTACCTGTTGTGTTCAGTGAACCCACCTCATCACTGCATATACTTAGCTGTTGTGTTCAGTGAACCCACCTCATCACTGCAGATACCTACCTGTTGTGTTGAGTAAACCCACCTCGTCACTGCATATACTTAGCTGTTGTGTTGAGTGAACCTACCTCATCACTGCATATACCTACCTGTTGTGTTCAGTGCACCCACCTCATCACTGCATATACCTACCTGTTGTGTTCAGTGCACCCACCTCATCACTGCATATACCTACCTGTTGTGTTCAGTGCTCCCACCTCATCACTGTATATACTTAGTACCTGTTGTGTTCAGTGAACCCACATCATCGCTGCATATACCTACCTTTTGTGTTGAGTGAACCCACCTCATCGCTGCATGTACTTAGCTGTTGTGTTCAGTGAACCCACCTCATGACTGCATTTACCTACCTGTTGTGTTCAGTGAACCCACCTCATCACTGCATATACCTATCTGTTGTGTTGAGTGAACCCACCTCATCACTGCATATACCTATCTGTTGTGTTCAGTGCACCCACCTCCCTACATTTAAAACTAGCTTTTTTTACCTCCCACCCCAAAAATTACCCAAATACATTTTTTAATTACAAAAAAATGAAAAAAAATTACAAGTAAAAAAATGAAAACAACAAATAGTTACCTAAGAGTCTGAACATTTTAAATATGCATGTCAAGAGAGTATATTACTATATTTTTTAAAATTATAAGCTTGTAAATAGAGATGGCCCGAACGGTTCGCCGGTGAATGCTTTCAGGCGAACTTCCGGTGGTTCACGTTCGCCATGTAACGCAAACTTTTCCAGGAGTTCGGTTCGCCCCCATAGTGCACCATTAGGGTCAACTTTGACCCTCTACATCACAGTCAGCAGACACATTGTATCCAATCAGGCTACACTCTCTCCTGGAGCCACTCCCCCTTATATAAGGCAGGCTCCGCCGGCCATTACACTCACTCGTGTGCCTGCAATAGTGAGAGAAGAGACAGCTGCTGGCAGACTCTCATAGGGAAATATTATTTAGGCTGTTATAGGCTTGTTAGCTTGCTCCTGGCTGATTCTTATTGCTAAAATAGCACCCCACAACAACTCTTTTGAGAGCTAATCTTGTTCTTGTGATTATTTTTTTCTGTGTGTCCCACTGACATTTGTGTTGCATAGACAGCCTTGCTCATTCATACTGTGTGTGTGCCACTGCCAGGCCCAGCACATTCAGTGACTACCTGTGTGTGTGACAGCAGGTGCACATTGTAATAACCATCACTGTATATACCTAGTACCTGTTGTGTTTAGTGAACCCACCTCATCACTGCATATATCTACCTTTTGTGTTGAGTGAACCCACCTCATCACAGCATATACCTACCTTTTGTGTTGAGTGAACCCACCTCATCACTGCATATACCTACCTTTTGTGTTGAGTAAACCCACCTTATCACTGCATATACCTACCTGTTGTGTTCAGTGAACCCACCTCATCACTGCATATACCTACCTGTTGTGTTCAATGCACCCACCTACCTACGTGAGTGCACGCAGTGTGATATACACCTACCTACGTGAGTGCGCACAGTGTGATATACACCTACCTACGTGAGTGCACGCAGTGTGATATACCACTCCGTGCATACCTGTTAACTGCACCTGTGTGACTGCACATTGTATTTGTCAAGTCAGTGCATACCTTTCACTTCATCCCCCCGATATGGACAAAACGGACAAACCAGGTGGAGGAAGAGATAGAGGCAGACCTAGAGGAAGGCCACCCGGCAGGTCTGTGCGAGGTCGTGTTGATGTGATTTTGTGTGGCCCTGGCCCAAAGTACAGTGCTCAGAAGAAGGCACGTGCCATCAACTCACAAGTTTGTTAGGACATGGTTGACTATTTAACACAGAACACCTCATCTCCCGCAGCCACCAGCGCTACTACAAGCACCACATCCGCTGCATTTGACACTTTACAGGAGTTATTTGGTGGTGAAATCACTGATTCCCAGCCACTACTGTAACAAGATGAAGGCGCTAAGCAAGTTACACCACCTTATATGTGTGAGTTAAGCGACACTATGGACGTAACGTGTGAGGAGAAGAATGTTGAAGTACCTGCTGTTGGTGCAGTTTTGGAGGTGTCTGAGGCAAGCGAAGCTGGGTAGGATGATTATGATGATACGGATCCCACATGGGTTACTAAGAGACAAGATGACCAAGGGGACAGTTCAGAGGTGAGTCAGCAAGGAGTAGGAGGAAACGAGTTCCTGAAAGAAGCAGGGGGAGCTCGATGTCAGAAAAAGCTGGTGGCAGCGTCCGGCGCCATGTATCGCCACCTATGGACAGCCAGCCAACATACCCTTCAACATCAGCTGCTGAGGCCACCATAGTGCCATCACCCCAGGGGGGCTCAGCGGTTTGGACATTTTTTAGTGTGTCTGCCTCAGATCGGGACAATGCCATCTGTTCTCTCTGCCTCCAAAAATTGAACCGTGGAAAGGCCAACACTCACGTAGGGACAAGTGCCTTACGAAGGCACCTGGAGAAAAGGCACAAACTGCATTGGGAAGAGTACCTGAGCAAAAGCAGTGCACAAAAGAAAAGCCACCCTCCTTCTCCTCTTCCTCCTTCAGGTGCAGCATCTTCAGCCGCTTTCTCCCTTGCACCTTCACAGCCACCCTCCTCCACTCCGCCTCTGATCTTGAGCGGTTCCTGCTCCTCTGCCCACAGCAGCCAGGTGTCTGTGAAGGAAATCTTTGAGCGGAAGAAGCCAATTTCTGCCATTCACCCCCTAGCTCGGTGTCTGAAAGCTGGCGTGGCGGAACTGTTAGCTTGCCAGCTGTTACCATACAAGCAGGTGGACTCTGAGTCCTTCCGTAAATTTGTGGCCATTGGGACACCGCAGTGGAAGATGCCAGGCCAAAATTATTTCTCTAAAAAGGCGATACCCAAACTGCACCATGAAGTGGAGAGGCAAGTGGTGTCATCTCTTGCACACAGCTTTGGGTCAAGGGTCCACCTGACCTCGGATGCCTGGTCCGCCAAGCACGGTCAGGGCAGCTACATTACTTACCCAGCCCATTGGGTCAACCTGGTGACTGATGGCAAGCAGGGAGTACGTGGCTGTGCAGCAGACCAACTTGTGACACCTCCACAGCTTGCAGGCAGGCCTCCAGCCACCTCCTCTCCGCCTGCTACATCCTCTTCGCTGTGGTCATCCTCCTCCTCCTTGGCTGGTGCAGCGATCTCCTCTCCAGCTACACAGCCCCAGCTCCTCAGGGCCTATGCTGCATGCCAGGTATGACGGTGTCACGCCATCTTAGACATGTCTTGCCTCAAAGCGGAGAGTCACACTAGACCAGCTCTCCAGGCTGCTCTTAACAAACAGGTGGATCAGTGGCTGACCCCACACCAGCTGGAGATCGGCAACGTGGTGTGTGACAACGGCAGCAATCTCCTTTCTGCTTTGAATTTGGGAAAGCTGACACATGTACCCTGCATGGCACATGTGCTGAATCTAGTCATTCAAAGATTTGTGTCACAGGCTTAGAGAACGTCCTGAAGCAGGCCAGGAAGTTGTGTGGACATTTCAGGCGGTCTTACACGGCCATGGCACGCTTTGCGGACATTCAGCGGAGAAACAACTTGCCGGTGAGACGCTTGATATGTGATAGCCCGACTCGCTGGAATTTGACCCTGCTCACGTTCTCTCGCCTGCTAGAACAGGAGAAAGCTGTCACCCAGTACCTCTACAATTTCAGTAAAAGGACACAATCTGGGGAGATGGGGATGTTGTGGCCCAACAACTGGACACTGATGCGAAATGCATGCAGGCTCATGCGGCCGTTTGAGGAGGTGACAAACCTGGTGAGTCGCAGTGGAGGCACCATCAGCGACTTGATCCCGTACGCTTACTTCCTGGAGCATGCCATGTGTAGAGTGGTGGATCAAGCTGTGGAGGAGCGTGAAGAAGAACAGTTATGGCAGGAACAGTTGTGGGAGCAATTTACATCAGAACCAGATGTTTCCTCAACACCTGCGGCAGGAGTCGTGTGGGGAAGAGGAGTCAGACTGGGATGATGAGGAAGGTGTCTCTTTGGAGGAGGAGGCGGCAGCAGAAGAACAACCGCAGCAGGCGTCGCAGGGGGCTTGTGCTGCTCAACGTTCCCGTGGTATTGTTTGTGGCTAGGGGAAGGAGGATGACTTACCTGACGTCACTGTGGAAGAGCAAGAGAAGATGGAGTGTACGTCCAAATCCAACTTTGTGCAGATGGCGTCTTTTATGCTGTCCAGCCTGCTGAGGGACCCCTGTATAAAAAAAAACTCAAGGGGAATGAGCTGTACTGGGTGGCCACGCTACTAGACCCTCGGTATAGGTACAAAGTGGCGGACATGTTACCAAGTCACCTGAAGGCAGAAAGGATGCAGCACATGCAGAACACACTGGCAACTATGCTTTACAATGCGTATAAGGGTGATGTCACAGCACAACGCAATAAAGGTACCACTGCCAGTAATCCTTCTCCCATGTCCACACAGGCAAGGAGAGGACGTTCCAGCAATCTCATGGTGATGTCGGACATGCGCACATTCTTTAGTCAAAAGCTTTGCCTTAGCCCTTCCGGATCCACCCTCCACCAACTCCTGGACCGACAGGTAGCCGACTACTTGGCCTTAAGTGTGGATGTAGACACTGAGCAGCGATGAACCCTTGGACTACTGGGTGCGCAGGGTTGACCTGTGGCCAGAGCTGTCCCAATTTGCCATCCAACTTCTGTCTTGCCCTGCCTCAAGCGTCCTGTCAGAAAGGACCTTCAGCGCAGCTGGAGGCATTGTCACTGAGAAGAGAAGTCGCCTAAGTCACAAAAGTCTTCAGTACCTCACCTTTATCAAAATGAATGAGGCATGGATCCCGGAGGGCTACTGCCTGCCCGAAGACTAAGTCAGTCCCCACACACAGCATCTCTGCCTGCAGGCCGCTTGCCTTCTCCGCCACCACCAACAGGGTCCAGGACTCCAGGTGGATTCATTAATTTTTTAGGCCGCTATACTAATTTTTCTGGTGCGTGTACATGCCTGCCTAATTTTTCTGGCTGCAGTGCAGCTGCAACAACAAAACAAAAGGCATGTACATGTGTCCATTCCCCTTCATGATCATTACTTTGCCGCGGCAAAGGGGCTTGTGTATCACAATGAAGCAATGACCGCCAGCTCTATGAGTGTCTCGGGGGGACAGACCAAATTTGATAGCTGGAAAGTCACTGTTTTATCATTGAGCAACCACAGCCTGGCGGCCATATGGGCTTGAACACCGCCACGGCCTGCACTCTGGCCATGGTGCGCACCAGTCCAGCACGGCTGTCACTACGCAAACAGCGGTTTGCGGTGCGTTACTCAGTGAATTTGGTGTGTCAGTGTGAAGCAGTACTCTAATTACACTCCTTGGTTGATGTATACACATGCAAGATGTTTGAAGGCACTTTAGGCCTGCAATTTAGCATTCAATGTTATTTCTGCCCTTAAAACGCTGCTTTGCGTCAAATTCAGATTTTTCCCCGGGACTTTTGGCGTCTATCCCACTCCGCCATGCAAAAACTCAGATGTTAGACCCCTTGAAACATCTTTTCCATCACTTTTGTTGCCAGCATAAATGTTTCTAGTTTTCAAAGTTCGACCTCCCCCCACTTAAGTGTATTGCGGTTCGCGAAGGTTTGCGCAAACCGAACCTTTTGCGGAAGTTCGCGAACCGAAAATCGGAGGTTCGGGCCATCTCTACTTGTAAATAGTGATGGACGCAAATTTAAAAAATGCACCTTTATTTTTAAATAAAATATCGGCGCCATAAATTGTGATAGGGACATAATTTAAACAGTGTAATAACTGGGACAAATAGGCAAATAAAATACATGGGGTTTAATTACGGTAGCATGTATTAATTTCAAACTGTAATGGCCAAGATCTGAGAAATAATGAATTTTTTCCATTTCTTTCTTAAACGTCCTGTTAAAACGGATTTAGAAAAAAATAATTCTTAGCAAAATGTACCACCCAAAGAAAGCCTAATTAGTGGCAGAAAAAAACAAGATATCGATCAATTATTTGTGATAATCAGGGATAAAGTTATTGGCGAATGAATGGAAGGTGAAAGTTCCTCGGATGCATAAGTTGAACAACACTGTAGGTCGAAAATGAAAAATTATCTCCTAGGAGAAAATTAAGGAGAAAAAGTGAATTGGATGGGGACCATTGGGTGTGTTTTACTGCTGTCTGTGTCTCTTTTTTAGAGGCTTCCCCTCGGTTGCATTCCTTGGGACTTCTATGAGGCTTTGTAACTTTAAATTAAATGCTACTGAATTCTAGAGTTAGGAAAAGAGGAAGGCCAATAAAAACTAGTTTGGAGTTCAAAGCCTACTTCATAAAATAAATAATTATTTTGAAGTTGCTGTTGCTGTCACTCTTGAGACTCGTAAAGACATTCACATTCTGTCTCCCGGCGAAGATTTAGACTCCATCCCTTGTGCAACAGTTCAAGGTCAAGGCTGCACAGAAACATTGCTAGCCCATAGTCTAGCAACACATTCTGTTAATATGGAAGGGGGTGGATGGATGATATGAGGCACACAATGGTGTGCCATGGACCAGGAGGGGTAAGAAAGGACAACAAAGTGTTGACCAGGGCTTGAATGAGATGATCCAGCAGTCCTCCTGACAACCGTTCAGGGAGATTTGGAGGTTGTTGTACACTCGCTAGAGGTTTGTTTGCGTATGAAGCTCTGTGAAACCTTTAGCATGTGTATGAAGCTTTAGAGAGACTTCCCCATTTCCTTTGCAGATGAGAAGTGATAAAAACTCACACAAATAGTACACAGGTTTTAAACTCTTACCACAACAGAATTTTTTTCCTGGATTTGGCCTTTTAGAATAGTTGTAAATATTCATATAGCATCACCATTGTAGCCACACTGCATTTCCTTAGCAGAAGGGCAATTGGGAGGCAGGGACGGATCTAGACCAAGTTGCGCCTGGGGCAAGGTCAGGTTTTGGCGCCTAAACTGCCATTCCCCATCCAGTTTTGGCGCCTAAAGGTCAGGTTTTGGCGCTTAAACTGCCATTCCCCATCCAAATTTTGCCATCTTTTTAATAATTCAACAAACTGCGCCTGGGGCAAAAGACCCGTCTGCCACCCCCCCCCCCCCCCCAGATCCGTCCCTGTTGGGAGGGTTGACGTTGCTTCCTGTGCCACGTGTTTGTGGGACACAAAATAATACTTCCTATGTGGACTAGTGTGAAGGTGTCCAGTAAACCTAGTGGCACTCTGCCTTGATGGTGCTGTCACCTAGAATCAATTGGTGATATACTTTTTGTGATTACAGTAATCTTGATGCACCTTCAACAAAAAAAAACTCCAGAAGAAAGTAGCAGGGAAGCCTTAATGTATATTGTGTCATCATATTGTGTCATCTCTGATCTTTTCAGTGCCCCAACGACCCTCATCTAAATGTACCTAGGGCAGTCATGCCCTTCCTAGTACATGTACCCCATACAGCCAATGTATCTATCCTGTCCCACCATAACAAGTTCAGGCAGCCACTAAATGCTCCACCATCATAACGTCTGCCATGTCCTCCTTTAGAACTACAGCCATTGTGTCCTTCCTTATAATAAGTGTGGTCATACGAGCCTTATAATAATTATAGACCCACCCCAAAAAAGAAGTTGGTGGGAACCTGATGGTTGGGCTTATTTTTTGGTCTCTTCTGTGGATTTTCTCTGTCACTCCATCATATCCACATATACTAATGCTGACACTTGATTTTTGATGTATCATGATGGACACTGTTAAATATACCAACTATCCCATGTTTCTCTGCCACCCTCTGCTTTGGGATGACAGTGGAGTGCTTTCAATTTCAGAGCCACCCTTCCTTCTTTCCTGTTTATTCCTAGAAATTACCCCAAGATTTATTATGAATATTTATTATAAATTGTTCTTCGTGCAAGTAGGGTTACATAACTTCAATACCACAAACACTAATTCAGTATGTTTTAAGAACCCCTCATAGTTTTGTGATGTGATACAAGATTTTGCCACCTAATAGCAGACAACTTAATAAACCCAGGCCAGGTTTGCAAGATCACTTCTGTTCCCCAGGCTTCTCCAGCTCAAGAGGACCTTAGTAGGTCAGGCCCTGTAGCGGACTACAGTTTTGTTTTGTTTTTTGCCGTGCAGATCAATTGAGTACATAATACATTGTTACGTATTTGACCACAATAAATCAGTAACTTGTGGAAAACACTTTTCATCTATAATATGATTTAGGCCTGTTTCACAAAAAGGCGGTTTGCCAGGTACTCCAAAAATTTGCAGTATGATTTTTTTTTCTTCCCCACATGCCAAACAAGGCGCTACATTTATACAACTTTGGCATAACTGAACAACATAAAGTATAGAATGTTGGAACGATGATGGAATGATGTGCTGGAAAGGAGGTTCAGCCTCTTGGCTATCACATGCTCTTGCATAAACAGCCAATTTATCACTTAGCAGTAAGCCATAACACTACTATTGCCTTGTTTAGAATAAACTCACAAACCTACAGCTTGGCACCACACAAAAATAGAAGTATTAAAAAGATTAGCTCTTTATTTCAAATTGCCATTAATATGACATGATTGTCAAAAATATAGGCTACGCCGCCATAGCCTATATTTTTGACAATCATGTCATTTTAATGGCAATTTGAAATAAAGAGCTAATCTTTTTAATACTTCTATTTTTTGTGTGGTGCCAGCCTTTTTGTGCAATATTGTTTGATGGATCTCGTGGATGCTGGGATCTGAGGCTTGGGCACGCAGTAGCTCCTCTTTATGGAAGAGTGCTCCTCCAACTTTTTATTTGAATTCACAAACCTACAGCTGATTTTTGCAACTTATTTTAAAGGATATCCGAATACAAAAATAATAAAAAAGTGTACAGAGAAAATGTTATAATTATCCAGTAGGTCTCTTGATGATACAGGATCCTCCTCTTCTACAATACAAGCAGTTTTTCTGTAGTAGGTGTGATAAGGAATATAGCGCTTGTGACTAAGCCTTCTGATGCCTCAACTATGCACATCTGTGCCTTCACTTCCTGCCATGGCTAGAGTAGGAAAAGTAACAAGGCAGCAGTTCTGTTAATTGAAGCTGTTTCTCTTAACCTACCATGATTTCTATTACTGGAATAGCAGGACACGGTGTGGCCTTCTTGGAAGAGGCCACCTTTGCACAATTGCATAGATGGAGAAGAAGAGTCAGTTCTTCACCAATGTCCCCAAGGGATTGTTGAGGAGTGAGAGTAAGAAGACTTTCACCGCTGTCACCATGGCGCTGGTGGAGAAGAGGAGTGTGAGGATCTTCACCGCTGTCACCATGGTGTTGGTGAAGAAGAGGGGTCAGCGGATCTTCACCGCTGTCACCATGATGCTGGTGGAGAAGAGGACTGGAGCCTGAGGATCTTCACTGCTGCTACTATGGACCTTGACTTGTCGAGAAGAGGAGTCAGTGGTAGTGATGATCGTAATCTGCTAATTACGATTACACAAAATTACGCATACATTTACGCAATTACACCAATACGTAATTACAAATTCGTAATTCAATTGACTTTGTATAGCATTCGTAATTACGTATCAATTTACACGTAATTTATGCGTAATTTTGTGTTGACTTTGGTGGTGAATTGCAATGCCCCAATACATGCTATAGCTACCAAAATTGCTACGTATGTTAAGGAGAATAGTGGATACAAGTCAAAACATTTTTTTTCGAAAAGACCTTATAGCTTTTAAGAAAATCGAGTTATAATGCAAAGAAAAATGTTTTTGAAACCTAGGAAAAATTAGTTTAAAAACAATTTTTTTGTATATTTAAAATCGATTTTCTCAAAACCTACAAAGTCTTTTTAAACAATTCTTTTTGTAACTTGTACCCACTATTCTTCTTAACATATGTAGCAATTTTGGTAGCAATAGCATGTATGGGGGCTTTGCTATTCACCGCCAAAGTCGGCACAAAATCACGCGTAAATTCCTGTGTAATTATGAATGGTAACAATTTACTACAAAATTCATTATGCTATTTCCCTGAAATTTCGCATTATGATGCGTAATTACACATGGGCGTAATTTCTGCTCATCACTAGTCAGTGGGTCTTCACAGCTGTCACCATGGTGCTGGTGGAAAAGAGTACAGCCACCCAGTTAATGCTGAGAATATGATGAAACATGAAAACTGTATACCTATAAAACAGTCAATTAATTGCAGCTATTTTCTATTAAGTGCAATCATTTTATCTAATAAAAATGCTGGAAAATTTGACTTGACCTAGTTAAATTGTTTTTTTTAAATCTCTTCAACTTTTGCTTTATATTCTTTTACGATCGTTCTAAAATACTTTTTTATTTTAAGTGCCTCTCCACTCTCTCAAAGAAAAAAGCAGTACTTTGGAAATCATTTCTATTTGTTTTATTTATTGTAACAAGCAGTTTTGCACGTACATACTTGCGTTTATGATTATGGCTTGATATGTATGCCAAGCTAATCGATCCCTATCCAATAGGAATTGATCACTATGATATTGATTTTTCCAATCATACACAGAAAAGTCAATTTCAACAGACTTCAGCAAAAATATACTAACATTGATCCAATGCAGTGCAACACTACGGGCCATCAATCTGCCCTTGCCCCATCCCCATTACACTGAGGTTTTCCGACATGTCCGTTCAGACTTGTTCAGACTTTAGATTGATAAACTACACAAAATTGACTAAAAGTTTGATCGGATATGTTGGAGTAACATCAAAAGCATAGAATATGCAAGAACTCGATCAGCAAATTTGATGCGTGTATGGTCAACTTTAAGTAAATCTGAGGAGGGAACAAGTTCTATTTGACTTACCGTATTTTTGGGGCTATAAGATGATGTTACCAAAAGACGCACCTAGGTTTAGAGGACAGAAACGAGGGGGAAAAATATATACTAAACCTGGTGCATGCATGGTGAAGGGGCATCTTGTGGATTATGCCCCTTTTGCACCTCTTGTTTCTCCCTGTGTCCTCCTCTATCCCCCTTGTGTTTGCCTCTGTCCTCCTTGAGTCCTCCTGTATCCCCCTTTGTGATTCCCTTGTGACCTCCTCTATGTCCCTTGCGGCGGGACATATTGTAATTGCCCATTTGTCATGGTTATTTCACTGTTTAAATTATGTCCCTATCACAATGTATCGCGACAATATTTTATTTGGAAATAAGAGCATTTTTTCCGTTTTGCATTCATCACTATTTGCAAGCTTATAAAAAAAAATAGAGAGAAATATTTCATCTTTATATAGATATTTAAAAAGTTTAGACCCTTAGGTAAATATTTATGTGGTTTTTTTTTTATAGTAATGTTTTTTGTTTTTTTTATTAAACATTTTATGTGGGCATTTTTGGGAGGGTGGGATATAAAAGTGTTTTATTTGGGGAAATATTTGTGTATTGTAATGTTTTTTAACTTTTACTTGTAGTTTTACTTTTTGGCCACAAGATGGTAATCTTGAGTTTGTTTACATGACGTCACACACGCTTAGAGGGACATAGCTTCAGAAAAAGCGAAGCTTCCGAGAGAAGCTGTCGCTTTTTCAGCGGGGGAGAGGAATCAGTGATCGGGCTTCATAGCCCGATACATTGATTCCGAGGCTACCGAGTCCGCGGCCGGGAGTGCACGTGCACGTGCGCGATCGGCCGCGGGAGCGCGCCTGTCCTCCTTGACGTTTTTATATGTCAAGGAGGACAAAGTGGTTAAAGGACAATCGAGGGGACATGTGACGTGATGAGATTTCCTGTTTTTCTTTCTTTGCCTGAAAGAGTTAAACACCAGGTATGCAAGTGACAGTTCCTGTTAGGGTCGGACTAGGTCAGACTATAGCATAACCCTGACTGATGTGTATTTACAGCCATAAAACACTTTCCTGTCAGTAAATGGCTTCTGAAAGCAGAAAAGAGCTAAAAAGGGTCAATAATTCATAGATATGAACTCAGGCATACTTCAATGAAGGTGTCATTGAGCAGAGACAATGAAACAGTAAAAACTTAAAAACTAGATTTAACCACTTAACGACCAACGTCAGCCGATGAGCGGACGCAGGTTGCAGTGGTCGTTCCATGTCAGTCCACGAAGGGTGTCTACGTGAACAGCCTGCGAGCCTTCGATTGCGGCTCGCAGGTGAAATGTAAACACGCGGGGAAGAAATCCCCGCTGTTTACATCATACGGCGCTGAAGCCTATCAGAGGCAGCGCAGGATGGATCGCCGTCCTGTGCCGCCCAGGGGAAGGAGGGGAGAGAGGGCAAGAGAGGGAGGCCCGATATCGCTGCGGAGGGGACTTTGAGAAGCACCCCCCCGCAACACGCAGGTAGCCGGCGGCGATCAGACCCCCCAACAGGACATCCCCCTAGTGGGGAAGAAAGGGGGGAAGTCTGGTCGCCCTGCTGCAAATATGATCTGTGCTGTGGGCTGGAGAGCCCACCCAGCACAGATCGTTCCAAAATAGCCCGGTCCTTAACGTGTTTTAGTTCCTGGACGTAGTTTCTACGTCCAGGAACCATGCGCGCCCCCGCGCACTCCCGCGGCCGATCGAGCGCGTGCACGCTTGCTCCCGGCCCGCGGTTCGTTAGCCAGGCAATCAGTGAATCGGGCTATGGTGCCCGATCACTGATTCCTCTCCCCCGCTGAAAAAGCGACAGCTTCTCTCGGAAGCTGCGCTTTTTCTGGCTGTAGCATCCCCCATGCGTCTCTCTAAGCGTATGTTACGCTTAGAGTGACGTCATATAAACAAACTCATGGCCAAAAAGTAAAACTACAACTAAAAGTAAAAAAAATAAAATTCAAACACATTTACATTATAAATCTCCTGTTTACATCCCACCCTCCCAAAACTACCCAAATAAAATGTTTAATATAAACAAAAAACATTACAATAAAAAAAAACACATGTAAATATTTACCTAAGGGTCTAAACTTTTTAAATATCAATGTAAAGATGAAATACTTCTATATTTTTTTTATTTTAAACTTGTAAATAGTGATAGATGCAAAACGGAAAAAATGCACCTTTATTTCCAAATAAAATATTGTCGCCATACATTGTGATAGGGACATAATTTTAACGGTGTAATAACCGGGACATATGGGCAAATACAGTTTTGAGTTTTAATTATGGAGGCATGTATTATTTTAAAACTATAATGGCTGAAAACGGAGAAATAATGAATTTTTTCCTTTTTTTTCTTATTCTTCCTGTTAAAATGCATTTACAGTAAAGTGGCTCTTAGCAAAATGTACCCCCCAAAGAAAGCCTAATTGGTGGCGGAAAAAACAAGATATAGATCAGTTCATTGTGATAAGTAGTGATAAAAGTTATAGGCTAATGAATGGGAGGTGAACATTTCTCAAGTGAAAATGACGGAACGCGAATGGGTTAAGTGGTTAAATATAAAATAAAACTGTGGGATAGCTAAAAAAAAAGTCATTTTTAGGTGAAGGAGGATAGATACAATTGTTTTTCTCATTAGTTTATCTTCACCTTGGATGTCCTTTAAACTTTTTTTTCCTGTAATCTAATGGTGTCGTCATTGAAGCAAGTTACCTCAACTTCTCTTATTTTAAGATTTTATATATTTAATCTCTTTGGGCGCCTCTTATCCCCTGTTGTGTACCACACCCCTCCTCCTAACGGATGACCTCCCGTAGCAATTGGGTTCTTGATTCCGTTTTTTACGGAGAGCAACCAACATACAGGATAACCTGAACTCAGGTGGAGATGGTTAGGGCTGGCTCAGACAGATGCTTTGCGGACTTTTAAAAGCAACATTTTTCGGATTTAGTGCTGTCCCATGCAAGTGAATGGGATTGTTTAGTAGAAGCTTTTGCAGGTTTTAATGAAAGTCTGTCAGTAGATCCTGGCATCTTGTTTTGTCTCAAATGCAACATGCAGCTTCTAGAAGTTGTTTGCTGATGCCAGAATTATGTTTGAATGCCAGCAAAAGCCCCTGAAAGCTAATAATAGACAACAAAAGCCCGTAAAATCCCAACTCTTTCCCTTGACTTCAGGGATGTAACAATAGACCTTGCAAGGGATGCAGCTGCAGGGGGGCCCAGAAGCTGTGGGGAGCCCAGTTGGGGGAGACGTTTCTTTTCCCTGTCCTGAGAGACTGACAGCGGAGGGTGCAAAGAGAAAAAGCTTTCTGCTCTCTGCACAATTGTTCTAATGACTGCATCTGCTCAGCCACTGATAAGGAATCATAGTTTTGCAGACAAAGATTTGTAGACACTCCCCATTCAGTTTGCAGCAGGCTCTTGTGTACAGTACCCAGCCCCCAACCGCTCTACCCATCCCAAGTGCTCTGTACTGTAATGAAGTCTGCAGAGCCAGTTCTGCTTCTTCAGAGATGGACAGTGTGTAATAAACTGCAGCTGGGAGCACACTTTCAGTTTCCCATATGCTTTTTCTGCACACCATGTATGTGTGAAAACATGCACATTTTATCACAGAAGCTAATGTAATGTAATTGATAGAGAAAATGCATGCAGTGTACACTGCTGTCTGTTTTTATCTGCATGGGGAAAACACATTCAAGTGTGCATTAGCCAAATGAATAACATTGGTTCTAAGTTTACCTGTGCATGAAGCAGGGGGAAAGGGGCTAGGGGGCCCCAATCAAAGTTTTGCAGAGGGGCCCAGTGATTTCTAGCTACGGCCCTGCTTGACATCCTGCAAAAGCCCATAAAACACAATGCTCTCAAACTCTAAAAGCCGATAAATGCTTTCAAAAGACATTAAAAGCTTAGCTGTTAAATGCTGGCGTTTTTTAACAAAGTGACTGCGTTTGAACAAGACACTAAGCAGAAGCTCGGCAGAAGCCCATCTGAAGCAGCCCTTCTCCAAAAGCTTTTGTTGGACGGTTGCCCAGGCTTGCAACCCACCTTTGTGAGTACAGCAGCCTTTAATTGAAATTGTTTTGCACCATTTTCAAAACATATTACACCCACCGGGCTTCCGGTGTGTATTTTTTCTCCTTATCCTTCCTACAGCCTTCTGACTCTGAAGTAGTTAAACATGCTTGCTATCAATGATGACTTAACAGTGGTTACGTTATCAACCAGTAATTCAGAGTAAACCGCTGGAAATTTCCTTTGCACAACCCGATCAATTATCTTCTGGCACGCGTTTTGTCGCCTGCAGGCCGTCTTCCATGCAGATTCTTCCACTAATAGGGGAGCATGCAAATCATACACACAGTTTATAGAGCACCCTCTACTCTACCTGCTGCATTATTTATAGTTGAGAGGCTCTCACAGATATTTCTTGATGGCACGGAGTGCGTTTTATTTAATTAGGTTGCAATTTGCATGAAACCTCAAGTAAATCACTCCTCCAGTAACATCCGCTGCGCTTCATAAGCTTTTCATTTATGTACACCCATCAATATGTTTTGCTGTATCCATTCCAACTATGAGAATATAAACACAAGCATCTGGCAGGGGATGCGGGTGAAGAAGGGGCTAAACTATTCTGGTGCAGGATCTCTGGCGCTCCATTTATTTGAAAGATACGCCCAACACAGCAGCGCCAATTGTATCAAAGCACCAATCAGCAGGTGCCGAACGAAACACATGTAATCTCTGCCCTACTGCTTTCAGAATCAGTGATGAGCGAAATGCAGATATTCTTTTGGCATTTATTTTTGCAAAAACAATGTTTAATTCGACTTTCAATCGAAAATGCCATCGAAAATCATTTTGTAAAAAGTTTGTGATTTTTTTGCATTTTTCATGAATTTTTGCCCTTTAATATAAACGATTTTGCACTTTTTGCGGTAAAAATAATGATTTTTTTTGCGTTTCCGTTAATTTGTGTACATTTGTTTCCTTTGACCAATTTGCGAATATACAATGTATTTTTGCAAATATTTTTTTCAAAATCCAAAATAGCATTTTTGATGCAAAAATGACTTTTTGCAAAAATTTGCAAGCGGCACTGTTCAGAACTAGTCTGTTTTGGCACAAACATCGTGTGACCTGGGAGCCCATGATTCCTGCACTGGTCTTGCTCATTAATTGCCTATTTGGGGCTTTTTTTTTTCTTGTGAGGTTGAGTGGGAGGTACATGTAGGTGGGCGGAAGGAGTTTTGTTAGTGGGAGGAAAGCTAAGGCATGGAGGGGGGAATATTTTTTTTACTTGGGGGAAAGGGGTAGTAAATATATTAGGGGAATGCCAAGGCATGGGTGGAGAATACGAAGGAGGTAAGAGGCGCCCAGGAATGTATAAAACTGATTTAAAAAAACAAGTAAAAGGGAAGGTGGCTTACCTCAATAACGATAAATTCAAATATATGTAAATAATGATTTTTTAACAAGCATGGTTCATTTAATAAGAGTAGTCCATTCCGGAGCCTGAAGCCTCCAACATCCCGATCCACTGGGCAGCATGTGATGCACACTGTTCCCCAGATGGGTAGAGGAGATCGCGTGAGGCAAGCGGGGGTGGATTAGGGGGAAAAAAGGCTGGAGCACTGTGGCCACGGCATCCAAGTCCAGCGCCATCTTGGTTCTAGCCAATCAGTTTGTTGCCCTCACTAGCCGTGCACTGTTTGATACAGCTATGTGGCCATCATTCTTCTTCAATCCTCTCAATAAAAATTTACTGCTGAGTCAATAACCTTTTCTTTAAGTAAAATTGTCACAAAGTAGTGACCAGTGGCGGGCAGTAGATCCCTGACAGATTTGATTAACATGATCAGAATAAGATCAGCTGAAGAACCCATCTTGTATATGACCACCTATGATGGCATTGATGAGCAGATGAATTAAGCTTAGCATTCTTGAATTTAATAAAAAGCCAATTATGAACTGTGAGCTTGACGAGGTCCAGGAAGTAGGAGATAACTAGGAGAGGACAGAGCTCTACAGTTCTTTAGAGGTCAATAAACTATAAATATAGTTATGGGATATGAACTGATGTTTACAACCAGAAAATTCAAGCATGTTCATCCCTTTGTGCGCGTAAGCAAGTTAAAAACTAATTATAAGGAATTACAGTTTTCTTGGCAACTTCATCCCGTTATGATACCTACTGGTATTCCATTTGGAAAACAAAGTTTCCTAAGTATCTTTTTTTAACTAATGCCTTACTCTAGTCCTAGACTGTCAGGCAAGGTCTAGTCCCCAGGAAGAACATCTCACATTGTGAAGTTCTAGATCCTTATCCTTTGGCTATGGACCTCAGGTGTCAAACATTAGCTGGCTTCTAGAGGACTAGAAGAGATCATATTATACCATCACACAAAAATACACTAAATCAAGGCAATCAAATGCATGTCTCATAGTATAGACCCCTCCATAGGTAGTCAAAGGCTTGTCCCATAATACAGATCCCCCGTAGTAAGTCAAATGCGTGTCTCATAGTATAGATCTGACTCTATACAAAACTATAAGTCTGTAGCTGTTAAAGAGGAACTGCAGTGAAAATAACATAATTAACAACATTGCATATTTTTTACAATATTAATTTATAGATTATTTAGTCAGTTGCCCATTGTAAAACATCTTTCCTTTTCCTGATTTACATTCTGAAATTTATCACTGGTGGTGACATATTTATATAATGCGCCAAACATGCATGCTAGCATTATTCTAGTGGATCATTTGAGGAATAATCAGGTAGCCCACCACAATGTCTGATTCCTGCTTCCCCTACCTGCAAAGTTCAGTAGAAAAATGCTGAGATATATGTGGTAATATCTCACCTCTCATCTGTTGCAGTGACTATTGAGGCTCACTTGTGTTCTATACTATTATTGTTTTATTATTATTATTTAGTATTTATATAATGCCAATATCTTCTGCAGCTCTTTATAGAGTACTCACAATCTTATTCCTAGCATAGTCATATGTCCATCGTAATCTAGGGTCAATTTAGATTTGGAAACTTATGTAACGTATCTGCATTTTTTTGGTATATGGGAGGAATACTATAGCCGGTCTCCTCCAGCAGTGCGTACTAAGTCATGACCTGATGCTGTCATCAGGCCAGGACTTGGTACATGTGGTAGAGGGGGCTGGCTGGAAAAAAAAAAAAAAAAAAGAAGAAGGTCCAGTATATCCCAAAACAAATATACAGTATATATAAACTGTACATAGATCACTTAGGTGTCATAAGAAGTGAAAAGTTATTTCTAAGTCAATAGGCATACAGATAAAGCATCAAAATTCCACTGATCCATGAAAACAAGCGCTAGGTGTGAAGTGCTTAAAGAGACACTGAAGCGAAAAAAAATGATGATATTATGATTTGTATGTGTAGCACAGCTAAGAAAAAAAACATTAAGATCAGATACATCAGTCTAATTGTTTCCAGTACAGGAAGAGTTGAGAAACTCCAGTTGTTATTTCTATGCAAAAAAGCTATTAAGCTCTCCGACTAACTTAGTCGTGGAGAGGGCGGTTATCTGACTTTTATTATCTCAACTGTTCCTGGACTATTTACTTTTCCTCTGCTAGAGAAGAGGTCATTACTTCACAGACTGCTCTTAAAGACTCATTTTGAATGCTGAGTGTTGTGTAATCTGCACATTTTATAGAGAGATGCAATGTTAGAAAAAAAACACTATATACCTGAAAATAAAAATGTGATAATATTTTCTTTGCTGCTAATCTTCAAGTAATTATTCATAGTACACAACCAATTCATTATATCCTATTTTTTTTCGCTTCAGTGTCTCTTTAACGGGTACACAAGGTGACGTGTGACATCATGAGAGAGACATGTGTGTGTACACAAATAAATATGCCGTGTTCCTTTTCATCTTTCTCTGCCTGAAAGAGTTAAAAATCAGGTATGCAACTCAAGACTGGGTCAGACTATAGCATAACCCTCACTGATAAGGAATGACAGTTATGAAACACTTTTCTGGCAGAAAATGGCTTCTGAGAGCAGGAAAGAGATAAAAATGACCAATAGTTTATTGATTATAGTTCTAGCATACTTCAATGCATGTGTCATTGAGCAGAGACAATGGAACAGTAAAAACTTAAAAAGTAGATTTAAAAATAAACTGTGGCATTTCTTAAAAAGTCATTTTTGGGAGAAGGAGGATAGATGCAGTTGTTTATCTCATCAGATTATTTTCACCTCGTATTTCCTTTAAGCAATGAATTTGCCCCCAAAAATTATCTTTCAACCATAATTTGATGTTGAGGTGGGAGGCGGCAGATCTAGGCTTTTGTGTTTGCCTGAAATTTATCTTTAATTATACAGAGCTGTGAATAATCCAACGTGAAGGGTGTGAGCTTGGCTGGGCTGCGAGATCCACTTTTAGCTGCTTATCAGTGCAGTGTGGCTGCTGGCCGAGATGTTGTCTTATCACCACAATGTGATATCGCTTTTACATGCCATGGATTCCAGCCCGGCTCACAGAAGCCCGAACCGCCTGGGAGAATGAGCAACTATTAATTATCATATTAACAATTCCTAGATTCCATAACCTCAAGAGATTTGGTTGAACCTTATTATGCAGTCGATTAGTAAATCTGTTCCCCATTATTATTCCCTGAGAGCCACAGAATAATAACCGTGTACCCTGCAGTTTTGTTTTCCATGCTGTGAATTTGTTAAACTCTGAATGATGTAATCAAGTCTTTTGATTTCTCCTGTGGTTTGAAGGAACAAAATGCACTTAAATATAAATATACTAAATGAAACCCACATTGCTCCCTTGGTAATAAGCAGTAAGACGCACAATGCCAGGTCGTGCACTGGAGTAGTAGTCCCAATAATTCAAGTTCGCTCTAATCTGTGGACAGGGGTTACAATCAAGTATGTTACACAAGAAAGACGAGCCCTGCCAAAGCCTTACAAAGGCCTTTTTCCACATGTAAAAATAAAATGTCAAAAACTACATTGATTTACAAAACGCACTAAAATTTGCTAAGTCCTGCCTTCAGGGCTGGTTTTAGCTACAATGGGGCCCCAGGGCAAAAGTATCTAGAGGGGGGGGGCTAATAATGCCCCCCCCCCCCTCCCTGCAGCCTCCAAGCTGACTCCCAGGACCCATCCCACCACACATCAAGCCACACAAGATCATTAGGCGTTCATCATATGTCCCCAAAAGTATTGTTGGGGACCCCACATTGGGGTTTTACCTAATCCATGCAGGGCACAGGAGGCAGCACCCAGGGACGGTTCTATAACAAATTGCGCCGGGGCAAGGTCAAGTTTTGGCGCCTAAACTACCATTCCCCATCCAGTTTTGGCGCCTAAAGGTCAGGTTTTGGTGGCTAAACTGCCTTTCCCTATCCAGTTTTGGCGCCTTTTTAAGAATTCAACAAACTGCGCCTGGGGCAAGAGACCCGCTCGCCCCCCCCCCCCCCCCCCCTAGATCTGTCCCTGGCAGCACCATGCTCTACACTTTGGCCTTCTCCCCACGTCGCCTCTCTTCCTCATTCCCTGCAGGCACGTATAGGGTCACCATAGTTGGTGGGGAGGGGGGGACACAACTTAGGGGCCCCTGCAGGCTCTGGGGCAATTACTTTCTTTGCCTCTATGGAAGCACTAGCCCTGCCTGCCTTGCTGTGCATGTTAATTGAACCTTCCGGGGCTAACTGTGAACCTGATTGTATGTTGTTTACATGTGCTTCACATTTCCAGCAGTCTGCAGATGGCTTTTTCTAATGCAAACCAAAAGTGACAAGTGACATTATGAGAGAAGCATAGGTACACATAGTATCAGTCCTACTAAGAAATTTCAGTTTTCCAATATAGCAAGTGTTAAAAAAAATAGAGTTGTTATTTATGGCATTGAGCTTGTAGAACAACTTGTCAAGAGCTAGCCCAATGTCCTGGAAAGTAAATAGAAGTCAAAACAGTTTTATTTGGGTGAGGAAACAATGCTGATAATGGCTTAGTGCTGAAAAGTTGAAAAGCTCATTACTTCTGTGTGTTTTGCAGCAGATTCTATATCAGACTGTTATGGCTGCTTTTTTTGAATTTTACAATGTGAAATTTCAAAATGAAGCCTTTAACCTCCTTAGCGGTAACCCCGTGCTAGACACGGGGTAAGCCGCCGGAGGGTGCCGCTCAGGCCCTGCTGGGCCGATTTTCATAATTTTTTTTTTGCTGGACGCAGCTAGCACTTTGCTAGCTGCGCCAGCACCCCGATCACCGCCGCCGCGCCCGATCGCCGCTATCCGGTGCGGCGCGCGGCCCCCCCCCCCCCCAGACCCCTGCGCTGCCTGGCCAATCAGTGCCAGGCAGCGCCAAGGGGTGGATCGGGTCTCCCAATGACGTCCCGACATCCGCATTCTTTAAACGGGATTGCCTGATCGCTATCGCCGGAGGCGATCGGCGGGGCTTGGGGGATGCCGCTGAGCAGCGGCTATCATGTAGCGAGCCCTGGGCTCGCTACATGATTTTAAAAAAAAAATTAAAAAAAAACTGCTGCGCTTCCCCCTGGCGGTATTTTTCATACCGCCAAGGGGGTTAATCTGAAAATATAAGTAAGTAAGCAGGGCCGATTCTAGAATTTTTGCTGCCTGAGGCAAACTTGTGAGGATGTCCCCCCAACCCGTAATTTAGCAAAAAGGCACGCACACCAGACTATTTCAATGCTCAATAAGATATATTCATGAAGAAAGCTGTACACAAATATATACAATGATACATATGCTGGCCTGCACCTACAGTACCAGTATCGCTGCATATACATCAAAAACATCCAAATATAGTGAACACATGCCATATACATTTGTTTATTGGAATTGCACTCAATGTGGCAAAATACACCTATGCAAATAGTTATCTGTATGCATTCAGGTATTTAGGCTGGCCAGTCCTGAGTGCACAGTAATTCCAAACCAAATGTTCATTGAGGAAACAAGTCCCCTTTAAGAAATGTACATTGCTATGAAAAAACACTACAAAGTCCAGCAGCCAGTGCAAGATGAGGTGCTGGCACCACCAAAGAGTTTTACCCAGACGTTGGCATTTCGGAAAGTATCCTTTATCGATGGACATAAAGCAGACGCGTATCTGGAAGGGTATAGGCATGGCACGTGCCCCAGGTGCCCTCCCTCTTCAAAAAACAGGAGGGGGGGGGGGCAAAGTGCTGCTAACAGCATTCCTGAGTCTAAGGGAGTAACAATCATCCAGCAGCCTGGCCGTCTCAGTCTTTGTCATATATCTACATTAGAAGCTATTGATAGGTGAGCGCCCAAACTTTTCCCTCTCTCCCATGTCTCAGTCCCCTGAGATAGCGGTAGATGCTCCTGTTCTGGAGGTTACAGGATCTCCCATTCATTCCCCTCTCTGGCATTCACACATTCCTCAGTCTTATCTCAATGTGCTGTTTACTTACTTTTATTTATGACACTCTCTGCACTTTAACCATTACCCTGCTGGGTAATGTAAGCACAGTTCAAACATGCTGCCCCTGTAATCTCTGCTCTGATGCAATGATTCGCCTTGCTTCATGAGCGAACCAGCTCTGTAAGATACTCTGTTCTATGTTACTAATGTTCTATTCACCATTACAACTTACAATACATTCCCTGCTCCACCTTTCTCTTTTCCGGCCCTTAAAGGATACCAGATGTTAAATCTTTTTCAGAACCATTCTCCTCTCAGCCCCCCTCCCCCCCTCCCCGTAACTCACCTAAAAGCCCCCTGGGATCGTCTTCTGGTCAGCTGGGTCGATCTTCACTGTGTAGGCGGTGGCCGGGCTGCACGCGTCCTACAGCGTGCACCCGTGGCCAGTAGAGCACTGTGCATGCGTAGGACGCCACTTTGCCATACGCATGATGTCATACACATGCGTAGCGTGCAGCCCAGCCAGCATCTGCGCAGTGAAGATCGACTCGCTCGACCAGAAGAGAATCACTGGGGGCTTTTAGGTGAGTTACAGGGGGCAGAGAGGTGAACAGGGAACGTTTCTAAAAAATATTTGACATCTAGTATCCTTTAAGGGGCATGAAGGCGGAGGTGAAAAGGAGGGAATGGGAGGGTGAAAAGGAGGGAATGGGAGGGTGATGGGAGGGAACATCATGGCAAGACTGCCTCTTCCTGTCAAGAAATGTGAATTAAGCAGAACGTCAAATTTGAGTGAATGTGAATTAAGCAGAAAGTCAAATTTGAATGAATACGGAGACAGGGGTGGGGGTGGGGGGGGGGGGGGGGGTATAGTGGGACCTATTAAAACACAGAGTTATGTAAGGTCCAGTATGAACATGCCTGTGTGCTTACCTTAGCTAGTTTTAGGTACTTTAACTTAGCAGTTTGTTTGTGGGATGTGGAATCAGCACAGTGTGCCTAGAGGTAGCCCATTGGCCAAACTGTGGCACTAGGTCAATTGCTTTTAATTAGGTATCTCAAGTCTGTAGCTTGCCTGAGCCACACTGAACTGAGGTGGTGATGGAAAACATCAGCTAATAAAAATCTTCCTGACCTTGCTGCTTAGGTTAGTGCTGACAAGCAGAACATGCCGGTGATTTACAGCTTATTAGAACATTTCCCACCAAATGTTTTTCACAGACTGAAGGGAAGAGCGAGAGAGCAACTGTTCACAACATAAGTGGCACACAATGAATGGGTTTGTTATTAATATATTCGGAGACATATCTTGTGTCCATAGAAATACATTTCACCATTTGGATCAGAAATGAGTGGAAAAGAACTGGAAAGAAAACCTCTCTGGCACTCTCACACTCTTGTATTGGATTTTTTTTGAGGTGTACAGGTTTACTTAATGTGCACCTTGCTCCAGCAATACACAAAAAAAATTGCAAGTTAGCAGATTGAATGCAGAGTAGTCCATATTAATATTTATCAAGATCCTATGCAGAAGTGAGTAGTTAAAGTGACACTGAAGCCCCCCCTCAAAAAATGATATAATGAATTGTATGTGTAGTACGGACAATTAATAGAACATTAGTAGCAAAGAAAAGAGTCTCATATTTTTATTTTCAGTTATGTAGCTTTTCTTTTAATAACATGCACAATCCTGTGATGTTTGAAGTTTACAAACTACACTCCGAGCTAGCCAAGCTAATGACCCTTTGAACTTTACCTGCAGTAAAACCTTATCTAAAGTTGTCTTTCACTATTTCTTTGATGTATAAGTGCTTTAGAAAACAGCACTGTGGCCAACCAAAGTTGGGTCGGAGAGCTCAGAGGAGCTCTTTTGCATAGATAACAACTGAAGTTTCTTAACTCTTCCTGTGCTGGAAACAATATGAAACGTACAGTATATCTGTACTACTAATGTTCTATTTGTATTAGCTGTACTACACATACAATTCATTATCTCATGAGTTTATTTTGACTTTCCTTTAAGTACGATTTATGCCTAGTCTCTGTTTACATTACATCTGTTCAGCATGGATGGCTGTCTTCCATGTACTAACTTACTATTCTTGTGAAACTGTTTTTTCAACCCAATATGCCTGAGCACAGCAGCCTAAACATTCCTGGGAATTCTCCTTGTTAAATACGCATGTAGCCCCCCCCTTAAAAAAAGAAAAAAGAAAGATGGAAAAGAAGAAATCAGTTATGCAAAAAGAGTAACCATGGAAACATACTTTTGTAACTTTGCCTGTAATGTAGATTCAGAACACTAACCATGTTGTCTTTTCACACACCTGAAACAAGCATGCAGCAAATCCTGTCAGATTTTTGCAAGGAACCTCTGACTTGCATGCTTGTTCAGGGTCTATGGCTGAAAGTATCAGAGGTAGAGGATCAGGACAACCATGCAATTTGAATTGTTAAAAAGGAAATAAATATGGCAGCCTCCTTAGCCCTCTCACAACAGGTATCCCTTACGTAAAGGTTGCCATAAAGGAAACAAACAGGTTTTTTAATGTGTCAATTTTTATTTTATTTTATTTTTTTTCAACAAATCAGTTCATTGAATAAAGTAAAAGTTGCATTCAATTATTTCGATATCTGAAAAAATGAACAAAATATAAAAGTACATTGCATGCAGTCACATATCGTATAAAAATATAACAGTGCAAAGTTTGATATGCATAAAAAGAGATCCCATCAATAAAAACAAATACACTCATAACATATCAATAGACAACCAGCAATATAAAGCAGATTGGAGTCTTTCTGTTTATTTTTATCTTTATACTTCCTTCATTTTTCTGCTGGGTTAACCTCTTGAGGACCACAGTGTTAAACCCCCCTAAAGACCAGGCTATTTTGCTTAAAAAGGGTCACTGCAGCTTTAAGGCCTCGCTGCAGGGCCGCACAACACAGCATACAAGTGATTTTCTCCCCACCAACAGAGCTCTCTGTTAGAGGAGTCTGATCGCTCCCCCAGTGTTTGTTTTTTTATAAATATTTGTTATTCATTTTTAAATAAATTTCCTTTTTTTTTCTCCCAAACCCACCCTCCCTCCCCCCGCCAGCCAATCACTGTGATCGGCTGTCATAGGCTTCAGCCTATGACAGCCGATCACCTCTGATCCCCTGGAGGGGACAGCCGTGTCACATGGCTGTCCCCAGTACAGCGCTGCTGTAGATCGCAGTGCTGTACAAGGTAATTAGACAGCGGTTTTGCCGTCTAGAAGTCTCCGAGCGGCAATCGCCGCTGGAAGGCTGAAGGTGGAGAGGAGCTCCGCCTACCTAGCGGAGATGCGCTCGCATTAGTGCACAAAATCTCCAGCAAAGCGAGCCCCAAGGACTTTAGACGCTCCTGGGGCTGCCGCCACGGCCACGCCCGTCGGCGTGACACGGTCGGCAAGCAGTTAATCTACTTGGCTAATCTGAAACATTATATACAAACAAAGAAGGAAAGGGAAAGAGCTGGCAGTAAGTAGATCAACGGCACTAGATCAACGCAGGGTGCTTTCAAAGCTGGTTTACAGTATCTGTGCTCATAGTACCTTTGTTCATCTCCTTTTTTTTTTTTTTACTATTTTATTAACCACTTGAGGACCGTGGGCTTTACCCCCCTTAAGGACCAGGCACTTTTTTTCCATTCAGACCACTGCAGCTTTCACGGTTTATTGCTCGCTCATACAACCTACCACCTAAATGAATTTTGGCTCCTTTTCTTGTCACTAATAAAGCTTTCTTTTGGTGCTATTTGATTGCTGCTGCGATTTTTACTTTTTATTATATTCATCAAAAAAGACATGAATTTTGGCAAAAAAATGATTTTTTTAACTTTCTGTGCTGACATTTTTCAAATAAAGTAAAATTTCTGTATACATGCAGCGCGAAAAATGTGGACAAACATGTTTTTGATAAAAAAAAAACATTCAGTGTATAGTTATTGGTTTGGGTAAAAGTTATAGCGTTTACAAACTATGGTGCAAAAAGTAAATTTTCCCATTTTCAAGCATCTATGACTTTTCTGACCCCCTGTCATGTTTCATGAGGGGCTAGAATTCCAGGATAGTATAAATAACCCCCAAATGACCCCATTTTGGAAAGAAGACATCCCAAAGTATTCACTGAGAGGCATAGTGAGTTCATAGAAGATATTATTTTTTTCACAAGTAAGCGGAAAATGACACTTTGTGAAAAAAAAAAAAAAAAAAGTTTCCATTTCTTCTAACTTGCGACAAAAAAAATGAAATCTGCCGCGGACTCACCATGCCCCTCTCTGAATACCTTGAAGTGTCTACTTTCCAAAATGGGGTCATTTGTGGGGTGTGTTTACTGTCCTCGCATTTTGGGGGGTGCTAATTTGTAAGCACCCCTGTAAAGCCTAAAGGTGCTCATTGGACTTTGGGCCCCTTAGCGCAGTTAGGCTGCAAAAAAGTGCCACACATGTGGTATTGCCATACTCAGTAGACGTAGTATAATGTGTTTTGGGGTGTATTTTTACACATACCGATGCTGGGTGGGAGAAATGTCTCTGTAAATGACAATTTTTTAATTTTTTTTACACACAATTGTCCATTTACAGAGGTCTTTCTCCCACTCAGCATGGGTATGTGTAAAAATACACCCCAAAACACATTATACTACTTCTCCTGAGTACAGCGATACCACATGCGTGGCACTTTTTTGCACCCTAACTGCGCTAAGGGGCCCAAAGTCCAATGAGTACCTTTAGGATTTCACAGGTCATTTTTGTTTCAAGACTACTCCTCACGGTTTAGGGCCCCTAAAATGCCAGGGCAGTATAGGAACCCCACTAATTACCCCATTTTAGAAAGAAGACACCCCAAGGTATTCCGTTAGGAGTATGGTGAGTTCATAGAAGTTTTTATTTTTTTGTCACAAGTTAGCGGAAATTGATTTTAATTGTTTTTTTTTCACAAAGTGTCATTTTCCGCTAACTTGTGACAAAAAATAAAATCTTCTATGAACTCACCATACTCCTAACGGAATACCTTTGGGTCTCTTCTTTCTAGAATGGGGTCATTTGTGGGGTTCCTATACTGCCCTGGCATTTTAGGGGCCCTAAACCGTGAGGAGTAGTCTTGAAACCAAATGTCGCAAAATGACCTGGGAAATCCTAAAGGTACTCATTGGACTTTGGGCCCATTAGCGTACTTAGGGTGTAAAAAAGTGCCACACATGTGGTACCGCCATACTCAGGAGAAGTAGTATAATGTGTTTTGGGGTGTATTTTTACACATACCCATGCTGGGTGGGAGAAATATCTCTGTAAATGACAATTGTTTGTTTTTTTTACACACAATTGTCCATTTACAGAGATATTTCTCCCACCCAGCATGGGTATGTGTAAAAATACACCCCAAAGCACATTATACTACTTCTCCTGAGTACGGCGATACCACATGTGTGACACTTTTTTGCAGCCTAGGTGCGCTAAGGGGCCCAACGTCCTATTCACAGGTCATTTTGAGGCATTTGTTTTCTAGACTACTCCTCACGGTTTAGGGCCCCTAAAATGCCAGGGCAGTATAGGAACCCCACAAGTGACCCCATTTTAGAAAGAAGACACCCCAAGGTTTTCTGTTAGGTGTATGGCGAGTTCATAGAAGATTTTATTTTGTCACAAGTTAGTGAAAAATGACACTTTGTGAAAAAAAAACAATAAAAATCAATTTCCGCTAACTTTTGACAAAAAGTAAAATCTTCTATGAACTCGTCATACACCTAACAGAATTTTTTCTAAAATGGGGTCACTTGTGGGGTTCCTATACCGCCCTGGCATTTTACGGGCCCAAAACCGTGAGTAGTCTGGAAACCAAATGTCTCAAAATGACTGTTCAGGGGTATAAGCATCTGCAAATTTTGATGACAGGTGGTGTATGAGGGGGCGAATTTTGTGGAACCGGTCATAAGCAGGGTGGCCTTTTAGATGACAGGTTGTATTGGGCCTGATCTGATTGATAGGAGTGCTAGTGGGGTGACAGGAGGTGATTGATGGGTGTCTCAGGGGGTGGTTAGATGGAAAAATAGATGCAATCAATGCACTGGGGAGGTGATCGGAAGGGGGTCTGAGGGGGATCTGAGGGTTTGGCCGAGTGATCAGGAGCCCACACGGGGCAAATTAGGCCTGATCTGATGGGTAGGTGTGCTAGGGGGTGACAAGAGGTGATTGATGGGTGTCTCAAGGTGTGATTAGAGGGGGGAATAGATGCAAGCAATGCACTGGCGAGGTGATCAGGGCTGGGGTCTGAGGGCGTTCTGAGGGTGTGGGCAGGGGATTGAGTGCCCTAGGGGCAGATAGGGGTCTAATCTGATGGATAGCAGTGACAGGGGGTGATTGATGGGTAATTAGTGGGTGTTTGGAGGAGAGAACAGATGTAAACAATGCACTTGGGAGGTGATCTGACGTCGGATCTGCGGGCGATCTATTGGTGTGGGTGGGTGATCAGATTGCCTGCAAGGGGCAGGTTAGGGGCTGATTGATGGGTGGCAGTGCCAGGGGGTGATTGATGGGTGGCAGTGACAGGGGGTGATTGATGGGTGGCAGTGACAGGGGGTGATTGATGGGTGATTGACAGGTGATCAGTGGGTTATTACAGGGAAGAACAGATGTAACTAATGCACTGGCGAATTGATAAAGGGGGGTCTGAGGGCAATCTGAGCGTGTAGGCGGGTGATTGGGTGCCCGCAAGGGGCAGATTAGGGTCTGATCTGATGGGTAACAGTGACAGGTGGTGATAGGGGGTGATTGATGGGTAATTAGTGGGTGTTTAGGGTAGAGAAGAGATGTAAACACTGCACTTGGGAGGTGATCTGACGTCGGATCTGCGGGCGATCTATTGGTGTGGGTGGGTGATCAGATTGCCCGCAAGGGGCAGGTTAGGGGCTGATTGATGGGTGGCAGAGCCAGGGGGTGATTGATGGGTGGCAGTGACAGGGGGTGATTGATGGGTGATTGATAGGTGATCAGTGGGTTATTACAGGGAAGAACAGATGTAACTAATGCACTGGCGAATTGATAAGGGGGGGTCTGAGGGCAATCTGAGCGTGTAGGCGGGCGATTGGGTGCCCACAAGGGGCAGATTAGGGTCTGATCTGATGGGTAACAGTGACAGGTGGTGATAGGGGGTGATTGATGGGTGATTGATGGGTAATTAGTGGGTGTTTAGGGTAGAGAACAGATGTAAACACTGCACTTGGGAGGTGATCTGACGACGGATCTGCGGGCGATCTATTGGTGTGGGTGGGTGATCAGATTGCCCGCAAGGGGCAGGTTAGGGGCTGATTGATGGGTGGCAGTGACAGGGGGTTATTGATGGGTGATTGATGGGTGATTGACAGGTGATCAGGGGGATAGAGGTATACAGTACACAGGGGGGGGGGGGTGATCAGGAGTCCCCAGGGGGCAGTTTAGGGTTTAAAAAAAAATTAGCGTTGACAGATAGTGACAGGGAGTGATTGATGGGTGATTAGGGGGGTGATTGGGTGTAAACAGGGGTCTGGGGGGTGGGCAGGGGGGGGTCTGAGGGGTGCTGTGGGCGATCATTGGGCAGGGGGGGGGAGATCAGTGTGCTTGGGTGCAGACTAGGGTGGCTGCAGCCTGCCCTGGTGGTCCCTCGGACACTGGGACCACCAGGGCAGGAGGCAGCCTGTATAATACACTTTGTAAACATTATAAAGTGTATTATACACTTTGTATGCGGCGATCGTCGGGTTAACATCCCGCCGGCGCTTCCGTGTGGCCGGCGGGATGTTACGGCGGGTGAACGGAGTCAGGCGCCGGCGGAGGATCGCGTCACGGATGACGCGATCGCTCCGCCCATGCCCTTACAGGGACCGCCGCCTCTGTGGGTGAGCTGGTCCTTGCGGGCTCCACTTCCCGGCCGCCCCTATGCGTTAGGCGGTCAGGAAGTGGTTAACTAACTAGCAAAAAGGCCCACCCATTAAAATAGGGGTCGATAGGTCAATAGACACATGCCACACCCCCCTCCAACGCGAGCAAGGCCACGACCCACACGCATGCAGCACCACGCAAACTACTGGTTTGGTAGTCATGTCAAGTAATGAAAACAGTTCAATATAAAGCATCAAAACTGATTTTATTCTAAGTTGTGAAACCCTATTATGAACACAAACCATAAACAAACAATTATAACAATCAATCACATCAGAAATAGAGGTAACTGACCTCTGTATGTTTACTACAATTATCGTCTAGATCCATGACACCCCTGATTGGATCATAAGCCTCCTCTCCACCTATTGTGTTGAGTTTACATCGCTGGTTTAGTTCTTCCTCTAATCCTCCTTTCATGTTGCATATTATAATTGACTGAGTAAAATAATTCATTCAGCTGTAGGGGGAGAGCCCTTTGAACCCCAATAAGATAATATCTGCTGTCTAGCACCATACAAAATATGAGAAATTTCAAAGTTAATGGAAATCATAAAAAACAAAATCAGCCATACACTTACCTAAGGAGAGGGAAGGCTGTGGGTCCTACAGAGCCTTACTACGCCTCTCTTAGTTCCTGTTCCAGTACTGGCTCCCTGGACGCAGTATTCAACCAATTAGGTCAAATACTGCTCTCTCTGCTGCCGAAGGAGGCTTCGTAAGTCTTTGGGAGGCCGAGTGCTCCTGAAGATGGGCCGCTACTTACTGCGCACATGTGAGCGCCCTCTCTCGTGCGCTTATGCATGGAAAGACTCGGCTTGTCTTAGGAAGGACTCGGCTCCCAAAGACTTCCGAAGTCCCCTGCGGTGGGGGATCCAAACGGGGGCGCCAGCAGTTAAAGAGCAACCGTGACAAAGAATGGAACTTTATCCCAATCAGTAGCTGATACCCCCTTTTACATGAGAAATCTATTCCTTTTCACAAATGGATCATCAGGGGGCGCTGTATGACTGATATTGTGGTGAAACCCCTCCCACAAGAAACTCTGAGTACGTACTCTTGGCAGTTTCCTGTCTGTGAACCTTGTTGCATTGTGTGAAATAGCTATTTACAGCTGTTTCCAACTGCCAAAAAAAGCAAGCAGCAGCTACATCATCTGCCAGCAGTAAAAATGTCACCATGTGATAAATGTCAGAATGTAAATTAGGGATTTAAAAGATTTTACAATTGGCAAACACTGACTAAATCATTTATACATAATTATTGTAAAAATGAAGCACTTTTTTTATTATTATTTTCACTGGAGTTCCTGTTTAACGGAGGGGACCAGGAAAGGAATAGAAAGGTTCTATAGGACTCAGAGCCTTCCCTCTCCTTAGGTAAGTGTCTGGCTGATTTTTTTTCCAATTTTTTTTAATCGATTCCCATTGACTTTAAATCTTAGATTACGAGGCACTTCTGCTAAATCTATGTGTAAAATTGTAAGGCTAGGTGATAATATTATTGGGCTAGAGTTTCCCTCGTTTATCAAGAGCTGAATGTATGATATATATTGGTAAAGTTCCATGGAGGTATCACGCTGAGGAAGTGAGGGGAATATTTAACAGTGGAGACACAGACAACAATATCGCAAAGACAACAATAACAATATTGGCATGTGTAAGCAGTACATGTTAAAATCCGCTTTAACTTGTATGTCTGGCGAGAGAGCAGATGAGCGTAAAGCCTCAGAAACTGCCCATAGGTTTAACATTACAGATCAATACAGGACCAGCTCTGACAGGTCACAAGGCCAAACCAATCAAGCAGCAAAGGAAATGAGCGACACACATCTGACCAAAGTGGATGAAATTTCGCACTCATCTGAATAATTATTGAGTGCTTTCTGGATAGGTGAAAGTGATAGGTCAGAATGATTGACACATATTAATGGGCTGGGAGCTGGAGAGGTGGCTCCGTAACAGCACAGGAGAATACAGGAACACTTCATTCAGTTAGTCTGAAGATCTGCTGACAGAGGATGGGATGAACTGGTCAACCACATCATTTGACTATATGGAGATTGCCATTAACTGAATCACATCCTAATTTCCTATATCTCTCTTGGGATGTCTGACAGTGACACCTCTAACTGAACGATTTCCCTGCCTCCCATAATAAGTGGTATTTCTGTCCCTGCTGGTTTCATCTGAACTGAATGCCAGCAGTAAGATGAAAACCCTGAGGTTACAAGAAAACGATGGATGCCTCAGAGTGTTGACTTCAACCCTTGGTAGTTCTGACTGAGTATGGGGGATGGGGGCATCTACCTTGACCATTCCCGGAATGCCAACTATTTGAACACTGACATCTCTTTATAGGCTGCAAAACCACTAGGAGCACAGAGACTCTAGCCTTAGTCATGTGACTAAGCCCCTTGATTGTGAGATGGTCTCTTCTGCCGCAGGACGCAATGCGGGGACTTTCGGGTCTGCGCACGCATATCAGGCGCGTGCTAGGTGCTCTCCTTCTCCTCCTCTCAGGGCTGTGCGTTCTCGGGCCAGGGGACGGGCGCTTGTGGTCACGCGCCCGTCCTATGCGCTCAGATGCCGGAGGCAGTAGCGTCAGCTAATAGCTTTAATCAGCTGACGCTTAGGTAGGAAATTGTGTGTACTGTCAGCTGACATGTCTATCAGCTGACACTCAGGCAGGACTGTCTGATTGGGTAATGGATGTGTGGCCGGCCCCTGATTGGATGATGTCTGTATTTAAGGCCTGATGTGACAGTTTGAACTTGCCCGTGATAGCTCTAGCTTGTTGGTTGCTGGGTGCTCTGTTTACCTGCTGTTATTACATTGGATTATCTGGATTTTAACCTCTGCTTGTTACTGGACTCCCCTTGTCTGCTGCCAGAACTGACCTATTGCCTGGATTATCGTGACGACTGTTTGCTGCCTGGTGTGACCTCTGATACGTTCTTTGTCCTCTCTTCTACCTAGCCCTCCTGTACTGCGATGTTCTTGTTTAGGCCTGGAAGTGTATTTGCTCACCCTGCATTCAGCTCCAATGCCTTGCACACTAAAGGCCTGGGTGTAACCAAAGTCGGGTAGGTGTTGTCTTCTCACCTCTAGTTCAAGCGGGGGCACACCACATAGGGTGAAGCGTGTGAAGATAGATTGGGGGCATTGAAGCTGATTCGTGAGTGAATATTCCTACAGGCCTGACACCTTAACTTAATCCCAGCTCTCCTCCTAAAATCATACCAGTAAATAAGATTGTACTACTTAAGATAGCCATACATCAGGCGACTTGTCAGCCGATTGACCATCCCATTCGATTATTTTAATCGAATCGGATGAAAATCGGTGCCGCCAAGTACATGCCTGACCGACAATGTGACCGATTTGGGCCCCAAAATTGATTGCTCATGCTGCAAAATATTGGGCTGATTTTCTCGATTGGGTGCGCAGCAAAAATGGCGTTCAATTTCGCATCGATCGACGGACACGGCAAAACACCTAGGCCTCGATTCACAAAGCAGTGATAACTCAGTTATCACGCCTAAAAGACTTTAGGCGTGATAACCTTTGCACCGCTGAGTTAGCACCGCTTTGTGCTATTTATCGCGCGCAAAGCAATCGCGCAATCCCGCGCGCAGCGCCCATAGGGTTTAATGGGCGCATCGCGCGCAAAACTTTGCGCACAGGAATTTCGCGCGAGTTTCTTCTTATCATGCCTAAACTGAGTTTAGGCGTGATAAAGGGCTTTTCACTGGCGTGCAAACAGTTTGCACCACTTTGTGAATCAGGCCCCTAGTGTTGTTCCCCCAATGTTAAATACCCCGCCTCCCCCCCCCCCCCAGGTGCCCCATGCACCAATACCTTTCCGACGCCTCTGCTTGTCCCCGCAGGCTCGGGGCGCTTTACGCTCTTCATACACGCACGCCCCACGTGGTTTCCTAGTAAGGGGCGCGGGTATGACGTCAGACGTTATGCACGCAGCCATGTTACTAGGAAACCATGTGGCGTGTGTGTATGGCATTTTTACAATCGAAAATAATTGGAAGGTAATTATCGATTGTTCACATTTACTAAACCATTCTTTCTTCAAATTTGATCATAAAATCCAACTTTCGGATTTATTTTATCCTATTTAGCAATCAACCAAAGAATCGTTCCTTATCGATTGCCTTCATAAACGGCAAATTTTCTATACAATTCGATCATTAAAATTGCAATCGTAAGTTTAGAAAAAAAGTTAGATATAAATTACTTACCCACGTAGAGGGAAGATGGTTCAGAGCCTTCTCGATCCAACTGCTGTACAGGGTCCCTCCCAAAAAATCTTACAAGAACTTGTGTGGCGTGGCCATACTAGTGCATGGAGGGGAATACTAGTACATACTAATACATGGAGGGGAATATGATCATGAACAAGAAGAAGGTCCCGGCCAGAAGCAGTGGGGTCGAAGAGGACATAGGAAGCCTGTGGACCATTTAGAGGCTTACCTCTACGTCAGTATCTTTTTTGTGTTTAACCTAAAAGTTCACGTTGAATGACTTGCCAGAAGGTAATTCTACACCTGTTTCTATGCTAAACTGTGTCATACTGTGTCTATCATGACTCATGGTGTTGCTATTGTTATTTCTGAGACTGTTTTGCATATTTCTCGACACTATTCAGACATTCTGACGCTAATAACTTTTGAAGGACAAAAAAAAAAAATTTGGCTCTTTTGCATGTCCTCTCCTCGCCCTTCTTCCCCCCTCTTTTGTACCTCCACTTCATTAACAACTTTTCTCTCCCCTCCCTCTCCTTCCTTAGGTTGAACTTCAGTTGGTTTTTATGTGCAATTGTATTGGAGTGGGGTCTTTGCGCGCCGGTGCCTCTGACCGTCCTGTGATTGCCCGTGCTCTTTTGCCTTTACACTTCTAATGTAGTAAGCTTATCTCTGTACGCTTGGATGCAACGCTTATACGCTTCCATGCTTTGTTTACATTGTGGCACCTAAGCTGGGCTCTGATTGGTGCGGTGGGTGGCGCCGCTGCGCAGGTCCTCCATTGCCTAGTTACAAGGACGCACTCCGTCCTCTTCACGGAGGAGGTGGGCGTCATTGGTTGCCTTAGAAACCTGGGGCATGGCAGGCTGACGTAGGCGGAAGTGCCGCCGCTACGTGGGTATGTAACCCACGCTGAAGCGGCCCGCCCCCAACTCTCCCCATTGCGGTGAACAAGCGCCAGCGGCGCGAAACGGACGTCCGCAGGGGGATATAGACCTGGCGCCCACCTTTCCGCTCTGCATCCGACCTTGCTGACTGTAAGTGCTTCTGTTTTTATTGACTGAATAAATTACCCGAATTGCAGTGCTTGCTCCATCTCATCTCTCTCCTCCACACAAGTTTGCCTACTGCCATATAGCCTGTGTACGCTCTTTCAAGGGAATTACTTTGCCACAGTCTTATGCTAGGAGTCAAGTCCAGTCCCCTGTTGTAGTTTTGAGAGTGCTGGAGTTTCATCTCCTCTACCTTCCTTAAAATTTAAAGCACCCAAAGTCTCCCAGTCTCCCCTTTTCAGCACTGAACAGGCAGACAGCATCAGAAGTTCACTGCTTGCATGTCATGTTGTGTTTCATGTAACTGTGAAGTCTCTAAGGGCTCGTTTCCACTATAGCGAATCCGCATGCAGGCGCTGCATGCGGATCCGCATAGGCAATACAAGTGGATGGGATTGTTTCCACTTGTGCGTCGTGCGGGTGCGTTTTGATGTGCGGGGAAAATCTGCACGGCAGAGCCGTCAGATTTCGCGTGCGGCAGGAATGCGGGCGAATCGCCCGCAATGCTTTTAATAGGGAAATCGCATGCGGCTTTGTCATGCGGTTTTCCCCGCGATTTCGCGTACGATTTTGCATGTAAGGCTATACACTTTACACAGGCAGTGACATGGTTAAATTCGCCTGCTTCCAAGCCATGCGAAATCGCGGGGAAAACAGCATGCGGAAACGCATCCGCATGCGATTTCGTCCGCGGTGGAATCCAGGCGATTCCGCACCGCAACAGTGGAAACGAGCCCAAATGCAATATGACGCGCAGACAGGGAACTTCTTCTAACCATGTCTGCTCATTCAGTGCTGAAGAGCGGGGGGTGGGGAGACTGTGGGCGTTTCAAATGGATTTTGCTGAATTTGAACACCAACGCTACTCATCAGAACACAGGTAAAAGGGGTGAGAGCATAGAAAGCCTTAGATATTACATTTTAGTTTGGAACTTAGCAGTGAGGAAGGAGTCAAGGCTATGAGGAGGTAAAATTTGGGGACAGGAAAAAGTGTTTAAATAGATAGGGGTTAACATTAAGAGGTAAGTCATTAGGAAGAGGGGGATTCATAATGAAGGGGTTAAGATTAAGGGCAGTGGTTTGGTCTGGGTATTAAGAAAGGGCTTATGTTATGGGAAAGGTTAGGGCAGTGGCACCAAATTATTATGGAGTCCTGTACCCTCATTCTCTCCTCTCTCTCTCAACATGTAGTAGTCACAAAGTAGTATAGGGAGCAATGTAATATTTACCTGTTCCAGGTCTGCTCTACCTACCCACAGCCACTCGCTCTATGCTGCATACATGGCTCTGGAAAATATGACATGCATTGAAAACTGGTGGATAACAACATAAACTGTGCGGCTGCTGGGAGGTAGTGGAGACCCTTGGAATCGCTGGAACAGGTAAATATTAAAATGTTCCCTGTGCTGCTCTGCAAGGTAATGAGAGGGGGAGGAGTAGACACACTTAACCCCATCTCCTTGTGGTCACAGAGTCTATTGTTACTCCAGGAAGGAGTTAAGGTTTAGACGAAGGTTAGGTGTCAGGAAGGGATATTCATTTTTTGAACGACAGAGGGACTGACGTACAAGCCAGGTAAATGAGGTCCTTCACCAGTTCCATAATTAACCTAATGTACATGTACAAAGGCATCCAACTACAATATCTTTGAATGTGCTTGGACTGCTGCCTAGATTTGTGCTTCTATGCACTGCTAAATGCTTTCAGAACACAACGCCATGTATTGGTCTCCTGTGGTATTAGTACACATATAGCCTGTAATTATTACTATAAAAGCAGCACACAGGACACATACATTACTAGCACAAGCCTGTGGACATAGGAAAACAATTCTTCATCCCATAGGAATATATTATCTCACTGGGGAGCTCAACAGCAGCACCAGTTAGGAAAGAAAACCTGAGATATTTTAGGTGTAACGCAATCCTAGGTTTTTAAAGAGAAACTCCGACCAAGAATGGAACTTTATCCCAATCAGTAGCTGAGACCCCCTTTTACATGAGAAATCTATTCCTTTTCACAAACAGACCATCAGGGGGCGCTGTATGGCTGATATTGCGGTGAAACCCCTCCCACAAAGAAATTCTGAGTACGTACTCTTGGCAGTTTCCTGTCTGTGAACCTTGCTGCATTGTGGGAAATAGCTGTTTACAGCTGTTTCCAACTGCCAAAAAAAACATGCAGCAGCTACATCACCTGCCAACAGTAAAAATGTCACCATGTAATAAATGTCAGAATGTAAATCAGGGTTTTAAAGGGATACTGTAAGGGGGTCGGGGGAAAATGAGTTGAACTTACTCAGGGCTTCTAATGGTCCCCGGCAGACAACCTGTGCCCATGCATCCACTCCCCAATGCTCCGGCCCCGCCTCCGGTTTACGTCTGGAATTTCAGACTTTAAAGTCTGAAAACCACTGCGCCTGTGTTGCCTTGTCCTCACTCCCACTGATGGCACCAGGAGTGTACTACGCAGTCCCAGTATGGTCTGTGCCTGCGCCGTGCGCTCCTGGTGACATCAGGGGAAGCGAGGACACGGCAACGCAGGTGCAGTGGTTTTCAGACTTTAAAGTCTGAAATTCCAGAAGTGAACCGGAGGCGGGGCCGAGCATTGGTGAGTGGCTGCGTGGGCACAGGATGTCTGTGGGGGACCATTAGAAGCCCCGGGTAACTTCAACTCATTTTCCCCCGACCCCCCTACAGTATCCCTTTAAAAGATTTTACAATGGACAAACACTGACTAAATCATTTATACATAATTATTGTAAAAATGAAGCACCTTTTTATTGCACTATTTTCACTGGAGTTCCTCTTTAAGTATCTGAGTGGAAGACAGAATCCTTTGACATCTGTTTTGGTCACATCACGATCAGGGTGAAAACCCTATTAAATGGAGGAAACAGGACCTGGCAACTGGAGCTCCATCAACTGTTAAAAGCTCAGTTTTGTATATACAGTACATAAAATGTAAATACGATTATCAGTCTGCTTTGAAGTGAACCAGAGATTAAAATAAACTCATGAGATTAACAATTGGATCCTAAAAATGACTCTTAGATATCTCAAGGTTTTATTTTATATACAGTATAAACATTTACAAAGCAGATTTAGGGCCCGTTTCCACTATAGCGAATCTGCATGTGTTTTCTGCATGCACATTCACATAGCCAATGATAGTAAATGGGCCTGTTTCCACTTGTCAGGAAATCTGTGCGGTTTGCTGAGCAGGAAAAATCTGCACAGCAGAGCCATCAGAATTTGCATGCAATGTAATTAATAGGAAATTCGAGTACATTTTCACCTAAAATCAATGTAAAAGCACACAGGCACTGACATGGCTAAATTTCGCATACTTACAAAAATACATGAAAACGTATGTGAATTTGCATTAAAATTTGCATGCAAATTAGTTTTCGCGTTTTCCACAACGAATTCGCACCACACAAGTGGAAACGAGCTCTAAATGTTTTATAGTCTCTGCTCAATTGCAGTGTCTCAAGAGTCCCAGAATGAACATACATGAACTATTGACCTTTTTATATTTTCCTCTCACAGTAAAAAGCCCAGGTATCTGCTTAGGAAAGTGTTTTATAGCTGTCATTTGTTATTAGTGTGCCGACTGAGTCCTGACTGGAGAAAAAAACTGTCAGTTCCATAGCTAATTCTAAACTCTTTCAGGCAGGGAAAAAAGTGTCTGTATGCTTGCCACTGTATATACACATGTCTATTTCATCATGTCGCATGTCATCTATGGCCTAGGTTCTCAACGTGTTGTACGTGTACCTCAGGGGGTACTTCTAATGGTTCCAACGGGTACTCCGGCTTTATATACTTAACCAAGAATAACAAATTTAGAGTTGTAGAAAATTATACATTGAATTTAAACAACACCAAATTAGTGTTTTAGATAATTAAAAGCAATAGTAAATGCTTGGAAATATTTTAGAACTAATTATCATGTACTATGATTAAATATATATTTGTCAAGGGGAACGTGTAATAATGTTTACTACGCTAGGGGGTACTTGGCGAGTACAGGGTTTTAAAAGGGGTACATACCAATAAAATGTTAAGGAACACTACACTTTAAATAGGCTTTCTGTTGCAAAATATGTGCTGATCTGCTAAAAATAAAACAAAACTACATTACAAGCACTTTTGGTACAACTATTCTTGATTGTTTCAGGTGATAATGTAATGTGTGTGCACAGGTGTTCCCCGAGATCAGTGGCTTCCCTTTAGTAATCCATCAAGTTGGTAAATGCTCACTAAACCTCAATGGTAGTTCCTGCAGCAAGCTGCATCTTTACTCCTCTTGCTCGACCTACCCCGTTCCCCTTCCATGCAACAGAATGGACTACTCCACAAATAAATAATTTTTTGTTAATTTTCCTGGTTTCAGCAACAGAAACACTTCCTGTACCTATATATTGCTGTACAGGATCTTCTCAAAAAATTAGCATATTGTGATAAAGTTCATTATTTTCTGTAATGTACTGATAAACATTAGACTTTCATGTACTTTAGATTCAAATACACACAACTGAAGTAGTTCACGCCTTTTATTGTTTTAATATTGATGAATTTGGCATACAGCTCATGAAAACCCAAATTTCCTATCTCAAAAAATTAGCATATTTCACCCGACCAATAAAAAAGTGTTTTTAAAACAAAAAAAAGTCAACCTTCAAATAATTATGTTCAGTTATGCACTCAATACTTGGTCGGGAATCCTTTTGCAGAATTGACTGCTTCAATGCGGCGTGGCATGGAGGCAATCAGCCTGTGGCACTGCTCAGGTGTTATGGAGGCCCAGGATGCTTCGATAGCGGCCTTAAGCTCATCCAGAGTGTTGGGTCTTGCGTCTCTCAACTTTCTCTTCACAATATCCCACAGATTCTCTATGGGGTTCAGGTCAGGAGAGTTGGCAGGCCAATTGAGCACAGTAATACCATGGTCAGTAAACCATTTACCAGTGGTTTTGGCACTGTGAGCAGGTGCCAGGTCGTGCTGAAAAATGAAATCTTCATCTCCACAAAGCTTTTCAGCAGATGGAAGCATGAAGTGCTCCAAAATCTCCTGATAGCTAGCTGCATTGACCCTGCCCTTGATATCGAAGCATCCTGGGCCTCCACAACACCTGAGCAGTGCCAGGGGCAGGGGCTGCAGGCCCTATTGTTATGCCAGTGACTCTGACTGTTCTCACCATTCGTCACTTCTGTTTATCCGAGATTTTTCTTGGTCTGCCACTTCGAGCCTTAACTTAAAATGAGCCTGTGGTCTTCCACTTCCTCAATATGTTCCTAATTGTGGAAACAGACAGCTGAAATCTCTGAGAAAACTTTCTGTATCCTTCCCCTAAACCATGATGGTGAACAATCTTTGTCTTCAGGTCATTTGAGAGTTGTTTTGAGATCCCCATGTTGCTACTCTTCAGAGAAATTTAAAAGAGGAGGCAAACTTACAATTGACCCCCTTAAATCCTCTTTCTTCTAATTAGATTCACCTGTGTATGTAGGTCAGGGGTCACTGAGCTTACCAAGCCAATTTGAGTTCCAATAATTAGTTCTAAAGGTTTTGAAATCAATAAAATGAATTTATGCACCTGCCGCATTTTATTCTGATATTCTTTTATTCCAATATATTTTGGTGAGTTATGACTTAAGAATTGGAGGCCTAAAAATCTTGAAAAAATGTACCGCTTTTGGCTCATAATTGCAGACAGAAATGCTCCGCCAGGGAGGTTAATTAGCAAAAGCTGTTGAGCCTATAAGGAAGTACTTGAGGGCTGTGAAATGCAGGTAATAATAGATAAGGGAGGCACCAACAGTTATATAACATTGTAAAAAAAAACCTGTTTAAAATGTGAGGTAAGGTTGGGCTTACCTCACCAGATAAGAGCCAATGCCAGAGGTTTCCATGTATACTTTCGGGGCAGCATGGTGGTGCAGTGGATAGCACTCTTACCTGAATCCTTGGTTCAAATACCAGTCAGGGCACTATCTGCATGGCTTTTCAGTGTTCTTCCTGTGTCTGCTTCGGTTTCCTCCAAGCACTGCAGTTTCCTCTTACATCACAAATACATACATTGGCTTCCCCCCTAAAATCGACTGTAGACTATGATGGACATATGACTATGGTAAGGGTTAGATTGGGTGCTACTCTGAGGGACAGTTAGTGGCAGGACTATATATACTCTGTACAGTGCTACCTAAGATGTCAGCGCTATATAAATACTGAACAATAATAACTTTATTGGAAAAAGTTATACTCAAAGGACACAACATGTTTCATGGGACAGCGCGCTTCACTAGTAAACTACAATTTATGAAGTATCTCTAGCTTTTATCAGTGAGCTGAACAGTAGTTATACTCCATAAATTGTATTTTGCCTGATGAAGTGAGGTTGTCCTGTGAAACGCGTTGTAACCTTTGAGTATCATTTTTTTCCAGTAAAGTATTCGTGAAAACAACTAGCAGTGGCTCTTATCTAGTGAGGTAAGTCCACATTTATCTCAAATTTTAAACTGGTTTTAACAATTTTATGTATAACTCTTGGTGCCTCTGTTATCTATTATTGATGATCGTTTTCCCACCCTTGGTGGAAGTTTGTTACCCCTTCTTACTCCAGAGTGCAACCTCTTATTCCAAGGGGGGGGGGGTCCAGTTAACTCTCACAACCTGCACTTCTACTAGTCGCCTGTTGTGGTGACACAGGAGACTGAGATGGCCACTCCAAACTCCTTCACTTTATTTTTCTGTAGACAATGACAGGTCAACTTGGCTGTGTGTTTCGGATCATTGTCATTTTGGAGGTCCAAATACATCCCATGCTCAGCTACCTGGCTGATGAGTTCAAATTTTCCTTCAGTATTTTTTGATAACTTGCTGCATTCAGATTACCATCAATTTTGATCAAATTTCCTTTGCCTTTGTTGCTCACACATTCCCAAAACATCAGTAATCCACCATGTGTTTTACAGCAGGAATGGTGTACCTTTCATCATAAGCCTTGTTGACTCCCTTCCAAATGTAGCATTTATGGTTATGAACAAAAAGTTCAATTTTAGTCTCATCGCTCCAAATGACTTTGTGCCAGAGGGTTTGAGGCTTGCCTCTGTGCTGTTTGACATATTATAAGCTGGATATTTTGTGACATTTGCATAGGCCTCATCAATAAAAATGATGAGTGGGAGCACTGCAACCAGGTCGACAGAATTTGCCACTGGTGTAGGGAGAATGGCCTGGTCCTCAACACTGCAAAAACTTTTGGTTGTGGTACTGGACTTTAGGAAGCGTGCCCCGCCACACGACCTCCTATCTACATCAATAGCTCGGAAGTTGAAATAGTCCCCTGTGCACGCCTCTTAGGCACAACCATCTTCAAGGACTTGACTTGGAAATCCAACACCACCCCTACCGAGAGAAAAGCCCTTCTTCCTCCACCAACTGAAAAAGTTTGGTATGTCCTAGAAACTCCTGACAGGTTTCTACTCCGCCACAATCGTATCTGTCCTCTGCTCCTCTATCCTGGTCTGGTCCGCCGGTTCCTCCACCAGCAACAGGCACAAACTACAGAGAGTTATCAGATCAGCGGAGAGGATAATCGGGAAACCTCCTGGCTCCTCTCTCAGCCTTGCAGGCGAGTACGAGTCCCCGCCGCACACGCTACACATCATCACGCCAGCTAGCGTGAGAGTCCTGCACATGCTCCATTCATGGCCAGTGTGATGAATCTTAGCAGTTGGCGTGATGGGACTCATACTGCCGACTTCAGATGGATGTCGCCGATTAATTAAGCCACGTGCGGGGCCGAGAGTGGAGCCAGGAGGATGCCGGGACTTTGCGGCCTACGGTGGGCTGGAGGAAGCCCCAGGTAAGTACATATTGTGTTTTTTAAAGGTGCTCAGCATCCCTTTAAATCATTGTGGTGATTTTATAGTTATTTTTATAAAAACGTCCTGCACTCCCTTCACTGGCTACCTATAAACTTGAGGATCCTATTCAAGAGAGGCCTACTGACATTTATATCACTACATAATCTGGGCCCGGGATACATGAAAGAAATGTTGCAGCTGTGTAGTAATCCCCGCAATCTCAGATCCACAGGTTCCAATAATCCAGTCATACCTAGAATCCACCTGAAAACTTTTGTTCCCAGAGCCTTCTGTCATGCCACTTCTTCATTATGGAACTCCTTACCTCAGCAGATAGGACCGCTCCATCTCTGGATGTGTTTGAATCCAGACTGAAAACCCACCTGTTCAGTTTGGCATTTGCAGAAATATAATTTTATCCTCTTTGCTAATACTTTGTCCTATTACCAAATACTGAATCTGAGAGAGCCTGCGGGAGAAAAGTGCTATAGTAATGTTATGGCTATTTGAATATTATGTTTTCAAATCTCTTCTTCTCTGAAACCCATTCCTACAGCTGATAACTTGACATCTACCTTCCTATCTGGCATATGTTTGTGCAGGCTTTTGTAGTATCATTCATGGGGTGTGAACATTATTAACCCTAGACATCTCTAGGCAGGCATTGCAGCTACTAACTAAATGTCATCATCTCATAACATCTGGATGAGATCATTTGTGTCTGTCTTATTGTACTCCGCTCCAGCTAGCTCTGCTTCATATGTTTCCATTCACAAAATGTGAGATTGAATTATGGTGTCCACTTGTGCACACATTAATCACACATTAATCACAAAGAAAACATAACTGTCACATCTACGGAGCTCTTGGTTCTGAATATCGAAATAGAAGACAACATGTCTAATGATAGAGGTAAAGCATGACTATGTGTCCCTCGCTACTGCTCATTGTATTGCACGTCGTGGGAATTTAGAGAGGTAGGCGAATCCACGGCAATTCCCAGGACCAATCAGTCATGTCTGACCAAATGACCAGACTCTGGGAATTCTGAATCTTGTTAGCTAAGTAAACAAATAAAAGAGGTCATTGAAGTTATGATCCTATAATGTAAGACATACATAGTGGTATACTGTGTTGATATAAGACTAAATCAAGTGCGATGGCCCTAGGTTAACTTGATGCAGTCTAATATATTGTGAAAATATGAAGTGAAAATAAACATATAAGACGGTTTACTGTATGTGTTCTGCTAAAGGTAAATATAAAATAAAACTAAGTCTCAGATTTTAATTTTTATGTAAGGACTTTATTTTAAGACTTCTGTACAGCAGCCATGACAAATCTGCCTTGTTTAACTGAAAAAAAAAACAGAAGTGATGGTCCTTTAAACTTCCCAGCACTAAAGCGGTATCTGTTCTGGAAACTAACTGAATTTGACAAGCTGTTCGACAATTTCATTTGCATAGCTATCAACTCTAGATTTTTAACACTTGCTGTACTAGAAGACAGGAAGGAACTTCAGACAATTTCTTAGCAGGCTAGTACACATTTTCAGCTTTGTACAGTATGTGAAAGGGGAGCCAATGGAACTCTTACCAGTTCACTATACTGGCCAAAAAATGTGATACCTTTATTTTTGCAATGACCTCCAGTTAATGGTAGGGTTCTCAAACTATTCCTATCAGCGTACGAGAGAGAACGGCGCCGGAGACTTGGGCGCAGGACACAGCCAGTATATGGCTGATCCTGCTGCCGCACAAGTCCGGGCCGTGTTAATTACTATTCCCCCTCCAGGCCGACGTGGATAATGGGGGAATGAAATAATTTGGCTTCCAGCAATTGCTGGAAGCCGAATTATTGTTTTAAAAGCAACTTCAGATCCGTCTTCTGACGGCGCTGAAGTTACTCCCTGTGCCTGCGATAGCCGTAGTTCCTATTACGGCCTATGGTGGCGCTGGCTGCGCCCAAGTCTCCTGCGCTGCTGCGCCCAAGTGTCCAGCGCTGGATTTACCGTGTTCGTCCTATCAGCCTCAACATTTTATCATAACCTCATGAGACACAGAAGAATTCTTTCTGAGCAGATCCTCTCTACTTTATACAGTATAAAGGATTAGTAGGGAATCCATCAATCAAGCTATAGTACATAGCATAGTAGGTTTTGTTGTCAGTGCACATAGCCTAAGTTGGAGTGTGATCAGATACAACATAACTAAAGCCATGCACAAAAATTATATCATAGCAGAAGTCGGAAAATATCTGGAGAGGTACATAGATTTGGGTGTCATGTGCCTGGCTATAATAATAGAGCTGCTGACAGTGCCCAGAGGTCTTGGCAGTTTAGGTGAAGTTGGGTGTTGTCTCTCAGGTGTTGAATATCCAATGTACCAGAGTTTCAATTGCTAACAAATCAGCTTTGGTAAGATGACTGGTAAGGGTAAGAGATCATTTATTAGGGTTAGTGTTAGTGGATAAGGTCTAGCACAATTACTTTATAGGACCAGGAGGTTCAGGTTAGGACTCAGGTTGTGTTAACATGTGTAAGGATTAGGGCCCATTTCCACTAGAGCGAATCTGCATGCGTTTCCTGCATGCAGATTTGCATAGACAATACAAGTGGATGGGACTGTTTCCACTTGTCAGGATTTCTGAGCGTTTTTCTGTGCAGAAAAAATCTGCACAGCAGAGCCCTCAGAATGCGATTCGCATACAATGTATTTAATAGGAAATTCGCATGCATTTTTGTATGCAAATTTTACCACAAATTTTACCGCATATTCGCAGGCGTTTTCGCATAAAATCAATATAAAAGCACACAGGCACTGACATGGTTAAATTCGCATACTCATTAACATATGCGAAAACGCCCACGAATTTGCAGTAAAATTTGCGGTAAAATTCGCATCCGCGTGCGGATTTGTTTTGTGTTTTCCGCGACTAATTTGCATTGCACAAGTTGAAACGGGCCCTTAGAACAATACTAGGTGAGCCCGCAACCCAGTCTACTCTTCAGCATGTTGCCTTTAATTCAACAATGAGTACATAGTAGCGCAAACATCAACAACTGTATTAGGGCCATGTGGGACCCACTTTGTCAAGACACACCTTGCTCAAAACAATGGCGGGACACCATCTCAAAACCTTTTATTGGGAAATGGCACCCAAACCTTTCATACTGAATCCTTACATACCCATCCATCTGATTCCTTCAAAGCTGAACATTACTTATATATACAATATATGGGATAATACATTGTATTTTTGGATGAAATTTGAAAGGAACATGTAGTAAATGCTTTGTTATTTTTATATTGAACAAAAGAACATAATTGTGTTTAAAATACAATTGATTTTAATCCATTACTTCTGCTTTCTAACTTGTACTAGACCAAGCCAACTGAAGTTCAGTACGGAAGGGTTTATCCCAAAATATGTTGTGTGTAATCACTATTCAATATCCATCCACCTCTGACCTGCCTCACTCAGTCCAGAATAGTTTTGTGCTGCTTGTCAGCCATTTCATCAGGAATAGATAACAGGTACGTACCTGGAATACAACCAGGGGCGGACTGACAACTCATGGGGCCCCCGGGCAATAGGAGATTATGGGGCCCCATACCAGTGTTTCCCACCTTTCACATTATATTTTTACAGACTAAGATATAATAATTTACTGACAACAGTAAATATGTTATATTGTGATATTTTATATTGATAAAACCCGCCAAAAATGGGTGTGGTCACGCAACAGAATATGGGTGGGGCAAAATATACATGACCTTAGCAGTGGTGTAAAAGGTCTGCCGGGGAAGTTTGAACTCCGCCATAGTGTTTCCCCCCAAAATACATGTAATCTGACAGCATTTCACCAAAAATCCATGCAATTTGGCAGAGGTTCCTCCAAAATACAGATAAAATGGCAGTCATTCCCCCAAAATAGACGTTGAACCAAACAAAACATAACATGTGGAGCACCATCCATAAGCAAACATTAAATATTAAATAAATGTACAGTGCATAGAAATGTGCAGAAAGGTCAATCAGATGCAATGTCAATCCAAAAAAACAGCTATGACCTCAAAGAACCGCACCAAATCCATACACAAATAATGTTGCAAAAAGTCCATCCTTTATTAATACATCAACAAACAATTAAAAACACAATTAAAACCGGGTGGGGAAGAGCATGTAAACCCAAATTGTCGGAGAACCGGGAGGAATATAAAGTGCAATAAGTGCTAATGACACACCACTAAGGGTGTGAAATAGGGGATGTGAACCCAGGGGGGTCGGGGGGGGGGGGGGGAAGGAGAAGGGGAAGGGGGTACAAGGTGCACTGTGCAATGTGCAGAAATTATATATGACCCTAAGATTGCAAACAATGAGGATGACAGTTACATGACCTCAATAACAGTAAAAAATAGTCTAGTATAAAACAATAGTGAAAAACAGGTCCTGACACAGGAGTGAATGAAGAATTGTAAGGGAAAAACAAGTGAAAAGGCAGTGCTATGGATTAGCAAGTAAAGTGCAGGTTGCAATGAAAGTGGTCAAAAACAGAAGCCACCAGTGTAGTCAGAGTCCTACCAGTAAAAAGTAGCTCCACGGGTCCCCCACCGCTGCTATCGCGATTCGCCACCGTCCTGTGGCTTTCTCAAAGCTGCTAAACTAACCCCTGCAGCCGAAATATATCCTGTTCCGGAGAGTAGGGGGAGGGGGAGGAAGACGCCCAAACGTAGCGTGGCCACGCTACAGCCTCCATTGCTTCACGTTGCACAGCAACGTAGAAGCTCTGTCAGCTTCCGTATCTACGGTGGCCGCTTGCGGCCAGAGCAATATAACGCGTACAAATGTACGCGTTGCTAGGGGGAATGTACGCATGGGGCGCCATCTAGTGGTACGAAATATATTGCAGGTAGATTTAAATAGAAAAGTGTGAACCTGCAAAATTACACAAGAAAGTTGAATACCCACCCCACCTACTGTCTGCAAGGGAGAGCAGCATGTTAGAGGAAATATAGTTAGGAATGAAAAACAAAGGAAACAATGAATAAAAGGTATAAACAGAGAATTGGATACATGGAGAGAATTGAGAAACTATGTAATAATGAGCAAAAAAGCAAAATTCTATAAATATATAGATACATCAGAAAACACACTGTACTGATCAGATACAAAAACAAACACTTATTATTGAGCCCAGGTCAGGGCCATAAGAAGAGTAGCCCCCGATAAATCGGACGTACACTATATTGGTGATATATAAATACCTATTTATAGGTGTACAGATCATTCATATATTTATAAAAACACCAACAAAAAATGATAAATGCCGAAGAGGACAACAGATGAACGCTGAATCAATCCAAAGCCGTCCTCTAGAGTCCAAAATATAGAAGAAGGTCCTGTCCGACATCCCCTTGTTGTTGGGAAATCTATATAGAGGAGGATATGCCCATCCAAAGGAATAGTATATTCAAGCTGAGACCCAATTACTTGTGTCATATCAAGAATCCACTTGCTGCGAATGAAACCAATGGATGCATAACTCTCAAAATGAGTACTGAGTTCCATCTGCAACTAGAAATGACACATTAAGCATGATGAGCCATAAACAATTTGCGCCAACTCTTATCAGGGATACAGACACAAGGTAAGTGATGGTTATATAAACCCCAAACACACAACATGTGAACCTCACACGGAACCCCTTACCCGGGTTCAGATTGTGCCATCTATCCACTCAATTGCCTATGAGCCATGGTCCACTACTCACCAGAGTAAACCAGAGCCACCTACAAACAAGCTGTACAGGTACACTGTGACTAAGTTCAAACAGCAGACAATGCTATACAGAGCACCAGGAAAACCCCAAGGTGACCCCACGTGGTGTGTTATAACAATACGTTCATAGGGCCAATAACCCATGCAGTGAGCTCCACACAATGAAATCCTCAGGAACTGAGAAGGAACAAAATCATTTCAAATAACCAATGAAAGTAAATTCCTCATTCATACCTGCCGGTTGCAAAGATCCCATCTCATAGATCCATCTGGTCTCATTTCTCAGCAGGGTTTGGATAATGTCACCTCCCCTAGGAGATAAAAAGATTTTCTGTAAGCCTACCACAGTCCAACCCTTGGTGTTACCCCCATGAAATTTTAGGGCATGTTCGGCCACAGGGGTAAGGTTCTTACCCTCTGACCAATCCCTCTCGGCCAGACGGATTGTTGACCAATGTTTCTGAATCCGCACCTTTAACATGTTCTTTGTTTGTCCAATGTAGATTTTACCACACGGGCAACGCAACATATACACAACCCCACAGGAAAGACAGTTAACGTACTGTCTTAAGCGAAATTCCCTTCCTGTCTTTGGACTAACAACTGTTTTGGTGGCCACCATAAAGGGGCAAATGTTACATCTACTGCAAGGGTAACTCCCCCCTCCTTTTTGTCCTCCACAAATGTTTCTCTTTTGGAAATGACTCCTTGTGAGCAGATCCTTTAAGTTTGGAGCTCTTTTGGCCGTGATGGATGGTCTGTCTGGTAGGTACTTAACAATCACTGGATCCGTAGTCAATACTGACCAGTGTTTACGGATAATCCCCTGCAAATGGTTCCAACTGCTGTTAAAAGGTGTGCACAACCGTACACACTGGTCCTTATTTTTCCTTTTAGGGTACAACAGTGTTTCCCTCTCAGACCTCTTGGCTCTCCCATGTGCCATGTCTACCACCTTTTGTGGATAACCTCTGTCCAAAAATCTTTTTCTCAAGTCAGAGGCCTCCCTCCGAAAATCATTTTCATAGGTGCAATTTCTCCTAACCCGTAAAAACTGACCTGTGGGTATATTGTTCCGTAGTTGCTGAGTGTGGAAAGACGAATAATGAAGTAAGCTGTTCACAGCAGTCTCTTTTCTATACAAAGTGCTCCCAATGTGGCCATCCTCTGTAATAAACAAATGTAAATCAAGAAAATTGGTTTCAGAATTTGACAGAGATGAGGTAAGCACTATGTTTAGGGTGTTCTTTCCAAGATCCCGTAGAAAACACTGCCCCAAAACCTCCGGGCCATCCCATAGGATCAGAATGTCATCTATGAAACGGTACCACCCCAAGATATGGGGATGGTACCGTTCCATCGCCTCCCCCCACACTACACGTCTCTCCCACCAACCTAAAAATAGATTGGCGATAGACGGGGCGCATTTCGCGCCCATTGAAACACCGTGTGTCTGCAAGTAATGCTCACCATTGAAGGTGAAGTAGTTCCGTGAGAGGATAAAACCCATAAGGTCAATCAAAAATTCGTTAAAATCTTGTCTGGAGACAGGTGTAGTCGAAAGAAAGAATCTCACGGCCTCCTTGGCATGTTCATGATCGATGTTAGTGTATAATGATTCCACATCACACGTGATAAAGAATGCACCTGGGGGTAAAGAAATTCCGTTGAGTTTGGTGATTAGATCCAAAGAGTCTCGGACATAGGAGTCCAGTGTGATGACATGCGGCTGTAGAAAAAAATCTAGGAATGCACAACTTTTCTCAATCAGGCTGCCTATACCTGACACAATTGGTCTGCCAGGGGGCCTGGTCTTATCCTTATGAACCTTAGGCAATAGGTAAAATGTTGGAATTCTCGGTTTACTCACCATAAGATATTGCCTTTCCTTCTTGGAGATCAGGCCTTCCTCCTTAGCCCCATCCAAAATTTCTTCCAATTGTCCCTTGAAGATATCAGTCGGATTCGTCCTTAATTTCCTGTAATATTTTTTGTTGTTTAATTGCCTGTTCGCCTCAGCCACATAATCATCAACACCCCAAATAACAACATTACCCCCCTTATCAGCTTCACGAATGACAAAATCATCTCGTTTCTTCAAGTCCTGAAGGGCTTGCCTTTCCATCTGAGTTAAGTTGGACCCTATACCTTTATTAATCCTGATTTTCTCAATATCCCTGACCACCAGATCAAAGAAAACCTTGACTGGTGGGCAGGTTGACAAGGAGGGCAAGAAAGTAGACTGTGGCCTAAACTTGTTGGTACCTGATATCACCTCAGTATCTTGTTGTGGGCCTTCACTCTCACTTACCAGGTCCATAAGATCCTGAAAGACTTGTCGATCTATGTTATCAGGGAGTTCTATAGCCAATCGAGTTTGTTCATCCATAACGTCTGTCCTGTTGAACATCTTCTTTAAAATCAATCGTCTGCAAAACAGGTATACATCCTTTACCGTCTCGAAAATATCGATAGTTTGCATGGGTGCAAAGGACAAGCCCCTCTGCAATAGAGACATCTCAGTATCACTAAGGGTAATAGATGTTAAATTGAGTACCTGTAGTGTGTTCACATCCGTGTCTCCTCTGGACTCACTTGAGTCCGTCTCCTTTTGTTCAGATTGTTGTAAAATTCTGCGGAGGTGGGGTGCAGTCTTTCTTTTAAAAGCGAGGCCACCCCTTCTACCTCGCTTTCTGACTCTAAAAAATCACTCGATTCAGAAAGAGATACATGACTAGATAGGCTGACATTAGGATGTTGTCTACTATAACCCAGACCATTGTTGGGATTTTGGTTGGGTACAGTGGGGCCCTTCTTTTTGGGATATCTTTTTCTGTTCTTATGTTTTTGGCCCTTACCATTCCCTCTATGTTTCCAAAAGAAGGCTTTGCCCATATTATAGTCAGTCCTATCTCTCACTAATTTGGTCTTTTTTCTGTCCACAGTAATCTTTTCAACTTTATTGATCTCTGTCTGTAACTGCAAAAGAAAAGGTTGTACCAAACGAACAGAGTCATATTTATCCAATTCTTTCAATAACGTATTGATTTTGTTCTTGATTCTAGGCAAAAGCTCTCTATCATGTTTCAATAACATCTCTGTAATAATCAGTGAACACTTGCCCAGGCCCTCTTCCCAGTCTTCCTTTTCCTTTATAGTGACTTCCCAAGAAGGGAAAATCTGGACCCTAAGTCCCCGGGGAAAAATACCCTCTTTGACATAATTAACTAAACTGTGGATATTCCACCACAGCCGGATGTATTCCATATGGGTGTTTTTGATGTCTATACACAGATTCTTAAACTCATCTGGTAAGTCCGAGTTAGGTCCTGGACGCGTCTCAGGCACAACACGGAATATCTGTTCAAGTTGTGTGTTCCAATCTTTTTCCATTCTGTTTAGAAAATCCATACTGCTCATCAAAAATATGTATAAAAAAAAAAAAAACAATACTCTCCAAATCAAGTAGAAATACAGTCTACTGGTCCAGGATGTGCTCCAGCCTAGAAAGAGACCAGAAAGGTGGTCAACCCAAGTATTGAACCAAACAAAACATAACATGTGGAGCACCATCCATAAGCAAACATTAAATATTAAATAAATGTACAGTGCATAGAAATGTGCAGAAAGGTCAATCAGATGCAATGTCAATCCAAAAAAACAGCTATGACCTCAAAGAACCGCACCAAATCCATACACAAATAATGTTGCAAAAAGTCCATCCTTTATTAATACATCAACAAACAATTAAAAACACAATTAAAACCGGGTGGGGAAGAGCATGTAAACCCAAATTGTCGGAGAACCGGGAGGAATATAAAGTGCAATAAGTGCTAATGACACACCACTAAGGGTGTGAAATAGGGGATGTGAACCCAGGGGGGTCGGGGGGGGGGGGGGGGGGAAGGAGAAGGGGAAGGGGGTACAAGGTGCACTGTGCAATGTGCAGAAATTATATATGACCCTAAGATTGCAAACAATGAGGATGACAGTTACATGACCTCAATAACAGTAAAAAATAGTCTAGTATAAAACAATAGTGAAAAACAGGTCCTGACACAGGAGTGAATGAAGAATTGTAAGGGAAAAACAAGTGAAAAGGCAGTGCTATGGATTAGCAAGTAAAGTGCAGGTTGCAATGAAAGTGGTCAAAAACAGAAGCCACCAGTGTAGTCAGAGTCCTACCAGTAAAAAGTAGCTCCACGGGTCCCCCACCGCTGCTATCGCGATTCGCCACCGTCCTGTGGCTTTCTCAAAGCTGCTAAACTAACCCCTGCAGCCGAAATATATCCTGTTCCGGAGAGTAGGGGGAGGGGGAGGAAGACGCCCAAACGTAGCGTGGCCACGCTACAGCCTCCATTGCTTCACGTTGCACAGCAACGTAGAAGCTCTGTCAGCTTCCGTATCTACGGTGGCCGCTTGCGGCCAGAGCAATATAACGCGTACAAATGTACGCGTTGCTAGGGGGAATGTACGCATGGGGCGCCATCTAGTGGTACGAAATATATTGCAGGTAGATTTAAATAGAAAAGTGTGAACCTGCAAAATTACACAAGAAAGTTGAATACCCACCCCACCTACTGTCTGCAAGGGAGAGCAGCATGTTAGAGGAAATATAGTTAGGAATGAAAAACAAAGGAAACAATGAATAAAAGGTATAAACAGAGAATTGGATACATGGAGAGAATTGAGAAACTATGTAATAATGAGCAAAAAAGCAAAATTCTATAAACGGTACCATCCCCATATCTTGGGGTGGTACCGTTTCATAGATGACATTCTGATCCTATGGGATGGCCCGGAGGTTTTGGGGCAGTGTTTTCTACGGGATCTTGGAAAGAACACCCTAAACATAGTGCTTACCTCATCTCTGTCAAATTCTGAAACCAATTTTCTTGATTTACATTTGTTTATTACAGAGGATGGCCACATTGGGAGCACTTTGTATAGAAAAGAGACTGCTGTGAACAGCTTACTTCATTATTCGTCTTTCCACACTCAGCAACTACGGAACAATATACCCACAGGTCAGTTTTTACGGGTTAGGAGAAATTGCACCTATGAAAATGATTTTCGGAGGGAGGCCTCTGACTTGAGAAAAAGATTTTTGGACAGAGGTTATCCACAAAAGGTGGTAGACATGGCACATGGGAGAGCCAAGAGGTCTGAGAGGGAAACACTGTTGTACCCTAAAAGGAAAAATAAGGACCAGTGTGTACGGTTGTGCACACCTTTTAACAGCAGTTGGAACCATTTGCAGGGGATTATCCGTAAACACTGGTCAGTATTGACTACGGATCCAGTGATTGTTAAGTACCTACCAGACAGACCATCCATCACGGCCAAAAGAGCTCCAAACTTAAAGGATCTGCTCACAAGGAGTCATTTCCAAAAGAGAAACATTTGTGGAGGACAAAAAGGAGGGGGGAGTTACCCTTGCAGTAGATGTAACATTTGCCCCTTTATGGTGGCCACCAAAACAGTTGTTAGTCCAAAGACAGGAAGGGAATTTCGCTTAAGACAGTACGTTAACTGTCTTTCCTGTGGGGTTGTGTATATGTTGCGTTGCCCGTGTGGTAAAATCTACATTGGACAAACAAAGAACATGTTAAAGGTGCGGATTCAGAAACATTGGTCAACAATCCGTCTGGCCGAGAGGGATTGGTCAGAGGGTAAGAACCTTACCCCTGTGGCCGAACATGCCCTAAAATTTCATGGGGGTAACACCAAGGGTTGGACTGTGGTAGGCTTACAGAAAATCTTTTTATCTCCTAGGGGAGGTGACATTATCCAAACCCTGCTGAGAAATGAGACCAGATGGATCTATGAGATGGGATCTTTGCAACCGGCAGGTATGAATGAGGAATTTACTTTCATTGGTTATTTGAAATGATTTTGTTCCTTCTCAGTTCCTGAGGATTTCATTGTGTGGAGCTCACTGCATGGGTTATTGGCCCTATGAACGTATTGTTATAACACACCACGTGGGGTCACCTTGGGGTTTTCCTGGTGCTCTGTATAGCATTGTCTGCTGTTTGAACTTAGTCACAGTGTACCTGTACAGCTTGTTTGTAGGTGGCTCTGGTTTACTCTGGTGAGTAGTGGACCATGGCTCATAGGCAATTGAGTGGATAGATGGCACAATCTGAACCCGGGTAAGGGGTTCCGTGTGAGGTTCACATGTTGTGTGTTTGGGGTTTATATAACCATCACTTACCTTGTGTCTGTATCCCTGATAAGAGTTGGCGCAAATTGTTTATGGCTCATCATGCTTAATGTGTCATTTCTAGTTGCAGATGGAACTCAGTACTCATTTTGAGAGTTATGCATCCATTGGTTTCATTCGCAGCAAGTGGATTCTTGATATGACACAAGTAATTGGGTCTCAGCTTGAATATACTATTCCTTTGGATGGGCATATCCTCCTCTATATAGATTTCCCAACAACAAGGGGATGTCGGACAGGACCTTCTTCTATATTTTGGACTCTAGAGGACGGCTTTGGATTGATTCAGCGTTCATCTGTTGTCCTCTTCGGCATTTATCATTTTTTGTTGGTGTTTTTATAAATATATGAATGATCTGTACACCTATAAATAGGTATTTATATATCACCAATATAGTGTACGTCCGATTTATCGGGGGCTACTCTTCTTATGGCCCTGACCTGGGCTCAATAATAAGTGTTTGTTTTTGTATCTGATCAGTACAGTGTGTTTTCTGATGTATCTATATATTTATAGAATTTTGCTTTTTTGCTCATTATTACATAGTTTCTCAATTCTCTCCATGTATCCAATTCTCTGTTTATACCTTTTATTCATTGTTTCCTTTGTTTTTCATTCCTAACTATATTTCCTCTAACATGCTGCTCTCCCTTGCAGACAGTAGGTGGGGTGGGTATTCAACTTTCTTGTGTAATTTTGCAGGTTCACACTTTTCTATTTAAATCTACCTGCAATATATTTCGTACCACTAGATGGCGCCCCATGCGTACATTCCCCCTAGCAACGCGTACATTTGTACGCGTTATATTGCTCTGGCCGCAAGCGGCCACCGTAGATACGGAAGCTGACAGAGCTTCTACGTTGCTGTGCAACGTGAAGCAATGGAGGCTGTAGCGTGGCCACGCTACGTTTGGGCGTCTTCCTCCCCCTCCCCCTACTCTCCGGAACAGGATATATTTCGGCTGCAGGGGTTAGTTTAGCAGCTTTGAGAAAGCCACAGGACGGTGGCGAATCGCGATAGCAGCGGTGGGGGACCCGTGGAGCTACTTTTTACTGGTAGGACTCTGACTACACTGGTGGCTTCTGTTTTTGACCACTTTCATTGCAACCTGCACTTTACTTGCTAATCCATAGCACTGCCTTTTCACTTGTTTTTCCCTTACAATTCTTCATTCACTCCTGTGTCAGGACCTGTTTTTCACTATTGTTTTATACTAGACTATTTTTTACTGTTATTGAGGTCATGTAACTGTCATCCTCATTGTTTGCAATCTTAGGGTCATATATAATTTCTGCACATTGCACAGTGCACCTTGTACCCCCTTCCCCTTCTCCTTCCCCCCCCCCCCGACCCCCCTGGGTTCACATCCCCTATTTCACACCCTTAGTGGTGTGTCATTAGCACTTATTGCACTTTATATTCCTCCCGGTTCTCCGACAATTTGGGTTTACATGCTCTTCCCCACCCGGTTTTAATTGTGTTTTTAATTGTTTGTTGATGTATTAATAAAGGATGGACTTTTTGCAACATTATTTGTGTATGGATTTGGTGCGGTTCTTTGAGGTCATAGCTGTTTTTTTGGATTGCCAAAATAGACGTTATCTGGCAGCAGCGGTTCCCCCAAATACACATAATTTGGCAGCGGCTCCCCAAAATATGCATAATCTGGCAGCGGATCACTGAAAATACATGTAGCAGCAGTGGTTTCCCCCAAAATACACAGAATCTGGAAGCTGCAGTTCCCCCATTATACACAATCTGGTAGCGGTTCCCCAAAAGTACACATAATCTGGTAGTTGTTTCTCAAAATACACTTAACCTGGCAGCAGCAGTTCCCCAAAAATAGTTAATCTGGCAGCAGTTCCCCCAAAATAGGTGCCCCCAGTATAGGTAACCGGGTCAAAAGGTATCCCCAGTGGAAGTAACCAGGTCTATAGGTGTCCCCAGTATAAGTAGCCTAGTCTACAGGTGTCCCCAGAATAGATAACCAGGTCTACAGATGTCCCCATTTAAGATAGCCAGGTCTATAGATGTCCCCAGTTAAGATAGCCAGGTCTATAGGTGTCCTCAGTATAGGTAGCCAGGTCTACAGGTGTCTCCAGAATAGGTAGCCAGGTCTACAGGTGTCTCCAGAATAGGTAGCCAGGCCTAGAGGTGTCCCCAGTACAGATAGCCAAGTCTATAGGTGTCCCCAGTACAGATAGCCAGGTCTATAGGTGTTTCCTGTATAGATAGCCAGGTCTATAGGTGTCTCCTGTATAGATAGCCAGGTCTTTAGGTGTCCCCAGTATATGTAGCCAGGTGTATAGGTGTCCCCAGTATAGCCAGGTCTATAGGTGCCCCCAGTATGTACAGCCAGGTCTATAGATGCCCCCAGTATATGTAGCTAGGTCTATAAGTGCCCCCAGTATATGTAGTCAGGTGTATACGTGCCCCCAGTATATTCAGCCAGGTGTATAGGTCTCCCCAGTATATGCAGCCAGGTGTATAGGTGCCCCCAGTATATACAGCCTGGTCTATAGGTGCCCCCAGTATATGTAGCTAGGTCTATAAGTGTCCCCAGTATATGTAGTCAGGTGTATAAGTGCCCCCAGTATATGCAGCCAGGTGTTTAGGTCTCCCCAGTATATGCAGCCAGGTGTATAGGTGTCCCCAGTATAGCCAGGTCTATAGGTGCCCCCAGTATATGTAGCTAGGTCTATAAGTGCCCAATAGTATATGTAGTCAGGTGTATAGGTGCCCCCAGTATATGCAGCCAGGTGTATAGGTCTCCCCAGTATGTGCAGCCAGGTGTATAGGTCTCCCCAGTATAGCCAGGTCTATAGGTGCCCCCAGTATATGTAACTAGGTCTATAAATTCCCCCAGTATATGTAGTCAGGTGTATAAGTGCCCCCAGTATATGCAGCCAGGTGTATAGGTCTCCCCAGTATATGCAGCCAGGTGTATAGGTCTCCCCAGTATAGCCAGGTCTATAGGTGCCCTCAGTATATGTAGCTAGGTCTATAAGTGCCCCCAGTATATGCAGCCAGGCTTGTAGGTATCTCCAGGAGGGGAGACAGCCAGCGAAGGAGGGCGATTTGCATAGCAGCGGAGAAGGGGGGCGCAGTGGGTAGCAGCTGACAGCGGGCTGAGACTTACCGCTGTTCAGCCACCGGAGGGAGCACTGGTCTGTGTGCCACTAGTCTGGCCTTGAGAAGCCCAGACTAGTGGCACACAGATCAGTGCTCCCTCCGTGCCTGAACAGCGGTAAGTCTCCGCCCGCTGTCAGCCTCTGCGCCGACACTTTACAGATTCTGGAGGGGAGAGCCAGGAAGGGGGGCCCCAAGGTGAGGGAAGGGGGGGGACTTCCCCCCTTCTCTGCTGCTATGCAAATCGCCCTCCTTCGCTGGCTGTCTCCCCTCGTGCTCAGGGCTCTCAGGCGGGCGGCGGGCCCCCACCCTGACCACGGGCCCTCGGTCCGTGCCCGAGTGCCCTAATGGTCAGTCCGCCCCTGTGACAAACATTTGCAGCCTCAACAAAACTAACCTTAACCTTCTAATTTATCAACTAAAGATATCGTCCCTTTAGCCTGTCTTCTAAACATAGCCCTCCTAATGTAAGCTTACCCTAATATTATATATAATCAGTGGCGTAACTACAATTCATAGGATTCCCCAGCAAAACTTTGTTGGGCCCCCAATGTTCTCTCCCCTTCCCTTGTCTCCCTTTGGTGCTCTCCACGGCCTCGAGGCCCATCTCACAAGGGTCATAAAATAATTGTGGCCATCATGATCGTCACACCCATAACAAGTGTAGCCACAAAAACACCTGATCTGAATCGGAAGAAGCAAAACTTTTTAGTTGGGGTCCCCCGCAGCTCTGGGCCCCCCTGTGATTGCAGGTGCTGCTCCACTCTAGTTACGGGGCTGTATATAACAGTTGAGTCTCATGAGATCTCTGTCTTAATCAGCAACTTTGAAGACAATTGACTCGCTTCTTGTTCATAAAAGTTCTTTCCAAGTTGCTTGTAGTCTTCTATATTGCTTGAAGAGTCTCTGGAGGAACTCCATCCTCTTGGAGATCTTCTGCTGAACTCCCACTAGCTCCTCTATTTATTGACCCAGCCGGAGCATGCAGCAGGCTGATGCAACTGAGACATACTGCAGTAGACTGCTGATGAAGACAGTGATCTCGACAGTTACGTAAAAGTTACCCCAGTCTAGGGTTTCCTGTACAAGGCTGAATTACCCAAAAGGCAACCAAGGCAGCTTCCTGAGGCCATGCAGGACCATCCGATAACAAGGGGACCCATTGTGGGCCTCATGGAGACAGTGTCCTGAATCTCCAGAGTTGTGAGAGGAGTCTGCAGAGAAGTAATCCCCCTCTGCCCTCCAGCAACACAATCTTCCTTCATCATCTCCACTGTTCTTATCGACATCTCTCATCATGTGATCTCATATTAAAATGTTTTAAAGCCTAGCTGTCATGGACTTATTAAGCATTAATTATTTATTGATTGTGTGTATGGGTGCAATTGGGCAGCATGGTGGCATAGTGGTTAGCACTGTTGCCATGTAGCGCTAGGTCCCTGGTTGGAGTCCGGGCCAGGGCACTATCTGATTGGAGTTTGTATGTTCTCCATGTGTCTGTGGTTTTCCTCCGGGCACCATGGTTTCCTCCTGCATCCCAAAACATACACATAAGTTAATTGTCTTTCCCCTAAATTGGCCATAGACTATGATACATACACTACACAATACGTACATAGACATAGGACTATGGTAGGGATTAGATTGTGAGCCCCTCTAAAGGGACAGTTAAGTGACAAGACAATATACTGTATATACTCTGTAATGTGCTGCAGAAGATGTCAGGGCTATATAAATACTACATAATAATAATAATTGCAATAAAATTTACACTAATTTGCTAACATTTCACCAATCTGCTATGATCCAAGCAAGGGTAGAACACCTTTCATGCCTAATAACAGAATCTTCTCAACCTTAGCAATGCCTTTATTCTTTTTTTTTCATTGTAGGTTTAATATTAATCAAAACATGGCAAAATGTGTGAGTCACGTGTAGAAAATGTTTATTTTGCTGGTTGCAAAGGTCTAAGTTAGTAGCGTCTGCTTTGTTGACCTGAGTAAATTCCTGCTAGTATATACGGAACAGACCCCATACATGACCTTTCTACAGGACAAATACTGCTCTTGGCAAGATGTGCTTCTTTTGATTTCTAAAAATAGGGTCAGTCACTGTGTGACGCCAATGCATACATTATCTCTGAAGGATAAAACAGTTCATTACGCAATCATGCCAAAAAGTCGTATGAAAGTATGTTTCTCTGCCGCTGTAAATGCACACATTGTCTGGTAAACACACAGCATGCTGTACGTTACTCTGAAGGGTCCTGCCACTACGCGCCCCATGTGAACAGACCATGAGAATATCATGGCATTGTGCTGCAATGCAATGATATTGTGAGTTGCAACAGAACGCAATTACACAGGCATACCAATAGCCCCCTTGACCCGCGATAGTGGGAAGGTGGGGGCTTTAGGGGCCTGCCCCTCCCTCCCCTTCTTGTGATCTCTTCCTCCCTCCCCCTCTAGTGAAGAGTAGTGCAGGGAGCAAGGACACACTCTTATATTACGGAGTCTATGTTGTCTCTGGTCTCCTCTTCCTGCTGAGAGCCCTACGCTCTATGCTGACTTACTCTGGCGGCTCCGGTTGCATGATGTGATCAGGAGCCGTAAGATATCAGTATAGAGAGCAGTGCTCATGGCAAGAAGTGAAATAAGTTATTTCGGCACACTGCGCGCCGTGCACCGAAGTTGGGCACCGTCATAGCAGCAATGCTATGCTGCGCGCACTGCGTAGCGGTAATTTGTGGCTCTGGTGGCTGCCAGACCCCACATTACATCTCCCTCCAAGTTGCGACAACTCGGAGGGGGAAAAGTATTTAACGCCGCCTCAGAGTTTAGCGGCAGCAGGAAGAGCCGTCATTCTGAACTGAGCGGCGCCAAAACAGTATGTACTTGGTAAGAAGAGACCAAAGACAGCATGGAATCCGTAAATATAACAGCACTCCCTCAACTGCCCACCTCTGGGGGGGAATGGCTTGGGGTTGTGTATAGGGGCCCCCTCAAAAATCTTGCTGGGGGGCCAGGGGCAATGATGTTATGCCTCTGCACAACAGATTCAGTGTAAAAGGACCCTATATTGTAGGTTTATGAACTTGCTGTTCTCTTACTTTAAATTGAATAAATCATTAAGTCCTAAATGGACAAAATGTCCCAAACTACTGCTATCTAATATTATATTTAAGCTTATGAGTAGCAGATGATTAGAGATAAGGCCACAGTCAGTGAAGGAATTTGTTACGATAGCACTAATCAGACATGATGTGCAGATAACAGATAGCCGATGCATGACTAATCTTTTCACGTGCAGCCATTGGCAGCAGAGTATGGTTTTATGGACAGGCAGAGTAGACTGTTACATTCATGTTATTTCATCTCTGACAGCCAACCACTATGTACTTTCAGCACAAGGTGCTGGTGCATATCCTTACGATGACTCAAGTCCCTTCTTGTAGCCCCCAAACCTTGTTTAAATTCTTAACCCCAGACATAGCATAAGTCCTCTGGTGCTAATTCTTTCTCTCTTCCCCCTCAAAAGAAATCTAGCTTTACTCCCCTAGTAGTGTTGGTGTTTGAACTTAGCAATGCGTGGTTCAGAACCTGAACACAAACATTCAGCACCATTTTAGCAAGGAACAGCAGGACGGGTGCGTTTCATTTAACTCTAATACTTACTTCTGAAGAGAAGTATCGGAAGGACGACGTATGGGAAGAAGTATCGAAGTTAAATAAAACACAGAGCTGAAATGGTGCTGAATGTGTGTGTTAGGATTCTAAACCAGGCATTGAGGAATTTGAACACCGATATTACCCCCTAGTGCTAAGAGCTACTCCCCAACCTCCCATTTAACCTGGTATATCAGCACTGATGTTATGAGAAGCTTTACTGAAATTAACCTAATGAATAAAATGTTTCATTTTTTATGTTCAGCTATGAGTCACTCATGACAGGTGTTCTTCAAATACTATTTCCTTCTCCCTAACCTTTCTCTAACCCCAAAGTGACAATAAAAAAAACGAGTGATATCACAAATACTCACCTCACAGTGAAACCACATACCTGAATTCACAGCATAAAGACAAATACCAACTGAGCCAAATCCAGAAGGTATCGTAGTAAAAACAGCAAGAATGATCACATTGATAGCACTGTCATCTCAGTGTACTGTACGAGGGCTCAGCATTATGGGAGGACCAGTGATGTACACGTTGACGATGACCTTATCTGTATGAGATAATTATAATGAGCTACACTGTCTAGTGATGGTCGAAAATGAGAATCCCTGGATTATATGGTAAAGGCATGTACCAAACATGCTGGAGCTTAGAGTAACTTTGGAGCAACCAAGCCCCTTACCTCCATCCCTCTAACACAGGTCCATCCTCCAGATCAGGTGTTGTTGTGGCAACACTTGTTATGGGTGTTGGAATTATGATGGCCACATACTGTATGTTTAATGAGTCCTGGCAAACCGCTCTCACCAAGGACAGGGATACTAGTGTAAACATTGGGGGAGGGACATCAGATTTTGCTGGGGTGTCCATGGGTCATAGTTAAGACCCTGATGGAACTGGTTGAACATGGACAACACTGTACAAACAAGACAATTAGTGTATGGACTCTGGTTGCTTCTGTTCATCTGGTTAAAGCTATGGTCTTCCCAGTAGTAACATACAGCGGTTTGCAAAAGTATTTAGCCCCCTTGAAGTTTTCCACATTTTGTCATATTACTGCCACAAACATGAATCAATTTTATTGGAATTCCACGTGAAAGACCAATACAAAGTAATGTACACGTGAGAAGTGGAACAAAAATCATACATGATTCCAAACATTTCTTACAAATAAATAACTGCAAAGTGGTGTGTGCATAATTATTCAGCCCCATTTGATCTGAGTTCAGTCAGTTGCCCACAGACATTGCCTGATGAGTGCTAATGACTAAATAGAGTGCACCTGTGTGTAATCTAGTGTCAGTACAAACACAGCTGCTCTGTGACGGCCTCAGCGGTTGTCTAAGAAAATATTGTGAGAAACAACACTGTGAAGTCCAAAGAACACACCAGACAGGTCAGGGATAAAGTTATTGAGAAATTTAAAGCAGGCTTAGGCTACAAAAAGATTTCCTAAGCCTCGAACATCCAACGGAGCACTGTTCAAGCGATCATTCAGAAATGGAAGGAGTATGGCACAACTGTAAACCTACTAAGACAAGGCCTTCCACCTAAACTCAAAGGCCGAACAAGGAGAGCGCTGATCAGAAATGCAGTCAAGAGGCCCATGGTGACTCTGGACGAGCTGCAGAGATCTACAGCTCAGGTGGGGGAATCTGTCCATAGATATCACTGAAGAAAAAGAAAGGAAATCCGGGCACCTTCCATCCAATTGTCGTTTATTGCAGACCAAAGCAGACATCCATGGGTGGAGGTGCGGGAGCCAGGGCACTAAGTGGATCCACTTAGTGCCCTGGCTCCCGCACCTCCACCGATCATCACCCTGTAGACCACTCACACGAGGTATTTTTGGTTGTGGTAACCCATGGATGTCTGCTTTGGTCTGCAATAAACGACAATTGGATGGAAGGTGCCCGGATTTCCTTTCTTTTTCTTCAGTGATATCTCTGCATAGTGGTCTGTCTTCTCCGTAGAGCACACATCCAGGCAGCAAGACACAGGTAACCTAGATGATGTGGTGAGGTTTTTCTGCTTTCTACTACGCATACGCGGAAGCTCATTTTGCAGGGAGTGCCACTCCAAAATTCCCCTCTTTTTCTTCCTTTTACGCAGGAATCTGTCCATAGGACAACTATTAGTCATGCACTGCACAAAGTTGGCCTTTATGGAAGAGTGGCAAGAAGAAAGCCATTGCTAACAGAAAAGCATAAGAAGTCCCTTTTGCAGTTTGCCACAAGCCATGTGGGGGACACAGCAAACATGTGGAAGAAGGTACTCTGGTCACATGAGACAAAAATGGAACTTTTTGGCCAAAATGCAAAAGGCTATGTGTGGCAGAAAACTAACACTGCACATCACTCTGAACACACCATCCCCACTGTCAAATATGGTGGTAGCAGCATCATGCTCTGGGGGTGCTTCTCTTCAGCAGGGACAGGGAAGCTGGTCAGAGTTGATGGTAAGATGGATGGAGCCAAATACAGGGCAATCTTGGAAGAAAACCTCTTGGAGTCTGCAAAAGACTTCAGACTGGGGCGGAGGTTCACCTTCCAGCAGGACAATGACCCTAAACATAAAGCCAGGGCAATAATGGAATGGTTTAAAACAAAACATATCCATGTGTTAGAATGGCCCAGTCAAAGTCCAGATCTAAATCCAATCGAGAATCTGAAAACTGAAAACTGCTGTTCACAAACGCTGTCCATCTATTCTGACTGAGCTGGGGCTGTTTTGCAAAGAAGAATGGGCAAGGATTTCAGTCTCTAGATGTGCAAAGCTGGTACAGACATGCCTTAAAAGACTGGCAGCTGTAATTGCAGCAAAAGGTGTTTCTACAAAGTATTGACTCAGGGGGCTGAATAATTACGCACACCCCACTTTGCAGTTATTTATTTGTAAAAAATGTTTGGAAACATGTATTATTTTCATTCCACTTCTCACGTGTACACCACTTTGTATTGGTCTTTCACATGGAATTCCAATAAAATTGATTCATGTTTGTGGCAGTAATATGACAAAATGTGGAAAACTTCAAGGGGGGCCGAATACTTTTGCAAACCACTGTATGGCTGTGAAAGTTGGACTATAAATAATGTGTAGAAAAATGTATGCTTTTGAATTGTGGGTGTGAAGTAAGCTAATGAGAGTTCTTTGGACTGCCATAAGATCTAACCAGTGATTAATTATTTATTATTTATTGTATTTATAAAGCGCCAACATATTACGCAGCGCTTGACAGTAGTTTAGGTTATAGACAATATTTAGGGCTGACATACAGCAATATGACAATACAGGAATACAAGAAAACCAGATCACACACCATAGTATGAGTACAAGGTAATGCTTAGTCAGTCACTGGATGGGAGCATGGAGTTAGGCAAGTTAGGTTCACTCAAATGCATAGCATGGGTTCACAGTAATGGAGGTGCATGATCAGGTAGGACACAAAAGGAGGAGGACCCTGCCCAAAGGCTTAACATCTTAAATAAATAAGGCCAGAGTGTTCACTGGAAAGGTTGATACTACTATTAAAACTCCAATACTTTAGTCAGATAATGAGAAAAGCAGATCCTTTGGAGAAATCCTTGGTGCTTGGAAAATTTGAGAGCAAAAGAGGAAGATAATGGTAGAGGCTAAGATGGATAGACAGTGTATGTGAAGCTATGAACTTGGCAATACAACAGCTGAAAGAAGCAGTGATTGACAGACACATCTGGTGTGCAAAAAGTACATAAGGTCAATGAGAGTTGGAATTTACTAAACGAATGAGGAGGAGGATTGTATGGACACTAACATCTTTATATGGTGCAGAGATAAGTACATATAAACTTGACATCTCCCCAAATTCTTTCTTGACTGGTTACGCACGGACATCACAAAGGAAAAAAATCTATAGCTCAACTAACATCTCAGAATAAATAACATCTAAAAAGAATAAATCAATATAAAAGACATTCTTTTACAAATCGATGCAACAATCCTATGGAAAGGGACATTTCTCTATAAAATGGGTACACGGGATAACAGTACATAACTAGATTGAATTGAAGATGTCAGTGAGACGGATTACTTCATTATGCTGCAGCGGCTGCAGCCAATATAGGATCATTTAGCATGCAAAGAAAGCAGCACATCAATGACTTGGTGAGCTCCATATTCAACAAGTACCTCAAAGCCCAAATCCACAGAAAAATAATTTTTAGTTTTAGATAGTACAAGGGAAAAAAAAGTGGCCTCCTTTGGGTTTTCTCTGCTGTCTGTATCCACGTTAGGTTGAATTTCCCCCCCTCCTGTTCGTTGGACCTCTACATACCTCCAGGGCTTTAACCTGCTGAGCGGTCTGGACGAGCTCAGCTCGTCCAACACCGCCAGAGGCTGCCGCTCAGGCCCTGCTGGGCCGATTTCCACCAAATAAAAAGCAGCACACGCAGCCGGCACTTTGCCAGCCGCGTGTGCTGCCTGATCGCCGCTGCAGCGCGGCGATCCGCCGCATGCAGCGGCGAAAGAGGGTCCCCCCCAGCCGCCCGAGCCCAGCGTAGCCGGAACAAACAGTTCCGGCCAGCGCTAAGGGCTGGATCGGAGGCGGCTGACGTCAGGACGTCGGCTGACGTCCATGACGTCACTCCGCTCGTCGCCATGGCGACGAGGGAAGCGAAACACGGAGGGCCGCTCATTGCGGCCTTCCGTGTTATTCCTTGCCGCCGGAGGCGATCGGAAGATCGCCTCCGGAGCGCCCTCTAGTGGGCTTTCATGCAGCCAACTTTCAGTTGGCTGCATGAAATAGTTTTTTTTTAATTTAAAAAAAACCCTCCCGCAGCCACCCTGGCGATTTAATCAGAACGCCAGGGTGGTTAAGATGTACTCTTGTGGTATCAGGGACAGGAAATGATGGGTTCCCTTTTATTGCAACAAGTATAACAACTATTTAGTATATGTACAGTGCACTGATCATCCACAGCATGCCAGTTATATAATTCATCAGTTTTTCTCATCTCTGCCATATATTCTATTAAGCAAAGTACAATTAAGTTTCATTTCATGGTAGGTGCAGAAAAGCATACATGCAAAAAGGGCGTCTGTAAGGCTCGGTCCACACTACATGTGGTTGCAGTACGCAATCCGTGGTCCAGGCTCCGGTTTTCAAAAAACGGAACGTAGGGATAAAAAAACGGATCCGTGCTGCATTTTTGCAGCACGTTTCCAGTCCGTTTAAAATCGTTCCGTGGCCGTGGGTGGGAGGGCCGCCATGCTGGAGGGGGTAGCAGGCAGGAAAAGGGGCAGAGGGCACAGTGGTGGGGAGGGGCATTGGACCCCCCTCCCTTACCTGGGTGCCCCTTTCCCCGCTTCCCCTCCAGCTAGTTTCTTTTAAAATCAATTCAGCGGCGAGCGGGGAACTCACTCACTTGCTTGTTCCACCACTCACTGCGTCACTTCCTGCAATGCCGCCCACTGAAGTACAGAGGGCGGCATTGCAGGGAGTGACACGGCGAGCGGTGAAACACAAGGAAGTGAGTTAGTTCCCCGTTTGCCGCTCACTGCCGGATTGATTTTAAATGAAACTAGCTGGAGGGGGAGCGGGGAAGGGGGGTCCCAGGTGAGAAGGGGTCCGACCTTCATCCCCTCCGCTGTGCACCCTTCCTGCCTGCTACTCCCTCCAGCATGACGGCCCCCTCCCCACCCACAGACAGGGCTGGGACACTGGAAACGGATCTGTTTTTGTGTCCAAAGCTCTCTGTGTAGAGGGAGATCCGTTTTTGGGTTTCACTACCCCTGCGTGTATCCAGGGGTCTATGAAAACCCTTCAAATCCAGACCCTCCGTTCAGTTTTTAAAAGCGGATCCCCCGGATTGCCTACGGATCCTTTTTTTAAAGAGTGTGAAGACGGCCGTTATTTTTAACATTTGTGTCTGTGGCCCTGATTTTGGTCCCGGCCCAAAAACGGAGACATGGATACGTTTTTAAAACAAATGTGAACCGAGCCTAAAAAAGGACGCCCAGTAACACCAATAGTAACACATCAGTATTAAATACCGTTATCTTACTATAAAGGTGTAAAATATCAATATTAAATACCGATATTTTACTATGGCCGCAGAAGCCCTGTCTGGGCTGTGAGGGGACAGAAGTCAGAGCAGGTTGGAGCGCACACACAATAGTGAAGTTGACTGAGGAGGAGGAAGACTGCAAGAAGAACCTCATCCAGCCTAGAAGCGCAGGAGGGAGAGGCGTGGAGTGTCAGGAGGAGGAGGGGAAGCAGCCGCGCAGGTCTCACAAGGAGAGGGTGAGGAGTTGGGGCATTTCTTTGAAGGAAGAGGGGAGGTGAGCAGGTCTCTATAGCTGACACTCTGCCCTCCTGTCTGCACAGTGGCTGCACTCAGGGCAGGAAAAAAGTGGACTAAATGGGCACTGCAGAATAGCGGCATTTGTGTGCCCGCAAATTTCCGCTTTGGTGCCCAAAGACTGCTATTTTGTTTTGGCACCTATGGCGGCACCCATTTAATCCACTTGCCGCATGCGCCCTTTTTTTCCTGCCCCGGCATAAAATGTGTTTTGTGAATGTAAGTTCAGTTTATCAGTTCAATACAGTGCCATAGAGCTGGCAGAAGGAAGCGGGAGTGTCCCTGTTGCCGAGAGCCATTCACACTTTGTTGTACTTTTCCTACAACACTGTACTGACCTGCTGAGGTGAGTTAGTACTAACTAAAAGCATCATCCTTCTTTGTGCTAATAATCTTTTTTTAGTGATTGCCAGTTGTAACTTCATCGGAGTAAGCCAAAACTTGCCTCAATTTTTCAATGTTTTAAAGTGTACCTGAAACCAAAAAAGTGCCCCTAGGGGCTACTTACCTCGAGAGGGGGAAGCCTCTGGATCCTGAAAAGTCTTCCCTCTTCCTCCTCACTAGAGAGGATCCAGTGCTGGCTCCCCCGAAAATCCTCTTGCTGACGCTTGTTGGCGGTGCTTGGAGGCGCAGTAGCAGCTTTCCAAAGGGTTTCAGCAGAAATAGCCAAGTCCAATCAGTTCCGCTCTACTGCACAAGGACAGATGGTTTGTGCTCAGCTATTTCTGCCAGAGCCCACACCAAAAGCCGCTAGTGCTCCTGTGCGCACCATAGCATGTAAATATTATGGTCAGTGACGCTGCAGGGGTGCCAGCACTGGAACGAGCTGGCTGTGGAGGACGTGGGGAAGCCTCATTAGGATCCCGAGGCTTCTGTTAGATTTCTACTACCGACTGTAAGTGACAGCAACATAGGAAAAAAGTAAATTATGGCTCATTTTACTCAGGAAAAAATGTACTTCTTATTTCTATATGTTTGCACATATTTTACATTTTTCGCCATAGTGCCGCTTTAAATACTGCATGCAAGCTAAATGACAAACTACACAACATGTCTGCATTTAAAAACAACAAAGTTGTTCAAAAGACTTGTACACACGTTCCAACCTACATGATAGTTGGGCAGATTGATCCTACGGTTGCATCTGGCAAACAGCCTGTTATCATTTGGTCATCTGGTTGTTTGCCAGCTGTACACATGCTCAACTTATCTTCCAACAGACAAGTTTGGAAGATAGTTGGACAGATTGTTGGTATGTGTGTATGAGCCTTAAATCTAAATGCCTTTGAGAGGCCAGTAGTTTTTCTCTAGTTGCTACTTCTTTAGCTCGGCAAGATTGCTGATGAGAGACTGATTGCTATAGTTAGCGCACCACATAATAATGCTGTGGCACATTTTGTCCTCTGTATCATCTATGGGTTTAATAAGCTAATCAGAGCAGTAAATGTGGTAGCAAAATGTTGTTGATTTTATAAAAAATAAAAGCGTGTGGGAAATGCTGGACATACACTATACTATCTTTAAAACAACGGTTCTATCAAAGATCAGAACATTCTGTTGCCATTAACTTTCTGATGAACATTACTGAATGGATCATTTATGTTTAAGCCTACAATCAAATTGATTGCACAATTTAATCAACTGTTTAATTTTTCAGCCTTAGTTTTCATAGTTGAATTAGATTATATACATACAAATTGTGCATTTCACACATTTTTTTTTGGTCCGTATAAAACTGTAAATTTACTTTTACAGCACATCCAGAGGCGGGACAAGGTCCTCCAGCACCCAAGGCTGAGACACCAAAGTGCGCCCCTCCATCCCTGCCACCCTAGCCGTCACACACTGATTGCTATTAGACTAAGAGGCGCCCCAGCCCCCGCCTCCCCTCCAATACCTTAATCTCTAGTTATCTGGCTTGCAGTCACTGCTATGTATCCCCTTTTCTTATTTCTTTCTGCTTCAAACACAATTAGGAATGACAGCTGAATGAATTCTGCGCCCCCTCCTACACTGCGCCCTGAGGCTGGAGCCTCTCCAGCCTATGCCTCGGCCCGGCCCTGAGCACATCACAGGTGGCCAGCTCCTCACCGCTAGCTGCTTCCCTAAAGATATGTTAGCTACAAGCCAAGATTGAGGAGTTAGGAGTTAAATGGGAACTGAAGTAAGAGGTATACGGAGGCTGCCATATGTATTTCCTTTTAATCAATACCAGTTGCCTGGCAGCCCTGCTGGTCTATTTCTCTGCAGCAGTGGCATAGCTAAGGAGCTGTGGGCCCTGATGCAAGTTTTACATTGGGGCCCCCCAAGCACTCTATCCATAACAATTGATACGGGGCACCAAAATCTGCAAATGGCAACAACAGTGTCAGAGGTGCAAGAAGGGGATGGGGAACAGTTTTTTAATGATTACCACTATTCAAAGTATCTATAGAAGTGATTATTATGAGCACAGGACCAATAGAGAGCTAATACTGCAGTTCTGGGAAGGCCTCTTGGGGCCCCTCAGCCCCAAGGGCCCCGATGCGGTCGTAACCTCTGCACCCCCTATTGCTACGCCCCTGCTCTGCAGTAGTATCTGAATAACACCAGAAACAAGCATGCAGCTAGTCTTGTCAGATCTGACATTAATGTCAGAATTCAGAAACACCTGATCTGCTGCATGCTTGTTCAGGGGCTATGGCTAAAAGTATTAGTGGCAGAGGAGCAGCAGGGCTGCCAGGCAATTGGTATTGCCTAGATAGAGATAAATATGGCAGCCTCCATATCCCTCTCACTTCATTTGTCCTTTAAGAGGTGCAGATTGCCACACCATGAGACAAAACCAGCACTCCTCTTCAGAAAATGTTGTACAAAGGGGAATTTCCAGTGTTTCAGGGCCACAGTAGACTCCTTTATCAAGGAAACAATAGCAATTCCATTATACAGCAGCAGGGTGTCATAGTGGTTAGTGCTCTTGCCTTGCAGCGCTGGGTCCCTGGTTCGTATCTCAGCCAGGTCTACATCTGCAAGGAGTTTGTATGTTCTCGCCGTGTCTGCGTGGGTTTCCTCTGGGCACTCTGATTTCCTCTTACATCCCAAAAACATACAGATAAGTTAATTGGCTTTCCTCTAAATTGGTAGTGTAACAGATCCGGTGTTCTCTGTCACTTGAAACCGAGTCACCGTTTATCTGTTGAGAGAAGGAAGACCAGGAGCCCAATAGAGCAGTATCGTTAAAGCCCTGGAGGTTTAATTTGTAGATGATTGGACACTCACACGGATGGGTTGCAGTCCTGCATCCACCGTAAACGCGTGTGGTTAAATTTTGACCATTTCCGCTCGGTCACCCGGCCTGCTCTGGAACCGGGCGGTCGCTCTCCTGCACTACTGGAATAAATTCCAATATAGTAGAGATCGGCACCTCTGTGAGAGGTGTTGGGGTACTCAATAGGGTTTGTGGGGAGGCGCCCAAGCTATATAAGTATTTGCTAAAAAATAATAAAATGAGGTTTCTTACCTAAGAATTTTAGCTGGTTTTAATATGCTTATTCTTGCATGCAATTAAGCAAATGTGTGTGAGTTATACTTTACAATAAATATAGACTATCTGGTTTACATATCAGGGACCCGTGCCTTTCTTGTTTTCTCACCAGATACAAGAAAATGTCATTTTTCAGCAAAACAATTTATTTACGGTACATACTCCAGTAGGATACAATGCATTTCATGGGAGTGACCCGCTTCCTCAGGCAATATTGGTGGAGGGGTGTTATCCCTTTTTGCATTGATCTACGGAGAGCGACTTCTTAATCCTGAGTGGGGACAGGTCTAATCTCCCCACCTGCAATTACTGTGGTTGCCAATGCGGTAACCCTGACTTGTGAGTTTACTCTTTCTATACACCTTCATTTACCAGTGCATACTACACTATATTGAGCTCAAGGTGTCCCTCTTTTTGTTACAATTCCAACAATGTAGGGATGCTTTTTACAAGCAGAAATGTTTTGCCAACCATAGAAAACTACATTTAATTGACAATAGTACGAATGCAACATAGCAAATATTGCAATTGAAAAATAGTATGTTCAGTTGGGTTCTGATGCGCGCAACTCGTGTAGAAACAAAAACAAAAAAAATGGGATAAGGACATTGCAATAATTCAGCTTTAGGTGAGCAACAATGGTTTCCCATGATGCATCATTTCTAAACATGCAAATTATCTCTTTATGCCCCTGAAGCCAGGCTTACATCCAGAACCGCTGGTGTATAGCAAGCCTATAGATTATACATTTTACAGAGGCACATCAACCCCACATACAGACAGCCTGACATCTTTAGCATTGCTTTTTAATAGAGGGCTTTTTGGTCTCTTTTATACTTTTATACTTTCCTAGTGGTTCTAGGTCATCATGAGCCGCCTGGGTATTCCTTAGTACTGGTCCAAGCCCTATCTTATAGAGACATGTCAATCCCTGCTATGCACTGAAAGGACCAGAAAGTCTGAAAACAGGCTGTCTGCATGTTAGATTGATGTGGCTCTGTACAATTTACAAGCTATAGGCTCACTTCACACTAGTGGTTTTGGATGTGAACCTGGCTTAAGGGGCATAATAAGATCATTTGCATATTCAAGAGTGATGCATCATGGGAAACCACAGTTGCTGACTTAAAGCTGAATTATCGCAAATGCTTTCTGTTTTAACCACTTAAGCCCGAAGGGTTGAAATTTTTTTACATCCGAGCAACTTTCACCTCCCATTCATTTGCCAATAACTTTATCACTACTCATCACGATGAATTGATCTATACCTTGTTTTTTCCGCCACCAATTAGGCTTTCTGTGGGTGGTACATTTTGCTAAGAGCCACTTTACTGTAAATGCATTTTAACAGGAAGAATAAGAAAAAAACGGAAAAAAATCATTATTTCTCAGTTTTCAGCCATTATAGTTTTAAAATAACACATGCCTCCATAATTAAAACTCACGTATTGTATTTGCCCATATGCCCCGGGTATAACACCGTTAAAATTATGTCCCTATCACAAAGTATGGCGACAATATTTTATTTGGAAATAAAGGTGCATTTTTTCAATTTGCGTCCATCACTATTTAGAAGCCCATAATTTATTAAATCATATTGATATACTCCTTTGACATGCATATTTAAAAAGTTCAGACCCTTAGGTAAACTATTTATGTGTTTTGTTTTTTTTATTATTGTAATTTTTTTTTTTTATTTAAACTTGTATGTGGGTATTTTTTGGTGTGGGAGGTAAACAGGGAATTGTAAATGTTTGTAAATGTATTTTATTCAGGTGTAAGTGTTTTTGGTGTAGTTAGCTAGTTGGCCACAAGATGGCCACAATCAAAAAGTCCTGGGAGCGATCGATCTCGCTCCCAGGCAGAAGAAAGAAGACCAGAGCTCAGAAAAGCCGCAGCGTCTGAAGAGACGCTGTCGGCTTTTCTCCGGGGGGGTCCGATCAGCGAAAGGGATTTATAATCCCTTTCACTGATCGGTGGGCTAGCGGCCAGCAGCGGGGGCACGCACGGGGGGGCCCGCGGGAGCGTGTGCGACCCGCGGGAGTGCGCGCAGCCTAACTGGACGAAAATTTTCGTCCAGTAAGGCTTAAGTGGTTAAGAAGGCAAAATTTCATCTGGTATTGCTTTTTAATATAGGGTGTTTTGGTCTTTTTTTTTAGCCCTCTATACATTCCTAGTCATTCTGGGTCCCCATGAGCTGCTTGAGTATTCCTTTATAAATCTTTAGGAACTTAGAATACCGACTGCTGTAGCTCTGAATGTAAAATGTTATAGTAATCCTAACATTTGTATAGCGCTTTTCTCCTGTTAGACTCAAAGCACTTGAGAGCTGCAGCCACTAAGGCCCCGTTCACACTTGCGGTTTAGTAAAAACCGCACCGGATGTCCGGACCGCACCGTATCCGGACCGGACCTGATCCGTACGGTTCCTATCCGGATCCGGTCCGGATCCGGTCCGTTTGCATCCGGTTTCCGTGCGGTGTGAACACGGTTGCGGTCCGGATCCGGTTTCTTAAGGAGATACACATCCTGTAAATACCTGGGGTCTGGGAGGTCAGCAGAAGGGTCTGGGGTCATTGTTGGAGACAAGTGGACGTGTGGAGACCATCCGTGGATACAGAGACTGCAGTTGGGACCATGGATCCAGGCATTTTTTACTCGTAAACCTGGGAATTCTCTCCTTCCTGTTGTTCGCCTCCTTGTCAGCCAATCAGACATGTTGCTGCCAAAAAGAGCTCCAGCATGAAATCGCTGCTGCCCCACTCTTTGAACGCTGGGCCCATGTGGTCCCCATCCAAAATGCATAGGAAGTGGGGTAGAACGTCCGGTTTTTGTAGCCAGTGTGTTGTGCGCTCTCCGGCTCTCATTGCTTTGTATTGGCCGGATGGTGCAGTCCGGCTCCGCCCCGGATACGGCTGCCGGAGGAGCCGGACCAAAAAATAGCGCATGTTGGAACGGACGCCGGAGTCCGGATCCGGCCCGGATCCGGTCCGGCTCCGGTCCGGCAGAACGGACGCATGTGAACGGACGCATAGGCTTTCATTGCTATGCCGTGCGTCCGTTCCGTCCGTTTTGCAAGCGGTCCGGCTCCGGCACGGCGATTCCGGATGGCCACCGCTAATGTGAACCGGGCCTAAGGGCGTACCCTACAGTGTTAGGAAGTCTTTCCCAAGCAGAGGCGTATCAGAGTAATATGGCGCCTATGGCAAACACTGCGCCCCCCCCCTTCTCGCCAGTAAAAACAGCATACATTTGAGATCGTTGGCCATTGTTTTTGGCACGGGATATTGATAGTCACTTTTTCAAAAATATCACTATTATATTAGAATTAAGTAGCCATGTGCCACAAAATTAAATAGTCACATGCTTCCAGATAAAATAATAAGGTAGCCACATGCTGCCAGATAAAATAATCAAATAGTTCCATGCCTCAAGTTAAAAGAATCAAGTAGTCACATGTGTTCAGATAATCAAGTAGCAGTGTTCTCCCCAGATATTTTTTACAGCCGGCTGGGTAAATAAGGTCTGGCTGTGTGGTAAGGAGGGAGACGCTGGGTGCTACTAGGTAGGGAGAGGAGGAAAATGCTGGGTGCTTCTTGGCGGGGAGAGGAGTGGGGGGAACATGCTGGGTGCTATGGGTTTGCGGAGGGGTTTACAATGGATGATGCTAATGGAGAAAGTGGAATCTCCTTTTGGGTGATGGTGGGTGTGGGATACTCATACTGAGTGCTGCTGTTGAGATGGGCATTTAAGCAGAGTGTAGAGTGCTACCAGAGGCGGGTTAAGAAGACCAGACTGGATGACCAATTTATTCCCCAAACCACAATGCCCACAGGTTTGTCATCCCCCAAAAAAATTTAGGGGGAACATACATGATTAGTAATGAGACAGTAGTGTCAGGGAAAGAGATAAATTGTCTTTGAGGGACAGAGAGTGTGTGAGAAGGAATGGGAAAGAGAAAAAATGAGTGTGAGAGGGAAAGTGTGAGAGAGAGACAGAGGGAAAGTGTGTATGTGTGTGATGGTTAGTCAGTGAGAAACAGACTATGTAGAAAACAAAATGTATTTGAGTGTGGGGAACTGAGGGGGGATAGGCAGTGAAAAGAGAGTTTGTATTTGTGTGGATGCTAAACAGAGAATGTATGTGTGAGAAAGGAGAGGGTTGCTTGCAAGTTGGAGGAGCAATTACTATATGAACTTTAGATATAAGCAGAGCCGGCCTTTGGGGGGGGCAAGTGGGGCAATCGCCCCAGGCCCCGCACCTGACAAGGCCCCGCGCTGCCACATACTACCAGCGCTGGTCTGCCTATGACAGTATTTCTCATAGTCAGCCTTCCAGCCACGCTCTGCATGTACCCTTTCCCTCCTCCTCCAGGCTCGGGTCCTGCCTCTCTGTCCCGCCTCCCTCCTACCAGGCTCCAATCAAAGATCGCCCAGCACCTCTCTTCCTCCAATGAAAAGAGAGGCAGCCGGGCCAGCCAGCTACGTCACACACACCACGAGGAGGAGAGAGATGAAGCAGCAGCAAAGGCGACATCCGTTCTCTGTGTAGCCAGCATTACAGTGCGTCTCCCTGTCTGTCACACACCCGGCCAGCATGGAGTGTAGGTAGCTCTCTGTATCACAGTACTGCCTTGCTTGTATCACTGTCGTGCAATCAGCCTTCTACCTCTGCTGCTCACAGCTGTCAGTCCGTTTATCTTGCAGCCTCTGTAGTGTCACTGATATCAGCGCCCTGGCTGGCAGGAGTGCTAAGTGCGACACTTCTGCTGGATACATCCTATGTGTGCTGGGATGACATTAGCATTCCTGAGAAACATTCCTGAGAAACTCGGATGGGAGCAGGAAAGCCATTCTACATGCAGGGCATGGGGGTTAGTCACATTTTCTGCTAAGACAAGGAGTGAAGGAGGGAGGGCCAGCATGACTGAACAGCTACAATCCGAGCCCATCTTTATAAATATAAAATCCCCTTCACAGAATCCTGCTCTGCTTTCAAAGGGAAAATGCATAATTTCACTTAATAATGGGCTGTTGTGAGCTGCTCTGATCAGTCAGGCGGCTTGGTTTCCCCCTTTATTGCAGGCATTGCACTATGACTATGGTAGAAATTAGATTGTGAGCTCCTTTGAGCACTCTCAGTGACATGACTCACTATATACTCTGTGAAATGCTGCAGAAGATGTCAGTGCTATTTAAATACATAATAATATGGTAGGACATTAAATTGTAACTATGGTAGGGATTAGAGTGTGAGCTCTGAGGACAGTCAGTGACATGACTATGTACTTTAAGTGCTGCGAAAGAGGTCAGTGCTATATAAATAAAATAAAAAAAATAATGCCCGTGTGTGTGTGTGCAACCCTTTCACTGCTGGTGTTCTTTGTCTTGCATACATGCATATATTTTGTTAATAGCAATTAGCACTGAGCACTTTACTTGTACCAGAGACAGAAGAAAAAAAAAGTTTTATACATACCTGGGGCTTCCTCCAGCCCAATGCGCACGGATCGTTCCCACGCCACCGTCCTCCTCTGCCTACAGCTCTGATACTGCTCCCGTAACTTCCTCCAGTCGCTGCCAAGAGAAGTGTGCTCTCTACATATCTCTCCGGCGGCAGTGCAGTAGACAGTGACTTGGCGAGGGAGGTTCGCTGAGCAATCATCGCTCAATGACAGGGCACAGGGCAGCTGCATGGGGCAGGTAGAAGCCCCAGGTAAATTAAACTCATGTTTTGTTTTTTACTTATAATAAGGTTCCCTTTAAAAGCCTGTGAGTGTGGTGGTACGGCATATGGCCTACACTTATGGCTCTAGGGCCCCGCATACAGCACTCGCCCCAGGCCCCGCGTACTCTAAGGCCGCCTCTGGATATAAGGAATGTAACCCTCTCATAGCTCCTGTAACATATGCTGCACATCACACTGCAGGTGGTCCAAGAAAACACTGATGTCCAGGGACAGCTACATTCATGGAGTTGTAATGTCTCTCTCCAGCGCAGGGCCGGGCGAGGTAGAGGCGAGAGAGGCTCCAGCCTCAGGGCGCCTCAAGGAGGGGGCACAGAATTCACTCAGCTTTCATTCCACTATTGTGTTTGAAGCAGAGAAATAAGAAAAAGGGATACATGGCAGTGACTGCAAGCCAGATAACTAGAGATTAAGGTGTTGGGGGCCCTGGGGCGCCTCTTAGTCTAAAAGCAATCAGTGTGTGACGGCTCAGGTGGGAGGGATGGGGGGGGTGCATTTTGGTGTCTCAGCCTTGGGCGCTGGAGGACCTTGTCCCAACTCTGCCCATTTATACTAAATACTCCCCTAATTATACTAAATACTCCCCCATTTATACTAAATACTCCCCCATTTATACTAAATACTCCCCCATTTATACTAAATACTCCCCCATTTATACTTAGTACTCCCCCATTTATACTAAATACTCCCCCATTTATACTAAATACTCCCCCAATTATACTAAATACTCCCCCATTTATACTAAATACTCCCCCATTTATACTAAATACTCCCCCATTTATACTAAATACTCCCCCATTTATACTTAGTACTCCCCCATTTATACTAAATACTCCCCCATTTATACTAAATACTCCCCCATTTATACTAAATACTCCCCCATTTATACTTAGTACCCCCCCATTTATACTGAATACTCCCCCATTTATACTAAATACTCCTCTTATACTAAATACTCCCTCATTTATACTAAATACTTCCCCATTTATACTTAGTACTCCCCCATTTATACTAAATACTCCCCCATTTATACTAAATACTCCCCCATTTATACTTAATACGCCCCCATTTATACTAAATACTCCCCCATTTATACTAAATACACCCCCATTTATACTAAATACTCCCCCATGTATACTAAATACTCCCCCATTTATACTTAATACTCTCCCATTTATACTTAATACTCCCGCATTTATACTTAATACTCCCCCATTTATTTATACTTAATACTCCTCCATTTATACTAAATACTCCCCTCTTATACTAAATACTCCCCCATTTATACTTAATACTCCCCCATTTATACTTAATACTCCCCCATTTATACTTAATACTCCTCCATTTATACAAAATACTCCCCCATTTATACAAAATACTCCCCCATTTATACAAAATACTCAGCCATTTATACAAAATACTCCCCCATTTATACTTAGTACTCTCCCATTTATACTAAATACTCCCCCATTTATACTAAATACTCCCCCATTTATACTAAATACTCCCCCATTTATACTTAATACTCCCCCGTTTATTTATACTTAATACTCCTCCATTTATACAAAATACTCCCCCATTTATACAAAATACTCAGCCATTTATACAAAATACTCAGCCATTTATACAAAATACTCCCCCATTTATACTAAATACTCCCCCATTTATACTAAATACTCCCCCATTTATACTAAATACTCCCCCAGTTATAATAAATACTCCCCCATTTATACTAAATACTCCCCCATTTATACTAAATACACCCCCATTTATACTAAATACTCCCCCATTTATACTAAATACTCCCCCATTTATACTTAGTACTACCCCATTTATACAAAATACTCAGCCATTTATACAAAATACTCCCCCATTTATACAAAATACTCAGCCATTTATACAAAATACTCCCCCATTTATACTAAATACTCCCCCATTTATACTAAATACTTCCCCATTTATACTAAGTACTCTCCCATTTATACTTAGTACTCTCCCATTTATACTAAATACTCCCCCATTTATACTAAATACTGCCCCATTTATACTAAATACTTCTCCATTATACTCCCCCATTTATACTAAATACTCCCCCATTTATACTAAATACTCCTCTTTTACTAAATGCACCCCCATTTATACTAAATACTCCTCTATTTATACTAAATACTTCCCCATTTATACTTAATACTCCCCCATTTATACTTAATACTCCCCCATTTATACTTAATACTCCCCCATTTATTTATACTTAATACTCCTCCATTTATACTAAATACTCCCCCATTTATACTTAATACTCCCCCATTTATACTTAATACTCCTCCATTTATACAAAATACTCCCCCATTTATACAAAATACTCAGCCATTTATACAAAATACTCCCCCATTTATACAAAATACTCAGCCATTTATACAAAATACTCCCCCATTTATACTAAATACTCCCCCATTTATACTAAATACACCCCATTTATACTAAATACACCCCATTTATACTAAATACTCCCCCATTTATACTAAATACTCCCCCTTGTACTAAATATTCCCCCATTTATACTAAATACTCCCCCATGTATACTTAATACTCCCCCATTTACAGGGCCGGGCCGAGGTAGAGGTGAAAGAGGCTCCAGCCTCAGGGCACAGTGCACAATTCACTCAGTTTTCATTCCACTATTGTGTTTGAAGCAGAGAAATACGAAAAAGGGATACATGGCAGAGACTACAAGCCAGATAACTAGAGATTAAGGTGTTGGGGCCCCTGGGGTGCCTCTTAGTCTAACAGCAATCAGTGTGTGACGGCTGGATTGGGAGGGATGGGGCAGCGCACTTTGGGCCCACTGATAGGCAGGAGGCAAGAGGAGGGCGGAGAGTGTGTCTGAGGGATAGTGCCGGTGTAATGTCAGAATGGGCAGCCCGAGAGCAGACCAGCACGCTGAAGGGAAACGTCATCATGTACTAGAGCATCGGGCTACATGTCATCAGAACGTGACAATTTAAAGCACAAGCCCGTGTTTCTGCTGCTGCTGCCTTCGCCCACCACCAGCACTGTCATCAGCATAATAGCCTCCCACTGCCCTCCCCGATATCCTCCGCATCATTTTCTGCATTGAATTAGAGAGGTGCTGATTGTGTTTTATCCTTGTATTGCCTGATAGAGGATGGTGGGAGGGGGGGATGTGCTGTTGATGCGCTCAACCAACTATTTCAATTCGGCGTCGAGGGGCGGAGCAGAGCAGCACTAAAATTATACTCTTTACCTAAGTTCCTTCACGCTGCAGTGAGGAGGGATGACACAGCACGCACATACTACATCCGCATGCGCAGAACCAACAGAGCTGCCCAATCTGCGGGGCTGCCCATTCTGACACTACACCGGCTGCAGTGACACAGCTGCTGCCTGCCGTAGTAAATTGAGCATGCAGGAAGGCAATTCTACCGCAGACCTGGACTAGCAGGCATGGCGCTCATGGGTGCTTTGGCGCCCATAGCACTAGCCATGCCTGCACCCTTGTAGATACGCGTCTGTGCCCAAGGACTTCTTACTGAATAGATACTGACACTAGTCAGGATTAAAAGGCGATGCCCATAACCAGTCCACTATCCAGTAACTAGTTATCTTATTCTTCTCTGTAAAAATTGTAAAATTTAACGCCTGGCTTCAGGGGCATAAAGAGATAATTTGCATATTCAGTAGCGTTGCATTGTGGGTAACCACAGATGTTCACTTAAAGAGGAATTAAAGCAAGTACCTTCTGTTTTAAGAAGCCAAATCACACTAAGCTTATTCTTGTCTGAAACTGGATTTTATTTGCTCAACTATTCAGAGTCTTCTTTGTCGTATTTTTCATTATGTAACTCGTCAAATGTTTTCAGTGGGTGACAGATCTGGACTGCATGCAGTAAAATAAATAAATGTGTATTGGACATTCTCAATCCATGAAAACATGTCTTGTTTTTCTGAATTGGAATATCCCATTGGTTTTAAGACGGGCTAAGCATAGGCAATAGAAGTGTGGGCTGGCAAGCCTCTGGGATGGGTTATCAGCGAATAGAAGAATGTGCTTTTTCAGCTGTGTTCATCTCACCAGGCATCATAGATCATAGAATGCTCTTTTTACAGCTGTTTCAGAGAGGGCAAGGTTTACAGTTCTCTTGGGGGATTTGCAATGTGAAATAGTGGCAAATAACAGCATTGCCAATACAGGCTTACTGCACACAAACTCATATGGCCATGAATAGGCATGAAAGCATTATCTGTGATCAATACATCAATCACGGGATCAGTTAAAACCACTAACATTTTTTTTTTATAGATATGTGAAAGTCATGGTATTTAATAGGAATTCATCTAATGCCTAAGAAAAGGCTTGCTAGAAAAGGCCAACATGATGGGGTTTTGCTGCCCAGGTGGAAGAAGGGTTCAGGCAGGCAGGGGTTAATGTCTCTGCATCATAGGGACTGGTTTTAATGTTTAGACTGTGAAGAGGTAAGGAAGTGCAGGTAGAGGGGTTGAGTCTTTGGGAAGTGGGTGGACCAGGAAGTGATCAGGATAAGCTAGGAAGGGTTATATGGGTAGTCAGGAAGTTTATTAGGGAAGACAGGAAGGAGTGTCCTTACCAAACAGCCAATAGTATGAGTTTTCTGCCCGCCCACGCTTATTTTTGCACAGGTTAGCTTGTTATGGTCATTTGGGACAGTAATGTTCTTTTCATTCTCTGTTTGCATAATTTCATCTGTCAAAGCGTCAATGGTGGAGTAGGGTCTGCAGAAGTCAGTTTTGGTTATCTGGTGGTTAGAGGGCCTGCCCTGGGTGGCGGTCCTTCAGTTATAGAGGAAGATCCGTCCACGGTAGTGGTCCCTCAGTTATGGTAAAGGTCCCACCCTCAGAGGCGGTCCATCATTTATAGTGTCATCTGGTGATGTGGGAAGACCCACCCTCAGTGGCGGCCCTTCAGTTGTATTTCAACTGCATGTATTGGACAGTGACAGTTAAGAGCACACAGTCAACGAATTGATGTTTGTGCATAGGGCATATTGTTGGCTGTGCACCCATAGTATTGGTGACCTACATATCCCCTCCCTCTGCTCTTTTGGTACATTGTTAATTTGTTTATATTGTGGTATGTTATGTTTTATTATTTTGCAATAAAGGACTGCTTGGTCATTTACAGTGGCTTGCAAAAGTATTCGGCCCCCTTAAAGTTTTCCACATTGTGTCATATTACTGCCACAAACATGAATCAATTTTATTGGAATTCCATGTGAAAGACCAATACAAAGTGGTGTACACGTGAGAAGTGGAACGAAAATCATACATGATTCCAAACATTTTTTACAAATAAATAACTGCAAAGTGGGGTGTGCGTAATTATTCAGCCCCTTTTGGTCTGAGTGCAGTCAGTTGCCCATAGACATTGCCTGATAAGTGCTATTAACTAAATAGAGTGCACCTGTGTGTAATCTAATGTTAGTACAAATACAGCTGCTCTGTGACGGCCTCAGGGGTTGTCTAAGAGAATATTGGGAGCAACAACACCATGAAGTCCAAAGAACACACCAGACAGGTCAGGGATAAGGTGATTGAGAAATTTAAAGCAGGTTTAGGCTACAAAAAGATTTCCAAAGCCTTGAACATCCCATGGAGCACTGTTCAAGTGATCATTCAGAAATGGAAGGAGTATGGCACAACTGTAAACCTACCAAGACAAGGCTGTCCACCTAAACTCACAGGCCAAACCAGGAGAGTGCTGATCAGAAATGCAATCAAGAGGCCCATGGTGACTCTGGACGAGCTGCAGAGATCTACAGCTCAGGTGCGGGAATCTGTCCATAGGACAACTATTTGTCGTGCACTGCACAAAGTTGGCCTTTATGGAAGAGTGGCAAGAAGAAAGCCATTGTCAACAGAAAAGCATAAGAAGTCCCGTTTGCAGTCTGCCACAAGCCATGTGGGGAACACAGCAAACATGTGAAAGAAGGCTCTCTGGTCAGATGAGACCAAAATGGAACTTTTTGGCCAAAATGCAAAATGCTATGTGTGGCGGAAAACGAACACTGCACATCACTCAGAACACACCATCCCCACTGTCAAATATGGTGGTGGCAGCATCATGCTCTGGGGTGCTTCTCTTCAGCAGGGACGGGAACGCTGATCAGAGTTGGTGGGAAGATGGATGGAGCCAAATACAGGGCAATGTTGGAAGAAAACCTCTTGTAGTCTGCTAAAGACTTGAGGCTGGGGTGGAGGTTCACCTTCCAGCAGGACAACAACCCTAAACATAAAGTCAGGGCAACAATGGAATGGTTTAAAACAAAACATATCCATGTGTTAGAATGGCCCACTCAAAGTCCAGATCTAAATCCAATCGAGAATCTGTGGCAAGATCTGAAAACTGCTGTTCACAAACGCTGTCCATCTAATCTGACTGAGCCGTGGAGCTGTTTTGCAAAGAAGAATGGGCAAGGATTTCAGTCTCTAGATGTGCAAAGCTGGTAGAGACATACCCTAAAAGACTGGCAGCTGTAATTGCAGCAAAAGGTGGTTCTACAAAGTATTAACTCAGGGGGCTGAATAATTATGCATACCCCACTATGCAGTTATTTATTTGTTAAAAATGTTTGGAATCATGTATGATTTTCGTTTCATTTCTCACGTGCACACCACTTTGTATTGGTCTTTCGTGTGGAATTCCAATAAAATTGATTCATGTTTGTGGCAGTAATATGACAAAATGTGGAAAACTTCAAGGGGGCCGAATACTTTTGCAAGCCACTGTACATTCAATCGGTCAGTCCGTGTGAGTTATTTACATGAGGTCAGTGGGATTGTGGTACATATTATTGTGGTGGAAACCTGGGCCCTTAGCAAATACCCACATCATACACAACCAGAGCCTTTACATGAGATCCCTTTACATATTATTAAGTGTTTATACAAAATACATTAAAACCACTTGAGGACTGCAGTGTTAAACCCCCTTAAAGACCAGGCCATTTTTTAACAAATAGGCCATTGCAGCTTTAAGGCCTCGCTGCAGGGCCGCACAACTCAGCACACAAGAGATCCCCCCCCCTTCCCCCCTTTTCTCCCCACCCACAGAGCTTTCTGTTAGTGGGATCTGATTCCTACCAGGATGTTTATTTATTTATCATAAATATTTTTTGTATTATTTTATAAATATATTTCCTTATTTAATTATTTCCTTATTTATTTTTTCCCCATAACCCTTCCTCCCCCAGCCAGCCAATAGCAGCGATCGGCTGTCATAGGCTTCAGCCTATGAGAGTCGATTGCTGTCCTGTGTCCCAGGGGGACAGCCGTGTCACAAGGCTGTCCCCCGTACAGTGCTGCCATAGATGGCAGCGCTGTACCTAGCACATAGACAGCGTCTAACAGTCTCCTAGCAGCGATCGCCGCTGCAGACTGAAGGCGGAGTGGAGCTCTGTCATCCAAGTGGGGATGCGTGTGCATTGGCGCGTGCGATCCCTGCAAATCACTGCCCCAAGACTTTACGCTGATTGGCGTTAGGCAGTCCTGGGGCTGCCGCGGCGGCCATGCCCTTCGGTGTGACGCGGTTGGCAAGTGGTTAAACAATTATCACTCACTGGCCCTCTGTGAGACTCCCTCATGTTTTTGAGCATTGGTAGACCATCTGAATGGAGTTTGTATGTTATCCACAGTTTTTATGTGAGTTTTCTTTAGGTCTTATGGTTTCCTCCTGCATTGCAAAAACATACTGATAAGTTAATTGGCCTCTCGAAATGGCCCTTAGTCTATGACTACAGTGCAGGGGCGTAGCAATAGAGGTCGCAGCGGTCGCATGCGCGACTGGGCCCGGCTCCTGAAGAGGCGGGGGAGGGGCCCGGGGGGGCCCATGACTTTTTATAGTGCGGCCCGTGCGCCGTGCGCGCTATTGGGAGGGGGGAGCCGCAGCCGCGGGGAGGGCAGCCCGACCTCTCCCTCCCTTCCTCTCCCCGGGGCCCCCCCTCAGATGCAGAGTGCGCGGCGCACGGAAGCGCTGTAGGCTGAAACTCACCTCCGTCCCTGCGTTCCAAGCGCCGCTGATCTCCTCCCGCTGTATAGATGCTGATACACACTGCTTCCGGCTAAACAGGAAGCAGTGTGTAACAACATCTATACAGAGCGGGAGGAGACCAGCGGCGCTTGGACGGAGGTGAGTTCTGCCTACTACAGCGCTTCCGTGCGCCGCGCACTCTGCATTTGAAGAGAGGAAGGGAGGGAGAGGTCGGGCTGCTCTCCCCGCAGCTGCGGCTCCCCCCTTCATTATGAGGGGGGAGGGACCTACCTACCTACCTACCTAATCCTGGGGGGCAGCTACCTACCTATCCTGGGGGGGCAGCTACCTAATCTAACCTATCCTGGGGGGCAGCTACCTAATCTATCCTGGGGGGCAGCTACCTACCTAACCTATCCTGGGGGGCAGCTACCTACCTAACCTATCCTGGGGGGCAGCTACCTAATCTATCCTGGGGGGCAGCTACCTACCTAACCTGTCCTGGGGGGGCAGCTACCTACCTAACCTGTCCTGGGGGGGGGCAGCTACCTACCTAACCTATCCTGGGGGGGGGGGCAGCTACCTACCTAACCTATCCTGGGGGGGCAGCTACCTACCTAACCTATCCTGGGGGGCAGCTACCCACCTAACCTATCTGGGGGGGGGGGCAGCTACCTAATCTAACCTATCCTGGGGGGCAGCTACCTAATCTAACCTATCCTGGGGGGCAGCTACCTAATCTATCCTGGGGGGCAGCTACCTAATCTATCCTGGGGGGCAGCTACCTACTCTAACCTATCCTGGGGGGCAGCTACCTACTCTAACCTATCCTGGGGGCAGCTACCTAATCTAACCTATCATGGGGGAAAGCTACCTAATCTATCCTGGGGGGCAGCTACCTAACCTATACTGGGGGGCACCTACCTCATCTAACCTATACTGGGGGGCAGCTACCTAATCTAACCTATCCTGGGGGGCAGCTACCTAATCTAACCTATCCTGGGGGGCAGCTACCTAATCTATCCTGGGGGGCAGCTACCTAATCTATCCTGGGGGGCAGCTACCTACTCTAACCTATCCTGGGGGGCAGCTACCTACTCTAACCTATCCTGGGGGCAGCTACCTAATCTAACCTATCCTGGGGGGCAGCTACCTAATCTATCCTGGGGGGCAGCTACCTAACCTAACCTATACTGGGGGGCACCTACCTCATCTAACCTATACTGGGGGGCAGCTACCTAATCTAACCTATACTGGGGGGCACCTACCTATCTAACCTGGGGGCACTTACTTGTCTAACCTGTATTCGGGGCACCTAGCTAGCCTATACAGGTGGCAACTATACTGGCTACCTATATTGGAGGCACCTACCTAACTAACCTATACTGGGGGCACCTACCTATCTAACCTATGCTGGGGACAACTATTCTGGCTACCTATATTAGAGGCACCCACCTAGCTAACCTGTACTGGGGGCACCTATCTATCTAACCTATACCGGCGGCGCCTGCCTATCTAACCTATACTGGGGGCAACTATACTGGCTACTTATGCTGGAGGCACCTACCTGGCTAACCTATACCGGGGGCAACTATACTGGCTTACCTATGCCTGGCTACCTATACTGGGGGGACCTGTAGCTGGCTATAGGGATTTGGATATGTGTGTGCGTTGGGTGTTGCCGGGGGAGGGGGGCTGTTGTTGCCGTGGGGCGGCCCACATCCAGATTCCGCATCGGGGCCCAGAGGTTTGTAGCTACGCCACTGCTACAGTGTGGATTAGACTGTGAGTTTCTATTAGGGACAATGACATGACAATGTACTCTAAAGTGCTGCAGAAGATGTCAGTTCTATATAAATACACAGTAATAGTATGATAGGGCAATTAACTATGACTAGGGAAGTGATTAGGTTGTCAGTCCTTTTTTGAGACAGTGACATGACTATGTTCTCTGTAAAGTGCTGCAGAAGATGTCAGTCCTACAATATATAAATACACAGTAACAGTATGATAGAACATTAAACTATGCCTAGGGCAGGGATTGGATTGTGAGCTCTTTTTAGAGACAGTGACATGAATATGTACTCGGTAAAGTGCTGTAAAACATGTCAAAACTATATAACTGCATAATAATAAAAAACAACAAAACCTGAAGGATTCCATAGTAAGGCATACCTGGAATCTCATATGTGACAACTTTGCACCACATTGGATCCAGGCAGGGTTGCCAGTACTCTGCTATGCAATGTAATTGTTAACATAAGTTGACAGTTAGCTTTGGCTCCAACACCAAGTGGTCCAACTATACAGCCCCAATATCAGAGCAGGATTATCCACCAGGTAATCTAAGCAGGTGCTTGGGTCCTAGTGGATGTCAAGTGGCCCACCTGCCACCTTCTTTGAACTCTCTTCACTTCAGCTTACCAAAAGGAGCACAAATGGGACCGAAATCTATTACCTTGCCTAGTGTCCCATTACATCTTAATCCGTCTCTGCCCAATATAAAATATTGTTCTCCCTCCATATCTTAGCATCAATCCCATAAATGATCAATAGTAACATCCCTAGCATAAAATACTCTTCCCCCTCCATATCCCTCTCCCCATTTCCTAGAACCACTCTCTACTGAAAATCCCATCCTATATAAATACTATTCCTTTTGTATGTTCTCTCCTCACTCTAGCAGCCTCTAATATAAACCCCACCACTGCATACCTATGAATCACCCGCTGGGAGATTTGGGTGCAGGATAAAGCCGATATACAGCTCACCCTGCTCCTGCACAAGTCCCAGCGGTGTTAATTACTATTCCCCCTCCAGGCCACCATGGATAGTGGGGAATGATGTAATTCGGCTTCCAGCTATTGCTGGCGGACAAATCACAGTGTTTTAAAAGTAACTTAAAGGAACACTATTGATTAACATGTTTTTTTCAATTGATATAGGATGTTTGGGAAGTGCTGCTAAGTACTGTGTATACATTTGAATCCGTATCTCTTTGTTTACTTTATCTAATTCCTTTCCCACTTTTCTGAGGGCAGTCTGCTCTAATCTGACCGCAGAGTGAGCCATGAGGGGAGGGGGGAATTCCCTCACAGTGCATCTTTTAACTCTGTGTGTGCGTGTGTGTGTGAAACCTGATACCTGACAGGCTTTTGTTTTCATATAACTCTGCTTTAATATTACACTGTTCTTAGCATGTCAGATTCATACCTTTGCAAATGAGACATTCCAAACGTAGCTAAAATCTACACACAATGAATGAAAGCTTTTGCCTCTGATATTTAACATGAAACATAGGAAAATGTTTACACAGCTACTTAGACATTATTTGTACTTTGTCATTTTAGAAAACGTTGATATTGTTCCTTTAAGCTCCGTCTTTTGATGGCGCCGAAGTTACTCAGTGATCGCAGCTATAGCCGTAATTCCTATTATGGCCTATGCTGGTGCCAGCTGCGCCCAAATCTCCTGCGCTGTTTTAACAGTAGACCACATTTAAAGTCCTATCTCCCTCACATTACTTAGGGAACGACCACCCTTCCCCCAACCTCCCACATAAAAATACCTTTCCCCTCCATGTCCTAAGCAACCACACAGTCACATCAAAGGAAACCACTCAGTGTAAATACCCAGGGGCGTAACAATAGACCCTGCAAGGGATGTCTCCGCAGGGAGGGGGGGGGGCAGACGCCACAGGGGGCCCGTGGGGGGAAAAGTTTGAGAGACTGACAGCTAAGGGCATGGAGAAAAAAACGTATTCTGCTCTCACACCCTTGTTATATTGACTGCATGTTTCCACCACACAGATAAGGAATCATACACACTTTGGAATTTGTACACTGTCCCTGCTCCCTAGGGTTCGTAAAAAAACATCTGTCTCTCACTGCTGCAAAGTTCAAAAGAGTTGATGTACAACCTTACCAACAAAGGAGTCACATTTTGAAAAAAAAGTTGTAGACTTTCCCTTTTCAGCAAAAGGATTACTAGATTCTTATCACACGGGCTAATGACTTTATGGCCTCTGAATACTTTTACAACGCAATGGAGTGGAGATTGATGCATTACTGTTGCTGCTTCATTGAGAGCTTGTTGTCTCGCATGGAGTCCAAGATCCTGTCATAACAGTATCAATCAGTGACATTCTGAATGTTTTGTCAAAGTTACAGTAAATACTATAGCTTATGTTCAGCATGCCATTGTTGTTCCTCCATATAGCATGTGCTCTCATGTAGTAAAATAATATGGCTGTGTGTGTATGTATGTACTGGGAGCAGAGCTGCAACAAAGGACTTGTCGGCTGCAAGGGGCTGGAGGAAACCCCGGGTAAGTAGATCTACGGGAAGCATAGATTGCCTGATGTTTCTTTTAAGTCTAAGTGTTTTTATCTGCATGTGGAAAACACATTGGTCCTCAGTTTTCCTGTGCAGAAAGCGAGGGGGGCTCCATCCAAAGTTTCACAGGGGGGCCCAGTGATGTCTAGTTACGCCCCTGTAAATACCCCTCTATCATTGATGTGAAATACCATTCTCCCTCTGCCCCAGCAAATACTATTTCCCCTTAAGGTTCCTTATGTTTTTCTGTCTTTTCCAGTTTTGGAAATCATTCCAGGATCAGCTATCACTGGGTTACTGCTGCAGTAGTATCACAATAGGAACAGCATGTCAGGAATAGCCAGGCAAGCTGATGACTAAAGGAATAGATCAAAAGTAGTCCTGGGGGTCAGGTCACAGTGGGTAATCAGAAACATGCTGGATCACAAAGCACAACACCAAAAGCTGAAATAACTCTCAGCACATTGTGCTGCACAAAGGGGCTCGTACACGCAGATGACTATCATTTGTCTCCTGTACATCAGATTATGTGCATCCATGGAAACTAACATGACAATGCACAGATGTGTGAATGTCCCAGCCTCAGAAATCTGACCACAGGTAAGAAATGGATTAGCCTTTAGGCGACCGATGGGCGTGATAGCGAGGCCAGCCCCAGGACCACCTCCTGGGGGGCGTCCTGGAAGTATGTTTTGCAGGAGAACGGCGCGCGCATCCCCGCTTCATTAGTCTCCCATTAGCGATATTTACACGGTACAGCGCTGCGATCTATGGCAGCTCTGTACTGGGGACAGCCGTGTGACACAGCTGTCCCTCTGGGAGACATAGGAGTGATCGGCTGTCATAGGCTGATGCCTATAGCGTTGTATAAAAGGAAACAGGATGGCGTGGCACTTCTCCTTTAAGGGGTGCGTTGCTTCCAGTCTTGGTGCGAGTGCGGTGTGCCCAAGGTGATCAATATATTAGCTGACAGGCTATACTTTCATGTGCTTATAGGAAATTGCTTATACAAGACGTGTGCTCCGCTCCACATTTGGGAAGGAAGAAGCTTGAACATTATGCATATAGAAACAGATAGCGTGCATCTTCCGTCTTAAGCATGTAGATTTATTGCCAGTGTTATACATCAACATTGTATTCTGTGCATGGCGTATTCATAACTGCATACAAGATCTGCATAATATTGCACATATATAGTACCTTGCGGCTCCTTGTGTGGGCCTGTCAGTGTAGGAGGTGGGAGTGAGGGACTGATGTGGGCCTAGCGACGGCCGTTTCGCGTCCTCCTGGACGCTTGGTCACGCCGTGTTCCACTGCAAGCCGGCGCCGCCTCGCCACTGCATACATGCGGGAAGACCCGCCTCCACCGTGGCGTCACAGCGCCGGCTGTGATTGGGGCTCAAGTTTCCACCAATGAGGGAGCTGGAGGGGCTACACAATGCGAACGGTGCCCGGCGAGGACCAATACAAGCGGACAAACTGTCGCATAAACACACGTCATTATTGACGCGTCTCATGCGGCTCCCCTCCAGCGCATGCGCAAATCGTACGCGTTGCCGGAGGGCTCGTGAACTGGAGGGCTCTCTACTGGTGATTTTTTATCCAGTTCACGAGCCCTCCGGCAACGCGTACGATTTGCGCATGCGCTGGAGGGGAGCCGCATGAGACGCGTCAATAATGACGTGTGTTTATGCGACAGTTTGTCCGCTTGTATTGGTCCTCGCCGGGCACCGTTCGCATTGTGTAGCCCCTCCAGCTCCCTCATTGGTGGAAACTTGAGCCCCAATCACAGCCGGCGCTGTGACGCCACGGTGGAGGCGGGTCTTCCCGCATGTATGCAGTGGCGAGGCGGCGCCGGCTTGCAGTGGAACACGGCGTGACCAAGCGTCCAGGAGGACGCGAAACGGCCGTCGCTAGGCCCACATCAGTCCCTCACTCCCACCTCCTACACTGACAGGCCCACACAAGGAGCCGCAAGGTACTATATATGTGCAATATTATGCAGATCTTGTATGCAGTTATGAATACGCCATGCACAGAATACAATGTTGATGTATAACACTGGCAATAAATCTACATGCTTAAGACGGAAGATGCACGCTATCTGTTTCTATATGCATAATAGGCTGATGCCTATGACAGCCTTGACAGCTGATCATGGTGATTGGCTGGCGGGCCTTGTAAAAAAATTTTTTTAAAAAGGTCAAATTTATTAGAAAAATAAATATTTATAAAAAAAATAAACATCCTGGGAGCGATCATAGCCCACCAACAGAGAGCTCTGTTGGTGGGCAGAAAGGGAGGGGAATCACTTGTGTGCTGAGTTGTGCAGCCCTGCAGTGAGCCCTTAAAGATGCAGTGGCCTAATTTATAAAAAATGGCCTGTTATTTAGGGGGGTTTAAGCCCGTGGTCCTTAACTACTTTCGCCTCATGGACGTACTAGCTGCATGCGTGCTCCCGGACGCGGATCGTTAGCCCAGGATTCAATGAATTAGGCTATGGTGCCCGATCACTGATTCCTCTCCCCCGCAGAAAAAGCAGCGGCTTCTCTCGGAAGCCTCGCTTTTTCTTGCTCTTGCGTCCCCATGCGTCCCTCTAAGCGTATATGTTACGCTTAGAGTGACGTTATGTAAACAAACTCGTGGCTGCCATCTTGTGGCCAAAAAGTAAAACTACAACTAAATGTAAAAAAGAAAAAAAATCAACACATATTTACAGAAAAAAATTACTGTTTACATCCTTCCCTCCGAAAAATACCCAAATAAAATATATTTTTTATTTTTATTTTTTTTAACTTTAAACTTGTAAATAGTGATGGATGCAAAACAGAAAAAAATGCACCTTTATTTCCAAATAACATATTGTCACCATACATTGGGACAGGGACAAAATTTAAACGGTGTAATAACCGGGACAAATGGGCAAATACAATACATGAGTTTTAATTATGTAGGCATGTATTATTTTAAAACTTTAATGGCTGAAAACTGAGAAATAATGATTTTTTTCAGTTTTTTTCTTATTCTTCCTGTTAAAATGCGTTTACAGTAAAGTGGCTCTTAGCAAAATGTACCACCCAAAGAAAGCCTAATTGGTGGCGGAAAAAAACAAGACATAGATCAGTTCATTGTGATAAGTAGTGATAAAGTTATAGGCTAATGAATGGGAGGTGAACATTGCTCGGATGCATAAAGTGAAAACGACTGAAGGCTGAAGTAGTTAAGAGGAAATGGCACGAGAGCAGTTTTTGGCCACTGCTGATGACCATCTAGCTATTTTTAGTAAGATTTGGTGGGGCTAGCATCCACCAGGCCCCTAGACTCTCCCCGTGCCCTAGGCAACTGCCTAGAATTGCCTTGTGGATGATCCGGCTCTGCCACAGGCAGCACCTGTAAGATCACAGGCATGCCTGAGGACCTGAGCAGGACAGTGTGTATGATAGGTATTCATTTAAAAGTATGTATTGACAAATAATTGCAAAACCATACGGTTTTAAAAAGAGATACTTTAAAAAGTATCACTGTAGTGCTGTATGTTGGGCTGCAAAACGAACATAAATGTTAATGAGGTGGAAGTTCCTTAAGGGTTAACCGCGCAGTGTTCATGCGACAGTGGGATGACGTACGTCCCTTCCAATCCTGTGCCAAGGCTTGATCTGATAACCCATCTCCCGTAGCCGGTTCCCTTGCACAACCTCCATTATCTGATAGCGTGAACTATGCAGCCTGACCACCTTCCCTTGTTCTCTCACACTTAAAAGGGAAATTACAGTTTCTTTATAAAATCACCATATACAGAATCAGTGACTTTTGTAACTTATAGCGTATGGACAGTTTCCAGATATTTTCTACCTCTGCTTCCCTGAGCCATATGCAATTCACTTCTTCACCTGAGTTTTCTCCTAGGAGATCATTTTTCATCTTCAATTTCAATTCACTTTTTGGTACTTATCCGTTAGCCGGGCGCATCCTCTAGGTGGCGACAAAACTCCACCAGAGTTACATCTTTCCCTACTATCCATGTCGGCCTGGAGGGGGAATAGTAATTAGCGCCACCTGCCGGATGCGCCCGGCTAACGGATAAGTACCCACTTTTTATATAAATTCAATGGAGAAGTACCAAAAAGTAGGTGGAAAAGTACTGTCATTATTTTGAGTATTTTCTTGCTTGCTGGGGGTGTAAAGGGCATTTTATTGACAAGTTGTGAAAATATCTCCTAGGAGAAAACTCAGGTGAAAAAGTTAATTGCATTTGGCCCACAGGCCCCCAGGCCCATATGCAATTAACTTTTTCACCTGAGTTTTCTCTTAGGTGATAATGTTACATCTTTTTTTAGACACATTTTTCAGCACTTTGCAATTGGAAAAGTAACAAAAATTAGTTTAGAAAGTACTATCAGAATTATTTTAAGTATTTTCTTTCATTCTGATGGTTTAAAAGGCATTTTATTAACGAGTTTGAAAATATCACCTAGGAAAAAACTGTGTTTTCAACTAGGAGATAATTTTTCAACTTCTTTTAAAAATAACTGTTTAGCCCTTTGCAATTGAAAAAGTACCAAAGTACTATCAAAATTATTTTAAGTATTTTTCCGCTTGCTGGTAGTTTAAAATGCATTTTATTGACAAGTTTTGAAAATTCACCTTGGAGAAAGCTTATGAGAAAAGGTTAAATGCATATGGGCCCCGGGCCCATATGTAATTCACTTTTTCACCTGAGTTTTCTCCTGGGAGATTATTTTTCATCTTCAATTTAAAATAACTTTTCAGCACTTTAAAAAAAGTAACAAAAAGCAGGTGAATCTTCTTGTGTTGTGGTGGCTTTTATTTACAAGTTTAAAAATATCACCTAGGAGAAAACTCAGGAGAAAAAGTTAATTGCACATGGGCCCTGATCTCTAAAACAGAAGACAAATCGAGAAACCGGTGAGATTAAAGTAAACCTGTAATGGAATAAAGAGCCCCTGGGGGTACTTACCCTGGGGGAGGGGGGGGGGAGCCTCTGGATCCTAATGAGGCTTCCCTGTCTCCCTCCGACAGCCCGATCCAGCGTTGACAGCCAGGAGGAGAAGCCGGGTCACAATATTTACATCTACACTACACGATACAAACATATGACTATTGTAGGGATTAGATTGTGAGCCCCTCTGAGGGACAGTTAGGTGACAATATACTCTGTACAGCGCTGCGTAAGATGTCGGCGCCATATAAATACTAAATAATATTAATAATAAATAATAATAGTGCCGAGCCGTCTATGAATTGATCAGGGAGCAGGACAAGGGACACTAATACAGCTTCCAGTGAGGATCGGACATTTCATTTTTAGCTATAATAAGCTATTGGATTTCAGCTTGGTCACATGGAACGTAATACGATTCTATTTCTGTGACTTGACACACTTTAAAATAGCATAATGAGATAAACATGCAATAATTCTAAATAGGACTTTTCTGAAATCCCATATCCTTCCTTTGACTGTAAGAATTCCAACCTAGATACAAAGATTAGCCTCTCTCTCTGGCGTGCATTGCTGCTCTGTGTTTCTGCTGAGAGACTTGGATTTATAGCACTGGGTTATCTGTCCTTGCAGCCAAAATAAGGCAAAGGGACAGCAGACAAGTTCAATTAGGGTCAGTACCGTACTAGTGTATCTTAGCACATTGTGCAGCATGCCATTTCAGGCACCCTTTAAAGAGAAACTGTAACCAAGAATTGAACTTTATCCCATTCAGTAGCCGATACCCCCTTTCCCATGAGAAATCTATTCCTTTTCACAGACGGATCATCAGGGGTCTCTGTATGGCTGATATTGTGGTGAAACCCCTCCCACAGTGTGATGACAGGACCATGGTCCTGACCGTTTCCTGTCTGTGACCCTTGTTGCATTGTGGGAAATAACTGCCAAAAAAAGCAAGCAGCACCTCCTTCCACTGACATCACCTGGCAGCAGTAAAAATGTCACCATGTGATACATGTCAGAATGTAAATCAGGGAGAGGAAAGATTTTACAATGAGCAAACACTGACTAAATCATTTATACATAATTATTGTACGAATAAAGTACTTTTTTATTACATTATTTTCACTGAAGTTCCTTTTTAATACTCTTATCAGGGTCGTAACTACAGGGGAGCAGCCCCTGCAACTGCAGGAGGGCCCAGAGCTGTAAGGGGGCTCAACTACTTCTTAACTCCCTCTGATAAAGGGGTCCATGCTTCACATAGGGGTTTTCATGGCTACACTTGTTATGGGTGACAATTGTTTTATAAACCTTGCAAGGTGGGTGTGAGGGTCACAAGGGGTTAGCAAGGGAAAGAGCCTGAACATTGGGAGGGGCCATGAAAGCGTTGCTGGGGGCCCCATGATTTGTAGTTATGCTACTGACTTAGGCCTCCATTCCAGTGCAATTTAAATGCAGACAAATAGCAGTGTTTGCAGCACCAGTTAGCACGCGATGGTGTTACCCAGCGGCAGAGAACCACAACATGTGATCACGTGATTCCATGGAGGAAGCATCCTCTGCAAAGCCTGTGCCAAGCTGTAGCTAGTGCCCAACCGATGCAAGGGAGCAGCTGCCAGGCGGTGAATTCATCGCCTTCAGCTACCCATGTCTGGATTTCAGGCAAAGCCACAAAGGTCATGACCTAGGGCAGCACAATAAAAGTAAGGGTCAGGCTGTGGGCAGCAGCAGTTAACCTGCTGATAAACATTCACAGCAGTCAGTTGAGTACCCGAACGTGCTATTCCTGATGCTGGATGTTGCTCACTCTGCACACATTAGCAGCCAGTGCAAGACCGCAGTCGTCCTGCTTCACAGAGTTTGCACATAGCAGGGGGGGGGGGGGGCGGCTATCAACAGCCCGATCTGGCACTCAGGGGAAGAAGTGGCTGCATTCAGACACTTAGGGCTTGTTCACACCTAGGGCGTTTTGCGTTTTTCTTTTTGAGCGCAGGTGATTTTTAAAAATGCCCTGAAATCGCTAGTACAATGATTCCTTATGGGATAGTTCATATCAGCGCGCTGCGTCCGCTTTCAGCTCAACAAAGTGCTGCATATACCATCTTGCGGGGCATTTTGCTACAATGGAAGGTATAGGAAAAACACTAAACACTCACAAATCGCTTTATCTGGCGATTGCGTTCCCGCTGTTAAGAATAAATACATTGTATTTATTCTTTTCTGGGTCAAAGAGTTCACTTCCTAACTTGCGTCAGAAAGTGAAAAAACAAAACGCTCTGCAAAAGCGCTTTGAAAAAGCGCATAACACAAGATCGTAGCACGCAGTGGAGCACCGGGAGGGGGAAAAAAATCACACAAAAAACGGAAATCGCTGACATCAGCGATTTCGATTTTAGATGTGAACAAAGCCTTACAGTGATCTCTGAGCTGCCTGTCACACATCGAATGTGCCGCTCACCAAGGAGCTTACAATCTAGTCACTTACTGTCCTCAGAGGATCTTATAATGTAATTCCTGCCATCACGTCACTAACTGTCCTCAGAGGAGCTTACAATCTAGTCCCTGCCATAGTGGAGGAAGTTTAGGATGCTGTCGGTCCGGGGGCAGCTGGTGATAGTGGGCTTCGGGAGGTTAAAAGTACAAATCCGGCCCTGCAGCTACCAGTGTGACACAGGCCTTAAAAAATGATCTTTCCATTCCTGTTTGCACCAAGCAAAGTATTCCCAGAATGACAGCCTGACAGCCAGGCCCGTTTGTAGGGCCATGCGGCCCGTGCGGCTGCCCTGAGCGCTGAATAAAGGGGGTGTGCCGTGTTGGAGGGGGAGCCGCAGCAGTGGGAGGGCGACCCGACCTCTCCCTCCCTCTCCCGGGCCGCCCTCCATGCTCCTTTCTCTGAGGAAGGGAGGGAGAGGTTGGGTCGCCCTCCCCACGGCTGACTCCCCCCTCCATTATGGGGGGCACCTACCTATCTAACCTATATTGCGAGTACCTACCTATCTAACCTATACTGGGGCAGCTACCTATCTAACCTGTACTGGGGACTTCTACCTATCTAGCCTATACTGGGGGCACCTAACTATCTCACCTGTACTGGGGGCACCTACCTATCTAGCCTATACTTGGGGCACCTACCTATCTAACCTATACTGGGGGCACCTACCTATCTAACCTATACTGGGGGCACCTACCTATCTAACCTGTACTGGGGGCACCTACCTATCTAGCCTATACTTGGGGCAAGTAACTATCTAACCTATACTGGGGGCACCTACCTATGTAACGTATACTGGGGGAAGCTACCTATCTAACCTATACTGGGGGCACCTACCTAATCTAACCAATGCTGGGGGGCACGTACCTAATCTAACCTATACTGGGGGCACCTAACTATCTCACCTGTACTGGGGGCACCTACCTATCTAGCCTATACTTGGGGCACCTACCTATGTAACCTATACTGGGGGCACCTACCTATGTAACCTATACTGGGGGCACCTACCTATCTAACCTGTACTGGGGGCACCTACCTATCTAGCCTATACTTGGGGCAAGTACCTATCTAACCTATACTGGGGGCCCCTACCTATGTAACGTATACTGGGGGAAGCTACCTATCTAACCTATACTGGGGGCACCTACTTATCTAACCTGTACTGGGAGGCTCCTACCTATCTAGTCTATACTGGGGGCACTTTCCTATCCAACCTATACTAGGGGCACCTACCTATCTAACCTGTACCTGGGGCTTCTACTGGGGACAACTATATTGGTTACCTATACTGGAGGCACCTACCTAGCTAACCTATACTGGGGGCAATTATACTGGGGCACCTATGCCTGGCTACCTATACTGGGGGGACCTATAGCCAGCTACCTATACTGGGGCATCTATGCCTGTCTACCTATACTGGGGGGACCTATAGCTGGCTACCTATACTGAGTGCAACTGGACCTGGCTAACCTATACTGCGGGCACGAATACCTGGCTCCACGGCAGGGGAAAAGTAGATGGATCAGTAGGTTAAACACTTTGGTCCCAGATGGACTTAATGAGGACTGGAATTTATGATGTTTTTTTGTGACCTACTGTATTCCATGTGCTGTTGCTTTAAATCTCTCTCATTAAGTAGGTGCCCGCCCTTAGGGGTGTGTTTTCAGACATAATTTGTGATCTATATGTGAGTTTTCACTCTGTGTGTGTAACACTTGATAAAGGCTGCTGGCCGAAACGTCGTGTGTTTTTTCTATTACTATGGTACAATAAACCAGCATTTTTGCACAAATCCAGGTGGAGAGAGACCCAGTCATTTTGTCTTTGCTGCTGTGAATGTTACACACCTAAGAGGGATCCAGGTGTTACACACCTAAGAGGGATCCAGGTGTGACTCCCTGGTATACCTATTACTTTGCGGTAGAGCTGAGGGATCACTTTTCTTTCCACGGCAGGGGGGGGGGGGGCACAATTTTTACACCCTCGCCCTGGGTGGATTTTATCCTAAAAAACTGCCCTGCTGACAGCCCAAATTACACCGCTTTGCACCCACACTCTGGAGTACAGACTGCCCAGAAATTCCCACCTTATTGCATTAGTTATTAGCTTTGCACGCCTGATCCACTGAGTGGTACCAATCTCCCATCTGCCATTTTATGTTAAGAACTGTGTTTTAAATACAGATAAAACATATAAGCAAGCTGAAAAAATGTGCGTTATTATTCTTAGCAATGCAAATGGATTACGCTTTTCTCAACATACACAGTAAGTGGAATTTTCCATTGTTTTTGTGGCGGGATTGCTCTTTGCAGTAGTTTACCTGCTCGCCCTCAGGACACTTTGAAGTGGCGATTAGACCTCACGGGCGGCTCCAGGTGGAATCCGAACTTGGATTTAGGAAATGTCATAAAATGTGAACATGAGATCCCCCATAGGACCTTATCATAATTAATTTAGCCGAAACAGCAGTAGTCTGCCAAAAATCAGCCGAACGCTTAGAAAACTTCTGCTCAGTGCAGATGTCACATTCTTTTCAAAATTTCAAAACAGGTTTTGCTGGAACTTTGATGCTGGTTATCAAAAGTATTTCACAATTAAAAAAGCAGGAACATTATTGTATAGAGCTGTAGGTTTTGAAAGGATGAGATACAAATCTAGATACAAATGAATTTCAATGTGAATAGTCAGTATGAGGTATTGTTTGAATCCTTGTCATTTTTTTGTTTGCCCCTGTATATTAAAAAAAAAAAAGGTTTATAAAAATGTTTCCTAAAATCAATTTCATTCTTTTATCTAATCAATAGAGAACATAGAATTTTCCGTTCGTGAATAGTAAACTTCTGAAAAATTTTCGCGAACAGGCGAATCTGGCGAACCGCCATAGACGTCAACGGGCGGGCGAATTTTAAAACCTACAAAGACTGTTTCTGGCCACAAAAGTGATGGAAAACTTGTTTCAAAGGGTGTAACACCTGGACAGGGGCCTGCCGGAGGGGCATCCATGCCAAATGTCCCACCAAAAATTACAGACTTGACGCAGAGTCAGGTTTTAATCCCTAAAGGGCAGAAATCCCATTATGCACAGCTCTGGGTGTCAGTGGGCTGTGGAGTGTCTCACCCAGGGAAATGCAATAGTACTATTACAATACAGTGAAATAATAATGCACTGGAGTGGTTCTGTGCCTGCAATTTAAAGGGGAACTGAAAAGAGAGGTATATGGGGAGGCTGCCATGTTTATTTCCTGTTAAGCAATACCAGTTGCCTGGCAGCCCTGCTGATCCTCTGCCTCTAATACTATTAGCCATCGCCCCTGAACAAGCATGCAGTAGATCAGGTGTTTCAGACTTTAAAGGGAACCAGAGAGGAAGCACCCTTGTGTATTTTACCATATATATCAGTAAGAACATTAGAGAAAACACTTACCATGCTCTCTGTTTCCTCCTCACTGCTAAAAGTGTCTGTTATCAGCAGTCACAAGAATCCCAGACTGAGCAATTAAATCTGGCTTTGCTGGGAATGATTATAGCTGAGTCATTATAGCAAAGCCACAAGGGGGCAGGCTTGGGCTTGAAATAACACCACAGAATACATACTTAGCTATAATCTTTCTGTAGCAAAGCTAGACGGAGCAGCCTGACTTCTCAGTCGAGGATTCTTATCAGACGTGATAACAGTCAGATTACACAGAGAACAATGAAACAAAGGGCAGATTAGGTGTTTACTGTCATGTTCCCACTGATTTATAAGGTAAAATACAAGAGGGTGCTTCATCTCTGGTTCTCTTTAAAGTCAAATCTGACAAGACTAGCTGCATGCTTGTTTCTGGTGTTATTCAAATACTACTGCAGAGAAATAGACCAGCAGGGCTGCCAGGCAACTGGTATTGATTAAAAGGAAATAAATACGGCAGCCTCCGTATACCCCTTACTTCAGTTCCCCTTTAATGAAGAAACAGCAGTAGTGTGCACACAGCTCTGGGTGTCAGTCGGCTGAGGAGTGTCACACACACCAAAAAACACAGGAGATTGATGTGCTAGCCCTCAAAAGGGCTGTTTGCTTTCACAGCTAGTGAGGAACAAGGATACAGGCCTAGCTAATGCTCTCCCTACCTATCTGCAGCAGGTCTGACACTGCTCTCACTATCACTGCAGCCAGCAGAGAATTAATCCAATATGGCCACTGCAACTGCTTTTTGATAGGGGGCAGGGTTCCAGGAAGGGGTGCTAGCTGACTGGCTGCCTTGTGTCTGTTGACTGTGAGGTAAGGGATCAAAGTTTAGCTCAATGATGATGTATAGGAGGCGAATCGAACACGCCAAATGTTCGCAGTTCGCCGCGAATGCGAACAGACGATGTTCACAGAATACTGCTAGCCGGCAAACAGTTCGGGCCATCTCTACTAATCAATGCAAGGAGGATCTACCTATAGGAGAGTGAATAAGGGGAACAGGAGTTGAAGGACAGATCTCATAAGAGTGAACCCACGGTGAAAGTAATATGGAGGCTGCCATAGTTATTTTCTTTTAAACAATTTCAGTTACCTGGCAGCCCTGCTGATCTGTTTGACTGCAGTAGTGTCTGAATAACACCAGAAACAAGCATGCAGCTAATCTTACCAATTCTGACAATAATGTCAGAAACACCTGCATATGCTAGTTCAGGGACTATTGCTGAAAGTATTAGAGGCAGAGGATCAGCAGGAAAGCCAGGCAACTGGTGTTGCTTAACAGGAGATAAATATGGCAGTCTCCAAATCACTCTCACCTTGGGGTCACTTTAAGGTGCCCTCTAATGATACAATCTTTTTTTGTCCAATTTTACCATTTCTATATAATATGAGAGACTACTACATGAAATATCCATTCAAAGTATAGTAACTCAGTTTTTATGTTCGATTTTACCCCAATTCGATTAAAAGGATCGATTGTGTGGGAAAAAAAAACGATAAAATATTTTTTTCAACCAATAAATTATTTTTATAATTAAAATCGATCAGAAAGGTTGGAAAAATCAGATCAATTTTGTCATGAATTGAATGGTGTGTTGAAGTTTGAAAGTCATTCCACCTAATTTTAAGTCTACATTCAAGAATAAAGAAACTTTATTAGTCAGGATGACACATTAGATAAAATGTATATTATTACTTCTTATTTATATCTTTTATTCGGTCTTTGTCGTGATTGTGTCAAAATCAAACATACGTGTGTGGTACATTGGTAACAAGGATCTAATTTTTCATTCGAGCAGAAAAAAAACCTATCGGAATTGTTGAATCAACAAGAAATTAAAGAAATTGTAATGTGTGGCCACCAAAACGTTCTTATGGTGCCCATACAAAGTACAATACAATTAAAACTCTCGATGTTCTCGTTTATTCAACCAAAATGATCGAATAGTGAGAATGAGAAAAGAATCCCTTTTTTTAATACAAGAAAAAACAAACAATTAGGAATAAAGTATAGAGCCAATTTAAACACATTTTTCAGTAGAAAAATACATATATTTACACAGATCTGCACATTAGTCCTGAAAGAGGGACAAATGAGAAGGAAAGAGGAACAAAGGGATTGGGCTCCCAAAGAGGAACTGTCCCTCCAAAACAGGTATAGTTGGGAGCTATGAGCTATATATATTGCATCAGGCTTACTGGACACTTGTTCAGAGGAATAAACAACAGTGTACAGACTTTTACACACAAAACTACATTTGCTTTGGTACTGTCTGTTAGTGGCACATTTCTGGTGTCAGGTGATGCAGAAAATTGGGGGTATTTATGTGTCTCCAGACCCTAAATTATTTGGGTTAATGGATGAAGTGGATGGCCAGCATTACTACCGAATATTCCTCAGGGAGACTCTATTCCTGTGGTTAGGTCTCTTCCGAGAGGGCACGTCATCATCATGGAAGAGTCTAGTATTGAACAATCTACGCACAGGCTGTCTTTGAAGCCAACGTCCTCCTTTGCTGCATATGTTGTGAACGCAAGTTGTGTCATCTGCCCTTGTATTGGGCTCTGCACATCTATGCAGCTGGTCAACTCGGGTGCAGCCTATATTTGACACACACAAGCAATAGAACACAGCAATACATGCATGCAGCTACATTTGAGTCGTCAGCAGGTGCTCGTCAGCCAATCAGGATGCACTGTCATACACCCTTTACCTGCCATACCACATCTAGCAGCCATTAGCATTCAGGTGGGAGGCTTCAGTTGGACGCAAATCGCAAGATTGCGTCGCTAGCAGGACCGCCCCGTGCAGGCATCCCTCCCACAGGGGTCCCTTCCTAACCGCTCACTTGTCCGCCATGTCCTAGAGCTGAAAAAAAAAACGTTTAAAACACACGATTGGTTCGCACGATGGCCAGGGGCCCCGGACCTCTCTCACTGGCCGGGGCCCCAAGGCCAATGCGCGATACCTGGAGGGGAGTGCAGGTGGGCCTGGACCTCTCACACCCAGGCTCTGGACCTCTCACATCCAGAAAACCCACCAACACTGCCTCCATACTGAATGCTAAATTCGACACACACAAGCAATAGAACACAGCAATACATGCATGCAGCTACATTTGAGTCGTCAGCAGGTGCTCGTCAGCCAATCAGTATGCACTGTCATACACCCTTTACCTGCCATACCACATCTAGCAGCCATTAGCATTCAGGTGGGAGGCTTCAGTTGGACGCAAATCGCAAGATTGCGTCGCTAGCAGGACCGCCCCGTGCAGGCATACCTCCCACAGGGGTCCCTCCCTAACCGCTCACCTGTCCGCCATGTCCTAGAGCTGAAAAAAAAAAACGTTTAAAAACACACGATTGGTTCGCACGATGGCCAGGGGTCCCGGACCTCTCTCACTGGCCGGGGCCCCAAGGCCAATGCGCGATACCTGGAGGGGAGTGCAGGTGGGCCTGGACCTCTCACACCCAGGCTCTGGACCTCTCACATCCAGAAAACCCACCAACACTGCCTCCATACTGAATGCTAAATTCGACACACACAAGCAATAGAACACAGCAATACATGCATGCAGCTACATTTGAGTCGTCAGCAGGTGCTCGTCAGCCAATCAGGATGCACTGTCATACACCCTTTACCTGCCATACCACATCTAGCAGCCATTAGCATTCAGGTGGGAGGCTTCAGTTGGACGCAAATTGCAAGATTGCGTCGCTAGCAGGACCGCCCCGTGCAGGCATTCCTCCCACAGGGGTCCCTTCCTAACCGCTCACCTGTCCGCCATGTCCTAGAGCTGAAAAAAAAAACGTTTAAAAACACACGATTGGTTCGCACGATGGCCAGGGGCCCCGGACCTCTCTCACTGGCCGGGGCCCCAAGGCCAATGCGCGATACCTGGAGGGGAGTGCAGGTGGGCCTGGACCTCTCACACCCAGGCTCTGGACCTCTCACATCCAGAAAACCCACCAACACTGCCTCCATACTGAGAGCTAAATTCGACACACACAAGCAATAGAACACAGCAATACATGCATGCAGCTACATTTGAGTCGTCAGCAGGTGCTCGTCAGCCAATCAGGATGCACTGTCATACACCCTTTACCTGCCATACCACATCTAGCAGCCATTGGCATTCAGGTGGGAGGCTTCAGTTGGACGCAAATCGCAAGATTGCGTCGCTAGCAGGACCGCCCCGTGCAGGCATCCCTCCCACAGGGGTCCCTCCCTAACCGCTCACCTGTCCGCCATGTCCTAGAGCTGAAAAAAAAACGTTTAAAAACACACGATTGGTTCGCACGATGGCCAGGGGCCCCGGACCTCTCTCACTGGCCGGGGCCCCAAGGCCAATGCGCGATACCTGGAGGGGAGTGCAGGTGGGCCTGGACCTCTCACACCCAGGCTCTGGACCTCTCACATCCAGAAAACCCACCAACACTGCCTCCATACTGAATGCTAAATTCGACACACACAAGCAATAGAACACAGCAATACATGCATGCAGCTACATTTGAGTCGTCAGCAGGTGCTCGTCAGCCAATCAGGATGCACTGTCATACACCCTTTACCTGCCATACCACATCTAGCAGCCATTAGCATTCAGGTGGGAGGCTTCAGTTGGACGCAAATTGCAAGATTGCGTCGCTAGCAGGACCGCCCCGTGCAGGCATTCCTCCCACAGGGGTCCCTTCCTAACCGCTCACCTGTCCGCCATGTCCTAGAGCTGAAAAAAAAAACGTTTAAAAACACACGATTGGTTCGCACGATGGCCAGGGGCCCCGGACCTCTCTCACTGGCCGGGGCCCCAAGGCCAATGCGCGATACCTGGAGGGGAGTGCAGGTGGGCCTGGACCTCTCACACCCAGGCTCTGGACCTCTCACATCCAGAAAACCCACCAACACTGCCTCCATACTGAGAGCTAAATTCGACACACACAAGCAATAGAACACAGCAATACATGCATGCAGCTACATTTGAGTCGTCAGCAGGTGCTCGTCAGCCAATCAGGATGCACTGTCATACACCCTTTACCTGCCATACCACATCTAGCAGCCATTGGCATTCAGGTGGGAGGCTTCAGTTGGACGCAAATCGCAAGATTGCGTCGCTAGCAGGACCGCCCCGTGCAGGCATCCCTCCCACAGGGGTCCCTCCCTAACCGCTCACCTGTCCGCCATGTCCTAGAGCTGAAAAAAAAACGTTTAAAAACACACGATTGGTTCGCACGATGGCCAGGGGCCCCGGACCTCTCTCACTGGCCGGGGCCCCAAGGCCAATGCGGGATACCTGGAGGGGAGTGCAGGTGGGCCTGGACCTCTCACGCCCAGGCTCTGGACCTCTCACATCCAGAAAACCCACCAACACTGCCTCCATACTGAATGCTAAATTCGACACACACAAGCAATAGAACACAGCAATACATGCATGCAGCTACATTTGAGTCGTCAGCAGGTGCTCGTCAGCCAATCAGGATGCACTGTCATACACCCTTTACCTGCCATACCACATCTAGCAGCCATTAGCATTCAGGTGGGAGGCTTCAGTTGGACACAAATCGCAAGATTGCGTCTCTAGCAGGACCGCCCCGTGCAGGCATCCCTCCCACAGGGGTCCCTCCCTAACCGCTCACCTGTCCGCCATGTCCTAGAGCTGAAAAAAAAAACGTTTAAAAACACACGATTGGTTCGCACGATGGCCAGGGGCCCCGGACCTCTCTCACTGGCCGGGGCCCCAAGGCCAATGCGCGATACCTGGAGGGGAGTGCAGGTGGGCCTGGACCTCTCACACCCAGGCTCTGGACCTCTCACATCCAGAAAACCCACCAACACTGCCTCCATACTGAATGCTAAATTCGACACACACAAGCAATAGAACACAGCAATACATGCATGCAGCTACATTTGACTCAAAATGAATAGCAATAGCTAAGACAACCTGGAGGAGTCTTTTATGTAAAACTCAGAGTAGACATTCATCTCTTGATGGTTGAAACAGTTGATTGTGATATGTGATAATTTTTGCTGTTAGTTTGATGCACCCAAGACACAGGTGACAAGTGATTACCTGCTGTGGGTTATTTTGGCCAGCTGCACTGCACTCGGGTGCTGCAGGGCAAAGTAGGTTGTTCAAGTAGTGTAAGGTTGAGCAAGCATTTCATTGTCTCTATATGTCGCTAAAGCCACACACTTTGCAGGGGAATTTTTCAGTAGCCAATGCATGTTCAATTTGTTGGAGCAACAATAGACAGTATTTATCAGTTAAGGCTTAGGTGTGAACAGGCACGTGCAGAGGGGGGTGCTCTGGGTGCCCAGGAACCCCCCCTTTTTAAAATCAGCAAAAAAGGCCCCTCTGATCGCGCAAAATAAGCCCCGCCCCCACCGCGGTAAGCCCCGCCCGCGAGAAGCTCCGCCTCCGCCTGGGGCACTTTCAGGTGAAGAGGCCTGGATAGGAATCCTAGTGTGGCATACTGACCTCACCCTCCACCTAGGACCCATACTGACCTCTACCTCCCCAAGCACCCATAGTGACTTCTCCCTCACCCACAGGGACCTCTCCATCCATCTAGCACCCACAGTGACTTCTCCCTCCCCAGCACCCACAGTGACCTCTCCATCCACCTAGCACCCACAGTGACCTCTCCCTCCACCTAGCACCCACAGTGACCTCTCCCTCCCCAGCACAGATAGTGACCTCTCCCTCCCCCAGCACCCACAGTGACCTCTCCCTCCACCTAGCATCCACAGTGACCTCTCCCTCCCCAGCACCCACAGTGACCTCTCCATCCACCTAGCACCCACAGTGACCTCTCCCTCCACCTAGCACCCACAGCGACCACTCCCTCCCACAGTGACCTCTCCCTCCCACAGTGACCTCTCCCTCCACCTAGCACCCACAGTGACCTCTCCCTCCCACAGTGACCTCTCCCTCCCACAGTGACCTCTCCCTCCACCTAGCACCCACAGTGACATCTCCTTCCCCAGCACCCACAGTGACCTCTCCCTCCACCAGCACCCACAGTGACCTCTCCCTCTCACAGTGACCTCTCCCTCCACCTGGGACCCATAGTGACCTCTCCCTCCACCTAGCACCCACAGTGACCTCTCCCTCCACCTAGCACCCACAGTGACCTCTCCCTCCACCAGCACCCACAGTGACCTCTCCCTCCCACAGTGACCCCTCCCTCCACCAGCACCCACAGTGACCACTCCCTCCCACAGTGACCTCTCCCTTCACCTACCACCCACAATCACCTCTCCTTCCCCAAATCTAGCAGTGATCCTGCCTATCCCAGCACCCACAGTGACCTCCCCTTCCTCCAGCACTCATACTGACCTCTACCTCCCCCAGCAACCACACTGACCTCTACCTCCCCTAGCAGCAACTATGCCATTCATAGCAGTACCCACAGTGACCTCCCACTCCCTGCACCCACCGCAATCCCACCAATATTCAGCACCCACATTACACTCAACCAGTAACCCCCACTATAGCAAGCACCCAGTACTTGCACCAAGCAACTTTCACCCAATACTTAATATCCGACCTCTTTATGGCACTTAGTACTTGCATCATTCACCCTATAGCTGGCACCCAGTACTCACACCCACTTGGCACAGTACTTGCACATTATCTGAACTCACATAAACCAGTACTAGCACCCAAAGTACCTGCACTCAGAATCCACATGACACACAATGCCCACCCATAGCTAGCACCTAGTGCAGGCAATGCACCAAGTATTCGCACCAATGTACCTGCACCCAACACCCACATGTTTCATCTGCAGTAGCACAAACACCAAACACTCACATATGACATCCAGTACTTGCACCCAGAACTCACAAGGGCTTGAGTAACCGCAATCAACACCTACATGATGCTTGACACCAACCCATACAGCCAGAATGCACATGACACCTTGTGCCAGCACCCAGAACCCACATGGCACCCAGCATCTGCCTTTAGCACTCACATGACAACAAATACCCCACTAGCCAGCACCCATCACCCATATGTTACCATGTACTCGCTCCCAGTACCCACTTGGCACTCAGTATTAGTACCTAAGACCCACATGACACCCTATAACCCCCATAATCAACACCCACATGGCATAGTACTCACACAGCACAAAGTTCCAAAGCCATTATATGCACCTAGTATCCATCCATGGTCAGCACTCAAATAGCAACCAGTACCCACCCTTGGTCCGAACCCATATGAGACTCAGTTCTCTCCCATGGCACACATCCAGACCACGCATGGCACTCCCTACTCACTCATGTCCAACACTCACATGGCTCCCTGTACCAATTAGCGCTCATATGGCACCCACTATTGTTTATCGCCTTCTGCTACTCATTCAGCACCCAATACAGCATAGCATCCACTGCAAATAAACACCCAATACAAACTGAACCTTGGTACCCACAGCAGCTTGACACAGACTGTACTTTGGCACATCGGCACCCACTGCAACTTAGCACAAACTGGACCTTTGCATCTTTTCACCCACGGCATCTGGGCACCCACTGCACCTTGGCACTTACTGCAGTTTTGCATCTACTAATGCTTAGCAACCACTGCATATTGGCAACCATTGCTTCTTTGCCTGAAAAGAAGCTTGGGGCTGATCTAGAGGGACAGAGGTCCCAGTAATAAAAGGTGAATCCATGCCTACATCAGGCTCCACTGTGCGCACTCTAATAGTGCGCACCTATGACTGCTGATTTGAGGGTGGTGGCACCAAAGAAGTTGGTTGGAAGAAGACACAAAGTCTGCCTGATACTTCTATAAAGGTGTGTGTGTGTGTGTGTGTGTGCGTGCGTGTGTGTGTGCGTGCGTGCGTGCGTGCGTGCGTGCGTGCGTGCGTGCGTGTGTGTGTGTGTGTGTGTGTGTGTGTGGTGGGGTGGTTAAGACTGCCTAGTGCTTTCTGGAGAAGGGGTATTACATACACAATTTAGCACGATTTATCGATTAGGGCCAGTTTTTCAAATTTCAGCACCCCCCCTTGAGAATCCTCTGCACGGCCCTGGGTGTGAATAAAGTTTTTTTTTATTAAGAGCCGTTATTGTAGGGAAGAAAAACCTAAAAAAAAACACTGAGACATTGGGAACCCGGATGGTGCAGTAAGCTCAAAATTATCTGATGATTAGAATAAAAATGAGGTACTCACAAAGATAGGTTGCAAGGAAGGCAACCATCAATTGCACATTAGGAGGATAACTGCCTCCAAACGGGTACAGGTCGCCGCTTGTACAGGTCGCGCTCTGCATCTAAAGGATCTGGGGCCCGGGGAGGACACCCCCAAAGGGGGAGTGATTGTGACACAACATACAGCGGAGAGGTGCCCAAGGTAAATACAATAATTAAAATATAAAAACAATCTGAGGGGCCTTACCTCATCCAAAAATTCACTTATGGTACAGTATGAAAAAATAATTTATTAAGCACAAGGCAACGCGTTTCGTGAGATCCAACTAACTTCACCAGGCAAATCACTGTGCCTACAAATTGACAAATATAGAGGACACTCAATAACACACATCCCCCCTATATTGAAGAGATGAGATATAAAATATGGTAGTTTCTCAATCATTATGCCAGAATCATAAATAAATAAAATAAATAAATAAATAAATAAATCATGCGAACCAATATGTGGGAATTAATTAGAAAAAAATACAATCAAAAATGATTCAAATTACTAAGATAATAAAAAATGGATGGATGAAATGCTATATCAGGTTGCCTGGCCCCGGAAGAATGAGTAATAGCCCAATATGTCAGACTAATAAAATGTTCTAATCTTTTGGCCCATAGATTATATGAAATCCACAGCAATTGAGAATAGGCATATAGCTTACCATAATTGAGACATGCAACACAGTATAATCATTTAGGTATACAAAATACAACCATAGGAGGCATCTAATTTGTCGAGTAAAAACATCTAATATGCACATAAAAAGCATAGGGAGCATATAGCAGAGCAGCTAAAAGCATACATCTAGCGTGCACTGGCAATTTAATCAAACACCTTCAGTATAAGGAAACAAGTATGAGAATCAGTAGCTTCCTGGGTGAAGATGAAACATCTAACATCGGGCGCCTCTACTTTGTAACTGCCAGATATCTGCATTATAAAGGAAATAATCTAATTCCAGGTCAAGATTGTGACCTCAGATGCATGGAGATAAAGTGTAGAGAAACCGAGAGCCCAATATAGTGTAGTATGTTAAGCATAAATGAAGTAAAGGTTATCGTGAGAAAATTATACTCACAAACGTGGGTTACCACAAAGGCAACCACTGTATAGGCAGGTGAGGAGATTAGACCTGTCCTCACTCAGGGATAAGAAGTCGCTCTCTGTAGATGCGAAAGGGGGTAGATCACCCCTCCACCAGGGGTGGACACAGTATAGCAGTAGGAGAACAGAGGCGCCAGCAGGATAAAAGCAGATAAATACTTTAAAATTTGCTGGGAGGAAGTGGTGGACTTACCTCCATAAAGCAGACACGAAAGACTGTCTGAATAGTAGCAATCACATTTATTATATAGTACCCCAAAAAAGTGCAACGTGTTTCGCAGGCCAAGCCTGCTTCATCAGGCAATAAACATGGGGACAAAACAGAATTTCGGCAATAGCAGGTGTAGCGCCTCAGTGCACGGAGCATTAAGCCACACAAAAATACGTGTGACGCAACAAATTACGCATTACGTGTATCCACACATGCACAGTTTAGACCGTGTAAATACGGATGCGTACAAATGTACGTGTATACGAACACTATCCATAATCATGGATGCACACTTATACACATACGCCAGGCTGGTGGTGGCAAATGTTCATTCGCCATCTGCAAGGATGGCCTACTAAGCATTCCTTTGGGCAGCAGCCCTCAAGCACGTTGAGTCTGACAGGAGAAAAGCTCTATACAATCATTGACATTACCTAATTAGTCCAATTCCAAGCTACACAGATGTGCATAACATTTACAAAAGTCTAATGACGTATCAACTCAAAATTATTTGCATTTCATTGAGAATCACTGCAGATGCACATGCTCCTGTCTGGCTTGGACAGAATCTATAGGAAACAGATATTTGCATCCTATAAAAAAAAAAAAAAATCTTTCAGATATCAAAGTAAATGTAAAGACAAAAAAAAGTCAGATACTTACCTATGGACAGGGAAGGTTCTGGATCCTATAGTTCATACGTGACAAACTCCGTCCCATGGGCCAAATCTGGCCCTCAGAGCCATTAAATTTAACCCTCAAGTGGTTTCCCCACTTTGCATTATGTTTGGCCCATTCAAGACCACCAGGGAAACTATATTTTAGGTAAAGCCCTAGAATAGCAGGGAAGTCATATGGGGGAGTTAGTGGGAATGCACTAAACACTAAGGAACTGTATAGGGGAGGGTGGGGGCTTCTAGACACCAGGGAACTGTATAGGGGTGGGAGGGGATCCATTAGACACCTGGGAACCTTTTTATGGAGGATGGTGGCCAGTAGACATTGAGGTTGGCCGTCGACTTAGTCCCAGTGTTCAATTTCGGCCCATTTTGTATTGGAGTTTGACACCCCTGCTATAGAGCCTTCCCTGTCTTCTCTTGCTCTCCTTGTTTCTGCATTGTCACCCCTGCTGCGTGTTCTCAACCAATTGGTCGAATACACGTCTGTGAGACCTTGCGCACACTCACGTGACGCATGCACAGTATGGAGTTGCCCGTCTTCAGAAGCACCTAGGGAGACAAGTGCTTCCTTAGCCACCAGCGGTGGCAAATTCAATGGGGGTGACGGCGCTGGAAGAAGGGGTACACGAATGGACAAGGAAGACTCTATAGGTTCCAGAGCCTTCCCTGTCCATAGGTAAGTATCTCTTTTTTTGTCTTTAAATTTAATCTAACAAGCATAAATATTGAGGCTTAGGGAAAACAAGTACTCATTTCCATAGTAATAGAACAGACCAAAGATCTTTTGAATTTGTCTTGTGGAATTGCTGAATAATTCAAAAAGTAATTTTCGAAATGCTGACATTTCAATCCCAGCTTCGTTTTAGCAGATTCTTAATTTCCAAGGGTGTATGTGGTGAACAATAGAAATGCCCATACATCAGTTGTCATAGCAGGCAGCAGTCTGTGCGTTGTCAGAGCAGCCACAGTACAAGTAAATGAGCAGCTGGGAAAACATTGTGTGCTCTCAATCAGCAGAGACCACTGAGCAGAGGCAGGAAATGCTCAAGCGTTAGTCTTTCTAGCTTTCATTTGGGATAAAGAAAAGTACATCACGATGAATACATTTTCCACTGATACTGAAATTTATGCTACAAAGTCAGATGTTTAGTCTAGATTTAAAGAGATGCTCCAGGCAACTAGAAAATTCCCCATCCATGTGTTTGACTCTTTTCTGGTTAGATTCATCTTACATCTTGTAGATACCTTAACCACTTGGCCACTACAGGTGGTGTTCCCCTTATGGACCAGAGTACATTCCAGCGCTCCTCTCATTCATTCTCCAATATTTTTTATCACTGTTTATCATACCAAAATGATCTACCGTATATACTCGCATATAAGCCGACCCACATATAAGCCGACCCCCCAACTTTTCCCTGAAAAACCAGGGGAAAATGATTGACCCCCATATAAGCCGGGGGTAGGAAATGCTGGCCGCCTTATTCCCCGAGTGTGTCCCAGTATAGCTAGTAAAGTGTCCAGTATGGGAGGGTAGTGCCCCAGTATAGCTAGTATAGTGCCCAGTATAGCTAGTATAGTGCTCAGTATAGCTAGTATAGTGCTCAGTATAGCTAGTATAGTGCTCAGTATAGCTAGTATAGTGCTCAGTATAGCTAGTAAAGTGCCCCAGTTTAGCTAGTATAGTGCCCAGTACAGCTAGTATAGTGCTCAGTATAGCTAGTAAAGTGCCCCAGTTTAGCTAGCATAGTGCTCAGTATAGTGCTCAGTATAGCTAGTATAGTGCTCAGTATAGCTAGTATAGTGCTCAGTATAGCTAGTATAGTGCTCAGTATAGCTAGTATAGTGCCCCAGTTTAGCTAGTATAGTGCTCAGTATAGCTAGTATAGTGCTCAGTATAGCTAGTAAAGTGCCCCAGTATAGCTAGTATAGTGCTCAGTACAGCTAGTATAGTGCTCAGTATAGCTAGTATAGTGCCCCAGTATAGCTAGTATAGTGCTCAGTATAGCTAGTATAGTGCCCCAGTTTAGCTAGTATAGTGCTCAGTATAGCTAGTATAGTGCCCCAGTTTAGCTAGTATAGTGCTCAGTATAGCTAGTATAGTGCTCAGTATAGCTAGTATAGTGCCCCAGTTTAGCTAGTATAGTGCCCCAGTTTAGCTAGTATAGTGCTCAGTATAGCGCTCAGTATAGCTAGTATAGCGCCCCAGTTTAGCTAGTATAGCGCTCAGTAAAGCTAGTTAAGTGCCCCAGTTTACCCAGTACAGTCCCCGCTCCCCATGGCCGCCGCCGCCGCCGCTATTACCTGGCTGCATCTTCTATTTCAGTCTCCGTTCTTGTAAACATTCAGAGCAGCGCGCCCGGCGCTGCTACTGTGACGAGCGGCGAGCCAGGAAAGAGCGGTTCCCATAGTAACAGGACGCTCTTTCCTGCCTCGTCACAGTAGCAGCGCCGGGCGCGCTGCTCTGAATGTTTACAAGCACGGAGACTGAAATAGAAGATGCGGACAGGTAATAGCAGCGGCGGCGGCGATGGGGGGAGCGGGGGACCCGCGGACCAGCGGAGGGGGGGACCCGCGGACCACCATGACTCGCATACAAGCCGAATTCCCAACTTTTGGCCCCCTTTTTGGGGGTCAAAAATTCGGCTTGTATGCGAGTATGTACGGTATATCCTGTTATTTTTGCCACCGATTAGGCTTTCTTTGGGTGGTACTTTTTGCTAAGAATTATTTTATTTTAGTTTTCAGCCATTATGGTTTTTAAATAAAATGTGCTACTGTGGATAAAACCCACACACTTTATTTACCCGTTTGTCCCAGCTATTACAACTTTTAAATTATGTCCCTAGTACAATGTATGGTGACAATATTTTACTTGGAAATAAAGGTGTATTTTTCAGTTTTGTTCATTTACACTATAACACTAATTACAAGCCCTTATTTGCAAAAAACAAAAAAAACATTAATATACCTTCATGACATATATATTAAAAAAGTTGAGTCCCTAAGGCAACTATTTATGTATTTTTTTTCAAATGTCAGTGTTTTATTTTGGTAACTATGGGGGGAGGGGGGGGGGGGGGGGGGTAAGGGGTTTAATTAATGTGAGATTTATTTATTTTTATTTAATTTAATTTATATTTAATTTAATGGCTACTAAACTTCCCTCCACTTCATTCCTGTGCACTGTGAACAGTACAGAGGAAGTGCTGTGTATATGTTTTTACTTTCATTTTGTCAATGATCACCAGCATCTGACTAATGCCGGTGATCATTGACAAAATGAAAGTAAAAACATATGTGTAACGATTGTGGAACTTTCTCCGTGATCAGCGCACATCGCGTGCGCTGATACGGCGGAAATCCTCCACAAGCGTATAATTGCAATCACCCAGCAAAAGGTGCTACGCACCCGTAGAGGGAAAATTCCTGTCGGCAGATGGCTCTGGGGAGTGCAGAGGAACCAATCCTCTGTACCTCCACAAATGCCAGACAGGAATTGTACGAAGCGCAGAACGCAATCGAGGCGATTGCGAATGAGAACGAGCAAAGGGACAGATTGTATGTGTGCGCCAATCTAGTCGCCACCCCGCGACCGCGCACACACAACAGCAGATATGAAATAGGAACGCGATCGCGAGAGGTGCGATCGCCAGACGTGACACAAGGCAGATCAGAACAGAATACGAGGTTAGCAAAGGCACAGCAAATAATACAATGAGAATAACAAGGAAAATAACAAACGCTAGCTAACCGCGGACACCGCACTCATTCGCAACAGTGCATGCGGTTATGCGCGGTCTCCACGTGATAAGCACAATAGAGACAAGCACGCCTACCTAACCATTAACAGACAAACATGAAACAGAGGACGCGAGCGCTTGCTTAACGGTTACCTCACCGAGCCTCCAGCAAGCGTAGCAGACAAGACAGACACACGAAAACAGGGACAAGCGAGAGATAGGATCCACAGCACTAGCGAGAAGCGAGTGCGACCAAGGTACATAGTAGTAGAACAGAAGGATCCCCAGCGCTAGCGAAAAGTGGCTAGCGCGATCCCAGAAGACAGAACAGAAGGATCCCCAGCGCCAGCGAAAAGTGGCTAGCGCGATCCCAGGAGACAGAACAGAAGGATCCCCAGCGCTAGCGAAAAGTGGCTAGCGCGATCCCAGGAGACAGAACAGAAGGATCCCCAGCGCTAGCGAAAAGTGGCTAGCGCGATCCCAGGAGACAGAACAGAAGAGATAGCTGGTAGCAACCACTGCACCAGCTATACTCCAAGAACAGAGATCAGAACCATTTCCTGTCGACCACCGTTGGGACAGGACAATGGCAACAGAACATACAAACAGATAATACAATCCTAACTGCACTAGGGAAAACCTGCCTAGCGCAGATTCAGAAATTACTCTAAGCTGATCTTCAAACAAAGAGCATGGCTGACACTCCCGGCAGGAGTGTTACACAGGACAAAATCCTTATGAACAGCGAAGCATTGTGGGAAAGACATAGTACTTATAGTACACGCCTCCAATGAATGTGGCCAGGCAATTTGCATGACAACGTATGCAAATTCCTCTGCAAGCACAAGCTGCAAAACTGACAGAAGCTCTTCTTTCCAGAGTCCTGCAGCATGCAAACCTACACAATGGTCAAAAGGCTGGCTGCCTGCACAGGCAGCTGAGCAAATCATCACAATATGGTGACAAAATGAAAGTAAAAACATATGGTGATTATTGATCACAGGCACTTTGATCAGCGAATGTGTTCCCAATCATGGATCAGTGTACAAATGGCGGTGATAAGAACACGCTCGAAAGTATGCACAAGCGCAGATGGCAGGCGATTGCAGCAAGATACGTATATTTACACCCCTGGAGCTAAATTGAAGTCTCAAGGAGCATAAATATACTGTACAGATAAGTAGTTAACGTGAGTTACCTTGTTAACCCTTGCCCACACACACAAATATCTGCCACCTTGTGTTTTTCAGCATAACCTGACCCTCACACCAAATCAGCAGTGTAGCTTTCATTCTAACACGTTGAATCACACAAGATTTAATGTTTGCATTCTAGAGTTGTATTGTAGCGATTGGTGTCAGCTAACAGATTTTCTGATTATTGGTGATCTGCAGTATCACCAATAATACAGATGCTATACATGATTATGTGGTGATCTGCAGAATTATCAATAATGCTAGTATAGCCAGATACAAGACTACCAATGTGAGATAGTGTTTGGTGTAACAGTAATTAGGATGAGCGGGTTCACCCGAGGAGCGGGTGACCCAGACAGTACTGCAGCCGGTGCTCACTATTGGGCAGGTGAGTCTGACCGTGCTGCAGCCGAGAGTGTTGGAAGCACCAACGCAAGTAGAAGATAATACAACCAGAGCTGAACAACTGATCACCTGTGGAGCAGGTGATTCAGGTAGTACTGCAGCCTAGTAGTGTTTGGTGCACAGCACAAGGAGGAGTAATACAATTAGCACTGCACTAACGATCCTCTGTGGAACAGGTGATACGAATTGTATTGCAGCCTAGGCGTAGTTGATACAGAAGGTACTGCAGCCTAAGTGTAGGCAATACAAACAGTACTGCAGCCTAGGAGTTGGTAATACAGACTGTACTGTAGTCTAGGTGTGGATGATACAGACAGTACTGCAGCCTAGGAGTAGATGATACAGACAGTACTGCAGCCTAGGAGTAGATGATACAGACAGTAATTTCCCTCACTAGTGGCTAGGCCCACTGGTGCGGGTAGCGAGGTCAGACAGGCAGAGTAGGCAACAAGCGGACAGGTACAGTACAGAAACAGAAGACTGATTCAGCGTCAATAACAAGCAGGGTCGGCAACGTGAATCAGATGGCTGAGGTACAGAATCAACAAACAGGAGGATAGTCAGAGTAAGCAGAGAGTCATAACAAATGAACAATGCAATTAGTACTTTAGGCTATCAACAGAATCTGAAAGTGTAGATCCCCGGCTCCGGCCGGTTCTAGCACACTTTGGGATCTGACTAGGTTCTGAGCGCTAACACGATAGCATTTGCAACAGCAGACGAGGAGCTACTGACAGGCCTGTCCTATATATACCCAACCATGCTCCACAGCGCCGTCCCAGTCACTCAGCCAATCCGGACGCTGGCTGGAATCAGCTGACCGCGCGTCAGCTGACTCCCCTCCTAGATGCATAAAGGTCCTGTCGCTCGGCTCGCGCGCGCGCAGCCCTTTACCTGTGAGAAATAGAAGGACCAGGCAAAGTCTTAGCATATAACCGCATGGCAGAGGCCGCTGGCTGATACGCGGAGATAGCCGCCATGCCGCTTGTCTCTGCGGTGGTATCTCCGCTATCTATTACATGTATCTTAATACCTTCTTACAACTCAAAGAATGAAGAAATGATCTGTAAGGCTTCCGGGTAATAACCAGTTTACCTTCAGATCCTATGTTCCAATCTCCATCACACTCTTGAATGAAAGACTGGACAGATCTGCCCAACTTTAGCTGCCCCCAGGACTTGTGTGTACAATATATAGAGTATGAGGCCAAATAAACTAATGTAGTACCTAAAAACCAAACAGAGAGTCCAGGAATCAGGCCAAAGTTGATACCGGAGGTCTGATGACTGTCAGTCTGTGGATCAAACCGACTCAAGGTCAGGGACAAGCCAGGGGTCATACATGAAATATTAAATCAGCAAGGCAGAAAACCAGGAATGAAACAGGAGTGTATGGTAGCAGAGTGTAGTCATATTAGCAGAGGTCAAGACAGGTGGCAATCTGATAAGTAGTTAAAGAGACTAACAAAAATGTCTTCCTGTTTTTTACCATCCTACAAGTTCCTAAACCTGTTCTAATGTGCTCTGGCTTACTGCAGCACTTTCTACTATCACTGTCTCTGTAATAAATCAATGTATCTTTCCCCTGTCGGACTTGTCGCCCTGTGTCTGGAAGGCTGCCAACTCTTCCGTGCTGATCTGTTATGCACACCCCTCTCCAGGCCCCTCTATGCACACTCCAGTGTGTGTGTTATTTACATAAGCCATCAGCTTCTCTGCTCTTATCTTTTACAAGCTGGATAAAAATCCTCCTCTGTTGTGAAAGGAGTCACATGCTGAGGAATTAGACATAGGCAGAGCTGTCTGCAGGAAGAAACAAATCTTCAGTGGATGAGAGCTGCAAGGGGAAAGAAACACACAAATGGTCTCTTGAGATTCAAAAGGAAAGCTGTATACAGCCTGCTTGTGTATGGATGTATTTTCTATGTGTGGACATACTATACATCAACCTACTTCCTGGTTTAGTGGCCATTTTGTTTGTTTAAAAACAAACTTTTTAAAACTCTTTTTGACTACTTTTAATGCGGCGCGGAGCGGCGAAATTGTGACAGAGGGGAATAGGAGATGTACCCTAACGCACCGGTATGTTTACTTTTTTGCGATTTTAACAATACAGATTCTCTTTAAGGGTCAATGAAATGTGGGTTAGAAATCGAACTGTGATTTTCAGCCAATCCAAACACCATTGTGCTGGGAGGGGTAATTCTATAGAAAAGAACAGGACAACAGCATTTATCAGCATTAACAATGCAAACTGACACATTTTAACACCTCTATGTAAATAGACCAGGGTCTTTGTTAGTCTGTAAATCTAGTCACTTTCTTGAACAGTCTACAGAGGGGAATGACAGTAATGGGGCTAAATTTTACTTCTGCATTGGACACAAAACTTTGCATACTACTTTCCCAGTCAGTATGTCAGGAATTACTGATTATTTTGAACTGCAATTTCCCCTGAAGTTATTATTATTATTATTTAGTATTTATATAGCGCCGACATATTACGCAGCGCTGTACAGTGTATATATATATATTGTCTTGTCATTAACTGTCCCTCAAAGGAGCTCACAATCTAATCCCTACCATTGCCATATGTCTATATTATGTAGTGTAAGTACTGTAGTCTAGGGCCAATTTCTTTAGGGGGAGCCAATTAACTTATCTGTATGTTTTTTGGAATGTGGGAGGAAACCGGAGTGCCCGGAGGAAACCCACGCAGACACGGAGAGAACATACAAACTCTTTGCAGATAGTGCCCTGGCTGGGATTCGAACCAGGGACCCAGCGCTGCAAGGCGAGAGAGCTAACCACTACGCCACCCTGCTGCCCATACCTTTGGTCCTTTAACCTTTGGTCAGAGATGATCAATCCTCTTAGAAGAATTTCTCCTGCGGTTTTTGGTCAAAGATGATCAGTTCTCTTAGGAGACCTCCTGCGGTTTTTGAGGTAAACATTTGTTTGATTAGCTGGTCAAGGCCATTCCAGCACAAGAAGCAAAAGTGAGTGATAATCACATGATCATAACCAGCCAATCAGAGAGGAACAAATGGATCTCCTGATAAATTTAACATGAAGGAATTCTTCTAGGAGGATTGACCATCTTTACCTCTAAAGATGTATTTTTTTGCCTAATATTCTCAGCTTCTGTAGCCTAGGTTTGTAAAAAAAAAAAAAAAGGTTTACTCTAAACGACTCAATGGCAATTTATTTGAATAAGGGTTTTGTGTTAAACAATGATTTTGTGACAGCTAAACGAAATATAATTAGTGGCAAGAACTAAAAATAACAGCAGATCAATAAGGGGTTTTAGAGTCATATTCCCTTTCAGCCTTGTGTCTTAAAGAGGATGGATGGTGCTCTCAGCCTGTACAGTAATGACCAGTTACATTACACACATAGCTTGTAGGATTTCCAATTCATCATGTTACATTAACAGATACCGGAGCTCCCTACTCAGCACTCTGAGAAATACCTCTCAAATCCTTCAGCTCATCCTTCGCTAAGGATATTACCACTCAGTGCTTATTACGTATGGATCCTCATAGCCAGCCCTGCATTGTTACAAGGCTGCCCATCAGTAGTGCAGCGTTAGGAATTCTATATACAGGTAGCTGAGTCAGGAGCAAAATACAAGTACCTGCAGGTATGAACTTAAAGGAAACCTTAAAAGAATACTGTAAGCCCCCCCCAAAAAAAAGAGTTCAGCTTACCGGTCCCCAGCAGACGTTGGGACAAAATGATCCTCTGATTCCCCGCCGCGGCTCACTTGCAATTTTTTGCGACTGTAATGCCGCAAGCCACTGACCGCATGCGTCCTACGCAGGCGCAGTCCTGGCGCGGGCACAGGACGTCTGCGGGGGTCCAGTAGAAGCCCCAGGTAAGTTAAACTTTTTTTTTTAGGGGCTTACAGTATTTCTTTAAGTGACACGTGATATGATGAGATAGGCATGTGTATGTACAGTGCATGGCACACATATAACTATGCTGTTATGCTTTTCTTCTTTCTCTGCCTGAAAGCGTTAATATTCTACTATGCTACTGACAGTGTTTCTCCAGTCAGACCCAGTTGGACTACTGATAAGGAAAAACAGCCATAACATTCTTTGCTCTAGTTCTCCAGTTCTCTGCCAGGAGTGGATAGATAAAAAAGGTCAACAGTTCATTTAGTTGAGCACTCTGAGACACAGAGACAAACTGTAAAGCCCCATACACAAACTGCGTTTTTTTTATGCAGCACAATTGTTGAACAACTTTTGTTGTGCGTTGGAGTGTGGGTGTCAAAGCACCCTCTAGAAAAGACACAGGAGACAAAAGGGGAGCCCAATGGTGTAGTGTGTCACAACAAGTAGATGGATGAAGAAATGGTAATGGGAACTACTCACAAAGGTGGGTTGCAGAGGGGCAACCGACCACGAGAAGCAGGTGGAGACAATTAACCCGACTCCACTCAGGGAGGTCACCGGGGACCTGGATACGGTCGCTCTCCTTGAAGAAACACAGGAAGCAGATCCTAACCGTGGTGAACCACGGATGCTCTGCTTCCACCCCTCAGACGGGTGGCGTGTGGGGGTATAATAAGCACTATTTGGGTAAAAGAGGCGCCCTGGTGTGTGATAAAAGCATTTAAGAACAGTTTAAAAACAACAAGGAAATGAGGTTAGCACAGGCAATGCGTTTCGCGGGTCTGAGCCCGCTTCCTCAGGCCAATAACAGTGCCAAACTAAATGAACAGTCCAGCATAGGGAGGCTCCCTATGCTGGACTGTTCATTTAGTTTGGCACTGTTATTGACCTGAGGAAGCGGGCTCAGACCCGCGAAAAGTGTTGCCTGTGCTATCACTAATAAATTTCGATATTGAGGTAAGCTACCTCATTTCCTTGTCGTTTTTAAAAGGTTCTTAAATGCTTTTATCACACACCATGGTGCCTCTTTTACCCAAATAGAACTTTTGTTGTGAAACAAGTTGATACAGCTAAAAAAAGTATTTTGCTATTGTTCAAAAAGCTGATAAGACTGATAAGAAGTCAATCCAATTGTGTTATTTCAGTCACTAGGCAAAAGCAGAAAGCAAAGCAGTACAATACTGAGGACTACAGGATTTTATTTCAGCCACTAGATGGCAGCAGAAGAGCAAAGCAGTACCCAAGTAAATGCTGCATTATTTTATTTCAGCCACTACATGGCAGCAGAACCTTTATTTCAGAAGGGGTATCATTCGGGTTTAACCATTTCTGCAAAGTATTAAACCCCTAGTAATGCTCAGGGTTTCATAGTAACCCAGTCCTTTCCCTATTTTGTACTGTGAATGGCTAACAGCAATGACAGGGTCAGAAGCCAATAAAATTGGCTTCAGACCGAGATTCAAAAGCTCTTATTTCATTGTGACAGCAGAGCGGGCTGGCACAGTGGCGCAAACGGCGAGAGTGATAAGCCCGCATGGCGGTGCTGATCGAAATCTACGCCCTGGTAGGAAACGGTTAATATGAGCCTGAAGGTGAGAACAGGTTTGCAAACAAAATGAAAGGATGAGTTCCATTTGCAGATAATTCTACACGTACCTTTTATTTGCACATCTCATGTCCCTTTCAGAAGATCGATATACCAGCTTACACCACTTGATCTCGCTAAGAATTCAATAGAAAACTGACTGCCAATCAAAAAAAGTTCTCCTGCTAGCTTTTTACTACTTCATGCAATAAAAAGCTATAGAGCCATGATTCTTTTGCCACTCCTGCCATCTCTTGCTCAGTTTAAATATATGGACACCACCAATCACACTTTATTTTGATAAATTGTCTGAAACCGATTGAAAGTTTAGTGATTGAGCTTAAGAGAGGTCAATAAATCACCTGGGTGTCCCCTTCTGCGCTCCCCTCCAGCTAGTTTCTTTTAAAATCAATCCTGCAGTAAGCTGTTAACTCACTCACTTCCTTGTTTCCCCACTCGCCGCGTCACTTCCTGCAATGCCGCCCTCTGAAGTACAGAGGGCGGCATTGCAGGAAGTGACACAGAGAGCGGTGGAACACAAGGAAGTAAGTGAGTTCCCCGCTCGCTGCTGGATTGATTTTAAAAGAAACTAGCTGTAGGGGGAGCTGAGAAGGGGGACCCAGGTGAGGGAGGGGGGTCCAACCCCCCTCCCCACCACTGTGCCCGCTGCTCCCCTTCCCGGCTGCTACCCCCTCCAGCATGGTCGGCCCCCTACCCACCCACAGACAGGGCTAGGACACTGGAAACGTATCTGTTTCTGTGTCCAAAGCTGTCTGTGTAGTGGGAGATCCTTGGGCAACCTTGGGGTTCCAGCTTTAAAAACTGAACGGAGGGTCCAGGTTTGCAAGTTTTTCACAGACCCCAGATGGGACTTCACGGAGTCCGGATACATGGAGGGGTAGTGAAAACGGCTGCATATTTTAACATTGGTATCCGTGGCTCCAGTTTTGGTCTAGGCCCAAAAACTGAGCCACGGATACGTTTTTAGAACAAATGTAAATCGAGCCTTAAGGAGATTTCTCCCTCACTTCCTGTTCTTAGTGACACCTGTGAAAACCACAGGAAGTGAGTACAGTGCTGCAAGGCAAGAGTGCTAACCACTACAACTCTGTCCTGCCCATTGCTCTATCCAATCCTCCAGGATAGATTTGATTAGTGTTAAGGGGCCTACTACTACACACACAATTACTGTCGCCCTCAGAGATTGGGACTTAATCCCTTGGAAGTTTGGGGCTGAGTTCAATCGCTGTGGAAAGGGGCGGAGGGATGACATGCGGTACAGAGTGTGAGTGGTAAGTAAAAGAAAAATAGGCTAGGCAGGTCTCAGTTGAGATGATCTGATAATCTCTTGCTGACGCATTTGGGGACCAGGGGTCGCTGTATACACCCTAGATTCTCAGCAGAGGGAGGCCAAATGGCCCCTTCAGCCAAGAACAATCTAGTACATGTAAAAGGCATTAGGCTGTAATTGCTTAACACATTCCCTACTCTGCAGTAACCTTATGTACTCTACACACATTCTAGATCTGTAATGTGTGTGTTTTAAATGGCTCATTAACAGTGTGCCAAGAATCTTGGAAAATAGTCTTGTTTATGTCTTCCTGACTGTGTGACCCGCACGCTGCAGGCTAGACAAAATGTGAGCATATGTAGTGGGCACTCACCCCTGCTGGCCCATCTTTACAGTCACGTTGAAGCAGAACAGGAACTACAGGTGAAACTCCTCATCTGGAGGTGACGGGAGAACATGGTGTGGTTTGGTCATGATCTGGGTGGAAAGGAACATAACAGGAGGGTGTCAGGACAATACTGGCCAAAAGGAAGTGTGCTTTGTGACCAAAGGGAAGTTGTTATTACTGTTGTCTATGATAAATGGATATGAAGAGCCAGATGTCACACACCTGAGGTGCTAATTCTCCTATTTGGACTGAGAATTTTGAATCCATTCTATAACGGGTAGGATTTATGACCAGATGGGGCTCAACTTACAAAGAATATGATAACTTCTGGAATTATAAACACTCTTCTCAAGATTCAGCTTGAAACTGATTTAACATTAGGGAGCCTGAAGTGAGAGGAATACAGAGGAGGACATCTTCATTCTTTAAAGAGAATCTGTATTGTTAAAATCGCACAAAAGTAAACATGCCAGTGCATTAGGGAACTTCTCCTATTACCCTCTGTCACAATTTCGCTGCTCCCCGCCGCATTAAAAGTGGTTAAAAACAGTTTTAAAAAGTTTGTTTATAAACAAGCAAAATGGCCCCCAAAACAGGAAGTAGGTTGATGTACAGTATGTCCACACATAGAAAATACATCCATACACAAGCAGGCTGTATACAGCCTTCCTTTTTAATCTCAAGAGATCGTTTGTGTGTTTCTTTCCCCCTTCAGCTCTCATCCACTGAAGTGTCAGGCTGTTTCTTCCTGCAGAGTGCAGACAGCTCTGCCTGTATGTAATTCCTCAGTATGTGAAAGCCCAGCCAGCTCAGAGGACGATTTATCCAGCTTGTAAAAGATAAGAGAGAAGAGAGAAGCTGCTCTAATCTAAATAACACACAGGCAGTGTGCATAGAGGGGCCTGGAGGGGGGAGATGCATCACAGAACCACAACACTGAAGAAATTGGCAGCCTTCCAGACACAGGCGGACAAGTCTGACAAGAGAGAGATAAGTTGATTTATTACAGAGATGGTGATAGTAGAACGTGCTGCAGTAAGCCAGAACACATTAGAATAGATTTTGGAACTTGTAGGATGGAAGAAAACCGGATGAAATTTTTGTTACGGAGTCTCTTTAAAGGCATTATCAGGCAAATTACATGAAAGCCGATAATACTTACCTGGGGCTTTCTCCAGCCCCTTGCAGCTGACATGTCCCACGCCACAGTTGGTGCCTCGCCAGGCGTCCTCTACTGCGCCTGTGCGAGCGCCGTTGTCAATAAAGGCCACATTGTCAGAGGTTTACTGAGTAGGCACAGAACAGGCAAAAAGTCCAGGACCCGCCCTGCATTTGCTTAAATTCTGCACTAATACTCTTAGGCCTTTTTTCCATAAATGGCTATACTGCAATGCTTATTCCGCAAGCAGCACCTGGTGGTTTACATGGTCTGCAGGGTAAAGCCGGCAAACAAGGTGAGGTAAATTGGCCTGAACCTGCAGTACCAGGTCTAGCAAGGTCAATAAGTGTGAGCTGGTTATAGAACTTTGAGCATGCATACTTGTTGGCAAGGAAAGTACATACAGAGATCAATGATCTAACCTGATCTAGAACTCACAGGCGTGTGAGTAAGAAACACAGAAATTGGCAACAGAGGGGTAACTGCAGGGAACAGGTAGAGCTATGGAGAAGCTGGCAGAGATAGCAGACCTGGCATACACTGTAGAAGCTGCTGTGAAGGAAATTGCTTTTAAACAGGCAGATGGTGAGATTCTAAGATCTCCTAATAAAATTAAAATCACAGATGCCTTAGAGGCTCGTACACACGTCCAAACACTTTGCCCAACTATCATCTAAACTCGGTCTTTTGGAAGACAGTTGGGCGTTTGTATGGCTAGCAAAGAACAAGACAACCAACTCATAACAGGAGGTTTGCCAGATCAACCTGCACAACTATTTTGCAGGTTAACTACATGTGTACAAGTCATTTGAACAATTTTGTTGTTTTTGAATGTGGGCATGTTGTGCCCTTTGTCATTTCGCTTGTGCGCAGTATTTAAGTGAGATGGTTGTTTAATTGGTTGGTGTGTACATACTTGTCATGTAAACAACTTGCCATGCAGTTGGTGATGTTGTGCAGTTGGTTGTGCACTATGCTGGACATGTGTAAGAGCCTTAACAAGTCAGAGGGCAATCAAAAGTTGATTAGTTTGCTAAGGCCCCTTTTACATGGGAGGCTGAAGGTGGTAAATTCACCCGCCTGTCAGCTACTCCTCTGCTCCAGCCAGGTGCTTGCTAGCACTCAACTCTGGTGTTGGAATGGTGGCTTCTTATTAGGTAAGCAGAACAAGTTTGAAGAGGTGCCCAAAAAGGATAATACTAGAAAATAAAAAGAAAAATTAGAGGTGGGTTACCTCTCAGACGACACAATCAAATCGTGAAAAATAGTAATTTATTGAACACGGGCAATGCATTTCGTAGGTACAAGCCCACTTCATCAGGCCATTAACAGTACTGAAGAAAGGAGGTCCTGGTTTAGAGGCTTAATACATTTGGCAGTGTTGATGGCCTGATGAAGTGGGCTTGTACCCACGAAACACGTTGCCTGTGCTCAATAAATATTATTCACAATTTGATTGTGTCGTCTGAGAGGTAAGCCACCTCTAATTTTTTTATTTTATTGATTTTTAACTCAGTTTTATCCATTTTTGGGCACCTCTTCATACTTGTTGTACTAGCTTCACCTCCCCCTTTCCCCTGAAAGGGGAGGAAAGCATAGTCTGTCAGTGGTTCTTCCCCACTGGAAGTTCTTTTTTTCCCTTTTATTCCAAGAGTGCGACCACCCTGCATCCGGTCATCCATGGAGGTACCTGAGTGGAGACGGGCTGATACTGTCTACCTGCTCTCCAGGGTTGGTTGCTCCCTCATGCAACCTACCATTGTGAGTATATTTCCTGCAAAAAAATCTTCAGGTTGATTCTATTCAGTGACATATTGCACTATTGGGATCCCGTTGTCTCTGTGTTCTTTTTCCCAGGGTGTTCTTCACTCACTCCTGCTCTCTTTATTAAGTCACATTTTAGTGTGGCCAGGGCCATGCTGAGATGCATGTCATGTGCTTTTCTCCCCGATCAAGAGACCTTATGCCTTATTGACCTAATACCTTATTTGAATTAGGCATGATATTTTTTGCAGGGCTTAACAGAGCACACGGAGTAATTTACATCACTTACTGCCCCCCCCATCCAGATCTAATGTCCCTACCATAGCAAATTCAAGACAAACTCGCGAGAGAGATGCTCACGATAGCACACCAAGCACACTGTCATTATTTGACCTGAAAAAGTGGGATAAACCCATTAAATGCGTTGTCCTTTGTTTGTGCTGATAAAATTGAAGTTGTCCAGGAAAGAGACTGGCGTTTTCTATGAGAGAGGTAAGCCAAAAGTACTTCTCTTTTTTTAAACTGTTCTTAACCCATCAGCAGCTTCAATTGAGTTATCTTGTTTGAGATAAGTGCTCTGCTTTTAATCGGCAGAACTCGTTGTGCTGTACATTCTTGGAATGCTTTCATCTCTCTCTCTCTCTATGCTAGCAGAGGATATAGAAATTGAAAGCAGAAGTCCTCTATTATTGTCTCCCTCTGTCCCCTAGTGACCAGTGGCCATAAATACGCATTACAGCAGCACTAATTAGAAGCAAAAAAAATGTAACAAGCAAGAAATAAAAAAATGTGCTAAAATAATTTGGCCCAGAGCACTTGCAAGCCTCTAAATTGGCTGCTAAGGGGTTAAATGATGTATTTATTTTGGGCACCTCCACCATATAGTCATTATCTCACACCTCTCTTGGGAGGTAATTGTATATTTTTTAAAATGACTGCACTGATCAATCTAAACTGTTACATACCTGTCTCAAGTGTCACGACCCATCCCCAGACCTGAACCACATGTTGTGGCTATGCCCTGAAAGTCAGGCATTTTGGGACAAGGTCATATGAACACAATTCAGCAAAAGTCTAGAAATAAAGACCTTCTATTCTGTCTAGGCAATAGTCCAGTGTGTCCAAATTTGAACATCTAGTATTGTTAGCAACAAAAAAAGCGATATTGAAACCAGGGCCGGATTTAAGCCAAGGCCACATAGGCCATAGCCTAGGGCACAACCGGATCAAGGGTGGGTGGACAGCAGGCTATACTGGAGGGAAGGGGTCATGAGGCTATCTATTAGGAAGGGGCAGGGAGGGTCATCTGGCTTCTTAGACTAAAGGGAAGATGGGGGAGGAGTCATCAGGCTACCTATACTGAAGGGAGGGGGTTCATCAGGCTATTTAAACTCTAGGGGGGAGAAGGGTTATCTAGCTAGCTATACTGGAGGTGGGTGGGGGAAGGGTCCTCTGGCTGCCTGTACTAGAGGAAAGGGTTAACGAGCTGTCTATACTGGAGGGAGGGGGAAAGGTCATGTGGCTGCCTATTCTGAACGAGGGTGGCTTCTGACAGTGGCCTTGGGTGGTAAAGAATACAAATCTGGTCCTGATTGAAACACTAGCTGGATGACAAGCCGCCATCTATCCTTCAGGTTAAGGATTTTTGAAGTTACCTTTTACACATGGAAAGCCTAAATTTGGAGGCACATAAAGAGAATTCTGTTAAAAAAATACTTTCTAAGGTTTGGAGAAGTTTTATAGAGAAAACTTTCTCAAGGGACCAAATAAAACAAGCATGAAATTATTAGTGGATACAGTATGGTAGCTTAACCAATTGAGGACACTGGGCTTAAAGTGAACCAGAGAGCAGAGACGAAGCACCCTCATGTATTTTACCATATATATCAGTGGGAACATTAGAGAAAACACCTACCCTGTGTAACGATTGGTGTCAGCAAGAACAGATATCTCTGATTATTGGTGATCTGCAGAATCACCAACAATACTGGTATAGCCAGGACCAGGACAACCAATGTGAGGGTATGTGTTTGGTGCAACAGTAATGATAGAGATACTCGCTATTCCCAGAGGAGCTGGGAGATAGGAGTATATCTATGTAACACAGGAATACAAACTCCAGCAAGCTGGAGATACATGCAATAGTAAGATAGTTCACCCGAGGAGCGGGTGGAACTATATTACAACAAGTGTACTGATCACCCGAGGAATGGGTGATTCAGACTGTACTGTAGCCACTATTACCTGAGGGGCAGGTAGAGAGGATAGTACTGTAGTGACTATTCACCTGAGGAGCAGATTATTCAAACTGTACTGCAGCTACTGACCACCTGAGGCGCAGGTGATTCAGATAGTACTGCAGCTAGTAATCTCCTGAGAAGCAGGTGATTCAGACTGTACTGCAGCTACTGACCACCTGAGGAGCAGGTGATTCAGATAGTACTGCAGCTAGTAATCTCCTGAGACGCAGGTGATTCAGACTGTACTGCAGCTACTGACCACCTGAGGGGCAGGTGATTCAGATAGTACTGCAGCTAGTATTCACCAGAGAAGTAGGTGATACTGGCAGAGAATCATTCACCAGTGACTAGGCTCACTGGTGAGGATAGGAGAGTCAGACAAGCAGGTTTGGCAACAAGCGGACAGATACGGTACAGAGACAGAAAGCTAGATCAGAGTAGTGTTTCAGGCAGAATCGGCAACTATATCAGATAGGCAAAGGTACAGGATCAGTAAACAGAAGAGTAGTCAGGCTAGTAGAAGGTCATAACAAATAATACAATTCAATTAGTACTTTAAGCTATCAACAGAATCTGGCTAAGTGTGGATCCCCAGCTCCAGCTGGTTCTAGCACACTTTGGGATCTGACTAGGTCTGAGTGCTAACACGTAGCATTTGTAACAGCAGACGCGGAGCAACTGAATGACCTGTCCTATATATACTGCAAGCGCTCCACAGCGCCACCCCAGTCACTGAGCCAATCCGGAGCATAGCTGGAGTCAGCTGATCGCCTGATCAGCTGACTCCCCTTCTAGTTGCATAAAGGTCCTGTCGCCTGACGCGTGCGCGCGTAGCCCTTAGTCTATGAGCAATAGAAGGACCAGGCAAAGCACCAGCGTGTAACTGAGCGGCAGAAACCGCTGGCTGTGACGTGGAGATAGCCGCCATGCCACTTGCTGTTGCGGCTGTATCTCCGCTATTCATTACACCCTGCTCTCTGTTTCATGCTTCACTGTTCAGCTTGCTTTTAACAGCCCTGATAAAATCCAGACAAGCATTCAGTCTGGCTTTGCTCAGAAATCTTTATAGCTGAGTCTGCCTTCTGTGATGTATTTTCAAGCCCAAGCCTGCCCCCTTGTGGCTCTGCTCAGAAATCATTATAGCTGAGTCATTGTAGAAAAGCCAGACGGAATGCTCAGTCGGGGATTTTATCAGGGCTGAAAACAGTGAAGAATGAAACAGAGAGCAGGGTAGGTGTTTTCTCTAATGTTCCCATTTATATATATGGTAAAATACATGAGGGTGCTTCGTCTCTGGTTCTCTTTAAACCCCCCAGTGACCAGGCTATGTTTTGCTATTTAGGCCACTGCAGCTTTAAGGCCTCGCTGCAGGGCCGTACAACTAAGTGCATAAGTGATTCCCCCCTTTTTCTGCCAACTAACAGAGCTTTCTGTTGGTGGGCTGTGATCGCTACTGAGATGTTTGTTTGTTTGTTTATTTATAAAAAAAATTTAAGTATTACTATTTTCTTTCCCTATTTCCTACCCGTCCCTCCCTCCCTCCCCCCACCAGCCAATCACAGCGATCGGCTATCATAGGCATCAGCCTATGACAGCGGATCACTTCAGACACTCTCAGGGGGACAGCCGTGTCACACGGCTGTCTCCAGTACAGCGTTGCCGTGGATCGCAGCGCTGTACACATTAAATAGATGGGCCGCTGGGAGACTAATGACAGAGCGGAGCTCCGTCATCCAAGTGGACATACGTGCGCATCGGTGCGCGCGATCTCCTGAAAATCCCCACCCCAAGACTTGAAGCCAGTAGGCGATAGGCAGTCCTGGGGCTGCCACCCCCATCACGCCCATCGGAGTGACGCGGTCGTATAGTAGTTAAAATGTACCCCACGTGGCACCAGGGGGGGGGAGGGGCAGATGAGACAAAGAGACATGTTTCTCGCACTATGCCATGCCTCTGTGTTCCCTATCAGCCACTCTCAGCCCCCCTGCACTGCGCTGAGACCCCCCCTGAGATTGGTGACAAGCTGCTTATCAGCAATCTCGAGGTGAAGGGGCATATCCCTTGCAGAAACACTGCTGTAAAACACCCACTCGGAACTAAGGAACGCCCCTTCCATAGCTCTAATTGGCCTGCTCTGCCTCTCCCCCGTCCCTTCTACATTCTGGCACACCTCTCCCTTGCCTCCCTGCTCTGTGTTGAGACACACAGAGCTGCAGTGTCGTGTACCCAGGGGTTGCAGTTGTGTTTGTTTGTTTTTACATAAAGTCGAAGACCTAAGGACTAAGGAGGCCTTTAATCACTTCTCTAGCTGACTTGACAATTGTCCTACTGTTACATCTGTGATGACATGTTATGCCATGTTTGTTCATGTTTTATTCTAAAATATGCAAAGTCCACTGCATTGCTACTTGTTACTGCAAGGAGCTTTGAATAATTACTATTAAAAAAACAAAAAAAAAACGATTGCACTTTCAGGAGAGCGACCACTGGAGTCACTGAAGTTTCCAGTGGCTCAAGCCAGAGCGGGGACTGGTTTATCCCCACATGCTTGAATTGGTGGTTGCATTGATTCCCATGCAACGTATTTTGTGAGTACCTTTTAAATTTAAATATAGAATTTGGTGCATAACAGTGCCACACGATTGGCTCCTGGTCTTTTTCTTTGTGTTTTTTCGGTCTTTGGTTGTTCCTCCTGTTGGTTCATCCAGTCAAAGTGAAATACTGCAATGCAAGAGTACTAACCACCTAACTCCCTTTTCCTTGGAGATGATTGTACATAGAGAGATGTCATTACACAATAGTTTCTCTGTCTGGAGTGCACCTGTGATTGTATTGAATGAACAGAATTGCTCATTAGCAAATACTTTTGTCCAGGGAACCTGCTTGATTCTCATCACTGCCTCGCTCAGTCATTCAGAAGGTGCGATCGATAAGCTGTAAACATCAGATCACATGTGCATTGTCAGACTTAGACCTGTCACACCATCCCGGAAAAGGTGTGATTGCTTCCTATAGTGTGAAATAGGCTCAATTACACATATAGCAGCTCAACACCTCTCTAGAAAGATTCTTTGCTACTTCATAATGTCAGTGTATCTCTCTTGATATGACCTGTTATACCTCTCCCTGTCCTGTATATTATCTTGTGTCTCTGTCTCATTCACTTTATTGTTATTGACTGTGTATGCCTGAAGAAGAAAACCACTTCCATAGGGTCATTTGGCCAATCTTCTCTACAGTCACCGATTTGATAGGATTCCTTGACAACTTAGACTAGTGTTCTCAATGGAGTGAAAGGTCACCTGCAAAGGTAGGCCTCAGGGTGATGCAGTATACTGTAGCAGAGCGAAGCATTGGCTGCAAGTGTGAGGTGTGCTAGTGGAGGATGCTGGGTAGAGAGGAAAATACTTTCTATGGTACAGGTTATTTCCATTCCTTTGTAAGACACATAGGATTTGAGTCACAAAATGTATCCGATGAATTTAGAGGGGCTCACAATCCAATCCCTACCATGTCATGTGTGTATGTATGTATCATAGCCTAGGGCCAATTTTTTATGGAGATTGACTTATCTGTATTTTTTTTTTGGGGGGGGGGGGGAACCGGAGAAACCAGAGGAAATCCACACAAACGCAGAGACAACATACAAACTTCTTGCAGATGTTGACCTGGCTGGGATTCAAACTGGTGACCCAGCACTGCAAGGCGAGTGCGCTAACCACTACACCACTGTGCTGCCTTGTCGTCCATCTCACAAGGGCCAATATGATCCTAAAACCCATAACAAGTATGGCTACAAAAACACCTGATCTGAAGTATAGTCCCCTGTATCGGAGGAAGAGAAGGTTAGAAGTCGGGGCCCAAAAACAGCTCTGGTCCCCTCTAGTTATGCCTGTTTATAGGATTCGTTCAAACATGTTTTTCTGGTTGAACTCGATGCACGTATGTCTTTTTTCAACCCAAATAACGATGTAACTATATCCATTTTCAACGTATCTGTTGTCTCCATTACAGTAGCATAATGCACAGTCCTGTGTTTAACTTTTCCAGACACCACATGCATTACGAATGCTGACAGACACAACTGTCTATAGAAAGGGGCCACATCCATTCTCTAGCGTTTTTGATGGAAATTGGACATGATGAATATCCTGTCTGTGCTCTGCCATTGGGTACAATAAATTCAAATTAGCAGAAACATTAGCCATACCCAGTAATTAAATACTGTAGGATTGATGTTGGAGGTAGACGGAAATAATAAAATATATGAAAATACACATGACGTTGGCAATCTGGGAGCCTGGCTTAAAGAGTGATCATTCATGAAATAAGACATATAAGGAAAGGTAATTCATGAAATAAACACATAAGGGAGTTGATCCATGAAAGTGCGGTAATATTGCTGAACGCAGACAGCGCACAGCAATATTACCACTACTACCGGCAGCATTGTACCACAAGTTACGCTATAAACGTGAACCGCGGTACTCGAGTAGCAAGAACCTTGCTACGGTAATGCACATTACCGTACCAATGCTTGCGCTACTCGAGTACTAGGAGTTGCGCTAATAGCGTACAATGCTGTCCATAGTTACAGTAATATTGCTGAATGCTGTCTGCGCACAGTAATATTACTGCACTTTCGTGCATCAACCCCTATGAGGGATAGATCATAAGATGAGATAAGGGGTGTATTCAGGGCCGGATTTGTACTGTTTACCACCCAAGGCCGCTGTCACCAGTCGCCCCCCCCCTTCAGTATAGGTAGCCAGATGACCCCTCCCCCTTTCCCTCTAGTATGGATAGCCTGATGACCCCCCCAGTATAGGTAGCCAGCTGACTCCCTTAATCCCTCCTTTTCCCACTTCCCCCCTTTCAGTATAGGTAGCCAGCTCGCCTTCGCACCGCTGCAGCCATCAGTGTCACTCATTTCTTTGCTTGTCTCCAGTGCCGAAGCTTCCTCTTCCCCTATGTCTCCAAAGCCGCCCAAGTCCATAGCCGCCCGCCACAATGCAACAGAGAGCAAGGTGGCCGCTGCAGAGGCCGCTATCAGCAGAGTACCACAGTCAGGCGCTAGCCTGATCTCCCTGCATTGCAGTATTTCCAAGTTTGCAAATGCTGCATAAGTTCAACCTGCTGCTTTGGTGCCTTTGCTCCGGTGATGCCCTAGGCCATGGCCTAGGCCTAAATTTGGCCCTGGGTGTATTCACTGTTCTACGGCAGTCAGCGCACTGCATTTTTACCAGTACTAATGCCACTAGAGTAGCGCATGCTGCGCTATCATCGCAATCCGCTGCTTGAATTGCTATGGTAGATTAAAGTGCAATGATTACATACAGTGGTGTGAAAAACTATTTGCCCCCTTCCTGATTTCTTATTCTTTTGCATGTTTGTCACACTTAAATGTTTCTGCTCATCAAAAACCGTTAACTATTAGTCAAAGATAACATAATTGAACACAAAATGCAGTTTTAAATGATGGTTTTTATTATTTATTGAGGAAAAAAAAACTCAAAACCTACATGGCCCTGTGTGAAAAAGTGATTGCCCCCCTTTTAAAAAAATAACTTAACTGTGGTTTATCACACCTGAGTTCTATTTCTGTAGTCACCCCCAGGCCTGATTACTGCCATACCTGTTTCAATCAAGAAATCACTTTAATAGGAACTATCTGACACAGAGAAGTAGACCAAAAGCACCTCAAAAGCTAGACATCATGCCAAGATCCAAAGAAATTCAGGAACAAATGAGAACAAAAGTACTGTAATTGAAATCTATCAGTCTGGTAAAGGTTATAAAGCCATTTCTAAAGCTTTGGGACTCCAGCGAACCACAGTGAGAGCCATTATCCACAAATGGCAAAAACATGGAACAGTGATGAACCTTCCCAGGAGTGGCTGGCCGACCAAAATTACCCCAAGAGCGCAGAGAAAACTCATCCGAGAGGCCACAAAAGACCCCAGGACAACATCTAAAGAACTGCAGGCCTCACTTGCCTCAATTAAGGTCAGTGTTCACAACTCCACCATAAGAAAGAGACTGGGCAAAAACGGCCTGCATGGCAGATATCCAAGGCGCAAACCACTTTTAAGTAAAAAGAACATTAAGGCTCGTCTCAATTTTGCTAAAAAAAATCTCAATGATTGCCAAGACTTGTGGGAAAATACCTTGTGGACCGCCGAAACAAAAGTTGAACTTTTTGGAAGGTGCGTGTCCTGTTAAATCTGTCGTAGAAGTAACACAGCATTTCAGCAAAAGAACATCATACCAACAGTAAAATATGGTGGTGGTAGTGTGATGGTCTGGGGTTGTTTTGCTGCTTCAGGACCTGGAAGGCTTGCTGTGATAGATGGAACCATGAATTCTACTGTCTACCAAAAAATCCTGAAGGAGAATGTCCGGCCATCTGTTCGTCAACTCAAGCTGAAGCGATCTTGGGTGCTGCAGCAGGACAATGACCCAAAAGACACCAGCAAATCCACCTCTGAATGGCTGAAGAAAAACAAAATGAAGACTTTGGAGTGGCCTAGTCAAAGCCCTGACCTGAATCCTATTGAGATGTTGTGGCATGACCTTAAAAAGGCAGTTCATGCTAGAAAACCCTCAAATAAAGCTGAATTACAACAATTCTGCAAAGATGAGTGGGCCAAAATTCCTCCAGAGCGCTGTAAAAGACTCGTTGCAAGTTATCGCAAACGCTTGATTGCAGTTATTGCTGCTAAGGCCCCGTTCACACTTGCGGTTGTCTGCCAAACGGACCGGATGACCTGACCGGATCCGGACCGGATCCGGATCGGAACCGTACGGTTCTGATCCGGATCCGATCCGGATCCGGTCAGGTTGCATCAGGTGTTCATCAGGATGCGATCCGGATCCGTTTGGCAAAAGTTACGTAAAAAACAAAAAAAATGTTGGGGTCTGGGAGGTCAGCAGAAGGGGGACCTGTGGAATCAGGCCCTCCGCTGTTTAGCACTCACCTCCACCTCCAACATGCTGCCAACATCTCCAGCTCGTGCTGCTCCACTCCAAAATGCTTGCCCATGTGTCCCCGATCCAATATCGCCGCAACAATCCTCATAGGAAGTGGGGTAGAACATCCGGATTTTTAGCCAGTGTGTTGTGCGCTATCCGGCTCTCATTGATTTGTATTGGCCGGATGGTGCAGTCCGGCTCCGCCCCGGATACGGCTGCCGGAGGAGCCAGACCAAAAAATAGCGCATGTTGGAACGGACGCCGGAGTCCGGATCCGGTCCGGCTCCGGTCCGGACGAAACGGACGCATGTGAACGGTGGCATAGACTTACATTGCTATGCCGTGCGTCCGTTTCGTCCGTTCCGCATGCGGTGCGGCTCCGGCACGGCGATTCCGGATAGCCACCGCTAATGTGAATCGGGCCTAAGGGTGGCCCAACCAGTTATTAGGTTCAGGGGGCAATTTCTTTTTCACACAGGGCCATGTAGGTTTTGAGTTTTTTTTCTCACTAAATAATAAAAACCATCATTTAAAACTGCATTTTGTGTTCAATTATGTTATCTTTAACTAATGGTTAACAGTTTTTGATGAACAGAAACATTTAAGTGTGACAAACATGCAAAAGAATAAGAAATCAGGAAGGGGGCAAATAGTTTTTCACACCACTGTACTATCAGGGGTGTAACAATAGCCCAGTGGAACCGGATCGCAAGAAGGCCTGGAGTTGTAGGGGCTGCCCCTCTTTCCTCTACCCCCCATATGCAGAGTAGCACAGGAAGCAGTGTAATATTTACCTGCTGCCATTTGCCGGCTTCCGATCGCATGACCGATGTGAGTCATGTGATAGGGAGATGACGAATGGCAGCAGAGACTGTGATGCATGGAGGAAATTGGCAGCTCTGGAAGCATGCTCCCTGCACTACTCTGCAATGGTGTTGGGGGGCAAAGTGTGTGCGTGGGGGGGATCAGGTATGGCAAGGAGGAGTTTTGATCGCAGAGGCCCCATGACCAATTTGCAGGAAACACTGGATTAACTTCAGGCATGTACAGCAACCACCCTCGTCTTTGAGCTGTCCCTATACTTCGGTGTGTAGCAACCACCCCCCTGTTCCCTCTGTAGAATGCCCTCTGTGATCTCACCATACAGAAAGGGCTGTGCATATATACAGAGATACTGCTGACCACTGGGACTGAACATGCTTGAGGCAACTGATGCATATCAAAGACGCATCATCCGCAAGGAAAACCTAGGCAGTTGCCTAGGGCCTGGAGAGAGTCTAGGGGCCTGGCAGATGCTAGCCCCCACCAAATCTTACAAAAAAAAAAAAAGCCATGATTACCAGCAGTGGGCAAAAACTGCTGCATATGCAATGGTTGCTGCTGTTGCACATATGAGATATTGCAGTATATTTCGTTACAAACTTTTGAAAGCAATCATGTTGATTAGCATAAAGGTTGCTTGCAAAGGAATGCAACAGCTTTAAATTCCTCTGCAGACCTACCAATCAATCAATGACACATCGGAGAGAAGAGATCTCTGGCTATCTTTTACACCAAATCTATAGTGTTGCCATAGTAACCAGCAAGTTTTCTAAAAGAGAAAAAAAAAAGAAAAAGTTACAGCAGCTGCAGACTGAAGATAAGAGATTTAGAGGCATTCAGTTACAACATGTCTTGCGTAGTGATGATACCTATATTGCCATTGTGTGAATTGGTTAATGATTGATTTGATGAGTCCAAGTGCCAAATGCTATTTATTAATATTAATATTTTCTGTAGGGCTGTACATAGTATAAAACACCCCCTGCATCATGCACTGCGCATCGGCTGTCCACTGCTATCCACAGTGACAGAACAGGCTAGTAACGTGTCTGTATAGCCTCAGCCACAAAATGTCACCCAATGGATCATGCCCCAATACCTGCCAGGTGTTATTACTCTAAAAGTGTGTAGGAGGCTTAACCACTTATGCTGTTCGTGGCAGTATATCTAAGCCATGCAGGACTTCAGTTCCCACACAGGGGGCGTAGATATATGATATCCACAGTAGAGCGTTTTAGTTTAAAACTAAAGTGGCCTAACATTTCCATTTTTTTCTTATTATTCCCGTTAAAATGCATTTAGAATAAAATAATTCTTAGCAAAATTTACCACCCAAAGAAAGCCTAATTGGTTACGAAATAAAAACAAGATTTAGATCATTTTGTTGTGAGAAGTAGTTATAAAGTTATTAGTGAATGAACGGGAGGAGCACTGAAAGGTGAAAATTGCTCTGGTCCAGAAGGGGAAAACATTTAGGAAACTGGTTAAAGGACTCAGCCAACCAGATATCTTAAAGCAGAAATGAAGATTGTGAAAAAAAAAAGAGTTTTACATACCTGGGGCTTCTGCCAGCCTCCTGCAGCCGCCCTGTGCCCTCGATGTCTTGAAACGAGGCTCCAGCCCCCCGCCGCAGCTCAGTTTCGCAGACTTTCAAGTCGACGTCCACTGCACCTGCTGCGCGCATCCTTGCTCTCGTTATTGTGGCCATCCTGCACATGCGCAGTATGCGTACTGTGTCCTGCCCATGCGCAGGACAGCCATGGTGACATGAGCAAGAGGAAGAAGGCTTGGCGACTGGGAAACTGAGCCGTGGCAGGGGACCAGAAGATCGTTTCAAGTCATCGAGGGCACAAGGCAGCTTCAGGGGGCTGGCAGAAGCCCCAGTTAAGTGAAACTCTTTTTTTTCAGACTCTTCAGTTACGCTTTAACCTCCCTGGCGGTAAGCCCGAGCTGAGCTCGGGCTATGCCTCGCAGGAGGATTTTTCCGGCTCTATTGGGGCGATTCGCCCCATTCAAAGTGCTGTGCGCGCAGCCAGCACTTTGCTAGCCGCGCGCACAGCTTGATCACCGCCGCTCTGCGGCGATCGCCTGCACGCAGCGGCGAAAGAGCCCCCCCGCCAGAGCCCTGCGCTGCCCGGACCAATGAGTTCCGGGCAGCGCTATGGGCTGGATCGGGTGCGCCTGACGTCAGGACGTCGGCCATGGCGACAGGAGAAGCCAAACAGGGGAACACGTTATATACGCGCTCCCCTGTTTGCTATTAGTGCCGACGACGATCGCACTAGAGGGACACATGCGCCCTCTAGTGGTGTTTCATGTAGCTACCACTCTGGTAGCTTTCCATGAAACAAAAAAAAAAAAATAAAAAAAAAAAGGATTTTTTCCTATTTGAAAAAAAAAATTAACCGCCAGGGAGGTTAAATTTATTGCAAAAAAGAAAAAAGTACACACTTGCATTGCCAATTACTGCAAATTTAAAATTATGTTCACTTGAAAAACTACGTGGCTGAACCAGGAGTTCACACTGCTTTGTAAATTGGAAAAAGTATGATCAGGCGTGATGATTTATCTGTAATTTCCTGATCTGATTACTTGTTTCTCACAGCTGGCATCTTCATACATCCAGTAATGGCAGCATCAGCAACTCCGTAATGACAGAAGCCATCCGGGACAGGTCCCCTTCCAGCTCGCTGAATGAACACATATCTCGTTGTTTTCCTGGCACACTGCTGCTATCTATTGGCTGTCTCCAGTACTTCACAATGGAAAGTTACTACTGTGATAAAGAATTCTGTTATCATCTGATAAGGGATTTATTTTTCGTCTCTGGCATTCCCACACTAACACACACGCTTATAAATCTTAGCTACATAACTACAAATAAATCAGGCCACCAAAACTGCAGCTTGTTCCTCCAGTATAAAAGATTTATTGAATCTAGCTGTGCAGAAAAATATTCATATGTAAGTTCACACATACACCAGGAACCTTCCTCAAGCACTTGTATGGGATGGTGGAAGACAACTAAAGACAGGCCAAGTGGGCACCAAGTGTGGCATATGCCACGGTAATGCACTGTTCCTGCTGCTGGTCTGCATAAGGTTGAGCCCCCTCCTCTAGTTAATCAGATGATAATCAGAGTGGGACACACACATATATATTGACTATATATAAATGGACAAATAAACTTGAGCTTGTACTCTTCTCAGGTCAGTTGCAGAAGTGAAGAACCTATAGGTCATGGGTGAAGCCAACATCAAGGATAGGGGGTCAAAGTACCACCAGCAGAATCACTCCTGCGTTGCTGTACTCACCATGTATCAGAGAAATGGTAGTTTGCACACAAAAAACAAAAACAAAGACTAGCTAAGGTCTCTTTAAATGTTGTTTTTTGTTTGTCTGCCTTCCTCTTGATCTCCTTGCATGCTACTTGTTGACTAGATTGTGTGGCCAACCATCTGTCAGTTTTGTTTGATTCGGTAATTGAAGCATCACAGGGATATTTAGTGGCTACCTCGCAGTGGGAAGCTCTATCGAAGTGCCCCTGTGCTGTGTTGTTCCAGTTTTCTGGTTGAAGCCACTAATGTCCTTGTTAATGTGGCTATAGCATTTGTTGTGACTGGCACATGTGAGGAAATAAAAACACACACTGGAGGGCGCTGCCCAAAATCTTATGGAGTTATCAGATATTCCTCAAAAAAACTTCCTCCTGCTGCAACCACCTAGGTGTGGCTACCCCCTTACCACACCTGAAATAAAATGAAAGTATATGATATAATAGGAGGTGCGCTGGACCTAAATTAATACCAATTTTTTGAAAGATAAAAGCGTATTTATTGTAATCAATATTCCAATGAATAAATTATATGTCTCAGATATATGTATACTTTCATGCACACACACATTCACACAAAGAGCATGCTGGTTCCCCTTTAAAAATCCACCAAAACAATGGCTAGCACATTTGAATAAAAAAAACCCTTGATAGGGTAAAACCAAAAATTGTATAAAATATATAACAATATGGCGTACTCATTATTCATGGGGAAATTTTCACCCTTAGATAATGAGTCTTCGTCTAAAAAAATATACAGTAACTCAATGTTAAGAACAACCAGATAGTTGGATACACAGTAGGTTCCTTCGTAATTCTCACCACTTCCGGTGGCAGCGCACAGTCCTACTGCCAGGGCACTCTCACCAGGCTTGAAAGATCCCCTCTGAGTGCTCAGTGCCACTCCGGGCGTGCACCGCGCAGACACGGCTCCCACGGTTAGCCGCTCTCACCAGGCGTTGCAACTCAGCCGGCTCGAATGGGCGACTTCCGGTTCTCCGTCCTCAGGGCAGAGACGTCACTTCCTAGTGCGTCTCAGCCCGGTTGCTGTGATAACTTCCTTGCGTTCCACCACTACAAATCTTCCGCACAACTTGTCACAATTCGTAGATTAATTATAGAGGAAGCAAGAGATCACTCTGTGATTGAATGGGGCGCCCCTACAACATCCACAGTTTGCAACTCGATTAACATGTTTCAACGGCACGGCCGTCTTCATCAGAATCTGAGGAACGGTCTGAAAGTCGCCATCTTTATACAGTGATGTCCACTACTTAACTCCTCCTTCTCGTATTTCCTTAAAGTAATACTCCTCTCAACATCTCCACACTGCTGGGACAGTATATTTATATTAGCAGCACCATATTCCACAGATGGGTATTTCACAGTTCACAGAGTCCCATTAAGTTAAATATATTTGTGCTAATGTTCAAGAGTTTCACATTCTCAAATAAAACTGGGGAATCCAGCAGCTCATTAGGGGACCAGAATGCTCATAAAACAAAAATCGATGTACTAATTCATGAAACCAAAGAGTTCCATTTCATCATTTAACCATTTTGGCATCAAAGTGTCTAAGTTAAAAATCCACCTACTCTCCTGTCTAGACATTTTGGCTATATAATCCCCTCCCCTCATATCCCTATATACAACCTCCAGGCCAAAATAAACTACATCCCATGTACTACAACCATGGAAATCCTTAAAGGGAACCAGAGAGGAACGGGGGGGGGGGGGGGGGGGGGGTTGAAAAAAGAAAAAGATTTTATACATACCTGGGGCTTCTTCCAGCCCCATAAGCCTGAATCGCTCCCACGCCGCCGTCCTCAGCTTCCTGGATCCGCCGGTACCGGACCCGTCACTTCCGGCGGACGCGGCCAATTGTCCGCATCACAGGGGCTCCCTCCATACATGTACGCATGCGGCTGCGCAGTTAACAGCCACATGCGTATCTGTATGGGGGAGAGCACCCTGTGATGCGGAGAATTGGCCGCGTCCGCCGGCCGACTTGCCGACTCGCGGCAATGACGGGACCCGGGTGGCGGCTGATCCAGGCAGCGGAGGAGTGCGGCGTGGGAGCGATCCGTGCATATGGGGCTGGAGGAAGCCCCAGGTATGTATATTGCATCCTCTCTGGTTCCCTTTAAAATGTTTGGACAGTGGATGCCCCTAATTTGTCCTGCCTAAGAATTTTCCAATGTTTAGAAATAATATTCCGCACCATTCCACTGCGTGGTCCATACCTCAAGTTCAGTCTCATTGAATAGTCCTGTTGATCCCCTCTAGTTTTTTTGATAAGTAAATCTTTTCTATCTATGACCTCACTTTTGGCTATCTCGATAATATTCTCGGTATAACCTTTCTCACTAAACTTTGCTGAAAGTGTCCTCACTTCCTTTTGGTACTCTCCATCGTCCGTACAATTCCTTTTTAGGCGTATAAACTGGCCTTTGGGTATAGTATTCAGCCATGGGGGGAAGTGACAACTCGTGGTTAAGATATAGCTGTTCACGTCTGTCGGTTTGACGAATGTCCTAGTCTTTATACTCCCATTATCCACATATATATTGATATCTAAAAAGTTAATATCTTTATTGCTGATCTCAGACGCAAATTTTAAGTTCACATTATTACGATTTAGTTTATCTATGAACTCTCTTAGGGATTCCTCCGACCCCCTCCAGACGAGCAGGACATCATCAATGAACCTTTTCCAAAGGACCAGGTCCGCGCCGGGCCCCTCATGCCCGTATACATGGGTATCCTTCCAGTGGGCCATGAAGAGGTTGGCGTACCCCAGCGCGAACCTGGTCCCCATTGCTGTCCCACTCGTCTGGAGGTAAAAATCCCCCCCATATTTGAAGTGGTTGCGGGTCAATATAAATTCTATCCCGCTTACAATAAAAGCCCTTTGTTCTGCTCTCATAGTGGGGTCCAAACTTAAGAAATGATTGACCGCCTTCAAACCTTCATCATGCTGTATTGCAGTGTATAGCGATGCTACATCAAGGGTGGCTAGGAGCCAACCATCCTCCCACAGTATTCCATCCAGAATATTCAACACGTGTCTTGTATCCTCCAGAAAGGCCAGAGTGGACCTCACATGCCTCTGGAGAAAGGTGTCCACATACCTAGAGAGGTTGGAAGTGACCGACCCCACCCCAGAGATAATAGGCCTCCCCGGAGGATCAACTAGGCTTTTGTGTAACTTTGGAAGATGATAGATTATTGCCGTCCTAGGGTGGGTCATGTTCACAAACTCAAATTCCATTTTATTCAAAATTCCTTCCTGGTGGGCCTCTCAATAATTGTTCCAGCTCCTCTCCAAATCAATTACCAGGGTGACTCTTCAAATGTCTATATGTATTAACATCGCTAAGTAGGCGGAGTGCTTCCCTGTTTTAATCACTCTCCAGTTGGACAACTACTCCTCCTCCTTTGTCTGCTGGACGTATGATAATATTTTTATTTTTTTGGAGATCACTAATGGCCTTAAATTCCTCCCGGGACAAATTATTTAAAGACATGGGTAATGGTTTAATATTCCTCAGGTCTTTTATAACATTGTGTTCAAAAACATGCATCTCCTTGCTGGTTTCATTTATAGGATTGATTGATTGATTTAGATGGATTTTTCAAATTCGTATGCTGGAAAACCGAGCTGGTCGATTTTTGGAGCATTGGATTTTTATGAAAATATTTCTTTAAACACAATCTTCTCATATATTTTTTGATATCAATATAAGTTTCAAACTTATTTAATTTTGAAGTGGGGGCAAATTTTAAACCCTTCTCTAGCACTTTCTTTTCTACCTCATTTAATTTCACCCCACTCAAATTGTATATCCCCCTTTCTTTATCAGTTCTTACAATATCATTTGGAGTTATCTTCTTCTTCCCCCTAGCCCCTCTAATCCCTCTCTTCCTCTGTCTGGTACCTTTTCTCCCCTCTGGCCTTGTGGTAAAAAATATTGGTTGATAGTGCCGATTTCCCCGTTGCCAGGGTTACATTTGGATCTATTTCTATTCTCCATCCCCCGATTTCCAGGGTCTTTCGGTACAGGGTCCTTCACAGGGATTTTTTTTGTGAGGAAATAGAAATGCAAATGGGTTCAAAACATGAGATGCTGTAGGAGCTGTGTCATTTAAAAACCAGCAGGGGGCTATAATTGCAGTAGGGAAGGGAAGTGCTACACTACATTGGAGACCACTCAGTAGATCGGAGGGCTTCATTGGAGAGGAACCCTGATCAGTCGATTGAAGGAGAGCCCTGCCCCAGTAGATTGGAGGGGAGGGGAGCCCTGATAACTTGCTAAGAGTAGCCCTCATCAGTAGATTGAGTGATACCATGATCAGTGGATTGAAGAGGAGCCATGATCAGTAGATTAGAGGGGAGCTCTCATCAATAGATTGGAGGAGAGTCCTACTTTCGTAGATTGGAGGGGTTCCCTGATCAGTGGATTGAATAAGACTCCTGCTTCTGTAGATGGGAGGGGGCACTGCCTTAGTGGATTTGAGGGTAGTTCTGATCAGTAGATTGGAGGAGACCTTGTCATTATTAGATTGGAGGGGAGCCCTGCTTCAGTAAATTGGAGGGAAACCCTGATCAGAAGATTGGAGGGAAGTCCTTCAGTAGATTGGAGGGGAGTCGTGATCAGTAGATTGAAGGGGAGCCCTGAACAATGGATTGGAAGGGAGCCCTGATCAGTAGATTAGAGCGGAGCCCTCATCAGTTAACTGGAGGGATGTGCTGATTAGATGATTGGAGGGGAGACCTACCTCAGTAGATTTAAGGGGAGCCCTGCCTCAGTACATTGGAGGGGAGCTCTGCTTCTGTGAATCAAACTGTGCAGGTAGCTTTGCAGCCATCCATATCAGTTCCGCAGTGCCAGCAAACAAAAATTAACACAAGCGTAAGGCTATGATTGCAGAAAGTCATAAGGTTGTCAGTGTTTAAACTACTATGATGAGCATATCTCATAATTGGCAATCAAAAGATTAAATCTTAAAACTACTTGTGTAGAACTAATATGAAGTCATACTATCTATTTGGGTGAAACCATGGTTTCACTTTAAAGAGGAACTCCAGTGAAAATAATATAATTTCAATTTTACAATAATTATGTATAAATGATTTAGTCAGTGTTTGCCCATTGTAAAATATTTTAAATCCCTGATTTACATTCTGACATTTATTACATGGTGATATTTTTACTGTTGGCAGGTGATGTAGCTGCTGCATGCTTTTTTGGCAGTTAGAAATTTCCCACAATGCAACAAGGATCACAGACAGGAAATCGCCAGGAGTACCACGGTCCTCCGAGTTTCTTGTGGGAGGGGCTTCACCACAATATCAGTCATATTAATGGTCTGTTTGTGAAAAGGAATAGATTTCTCATGTAAAAGGGCGTATCAGCTGCTGATTGGGATACATTTCAATTCTTGGTCAGAGTTTCTCTTTAATAGCGAGATTTGTGTGGATCTCCAGTGAGCCCACTCAGTTTAGATACTGGCTGTACTTTTGGTAGAACAGCGAGGAGAACGCCAGCGCATACCACTAAGGCTGCTCCCAGCCCCTCCTCCTGAGTTTCCTGTTTGCATGATAAGTAGTAGCAGATTTGCATATGATTTGCATCTGACTTGAATGCGAAGTGTGCAGAGAGTCTATATAGGTGCTGCACACTGAGCTGGTGGTCATTGCAGATGCAGACTTAGTGGTATGCGCTGGCGTTCTCCTCGCTGTTCTACCAAATGTAAGTTACACATTTTTCTTGCTTAGCTGCTCCCGAGGTTTTAAATTTAGGTTAGGTCACTTGCCCGGAGGTCTGCCTCACCGTGGCGCAAGTGTCTAGTATAATATACTTTGCATGCAAACTATATTGGAAGCTAAAGTACCTCCTAGTTTAATAAATGTTAGCACTTGTCTTGGTTTGCAGGGCATGCATTTTTCAGTCTGGCAGAGGCGGTGTATGCCTGTACGATTAACCATTCAATTGCAACATGTGTTTAGGGATGCGCAGCCTTTCCCCCCCACCTTTCCTTAACTGGCTGTACTTTACACGGTCTTGAAATGCGAGTGGGAAAGGTCTGTGAGAAGTAAAATCTGCTAGGTGATAACTTACATGAGTAGTTGGGCACAGGTAAGTAACTGGTGCCCAATATGTGCCCCTGTGGCTTTCCAGAATATGGCAGAGTATGATGATCTCCATAGAAACAGTGAAGAAAAGCGGTGAGTGGTTTATATGCCGTTTCCAACTTTTGCCATAGAACACCTTAGCTGAAATTCATATTTGGGACACATACCGCTACTTGAAATGACAGTCACAGCGTGAACTCTGTACAAGTAAATTGCGGTTTCTGCCAATTTAGAGCAATCATGGTACAGGGATCTAAGACTGTTATTTGCCTGATTGTAAAATAACTAAAACGGTTCCCCTCTCTATAAATGTGGCCTCAAATTGCAATCAGGTTTTGAAGACTGAAGATTTTTTTTTCAGATTCCCTCATTTTGCATTAATAGGCTTGATAGTAATATAGATATCAACAAATAGTATATTTGTACCAGAGCCAGGACAAGGTCCTCCAGCACCCAAGGCAGAGACACCAAAGTGCACCCCCTCCATCCCTCCCACCGCAGCCATCAAACACTGATTGCTATTAGACTAAGAGGTGCCCCAGGGCCCCCAACACCTTAATCTCTAGTTATCTGGCTTGCAGTCACTGTTAAGTATCCCCTTTTTTATTTTTCTCTTCAAATACAATAGGGGAATGATAGCTGAGTGAGTTGTGCGCCCCCTCCTACACTGCGTCATGAGGCTGGAGCCTCCCTCGTCTCTGCCTTGGCCCTGATGTGTACTAACTTTAAAAAGCCCTCTAATTCCTAATAGTTAAAACCACTGACTTGGACTTGTAATGACTAGGGATTAGTGACTAGTGAGAACAGTTTCATGAGCAGAAAAACTGTACCCGCATGTGCCGTGGCAGAAAGGGGTTAAGTTACCCGTATCACCGCCACTTAAAGCTGCACTGCATGCTATATGCCATGTTCCTGTCTCTTCCTCCTTTACAGCAGACGTTCCTGCTGTGAAGGAGGAAGTGTCGGGAAGATGGAACGCCATGGCAAGAGGCGGAGATACAGGTAACTTAACTCTCTCTGCCGTGGCCCCTTTACTTCTCTCAAAATTGTTCTGACTAGTGCAGCACTGTCTATCCTGATTACCCCCAGCACAGAGTTTACATAGGTAGGCCTTATCGTCTCTACATACTTTGAGCTTGATTCATTAAACTAAAGCAGCAATGTCAGGGAGCGCTAGGGGCGGCCGATAAGCATGGCTTACATAGCAGCGCGCATTGCGATGTAAGGAGCGTGCCTTCCCTAGTGACGTGCTTTGCTTATACAGCAACGCGTGTAACATTAAATGCAGTGGTCCTGTGAAGTATCGCGACCACAGTATTTCACTAGCATGCGCTACCATGTCAATTAACCTCCCTGGCGGTCTATTAAAAACCGCCAGGGGGCAGCAGAGAAGTTTTTTTTTTTTAATCATGTAGCAAGCCCAGGGCGGCATCCCCCCGCCCTCTTTGATCGCCTCCGGCGATCTCCGATCAGGAAATCCCATTCAAAGAACGGGATTTCCTGGAGGGCTTCCCTCGTTGCCATGGCGACAGGCGGCATGACGTCACCGACTGGGATTGGGAGTCCCGATCTACCCCTCAGCGCACGGGGTCTGGGGGGGAGTGGTGGCGTGGCGAGTGGCGGCGGCTAATCGGCGCGGAGCGGCGCCGATCAGAGTGCACACGCAGCTAGCAAAGTGCTAGCTGCGTGTTGCAAAAAAAAGTGTGCAAATTGGCCCAGCAGGGCCTGAGAAATCCTCCTGCACGGCATAGCCCGAGCTCAGCTCGGGCTTACCACCAGGGAGGTTAACATAGTTACTATACTTAGTCGCGACACTTCACAGGACCACCCGCATTTAAAGGATACCAGAGCCCAAGCCACAATATGAAAGCACATGGTATGCTGTCAGGAAGATGTGAGCGCTCTCTTACCACTCTCTTGTTTGTAACATGAGTGTCTCTGTTCCCCCGTTCTAGACCTTGTTAGCGGCTCCAGACCCCAGCATCCACTATAGAAATACTGCACTGTGCATGCTATTGCACAGATGCAGTGCGGCTACAGGCCCCAAGCTTCGGGGGTCTCAACACTGGGATGGCCTGGTGGAGGAGGATGGGAGAAGCCTCTGGAGCCTCTGCACTGGTGAAGGAAAGGTGTATAGGGCAGTGCTGAACTAGTTAGCACTAGCCTAAATAAATGCTTTTATAATTCATAGGATTGAGATGAGCCCCCCCCCATCCCCCCCCCCCCCCCCCCCCCCCGCCAAATGAGAGGAGGGGAGTAAATTGATAGGGAACATATTTTTTCTATGGCAGCAAAAGGTAATTAGCGGTTTTGATAAACTGAGAAGCTGACATTGCAGGCATTCCCTCTTGTATAAAATGTCAGCCAGCGGACTATTGTGAGGTGAACATTCCACAGGAACTTCAAGAAAATCATTTAGCGGCCAACGTCCCATCATGCAATTGTAGAGTCACACTGCTCCCATTTCCTTTCATGAGAATATGTGGGAACGTTCTGCATTATTATCACTGCACAATAGATGTATGAGGGAAAGGCACAGAATATTCGATAGCACTACCAGCAGCTTATACAATGGAAGGCACAGAATGCACCGCTTCAGTCATTTTCCGAGCTACGCTTGCTTCTTTACAGATAAGGCATGAGTCCTGTACTACTAGAGAACAGCGGGGGCGGGGAGAAGCGGCCTACTCCAGATAATTTAAATTACATTTACATCGAATCCATTAGCTGACTTTCCTCTAATCCTATTTCTCGCTGTTAAAATAATTATTCATGTCCCAGAACAAACTCCTCCACACAAAAACATGTTGATGTCTTGTTCACAAGCATTTTTCCAATAGGAGCAGGACTGAGGGCCGAGCACAGGCAACTATCAGCCTCATTATAATAAGATTAAAAGGAAACGACACAGTTTTTTGTACATTCTATTTTAGTAATTGTAACCAACTGACCGTTTTATTATTTTTCAAGTACTGCTGTTATAGGTTTGCATAACAAATGAATATTAGAACACAAGCAATGCATGCTACGCAAATGTACGTTACATCACTTGCCTATTTGCGCCTGTAAATTGTACAAGCTATTACGGTGAATGCAGCCCATTGTCTGTAACACATATGACTCTTGCACAGGACAGAAGGAAAGCATAGAGAAATTCACCTTGTATGTATTTACAGAGTTTAGACTATTTAATTCCCCCTCATTTGTGTCTAATCTGAATTTGTAATTTGATCTCTCCCCTGTGTCACATGACTGCCATAATCCAAAAACAAGTAGGACCGGCACCACTCCAGTAGAATGTATTAAAGCTCTTTATTCAAACATGAATGGCTCAGCAATGACAGACGCTGTTTCGGGCATAGCCCTTTCTCAAACTGCAATAGCCTAAACACACACCAGTGCACTAATCTTTAAATAGCCCACCCCCTGTAAAAACACCAATCGGTGTCCTGCTGGGCGTGGTGAACAAAGCGGACCTGATGGGGAACTATAGGCATAATATGAGGAAATGACGTCCACCCTCCTCTCCGTGCGCCGCTGCATCAATAAGCGGCTGCACGCGATGAGGAAGTCCACACCCGTCACTGGAGCGCATCACACGTTCCACTTGTCCCCCGAACTTCCGGTTTTAGCCGGAAGTGACGCTCCAATAGTACGCTGGGTCCGGCGGTAACCAGGCAACAAGCCTGCGTGTCAACAGCCGGACCCCAGCAGAGAAAAGAAAACAATAGATGCCAATCTGTAGTGGGACCGGCATCTATTGTTTTCTTTTCTCTGCTGGGGTGATGCGCTCCAGTGACGGGTGTGGACTTCCTCATCGCGTGCAGCCGCTTATTGATGCAGCGGCGCACGGAGAGGAGGGTGGACGTCATTTCCTCCTGCCTCCATATCGGTGATTGGTCCTTTCGTTTGTCTACGTATGTTTGACACAGGAGACAGGTAAATGGCTCATTACCAGGTAACTGCTTTTGCATATTATGCCTTTAGTTCCCCATCAGGTCCACTTTGTTCACCACGCCCAGCAGGACACCGATTGGTGTTTTTACAGGGGGTGGGCTATTTAAAGATTAGTGCACTGGTGTGTGTTTAGGCTATTGCAGTTTCAGAAAGGGCTATGCCCGAAACAGCGTCTGTCATTGCTGAGCCATTCATGTTTGAATAAAGAGCTTTAATACATTCTACTGGAGTGGTGCCGGTCCTACTTGTTTTTGGATTGCTGCAGACCTCTGAGGGCACAGAGATCTTGACCGTGGCACACTAATTTCCTTTGGAGATCCTTTGGTGCTCCTCCTGTATATTGTTTGCTATCACATGACTGCCATGGCAGAGATGGCATATAAGCTCATTTGAAAGCACAGGACGGTAACAATATGTCTGCTTCCATGAATCAGGAAGTAGAAACTGCAGATTTATTTTAGGATTTGTATCAGCTGTAACAAAGAAATGTTTTTTTGTTTTTTGTTTTTAGGTTATTATGTTGTGTATCTTTTAGAGCAGAGAAGATGTTCTGAGGTCAGGTTCGCTTTAAAACAAAATTCCAGATGTGTCATGGTTCTAAGTAAGTTAGGTTCCCATCATATCTACATTTATTTAGACTCGTGACACATCAGGATTTTTTTTACTTCTTTTGCCATCTCTGTTTACTTCCTGTACATGGAAGTGCTGTTACAGTGTAACGAGCTGCCTTTACCGCAGTGTACCGCTGATATGCGGTTTGAATTATGCCGGTGGGCAACAGAGAACGGGGCTAGCAGGTAATAAAGCAGCGGTGGAGGAATCATCAGCAGTTTACCGCTGATCTGCGTCTTGGATTACCGATGTGTCGTCGGACAGTGGAGAGTGGGGATGCGTCTTTCTGGAGGAGGGGGTCACCAGGAGGGAAAAGAGGATCTTGGAATGGGGATCTTGCTGCCCTAACAAAATATATAAAATAAGACTTAACGCATGTTTTGAAGGAAAAAATAATATAAGACAGTGTCTTTTTTTCGGGAAAACACGGTAGCGCTATTCCGTCTGTTCTCCCCGTCTTTGTGTCGGTTTCCTACAGGCTCTGGTTTCCTCCCACATCCCAAAAACATACAGATAAGTTAATTGGCTTCCCCCTAAATTGGCCCTAGACTATGATACATACACTACACAATACATACGTAGACATATGACTATGGTAGGGATTACATTGTAAGCACCTCTGAGATACAGTTAAGTGACAAGACAATATACTCTGTACAGTGCTGCGTAATATGTTGGTGCTATATAAATACTTAAATATACATTGACATGCTGATAAAGTTCTGCAACTATCCTTGTCTGGAGAGTGTAGGTTTGTTAGTAGTCCCTACTTGGGAGTTTGTTGCATTACCCTGCTTATTGGAAGAAAATAACTGAAGCAGATGCTTTTGGCACCGTGCACGTTGCGTGCCGCTATAGCAGTAATGTGATCTCCATGTACTCATGCATAGACACAAAGATTTATATTGCGCATTTCTCCTGGCAGACTCAAATCGCCAGAGCTGCAGCCACTAGGGCATGCTCTATAGGCAGTAACAGTGTTAGGGAGTCTTGCCTAAGGTCTCCTCATTGAATTAGTGCTGGTTTACACTAGATCCACACCTATGTTACACAGCTATTTAATTCTCTACAGCATTACTGCATTTAAATACTTTATCAATCATTAAAATGCCACTGCTTTATCTGCACACATACGGACACATCTTATAAAAACAAATTGCATAAAATATTCTATAAGTTAAAAAAATGTCTCACTCAAGCAGGGTCCCTCTCCATTAGTGGCACATCTAGGCACCTGCCTATGGTTCCTAAGAGGATATCCAGCACTGCCCATAGAGGTCTTCCCATGGTAAAAGTGCTATATTCATTATTATTTGCAGTCAAAGAAGCAAATAATAATTCAGTGTGCTTCCTTATAAGAAGTATGATTTGGGAGCAGGGCTGGCAGACAGCAGCAGGCAGTGGAAGAGAAGTGGAGCTGGCAATGATTATTTCCCTTTTAGCACCACCTCTAGGCATGTGCCTACTGTGCCCATTGATAAATCCAACAATGGGTGAAATAGCAACTTTCTGGTTAGTAAGAAATTAAAAACACAATTATCAAATAGGATTTTTTTTTAAATTGATTTTACGTTTCAAGGACTGTTATAGAATGGAGGTATAATGGTCCATCTATGGAAATGTCTAGAAAATTCTGTTGACTTAAGCGGTTTAGCCTACGTGGAAGAGTATGCTCATCCAGATAGGCGCTGCTCAAGTCTATCTGGGCGCGCGTCCGCGTCCAGTGTTTAAGCACGCTCATGCACGGGGCAGCAGCCCTGCGCACCCATGCAGTTTTATGATTCGGCGGTTTGGAAAGGGAAGCAAGGCATCCCCTAACCAATCCCAGTGTGGGTAATGAATGGACATGACCCTGATCAGGGGCCATATCCATTCATAACAAAGATTGTGACTGAAAATGAAAAAAAAATTAAACACTTCCCGGTAGTCCATGGAGTGTATCTATCACCATCTAGTGGAGAAAAGTTAAATTACACACATCATGTATTTTTATTTAAGAAAATTATATAATCAATTCCTTCCAAAGCCCCCAACCAAGTTAACAAGCAAAAAACATTGTAATAAAAAATCCATAAATAGTTGCCTTAGGGACTTAGCTTTTTTAATATGTATGTTATGACTGTTATTACTGTTATTTTAGTACATAAGGGCCTACAATTGATGGGACACGCACACAGAAAAAAAACCCTAAACAGAAAAAATACACCTTTATTTTCAAATAATATATTGGTGCCATACATTGTACTAGGAACATAATTTAAATGTTGTGATAGCCGGGACTAAAGGGCAGATACAATGGGGTGGGTTTTACTTATAGTAGCATTGTTTATTTAAAAACTACAGGGGATGGAATTGGAGAAATAGTGTGTTTTTTTGGGGGGGGGGGGGTTGCCTAAAAATACATACAAAATAAAGTAATTACTTAAAACAAGTATTGCCCACAAAAAGTTTAATTTGTGGTGATTCGGATTGATAAGGTTATTGGCGAATGAATGGGAGCAGCCCTGGCAGGGGAGAATTGCTTCCATCCTTGAGGTGAAAACACGTGTAGTCTGAATTAAGTAAATTACATCCTACTGAGTCCACAGTAACAGGAATCTAGATGAACCATCTGGCTAGCATGTGTAAGACTGTAGAGTGCAGATTTACCAGTAAGTAAAGAAATAGTGTTTTGGACAGAAGGTGTAGGATGGTGTGCACAGCAGGAAATGTTGGCAGCTACAGGCATCATGACAGAAAAGCCTGAAATATGTATTGTTTGTGCAGTTGTCACATTGGAAGGTGTGAGATGTTTGCTGTGAGTACATTACTTCTGATGCTTGCTGGCTGCCTTGACAAAGACACACTCGGTAACAATGAGCTAATGTGCAAACTGTTGAAGGTCATGGCAGACAAATGCTGGTAGTCAGAGGAGAGAACTGTGTAATTCATAAACTGTCTGTGGTGTTAGGGAAATCAGCTCAGTAATCCCATTAATCACAGCCATTCTTTATGGCTATTTTTGTATTACATGGTGAAAGGTCCATTTTCTGCAGTAGGTTGCAGGCATATTAGCTAAATCTTATGACCGTTTTGTTGACTTAAGGCAGTGGTGTTGCAATAGGAGATGCAAAGGTTGCAACTACACTGGGGCCCTTGATCATAAAGGCCCACAAAAGGCCCTCCTTCAGACATTACAGTATATCCGTACACTGGTAATGATTACATTTGAAAAATAGTAATCACTATCTGTTCCCTAGCTAGCAAGAAAAAAGGGCGACGGATGAGGGTGGACGAAAAGGGCGCCGCCATAGACTCTAATGCAATTATCATTACGACAAAAAAGCAGAAAAAAGGGCGCCATGATAAATATCGTTAACAACATTAGAACACTAACGTTTTTGAAGTATGTTATCCTTTTAGAAGCTTGTAACGTTATAGTTTTTATCATATTATTTTGTTTATATGTACAGATTTTATTTTATCAAAGATATTATCATTTGTATGGGTAAAAGGGTGTTTCTGCAGAGGTTAGGCACCACTGGGAGGAGTGGTTAGGGTAAGGCACCACCCAGGGCGACGGTTAGTTTTAGGCAACACCGGGGGGTGGTTAGGGTTAGGCACCGCCCAGGGGGTGGGGTGGTTAGGGTTAGGCACCACCAGAGGAGTGGTTAGTTTTAGGTACCACCAGGGGAGGGTTCTGTGTGAGAGTATAGTTGGGTTAAGCTGTATTGTTGAATTACGTAATGATTTTTAAGGTTAATATATTTTCGTTATTATTTCTTGTCTGTTTTATCGTTAACCGAGTTTGACAACGATGTTCATCATTATTAGATTTCGTTATCCACCGGCGCCATTTCGTTATCCAGTTGGCCCTTCTTTCATGGCACCCTTTTTTCATGGCATGAATTCCAACAGGAGTGACTCATCCCCTGTCCACAGGAGTAGGATATCGTCAATGTACCTGTGCCATGCTTCCACATGGCAGAGGTATTCGACCAGGTTATCGTTAGAAAAATTGTCTGCCTAGCATGCCCCCAGGTACAAATTGGCATATGACGGGGCACAAGTTGTCCCCATCGCAGTGCCCTGCACCTGGAGGTAGTGGGAGGCACCAAAACAAAATGGTTGTTGGTCAACAGGAACTCCAATAATTCCAACAGAAACATGGAGTGATCCATCTCAGTGTGAGGTAATGTATCCAAATATTTGGCCACTGCTCGAATACCACCAGCATGAGGCATGAGATATGCTGGAGTATAGGGTCTCAACGTCCACCGCCATCAGGAGGGTACCAGGACGCACATGAAGGCCATCAAGAATGTGCAGCACATGCATGGTATCTTGTACATATGAAGGCAAAGTTTGCACATGTTTTTGTAAATGATAATCAATATATTTACTGACATTTTCAGTCAGAGATCCACAGGTGGATTAGTGGATTAGTAATAGATTTGTGAATCTTTGGCAATGCATAAAATGTTGGTATTTGTGGATGAGAAACCTTCAAAAATGAGGATGTCTCCTTCAATATAACACCATTGCTTGCCGGGTTAGACGCCTTTTATGGCGTCGGGAACTCACGCTATCTCACTGGTAGCAGAGACTCGGTCTGAGTTCCTGAGGAGCTGGATTACCGGCGAAACCGGTCGACATTTGAGCCCTTACAGCTCACTACCACCCAGCCTGATGTTCCCTCTACCTAATCTCCTTCCATCATCTGCCTATGGACTGCACAGTGGGCACATGGACTCCCTCTATTCCTGCAAAGATGAGTCTCCAGGAGTGGTAGCTATACACATTTTGCCATACGTTTTTGGAACACAGCTCTTCTTTCAAGTATAGAACTTTTGGCTATACATCTAATTGATCAAAGTAGCCTCTTTTGGATCCCATGGATGTTGCGATTGGACATCTGCAATTTACATGATCTGATTCTTGGTTTCTATTGGCAGCAGGACTTTCTGGTCTGCACCAGAGTCAGTTATACAGCGGATCCCAAGTGTACTAATTACTATGTGATGTACCCAGGAGTCTTTGGCATATAGGTGCTTTCTCTACCATCAGAACTTTCATATGGAGCCATGCTGGCCTTTGCCCATATTCTGTCAAAACGCTGTATCTACATGTTATATCAAGTTTGCCCATATTCTATCAGGAACTTTTCCTTAACTAGGATGAACTTTTTGCTTGCTACAAATATCTTATAGCATATTCTGTGCTGAGGGACTTGATGCTAATACAGGCTGCAGGTGGCTAACCGCTGATTAGGCTAACAGACCGTTTTTTTCCCATCATACTATCTTTGCTCATTGAGTTTAATAACTTTGTTAGGATTGTTTTAAGTATATTTAAAATAAATGTTTTTCTATTTTCACATATCTATGGCTCATTGAGTGCTTTGGCATGCCGATGGGTTCTGCTTTTTTCTGTGTCATTTTCTTATTTAGCCAAACCACTCTGAACCGTAGTTACTGATTGATGCTTATGGATATTTTGAAATAGTTGTGTGTTCGCTGAGACCCAGTTTTTTGCTTACACATATCTGGAAATTTTTAATTGTCTGGGCCATTTCATTTCCTAGTCCTCGTAGCTGATGGACTCTCTTATATTACCTTGCATGGTTTTCCATTCTAATCTATGTCCTCTTGTAAAGCAATGGAAGGATCACCAGGTACTAGCAAGAGCAGTGAAGACAGTAAGAAGAGGCAGTTAGCAGTGCTAAAAGGGGCAGGAGCTGTTGGTGAGTGAATGCTGGTATACTCCAAGTCAGGGATAGGGAATCTATGGCTCGGGAGCCAGATGTGGCTCTTTTGATGACTACATCTGGCCCACATTCAAATCAGGAGCAGTTGAGTCACTAAGCTACACTGCTCAATCAGAGCAGCTTAGTGTGGCAGCGCAAATAAAATGTTCAAACTAGGCGCATTACTGCTGTAGCATGCACTAACTTACTCACGCCACCCCAAAACGAACTGCTGCTCCAATTGTCCCACTGTGGACGCTGCCAGGTCCAGTGACTTTGTAGGACAAGATCACCGCATTTTGGCCCAATAGGCTAATCAAAGTGAGGGGATCTCATCCTACAAAGTGAATCAACCCCCAAGTCAGCTAGCTAATTGTACAAGCTGTTAGTCGGTATTTCTCCTGTCTGGCTCTCGGGGAAATTGCTGATGTTGCTGAAACCCAAGAGAAGCTACGACGTGTCTGACACTTCCGTTGCCTGGCGGATGAACTGTATACACACCACCATGGCAACAGGGAAGTGAGCCCTACTGTCCCAGTTTGAAACATATTGTATGGCTCTCATGGAATTACATTTTAAAGTATGTTTTGTTTATGGCTCTCTCAGACAAAAAGGTTCTTGACCCCTGCTCCAAGTGGTATGCTCTTTTATAATCGAGAAGGACTAAGGTGGAGATAAGAGTAACAGAATTCTGGCACTACTGCAGTCAAGAACATCAATGTTCCTTTATTCAAATTCTGCAAAATGACATACAACACAAGTCCATTACGGTCATACCGGCAATAGATGGACTGGGGGTGAAGAGGCAAAGCCTGGAGTCCATGTCTAGAAGAACTCATGGAGAAGCATGTAATTTGTTTGATCAGCTGAAAGATTTGCAAAGCTCTGATTTGCTGTGGTCACATCCTGCTTTAGCACAGGATCATGATGACTAGCAAATACTAGCAAATCAAACACTTGCATATGTATCACCTTAACAGAATGATCATATGGTTCTCCATAAGTTCTCCTAGACATGACCATCACTTCCTACAGATACATAGCATAGCAATACATTGAGGTGACAGAAGCTTTATACTGTCCTTCAGGGGTTGAATCTTCAGCCCTTTCTGTCACACACGCAGTGGCTATTCTCTATGATGACCTGTGGTGGCTTTTCTCATTAGGTGAGCCTCAGCCAGTGGAGGACATATAATAGAAACGAGGCACTGCAAGTGCAACAGACAGGGCTATAGATCCCGGGCCATATCTGGCTATCTATGCTGGGGAGGGGACTACTTAATACTGGGTGCACATCTGGTTATCTATGCTGGGGGGACCAACCTAATACTGGGGGCACATCTGTATTTCTATACTAGAGAAGGGACTGTCTAATACCGTGGGCACATCTGGCTATCTATGCTGGGAGGATCTACCTAATACTGGGCGCACCTAATACTAGAGGCACATCTGGCTACCTATGCTGGGTTAGGGGAGCTAACTTATACTGGGGCCACATCTGTCTTTCTATACTAGGGAAGGGACTGCCTAATACTGTTGGCACATCTGGCTATCTATGCTGGGGGACCTACCTAATACTGGAGGCACCTAGATAATACTGGAGAAACATCTGGCTATCTATGCTGGGTTAGGGGGGTACCTGATACTGGGGCCACATCTGGCTATTTATACTGAGGAGGGAACCACCTAATACTGGGTTGCATCTGGATAGCTATACTGAGGAGGGGGATACCTAATACTGGGGGCATATCTGGCTATTTATACTGAGTAGAGGGCTACTTAATACTGGGGGCACATCTGGCTAGCTATACTGGGGAGGGGGCTTATACTCAAATCAATCACTTTTTCCTGGTTTCTGAGGCTTATATTCAGATTGGCTTATATTCGATTATATACGGTTTTCAGTTTTCTCTACATGCAGAATATCAGGCACCAGAGACCGTGCTCTAATAATACACATAGCATACAATTAAGCGCTCTAAATTATATATTCATCATAGAAAATGTAATTATATATTTGGCAATATATTTCAACCCTATTGCTAAATCATAATTACAAGCGTTTAGTAATTTATTGTATGACATTAACGTGTTGCTGTTGCCAAAGTCATTTGTCTTGTTATGTTTGGATAGAGTAGGGAGGTGTTAGAATGTCTGTCAGATTTTTGTTGCTGTTTTTAATCCCATTGCAAAGATCGCCCCTTGCTGACCCCGAATGTCATTTACAAATGGGAGTAGGAAGAGATGGTTAGTGAGCTTGTATCCACTTGAAACCTCTGAAGTACTCCATTCCCTTCTTAAAGTAAACCTGTGAGGGAAAAAAAGGTACGTTGGATAAAGTTCTTAGTTAAAGGACACCAGAGCCAAAGTATATACTGAAAACGGGGTATTCGGCATGTATTAGTGCAGTACTCATGCCCACCGCTCCCCCCTGTACTCCTCTGCCCCCTCCTTTATACCAAAATCCAGTGTAAACGAGGGGTGCGGAGGAGAATGGGAGGAGATGTGGGCATGAGGACTGCACCGAATACATGCCTGCTCCCCCCCCCCCCACACACACACACGTTTTAAGTATGCCCCAGCTCTTCAGCTCTGGTATCGTTTAATCACTTCCCAGCCACAGGTTTTTTCCCCTTAAAAACCAAAGCAATTTTCACATTAGGCTCTTCCCATTCATTCGTCAATACCTTTATCATTGCTTATCACACCAATATGATCTCTATATTTTTTTTTGCCACAATATAGACTTTCTTTGTGTGGTACTTTTTGCTAAGAGTTTTAGCCATTATAGTTTTAAAATAAAATGTGGTACAATCGATAAAACCCACATATTTTATTTGCCCAGTTGTCCCGGGTTATTAGACAAAGAAAATTTACAACGTTTAAATTGTTTACCTAGTACCGTAAGTACAATGCATGGTGATAATATTTTATTTGGAAATAAAGGTATATTTTCCCATTTAGTGTTTTTTATACTATATCAATAATTACAAGCACATATCAATATTTACAAAAATAACAGTAATATACCCTCATGACATACACACTAAAAAGAAATCCCTAAGTTATCTATATTTGTTATATTTGTTCGGATTATTTATGTATTTCTTCTAAATGATGTAATTTTTTTACAAGTGTTTTATTTTGGTATCTATGGGGTTGAGCTGAAAGGGATTAAAAACTAATAACATATATATACACTTAATTCCTCACAGTACACAGGAAGTGTAATGTGTCTGTGCTTTACTTTCACTCTGTGAATGAATGCTGACGTCTCACTGACGCCGGCTTTCATTCATTACAGGCACTGTAATTGGCTTTGGGAACAGCTGCTGTGGGTAATGCCAAGGATAGGTGCCCCCAGTATAGGTAGCCTGGAATAGTTGCCCCGAGTATAGGTAGCCTGGAATTGTTGCCCCCAGTATAGGTAGCCTGGAATAGTTGCCCCCAGTATAGGTAGCCTGGAATCGTTGCCCCCAGTGTAGGTAGCCTAGAATAATTGCCCCCAGTATAGGTAGCCTAGAATAATTGCCCCCAGTATAAGTAGCCTGGAATAGTTGCCCCCAGTATAGGTAGCCTGGAATACTTGCCCCCAGTATAGGTAGCCAGGAATAGCTGCCCACAGTATAGCTAGCCTGGAATAGTTGCCCACAGTATAGCTAGCCTGGAATAGTTGCCCACAGTATAGGTAGCCTGGAATAGTTGCCCCCAGTATAGGTAGCCTGGAATAGTATAGGTAGCCTGGAATAGTATAGGTAGCCTGGAATAGTATAGGTAGCCTGGAATAGTTGCCCCCAACATAGATAGCCTGGAATAGTTGACCCCAGCATAGATGGCCTGGAATAGTTGCCCCCAGCATAAATGGCCTGGAATAGTTGCCCCCAGCATAGATGGCCTGGAATAGTTGCCCCCAGCATAGATGGCCTGGAATAGTTGCCCCCAGCATAGATAGTCTGGAATAGTTGCCCCCTGTATAGGTAGATGTGCAGAGTATAGCAGGCAATGGAAGACATGCTTTTATCTTACCTGCTTCCTGAAGTCCACCAATGTCTGCAGACTTCCTGTCACTGCTCAGCTCTTCCCTTCTGCCTGGCACCGCTTCTTGCATCATGTGATTACACGCGTGCAGGAAGCCATGCCAGCACTAGGGGGAGAACTGAGCGGCAACAGGAAGTCTGACATCGCTGGACTCCAGGAAGCAGGTGAGTTAATGGCAAGGGGGTAGCAGCAGCGGCCGTGGTCCGGGACAGTCCAGCTGCAGGGGGGGGGGGGGTCAGTTATCACCCCCCTGCACGCTGACACCCGGGGCTGGCCGCTCTCTGCACTACCCCCTTTGTACGCCACTGCATGTCAGGCCCCTGTTCTGCTGACACCAGCTCCCATGTCATCACTGCTCCTGCTCTGCTGACACCATCTGCCACATTACCCCAGCCCACCTATTCGGTTAATACTAACTGTTGCTACATTGGTAAAGTTATTTTGATCTTACCTGCATGCAGTGGCACAGTGAAATAGTTTATGACTCCATGCCATAAAAATTGCCAACAGCGGCCAGCTTATTCAAAGACATAGTGATGGATCATACTTTGTATATACTACCCCTTTGCCACGGATCACCTTTAAAATAATGCAGAACTTTGATTCTAGGAATAAAAGTATGTCTGTGTCCTGTAACAATGCCTTCAATGAGCAGCTTATCCATTTCTGCCATAGAAAATCTCATTTAGAGTAAAAGTTGATGTGAATGTCTCATGTTGCCAATGGATTAGATGCGGCTAATTATGTGGAAGCTTTCAGTTACAGAAGTGTTGTTGCAGTGGAGCCCAAATGGTTTCAATTACTTATTTGATTTGTCACACTGTTTGTTCATTTATGGTGGCTTTTTGTGCTTGGATTCAAACACTAACCTTTGTAGGTGACAGGTTGGTGGCCCTAGAAATATTAAACATCATTCATTCCTATCACAAGTATTACTTAAAGCATAGTGAAAGGGGACAGGACAGATTTAATTGGCGCCCGCTGAAATCCATCCGATGAGGGAGATTTAGACACCACCTATTGTAAGAAACTTGGGCGCCGTCATATGCGCCATTATAAATAGTGGCTACAGTGTGACATTTGGGTGTCCAATATACATAACTGTTAGGCATGTGAGGGGGGGGGGGAGGCAGTTAATGTTGGGCGTGGGTGGGTGTTTCCTAAAGGTTAGGCGTGGGGGCCTGGTTAGTGCTTGGCATGGTTAGGTTTTAAGGGTTAGGACCAGGGAAGGGAATGGTTAAGGTTAATCATCAGTAAGGGAGGGTTCTGTGTGAGAATAGTGTTAGGTTAAAGAGACACTGAAGCGAAAAAAAAATTATAATATTATGATTTGTATGTGTAGTACAGCTAAGAAATAAAACATTAAGAACAGATACATCAGTCTTAGGCCCCGTTCACATCACAAGCGCGGATGGCCACGCATGCGGAACGCAACGCATGCCATCCGCATTTGTGTGCGTTGCGTGGCTGATCCCATCACTGAAAAGTGAATGGGACAGCCACGCGTTTTTGCAAAAAATGCGTGCAGCATGCGTTCCCGGACCGCACAGGTCCGGAACGCATGCAGTGTGAACATCAGACATTGCACTCTATGCAATGTCTGATGTCGTGCGTGTCGGCCACCTGCACGCATTTCCAAAACGTGGCTGGAAACGCGTGCAGTGTGAACGGGGCCTAATTGTTTCCAGTACAGGAAGAGCTAAGAAACTCCAGTTGTTATCTCTATGCAAAAAAGCCATTAAGCTCTACGACTTTCAAAGTCGTGGAGAGGGCTGTTTTCTGACTTATTATCTCAACTGTTATTGAACTATTTACTTTTGCTCTGTCAGAGGAGAGGTCATTAGTTCACAGACTGCTCTGAAAGAATCATTTTGAATGCTGAATGCTGTGTAATCTGCACATATTATAGAATGATGCAATGTTAGAATAAACACTATATAGCTGAAAATAAAAATATGAGAATATTTTCTTTGCTGCTAATCTTCTAGTAATTATTCATAGTACACAACCAATTCACTATATCATATTTTTTTTCGCTTTAGTGTCTCTTTAAGTTGTAGTAAAATATCGGTATTAGTTACTACTAATTTACACATTTAAAATGGAGAATATCTGTAAAGTTTAACAATACAGTAAGAGCTTGGATTGAGAGTAAGGCTGGTTTCACAGTGGGACGTTACAGGCGGACGTTAGAGAAGCCTGTAATGCAGCCCACCGCACAGTAATGAAAAATCAATGGGGCTGTTCACAGTGCCCACGTTGCGTTACATTGTAACGCTGCGTCACAAGACAACGTACTGCATGCAGTACTTTAGACGCGGCTGAGCCGCGTTAGATTACTTGCACATGCTCAGTAATCTTGTGGAGGAGCAGAGTGCGGCCAGGCACATGGCTAATTAATATGCACTGCACGTTGTGACGTGCAGTGTTTACTTCCTGGAGCGGCCGCTCTGTGCGGCGATTGGCCGGCGGGACCACGTGATGCCGCATGCGCACAAGAGTGCACATCACGGCATCACTGACGCCAGAGTGAGCTGCACAACGCGGCTCACTCTGACGTCCAGATCCAGCACCACCAGGCATTGCGTTAGGGGGACGTTATGCGACCTTAACGCCCCCTCTAACGCAACGTCCTGGTGTGAAATTAGCCTAACTTGGTTTGAGAGCTTTGAAATACAAGGACATTTTTTTGTGAAATGTTTAGACTTGATATAAAAGCAACGTCTTGATACAAAAAAACATATACATGCGTCACATCACCACAACTGAGCCGATTGCTCTTCCCACTTTGACGCTGCAGGATTGTATTTAAAGAGAATCTGTATTGTTAAAATCGCACAAAAGTAAACATACCAGTGCGTTAGGGGACATCTCCTATTACCCTCTGACACAATTTCGCCGCTCCCTGCCGCATTAAAAGTGGTTAAAAACAGTTTTAAAAAGTTTGTTTATAAACAAACAAAATGGCCACCAAAACAGGAAGTAGGTTGATGTACAGTATGTCCACACATATAAAATACATCCATACACAAGCAGGCTGTATACAGCCTTCCTTTTGAATCTCAAGAGATCATTTGTGTGTTTCTTTCCTCCTGTTCTCATGCACTGAAGTTTCAGGCTGCTTGTTTCTTCCTGCAAACAGCGTTGCCCTTGTCTGTAATTCTTCAGTATGTGAAAGCCCAGCCAGCTCAGAGGACGATTTATCCAGCTTGTAAAAGATAAGAGAGAAGAGGGAAGCTGCTCTAATCCTAAATAACACACAGGCAGTGTGCAAAGAGGGGCCTGGAAGAAGCAGAACCACAACACTGAAGAACTTGGCAGCCTTCCAGACACAGGCCGACAAGTCTGACAGGGGAAAGATACATTGATTTATTACAGAGACAGTGATAGTATAAAGTGCTGCAGTAAGCCAGAACACATTAGAATAGCTTTGTGAACTTGTAGGATGATAAAAAAACAGGATGCAATTTTTGTTACGGAGTCTCTTTAAGTGTAGGGACTATACAATGTCACATTTCCATGAAATCCTCAAAAGCAACTGTCATTGGATAAGTTCCTTGCTAAAACCACACACACAAAAAAGGTTGGGGAGAACCACCAGATAGCAATGATTCTGTTAGTTATAGTGAAAGTCTTGTTTACATCTTTGTTTTATACAGTACAGTACTTTGTATTAAATATTTTTCTATAAATGTTTTTGGATTGTGGAAGAAATATTCCTGAGTTTCCATTAACCCAAATGGGGAAAGTTGCTTTGATATAAGAGTGTTTTGGATTACAAGCATGTTTCCGGAACTAATTATGCTCGCAAACCAAGGTTCCACTGTATTTTGCTTGGTGAAATCAGACGTCCCTTTTTCACGCCTGCAATCCATCGACTTATTGTATGTCATCATTGGTCACATCATGTCCTGCAAGTAATGTTCACAATCGGCTGTACAAGTGATTGTATTCTGTTGTCTGACACTGAGGCCCATATGCAATTCACCTTTTCACATGAGTTTGCTCTTAGGTGATATTTTTAAAGTTGTCAATAAAATGCCCTTTAATACCAACAGCAAGCAAGAAAATGCTCAAAATTATTTTGATGGTACTTTTTCAACTACTTTTTAATACTTTTTCAATTGCAAAATGATGAAAAGTTATTTTAAATAGAAGTTGAAAATGTATCTCCTAGGAGAAAACTCAGGAGAAAAAGTCAATTGCATATGGCCTGAATGTTTCAGTGACAGCCTCGGAAAAGGAGCAGAGTAATACCCCTCTAGCTGAGAACTCATGTGAGTGTATTTACATAATCCATCGGTGAGAAGAGACGGTCAATGAGATGCTAATAATTCCAGCTTGCATGCAAAAATTTTTTTCTTACATAAATAAACGTACTAGCCTGTTTGTTGTCTTCTCCTAACCCCCTGTGTGACATTTTTGCCACACCCCGCTGCTTTCTTGGGTGATAAAATCACAGTTTTATTCATTGTTTTTGTAAACAATGAAGATGGCCACCAAACAGGAAATACATCATCCGAGCAGGTGCCTGTTTGCAGTGGCTCCTCTCAAGCCTGACTTGACTGCTGGAATGTTACTCCACTTGTTGCGTTAGCTGCTTGTCTGGGCTTTGAACTGATCTTTCTGCACTCACAGCTGTTCACAAGGTCAGGTCACTGCTCCATGAGCACAGAAAGGCTGGCTGTGAGCAGAGACCTTGCCTGTGATTCATACACACAGCACACAGGAGAGCAGAGGGGGGAGTGGAGGGGGCGTGCATAACTTACACAGCAGAGGCAGTGCATTCCTCCCTGGGTCGACAAAGCTTGCCAAAGAAAAGAAGATTAGATATATTACAGAGACAGTGCAACTAGAAAAGGCTGCAGTAATGCAGACCACATTAGAACAGGTATAGGAACTTATAGGATAGAAGAAATAAGGCTGAAATTTTTGTTACAGGGTCTCTTTAACTACTTGCTGCATGCCGTGCAGTATATTCACGGCCCTTTAAAAAAGACAGGATGCAGCAGGGCCGTGAAAACAAGTCTGCAGCGGCATGCAGCCCCCGCTCGCTCCCGTTCGCGCGTGCGTGCGCACCGCCATTACCGCCGCTTAGAGGGGAAGTTAATGAATGGGACCGCAGGTCCCATTCATAAATCTAAGTCCCCGATTCAATGAATACCAGCGTCTACGAGACGCCGGCATTCATTATATCTTCCTGTGTTACACAGCCACGGATTACTTCCGATTCACGTGCTTATGTACTTGAATCGGAAATGACGACTGAGGACATCTTGTGGCCAAATAGTATATTGCACCAAAATTGCATTTTATTTAATAAAAATCCCCACACTGACTGATATAATTAACTATTTCCCTCCCACACCCTCCCATAATACCCAAACTTTTTTTTTTATTTATAAAAGGGGGAAAAAAAAATTTCATCAAAAAAAAAATATATAAGTAGTTACCTTAGGGACTGAACTTTTTAAAAATTTATGTCAAGGCAGTATATTACTATTAATTTTTAATTTATGGGCTTGTAATTAGTGATGGACGCAAAATTGAAAAAATGCACCTTTATTTCCAAATGAAATATTGGCGCCATACATTGTACTAGGGAAATTTTTTGAACGTTGCAATAACCGGGACAAAAGGGCACATAAAATGTGTGGCTTTTATCCACAGTAGAATGTTTTATTTTAACACTATAATGGTCAAAAACGGAAAAATAATGCATTTTATAATTTTTTTTTCTTATTATTCATGTTAAAATGCATTTAGGATAAAATAATTCTTGGCATACTGTACACCCAAAGAAAGTCTAATTGGTGGCAAGAAAAACAAGATATAGATCATTACGCTGTGATTAGTAGTGATTAAGTTATTGGTAAAAGAAAGGGAGGAGCACTGACAGGTGAAAATTGCTCTGGTCCACAAGAGGAAAAATTCCTCAGGTGTCAAGTGGTTAAATCACCGATATTTTACTATGCACTACCCAGCACCTATTTTAAGTGTAAAGCTAAGTGCACATTGACAAACCGGCAGCCTGATTATCATCTGACTTTAGTCTGTTGGATGATAATCAAGCATGTGTACGCATGCAAACAACTTGATGAGCAACTGATAACAGGCGGCTTGATCAATTCAACTGTCAGATGTATGTTGGTCTGATATCATGCAGTTGGTGTGTGTGTACAGGTTGTTTGAAAGACATTTACTTGTTTTGAATGTGTAGTCGGTCAGTCCTGTTGCGTGCGCAGTATGTTAATTGAGTTGGTTGTTTAGCCGTCTAGGCGTGTGTACGTACAGGTCATGTGGCTCGTCAGGTTGTGTGGTTTGTCATGTTGGTCATGTGGTTGTGTGCATGTTGGACATCTGTATGAGCCTTAACCCTCTGCTCTTAGTGCCTAACCTGAACTCCCCCACCTAATGCCTAACCCTAATAACCTTAAGGGGCCCATACACCTAACGATTTTCCCGCCGATATACAGCAGATACGATCACTGTGATCGAATCTGCTGTGAAATCGTCGCGCAAACGCTGACAGAACGATCGATTTCCGTCCGAAATCAATCGTCGTCAATCCGTCCGTGCGGAAGATTTTTCTTGAGCGCCGGCGGATCGGGAGTGCGTCGATAGCGGCGTTCGAATGCCCAACGACCAACGCAATACAGCGGAGATACATTACCTGTTCCAGCCGGCGCGATTCCCCCGGTCTCTGCTGTCTTCTTCTCCGCTCCGGGCTCTAGGGCTGCAGCCTCCTTGAACTTCCTGTCCCAGCAGGAAGTTTAAACAGTAGAGCGCCCTCTACTGTTTAAACTTCCCTTGGACAGGAAGTTCAGTGAAGCAAGCCAGCCGGACCGGAGACCAGCGCAGAGAAGAAGACAGCGGAGACCGGGGGAGTTGCGCCGGCCAGATCAGGTAATGTATAGCTGGCGGGCAGGTGGGCTCAGCGGCGGAAGCTTCACAGATTGTGATCGGTTTCATGCTGAAATCGATTCACAATCTGTTTGCAGTAACGGCAGCCATATGATCGCTCTCTGATCAGATTCGAGGGATTCAGAGAGGGATCTATCTGTTGGTCGAATCTGACGGCAAATCGACCAGTCCATGGCTACCTTAACAGGTGCCTAACCTAAACCCTCCACCTAATGCCCTAATCTCTCTCATAAGTGCCTGAAAGGAAGATAGCCCCACCTAATGCCTAACCCCCCTTATATGTGCCTAACCCTTCTCCCCTCCCACCACCACTTAATGCCTAACCCTAATCTCTCCCATAAGTGCCTAAAAAAGAAGACAGCAGACAGCCCCGCCACCCTCCACATGTAAGGCCTAACGTTAACCTACTATCCTGTCCTGCTCTTTACAGTGTGAGTCAATTACAGATCAGTCATTGAAAGAACGTTTTTAACCGATTATCTGAACGATTGTTAAGAGGTTGATGTGTGTGGCAACACTAAAGGACCCCAAATCACAGTGCAACTATGTTTCTTTCGGACATGGATCTGCAGTCAGGTAAGCACTTTCAGAAAGTAAGCTTACCTAAGGGAATTACTAGCCTTGTAACAGGCAATGGGTAACTACATAAAGTACTGGTTTACCCATATAGCTCATGGTGACCCAGAACCACTAGGAAAGTATAAGGGCTTAAAGCAGATCCGAGATGAAAAACTAGCTATAACATGTAACTTGTCTATATATCTTATCTAAAGTTTAGATAGTTTATACAGGAAATCTAGCTGCAAACAGCTTCTACAGTATATGATTACTTCTTCTTGTGATACAACAGCAGCAATGTTTTGCTTGTGATCATTACACAGGCAAGCTGCTCTGTATCTCCACCCCTCAGCCTGTGAAAATGTCACTCCCATCTCCCCCTCCCTCCTTCCCTCTGCCATCTCTGGCTAGTAACACCTCCTCCTGCTCAGACTGAGCTCCCATAAGCCCTTGCTACATGGGTCTCAGAGTGCCTAGGCGAGGCATGTTTAGTTTATAGGGAATTAGGGTATTAAAGCAAACCAAAAAGAGTATTTGGCTTGAGGAATGCCCTATAAACTATATGTAAGGAACACAATTACGTAATGAGTAACAGTTTATATCAGATCCACTTTAAAGAGATTCTGAAGTCTCAAAAAAACCCACACTTTTATTTCAGATTGCTCTATAGTATTAAAGAGACTCCGTAACAAAAATTGCATCCTGTTTTTTATCATCCTACAAGTTCCAAAAGCTATTCTAATGTGTTCTGGCTTACTGCAGCACGTTCTACTATCACCATCTCTGTAATAAATTAACTTATCTCTCTCTTGTCAGACTTGTCAGCCTGTGTCTGGAAGGCTGCCAAGTTCTTCAGTGTTGTGGTTCTGTGATGCATCTCCCCCCTCCAGGCCCTTCTCTGCACACTGCCTGTGTATAATTTAGATTAGGGCAGCTTCTCTCTTCTCTCTTATCTTTTACAAGCTGGATAAATCCTCCTCTGAGCTGGCTGGGCTTTCACATACTGAGGAATTACATACAGGCAGAGCTGTCTGCACTCTGCAGGAAGAAACAGCCTGACACTTCAGTGGAAGATAGCTGCAGGGGGAAATAAACACACAAATGATCTCTTGAGATTCAAAAGGAAGGGTGTATACAGCCTGCTTGTGTATGGATGTATTTTCTATGTGTGGACATACTGTACATCAACCTACTTCCTGTTTTGGTGGCCATTTTGTTTGTTTATAAACAAACTTTTTAAAACTGTTTTTAACCACTTTTAATGCGGCGAGGAGCGGCTAAATTGTGACAGAGGGTAATAGGAGATGTCCCCTAACGCACTGGTATGTTTACTTTTGTGCGATTTTAACAATACAGATTCTCTTTAATGTGCCACCTTAAACGCTGCATACCCATGGCTGAATACTCCCTATTACCCCCCGAAATCCTCAGCGGAAGATTTGTACGGCACTTTCTAGTAGAGGCAGAGCTTTGGGCTGTTGCTCTGCCTCTACTCACGTCCATCAGCGCTGATGGTCGCCTCTCCCGCCCCTCTCAGTCTTCTTTCATAGGCGGCGATCAGCGCTGATGGCGTTGAATGGAGGCAGAGCAACAGCCCAAAGCTCTGCCTCCTTAGGACAGCAAAATCCACGACCAAGAAAGTTGTGGATTATTGCCCAGGGATTTCGGGGGTTATAGTCAGTATTTAGCCACGGGTATGCAGCATTTTAGGTGGCACATTAATACTATAGAACAATCTGAAATAAAAAGTGGGTTTTTGTGAGACTTCAGTGTTTCTTTAAAGAGACAAAAAATCCCTCCTACCGGAAAAGCGATGTTAAATGATATGTATCGGATATTGTTGTCAGTTGTGACTTTTCTGGTTGCTGCACTCTCATCGGGGGTTTATTTTTTGTGTGGTCCCCATGTGAAGGTTGTTTGCACTTATAGCAGCACACAGAAACCACAGAGTCACAGAGCCAAAGCCATGGCGCCCAACTGAACAGGCAGACATGTAAAGACAGAGGTTAATATATCTCAGCATTTTCATTAGTTAAATGAAGAGACACTGAAGTGTAAAAACAATTATGATATAATGATTTGTATGTGTAGTACAGCTAAGAAATAAAACATTAGGAGCAGAGACATAAGTATAATGTTGTTTCCAGTACAGGAAGAGTTAAGAGACTCCAGTTGTTATCTATGCAAAAAAGCCATTGAGCTCTTTCAAAGTTGCAGAGAGCTCTGAGTTCTGAAGGTTGTTATCTGAGCTGTCAGGCAAGGATTTTATCTTTATCTCTGCCAGAGGACAGGTCAATAGTTGACAGCCTGCTCTGTAAAAACATTTAGAATGCTGAGTGTTGTGTAAAATGCACAAATTAGAGAATGATGCAATGTTAGAAAAAAATAACACTATATAACTGAAAATAAAAATATGAGAATATTTTCTTTGCTACTAATCTTCTAGTAATTATCCGTACTACACAACCAATTAATTATATCATAATTTTTTTTTCGCTTCAGTGTCTCTTTAACCAGTTCACCCCCAAGGGTTTTTATCCTAACGGACCAGAGCAATTTTCAGTTGTCAGCGCTCCTCCCTTTTATTCCCTAATAACTTTATTACTACTTATCACAAGAAAATGATCTATACCTCGTTTTTTTCGCCACCAATTAGGCTTTCTGTGGATAGTACATTTTGCTAAGAATTTTTTTATTCTAAATGCATTTTAATGAGAAAAACAGAAAAAAAAAGAAAAAAAATCATTATTTCTCAGTGTTCAGCCTTTATAGTTTTAAAATTAAACATTCTCCTGTGGATAAAACAAACACGTTTTATTTGCCCAGTGGTCCCGATAATTAAACCGTTTAGATTATGTCCCTACCACAATGTATGGCGACAGTATATTATTTTGAAATATAAGTGGTTATTTTTCTGTTTGTTCTGGCCATAACTACAAGCCCCTATGTAATAAATTAAAATTAATTTTCCCCCATAAAATATAGAATAAAAAAAGCTGAGTCCCTAAGGCAACTATTTATTTATTTTTTTTAAGCTGATTTTTTTTTTTTACAAGTGTTTTTTTTGGGGGGGAGGGTTGGAAGTGTAATTTTATTAATGATGTGTATATACTTGAAAATGTATGTATTTTGTAAGTGTAATATACTTTTTGGCCACAAGATGGCGCTGGTGAACACTCATAGGACGTGTTCACTTTTTTTTTTTTTTTTCTGCACACTTTATTAAACTGTTACATTTCCTGTTTATGTGAATGGACGTAGCCGCTGTTCGCGGTCACGTCCATTCACTCCAGGCACTGCGATTGGGTAGAGGACTGTTCAGTCCTCTTCCCCAATCGCCCAGCACGGGATCCCGACGGTAATGGCGGCGGTAGCGGCGGACACACGGCGGTAGCAGCGGCGGGAATGCGCGACGTATTAAAACGTCATGTTGCTGTTAATAGAGGTAAGCATGACGTTTTAATACGTTAGGATGGCGGTAAATGGTTAAGTAAAAAAAAAAAAGTAGATTTTTCCTTACCGGGGTTTCTTTCAGCCCCCTGCAGTCTATCTGGTCCCTCGCTGTCCTCCCAATCTGCACCTGCTACTGTCAGCCCTGGTAAAGTCCCCAACTGAGCCAGTCTAGGACGACTACACATGTGCGGCTTGGGCCATGTACCTCCTTGATCACGCTCCCCTGGCTGGGAGCATTCTGTGTCGGCACAGTTGCAAGTTTTAGGAGATGTGCAGGTGCAGAATGATCCTGACTAGGGGAGGGAAATTGAGGAGACACACGTGGCCAGGACAGCACATGGAGTGACAGTGACACAGCGGTGCGTACCAGGAGGCAGGGGTGCTGATTTACCAAGTGGCCGCTTGGAGCCTCACCTTTAACTTGTATGGCTGCCGTTGCCTTCCTTCCACTCACACACAGATCTCTGTGCACATTGCAGCTGATCTGAGGGGAGAACGGAGCAGTGACCATGGAGCACACTTCAGATGTGGAAGTGAGATCATTGCTCACTTCCTGCATGTGAAGTGTGCGGCACAGTTACTGTGCACTGCTTTCCTCTCTTCGGGTCACCCCTGATCTGAGTGTTGGAGATGGGGAGGCAGAAGGAAGCTACATACCCCCACTGACACCAATGCCCCATACAGTGGGAGGCCCTTTGGCTACCTATTATTACAGGAGAAGGGGCCTCTAACTGGGACCACAAGTTATGTGCTGCTTGGGGCCACAAAAACCTTGCACCAGTCCTGCCAGGAGGAAATCAAGGTACCAGATAGACTGCAGGGGGCTGGAAGAAACATCAGGTAAGTGTAAATTAACTTTTTGTTTTTACAAATAAGGTTCCACTTGTGTCCATGTTGCTTTTACTTTGCTTATTGTATTTGGAAAATCAGGTTAGAACTATGTAACAAGCATGTAAAATGAATTAGAAACCCTCCCTCCTCAAGAAATATCTTCAAAATGTAATAATAAGAGCATAAAAAGAGTGAGAAGAGTAACTAAAGCATTTAGGATAGGTTCAGTAATAACAGAATGAGGTCAGTGGCTGATGACAAGAATGGGAGGAGGAGGGATCTATATAATGGGACGTGACACAGGTACAGTGTGAAATAGAGGAGAAAGAGAGTGGAGGAAGACTGCACTACATCATCTTCAATGGGAAAGTCACTTAGAGGATTCTAGATTACTAGAGACGTATGGGAATGGAGGTAAGTCAGATTAAGTCTTGCTGTACATTTTTAATATATCACAATGTTAACAGAACCAGTGATGGGATGAAAAATAATAAAAATAATAGAAAAAAAATAAATGGAGATATTGATTTATTTACAAATGATAAAAAATATAATCATTTTGTTTTCTCCCATTTTTTATAAGGGCATATGTACGTGAAGGTCAGCAGCAAGATAACAGGACATGTGGGCACTAGTGGCAGATGCCCAAATTACCCTCAATGCCACCATTTCAATGTACCCCCCAAAATTATGTTTTTAATTTGTTTCTGTAGCTATTGGTGGGGGGGAAGGGTTAAGGTTAGGCTGGGGGGGGGGGGGGTGTTTAAGGTTTGGTGGTGGGAGGTGGGTGGTTAAGGTTAGGTGTAGGGGGTGGTTAAGGTTAGGCATCAGGCAGGGTGTTTGTGCGGGGGGGGGGGGTTAAGGTTAGGTGTCAGGTAGGGTGTTTGTGCACAGGGGAGCCAGTTAGGGTTAGGCGTCGGGGGTGGTGGTTAAGGTTAGGTGTCAGGTAGGGTGTTTGTACATGGGGGGAGCCAGTTAGGGTTAGGCGTCAGGGGGGGGTTAAGGTTAGGTGTCAGGTAGGGTGTTTGTGCACGGTGGGAGACGGTTAGGGTTCGGCATCAGGGGGAGGTGGTTAAGGTTAGGTGTCAGGTAGGGTGTTTGTGCACGGGGGGAGATGGTTAGGGTTAGGCGTCGGGGGGAGGTGGTTTAGGTTAAGTTTCACGTAGTGGGTTTGTGCACGGGGAGAGCTAGTGAGTTAGGCGTCGGGGGGAGGGTTCTGTGGGAGAGTAGGGTTCGGTTTAGCTTTAGTAAAATATTGGTATTTAATACCAATATTTTATGCTCCTACTTTACACTTTAATAGTAAAATATCGGTAAAATTACCGATATCCTATCATCGGCTTTCCCGGGTGCCCAAGTTTCCAGGTGCCCTTTTATTACGTACGGCAGAAGCATTATAGGGGTAATTCAAAAAGAAGTGGTCAATTAAAAAAACAAAAAAAGAGACCATTGTTTTGTTCACTACTTTTAAAGATTAATGAATTTTTTTAAAACACCATATCTCTAAAATAGGAGCTTGAGTCTATTAAGGTAGAGATCAGTGCTTTACTTTCTGTACTGTAATAAACCTAAATTGGCGATTTGCATAGCTCAGCACTTGAGTGGAATAACTGGTACAAAGCTATGGCGCTTACATCTTGTCAGAAATAGCAGCAGTGTGTGACCAATACATCTTCATCATGGTTGTATACTCCAATCTTTTTGAAAAATACTCAGTTCTCCATCATAACTTATGGCGTTCTCCATGTTTAAAGTGGGGAATAAATAAATTGAGTGATTAGCTTTCTTGATATGTCAATCACGGATTTCGATTCCTGGTGCGGTTAGCGGTGAAAACAAGATGGCGGTGCCACATAAATGCATATTGTGGTGTGAAAACTGTTCTACAGAAATCATGGCACTTTTCTGGTAATCAGATTGATCACAAACTTTCTAAATAGGCATCATAGCTTTTAAGTGCTTTAGCAGTTGTTTCTGCATTTGAGTTGCTTATGTGCTGTATTCACATAGGTCGTCTCAAAAAGTCAGAAGAGCACTTGAAAAAAAAAGAGGAGATCATGTGATCAAAGAAATGCAAGGTGAAGCAACATAATTCATTCCACATACATCAGATACAAAAACACATCACATGTTGGAACAGCCGTGGGCAAATACGGCCCGCAGACCGAATGCTATGAAGCCGGCCTGTCCCTAGAGGGCCTGATTCCTCCCATCCTCTCCTTCCCACCATCCTTTCAAAGTTGCATGCAGCATGCAACAACACAAAGCACTCATCCAATCACTTGTTCCAGCAGCAATCTCCATGGCAACGGCAGCATCATGTGACATGCAATCAGTACCTACCAGCGTGTCACATGACACCGTCGTTGCCTTGAAGATCGCTGCTGGAACAAGTCATTGGGTCAGTTACAACCAATCATTCCTCGCACGCTCAATTCCAGATGGAAGGATGGAGAAAGGGAGCGAGGGAGAGAGAGAGAGAGACATAGTAGGACCGGGCCGCATTCTAGAGGAATGTGTCCCGATCGAGAAAAACGTTGCCCACCCCTACATTAGAAGCAAATGCCCTAAAGGTGCAGCCATTGCCAATACCAAGCAAACTGCTTAAAGTGCACTGGGTTTTGGAAGTTGAAAGGACAGCACCGTGTTATGTAAGCAACCGTCCAGGTACCCCTGTCTGCCTGCTTGGCCACGGTGGTCTTACTTATGGAGGTGGTGGAGTTTCAGACATCTAATAATTTACTAGTCAGTGGATGACTTACTGTCGTTTACTCCCACCGATTCCTGCCTCTCTAATACAGAGCTTTATAATCAGGTCTCTTTTCCTTCTTTAAGATTTCTGAGTGTTGTCTCTTGTAAACCATCTTTATTCTGTTATTCTTTATTCTCCTGGGTTTACAAGTAATTATTATGAACAGGGATTTTGGGAACAGGCAGATAATCAAAGAAGTGTGGGAACAAAGTGATTGTGGAGAACTTGAGAAAGTACAAACAAAAAAAAAAACGTCCGTTTCAGTTCAGTTGAGCTTTGGACAGATTGGGAATGGTGACTTTAAGTGACCAAAATCAATGCCTAGATTTGTCTTCATGTGTGTGTGTTTCAAATATGGTCTATTTATATTACGCAGTAGGAGGGAGGACAATCGAGGTGGAAAAATCTGGGAAAACATCCATACACATTAAAGCAAAGCAGGCTCTGATAACAAAATATTCTAGTTGTCTGGTCTAGGACATCAGCTAATTCATGTTTTGGCAATATTTCCAGCTTTAGATACTGAGACCAAACCATTAATAGTTTATACACATAAGGACATAAACAGCACTTCTCCAAAACGTACTTGAAACTGAGTTCCTTTTTTAGCGTGTCTGCAGAACCTCCTGCAGTCTACTGCATTTTTCAATGACCTTTCCTTAGAATCTTCTTTATAAATACACTGGGA